>NC_141266.1:16067500-17470000 GCF_054856545.1 Hippocampus guttulatus | reverse complement strand
AATGACGTTTAGAGCATGCGATAAAGCATTCCCTCCTCCTGCATTTTTTTTTTGATAATAGTAATATCCTGGAAAAAAACATCAATGATATCATCTTGATGTTGACTCGACTTTGTTAAAAATCTGAACTCGTACAATTCGTACTGGCTTCCGACCATCTGTTTGGTAAAATAATGGAATGATCATTTCCTATGTCACAATAACCTCCATTTATGCTTCAATGAATATGACATACATTTCCTCTTTGTGACACTTTCTTTGACAGCATCAGCACAATCTAAACTGACTTGTTCATTATTCACAAGCTGAAGTCTCACAACATTGCTGTTGATGATGTTTTGAACTTGGGACTGTTCAAATCTTGGGGCACGACACTTTGCAGTTCAACTGTCTTAACAGGGATGTGCTCATTTTGTCTTCACGTCGCATGTACATCATAAATATTATGTGTTCATACTTATATGAACATTTCAGAGTGGGTGAAGGATACACAGAAGGCCTTGGCTGCTGTTGAACATGGACACTCCTGAGAAGAAGCCAGCAAGCTCGATGGCGAATAACCCAAGTGTGACTGACAGAGCCACCACCAACCTGCAACACACATACGCGCAATGCATATTGGTTTATGATGTAAGCATATCGGTCTGCATGCATTCTGTTTGTACTTACTTTAAATCCTCACTGTTGTATTGCTCTTGTGTAAACTCCAAAGGCAAGCATGCCTTCACGTTATATTCCTGATGAACCAACAAGATTTGGTGTCAGCTCTCAAATAAACTTGAATATAGCCAGCTAGAGCAGTGTAAATATTGTCAACTCATTCTACCATGCTGCCGCTGCAAATATTAATCCAAGCATTTTTCTGATTCAAGATAAAATAATTCGCAATTTTTTTTTTATAAAAGAGCACCCAGTGTAAATGAACTCACCCGCGTCCAAAAGATGGTGATGACAATCACGAGATGGGCGATGATGGTCAGGAACCTCGCAGGAACAAGGCTGCTGATGACCGACATCTTAACTTTCTAGTTACCTTTATGAGATCAAAACAACAATTAGTGGTGTAACATTTCCCTATAAACCGGAGGGTGGTGGTGGGGGGTTAAGATTATTTGTCGTCGAAATATGCGGTACAAATACGCGCGACGAGGCATTCACAGCACGCTTGCCGTAGAACATAAACATACAGTTGCGTGGATTAGTTGGTATCGCTGTTCAACAACAACATAACACTACGTGCAGCACCTTTTTAACGAACTACACGTAAATTCACCTTGTTAAAGTGCACAGCAGACAAGAACAATACACAAGGTAGTTTCGTCCATCTGTCGCCACCTTTAACGTGTTTCAAATCACTCTGGTACAACCGGAAGTAGCATTGGTTGCCAACAGCAACAGTCAGTTTGGTGCATTCTTGATAGCCAACCGGAGGGAAACAGCTTTTGAAAGTTCTGACTAGAAACCAATTGCGAGGAACGATTTTTTCCGGTCCATATTTCTTGTACTGTACTTCTATGCTGCCGTCTGTTGGCAGTAAATGAAACTAGGCCACAAGATTTTATTTATTAAATTGCTGTCAATAAAATTGTAACATGAGAACTACGTAAAAGTAGAAGGCAGGGACAGTAGTTTAATATTTGAGGAGAAGAACTCGAACACATTTAGAACTGTTATTTGATGATAATAATAATAATAATAGGAATGACAATAATAATAATAGTCATTATAATCATACATGGAGGGGAAAAATGGCAATCTAAAAAAAATCTCGTTTCAACAATTCGGCTGGCCGGCCTCGAGACAATCTCCCATGTCCCCCCCCCCCCCCCCCCCCCCCGCCGACCCCTCCCAAAAACGTTTCTCATTCCGTTCACTGTTCTTCTACATCACCACCAGCATAATAGATGGCAGTGTGGACGCTCATAGCTGCACGTCAGTAGGATGTGTGGGCCTACTTTACTAGCACAGACATAAAAGAGCTCCCTGGCATTGCTTCGTGCAGTCATGGCAGACACGGAATTAAAAAGCTTCATCTCCACCATGGACGCCTTCCTTCGTGTCAGCGTGAGTATGAAAAACACTCTTACGATATTTATTCCGCCAAGCAACGTACATTATCGCATCTCACCTAAAAACACTTTCAAATGCACCTAGTCCATTTTTTAGCTACTGACTGCTAACTGGAGGGTTTTAATGGATAGAAAAAGCAGCTAATAATTAACTTAGTCCAAATGTGAGGCAAAATCTGTTGAAATATAGGACATAGCAAGAAGCTGAAATCAGAGATGATGTACGTTGTCATAGAAACGGGATGCTGCTTCAAGCCGCTCATAATAGAAAATAGATGTGCCATATTTATTTGATATTTAAAGATAATTTTCTCATTCCAGTCCAACATGAAGAGCATGGAGCCGGAGCTGCGTTGTCCCGTGTGCGACGACATGGTGAAGCAACCCATCCTACTGCCGTGTCAGCACAGCGTTTGCTTACTGTGTGCATCCGACGTGTTGGTACAGAGAGGCTTCCCTCCTCCTGACCTCCCCCCGGAGCCACGGTCGCCAGCTTCCACTCCCAACTCTCGCTCCCCGCGCCAGCACCGCAGACCCACGCCTCGGACCCCAGAGCACCTGGAACGCATGCTAAGAACTAGTAAGGGCGGACGAATGCGTGGTTTAAGTGTGTACATGTGTTAAAGGTCCCAAAGTGTGTGATGGTGATGTCAGGAATTGTGTGAGTCAAGACTGACATCAACATTTTTATTGGAAAGTGAATGTTTCAAAATTGAGTTCTGGAAGATGATGCCACGTCTTCTGCATTATCATCTATGAGGTCAAATCCTTGTTTTGGATTGAGCGTCAGGCAAAAGCCAAAAAAAGTCAATGAAAAAGCATAATATACTGATTGAACTGAGGTCTTGTGCGGTGTGTAGACATGTCGTGTGATGTCCACAATGGCAGTCTTTCTTTTGGAATAAGCCCTAAGGAGTTGCAAAGAGCAAAACATGACAGAGTTGAACTTCTGTGAAATACACTGGATATAAAAAGTCGACATTCCGCCGTTCAAATGCTAGGTTTTTGTGATATAATGAGACCAAGATAAATTCTTTTATTTGGAGTGCTTGAATAGAGAACCCTTCCAATGTCACCCGCCAAATTGGCAAACAAATACTCATCAAGTGATCAAAAATTACCCCATACAGTGATGAAGCTTGTATAACTGTTGTATAAATAGAAGGTAGGGATTTTTTTTTTTTTTTTTTTAAATACTGACACTGCATATAGAGGTCTAGCGCGACATCCTGGATGACTGGCCCAGTTGTGGATGCTGCTGCTGCTGCAAAAAAAAAAAAAAAGCACAACACTCTCTGAAGTTTGGTTCATTAGGTACTGTATGTTGAGGTCTCGCGTGACGAGATCCATGAATGCCGTCCTACTTTTGGAATGAACATCACGAAAAAGCCGACGACAAATCAAAACATGCACTCAAATCCTTTTATGTTTGCTGAGATCTCGTGAGGGCTGACGATGTCGCATGTGATATCATCCAATGTCAGGAATAAAGCCAAAGAAAAAGAACAACGTGCCAAGATGAGCATTCTTTGTTTTTGAAAAATCCGAACAAAAATCAAATCACGCACCCAAAATGAAGACATTTTTGCACTGCTAATGTGTGTGTAAAAACATCCTTTCCGTTCCACATATTCCTTCCGCTTTCCTGTGCCCCCAACACACTTTCTGACTTCCGGGCTGGCGCGTTTTGGCTGCCGCTGCTCAACCCGTATTGTTTTGTGTTTTTTGTTATTGTAAAGTGTCCTTGGGTGTCTTGAAAGGCGCTTATAAATAAAATGTATTATTATTATTATTATTTTCTCCTCCCCCCAAGCATGCAGCACATACCCCGGGCGGCGGCGTAAGGACGCGGCCCCTCCTCCCATGCTGTTCCCATGTCCTTCCTGTCAGGGGGATGTGGAGCTGACTGAGAACGGCCTGACCGACTGTCCCCGCAACCTCACCCTGGAGCGTATTGTGGAAAGGTAACTGGAATAAAACAGACGGAGGAAGGAAATGAAATTTAAAATTATATGACACTGGATTAAAAATAAAAAATAAAACAAGCTGTATAGCTACAAGCAGCTTCATTCAAGTATGTTTAATTGCATTTCATGTTTAAAATTTTATTTGTATACAGTGATTCTTTTGCACATTATTGAAGAGAGCCCACATTCCACTCTTTGAACTCGTACCACACTTCCAGAATCATTATTCAATTTTATTGGGAAGCACCTTTATTTATTTGATCTTAAAATGTCTTTTAATTTATGCCCGACCACAAGTAGTAGTAGCCTGTTCTGGTAGACCTCCGTTACTACACACACACACACAATATGACAGGGATGTGTTTTGCTGTCGGTCTCTGTCAGGTACAGGCACACGCTGAGTCTGGGCAGCATCGCCATCATGTGCGCTTTCTGCAAGCCTCCGCAATCTCTGGAGGCCACCAAGGGCTGCGCCGACTGCAAAGCCAACTTTTGCAATGAATGTTTCAAACTCTACCACCCCTGGGGGACCCCCCGAGCCCAACACGAGCACATCCTCCCCACAAACAACTTTCGCCCAAAGGTTTTGTCTCTCATTTCGTTTCCTGCGCATGAAGATTTTCCATCGAACCTCATGTTTTTCTCCCTCAAGGTACTGACGTGCACCGAGCACGAGCAGGAGCGTCTGCAGTGGTACTGCTGCGCTTGCCGCAGGTTGCTGTGCCTGCTGTGCAAGCTCCGCCGCATGCACCACGGCCACAAAGTGTTGCCGGTGACACAAGCCTACCAGGCCCTCAAGGTGCCCCGCATCTGCTCGTGCCGTCTGCCTAACAAATTGTTGACATCATTTTTTTTTTTTTTTGGAATTCTGATACCATCTGCCTCACAGTATCAACTTTACTTGCTGTTGTCACAGGATCAGCTGACCAAGGAGGTTACCTACATCCTGGCCAACCAGGAGACCATACAGAGTCAAATCACACAACTGGAAGGGACCATCAAACATATGGAGGTCAGATTTGACCTTTTTTATTTTATTTGTGTGTTTTTTTTAATTGCATTCCTTGAAGTTTTTTTTTCTTCTTAAAAATACATCTTGGTTAGGCGGGCGTAGTGGTTTTTCAAGACGTATTTATACGTCATGGGGAGTAAAAGAGTTAAACAACCAACATTGTTGACAATCATAACAAGTAGCTAGCATATGCAAAGCTAAGACATCTTTTTTTTTTGGTCGGTAAAGGTCATTGAGTCCATTCTCAGAGATGCCAGCTTTCTGTTTGTGTGCACAGGCCAACAGCGCTGTAGCTCTCGGCCATCTGAGCCGCTGCGTGAAGGATCTGGCCGCATCCATAGCCGAGCGTCTGGGGGTCTTGTCTGCGGCCTTGGAGGGCTCACGCAAACGCAGAGAGGAGGCGCTGTCCGCCCAAGCGTCAGTCAGGCGAGACATGCTGGAGCACGCCGGCATGATGGCTTACACTCACGAGCTCCTCAAGGAGACCGACCAGCCGTGTTTCGTGCAGGCGGCCAGAGTCACTCACAACAGGTTGCTTGTTCTTTAAATTTGCTGACAATTTTTTTTCCCCCTCTAAGTTTGATTGTTTTAATTTCCCTTGGCAGGCTGGTGAAGGCCATCGCAAACCTGCAGTGCTTCTCACTGTCTGCTGATTCCTCATTCAGACACTTTCACCTGGATGCAACAAAAGAGATCAAGCTCATCGAAGGCGTGGCATTTATACGTGGTAGGTCCTGCACTGGACACTTCTTTCAGTATATTGAAGCATATTCAATCGTTTCAACTTGACCAAGATTATGATGTTCAGATTTGGTGCACACTTTCAGAGACGTTTCATTGTTTCATTGTTTCATGAAACGATATTTTTATTATTGTGGTGTGAAGGCATAAAGGATTATTAAGAAAATGTTTTTGGTCAGTTTCATGAAAAAAAAAATAGCAGCAATTTAAAAATCCATCCACTTTCAACACCGCTTATCCTGAACAGGGTCACGGAGAGTTGCTGGAGCCTAGCCCAGCTGACTTCAGGCGAAAGGCAGACTACACCCTGAACTGGTCGCCAGTCAGTCGCAGAGCACATACTGAGACAAACAACCATTCGCACCCACATCCACACCCTCACTAAGTGGGAACTGATCCCACACTCACCCGCACACAAGTCGGGCGAGTGTACCACTACACCATCAGCAACTTAATATTCAAACAGCGTTTCAGTACAAAAAGAACTAACATGAAAAAACACGTTTTTGTGATGAACCAATCATTGAAATGTTCAATATGTGTCTCATCAAATTTTGTGGTGAAAAAAAAAAGTGATACCTAATGTTGTGGTTGGTGAATGTACAATATAATAGAAAGCAGGTTGAAGTACCGGTAAATATCTCTACCTGTTTCGTTCCTCGCAGCCCCTCTGGCTCCAGTGATCGACACTCAAAAGACGCTGGCGTACGACCAGCTCTTCCTGTGCTGGCGTCTCCCTCAGGACTCGGCTCCGGCCTGGCACTTCTCCGTCGAGTACCGAAGACGGACGGGGGCGTCGGGAGACACGTGGGGAGGCACCCGATCCCCCAACGCCTCGACGACGTGGCAGAGACTGGATGAAGTGCGAGGGACCAGCGCCATCGTGGACCAACTGCAAATAGACAGCGTTTACGTGATGAGGGTGCGAGGCTGCAACAAGGCCGGCTTTGGAGACTACAGTGAGGAGGTGTACCTTCACACGCCGCCCGCTCCAGGTAAATTCTCTTTCACGTATTCTCATTTACATTTGCTGCCAAGACTAAATCTAATAAGCAAAAACTAAAATCAAATATAGTCCAATTGAAAGTTATGTTATTCCTTCACAAATGTAGAATTCAATTGCATGTACTATTCTTCTTCTTATTGTTAGGGATATGATAATGTTCAGTATTATTATTCGTTTTCTGTGGATGATATTCTTTTACGAAATCTGTATTGTTTTAACATTGATTAAGCTACTATTCCTAGAAGTCATACAGTCGTATTTTGTGATTTTAGTAGTCGTAATAGCCCCTGCAATTGACTGGCAACCAGTTCAGGGTGTCCCCCGCCTCCTGCCTGAAGACAGCTGGGATTGGCTCAAGCCCGCCCTGCGCCGAGTGTGAGGATAAAGTGGATCGAAAAATGGATGAATGGAAGTAGTATTAGTCATATTCGAGCAAAATTATTTAAACTTAAACTAAAATTACTTCAGTTACATGTAATGACTACATTTTGCACTTTATTTTGCGCCTTCATAATACATAAATATACTATAATACAATGACAATACTCACAGGTATATATTCTTTATCCTCTACAAAGAATGATCAATATTATAGCCTCACTGAGGAGCTAAGACTCTTTCGGCTATTCCGATTGAACTGTTTATGTGATTTTGTTCAGATGGGCAAAAGGAATACACCATCCCTGTTAACTCATTCACTCCCAAAGACGTTTTTAAACGTCTTGTCAGACTTGACCTAGAATTGGCTGGTACTGAATGAGTTAATCTGAATAAAATTCCATTCGGATTCCATCTTTTTATTTCAATCAATATATTTATGGAGAGCATTTTCATTCCGATTGGTCATTCGGTTTGATTCTAATCGGAACATGAGGCTCTGGGGAAAACCTGGTTTATGCCTCCACGTTCATGATAGTATTTCAGTATGGCTGTATTATACTGCCCCCAGGTGGCCAAAGGCTACACATCAGAAGCAGCAGCATATTAAAACATTGAATGTTCATCGGTGTTTTTTGAAGCATGTTTTTTTTTAGGTTCAATTTTGTTCCCAATGCATTTTAAAGGGTGTTAACATTAAATTAAAATATTACATAGTCATCTACGTATTATTATTATTAGTCTTCGTCCGACTGGGATTTATATCCTTGCGGAAGAAATTAGTATTAAATCAAATCAAAACTCCTGACTGTTAAAATGTGTCCTCATGACTACTTTAGTCCAAATTTGCTGCTAATTTCATTTTGTCCTTTCTTTTGCGCTTCCTACTGCTCATTTCTTTGTGTTAGCAATCATTGCATCATAATCAGGTTGTATGATATTCCTTTGCAACGGCAAAATGGCATCAAAATAAATACTATCTTTCCATATTCCCTGCTCCTTCCCTGATATACTCCTTCTGTTGTTTTCTCCATTGTGTGTTCAGCTTGAGAATTCCTCTTCCCTTTTTTCCCCTTCCTGTTATGTCCTCTGTCCGATTTTCTTCTCTTTTCCCGCCAGTGTTATCTTTCTCCCTGGACTCTCGCTGGGGCTTGCATTCCGACAGGCTGGCGCTGGGCAAGGGTCAGACGTACGCCCGCAGCGTGCCGGGAATCTCCCTGCTGAAGGTGGCCGACCGCGCGCTCACTTCCTGTCACCTGACCGCAGACCTCCTGGTGGCCGACCTGGCCGTCTCTCAAGGCAGGCACTACTGGGCCTGCTCGGTGGAGCCCAGCTCCTACCTGATCAAGGTAGAGAATGCTACATTTGAAGTTAGCTCGAAGGGGACATATGGAAAATTCCATCCATCCATTTTCAGATCCACTTATCCTCACAAAGGTCGCGTGGGGGTGCTGAAGCCTATCCCAGCTGTCTTTGGGCAGTAGGCGGGGGACACTCTGAACCGGTTGCCAGCCAATCGCAGGGCACACACAGACGAACAGCCATCCGCGCTCATACTCACACCTAGGGACAATTTAGAGTGATCAATCAGCCTGCCATGCATATTTTTGGAATGTGGGAGGAAACCGGAGTACCCGGAGAAAAGCCACACAGGCCCGGGGAGAACATGCAAACTCCACACAGGGAGGTCGGAGCTGGAATTGAACCCGGTACCTTTGCACTGTGAAGTCGACGTGCTATGTTTATATACAACTCTTTGTGTCTGTAAGAGAGCTATTCTGAATGTTGTTGGATTGTGACATAAAGGTGGGGCTTATTTACAAAATATCACCAGTTTTTCCACCCATTTCAAGGGATTGTTATGTTAGCACAGATTAGCTTTGGTCCTGTGGGTATTTTGATGGGAGCGTATCACAGAGATTTTGTTAAGACGTCGATAAATGACTGTCAAGTTTTCTTATGTCAATCATGCAGGTCGGAGTCGGACAGGAGGCGAAGCTTCAAGAGTGGTTCCATCAGCCGCAAGACATGGCCAGTCCACGGTGAGCACCTTAAATATGGCCTTCATGATTGACAGGTGACCAGGGCAACAAAAAAAAAAGCTACACACCACCAAACTAAAATGTCACAACTGTAATCTCGCACTCTCAAGAGGCTAAAGACAATGGCTGGCTGGATATGTTCTCTTTTACTAAATGTTTTCTACCCATCCTAAGCTATGACCCAGACAGCGGCCATGACAGCGAGGCAGAGGACGGCCAGGACTCCCCCTCCTTTTGCTTCCTCACCATGGGAATGGGCAAAATCCTTCTCCCCCGAGGCCAGAAAAACACTAACTCGAAGCCCGCCCACCCTTACACGACGCCTCTGCCGCCCAGACTCGGCGTGTGCTTGGACTGCGACGAGGGCAGCGTGTCCTTCTACGACGCCCACTCCTTACGCCTGCTGTGGGAGGGCCACGTGGACTGCTCGGCTCCCGTGTGTCCCGCCTTCTGCTTCATCGGCGGAGGGGCCCTTCAGCTGCAGGACCTGGTGGCCAGTCGCAACATCGAGGAGGATCCCCCGCCGCTGCCGCCGAAGGTGACCATCAAAACACGCGCAACCAATTTTAGTCAAGAATGAAGCGACTTTCACCTTTAATTACATTTATTTATTTATTTATTTATTCTGTGTGGTTTGCTGCTAATCTTTGTTGCTTGTCGAGTCCCGAAGGCATGAAGAATGCTGTCTAAAAACTGTTTGGTCAAAAATAACCCAGGTCAAAATGGGACGTCATTTTGACCCAACTTCTTGGGTTATTCATTCAGCACAAAAAAATGTATGGGTCAAATGTATAACCCACAAAACAACCCAATTTGGGGGTCGTTTAGAACCAAATGGTTGGAGTATTCATTTTATGAGGCAATATATACACTCTTAAAAGTCAACAAGTCAAATAAAAAAATAGTCTTTACAATAATATGCTCTATGCGCCCCAACCGCCCCCCACAAGTCTAACATAGGGTATTCTGAATAAAGTTGTGTTTGTCAAACATGAATTCCGATACAAATGCACCCATTTTCATCCATTTCAAGTGGCGGCCATTTTGCCTCATATTGCCACTTGGTGTCAACTGACAAATGACATCATCATGCCCCAAGGATCAGCTTGCGAACATCACATGACCAAACCTAGAAATCAGGTGAGCCGCAACAGTCGTGACTTCAGCCCTTTGGCACTGCGATGGCCCATGTCACTGTACAAGACAAAATGGCCGCCACTTGAGATGGATCTAAACGGGTGGACTTTTCTGCCTAATTCATCCTCCACAAATGCAATTCTCATCAGAATACCCTCTTGGACAAATGGGGGTGCACAACACATATTTCTTTAAAAAAAAAAAAAAACAACAACAACAACTTGACTTCCCCTTTAACAAAATAGATCATTGAATATTAATGTTATTAAAAAAAGATGTGTTTGGTTATTCCTTTGATGCAACTTTGGGGGTGCGGTGAATAATCCAAAAAGATGTGTGGCGACTGGTCCGTTTTCGACGCATAATTGGGGTTATTTTTTGGGAGTGTCTGATCACAACAGAGCTGGAAGCCGCCATCTTTCTTGTGGACACACACCGCCGCCTGCATTGGAGTCAAGACGAATGTACCCCGACAACATGAGTGACACATCAGGTGACCTCGGTGGTGTCATCAAACTCTGTTCAGCTAGTTTTTGCAGGCACTATTTAACTTTGCCGTGAAGTGCTTTTGGAAGGTCTTGTGTAGGTTCCACAAAATGTTTCATCCCAAATCCAGCGTGGTGGCCTATCGTGACACAATAATCAACACTTTGCTATATGCGGGTTCATATTCTGATTGTTACCATATTAAAAGCACGACAGATGTACAATTTCTCAGCGTTAGAAGCCTTTATTTATAATGTCGCCATTGGGGAGAGGTCATGGTTAATGACGGATCCCATCAAGCTTGATTGACATTTAATATGACCGTTTTGTATGTTGACCGTGTATCGATTGCATTTTGTGCATCTTGTGACGTCTTTCAGCGATCACGTTACTTTTATTTTCGTCGCATGTGTTGGAACATGCGCCTACAGTTTATGTTTGTCAATTGAATGTTTGATTTACTGTATGTGTTGCCTCACCAGCTACTAAGGCATATTTACTGCATCATAACTTAGTTTTAAATCCCCGCAAACAATAATGATATGACATAACATGTTCAGTATCACGGAGTTATTATATCACGGAGAGTTCACGGAGGTATCGCCGTGACAGTGTCAATGAAATATGAGCATTCTTCTGTTTTTGTGTTGATTGTGCAGGTAATGAAGTGGTTGTTTATGTCTGACAGCACAGATTGTTTGTCTATATTGTAATATTTCTACTTGATTGTAGATGATTTTTTTTTCGAGTGAATGTAAAAAAAAAAAAGGGGAACCACTAAAGACTGTACCAGACATCGTGCTTTGTTTTTCTTTTTCTTTTTTTAATTATGACACGAGTGAAAATAAACAACTGGTAATCTGACACGTAACAGTGTACACTGTGGAAAAGGAAACACACACGAGAACATCTTTTCTCGTTACGTGATACGTTTGCGCCCTTGAGCTACTGCACGATTGGATGTTTTGTTCGCTTCTACTTTTTTATGATGTTGTCAGTTTGGGATTGTTAACTAGGAGACAAGTCAGGATTAGATTGCGGGGGATATACACACTCTCCTAATGAGAATGTTGCACGACACTGGCACAGTGGTGCCGCAGTCATGTGAGGGCAAGCCTCCTCTTAATTGTTGGAGTGACATAACCGCTCCATTTGTGTCAAGGGGATTCGATATCTCATCGCGGAAGCGGATTTCATCCAGACAAAACTCATAAATGCAAACAAGTGTGGGTGGGCTACACCAGTGGTTTCCACCCAAAGGCCGAAGTTTTATTTATTCACCCCCGCCAGGCAACTTGATTACCTTTCAAAGAAAAATAGATGTGGGGCTGGGTGCTAAGGTGGCAGAGGGTGGGGTTAATGGCTCCAGACATGCACCTGAGGGGCGGCATCCGCCTGGGGTTGAGAGGCATCAATTTGGGAAAAATTCCCATCCGCCACACCTGAACAGGGTTTGACGGGTTCCAACTATGGGTTGGGGTTTTTGGGGGGGGGGGGGGCGCCGTTTCAAAGTAGGGTTTTAAACCAGGGTTAGTGTTTGTAGGGTTTAAGGTTAAGGGTTAGGGTTTGCAGGTAAGGTGACAACTAAGTGGGCCAATCGGACCGGAAGTTAGGGCATCATTTCAACAATATCACATTGTGTCACATGACTTGGCTTTTGCCTTCGTTTTGTCACTCCGGTCAACAGCAGTTCAAAATAAACAACTGTGCAGTGCGCCGAGTGGTCTTGCAATGTCAGATCTGAACCAGCAGGTGGCGACATTGACTGGGATTCTGTGGTTTTTCCTCCTCCCCACTGTGATGTGGCAACAAGTACAACTTGCAACAGGTTGGATGCATAAAATTCAAAAGGATGCGACAGGCTTGCCAGACGGAGAATCGCATGGACTTTGTTTCCATAGCGAACCCGTATCACCTCCTACAATTTCGTGTACGAACACAACTCCAGTGACGTCGGGACGTTCTGTTAAACAGGACCTCTCAAGCAACCGACCCGCGACCGCACGTACACACACACACGCGCATGCCATGACGAGCAACAGCCATAACGGTCTCGAAAATGAACGAAACAAAAAAAATCAAGTGGATATAAGAGCCTGTGAGTGTATAAAAAGGAATCAGCGCTTACCTTAGTCGAGCTCTGATGCGGCGGCATGGGACGCCTTTTGGCTGCATCTTCAGTGCGACAACGTCACTATCGTAGCTCACTTGTGTCGTTTTAAAATGCTTCTCCTGGCTCTCCATATTTCCATTCTTTGCTAGTGCCATCCATGAATTGCAGATGAAACAAACTTTTATGAGGATGATTTAAAAGAACAAAGTTATCGGGCAATACTTGTGATGACAAGATGGCTGACTGCTAACAACTTCCGGTGATGCAGGTCACGCGCCGCCGTAGGTTAAAGGTGACCCGCTTTGTAATATTAGTTTATTTTTTAAATACTTTTTGTTTGTGTGAAAGTGAAACTGCAACAAACAGAACTCAAAACAGAGCACAATGCTTTGCAAATAATGTTCAACCTGTACTTAATTGGATCCACGACAAAGGCACGATTATTGAATGTTCACACTGATTAATTAGATTTATTTTTAGCATCGTTAACTTAGAATTTTATGTCTGGGACAGATGGAAAAAAAACTGAGAAAGTTGAGGAATGTTCATCAAACACCTGTTTGGAACATTCCACAAGTGAACAGGGTGACCGGGAACAGGTGGTTGCCGCGATTGGGTAGAAAAGGGGCTTCCTTGAATTGCTCAGTCATTCACAAGCAAAAATGGGGTGAGGTTCACCTCTGTGTGAACAACTTTGTGAGAAAATTGTTTCAGGACAATGTTCCTCTTCGTACAATTACAAGTGTCAATTAAATATTGGTGCATTATGAAAAATGCTTTGACTTTCATTTAAAAACGTACACGATACTGATAAAATGCAATGATAATAATAATAATAACAACAACAACAATAATCAGTGAAACAAATAATAGAGCACATCACTGCAGAAAGCAAAACACGCTTTTAGCATTTTTTAAAAAAACTCCTCCGTGAATGATTGGTTGGAGTGTGGAATCATAAAAAAGTGCACTCAATCTTCACACACACACACACACACACACACACACACACACACACACACACACACACACACACACACACACACACAACAGAGTTGTTTCAGTGGGTAATTTGTTATTGTTGCATGATGGTGAGAAAATACATAATGTCTTCAGCAATTATGTGCAGGCACAATCACATGCTGCACTCCAAGTATCGACACATGCTGTACACCGCAGGGCATTTTCTCAACACAGTGCTTGTATCTCTCTTTTTTTCCTCTCTCTCTCTCTCTCTCTCTCACACACACACACACACACTTTACATGCATTCCTCACTTTGTTTAATGAGGGCTTAGCTTTATGATCCTGGGAAAACTTGGGTCCCCAGTCATAACAAGCACACACATACACGTGTGTATACACACACACACACATACACACATTTACACGACACATGGAGTGAGGAATATAAGTCTTCAGCTGTATGCAGTTGGCACTTAAAGATCTTTGCTCGATACATATTGTCGATATACATGCAGAAGCCACCCACATTGTGTGTGCGTATGTGTGTGTGTGTGTGTGTTTGTACTTGTTTTTCTCGGGACAGTGCAGAGCAAACCAGATTGTTTTACCACCTTCCTGCTCATCTTGCGGCTATTTTGCTGGCTTTGCGACGGGCGAGGTGACATGTGGACAGGCGCTCATTAAGCTGTCAGGGCAGGACGGGCCGCCTCTTGCCTGCCTGCATGCATGCACACTTCTTCATTTCACACAGATCATCTAACATGTATATCTCACTTTACACTGACGTCTCAATAAACTCATTTCATTTGGCCACAAGCCGGATTTACTCACTTGTATTCTTCCATAGCGTAGTAAGCTTTTTTCTTTTTTGGTGGAAGTTTGTGAACATAACAGGTGCTTGCGGCCTTTTCGGATGGTTAATGTTATTCCACGTCAAACTATGACACACGTTCACAACTTTACTCCCGCATGTCTCGGCGCGCTCCAAGCCTGTGGCATATTTTGGGTGTGTGGGGGGGGGGGGGGGCAAGTATTGGAGTAATACAGTATAGACAAAAGCATTTCTGATGCCATTTTGAAGCCTTTTGACACTTTTTACAAACGTACATTGCCTGAAATGAGTTTGTGTTTGTTTGCACTGTATTTGTTAGCATGTGCACTGTAATTGGAACGTGTATGTAAGTGCGGACTTGGTGTGTATGCAGGTAAGTGTGCACTCTGTGTGAATACTTGTACTGTATATGTCTGCATGTGTGCCGGCATATGTATGAGCACTGTACAGCGTGCGTGTGCAAGTGTACAAGTGTTTGTGTGCGTGCACCCTATCTGTGTGACTGCAAGTGTGTGTGTGCAGTGCATGTGCACAAGTTGTGTACTTCAGCTGTGCAGGGCATGCAGGAGGCAAAGGCTGCTCTTGAGAGCAAAATTTGGTCTCTGTTCAATGTGAAAATAAGACAAGTGCACCTAAGTAAACAACACCGGCACTTCTCGGCCGGAAATAAGCATGTGTGCAGTGGTCAAGCACATGTCAGAAGCGGGGATTGAAATGGGGGGAAAAAAAACAAAAAAAAAAAGACGCAACCATTGAAGGTCTTTAAAGAGTTAGGCCTTCGGATCCCAATGACGGCCTTTATCTTGAGAGTTTACGATGCTCGCAGTCAAGTAAACACTACAGTGGAGTTGTTTGTTGCGTGTGAGTGTGTCGTAGTGGAGGAAGGGTGAAGGTGGTGTCGGCGGCGGCGGTGGGGGAGGCTACAATCAGCTGAACAATGAGTTTGACTTGCAAACAGGATCCCTCTGTTTCCTGCCTCCTTGCGGACTCCACACACACACACACACACACACACACACAAGCTGACTCTCGCATTTTGCCCCCCTGCAAGAAGCACCTTGTACAGCTCGCAATGTGATGACACACACAAACAGGGTTAGCGGACACTACTCAGCACTTGGTGCACCCACGCGGGGAGGCATTGCCTGTCCGAGTCAAAGCACACCTGTTCCAGCTGCTGTTTTCCACATTAGGAATGTGCTTTCTCTCATTTTCCACCCTACGGCACCCCCCCCCCCCCTCCCCGCACCCCGTCATCACACCTTATATAGTGGTGCCTCTACTTACAAAATTAATTGGTTCTGGAAGACATTTCTGAATTAGAAAATGTGTAAGTAGAAACACGTTTTAAATGCCCTAATCCATTCCAAGCCCCCCCCACCAAATTTCAGACATAAATGTTTTCTAAAGCATAAAAATGCATCAAAATATGTAACAAATACATGTTACAATTAGATCATTGCACAATAAATGAGAGTTGTGCATAATGTAAAAAACAAAGAATAAAAATGATGGTCATGTAACTTTTAACTGCGTCCTTGTCGTTTTTTGCCCTGAGGTACCACTGTACTGTAAATTGGAGCTGTGCACATGGATCCGAACAGTCAATATTTAGGACGATGTTGAATGATTTGTACAATGGAAACTCCAAGGCCCAACTCAATTTGTTCTGTTTACATAACAAATTTTACCCAAATAGGAAATAATGGGGGGAAAATGTGTTCCAGGGTTGACGTGTGTCCATCAAACAACCTGAATGAACTGTACAGACACCGGTTAAATTAGTATTTTGACATTCTCAACTACCATTCAAGTGCAAAAATAAGTCGATCTACATCGATCTTAAAAACACGTTACCACATTTGCTATTCCTGCTATTTATGCTGGATAGTTTTTTTTTCTTTCGTTTTTCTTTTTTGCGGTAAATATATTTTCTCAGCTGTAAACAACACTATTTTAATAATTGATGAATCTGTCGACGAATTTGTCAATTACTCAATGAATTTAAATGTCTGCCTTTGATTCATGGCCCGCCTTCCATTCAATATGCCGCCAACTCTTTTGGCCGCCGTTTGTTTCCCACCTCCACTCACTTAGTGGCACAATGCCGTGTTGTGTCTGCGTGTGTTGTGTCAGGGCTATTTGAGCGCAGGAAAAGGATTCATTTAACACACACACACACAGACGGGATGAGAACCTCTGGCGTGGCCTTTCCCACCACTGGCCTCTCTGTATCAACACACTCACATACAAACAAGTCCATTGGCACTGCTGCGCCATGAAACAAGCTTTTGTCTTCTGCACACACAGGCGAAATCCTTTACTATCAGGGGATAGGCTCCAGGGGGCGCTATAGCACCCTCTGGAATACCATCGGTGTCCTAAAAAAAAAAAATACATTATGTCTGATTCTTATTATGCTTATTATGAAATGTGCAACTGGTCACAAATGCACTTTACACGACTGAATGTAGCGATGGCACAAGCGTCACAACAGCGCATGACACATGGCTTCAAATAATGAAACTCTCGAGATGATAAGGTTTTGATTTGGATCCTAGATGTGTCCGGAAAACTGCCCCATGATGGTATCACAAACTTAAAATGGCTACAAAGATGCCCAAAAATACAGGAAGAAAGCGAACGCCCATGAGCTGCATGATGCTCGAATAGTACATGCAATATGTACATACAATAGTACATATACTGTATGCTTTAAATGGCTACAAAGACAAAAAAAAAGAAAAGATTAAAAATGTGTTTATTATTCTATTTGCAGTTCAGTGTGTTGCTTGGTCGTACTGATGTCGGTTCCTAATATTTGGGTTATTGATTGCCGTAGATCGGGGGTGTCAAACTAATTTTACTCGCGGGCCAATTTAGAGTTACATCTTCCCTCGGAGGGCCATTATCACAGTGAAACCACAAAATTATTACTTGCACAAAACAAATGAATAGCTCACTAGTTTTGACATCAGTCAAGTCAATTATAATAGTTTGTTTAATATAAAGGCGGCCCGGTGGGCCAGTGGTTAGCACGTCGGCTTCACAGTGCAGAGGTACCGGGTTCGATTCCAGCTCCGGTCTCCCTGTGTGGAGTTTGCATGTTCTCCCCGGGCCTGCGTGGGTTTTCTCCGGGTGCTCCGGTTTCCTCCCACATTCCAAAAACATGCATGGCAGGTTGATTGGACGCTCTAAATTGTCCCTAGGTGTGAGTGTGGGCGTGCATGGTTGTTCGTCTCTGTGTGCCCTGCGATTGGCTGGCAACTGATTCAGGGTGTCCCCCGCCTACTGCCCGGAGATGGCTGGGATAGGCTCCAGCACCCCCCGCGACCCTAGTGAGGATCAAGCGGTTCGGAAAATGGATGGATGGATGTTTAATATAATGAATGACGAAAAAATTACTGTTCGAATGAGTGTAAATACGGTAACAAAATTATTGCACAAATCTCAACGTTATTTGACAATTCGGTACAGATTTTAGCAAGTTGACATGTGATTTTGCTTTCGCGGGCCACATAAAATGACCTGGCGCGCCGGATCTGGCCCCGAGGCCTTGAGTTTGACACCAGTGGTGTAGATGGTTGGGTTACATTGAAGGGAAAAAAAACATTTGGCACTTTGTCATCCTTCATTGACATAAAACAGCCTCCAATCATACTAAGGTCCATTTGCACTTAAAAAAAAAAAACTTATTTAAAAAGCTTGCAAAAAAAAAAAAATAGGCACAGTCAGCATAACATATCACTGTATATCAGTGGCAGTACGTTATCTAATATAGACAGGCACAAAAGGTAACAGAATAGAAAAGTCTTTTCCCATTAGAAGACGGTAGAGGAAATGCCCGTCACGAGTACACTCTATTCAAAATAGCAGCTTGTAAACAACATCCTCTTTGGATTGTACAAAACAACTTAATCCAAGTCAACGTGTTCGATTTGAACATTTGTGAATGTTGGTGGCTCAGCAAATGTCCTTTTCTTCAGAGCAACAACTGCGAAGGAGGAGTGGAAACACCCGAAAAAGAAAACTTATACCACGGAAACCAAACAATGTTTTGAGAAAATGTGCTAACATTATGCTAAAGGCTTTTTTCTGGGGGGTGGGGGGGTGGGAAATAAAATTGAATTTTATCAAAACAAAAAGTTGCACTCTTACGAGAATAAAGTCACTAAAAGGAAAACCCCCCCCGCTAAATGTTCAACGTAGTGATTCTGGAGGAAATAAAAGTTTGGTATTTTGGGGGGTGAGAAAATGAACTGTAATCTAAACAAGAATACCAATTTCCTTATAGAAGTCTTTATTATGTTTTTTAAACATTAAATCTTACACACGTCAGATTGTCTTTCAATGAACAAAAATGTGTTTCGGGGGTGTGGGGGGGGGGGGCTCCATACCATATTTTTCGTACCATTCGGGGCACCGTATTTGTGGCACGGTATCAATAAATGGGTCCAACCATCTCGTTACCTCTGCGTCCCGCGTCCTAGACGCAGAATTTTCCCGCGGGACGCACAGTTCCAAATAATGTGTTTTTGGGACGCAAGGAAATTTCTCAGTCAAAACAAAACAAAAAAAAAAAACTACCGTCAATCTTTTTTGTTCCAGAAACAAACGCAGTATGACCATCACCGCCATCGTTGTTTTGATCTCGCGTGACGAGATTGCCGTTCTCGCAAGACGAGATTGGCAAAATCGGGCTTCACCTCGCGGGAAGCAGACGATTGCCAAGTTGTGTAACGTTAAAACAAGTGTTGCGAAAGTTTATTGCGGAGATATCACAGAGGAAGCAGCTAAAGTTGGATCGGGTTTTTTTTTGGCGATAAGTTGACTTTGAGAAAGCCTTGCATCATTGGAAGCAGAGGAAAGAGAGGAGAATTGATGAACTCAAAGACTGAACTGGGATGAAATAAGAACCCATTTCTCAGCAAATCTTGTATGCCTGAATTACCGTATTGGCCCGAATATAAGACGGTGTTTTTTGCATTGAAATAAGACTGAAAAAGTAAAATATTCTGAAAGCATTCCGACTCTATTCTCGTAATATATTCTCATCAGAATGCGACTTTTCTCTCAACATAATTATCTTATTGCCATGAATACGATACCCTATTTTTCCCCTTAAAAAAATGACTTTTTGATTTCTTTTCTGTTTACTACCTTCTCTTCAGTGTGTCCCTTTAATACTCACGCGTATCCAACACAAGGCACTTGAAGGGGACAAATTAAACAGAAACCCAGATTTTTTTTTCTTCCCCAAAGTAATTTTTGAATACATCCTTGAAAAACAAACAATCTTTGTATACTTTTCGTATAACTTTGTGGAATGTAGACATTATTGCCAACCTGTCGCGCAGCGGTGCTTTCTCTTCGTGCAACGTCCATTACTGTACATATCGTGGTCATATCCGCATGGGT
This sequence comes from Hippocampus guttulatus, assembly GCF_054856545.1. Classification (NCBI taxonomy): domain Eukaryota; kingdom Metazoa; phylum Chordata; class Actinopteri; order Syngnathiformes; family Syngnathidae; genus Hippocampus; species Hippocampus guttulatus. The sequence goes on along the minus strand of NC_141266.1, from coordinate 17,449,833 downwards.
TTATAGGGAGGGCTGACGTGGGCAAATCTCCAAAACAAGTAAAATCTGATGACGCTAGTGAGGATTCCGGGAAGGTTCGGAACCTAAAATGCACACACATAATAATAATAATAATATTAAAAACAATTATGCTAGTCCTGTGGTGGATCAACTTTCATTTTTTGTGTTGAAGGAACAACTTCAACCGATTACGTCATTGGGACCACTGCAGTGGGAATACATTTTGCTGCGAGTGTGTCGTACCAGGATGTAGTAGTCATTCAGCTGGAGGCCGTAGAAGAACCAGGAAGTGGAAGTGAGGAAAGTGGCCACCGTTAGAGGGAAGGACAAGCACTGCACGTTGCCACTCTGCACGATGGCCATCTGAACGTGAGGACCAAACAAAAATACCGTCGGTATTGCAACACGAGGAACAGCCTCGACAAAAGGCAGCTCGCAGAAGACTTGAAACGAGTTCAACAAGCGTGAACAGGTTCCGTGAAGCGTTGGCAGACTCAAAGGCGTAAGACTTCAAGAGTAGACATGAAGTCATTTCAGTTGTTGTTGTTTTTTTGGGGGGGAGGGGGGGCTCACGGAACGCCATTTTTTCCTGAAAAACTGTTGAAGGCTTGTCAGTGTTTTTTGAAGACATTTTGGGGTTAAAAATGTATTCAATCGATTTCATAGACGGTCAAGGATACTTTTATTTTTTTTTATTCAACGAAAGAAATGTTCATCTTCCGAGAACAAAAGTCAATCATAAATTATATTATTATAACTGCATTTAGGTCAGACAAAGGTTGTGCCATTTCTTAGGAATGGTCTTTTTTTTTTGCAACAAATGTAGTTTTTTTTTTTTTTAATGATTACAGTGAGGCTTCTTTTGGAAAAAGTCAATCTTGTGAAAATAAAGTCAGGTTTTTAAAAAAAGTAATTTGGGAACAACTGTTGTCATTTCCAAGACTGAAATCCAATTTTTGAGAAAAATCAAAAATTAAATTTATTTAATCACTTGGCATTGAGAAAAAAAAGACATATTACTGGAATTCTTTTTTTAAAATATTTTGTATCCATCAGAACTGTGTATAATAATACTACAATAATAGTCATTAAAAAAATTGTGAATGTTAAAATGTTCCTCAAACTGTGGTCTAGACTGTTCATAAAGGTGTTTGAGCAGATGACAAATTATTTTTATTATCATTACTTATTATTATTCACATTCATTTTAGCACCAAATACAAAACACTATCTAGTCATTCATTATTTTAAAATAGTCCAAGTTTGGGTATTTGAAATCGACTTTTAGTGGGTTCAACGACAATCGGGATGAAGAACCACTGAAAGAATGCTTACTAATCGGTCTTGTGCCCGCTGAAATAAGGACAGGATTTTTCGAACTAATTAGGGGATGCCAAGTGCCAACACGTCATTAGGCCGACTGTAAGAAGGCAACCTGGCGTCTCCGAGGGGATGGGGGTGGAGGGGGCGCAAACGGGGAAGGAATAACAGGAAGACGCGGATGAGGAGCAGAAGAATGGCAGGAAAGCGACGGGCTCGTTTCTGACGGCGAGGCAGATGGAGGGAAGGCGACAAACAGGATCATAGACAAACACAACAGGAAAGAAGACATCTGATGGGCCCCCCCGTGACACCTGACTGTTCTCTTCTACGTAAATATACACACGTGGGAGCACCAAGCCAACAATATCTGACGGTATTGAGCTGGATAACTGCACCGCAAGCGACAATCGCGGGCAAAGTCCAACAAAAGTAAATATGAACGGCATACAGGTTGACTGCCGGCAAAATGACACACCAAGGTTACGACTCGATTCATATCTCAATTTCTGACCCGTATCATCAGTGCCGTCACAGGAAGACTTGTACGAATAACACTAGCGAACTCATGTTTAAAATCAGAGATTGAGATGGGGGGGTTTCTTTGCGCTGATTCTGAATTTGACCTTTTCTTTCTTTTCTCCAGCATAGGGTGACTATATTTTAATACCCCCCCCCCGCCCAAATAAATTAAAAAATAAGGTAACTCGGCCCATCCTCGAGATAATGAAATGATACTCAAAGATGCCATACATGACGATAACTCGACTATATTTAAAGGAGGGCAGCACGGTATTGGAAAATCATGCACGATGCGATATGGGTGTTGCATATTTAATATGGCGATATTTAACATGTACTGGAAACAAATGCCATCTTTATTATCGAATGAAAGAGATGCATTTTTTTTTCTCATTACGAAAAATATGAATGCATTCTCATCTCATGATTTAGTTTGAATTCTGCGCCTAGCGACTGTTCTCCTATTGGATGGCAATGCACATTTAAGGTTGCATCTGATTGGTCAACGTTAGAATAAAGCATACGATCCAATATGAATTTATCAAGTGTCTTTTTCAGCAACAAGATGAGTTCCAGATGTCACATTTGGACATTCCTTCATTTAAGGACAAGTTTATCTTACCAGGTCCGCGAGCGGGGACACGTACACGCCCACAGTGGCCACGCTGCAAACGAGTCCCAGCTGGTTGAGCTGAATGTCACCTGGAGGAAGAAACAACATGAAGTACACCCCGGCGCTGGTCACCACTGCTCCGATGGCAACTATTTGGAATAGGATCTTTCTCTGACAAAACAAAACAAAACAAAACACAGGTTCAAGCCTCAACGTAGACGCACACAAACGCAATGACGGCTGCCATGCTGACCTTTTGTTTTGTGTAGTTGAAGTAAACCACGATGTAGAGGGCCTGCAGTAAAGCCCCGATGAGATTGACCACAATAAGTGTCTGGTCTGTCTTCAGCATCCCATAATATAACCATCCGAGGTTACTGTGGAATCAAAAACAATGGAAAAGAATGAACGGGGCAAGGCGAGAGAACAAACAAGTACACTTGTAATGTCAGTCATGTCAGACTGTGTTATGACATTTAAGCTCTGTTGCCTTTTTTGTGACCCGTGTCTGTGATTGCCACGTAGACTGCAAGCAAAGAAGCAAAAAAAAAAAAAGGAGAAAAACTTCAGAAAAGGATTGGTGAAGGCCTTTAATATAAAGTTTGTCTATGGCTAATGGCAGTTTTTTTTTCCAATTTAAAGAATGAAAACACATGATTTTGGTTATTCTGGCAAAATAACTGGGGTGAAAGACTTTAATATAAGGGACTTTGTTGCACATTGATTTTTTTTTTTTTTACCCTGTCAGTGTCTGACTATTAAAAATTTCTAATTTAATCAAAACGTTTTGGGTCACTTGCTAGACAAAATTGCACAAAATGTGCTGCGACGGATTTGTGACCTTGGCATTTGTGAACTAATCAGCTGTTTGGAACACAGAAGGACACGATGTTGCTGATCGTCTTCACAAAAAGTAGCATAATTTTTAAATGTTGCGTGAAGTACTCATTTGAAACATGCAAGTCTCCACACCCACACTTTAATTCAACTGCAAGACCTTTTAAAACTTGCTCCTGTTTTGGTTAGCAAATGCCTCAAATAACACATACTTGGCACATGTGGTGAGGAAAGGCAGAAATTGAATGTTGTCTGTGCTCTTGGATGTTTGCATTTTCTTTAGATCGACCCTGCACAAACAAACACAAAGATCAAGACAGTCAACCTGACAAGGAACTCATGCCATCATTAATCTCGTAAATATTATACACTGAAACTGACAGCTACCGTGCAACAGGTTTACAGCACATTTATTTCCGCGAATTGAAGATACTTCACTTCGCAGACACAATGATTAAAAAAATAAACATTTGCACAAAATGTTCATTTGTATAGAAGCGGGTTTAAAGTTTGCCACGCCGCAAAAACTGAATTCCACTTACAGACCAGTCGAGAACATCCCGAGTGTGAACACGATGCACGCCCATGATAAAAGATACAGCAAATCCATAAAAAGGATTTAAAATAAAAAAATACATATGTTAGGTATGGAGACTATAATGTATGCTCTTCGACTTTCTTGAAAAGCAGAATTAAAAAAAAACGCAACTGGCTTGTTTTCCGGATAGATTTCCGTGTTTGCAAGCAATGGCTCGGTGATTCTGCGCTGCGATTGGGTGTTCACCGAGTCACGTGATGCAGTGTTGGTTCAATGGGGTGGAGAATCGAGGCGTCTGACGTCACCATGTCGACAAATCCCGGAGCTTGAGTTTTGATTTGGTCAAGGAAGTTGCGTTTTCTGCAACTTTAGAAATATATATATATATATATATATATGACACCGTTAAAATAACGTGTCCGAAATTATACAACAAAGTTAAAATTACTATTTAAGTATTGTCAGACATTCTTTGCTGAAATCAGGAGGTTCAAATGAAATATTTTTCGTTTACCGGACAGAAATCTATTCATGTGATATCAGGCTGCAGTTTTGATCAACGCAGTCAGAGTAGTATTTATTTCACTGATGTTTATTGTCGTGGTGCATTTTAATTGAAGTTCATTTTATTGATACGTTCTACAGTATTCAAGAAAAGGTCATGTCTTAGTATCAAATTAATGAAGACAATATCAACTGACGAAACGAGTTTTGTAGAACATTCTCGTCACGCTGACAACACTCTTGAACAACTCTCAAGTTTGACCTTTACGGATAGCCCTTCACGTATATTTCATCTCCCTTTCTGTCTATGCTTCGATTTTTGACATTTTACTTGACATTTCACTATTGCTTTCCCTTTGCTCTCTTTGTTTTATTATCTTATTTGACTTATCGCGTGGACTCGGGTTTGTTAGATTGCACAATATCAGAGTGTCTGAGCTCATCTCTGGCGAGTATGCATAAAGCAGGCATGACGTCATGGTGGAAAAGCAAACAAGTGGTCCTTATGTTCTGTTCTGGGATTTACAGTATATCTTGCTCGGTTTTACAGAGGATAGCAACTTTTGACGGTTTCCAGCCATTTCTGAGGTTTTTGACGGCTTGTTTGCCGTGTCGCTCTCATTCCAACGTGTGGGCACGTCCTCTTTTGCCTGCAGAGAGGATGTATGGAGCAGTAAAAGAAAGAGGCAAAAAAGGCCAAGGGGAAAAAAAAGGTGCAAGTGCAGAGGTGAGGGTGATACCTTCGCACCCGCTTGCTAGTGTGCACCCCCCAACCATCCGTGTTTGGTTTGCAGTCTGTGAAAGGGAAGCCAGAGCAAACTGCGGGACACGGGATGAAAGTCGTGGAAAGCCGAGGCCGTGAGAGGTTGGGAAAGACCTGTGGGCGGGCTTGGAACGAATTGGTGGGGGGATAGCTTAGCTATTTGCCAAAATGGAGTGAGGAAAAAAAAAGACGACAAGATTTATATTACAACACTTTTGTTTATTCCATCAAATTTTCACATCTTTAAACAATATCTTATATTTTTTCTATGTACACATGTACATATAAACACATAGAAAACAACTGTACAGTGTTATGTTTTCAAGAAGTCCCTTCAGTTTGAGGTTCGACAAGTTGAGTGGGGGGGGGGGGGGGCTTCTGCAAGCGTGTACCATGACAAGACTGATTAAACATCATTGCACTTAATGTTGAATGATTTAACCATTTGGGGTTCTCAAGGACTCGTGATCATTTACCAAGGACAGAAATGTAAAATGTTTCCATATTTTTAGCCGATTTTGGATGTGCGGTGAAAGAATTACTGCCCAATTACAAGTTTTAGTCCATTTTTTTCCCCAATATTAAATGTGCATCATGTTCCAAGGATTTGCAATATTAGCCTATTACTTTCATGAACACTTAAGGCTTACTGCACCACTGTATAATTAATGTTGGCCATTATGGTGGTAGTTGAAGCCCTCAATATTCACTTGGGGGGGGGGGCATGGTGTAAAAAGAATGGAGAAAAATCAACGAAAGGAACAATTTAAAAGATGTTCATTACAAACATGATTGAACAATGGTCAAAGTATAAAAACAAATGTATTGATGTCGTGAACAGTGGGATGCTGTCTTGAGGCTTGCGGAGATGAGTGCTACATAACAACGGCCCAAAAAAAAAAAAGGATCCCAAATAAGCGCCACAGTCTTAGTGGCTGACTCAGGAACTGGAGGTGTACCTACCGAGTGGTATGAAAAACCCATTAGACTAATTGCTCAGAACGGAAAATGCTGCTTCATCCTCATCATAATACAAAAAAACCAAAACAAAACAAAACACACACACAAACAATACAGAGGTCCTTTGGAGTGATCCACACTCCACATTCACATTGCGATACGCATTCACTCACAGCTTTGTCTTTGTATAAAAGCTCTGTATTCATTATAAAAAATAATAATAATAATTAAAAAAAAAAAGAGAAGTGTCTGTGACCCCAGTGACCCGCACTGGGCTGCTTTGCAGTTCTCTTTTCAGTGGAGTATCGTCACAAACAAAACCGGGAGGAGCGTCAAGAGGAAGGAGAAGGAGACGGGCCTCGTTCCCGAATTTCCAACGCTCCTCTGGACGTTGGGTTCCATGGCGGTCGGGTCATCTAAAAACACACACAAAAAAAAAAGACAAGAAGTGAGCGTGTGACTTGGTGGCTCGGGGGTGTGAAAAAAGCACCCCGGCTGCCGGTTGATTCCTCACCTGCTGGGAGACGATTGGAGAAGTTGTGAACGCCGCCGGCAGAGACAAACTTGGCTTTTGACGCGTCCGTGCTCTTCTCCGCGTCGGCCTTGGACTTGCCGGCGAAAGTCTTTGCCGAGCCTTTCTGTCCGGCCACGTCCACTTTGAGCCTCAGACAGTCCTGGCCGTGATGATGCATCGGCTTGGCTGTTGGGAGCACACACAGAGGGAACTTATTATTAGTTCATATTTTAAAATACAGTCTTGAAAATTAACTTCATTTCATAGTGCATGTTTTTCCATTTTTTTGTTTGTTACTTGAACAGTTAAAAACAGTTGCTAACTTGTTTTTGCACCTCTATGTCAGTAACAATGTTAGAATTTGGCATGTTTACAAAGCAGAGATGCTTACCAGGTATGGTGAAATACAGTCTCCATTATGTGTCTATGAGGCTCAAATCGTGAGTCGTTTGACTTTATTTTTTGTTGTAACCGACAGTGGTTGTCTTATTTTGAAACTCGTGTGGCATGTTCGGAACGATAAAATGTTTCACTTTGACAAATTCTACTTCGCAGCGAAGCTTTCTGTCAAACAGTCATCCACTGTGATGGAAACGGTCTTGAAGTTTTCCTTTTTACGCCTCCTTGATGTGTCTTCCGGGGCTCAAGTGGTGAGCGGTTTTAATTGATCGTAGTCGTAAATATAGAGTGGTCGACTTCTTTTTACACTTGTACGATCGTTAGGAATGTGAAAACTCCAAAAACAAAATTCGAAACAGTGACCCTCTTTGATTAAAATTGTTTTGTTGGACTTGAAACTCTGCACGGTTCCTAATTGTTTGGCTACAATTTGACTTTTGCTTTCCATGACTTCTCTTGGGGGGGCGGCGTAAACGCGTTTATCCTAACCTTCCTGAACCATCGCCCGCGTTCAACCTCATAGTTTGCGCCGTACTCTAATGAATATTTCCACGAAATACTTACAGATGTAATAATAGCTCTCTCCCTGCCTGAACTCCTTGCCCAGGGTGAAGGGGGTGAAGCGCTGGAACTTCTCCGAGAACTTCTCGGGGGCGTGGGGGGCAAAGGGTCGCGAGCACTCCCAGCGCAGCTGGTCGAAAGAGTGCGGCTTGCACACGTCGTAGTCGTCCCTTTCCACCATGTAGAGCACATAGCGCTCGGCCGAGTGCGGCGGCACCTCGCCGCGGCTGTAGTGCGGGCAGATGATGTCCAGGTAGTCATTGATGCGGACTTCCACCGTGTGGTCGTCCCATAGGAAGCTGAGGAGGGAGGGGGAGGGGCAAGAAAGGCACATTTAATGATCGAGGGCCTCACAAATGTTTTGATTGCAAGCAACCACATTGACACGAATAATGAGGTTTAATTACGCGTGGCATAATGCAACTCGCACCTGTTTCCCTTCTGGTGCACATGCAGAGTGTTGCTGTAGTTCAATTTGGTTGCATAAAGCGCTAATTAGTGTGACAACTTAAAAGTCAGGTTGGACTTGTTCAGCCTTGGCGCCATCCTGCTTACACACCTTACACTTACTCTCGCTACCGCTCTAACACTTTTTTTCAAAGACACACACACACACACACACACACACGTGGTTTTTTTTTTATAGTCTCAATTTGTTTTTCTCCACTTTGCTTCCTTCAAAGACAGAGACAGAGGGGGCGCGGTCGAGTCAGACTGTCGCCCTCCCGCTCTCTTTTCATCTTTGTCCTTCCTTTTGGTTTTATGGCTCTTTCCAAGTCTCATCGTCTCCGCGAAAGGTTGCCTCACATCAAACTCGCTGAAAACTATGAGATTTGGGGCTTTATTTTTTAAAATGTATTCATTCCGGTATTACTGTTCATTTAGTTTAATTGTGAGGATTTATTACAATTTTTTTTTTTTTTTTTAAATCTTGCACTCAAGAAATACTTCCAACATAAAACAAACTAAAAGCAACACTCAAACTAATAAAAATGAAAACAATGCATATGTGAAAACAAATGTAGCTCAAAAATGTATACCCGCTAAAAATATATATATTAAAAATAACAGAATTTAAACAACAAGGCCAAAATGAAATTTAAAAAAAACTCTAATGAAGAAAAAAAACCCCAAGGCGTCACAAACGACGGGCTACGATTTGTGCTGCTTTTGAGCAAAGTATGCCCAAGTATATGCGAGGAAGGCAATCTATCAATGGCGGGCTTTTAATTTGAATTGAAACCCGCTTGCGAACGAGAGTGCAGCAGTGAGTGAAAACGACAACAGCTCCCGTGTGGCGTTTGTGCGTCTGTCGCCATCAAAGCGCAGGACGTGGTGCCTCTTTAACCCCCACCCCCCCTCCCCTCCTGTTGTTGCGTCTCCCGCTTGGACCCCCCTGGCCAAAGCAGACACAGTGGCTCCAATCACGGGCCTTTAACCCCTCCTTCCTGCCTCTGCATGTGCGAGTGTGTTCGCCACAACCCTCCAGTCAAAACATGTTTTGTTAGCTGAGCACGGTTCTAAACTTTAATAATTGGGGCTAATAGGTTGGACTGCTACCCGCAACCGCTTTTTGCAATTCCTCAAACATGTAAAACCATAGCCGAGTTGTTGCCTTGTTTTATTGATCTTTTCCGTGACACGTTTAGACATTCAGTTAAAGCAATCAATCAACCCTGTCACCGTAGCTACTCAATATCAGCTTCAGGTCCATGTACTAACTATGCCTTATGTCTTCACGAGTAACACCCCCACCCCACACCCGCCCCCACTAATACCTTTCACCACTGTGTGACTAGTTTGCACTAGTACAACAACTACTTGTTACTCGTGAGGCATCACTGCATCATTTGACATCTGCGTGCTCCTTCGAATACAGTGGTACCTCTACTGACCAACGTCGCTTCATACGAAATTTTCAAATTACGAGATGTCTCAACAGGAAAATATTGCCTCTTGTTACGAAAGAGATTTCAAGATACGAAAGGTAAAAAGTATGGCCTGCTACCCGTAGCTCAGAGTTTCCTAAACGCAACATACTTATAGCTGCTCTGCCATTGGCTATTACTAAACATCATCCTGGCATCCCATTGGCTGAAAGGGACTTCTACTGTATGTGTCTATGTGTGGAGATAGAAAGATAGATCGACAGATCTCTGTCTATGCGGCGTCCTCGTCATTCGACCCTCAGGCCATGAGGCGTTCCGACAGCTTTACGGAAATGTGAATCACCCAGAAAAAGTGTTCACGGGTCAGGCGATCGCTCACTATGCTCATGTTAGCCTTGGACATTTTCGATGGATTGTTAAAAGCCGATAAAAGCAAATGTCATTGGATCAGTTCTTTACAAAACGCCAGGCAAAAACAACTTCTGAGAGAGAACATCGAGTAAAGAGGGCAAAAAACGGTGAGGACGCAGTTAAAAGTTAAAAGACCATCATTTTTTTATACTGTTTTTTTTTACATTATGAACAACCCTCATTTATTGTGCAATAATCTAATTGTAACATATATTTGTTACATATTTTGATGCATTTTTATGCTTTAGGAAACATGTCAGAATTTTGGGGGAGCTTGGAACGAATTAGGGCATTTACATGGAAAACGCGTCTCTACTTACAAAATGTTCTAGTTAAGACATTTCTTCCAGAACCAATTAATTTCGTATGGAGAGCAAAGAGCTAGATGCTATGTCACTTGTAGTACAAGTAACATGCATTCTCAACTCGGAACAGTTTTGCCTCACTAGTGAGCAGGGCGTGGAACTGCCTTATCGTGAGAGGGCAAAGAGCATACGACAAAGGACTTGAAGCGAGATATCAAGGATAATGAAGAAATGCTTGCCGCTGTACCCAGAGTGCAAGTTTGTCGATGCGTGTTTTAGCGAAGGCATAACTTGGTCGGTCTGATTGGCTAAACAGGCTTTTGTTTTGTCACTTTAGTGGTTCCATCTAGCGGCTCGGGGCCAAAGAGGAGCAAACGGATAGTGTCGCCAATTCCGTTCACAGCGTTCATCATTAGGAAAAAGCCTCCTTTTATTCAGCGCCTCCAATGGCCGGGATAATTAAAAGCTGTTAAGCGGCGTGGGGGGGGGGGCAATGTGTTGACTAGAAAAGGAAGGGAGGAGAAATGAATCGGGCGTAATTAGAGCCTTCCCCTCCCCATCGAGACTGGAGGCCTGAAGGCTCCGAGCCTCCTCCAACCTCGGCAACTTTACCCCCCCCCCCCCCCCCCCACTCCCATGGAGCCTTCACTACTGTGATCGGAGGGGATGTGTTCAATTTATGAGCTCATCAGGCGTACTTTTTCCTCACAATTAAACCCAACAGTTGTTTTGGAATGTATCCAAGGGGCCGTATGATGCAACAATCGGAAAACGTTTATTTTGATGTATTATGAGCATTTGTGGATTCAGGGGTTTTTTTTTTTTTTTGGTTCCCAAGGGCCACTGGTTTCCCGCCGCTTTACATCTGGCCCATCAAAGCTCTGCCGGCAGCCGCGAGACTCGCTGCCACCGGCTGCCACTTCTCACGGGCGTGAGAGTCGCGTTAACGTGATACCGAAGCCGTGTCGTGTGGTTGCGCGGCCAGGTGTGCGTGCGCGTGTGCGAGCTCACACCGATCTGCTCAGGTTTTTCCCGTGCGCGATTCTCACGGGAAGGCGCTCCGAAGGCCCACGTTAGTCTCATGAAGAGAGAGGAGTGCATTTCAGAAGGCTTAAGAACTTTCATTACTTAAGAACTCCCGTTTTGTCAAAGCGCCTGCGCAGGTAACACATGAAGTGGCGCAAACCGACTCGACTTGATTCTCCGCTGTACAGAATCAACCCTGTTGTATTCTGTCCTTTCTTTGAGATGTACTTATAATGAGTGGCAATTAGAAATGGATTTTCTTCATTTGCGGGCAAGCCCATTACTGTAACTCTGGCTTTCCTGATTACCCCATCAATTAATTGAGTAATCGGATTAAAAAAAACAAATAGATGATACATGACTAAACACAATAACGTGCACGTGAAGTGAAGGTATTATTTTTGTCTACTTTGGCTTTAAGAGGCGGGGCCTGGCCTTGTGACAGCAAATGACAGTGTTGGCTGGCTTTTAGCACGCTAACCAGTTAGCCACTCGGAATGTTCAGTAACTTGGCCTGAGTTGTGTACAAATATGCGTTTGTTTTCTCTCCGTTTTTCAATAAAGTCAACGAAAGTGACCGACGAATGTGTCTATCCTTCATTTGCGGGGACATTAATATACATTCTAACTCGCGGTAGCGTATATCAATTTAGCTAACACTGATTTAGTAACTCGCGTTGCCAAGCATAAAAGTGTTATGGTACATATATAAAATGCTTTTCAATGTTAGTTTTATTTTTTTCGTGAACGCTAATAACCTTGACACGGTGTTTTGTGTGTGTGTGTGTGTGTGTGTGTACGAGCGACTGCGGTAACATCAGCCAATGTAGATAAATGTTCCTTGCTAAGCTTGTGAGGCAAAAAAAAAAAGGATTCAATTAATCGCCGCCGCCCTACTGGTCATGCCGTGGGGACGGAACAGTGCGCAGGTCCTGTTCCTAATTGTCCTGCTTGGTGGAAACAGGATTTAAGGTGGCGCGAGACACATTTCGCTCTCAAAGAATCATCACTTTGGTACGAGAATGTACCGTGCCGAAATGAAGTGTAGCGCCTGCTGCCAACGTGGCTATTGAGGGCAACTCCTGCCGGCGGGCTCATGAACGCATCTGTTTATTAAGGTCGACTGTCTGTTTGTGGCAGAGGTGGGTCGATTCCCACTAATGAGCTTTTTGGAGGGCAATGTTCGCACGCGAGTGCCTACGGCGAACTTGTTTCGCCCATCGTCGCATTTTTCGAATTCAACCCCTCCCTCATTCACTGGCCCTTTCTCCATTTCACCCCGACCCCGCCGGCTACAGTGCTTCCATTTGTCCCCGCAGCGCTTGACTGGCTGGTTTGGGTCAAACAACTGACACTTTTTTTTTTTTTCACTGGGGAACGCGTGGGTCAGGAGGTCAGAGTTCACGGTTGCTACGCTTCGCGTCCGAGTCAGCGGCAGCACGCGTATAAATCTGTTTCGCGCGGGCAAAACCGCAGTCAGCAACATGGAAACGCTCAACAGATGAACCTCCGATGCACCCCGCAAGCGCCATTTGCAACTCAGGTGATCGGAAGTCAGCGTGGGCGCACTGAAATGTTTAAGACAAGGGGGGTTGCGGTTTGGGCGGTTTAGTGCGAAGAACCTGTACTCGGATGTGCTCTTTTAATACCCGACGAATTCACTGCGGCGTGTCACATTTCCGACTCTTAAGCCCCGGCCGGCCAAGGAGCTGTCGATGTTCCGCTGTTGGATCACTTCATTACAGTCATTGATTCGAGTGCCGTGCCACTATTATGCAGTAAAAGGTTGGGCATAATAATAACACCAGTACTTGATGAACGGATCATTACTCATTCTGCTACTCGCACGGGGTTAATTGACTGATCGCGACAAATTGGGAGCGCACCAGCGGAGTCGTCTCTCAGACTACTTTTGCTGTCAAAGGAAAACCAACATGATGTTTGATACTTCTAAAGACAAGTCAATCTCAACGTTTGATTTATTCCATCCATTAGTTCCGGACGACAAACTGTTCATCCATCTACGCCAGTGACATCTAATGACAGGCAGAACAATTAAAATTTAAGATAGCCTAAATTTGAATTTATTCAAAAATGATGGTATAAGCAACGTGTGGATCCATCCTAAATTCAAGCCTACTTTTTGTGTCTTTTTCATTAGGCGGTGGAATTTTTCGAACGCAAAATATGGAACTCCGGCTTTATGGCAAGCAAATGGCATGGGGATGGGAGTTCAGAATAATCAGACAGAGATCGCTTCATCTCATATGGGCGTGTCGATTCCCTACCAAGGAAATCTAGTCAAAGGGTCATCCGAGTCAAGCCTTTTTTTTTTTGCACAATGTTTCCTAAGGGGATGATCAACCCAGCCCAATTCTATCCGCTATTTGCTTTTCTGCGAATAGACATTTTTTTTTTGACATTTGCAGAATAAGAGTGCTTAAAATTGTCACCGCCACCATTTCATAACCCACTGAAGCCCCCAAACTGCTCCACTCCCTTCATCCATCACTGTCCACTCTCTCCTCCCTTCGTCTGCATTGCCTTTATTCTCACAAATGAGCCCAACCCCCACATCTTCACCTCGGGGTTTCCGTCTCTTAATGCTGACTTAATATACCAGAGCTCTTCATCCAGGCTAATTTTTCAACACACAGCTTCACCCTTCTTTCACCCTATGCCAAGACCTCCACTCCTCCCCTCTGCCCCCTAAATCCTTTCACCCATCCCCTTTTTTCCCCCCTCACATCCTCCTATTCTGTCAGGCATGAATAGAAAAAGGCTAAATGGTATCATCTCGGAAGAATGTGGTGGAGGGGTACCCACATGGGGAAACATTTTGTGAGAGGCTTGCATTATAAGTCGACCAAGTTCTGATTTCATTAAGGCGAGAGAAAACCACCCAGTAGAGCTCAAACCGGCCTTAAGGGGGCGATGGTGGGCTACAGGGTGGATTTGCACAACTATGTCTGAAATGCAATGAATGGGCAGTGTACATACACATATAACGCATGCCTGCCCACACATACTACAATGCTGGGCCTCTGGGATACTAGCAGAGTTGAGAGGTGCATTGTCCCCTCCAGTGGAAAAATACCAGGCCCAAAACAGAGGAGGATCTGTGAGAAATGGTTTGGGGAGGGGGGGGGGGGGGTGTAAAAGTGAGTCGAAGGGAGAAGGAGGAAGGAGGAAGTCTGGAGCACAGATAAGGAAGTGAGAGGAATAGGAGAAAGAAAGAGAGGACAATCACAGAGCTGGAGTACATCCACAGACAAGTGAGTGATGGGTGAAAAAGAACTTGGCCTTGTTATTGATTTTTTTAATGCATCCTCAGAAAAAAAGGGGGGGGGGGGATGTATGGCTCCATTACTGTCATTAGTCGTACACTACACTACTGGACTCAAAGGTAACTACAGTGAACCTTATCTATTCATGGTTTGGCATTCACTATGATGTGGCATCTTGGTGCCATAGAACTATGTTGAAGACAGTTGAGGAGCTTCATTTGGACAAAAGGCGTTCTTTGTCACCGTCTTGTCGTCTATTTGTGTCACGGAATTTTGTTGAGGAGCTTTATTTGGACAATAGCAGTGCTTTGCCAGCATCGTGGTTCCAAGGAACTATGTTGAAGTAATATAATGGCATCATGGTGTTTCAAATCTTTGTTGAAGTGAGTTAATAAGGAGTTTCATTTAAAAGGTGGCGCTTTGTCACCGGCAATAATAAATGTTCTTACGGTGGAAGTCAATTAGTCACAGTGCTATTCGCTGCAGGGCTTGGTCCCATTCTCCTACCAATAGCAGGGGGTTCACTGCACAAAGCCAAAACAACACATCTACACTGGCTAAACATTTGGGGTTACTGTCTTTCAAGTGTGCAGATCGATTCGGAGGACGTTCAGCTGTCATATCAAATCAATTGCATTTTAGCTGAAAACCACATCCAGAGTGAAAGGTTACATATTCCAAGTCAACTAGGAGAAGCTGGTCTGTGCTTTTATCTCCAGTAGACCTGACTGTTGTAATCTTTTTCTGACTGAAGCTATTGTTTATTTCTGTAGTTTGCTTTCAGATGTCTTTAGTATTTTTGTTTGTAAATGCTTTCACATGTGTTTTTAAGTATGTAAAGCACATTGTGTATGAAATACGCGATATAAATACAGTTCGCCTGTCTGCCTGTCTAAATTAGATTTTGGAGTCAGCCAATCAGAGCCAAGAACTAAATTGTATTGAAAAATTGCGCCCCTGACACACAGTAATTGAAGCCCTTCCGCATGTGCCATGCTGTTAGAACCACACCCAGAAAGGAGAAAGTACAATGATAGTTTCTGAGTATAAAACCCATATCAGAGATTATGCAAGGATTCATCCTGGTGGCTATTTTTGCCTCATAGATTGTCGATAAAATAATGTAATGAAACGGGCCAAAACGTTATATCACCGGATGACAGGAGAGGATAAAAAATAGCACAGAGCCAAGCCAGTGAGATGATAGTTTTGTGTCTATGGGTCAGATGGTCAGATTACAAACCGTCTGTAATCTATGTTAGTATGCGCTCTCCTTCTGGCGGGATTAAATGGCCTGGGGGAGCAGACGGGCTGGGTATGAAAAGGAGAGGGTTAGGAGTGAGAGAGTTGGACGTTGGCTGGGAGGGGAGGAGTGGGGGTGGGAGTGGGGGGTTGTTTTGACCGTCTTCAACTTAAACTCGTGCCGAGACAGGCCCGGCCGACTGCCTCTGCAATCACGGCGAGACGTCACGCCGAAGTCCTGACACACAAATCACGGGAATGCGCGGGTGGGATGATATTCAGGAGTCTAGAGCAAGTTCAGGGGGGGGGGGGGGGGGGACAAGACAAAAACAAAACAAGAAACAGAGCAGACAGGTACTCACAGAAAAATGTCTCCTAAACACGCAGCTGACTGCGTGGACCAGAGCACAGGAATGCCGCCCGATGCTAATATTAACATTGAAGTCCACCCGCCCCTCTCTCACCACCCTTCAGCGTGTGTATGTGTGACTCACACATTTTCATGTCTACGTGACGAGGCCTGAACTGATTGCCTCTCCCCATTTGACTCTGACGTGTGCACAATCACAGTAGCCCGCCACTAATCTCCAATCATTTCCCATTCAAAGACGGCTGGAGGTACCAAAGGCTTCTATGAAGTAATGCCACTCTTCTACTCGGGCACACACAAGAAGAGGCATGCAACATGAAAAACAAGAAGAGACCTGCGAACAACACGCCTCGCCACCTGTCATGAAGGAACACGCACACACACACACACACACTAAATCATTACCAGCGGACACTTCTCCAACACACACACGCACCCACACACGCCTACATAAATGGGCAGTCTGCTACCATCTGTTTACCGTCCTCATCCCTAAGACAAATCACTCGCTGTACAATCGAGACAGAGAATCAATTAGCATCACTTATCCACAGTCACGGGGCTGTCAAAGGGTGCTGGCGGATTTAGTGAATCTCCCCCCCCAACAGGTGACCGATTGATCACCGGGGGGTGGGGACCAGATTGAGGATTAAAATGAAGAGGATTGTCAGCTTGGAAGTGTGTGATGAGTTCAGTCTCTGTTAAGACGCCTCACAAAAATGGAATGGTGGGTAGGATATTTACTTCGTGTGACATATTATGACCACTCCTGTTATTTTCCATAGTGCGCCGTTGTCAAATTTATGGCCTGAGAGAGCATTTCTGAGAAATGTGAACAAATAAAACCTCCTCGTAACTGTAGTGAAGTCCATTTGACCCACCAGGAAACTTTCCTGCCCCCCCCCCCATTCCCCTCAGGTGGAGTGACTCAGGTGTGTCAAACCTTTTGAATCACTCATGACAGCAAAACAACAACTCATGCCGGCAAACTTTCCACTATAGCCTGCCCCCTAAAAAAAGAAAAAAAAATATCAATTGCAGGTACTAATGTGGTCCGTTTTTTGAGGCTTATTGTCATGGTAAAGGTCAACTGGAGCGCCACTAACGTAATCAAGACATCAGGCTTAAATGGCTGTTGCCTTGCAGTTTTTATTTTTAGTCTCGATGAAACGAACGAGCAATAAGGGGGTGTAAGGTACAGTCCTATTTAAACCAAATAAAAATAATCTTTCTTTTCTGTGTACACAGCCCGAACCGAAAGCTCAATTAATCGCAACTCCTCGTCAAGCCGCGTCGATTCTATTGTGTGGTCGGCTGGCATTACGTTTCTGACCCCCCCCCCCCCCCCCCCCCCCACGGCAAAGGAGTTCAATCAGCATTCTGTGCACGAGATGTGGCACTAAGTGACGATTTTGCATCATCCATTTATTGCCTTTACACTGCGCATTGCTGTTCAATACACAGCCTACTAGTGCACTAGCTGCCCGAACTGTTGCGGTTGGAAAAAGTCAGATGCATAGGATGCTCTCTACATCAAATGAATGCAACTCGAACTAATACGGCGAACTAAATGACGTTGAACGCCTTCAAAGATCATCAACAAGCATCATAGTGGACGACGTACGTTGCCTCCCCGCACTTACTTTGGATTGGAGCTGTTCCAGTAGACGCTGTGCCTCTCCGCGCAGGCGAACCAACCTCCGACGCTCAGCACCAAACACAGCACACGCGCCAAATCCATGGTTTAACCTTCTCACCAAACAAGCAGCGCTTTTAAAAACTCACGCGAGTTTTCTTTTACGTTTTACTCGGAATGTGGTTTCGACGTTCCAAACAGAGTAACGAAACTCTACTATCTGTTCGGCCGGAGCTCCGCTCCCGTCTGTTTTGTTAACTCGTAACTCCGCCCCTTACCTCGAGCTAACCAATCATCGATAGGGAGCTGCCTCCTTTCCCCGCCCACTTTGAGGATCTACGCAGACGCGCCCTCCAGCTGCCACTGCAAAAAGAGAGAAAAAACCCCCACCCAGCACAAAAACACCCATGAGGAGTTGTAGAAATAGAGTCAACAAGGCGTAATTCGTAAGGCGATTTCAAAATAGTTACCTGCATCGGGCAGACAGTCAAAATAGCACGTCGACATAAAAAAAAAAAAGCCAAGAAAATGCATATTCCCACTCAGAAAAGTTGCAAATACAATAATTTGTAAAATCATACGATCACTGTAAGAAATAAAAAGACAAACAGGAACGGAAAGGAAAAGAATACGGTAACAAAATTGTCTTGTATTACTGGGAAGTATCCCAGAAAAAAAAAGACTTACTAAAGACTTACTTAAACTTTTCAGAATCAGACAGTGTGAGTACTTTTGCCACGTCTGCAGCATGGTAAAAAGAATCAACAAGATACAGATACAATGTGTTGAATAGGATGGAAATGTAAACACAGATGGCAAACGTAGTTTTTGTTTCCCTTCAAAATTTATGAATGCATTTGTAAGAAAAAGTGTATGCATTATTCAACAGAAAGAAATGGACAAAAAAAAGTCCAAAAAAGTTATAAAAAGCTTGCTTCAAAGTCAAGTGTGTACATGTTGTTTCACTGAAACCAGACTTCTTATTAAGGTGCTGGTTTGACCAGCTGCCTTTAAAAAACAGCTTCACGGCGATAAACACTTTTTGACCTTCAAAATATGCAAAACACGTCTGAGTGGTTGGGATTCAAGTACCTAATGACCAAAAACTGGACACAGTTCAACAAATGATGAATACCGCAAATATTTTACGATTAAATGCCATTTCTGTTTTTATTTATTGAGGCCTCATTTGAGTTGCTGGTGAGCCTGTGCAGTAACTTACCTTTTTTTTTTCACTTCGGTGAGCCTGTGCAGTAACTTACCTTTTTTTTTCACTTCGCTTCTCATAAATATTTAAGTTGTAGAGTTTGTCAGTCACAAAAATGGTGGGGGAAAAAAACACTCTGGAAATAATTTACTTCAATCACAAAATGTGGGTATTTGCACTGGGGTGTGTAGACTTCTTATATCCCCTGACAAGAATTCACATATAAGGAAAATTTAGAGTCTTCCATGAAGCTAGCATGGGGAGAACAGGTCACAGTTCAAATTGAGAATCCTGAACCTCACAACAACAAGGTGCTACCAGTTCATATACTGGGCTGCCTCGTTGAGTCTGTGTTCCTTCAAAAAAAAAAAAAAAGGAAATAATGCACATTAATCAAAGAATTACGCAATTGTCAGTCAAATGTTTCTCCAACACTTCGTCTGAGGTTAATGTTGTACAAGTCATACGCATGTTCCCCCCGCTGCTGGCGCAATCTGTTCATTTCCACACTAACTCACGGGATTTGCTTTCTACACATTTTGTGATATCATATGGCGATGTTGTAACACAAGTGGTCTGTGTCTCCTCTCTCGTGACGTACTGCGCTGCAATGCACTAATCTACGAAAACAGACTGTCAAGCCGACTGCTCGTATGAGAACCCGACTCATGAGAAGTGTGTGTTTAGTTCCAGACCGTAGCCGCCGAGGCGGACTGATTACATTTTGTCAGGTAGTCAAGAATTATTACGCTCTTATCAGTTCCATCTCGTGCTCGGCACTCGGGCCTCGTCCCCAGACGGGAGACTGGAGAAAACACGGTCACAGATGGAGTGGATAAAATCCAGGCCGTGGTGTGTCAGTGGGATTGTGGCCCCAGCAGGAGAAGCCTTCCCTGGGGCAGGGATGGAGCCCAGCCCGGGTCAGCTGGCTGAGAGTTCCATGGCTGCGGGGGGGGAAACAGGAGGGGGCATTGTCTGTGCATGTATCGACATGGACGTGTGTGTGTGTGTGTGTGTGCGCGCGTATGGGGTTGGGGGGCCGGGAGACGCGGGTTGTCTGTCTGTCCTGAGGCTTGGCTGGGCAAGCACACACACGCTCCACTACTCTGACACAGGATCCCTCACACACACTCAGGGGGTGTTAATCATGGCTGAGGGAGTTATTGCGCTCCAGTGACGGGAGGGAAAAAAAGTACGCAAAATGATGTGTGACTAAAAATACTGGCACTTGTAGTCAATTAAGGAACCAGAAGAATGTCAATAGACTCACCAGCCACTAGTAGTCAAGGAAGGAAATACTGTCGAAGAATATCAAGATTTACCAGCCACTCCATTATGGATACCAGCTCAATTTTTGACATGATCTGTGAGGTATTTACTTCATGTTTATTATTAGCCTATGGAAATGGATTGCAGAGGTGAAGTGCACTGCATCATACCGAGAGCTGTTTTTAATAATTTGGTGCCCTCGTTCAGCTATGAGAGGTGCAAAATCCACGAAAGACTTCTGAGGATGATGTAGAGCGGTTCTTTGGCACTGCAAACTACAGCCACGATAATAAATCTATGTCGGAAGCTCGAAAGTTGTGAACACAATCGTTTCCAGGAAGCTTTTCGGCCGCCGGTTTGTTGATATTGAGAAAAAAAAGATTCCAATAAGAAACAATGGAAATAGAAATCATCTGTTCCAGAGTTGACTTCCATCATCATGCAATCTTCATTAAAGGTCAACTGTGAAGTCATTTTAGAAAATCCTAAACGAAATATCTTGATGTCGCAAGTAATTAAACAAAATACATGAAATAAATAATGCATGACAAAATCATTTCTATGGTGATCCTGACACACCCGGTCATGTGACGTCACTTCAAGACAACAATAGCGGGGCTCTCACTATGGAAAGTGTACAAAGCCAGTCAGAAATCGATTTGGGAAGCGACGTTTCAAACTTATCTGAGGGGATCCAGGTGTTTGAAGGGTTGGAGAAAGAGGAGGTTGTTGGCAAAATGTATGTTGGACCATACATGTACGAGCCAGATGCTCAGGATGCGGAAAATGTTGTGCCCGAACGGCCGGACATGGAGGCGAGACCCATCGAGATTGGATTGGGTTACGTGAAAAAAAAAAAAAATGAATCAAAGTATGCTTGAAATAGTTTTAGCCCCAATTACTCAAAAGATGGTTGGCCGAGTTGACTTCAAACCTGACCTTTAATTCGACAGACAATGTTTGAAGTAACATTTTTAGCTGTCGCAAGGATCTAAAATATAGGATGATAAAACTTAAAAAGTAGTCAATTGGCTACTCAGTAACTTGGAGGAGGTTTGAAGGACACATGCGACAATGTGCACAAAGTGTGCCTGGAGGGCGAGTCTCTCCACATTAGCACTCAACACAGCAGATTCAGGAGTAGAAATTCTGTGCTCGCTTACTTAATGATGCTGACTTGTTGCTTGAGCGATACTGTACTGAGTAGCCGGGACGGAGCCACGATTTTCCGATCAGTTCTATTCCTTGTCCTCTGGTCGTCATCCCACTTTTTTTCTCTGCTGCTCGAAAAGCCCTCCAAAACAAAAATCTAAAAACGATTTACGAAAACGACCTTCATATTTTTATGTTGTTTTTCAGTTACAAACAGTTTCAAATATCAGCACAAAACCTTCGGACTTCTGCTCAAAAGCTAAAAATGTCAACATGTGCCTAATTCACTTGGTCCAGACCCCCCTGAATAATCATCATCATCGTCGTATTGGCATGGTTTTTTTTTGGGGGGGGGGGGGGGGGTTAAAGCTCTTGTGTTGCTTCTCTCGTACCCAATGCTCCAAAACCCCAATATAGAATCAAATATAAAAGCTCACCAATCCATCTCAACTACAAACTGGTGTCAACCGACAGCTCAACTGCATATTGATTACTCTGGGAATGCTTGAAATGCAAATACAACTCCAGCAGCTCCAGAACCAGCCAGTGACTCACAGGGTTCAGACTACTGGCAATCGGATCGCCCAGTTCTCACTCTCACTCTCACACACACTTCAGGGAGTGTACGGTACATGTCAAACGGCCCCTCCACTTCCTCTGGCCGGATTGGAACACCTCCTCCTGATCGTTTCGACATTTACAACCCACAAATACACCTCGCCTCTGCCAAGACTGCCAAGCATCAGACGGTGGGGATCTCCCTTCGCACCCACATACACGCAGCCACAGAAGATGAGCAATATTCTGTAGATCCAAAGCCAAAAGGTTGCTGGGTAACTGAAAGGCTACAAAACACACACACACACACACACACACACACACACACATGCGCGCATATAGAGACAGACAAAGTGTTTTAAGATGGCCAAAAAATCCATTTGAGGGACATCCTGACCGCGCTGTGTAAAACTTTCCGGAAACTCGACTTGTTTATTTCCCGCTGATTTGTCTCCAGGCGGTGCAGTGTGTGTGTGTGCGCGCGTGCGTGCCAGGTGTTATTCAACAAACTATGGGAATTCCATAATGACATAACATCTCATGATGTGAACTGAAAGCAAAATGCTTTTGAATGGAGCAGCTTTTCTCTGCGTAGAAAACATGTTTTTCAGCAGAGGGGTTAACACGAGGGCGACGCGGAGCGCACCACGCAGCTGTTTTTAACCCTCTCAATGCACTTTTTGTTGACTCGAGCTTCTTGATTCACCTAGTCAACAATTCTCTTTCTTGCGCGCACCACCTGTCAAACCTGCACCTCCAGGTTGCTCTGAGCGATGAAGTCAATAGCCGCTGACCTGCGTGAATACCGTGTTGTTCATCATGCGTGCACGCTGATGCTTGTCACCCGATTGTGTTGCTGTGTTAGTTCTGTAAAGCCTCCACGCAGCGCACTTCTCGGCAGTATGACGATATCCGTGCTTGTCTTCCTATAAATGGATGAGGCAGTGTTGAGCCAACAGCCACTTTTTCTCACCAAAAAACCCCGTAGTTTTTTTCCCATTTTGTCTATTGTCATTGTAACTTTTTTTTGTTGATAAAACTTGAGACGTTATTATTGTAAAATAACAATGTTTTGACTTATACTCATATTACAATTTTCTTATTAGGTTATGACTTAAAAAGAATGACAAACCTCTAAACGACATTTTTCTCATAGTCTGAATTCATTATCAAAACACATACATTTTATTTCTCCCCCCCAAAAAGTCACCTTTTTTCTTGAATTCTATGAATTATTAAAAAACTGATTTATTCTCATAAAACGTACATTTTTTTGTCATATTTTTTTTCCTCCTGATTGTTTCCTACAATTATTTCTCATATGTTCTTATGGCCATTTATTCTTGGAAGATTACAACTTTTGTTGTCATAATGACTTATTCACGTAAAATGACTTATTTTCTTGTTATGATTATTCTCGTGAAATGACCGTTTATAACATTCCGGGCTTTATTTTCGTGACCAGCGCAACATACAATCTAAATCTACGCAGAGGCGTGTTAGACCGGGCCTAAGTAATTTTGTAGATGGCCGCCAAACCACCGTATTGAAAAAAGGGCGGTTTGAGCCGTTGTGGGCGTGAACACAGCCGGTTTCATTCACCGCCAATTAAAGGAACTCCTCTCATTTTCTTCAAAATCTCACATGGAGACAAAAGGACTCAGCAATTTGTGTGTTGTCATTTCACTAGGTCAGCATGGCAACAGACATTTCAGTGAGTATCCTCAATAAATCCATAATGAGCTGGTGATAACTTGTGGTGATTTAAAAATGTCAGTGGGCCTCATGTATCGCTCCACACCACCAATCGTTGGTGCATCATCCACATCTAACTGCCAAAGGGGAAAACAGGCACAGCAAGCCTTGCACCTGGATGAAAAGAGTTTCCCCACGAAAATGCCCTATGACTTTGTTTTTGTCAAATTAGAACTTTTTTCTTGTTTTTCGTGTTTGGACCTTGTATTTTAAAAACCAACATTTTTTTTTTGTTGCCAGTAAAACTATACTGTAACTTAAAGATCACATGAGAAGCACCAATTATTTTTTTCTACAAGGTCCTGGTGAGTACCATCCTCATATGTGAGAAACTTCAAATGTTATTTTTTGTAAACTATTTTTAAGCTTGATATTTCAGGAGTAACTCCCTTTTTCACACTCACTTCACGAGTATGATTTCTCTTTTCCTCGGTCCGCTTGTGTTCTTATCTTACCTTTTAGCACATATGCTTCTCATTGGCTACGATGGCCTCATGGTTCGGGGGTCATTGCACTCCCCCGTTGCTTTGGTATGCACTTGACAGAAAAAATGTGTTTGATGAAGATGGAGATTTCTTTTAAACACCTAAAACAACAACATAAAATAAAGGAACTCTTTTTAGCCTTGATAAGTTCTTACTTGAGATGTAACCAAATAAGGTCACTTGACCTTTTCCCCCCAGTGATGCGGTTGGAAAAAAAAAAATAGGAAAAACAAAAACACAAAAAGACATGACTCATTCATCTGAGCACCTGACAACAGAAACACAAATCAAGGTGGAGTGAACGGTTGAAAACATTGCGTGGCTGAAGGGGGTGTTGATGCTAAAAATATGCATGGAAACATTGAGTATCACCCTGAAGCTTCATAAAGACGTAAAGATCTTTCGACTAACGCAGGTCGGTGCTTGCGCGGATAAATTAAGAATGGGTGCAAGTGTTTTCTAATTTTAGAGAAACGACCTGTTGATGACGTCTCTGACTCGTTTTCTCATATCATTGCACGTGTTGCCAGTTCGCCCATCGTCGTCGCCTCCCCGAAATCACTCATGAATAACCTTGCGCGTCACTGGAGGGTCGGGGGGCGGGAGGAGGGTGAGGTCATATGGCACATCAACATGATGATGAAACAAATGTGGGATGAAGGAAGCTCAACTCTGTAATATGCTTCTATTGACTCTAGCGGTTCACTGATTGCATTTCAAATGGCGGGTTTGTCCAGCCGATCTTTGCCATTACTGCCAGCTTAGGCTTGTTAACATTAACACTTGGCATTGTTTCATGTTCACATGGACAGCTTGTCACCTCCATGCCCTCTGACTTTATCGCCCCAGCCCCTGCCTGCGTAGGCCCGAGCCCATTTGGCTCATAGCGGCACATGACAAGCTGCTGCCTCTCTGGCACCACAAAGGCATGTCTTCTGCCCCCCCCCCCCCCCCCCGGCTTTGCACGCATTCATCTGCATACAGGTGGCCTCCCATTCACGCGCTGTGAGGCACACTTATGCTGAATAGTGCTCCATGTGTTCACGGTGCCAAATATATAGATTTGGCAAAAGTACTCAGGCGCTGTAGTTAAGTAAAAATACATTGGTAAAACTAGAAGTATTGATTCCACTTTGTACTTTGAAATGTACCTAAAGGGGAAGTCCAGTTGAACAATTTCTTGACAATTACAGTATATGTTCTATGCGTCCCAACGAACGACTGTCACAGCTCAACTGTTTTCTGGGTTTGGTCATGTGGCGTTCAGGAGCTTCTACTCGAACTGAGGTTGGTCATTTACAATTCATTGTTCACACCATGTTCCTTGGGAGTGTTTGCATTTGGTATTTGCGTGTTTGGCTGCTTGTCACAGTTAATGAATATCCGAAAGTGCATCTCGCGAATCAAATTTGGGATTTTGGCTCTCAACACAAAGCAACATGGGAAAACTCGTCAGTTGGGGCACTTGTAGGGTAAGGCACTTCTGTGCGTGAAAAATCGAATTAAATCCAGTCACAAAGTATTTGCACTTCACGAATCCCCACCGCTAGAAATAAAAGATGATTTGCGCTTTGAATTTGAAACTGCTGTCGTGCCTAACAGTGCAACAACCTCAAGTCACATGTAGATAAAGTAGAAAAATGTTGCGTGCTCTCGGGAAGTAAATGAGCTTCTCTACAACCTCCCGATGGGCTAACACTGTCTCACTATTCAGAGCAAAGGAATCATTAACCCGGCTAGTCAACAGACACACTTCGCTCGTTCGCTCCCTTCCCGCCACTCTTGTCCTCCTTTCTGTCTCCTGGGGACTCCCACACATGCTCATGCAAGAGACACACACACACACACACACACACACACGCACACACACACACACACTCGAGCGCACAAAGGAAACCAACACAATCCCAGTGAAATATTTAACCGAGCCGCCCGGCTGTCATTTGTTCTCCTGTATCTCCTTCCTATGCCCTTCTGTCTGTTCTCTCGGCTCATCTGTTGTCTCTGCTGTTGCTCCATCCTTCCCTCTTCATCTGTTCCCTCAGTGGTCAGAACATTCCAAGTGTACCTCACACAGGCTACTTTCACATTCCAATTGTTGCTTTTTTCCCCGCTCTGTTGTTTTATTCAGGCCAGCGCGGAGCAGATTTCTTCGTGTTCTCTTCTTTCTCAGGAACCTCGACCTCCGGCGGTGCATTTGTCAAGAGAAAATCAGTTACCCGACTTCATCCTTCCTTTCCATTGTCCTCTTTATCTTTCTCTGTGTCTCTCTTCTACCCTCCTTTCCACACACGCTCCTGGCCTCGGCCCTATATTCATTACCGCGGTGCTAATGATCCCAGATGGACCGACATAACCTCGATGGGTCGGGGGGGGGGGGGGGCAGGGGAGCCGAGTGCGAGTGGTTGACACGGTTGCGCGTGGGTTGTTCGTGAATGCGGGTATGGCTTCCGTATACAGTATGTGCATATGTTACCAGTGACATGCATTGCTGAAACCGACTGTTTAGCAACTCTCAACCCTCACGTGAATCACAAGGACTGGAGAATCAATGACGTTCTGAATTTGAATGGGAAATGGCGATGTATATGGGTACGTTCATCACAAAGTCAAATGAAATGAAAATGAAAGCGGAAATTGTCGAAATATTTGTCGAAATGACAGTTAATGTCAGTTTATTGCAAATCATCAGCAATCGCAACAGTTATGCCCGGGTATGCCACAAGGCTCTGTACTCAGTCCGATAATATTTAGCAAGCCTTCAATGATTGTAAACATGAACATTCTCATCACTTACATCTGTGTGTGCCACATGGCTCTGTACACAGGCTGAAAATCAAAACATTGAAATAACTCATAGCTCAGAAAAGATCTTAACATATAATTACCGGTATAATGATCTAAAATACTATCTTAAGTCAACAAAAGGAAATGTCTTATGAATTACGATTTTTAAATCTCATACTACTATCTATATAAAGATCCTCTTACACAATCAAACAAAAAGTATTTCTACTTGGCCTGGTGGAATCGCCGTAATATGTCCATTAAAATGTTTTTAAATCACAGGACCTCATTTTACAAATTGTACACCAACATAATGATCTGCAGTCCCAACCCCACAAATATTCATTAAAATAGAGCTTCTATATTTACTCCCATTGATTTTTTTTCTTATTTCAAATTATTATTTTGGACTTCTGCGAAATAGAACAGAGGACAATCACATGATATTCCCGGAATCAAACCGAGCACTTCTGCACGATGAGGCAGAGATGTTAACCAGTCGACAACCGTGCCTCTTGTTTTAACATACTCGGCAAATTCTGATCCTCATAAAAGCAAAATACTGCAATGGTAGTAGATCTGGAATGTGTCTAAATATGAAATTGCCCCAGCACTCAAGGACAGGTAAAAAAAAATGTTTGCTACGAGTTTGGCATGGAAGCGTTTGACTGGTTCTTAAGGATCCCTGACCCTAACCTCACCGTGACACCTTTGAAACAAAGTGGAACACAAATTGGTGTCTAGATAATCACAAAAACATCAGCACCCGACCTCATGAATTGTGCTTGGTACGTGCGCTTGTGGGGGTGTGTTTGGACGTTGCTCGGCTATGTAGTAATTGCACTACGTCTGACTTTAATGCATTAATTCACCACGGGAACAACCCTTAAACACGTAAGCAATGCTAATAGTTTCTATGGATAGACCCAAAGGATCAACACAGAGACCAGCCAAGATGTTAAACCCTTGCTTTTAAACGCGCTAATGGTGCACGCGCCCACACGCACAGACACACACTTGCTAAGGTTAGAATGTTACAGGTGCAGGGCCAAAGTGCACGAATGTGTGTGATGGATATAGTCACATTCTTAAAATGCATGCACACATTGCTTGACCCATTCCAAAAATAGTTTTGAACATCCTCACTTGTAGATTGAATCCCAATTTACCAGTGGTGGGTGGTCAGGGTCGGCAAGGCCTTCCCTGCTGGCAGAAACGCGATCAAAAAAATATTTGTTTGATGCAAATTTGCATGATGAAAAAAAAAAGTCAGCTATATGTACAATGACACATCGAAATTGTGTAAAAACACGCTTTTTCCCCCCAAGTGGTCAGACCAGCACGGACAGTGCTTCTGTATATACCAGGGGTCACCAATGTGGTGCCAGTGGGCACCAGAGAGCTTCAAGGATCACATGAGTAGCATGCAGGCCTGTTTTAAACCTAGCCCACCAGTGATGGGACATTGTGATTTCCAAGGAATGTTGTAGACATGATAATTTGAAAATTTAAACACTTGCAATCCCCACTGAAGGCCCGTTAATGTATTTTACGAATTAGAAAAAGAGTTTCCAACTGACTTTTCATCAAGTAATGTCTCTGTCTCGTAGTGCTTTTGATTTGACTGTCCCTTTGTTTTTTGTTTTTGTTTTTTTTTTTTAAATCACAGCCTCCTGTTCTTTTATTATTTGTCTTCAATCACAGGCATAGGCAAGCTTGTTGTGTAATTATGCACACACTTGGTTCTCAATTTCAGTCTCACACTTATCAGACACAGTGCTTGTTTCACTTTAGTCTCACGCACCATATGGACAAAAAAAAAAAATGGATCAGTCTCTTTTGTCATCATTCCTACTCGTTTTCTTTGCACCTGTTGACCAAAAATTTGAAGTGCCACTCGAATGAAACCTGCATGTGAAATTACAGATGCAAGCTAATCCAACGGAGCCAATTCCACCCACGCTCAACCTCTTCGCCACACACCTACGATTGTTATGCTCTCTTATACAAGATTTCAAAGACTGCAAATTGCTTGGAAAAGTGATCACTGCAACAGACACAGAGCAAAAAATAAATAAAATAAAATAAAATCACAACTCTGAAAGCTTTGTGCTCAAATAAGAGGATGGAAAAGATGCGAAATTCTCTTCGTATATGTACATTTAACGTCATCATCAAACAGAACTTTGCTTGCTATTGATACGTTAGCGCCTACAGTGATTTGGGGCTCTCTCCAATCACACGGGAGGTTCCAACATTTAGTTGCAAGCGAACAAAAGGAAAGCTTAAAGGATTTTCTGAACGTGTAACGACTTGCATTTCAATTTTTAAAAAACGGATTCTCCAACTCATCTCTGACTCACAGGCTTTTTGTTCACAATTCTTGGCACTATTCGATTCATTCCGAAAAGCGGTTCCAAATCTTGCAAATGAAAAAAAAAAGAAAGAAACAAACAAACATCTGATTTAAAATATGAATTGTCATCAGATGATGAGAAGCCCGCAGAAGTCACTGCAAACCTTCATGTGTGCTCGTGTGAATAAACGACACATGAATCACATGCACGTCATTGAGTCAGTCAGTCTCCAACACCGGGTCGATATGCTAATGCGGCTAATGAGCAGTTATCGCATCATTTAACAGGACTCTTAATTTTGGAAGTGGCCACTAAAAAACGAATAGCCTGACACATCTTGATGTGACACAAATTGTCCCACTCACTCACTCGTTGAAACTAAAACAGTAAAACAAGTTTCATTTATTTATTCATTCATATATTTTTCGAGACAGTACTGACACATTGGCTAGTTAGCATGTCACGATACTTGATAGCGGGATGGCTTACACAATGGTTTGCTGCTATTTGTGTTAGGGGAGTCCGATAATTGATTAAAAAAAATACAATCTAATTTATTCTCACTTATTACTGTTAGCAGGCTTTACACGATCAGATTTTTGGAGGCAACCATCGATAACCGTTCACCGATCCAATCAGAAGATGGACCAATCTATCTCATCTATTCCAATAACTTTGTTTTTGCTACTTGCCATTTGCAAAAAAATATATACAGTAAATAAATAGAAAATAAAAATAAAACAATTTAAAATAAAATTATTAGTATTTGACGTCCATTAATTTGCATTGTGAAAAAAGTAATGACAATTAAACCCTAAAAATTCCAATACTAACAAATCAGACCAGCAGCCAGGAACAGACTTATGACGTGTCACTGTATGGTTTTTTTTGTTGTTTTTTTTGGTGCGGGTGTCTGCCCAGAATGTTTGTGTAGCATGTTTCAACAGGACTCTGACATTTCTGGGGTTTGTGGTGATATGGCTTAAAAAATAAAAAAACCCAAAACAAAACAAAAAAACCCCAACAACAATTTACAAAATAAAAATACAGTAATGCTCAACTTTTCCTATAATTCATGGCTAACCTTTCGGGAAAATAAAACACAGTTACGATGAGGTTTGAACGGGTTATAGTTCCGACGTACGCTATGCACAACATGTTCCTTTGTGATATTCCAAACCTGATCATCTGAGGGTTATCCACACGTACGAAGAGGCATACTTGCCTTGAGTGATTGATTGACGGGCATCCGCTGGAATGATCCGAGTGTTCTTAAAGCAGGCGGAGGCCGTGCATCCACTTGGCTGCTGACAGCAGGTGATGGCCTGTTGGAAGGTCACGTTTGTGGAGTTAAAACAGACGGGGAGAGAAAGTTCAGAGGGTGGTCTCATCTCAAGCTCAAAACTGCTCCCAGATGTCATCCTCGACCACAGTGGAGCGGTCGCCTCTTTGACGTTGATTGAGCGTGACACACACAAAAGACATGTATCAAAGAGGCTTTTGGGATTGGGAAGGATGTTTTGTTTTGTTTTTTAACATCTTTAGTTGCAATGAGGGAAGAGGCCTTGATCTCCTCATTCAAACTGAATGTTCTTGCTTGATGTGGGACTGTGTTGGGACTGTCAGCGAGGGAGTGCACGAACCGCCATGTGTTTGGCCCCGTGCCATGCGCATGCATACACCCTCAGAAAGAAATGGGACGCATTGCGCAAGATCCCAGGATTGTAGTTGTTTCTGTCAAAGAACGGGAGGTCGGGAATGACAAACGAAACAAAAATTGGGTGTGTTTGAGACGTCTGGCTACGATTTCAACCACGTGCGGGTGCTTCCATGCCAAACCTTTTTTCTTCACAGGCATATCCGTGGCCTGAAAGCATCATAATATTCTGGTATTTATATGCCCTCTTTCCTATAGAGAACAAAAAATCGTGTGTCTGGGGCTCTCCTGGTTGACAATGTCCATACACTGGAGGAATGTAACCCCACACGACGTTCAGGGTGGTCAGGTTAGAGTGGATACCCTTGAAGGTCACTGGGTTAAACAAAGACGAAGATAGAGGACACCATTGCCTGTTTTTTTTTTTTTTTTTAGCGCCTCCAACTCTTGTCCAATTACAGCCGGTCACTTTACAGGCAGCAGGTGGGTCTTGGTCCAGTTTTAATAAGCTTATGGGAAAAGACCGTAAGCAGCCAAGCGGGACGGGTCATTGGACCATCCAATGTGCCGTCATCGAGCCTCATCGGGAAGGCGTATTAAAATGAAGCTTTTAGCGCAGATGAGTTCACGGTCTCGAGAGCGTTTGCTTGCCCCTCCTTCTGTCAGCGTGAGAGGAAATCTGATCATTGGATGTTATACTTGAAGTGGGTTGACGTCAGTAGCTTTGGTGTGAATGACAACATTGTGGCGTACTGTACGTATTGCTCTAAATCAGTCACGGACACATGACCGATGAGGGAAAATGATGACTCCAAATGAAAATATGAGACAATCGGTGTTCATTTGGGACCACCCTGACACTCTTATGCAATGAACGTGCCGCAAAATGAAGACATTGCAACGTTATTATTTGGATGTTTTGATCCATGGATCCGGAAAGCGTCGGTTTCAACGGATGTCATTATTGCTCATAGCAAGATATTACTGTTTATCTCCACTCGCTGCACCGAAATAGGATTTTAAAAAAATCAGTGGGAACCCGTGGGTGACTTAAGTACTCGCATAATCCACCGCGCGGCACCGATATGGATTTTTAGTGTCAACTTTTCAAATGAATTCCGCCCGCCTCCGCTCAGCCTCCGCGCATTTTTTGTTCGCGTCAAAAATTGGAGGAAATAAAATCCAGCCGGCTTGAAATTTCATTAAAGCAACCTTGGCGGATGGCATGAATGCGAAAGTAATCGGTAAACCTCCAGGGCGAAGAAGAGCCCTCGAGTCAAGCAATCTCAAGGTTGTAATATCCTGCGATGTGCTGATGTTTGCCAATAAGCAAGTAAATACGAAACTAAGAGATCCCCCCTCTCCAAAGTTTGCTGTGAATTTTTTTTCAAGTGAGCATATTCAATGAACAGATTGGTCAAAGGGGAAGTCAACTCTTTTCTCCGCTGTTGTATTTTCAATATTCTCGAAGAGCAAGCTGCACATTTTCCCTGTGGCTAGCCTGCTGCGGTGTGTGAGCTCTTCCCGCCCTTCTTCTTCTTCTTCTAGGGACAATCGTTTTCTATCACTCCTTTGCTGGCTTCCACCCCCATCGTGACCACACTGGAAATAATTGCCTAGGGACTCAGTCGTCGGTTCAATTCCCACTTCGGCTTCCACGCAGAAGCGAGAAAGAGACATGGGCCGAGACGAACAATTGGTCAGCGCCGACGTTTCTAATTATGGAGCGGAGCGAAGCCGGTTAACGCACTGTGCTTCAGACTTTCTGCTATAATTACAACCAGGCTGACATAGATGGGCCCGGTCTATAGGTGTTAAGCCCCTCGGGGTTCTCATTAGAGGGCACGGCCTAATGAGTCCACCACACACACACACTCTGTGTCCAGACAGCATTGTGCTTTTACAGCGTTCTGGCTCCCTTAATTTCTCACTTGTGCCTCCAGTGACACACAGAGATGCATACAATCCAAGAGAGGTGCGACGTTAAGCATCATGAATGGGACCTGCGAAAGGTCCAATTACGAGAGTGTGATTTTAATTATGCCATACATTTTACGACGGCCACAGGAGGAAACAGAAAGTCCGGGGGAATTGAAAAAGAAAGACTTGGAATGGTGGGAATGGGCACGAGAAGGAATTTTGACAGAGTTGCAAGCCAGCGGGCGGGAAAGACGGAGGAAGACCAGCGAGAGGTGCAAGATGAGGGTTATGGGTAATCTGATCCATGTCAAATGTATTTTGGATGGTCCCAGAAAGGGCTCGCCGTTTGGATGGTCCCAGAAAGGGCTCGCCGTTACCAAGCAGATTATCAAGGCAGGGGAGAAGACTAGCGAGAGAGAGAGAGAGAGAGAGGGAGAGAGACAAAAAAAACCCCTGAAAAATGAAAATGTCACAAGATTAGTCTTGTTCTCAGACATAAATGGCTAAACTATTTACCAGGGGTTGGAAAGTCAGGTCTAGCACGTGGCATGTCACACTGAGAAGATTATGAGTGATACACACACACACACACACACACACACACACACACACACACACACACACACACACACACACACACACACAAGTGTAAGTGGTCGGTCTCTGAGGGTTGGGTGGTGTGCGCGTTTGGGTGGGGTGCATGAGTAAACACTTTGGCTTGGAGCCATGAGGCGTTCTGCCTTTTGCTTATTTAGGCCCGCCGTAACGGATAGTGCTCGCCTGAAGAAGCGCACAAAGCAGCCCTTTAGCAAACATCTCTCCCCGATTGTTCCTGTCTGAAGATCACATCACGCATGAATATGTCAGAGTTGCCGCGTAATGCTCTGACCTACATGCGAGTAAGTGACCATAGTTGCAGACGTCCAACAGTAGGCTAAGCCCTGCTTAAGAGCAGGCGCACAAACAACTACTGCAGCTTTTCTTCTCTGTTATTAGAAGTGCGGAAATGCAGCCGCCTTTCCTTGTGAGAATCACGCAGAAATATGAGAAGAGTCACATTCGATGTAGCATATCCTCATGCATTTCATATCACTTTTAATGCACACTTTTAGGCCAGTGGTCCTCATCCATTTTTGGGCCATGGACATGTTTCACGTGAAGCAGTATTAAACTCCCAAAGACGTTTTTAAACGTCTTTTCAGACTTGGTCCAGAATTGGCTGGTACTGAATGAGTTAATGGACCAGCATTAAAAAAAAAAAAAGATTCCAACGAATTATGAAAAAAAAAACCAATTCAGCATTACATTGAATGTATCGTATTTTTCCGCCACTATAAGGCACTTCGGATTATAAGGCGCTTCGTCAATGAACGGCCTATTTTAAAACTGATTTCCAACATCGGGCGCACTGCATGATAAGGCGCATAGAATAGAAGCTATGGGAGTAGCTATGGTTGCGGGATGCATCCACTCGATGGAGCTACGCGAAAGGGAATACAAAACAATACAGCTTTATTTATAAAGCGCTTTCACAACTGCTGCAGCTGTAACAAAGCGCCTTAAAATACATTTAAAATATTACTTGTAAGAAATCAGAATATTGCTCCATATATAAGGCGCACCGTCGGCTTTTAAGAAAATTGAATGCGCCTTATAGTGCGGAAAATACAGTAGTTGTAATTAGTGAGAGCCCTGCACTTGTTTTCTATTCAACAAGCTGGTTCCATTGTGGGGTAATATGAGACAATGACAACCAATGCCCAGTCTACTCTGTAATTTTGTTTTGGCGTGATTGCAAAAAACCAAACCAAAACAAAACAAAAAAAAAACCCTCCCTCAAAAAAGATGAGATGTTGGAAACTGAGGCATTAAGGAATTCAGTGCTCTACTGGCAATCTCAGGATATTCAGACTAGATTTTAATTCCGAACTCATCTGCGTCTAGCAAAGCAGTTTTGAAGGCTTTATTGCCTCATTTGCAAGCCTGTTTAAGACAAATTATGCGTAACAGCTTGGAGTGTGAGAATCACCTGTCGCAATATTAAGTACGACTGATATTGTTTCTTAAATGTAGCTTTCTCTTGGAACTGATAGGCTCTTCATCTGTTCTATCATTTATGTAGAAGCTCTCCAAAGATGTTTTTTTCTACTCTTTTAGGCCAGCTTGTGTGACCAATTCAAGACTAGTTGTAGTCGACTCTAATGTCAACAGAGACTTGTCCAAGTCGACTCATCTGTCGTTGATATTTTATCGGCACATTATAAAAAGCAATCCAACATTTGTTATTTCATGATTTGCTTGCTGTGATGTTGTCATAAAGCGTCACATCGTCGGTTGTATGTCGTATCGGGACAATTTCTGTGATGAATACAATACTTGTTAACACAGATTTGTTTTCTCCGCGTTATTGCACGTAAAATGACCTTTGCCAGTTATGTTATCTCTTTTCCACGACCAATTTATTTTCGTATTCTCTGACCCGTGTCGATGTATGAAGACCGTGTGCCTTCTTGGCGATCTAATCCCCGCAAAAAACAATAAATTGAACCAAATCTTAATAGACTTTCCTTTCAAATCTTAAAAAACAAAAATAAAAAACAGGATGAGACATCCTTTAGCCTTTGTGTACGCATAGGAGGGACATTTCCACCTCACTAAATTTGCCTTTGGGCATGTGCGGACAGTGGCACACCTCACTGAACTTTTTTTCAGACGCTGACGCTGAGAAACATATTTTCTGTTCAGTCTCGCTCAGTACCGAATGGTCCATGGGTGATACCAGTACCCTCCAGTGGTTGGGGACGACTGCTCTAATCCACTCAGTGGGCAGGTCCACAGGATCAGACATAATTGACTTAAAGCTGCTTCCTAATGGAAACAAAAAAAATGAAACCCCTCCCCCTGACCTCACCATATCTCAAAAAGATGCATTTTCTTGTTTCTGTCAAGCCTAAGGGGAGGAGAGAAGAAAGACCAGTCCTCGTTACCATGGCAACTACAGATGCAGGAGCTACAACTGCTTGCCGTGTCGCCCCCCCCGTAGGGGCTGCATACATACAATGTCAGTGAATTCATTACCGAAGGGCTTACGGCTGGCATTATCAACAACGACAATCACTTGTGTGACCAATCGCTCAAGTTCCACACGGGGAGCATGTCGTCATTCGGACCTCTGTGAGGACCATTGGGTACGTGCACGTGTGTGTGTATGACACACGCACATGAGTGCGCAGGTTGACGGCAAAGCATATGAACCAAGAAAAAGGCGTGTTGACATCATCGTACTCGTTGTCACACCTCAATAAAACCTTTATTGTCTGACAAGTGTAGGCGCAAAGTTCACTGGAGGGACTAAAGAGCAGACTTTGGAGGCGTGTGTTGTTCGGGTTCAACGCACAAAAGTATCCCAAAGTGTTTGCTTCTTTCTGTAGGGGCAAGAGGCTATGAAAGCCTCTGAACGAGCACTTGTGTGTGTGTGTGTGTGTGCGCGCGCAAGCACGCGCTAGCACGTGGCTCTCTCGCCTGCAGTGCCAGCTCAGTATGTGATGATAAACACAAACAGGTTGATGTCTGCATCGATTTGAGGGTATTAAGAACAACTGACGCATAGGAGAGAATAATAAGCACAACAGGGCATGTTGTGATCCGAACAGGAGACGTCTGGGTCATGTCGGAGAAGTCACTTCAACTCTTTATTGACCAAAAGGCCCCCGCGGATCATGTTTTGCTCCGTAAACTAAGAGGGCGATAAGAATATGTTTAAAATGCGAATATAAAGTTGTATTCTACACACTTTGACTACAATAAAACAAACGCTCATGAAGAAAAGAGGGGAAAAAAACAAAAATAAAAACACATCTGGGCATCAATACAGCCTTAGGGTGAGCGGGTGCTGAGCAGGAAGTCTGCTGTAACGCATTATTCATGAAGTAAATCAAGCAGATAAATGTAGTGGAACCTCTAAAGTCTGAGAAGTTTGGAAAAATATGCCACTGAAGTTGCACAAATAAACCCCACAAAAAAGTTGAACCCATACATAATGGGAGGATAAATCATCCAAATCGGGGACATCTAAAGCAATGGTCTCCAAACACCGTTCCTTGGACCGGTACCGCGAACTTTGGTACCGGCCACACAGATACATGAAAAAAAAGAAAATACATTTTTTAAAAATTTGTATTGGAACATATACGTCCTAATCGACGATTTGATGAATCTTTATGATCGTGAATATGCCAGCGCTCCCGTCGATGAACGGTTGCCGCTGTGCAAAAAAATCTGGACCATTATGAACCAATCCTGGCAGAACCCCCCCACCCCAAAAAAAACAAAAACAAAAAAACTGTTCGCAAAGTAACTGTTTAATCTTTAGAAGATTCACCTCACAAGCCTGTTCCTGCACTTATTGATCAGCGTATCCTTCATCTAAATTGAATTAAGTTCAATCTGAACAAAATGGAAAAGCACAAGAGTTCTGTTTGACCTCAGTGACTTCAGACATTGCTTTTGCTCAGCAGATGTAGACGGTTTATTTGCATTCACTCTATTAAAAAAAAAAAAAATTACTCTGGTTTAAAGTCCATGTTTTGTTGAGCTACAAGGAAGTTGATTTGAAAAATGACGGCCAAACAGCAGAATCGGGGTCAGCGCGCCTTCCTCATCGTCGACAGATTCCGGGTTCAAATCAAATCGTTTGCTCAGGCCTTCTTTTGTGGAGTATGGACGTTCTTCCTGTGCGTTTGTGGATTTTCTCTGGGTTTATCTTCCGACATTCCCGAAACATTCTCATTTCATCGTAGGCTAATTTGTCTGTTGGTGTGAATGTGACAGTGAACGGCTATTTGTCTAACTGTGCCGCGGGACCCTAATGAGGACGCGCGGAAAAGAAAATGGATGGATAGTTACGTTCTGTATTCCTAATAAATGAGGTCAGACAGCACCTATTGTTGTTGTCTGTGCAAATGTCAGCACTTCCTTATTTTGTCCTGTACTGGAACAAACTTTGTCACACAATAAAATAATCAGATGACGTTTGCATCAAGATATGATACGCTAAAGTTTGAGGACTGAAACCTGGGAGCAAAACAATGACAATATTTATTTTTTTGTGTGTGTGCAGCTGTTAGACGCTAATGCGCACAACAGCTCAACTTTTTATTAGGGCCACTGATCTAAAGATGTCTAATTAAAACAGTTGTATTCAAATATAACACACGCTAAAGCAGAACTCATGGTTGGAAGCAGACCCCTGGACAACCAATCACAGGAACAAACGGGATACGGCTAAGCTAACCCAGTAGCTTACGCATCTACAATATATCACCATATAGGATTGTACCGTTAATAATAATAATAATAATACATTTTACTTATAAGTGCCTTTCACAACACTCAAGGACACTTTACAATCAAGAGCAAACAATAAAACCCAAAAAGTTTGAATAGGTGGGTTTTGAGCTGGGATTTGAATGTGGGAAGAAAGTCATGTTTGGAAGCAGACTGTTCAAGCGAAACAATCTACCCACATGTGATGTCATCTCTCATTTGTGATTTCGAAATTAAAGAGTGAAATTAATTGTCAGTCAAACTGACAAATGGTTCCGGGAAGCGAATTAAGGGGAATGGGCTGTTTTCAATTCACATTCCGAGTGGTTAGCATGTTGCAACAGCAGCACAGAGAAACTGGTTGTCATGGAAATGGACAAATTTGGGGGTGGGGGGAAAATAAAATAAAAAAACAAAAAACAAAAATCTGTTCGTGACTTTTGCTGAACAGCCTCTTGTTAAGGGGGACAGCAAATTGAACAGTTGGACGTGTGCTTTCAAAAGAGAAGGCGAGATTAAGTTCACCTAAAATGTCACCTGAAATCCCGATGGGCCAGAGAGTGTTTTCAAAAGCATGCTCACACTTTTCCATATTTTGCAGTCCTGACAATTGTTTTCCTCCATTGCCTTGTCACTCTAAAAACAAGATGACATCATGAACGTGCGTAATCCAATTCTGGTCACCGATACTACACTTTACCATCCACACGCATCAAGAAACTCGACACTTGTTTACCTCCCAAGCTGCTTCTCGCTCCATTGTCTGACTCAAGCGCAAGCGTGCTGCTGCTGCTGCTGCTGCTGCGTGGGCCCTCATGTGACGACACGCTGCGGTCAGCGTTATTCCAGGCGCTGAAACGTGAAGCCTTTTGTGACATGGGTGTAGTATCGCTGCTTGAACTGACACTCCTCAATGGCTGCTAATTGCAGCCTGCCTGTGCTCGTTGGCTTTTTTTTTTTTTTTTTGGAGGAGCAGGGGGTGGAGGGGGCTTTTCATTTGGTTTTTAAAGACCGTCCAGTCCAGTATATTCAGGAAGACAAAAACAATAACAACAACAACACTTTTAGCAGGAAACTGCTACCTGAACTCGACCTTTTTTTGTTTAATAATAGCTTTTCTTTCACGAAAATAATTGAACTACCGCTGCGTCCTGTGGTGATTGCAGAGAATACGTCACTTGGTCTTTTGTAAGTTAGGTGAAAAAAAAAAATAGTGTGTTTCCGGTAACGCGACCGACCGAGAATTTCTACGTCGAAAATGCTAAGCGTAAAGTTTTTTTTTTTTTCCCAAACAACCCTCTACATTTTTGTGTTGAGGGTTTACATCAGAGCAAACTCTCGCGATATTCACGTTGATCGCATGCGTCGTTTGCCCTGTCGTCTGTCAACAACATTGAATCATGGCGGCGGCCGCGATCTCCAACGACAGTTTAAACCGCGGTTTCTGTGTTACAGTCGCGTGCTCGCACCGGAATGTTATGAAAATAGCATCCATTGATGTATCGAAAAAATTCTACGAACTATTTGATGAACACCACGGGCCGAGTATAAACCACGTGAAAATAGCACAGTGTCAATGTAACAAACGGTGAATTCTATGACATTGATGATATGGATATGTGTCAGTGTTTCAAGTTTTAAATACTTTATTTACCTGACCTAAGATCGATTCGATTTAGATGGATAGAAAAAACATAAAGTGTCGACGTATTCGATGTCATGATGAAAGCAGCATGTACAGAAAAGGAGAAAAACTAAGAATTTCAGAAGAAAATTCCAAGGTAGGTGGGTCTACAACGTGTAACTAGACAGGTTTTGAGTTCTGAAACAGTCAGAATGTTCCATGGTTATTTTGTTTAAATTTTTGATGAAAAAAAAAATAAAAACAACAACTTTGTCCTACCTACCGACCCTATGCTGAAATTTCACGTTACTTGAAACACACTATCTGTTTTTGTTTGGCCTTAGAATATTCTGTCGCATTGCACTGTCCCATGCGAGCGAAAGAAACCAGTGGTGGCCCAGCTCTCACATCTTGAGTCAGAGACAATGAAAGCCAAGGCATGTTGTTGTCCCCGCCGTCCTCTATCGTTTCAGGCGTCTTAGTACCATCGCTCCTCGGAGTCTGTCACGACCGTTTCTGTTTGTGGAGTCAAACACAAATTGTTTTTGTTTCCAAAGGGGAACAATTAGAGCAGTGTGTTTGCGCAAGTGGCTTCCGAGTGTATGTGTGTGCAGATAGTGGCCTTCGAGCACTGGAGTTGGATACCTCCGTACTTGAGGTTTGCGCATGCGAAAACGGGCACAAAACTTGACTGCTTGAGCACACAGATGAAATAGTGAAAGCTAATCTGCAAAGCGACTGCAACCACAATTGTGTCTGCCAGCGCCGGCTGTTAAATTACAGCGCAATTCATTTTGAGAGGACTAGAGGCAAGTAAGATGATTTTAGCACCCGGCAATGCGATTTCTAAAACCTGACACAAATTGCACTGACTGATTTTGCATCTTTAAATGGCGCGCCTGAACGGCAAGGTGTTGATCAGCGTGAAAAGTGCCGTCGGCATAGATTTC
This sequence comes from Hippocampus guttulatus, assembly GCF_054856545.1. Taxonomy (NCBI): domain Eukaryota; kingdom Metazoa; phylum Chordata; class Actinopteri; order Syngnathiformes; family Syngnathidae; genus Hippocampus; species Hippocampus guttulatus. Next base: position 17,409,090 of record NC_141266.1, on the reverse strand, counting down.
TTTTTTTTTTTTTACCAATTGCGTGTGTTGGGTTGCAGTGTGAAGCGCATCCCCTGTGACAAAAGGGATTTGATTTGAAGACAATACAGGATGAATTGACATGCCGCATCATGGGCAAAAGCACTCCACCCCATTGTCGAGATTCATCCACAGATTTAATTGTTATGCGCTCAACATTTCCATCGCTGCCTACACAGTAGATGAATCACGCTGCCTTACAACAACAACAACAACAACTCCCAAGAGCACTTGACCTTCTTGATCTTGAAATTACAAATCAAGTTTGATTGCTGGCTAAGCCTGTTTCACGCTCTCAGTGCTCGTCAACAATCTGGAACACGGGGCCGTCACAATGATTGAGTCATGTCTTGTTGACACCAAATTTACCGGAACTAAAATGGCAAAACGGAAGAGCGAAACTGCCTGTCGGGAAAAGGCTAAAACAGGATGCTTATTATATTTAACCCTTTCATGTACCTTGTAACCTGATAACACGGTAAGCTGTCCACTGTAGTAACCGCTGTCCCGCAAAGGGTTCATTCTGTTTTTTCACAGTCATTTTGTTGGAATTTATGCAAAAAGCGCGGGAAAACTCATTTAGAAAAAAATAAATAAAGGAAACCATGAAGACTACAACTATATGGTGGGAGATGACCATCTCCAGGAGGCCCGGTGGTCCAGTGGTTAGCGCGTCGACCTCACAGTGCAGATACTGGGCTCAATTCCAGCTCCGGGCTCCTTGTGTGGAGTTTGCATGTTCTCCCTGAGCCTGCGTGGCTTTTCTCCGGGTACTCCGGTTTCCTCCGGCAATCCAAAAACATGCATGGCAGGCCGATTGAACACTCAAAATTCTCCCCAAGTGTAACTGTGAGCGTGGATGGTTGTTCGTCTATGTGTGCCCTGCGATTGGCTGGCAACCGGTTCAGGGTGTCCCCCGCTTATTACCCAAAGACGGCTGGGATAGGCTCCAGCACCCACTGCAACACTTGTGAGGATAAGCGGATCGGAAAATGAATGAATGAATGACCATCTCGCTTTTACTTTTACTGCCGTTTGCAAATTTACTCCTGGTTGGACTGCAAATGAGACACTTGCTGCAGTGTCCTATTGCGGACCAGCTTTATATTTTGGGTTGAAACACATTTAGAACTTGTTTAAAAAGTGTGGATAAATACCTTTCGATGTGGTTTTAGCTGGGAGGGGTATTTTAAGGCTGAGGAGGAAACAGAGCTAGGCAAACTAGCCTAGCTCTGTTTCAGAACAAACACATACTAGACCTTGTTTTGTTGTCTGTGCTGGCTGTGACAGTAGTCCGTGGGGGGAAATCACCCCGTGGTGCCCTTTCAGAAAACACCACGGACGGTCGAGCAAAAGCACCCAAACCTCGTCAGTCATGCCTTCTATCACTGAGAAGTTGTTTTTCCATCGGGCGCGATGGTTTGTTGCTAACCAAATTAGACACACAAAATGGGGCCAGAGATGGCAGATTTTTTTCCCCCCTCCATAGATGATTGATTTAAATGATGTACTAGTCTCAGGCCATACCGACAAGCTTGATAAATATGACCAAAAAGTGACTTTTCAAAGATTGTAAACTTGAACACTTTCAGGGACGGACGCCGGCTAATACAGTGGACATCTTACTATGTTATCAGGTTACAGCTCGGTGTCAAACTCAAGGCCCGGGGGTCAGAACTGTCCCACCACATCATTTTATGTGGCCCGCGAAAGCAGCTCAAACATGTAAACTTCCATCATCCTTTCTAAAATGTCTCCCAAAATTTTAGATTCTCACATGTAATAAATAACAGATATATTCTAAGCATTTTCTTGTTACCAACCCCGTCATGATAGTAACTTAATAATTGAATCAACAGTCATTCTTGACTTTTTTATATGGTTTCAGTCATAACGGCTCTCCAAGTGAAACGGTAACTAAAATGTGGCCCGCGTCATAAATGAGTTTGACACCCCTTGGTTACAGGGTACATGAAAGGGTTAAATAAGACCACAGAATTTCCAAATCAGCCTTATAAGTCCCCGTGGATTGTAATCAAGCTCTCATCCGTAGTTGACTTGACCGCTTTCTATTTACATCTTCTTTAGGTTTATGTCGTCATCTGTAGAGGTTGAAAAAAACACAACAAGCCTATTTTGACAACGTAAATGGGAATCTGTTTTCAAATGTAGGGAGTGAAAGTCAAAAGTTCGCCCGCAAAATAAATACTCAAGTAATACCTAAGCGCTGTAGCCAAGTATTATTTATTGTGTGTACTTTGTTATTTCCCACCGCTGCTGACATGCAATGACTGCTGTCGACTGTTTACAGCCCAATAGTTAAAAAAAAAAAGGGAGCAGTCAAAGCGCACAGCCCCTTTGATTGATGCATAAAAAAATAATTTATTACCTCCATGTGGCCAGAAGTAAAAGGAGGAAGTGTGCTTGTGCGGCGTTCCGTGAGCGTGTCACCGCACTGCAGATGTTCCCAGATTACTACTTTCCTCAGTCCATCCCTCCATTCATCATGCTTGACCTCCAGTCCTGCCCCACTGATTTACCGCCGTTGGTGTAATCCCACCTTTTAACTCCCTCTCCGTCTTTATTATGCATTTGTCTGGCCATCCATCTTTGCGAGTAATCTCTCCTCTAATACTTAGCGTTTATTTCTGGACGTGCCGCATATGGAGGGCACGGGCGTATTTATAGACTGCAAACTAGAATGAATAGCGCCTCAATGTAAGTGCACGTTTACATGCCGCTGATGCCAAAATGAATCAAGGGCAGCCTGCAGGATGCGTGTTAATGAGGGGATTCATCCATGTGTGTGTGTGTGTGTGTGTGTGTGTGTTCTGCCCCTTTGTTGTTGTATCTGGGACTGTGTGCGATTGTGTGACTCCAGTTCCACTTCATACATATTTTAATTTAAGACCCTGTAAACCTATTTCCAACAAAAGGAGAAAATTTGTTCTTAATGAGGAGTGTGTAATCCACAGTCCCCTCCAAAGTCAAACATTTTAAAGTGCGTGAAATTTTGAGCCTGGCCCAGAAATTCTGTAAAAAAAAATTTTTTTTTTTTTTCCTGGTTAGGAGATTTTAAAGAAGTAACAGTTAGTTCATGATTTAGGGTGGTGACACAACAACCAGTGTCTCGGAACTGATTGCGTTTGACTTTGGAGGTTCCGTTGTATATCATCGTCAGAGCAATCCATATTCCTTGAAACACAAATATATGACTGCTGTCCACATCGAGGCCGGGAATAGTAAATCTTGGGACGTGATTGCATGCTCTTACAAAAGAACACATTTATCTTGAGTACATAGGCTAAGTGCCGGGTTTTTTTCCTTTGGGGGAAGAAAAATAATCAGAGCTGGGATTTAAGTGTCTGACTGGGTGTTTTGGATAAAATAAACAAAAGGAGTCACGCTGTGGCCATTTGTTTTGAAAATATTGAAATGAATTGAGTTGCAGCATATGAAAGAACCTGAACTAAACAGTTAAGATGCGAAAGTTTATATCCTCACAGCTACAACGTTAGCAACACCAGCAAAACTCAACATGTGCGTACAGAGCAATAATTCAAATTTTAATCCTCCCCCTTTATCTCATTCAAAAGACAAATGACAATGTCTTTATTCAAAGCAAGTTTTACTTTTTGGTTGTTTTTCGCCCTCTGGGATTTGCACGATACCAAACAAGCGTTGAAAGTTTTTTTTCCCAGCATTTTTTTCCCCCCACTCATGTATTTGCATTAACTTCCACATAAATAATAGAAATACATATTTTCTCCATGACAATAATGTATAAATAATTGCTTCCACTTGAAAAAATGTCCCTTTCGTCAAAAGATTGAGTCTGTTAACACAATCCCTAATAGGTTTGAAATGTTCAACAATTTGACTAAATCAATTAAAAAAAAAAAATATTCATTTATTTTTATGATCATTTTTTGGTACAAAATTTCCCCCATTTGTCTTTATTAGGACCCTGCCTATCAGGATACGTGACTAAATGATCAACAAACAACAACAAATGAGTGCGCAGTTAAATTCCAAGCGCACACATTTTGCTACGCTAATTTGCAGTTGCTTATTTGAAGCAAATCTCAAAATGATCTTTTTAAGGACTGGATGTTTGATCCAGCTCAACGTTAATTCCATGAAAGAAAGGCTGCATCTACCGTCCGTATATGTAAGCGTGCACAGTCAGAAACGGTCTTTGTTTGCGAAAATAATTTTACCAGTCAAAACAACAATTATATTTATATACCGGCACCACAGCGGTAGCGCCAGCGCATTCACAGCTGGTAGCTGTTGGGGGTTTGAAAAACATGACATCTGCTTTTTTTTTATTTGATTTTTTTTCTTCACACAATTACCACCTGCACACGATGCAAAGCGGCAGTAGTTCTCTTGTGACAATTACAAAAAGAGTGAGATGGTTGGGTTTGAGCCACAGCGTGTTGTTTTTTTCGTTCCCACCACCATAAAATCGCTGCTTCTGTAAGCGTTTTGCAAAGCAAACTCCATTTAAGCAGTGCGAGTTAACCTATAGGGACATCAAACAGATGGCATGCTATATATGTGCATGAGTATGCTATGCAGTTCTGTTCTATTTTTTGCAACCTGACACAGCATGACTTCGAAGCGCAATGCTTTGATAAGGTGACAAGACAAATGCGGGCTTGATCTTTATTATGAAATATTTTGGACTTGAATGCACGCGGGAGGTTAGATCAGCTGTACTGACGGAGATTAATCACAACGTAACAATGTCTGGCTCGCGCAACGGCCGCTGTAAATCGTCCACGCATCTGGTTCTGGAGCTATGGAACCAGTTGGTGTTCATGGCATGTGAAGGTCAGAGGTCAGGCCAGATCACTGAGAAAGTCGATTGGTTATGAAACCGATTAACGGCTCATCCTGTTATGTGCGACTTGTATAAATATTGGAGCGCATTGAAAGCCCCTCCGTGTTGCCATGTCAATCAAATTGGGACGAGGCCTTCTGAATCAATGGTGTTGGCAAATGTCATTTAAGTGACATTAATAATGTGTCTGCTTCTTTAACCAATCAGATTTCAAATTTGTCCGGGCAGGGACAGAGCGCTGGCGCTCCACGACAGTATTTTTCTGTCCTCACTTGGTTCAAGCGAGCCAAGCATGACATACAAAACACCCCTGGAGCAATTTTCACATTAACACATCTAATTGTCATCATCTCTAGGGAGGATGATGTTTTTATCATGCTATTAGATAAATATTAATTCAGGTGGAAATGAAAACCCGATGAGGAAGACACGAACACGGAACAAGAAAACAACAAGACGTGAAAAGAAACAAAAAATAAATTAACAACAACAAACGAATGAAAAGCATCAATAATTGCTGTGATTCCTCCCCAAAATTATATTTTCAACTACGTTAAAAGATGTCCACACAAAAGGCAGCACTTAGCTCAAATAGAAGTGCGTTCCACAAGACGTAAGCCTCTATCACCTTTTCAATCTTGTGCGTGCGACAGTAAGTAAAAGGCGGTCAGCAGACCGCAGTGACGTAACAGGACAATGGACGTCTTCCAGATCCACAAAGTATGGAGGAGACTGACAATTGAGGGCTGTAAGAGTAAGTGTTGAAATTTTACACTGAATCCTAAAATGAAAAAAGGAGTCAAGTCAAGTCAAGTCAACAGTATTTATAGAGCACTTTCAAACAGCCATCGCTGCATACAAAGTGCTGTACATGGAGCAATTTAACATGCACAATAAACAGTAAGACAAATCGGTAATAAAGGCGGTAGAAAGCACAAAACAGTAAAACCAAGAACAAATCTAAGTCATGCTGAGTCGAATGCCAAAGAATACAAGTGAGTTTTGAGGAGGGTTTTGAAGATGGGCAGCGAGGAGGCTTGCCGAATGTTCAGTGGGAGGTCATTCCAGAGAGCACAAGGACAACAGAATGGGAGTGATGTCAGTGAACCTTTGGGATCAAGACAAAAGCCTACCGGTGTCATTCTGAACTAATTGGAGATGGTCAAATAAAATCTTGAGATAGGTGAAGAGAGTCTGGCAAAAGGATGAATGATTATTTTGACCTAAAATTAGAAATATTTTTGAGGTGGAAAAAAACCCCAAAACAGAAGAAGGGTTGCAGTTTTAATTTAACAAAAACAAATCAATATGACCCCAATATTTGACAAGGGATACTTTAAAGAAAAAAAATGGCTTGAAGCAGGTGCCAAATTTGAGAGCCAGGCTCTGGGCAGCAACAATCATGACTTCACTGAATTCAACTGAAGTGAGTTGTGAGTCATCCCGCCATTAATTGCGGTGAAGCAATTATTCGGTGTACTTAACTCAGGGCTGAAAGAAAAATAAATATGGAGGTCATTTGCATAGAAGTGGTATCCAAATCTTCGGAGACATCTCTGAACATGTAGAGTGTGGATGGGCTCTAATATTGAACCTTGAGGAACACCTCATGAAAGTGGGACCAACTCTGACTTACGAAGGACAACAACCTATGATTGATGGCCAACGCGCCGAGGGGGTCGTCAGCCAGGGATAGGCTGTAGCTCCCCGCAACCCTAGACAGGATTAGCAGGATAGAAAATAGATGGATTTTGACTCCAATATTTAAGACATGACTTAAGTGTAAAGTCATCTTAAATTTAGTAGGGTACACAAAAATATTGTCTTCAAATTTTGATGCAGCACACTTCCATGTCCGTTGGCTAAAAAGTAAATGGATGAAGTGACACAATTGTAAATTTTAATCACTTTTTGAAAATTACATGGCTGTCTGGAGTCCACGGACATCACCTAATTGTGAGGTTTCTGGCCGTCTTCTTTTTTTTGGAAATGAAAGTCAAGCTCTTCTGAGTTGATATGACTTGGCCATTGAATAAAATCCCAGTTAATTGCCTTCAAAAAGTCTTCACAGTACGTTTAGGGTCCTTGCCCATCTGCTCTGTCACTTTTGGAGCATTAATTTGAATGCCATCAGCTAGAAAAGTGCGATACGCCTCATGATTTTATCTTGTTACATCTGTCAGCGGTCCCCATCATCAATTAACACTACAGAGCATGTTTCCTTTGCAAAATACTTGTCCATAGCATAACACCTCCTTGAGCGACACGATGTGGAATACACTATATCGGGGGTCTTCACTCCCATTCCCCGAGGGCTGCTGTCTTGCCTGTTTTCCATCCATACATGTCGACAAATTCACATCGCGCACAACTTTGAGTCTTCGATAAACCGTTCATGTTCATGCATGGGGGGAGGGAACATGCAAATTCCACACAAGAAGGCCTGAGCTGAGATTTGAAACCAACAACCTTGGAGTTGTGCTCGTCACTTTTTCACCACAATGCCTTCTTTTATATCATTAAAAATAAAGATAGTATTGAGACTCTTGTCCCTGCACATGTCCCCAAAGTGGACGTTTTATGACCTCTGTCTGCATGTATTCTTCCAGAGAGCTTTGGCTTGAGTTTCTCGACTGTCTTTTCATTACATTGGCGAGCATCTGACTCACTTTTCGTGATGTTATTGTTCAACCTAAATGTCAGTCATTCCACTTAACATCTGGGGTTACTCCCAGAACAGTTTTTTTTGTTTTGGTTTTTTGTTTGCTGTAGCACATTGCACCGAAGAAAGAAGTTCTTCAGTGCCAAATAGCAAAAACGACATGTTTTTGTTATGATAAAAAGGCTTTTGTTGGCGTGACATAGTTGTCATTCAAGAGACATAAAGTTGACTGCCATTACTTTTGCTTGAATTGAAAACTATTTTATATTCAGTTTAAAAAAATGAGAGAGGTTATTTGAGTGCTGGGGGGGACAGGACCAGACACTCATTTTACAGGCTTAGGCCACAACGCTGCTATGATCGCGACCCTGATGTTTCCTGCCCGTGCATGCATGTGCCAACGAGTACACGTGCAGGCAAGCGCGTAAATGCAGACAGCCCGCACACACAACAATGAAAGCATGGCGCGAAGTTGTTTTCGCTCATCGGTTCCTGTTTTTGCTCTGCAGCGCAAACTGCTGCACGTGCGTGCAGGCTCGAGACAGCTTGACCCAATTGGATTAACACTTGAGGCTTTTTCACCAACGAGGTGTCCAAAAAGATGAAACGATAGGAGGAGAAGAGACCACCATCAAGGTATAACCTTTCGCTGCTTCGGGTTCACTGGGTATATTAGCATAATAGCATTCCGTGCTTCAAGGAGGAAACATACAATGACGGGAATGTCTTTCATTATTGCACGCTGGAATGGTTCCATCTCGACTCAAACGACAAAAAGAAAGAATACCTTCCTCATGGTTCACCATGAAACGTGTCTGTCCATTTTTTTTGGACTTCATGCTTCATCTTGAGGCATTATCTGGATTTGCGCCAACATTTAACAGTTTTCACACAATATGCAATTCCCGTTCATGGATAAATGGCATTTGAAATCATGTTTTGCTGATTAACAACAAACGGACAAACCAACCACCTAACAAGTCAACCACCCAACTGAACAACCAACAACTAACCCAAAAGACAATTGACACACAAACCAACTTACAAAATAACCAATCATTTAACCAGCCAACCAAATTACAACAACCGACAAACCAACCAACCACCCATCAAATTAAGGAACAGACTGACCCCCCAAAAAATGAACCAACCAAAAAACACCAAATTAATGAACCATCCATCCATTTTCTTATCTGCTAATCCTCACGAGGGTAGCGGGAGCCCATCCTGGCCGTCTTTGGGCTGTAGGCGGAGGACACCCTGAAATTGGTTGCCAGCTAATCACAGGGCACACATTGACAAAGAACCATTCGCGCTCACAATTACACCGAGGGACAATTTCGAGTGTCCCATCACTTGCCCAGCATGTTTTTGGAAAATGGGATGAAACCAGATTACCCAGAGAAAACCCACACAGGCACGGGGAGAACATGCCAACTTCACACAGAAATGCCAAAGCCAGAATCGAACCCTGCACCTCTGCACTCTGAGGCGGGCATGCTAACCAGTCGATCACCGTGCCGCCAATTAATAAACCAACAAAAACAAAAAGAAAAAAACCCTACCAACTGTCAAACTAACCAACTAACAAACCAATCGAAACAAAAGAAAAGAAACAGCTAACTAACTGACATATAAAAAAAACCCTGCTGAGTTCAAACTGCAAAAGGCCAAGACAATCAAATCAGGAGACGCACTGCAGTACAGATACGATTGCTTTTTTTTCTGGTTTGTTCGGGGGAGGGGGGGGGGGGGGTTGCCCTGAACTTTAAATCAAATTCTTTTCCAAAAATAAAATGTAGCAAGGCCACCGCTAAAAGTGAAACTAAACGGAAAAAGCAACGTGCATCCTTTCGCAAAGCGCTGCTCTGCACAGCGCTGCCTTAATCAGACAGCGCTGCGATATTATTAAGCGTCACGACAAAATCCACAGTGTATCACAGCCAGACCAGATTTTAACAAGTCACATACACACAAACACACACACACACACACACACACCCCAAAAAAAACAGTGTCCCAGCACGACAGGCTGTTATTTCTTCCCTCATTAATTCCTCGATTTGGTTCAAGCAGTACTCAGCGAGTTGCAACGTGCCCACACCCCTCGTGTTGTGCGTGTATACATGTTTATGTGTGTGGGTGTGTGTGTAGTGGCCAGACGGCTCAGCTGTTTGTTTGGAAGTCATCAGCCGTTTTAAGGACTTGTGTGGATAAAAGTGGAAATTACTTTACAAGTATGGGAAAAGGAAATGACGTCCGTGCGAGCAGCAAATGTAAAAGTAGTCGCGGAAGCTCTTGAGAGATGAGGAAGAAATCTCGGGCCAGCGCAACATGTAGACCGAACACCATATATGCCGAAGCGATGCATTATCCACTCTTCTGTGCAGCAGAGGATTACGGGTGGATGGCAGCAAGCAGCCTTTTATTTTGCTCCTTGGGCACCAATGAGATGACGGGACATTGCACTCCTTCAGCGGCCAAGCGGACTGGTGCTGATTCATGACCAAACAATGGACGAGCACAGTGCTACTATTGCTCTGCCAGTATCAAAATGTTCTCAGAAACCCATCAAATAGCACCCATGTCTAATGTGTGAACCCAGATCCAATTGGAAAATAATTCTACTGTTGAGATATCGTGATTTCCATCACATTCTGTCAGCGGGCATGATGCGGTGAACAAATTCACAGAAAGGGGCCAAGTCAACACGTTCACACGGCGCTTCCAATTTGATTCGTTTTCATGAGATGGACGGGACGTCAGAAGGCGAACACGTCGTACGTATGCGCCGCACGTGAGGCCAACGTCATCACAGTGGGAGGGTGAAAAATGACACAGTGACATTCAAACCCGTTTGCAGCCACGCGTTGGTGTGCTTTGCGGCACCAGTTGGCGTTTGCATTAAGAGGTAATCAACACGTGCAAGACTTGTAGGCTGGGGGTTGGGGCGGGGGGGGGCATGAAAGCGAAAGTGCCTACCATGTGAGGACGTGTGGGTTAAAGTGCTCAACATGCGTGCATGGGTGTCATCGTGGATGACTCGGACAAGCGTGACGGATTTCCACCCATCAAACTTGTCATGGCACTACCACGCGTCATGTGTGGGTTATCTGTTGGTTACTTTCAATCTTGATTTGACAAGGATCTCATCTGATGTGACTACCAATGTTCCATCCATCTTATCTAGGACACAAGTGCAGCAATCTAAGCACCTCAGACATTCCCCTCTCCGACAACTCCACCGGGTGGATGCTTAAGAGTGCCCAAATGTGGTCACTCCGGTGTTTAGTGGGTGTGGCTGAATCAACCGTCCACCCACCTAACAAAAGGAAGCAACAACTCATGAGGTATGAACGTCAGGAACTCGGAACAGCCCTCTTAAGCCTGCCGCACACCGAGCAAAGCAGCCGAACGTGACTGAAGAGGACCTTCATGAAAGAATTACAGACTCTTCACCAGACACCAAGTGACCGAGCATCGCACATCTACGAAAATGCTGCAATGGAAATACTGCTACCCTGTATCAGGTTTTGACTCTGAATTTATGATTGTCAAGGAAGAAGCACATTGCCCCAATGGGGGAAATGTCCCATCATGAAAGCGAGAATGTGGATATCGTGAGAGGCTGCTGGCAAAGATCAGTTGCCCTATTCAGTGACTGCACTTGTGCATTTCGGAGACAGAGACTCTCCGCACTTTGCTTTGCAGCCACAAAAGAACTGACAAAGAGGTTATATTGTAAAACAACTTCTACATTGTACTTTATGGACTGTATTGGTTAGGCCTGGTAGCAAAACTATGACTCAAGATAGTAACTGACCAACCAATTGATAAACCCGATATTCCTTTTACACAGCTTCCATACTGTCTTTATTATGCCTCTGATTCTACCTCAGTAGCGAGCAAATCCTCAGGTCGACTTCAACCAGCCAGTGTGAAGCGGGCTTGCAAACTTGAAATGTGACTCCGTTGCAAACGGCTGAGTGTATCCGTCCATCCATGTTCCATTGTGCTCGTCTACATTGGGCCTCATCTCACTTTGGGCAACAAAGGAGGCATACCCGGGACAGGTTGCCAGCCCATCACAGGGCAACAGTATGCGATGATTTAAATACCATCTAACAGCATGTGAAAACCACTTTCAGATAAGAGCATATTAGCTGTTCATGAGCATTTGTGTGACATCACCAACTGCTGGTCTGGCATTTATATGACTATTCAGGTTTTTTTTGTTTTTGTTTGGTTTTTTTAACTGTCGGGAGGATCAGTTTGACGTGAAACTTCACAAACTTATTTGTCATTGTTGTGCAAACCTGACCTTGGTTGTCAAAGAGATAAGATATCCTCGCTGTCATATCACTTAACGCACGTCGAAGATTTATTGTCTTGAGAGGCAAATCACTGAAGAACACAGACAACCTCCCCCGGGATCCTGTTATTCAGGTTGAACATAACTCTGAATTTGTTCAAAGACTCCATTGATCAGCTTCTTTATCCGACACAAAAATGTTTCTAAACAGCCCTAAATGTGTGGAAGAGGAAAGATAATAGCCCGCCCCCATCAAGACAGAGATCGCACATCATAAAGTGTATCACCTTCACCAGGTGTTCTTCTAAAAAACAAATCCTCCAGTATGACTACTTAAGACTTACAATCCCTTATATGCCTGCCCTGAGACTGAGGCTGTTTCTCTTGAAATTTGCAGCCTTTATAAGCTGGTGATTAACGGGCTAAGCAAGGACATTTCAACCATGGCGCTGCGCCACTCCAATAATGAATTAAATCTAAAGCCATTAAGTCGATCTGATAACCAGTCTGCTCTTCTTAGCACCTCCACTCGCTCTGCAGAAGCAACTGTATGTAAACGAAAACATATGTCAGCAAGGGGAATATTTTTCTTACCGGGGATCGTTTTTTTTTGCCCCCCCGAGGGTGTCTAAAGTTGAATAATGAATGAATAATTGTTCAGTTTTGTACAGAATAATACAGCATTTGTGTGACAAATGTTTCCTTATTAAATTATGTGAACAAAACTTTCTGGCCAATTTTTCTGGCATTTCACACCCCAAAACTCAGTAGCTAGCGCATCCCGGAGTTTGAGTATATTGGAGCAAAAGACGACAGGGTGAAGTGCCTCTTTTGCCAACCTAAAATGACAGAAAGATTGACTTTTGAAACCTCGGCGCCCAATCTGAATGAATAAATGAATGACTATGAATCCAGTGAAGTCAAAATGTCAGTGTGCTTTCAGTTTTCAAGTTTGTTCAACTTGCTGGTCAGGCTAATGTACTAGCTAATGCTTATAAGCTAACACCACTGAAGTAAATGAAACAAAGACAAATAAAGGGGCTTGCTCAGACATATTTTTCAGAAGTAGATTTTCACGCTTGTTGGGCAGGCGGGCACATCATTCATTGAAGATTCAATACATAAGCGATTAAAAAGTCAATTTTCCACAATAGATCCCTTTCTATGGAACCTGCTTTTACTTTGAATTGCTCTCTTCCTAAAGTTTCACAACTGATATTTTTATGAGTGATTGTATATTCTATTTAAATACCGTGGCGGTGTTCAAGTCCGCGTTGGCCAAGCGTGTGAGGCAGAATAAATATAACCCTCCCATCTGCTGGTGTCGTCCAGATGCTGTCTCAGAAGTAGAGGATTAGAGCTAAACTTAGAGCGAGCAGGCTGCGTGTCGAGGGGGAAAAACCGGTTTGTGACTAACTTGCGGAGCATCAATCTGAGGGCAACTGACAGAGTCAAAGCAGTCAATGGGAAGGAAGGAGGAAACAACAACAACAACAACAACTTGAGACTAGTGGAGGCAGTGTGAAAATAAAGCCATCCATAAGCGTGAGTAGCCGCCAGGAGGGGAAAGGAAAATGTCCAAATTGTGAAGACAGCGAGAGAAATGGAGGTTGATACAGCGACAGGGCCATTTGTCACAGTCAGCTCAGTGACTCTGTTTGATGAGATCAAGTAAAAGAGAAAAAGCATCCACTGTGTTGTGGAATCTGCTTGCGCGTACCAGAAGAAAATTGCCGCAGCGCTGTGTCGAGACAGGGCCATAGCTCTTCAAGCGCTGCATTTTTACAGGGAAGGAAAAAAAAAAGTTTCGTGGTGAGACAGAAGCTAAAGTGACTAGCTAAAAGAGATTCAAATCCTGTTAGCATTTCACGCTGCATCCAAACTAGTTAGGATACATGCTTCGGGTGCTGTATGAAAGGTGATTAAAAGGTGACATGAACAACTTCCGTGTGAAACAGCCAAAACGTGTCCAAAGAATTTGAAATGAATGTGGGTGAAATGGAGGCTAACTGATTTCCTACTATTCACAGGGTACATAAAGTATATCCTTCACACTCACACCAATTTACAGCAACTTTAGAGTCTTAAATGAACCCAAGAAGCATGTTTTTTTTTTTTTTTTTAACTGTTAGCGGAAGGCTGGTTCTTAAAATGTGCGATATGTGCACTATTCAAGTTAGGGCCGCCATTTGATTTCTCAGAGAGAACCCAGGCGAGCACCAACACATGAAAGCTCCGCAACTGTGAACCTCAGTCATAACTGTGAGGTGGACTTGCTAACCACTTATACAACGCACTGCCCTGGTAAAATGTTTCTTTTTTTTTTTTTGATTCCGACAGATGAAGTGCCTTTTTAAGTGAGCGATCAATGCGCCCCAAAATGCATTTATTGTTACAAGACTGTGCATCCAGGGTAAAATGTATTCTAAGGCTCCCATCGTGACCTATTGACACAAAATTGGGTGCACATATCTGTCATAATGCACAAGCAAAAACACCAAGGAGCCAGCCCCAAAATTGAAAAGGAAGCCCGCCATTTTGGGCAAATTCCTTGGGTTTGCACTTTCAACTCTGAGTAGTGTGAGAAAATGTGAAAAAGTGGGTGATTGCAGCTTCTGTTAGTTCGAGCTAAATTTTGGATGGCAAATCAGCAAATATTAGGTCATACTGAAAACTCAAAAGCTTCCCCAGAAGGCGTTTGTAGACCACATGAAATGACCAAAATCGGGAGCTTGGGGGGGGGTAAAATGGCAGACGTCCTGTTCATTTTACGGCATGTGTTCATCTGGATGTTTGCATCAATTGTTGATCCCCCCCCCCCCCCCCACCCCCCACCCCCCACACACACACTTTCTGGGTGCTCTACTGAGTCAGATTTAATAGGATACACATGCACTTGTCAAATTAGGGGAGTAGTTGTCTTTGTTAACAGCAAAACAGGTGTCGTGGGCACTCATTAAAAAAAATGCTCTAGCAGTTTTTAATGTAGCTCTTTTCACTGCTCATTCAACACTCACCCATTTCCTAATTACGTTCAAAGGGCTTCACAAAAGGCGTTAATCACACACAAGGTTATTACACAGAAACTGTATAACCTCTGCCAATCCTGTTGTGGCACAGCGCCAAAATGTTTGACATTGATAGTTTGAGGCACTTACTGGCAAAGCTTCAATTTTGCCAAGCAGATTCCAGCATTCTTTATTCAGAGAAATGCAGAAAACTCTTGCAATGTATTGTACATATCGGCACCCGATAACCTGCGGCCCTTTGCGTGGGTCTCTTCCACCCGTCTTGCATCTGATCTGTTTGACTCCTGTGCTTCAGACGTGTGCTTGCCAATGCAGAAGTAACAAGTAACAAAAACATGAGATTATTCCAGCAATTCCATTTTTTACGTTAAAATACATACAAACATACATACATACATACATATTAAAATATTCCTTCACACTTGTTCTCACACCCATTTCCAATAAGATGCAAAGTGTTTTTGCTTCTCGCATTTGTCATTCCTGGTTGAAGTTTTCTGTAAAACTGCGACACATAAAAACAAAAGAGAATTCCACACTGTACATTCCAACCACAAAATGTCCAACTACACTGTATACTGTCTTCCAAAGAAAGTCTGCTCGCTTTCTGCTGACAGAGTATAATGCAAAAGGCCATAGACAGGCGAACCGAAATGTGCAAATACTGTATATTAGGGTATTTATAAGCAATCAAACATCTGCTACTTTCAGCAATATGGAGCAGTAAAACAAAGATCTTACAACAATAGACAGGCAAATATTCTCTCTGCCCTTTGGGAGCAACGCTTACTGACGCTTAGTTGGGGACCTTCTCTGCCTCTTCTAAATTATTGTATGCTATATCTCTTTCGGCGGACCTTAGTGCTGTCTGGCATGTTGCGGCACATTTTGATACGACAATGAGGATGTGCAACGCTAAATTTGGACTCGTGTGTATGCTGTAAAAAATCAAAATGATCACTCAAAAGCCGCAATATCGCAGAGCAACACTGTATTCCAACGTAATAAACGCAGTACGTGTATATGGCCACAAAAACAAGCTCTTACGGTAATTTTGGCGATATCTCTCCAGACGCAACCTAAACTGTATATTTTGAAGTCACAACGTGATAATGTGTGATCGTTCACCTCCTGCTTCGCTATCCATTTATAAGTGGCAATGACACAAGCAACCACGTGGCTAACGCACGAGGCACATGGTGAGACTGATGCATGCGACACCTTACACCAATAACGGCTCAGAGGTGTTTAAATGAAAAGGTGGCTGCACATGGAGAACACAAAATGATTAAAGATGAAGCGTGAGGGCTTCCCCTCCCTGCCGTCGAGGCGGACATCGGAACATGTACTGCGCTAGAGTTTGCCAAACCGAAACAAGGTGTAGCTTGGGGGGAGGGGGGAGGCTGCAAAATAATTTCCAATAAATTATTGGCGGATCATGCTAAAAAGTGCATACCTAAATTGTGTCTCAATAAAACAAACACACTAAACCTTACTTTTGTCTTTTTTAAATTCACCTGTTAAAAATAAGAGTGTCCTTCCCTGTTCAATTGTGAAAAGTCTACTAGAACATCTGAACTTTATTTGGGATCAATCAGAGACTCTTGGAAGTGTTTGCTGTCCATTTAAAATGAATATGAATGTGATTGCTTAATTCTGAACAGATCTACACCCCTCAGTTACAAGAGGGTGTGCACACTTATGCAACTACATTATCTCTTGTTTTTTTTCTTGGTTTTTTTGCGTCCTCTCTCAAAAACATGCCATATAAGTCATACTCATGGAAAACATTAACACGATTTATCTTGCTCTCATGTATCACAAAAACCTGGCATTTGAATTGGGGGGGGGGGGGGGTGTAGACATTTTACATCCACAGGACATTCTTATTCCGACTAGAGGCGGACACAAACACAGCAATGCAGTGCAGGGAAGACAGATTGGAAGTGACTTTTCCTCTGTGACTTTCCATGCAAGACCTTGACTTGTCACTGATAACGCATTCAATCCTGTGGTAGTTGTGAGAGTTGTTGTCTGCGCTGTGTTTAAGTGCGCATCTCTTCACGGCCTCCAGCGGCACATTGTCGCTCTCCCCGACCATGAACTCAGCACACACATACACACACGGTTATATCATAACCCGATAAGGCAAATCTGGCCGTTTAATCCCAATGACTCTAGTTACACAATGGCCACTGTGAATTGAATGGATTTGTTTGTACTCATTGAAGATTACAATGGAGCCAACAGAGAGGCACCGCTGGTCGCTTTACAGTGACGCTCAGCGGCTGTGCGCAGTACTGCAGTTTGTTGGGGAAAAGAAACTGAAAGCTTGTGACGCATTGGCGGTTACAAACATTTCATATTTTAAAATACAAATGCAAATATAAATACAAATCGATTTCTTGACCTATAGGTGAACTTAATCAATGCAATAAAATGCATTACATGTTCAGTTTAAAAACGTAAAACTAACAAAGGTTCAAATAAGGTTACGTATATGATTCCAAGTAGGGCGTCCCGGTAGTCCAGTGGTTACCACGTCGGCTTCACAGTGCAGAGGTACTGGGTTCGATTCCAGCTCCGGCCTCCCTGTGTGGAGTTTGCATGTTCTCCCCGGGCCTGCGTGGGTTTTCTCCGGGTGCTCCGGTTTCCTCCCACATTCCAAAAATATGCATGGCAGGCTGATTGGACGCTCTAAATTGTCCCTAGGTGTGAGTGTGGGCGTGGTTGGTTGTTCATCTCTGTGTGCCCCTGCGATTGGCTGGCAACTGATTCAGGGTGTCCCCCGCCTACTGCCCGGAGATGGCTGGGATAGGCTCCAGCACCCCCCGCGACCCTAGTGAGGATCAAGCGGTTCGGAAAATGGATGGATGGATGATTCCAAGTGTTTTGTTTTAGACATCTACCTTTGAGATTTCTGGTTCGAATGTTGTTTTGGGAATTTCTATGTGTCTCTCCAGGCTTGCCAGGGTTTTTGTTGTTTTTTTTTTTAAATTATATTTATATTTTCTCCAAGTACTCCATCTTCCTCATATTTCAAAGGTTCGGAGATATAATAGCTTTGGATTTTTGCATTATAGTTTTCATTTTGTTTTGACTTTTGTTTTTTAAATTGAAATAGTTTCAACTAGTTTTTAGTGCAAGATTGTTCGTTTTAATTTTTTTCAATGCTTCATATTAGTTTATATTTTATTAGTCTTTGGATTACTTTTAGTTTTTTTTTTAAATAAATGTAATATTTATGGTGCCAAAAGTCAATCAATAAAAATAAATAAATATGAGACTGCTTGTTGGGAACACCAAACCCGAATATTTGCTACCTGTATGCGTATGTATACACAAGACAAAATTAATGTGATTAACATTATAGTTAGTTTTAGAAACATGAAGTAATGAAAAGTAAATTGTCCATGGTGTGAACAGTTGTTTCTCTGAATGTGCCCAGTAATTAGCTGGTGACCAGTCCAGGCATTAGGCCTGCTCCGCCCTTCACTCAGAGGCCATTAAAAACAATTTAATTCCTTTCAAACATGCCGTAACACGAATATTCCGAGCGGCCCTCCAACACTTCATGAACAATAGCCTCGCAGACGACTCTTCACTCAGACAGCAGATGAGACAGACGTATGCTGGAGGAAAAAAAAAAGGGCAAACCAGCCTGAAAGAGGCAAAAATCATTTCACGGGATTCTTGCTATCAACGCAGACTGTGAGGCCGTGAAGGTATCCGAGTGTGATTTCTGACTGGATAAGGGAGTCGTGTGGCGACTGGAAGGAGAAAGAGGAAGGTGCTGGGTGAAGGCTTGAGCAAAACACTAGCAGGATGTTTTTTGTTTTTGTCCACCGGCAATCCACGTACCTTCAAAATCACTTTTCAGTCGACCCGTAAAACGGCATGTTTGTGCAATCCTTAGCATCGCATTGTCAAAGACAGCAAGCCGTTTTCAATGCCATATTTTCTGCAGTATAAGACGCTTTGGAGTATGAAGGCGCACCTTCAATAAATGGCCGATTGTAAAATGGTTTTCATATATAGGGCACATCGCATTATAAGATGCGTAGAATAGAAGCTACAATAGTAGCTGAGGTTGCGTTATGCATCCACTGGATGTCGCTACGCTAAGGGGACTACAATACAATACAGCTTTATTGATATAGCGCTTTCACAACTGCTGCAGTTGGAATAAAGTTTGTTGCCAGGAAATGTTGAGTTAATGACTCCCCCCTCCAATTATTTTTTTTTCTTCTGGTGTCTGTGATAGTTTCGCATTGAAATTCATTCATTCAAATTAAATCATCCCCGATCTAAACATGATACAATATGGGCATTTCTGGGTTAAACCTATTTGGGCCTGGGTTTTACTGCAGGATCAAATGCTCAGGTGGGTTGTCGGTTGCCCACCTCGATAGTGAAATAAACATCACAAAGCTTATTTGAAAGTGATCAGTTCATTATGTTTCTCAATGAAAACGTTCTAACTTGACTCTTGACACACATGAGGCCAAAGAGGAAATGATGAACGCTGTAAATGAACATAAAGGAATATAAAAGTGAAACTAAAAGGCAAAAGCATTGCAAAGGCTGAACATGATCACATTAGATTAAATCAAACGCCTCGATGCCTTTTTTTCCGCCCTCTTAAAAAAACACTTATTAGCCATTAGTCATCATTACTACACCGTCTCTCCTTGAGGCCCTTTCCTGATTTTTTTTCTTCTGTAAAACCTTACCTGAAATAAATGTAATGGGTCTATATGATATGACTAACATCATGTCTGACACTGCGATTTTCTCTCAGGGTTCATTACTCAAAGAGCCCGAGAAGGTGCCTGAGTCATCCTCTTTATCACCCGTCTCGCTACTTCGCTTGTATATGGGTGCTCTGATGAAAATTTAGTCATCATCCAAAATGTTGAGAACTATATCATGTTTGGACCATTTATCATAAGTCATTCTAATGGAACAATCACTGACGCTCACCCAAAATGTTATACAACATGGACAAAATTCTATTCAATTATGACCACGGAGCTGCGGGCTGAAGAGAGTACAGCTACTCTAAAAGAGGAGGACTTCATTTGTACTTGTGTAAAATTTGAGCTAGTCTGTTCTACGGTTGACAGAAAATCGTTACAACTAACTACATAACATCAGCAGTATTTGTCTGTGGTTTTTTTCTTCCTTTCTTCCAATCAATAACGCAGTGTAGATTGAAGCAGAACGCAACATTAACATCCACAACACCAAACTGACACAGTCGTGGCTGGTTGAGAACAGCAATATTGAAAAGCAACATTGTTCCAGAAAAGCTATCTAAAAAGCGATAAATACTTTTTAAAGACAAACACTTGTGAATGTGGCTGCGGCTTCCATGTCTGAAATTAGGGCATTGTTTTGCTCTGGTGCTTGAGAAGAGAATTTTTACAGCCAACCTCAAAAAGTTGTGAATTACTGTGCGGCGTTTGGTCGCAAGAATACAGATGGGAGGGACAACGTCTCATTTCACGATTTACAGATAATAAAGTATTTCCTACCATGCTAAAAGCTACGGCCTTACTCTGCCAGATTTTAAACCCTCACCTACTGACATCGAATGAGGCTGAAAAATGTACCGTATACCATTGCTGATACGAACCAATTACGGTTCGCGTTAAAACAAATTAACACGATTCTTAAAAAAAAAATACAAAAAAGCGCAAGTGCAACCAAGCGTATCCATAGCTAGCTTCGTTAGCTTAGCTGGCTAGTACCAGGACGTAAACAGGCTTCACATGCATAGCACAACATGGTTGACAAACAAACAAAAATACTCCATGACAGATTGCTTTTGCATTGCTTACCTTTTCTGCCAAAGCACGTTTGGCAGATTCAATCTCAGTTAGCAGACCACCAACTTTGCACCCGTTTTACACTTGCAAACCTGGGGTAAATCAGACCCCCCTCCCCCCAGTGGTTTGTTTTAGTTGTTGTTTGTTTCTTAAAGGAGCTGTTTATTTGTTCAAGTGGATGCCATCTCCATTAACAGTAAAATAAGTTACCTATGTTTAAGTAAAGGCCACTTTAGTTTACTGTACTTACATTCAACTTGCTGCACAAACATGGCAACACTCCGACAAGCGACTCCGCCACCTGCAATCATTCACGTGGCGAGCAGGTGACAGAAGCTCTTATCCGCGGTGTAATCGGAGCGCGGAAACTCATTACTGGCATGGGAGAGCGTCAACTTTGATATGGAACAAAAATCCAATCTGACAACATTATCGACACAGCACGCACACGTTCTGCTGCAACATCTCCAGCTGTCCTCGCTGGATTGGATTACCAGTCCATTTTGTCACATCCTCAAAGCCAAAACCAGATTGTGTTGATGTGTTTGTGGGGACAAATAAAAGAGGCGGAAGCGCATCTTGTTAAAAGTAGGATTTGTATTATTTTGTTGTCACGCTCGTGGTTAGAACCTCTGTTGTTATGCTTTGTTTGTTTGCTTGTTCAGTTTACATTTAAAATCATTCCAGTCGAAAGGTAAACATGATTGTAACTGTTGTTTCCAACTCTATTAAATGCTTCTGTTGCGTCGCCAGGTGACGTCACGTAAACTTTCACACGCTTGCACGCACACGTACGTTCTTTTGTGTCCTAATTCTTAAGTGCAAGAAGGATTGACCCCCCCCCCCCCCCGCGCCGCACCACCACACTCATAGCCATATATACACTTGGGCTGAATCGCACACTGCAATGGTGCTGTGAGACTACAGACTCCATATGGGCTGTATTTTATTATGGTTAGAACCGCACACTTGCTCTTCAGAATAAAAAAAAAAGTTGTGTACAAATATGTGTGTGTTTTGTACTGGTTTGCATATTGCTACAATTATGATATACCAAATATCGCTCCTGATAGGTTGAAATATCATCACTTTTTCCATAGTTGATATTATGTGTTCTGTTGTATTATTCTTTTGTTAAAGGTTCTGTCAAGCACTTCGTTACAGCTGCAGTTGCCGTGAATGTGCTATGTAAATAAAAATGTGTGTGTGTGTGTGTGATGTAGTATCATCCAAATGTGAGTGCAAAGGCCACATTTTCTGAAAAATAGACTTCAATGCGATCATATTAATAAAAAAGCCTTCAATCATGTTGTGTTTCAATAAAACTGTCAGAGAGCGAATACAGTGATACCTCTGAAGTACTTGTGGCAAATTCAAGGACAGTTTGAACCCTCAGTGATGTTTCCTTAGTTCCATTAAAATGATGACTACATTCAGATAGCGTCAACATTCTTAAATTCGTTTTCTGTAATTTCTTCTGGTTGCTTCTGACGGCAAACAAAACGGTAACAGATACACTGCGTTCAACTTCAGAGGTTCCACTATATTACCGCATGCAGCAACATGTGAGAAGATGCTTCAAGCTTCATTTTAAATCAAACAATCGGATTGAAATGAAACTTCTGCAAAACACAAACAAGCTCAAGTTTCGATCACCAGTCTGCATGCAGCCCAAGTTGACATATGGCTCCATCGTATCCCATCACTATTAACAAAGACATGTCACAAAAACCCTAATTTAAAAAAAAAAAATCAAACCAAAGCTACACTGAAGGACACCGAGTTTCAAGTTTGTAGGAAAAAAAACCCCCATACACTTTCATTACATTTCAAAACATTTAAATGTTCATTCGCGGTCCAGTCTTGACATTTACACGCACGCCTGAATGCCTCACATGCCTCTGGTTTGTGAAGGGGAGAGCAAAAGAGTTCGTCAGGGTGTCCCAAATAGAGTTCAGAATGGTTGTCTGGCAGGGGAGTGGTAACCATGGTGAAATAAGGTGCTAGTTGCCATGGCAACACTCTCCTTGGTCGGCGGCCCGTTATAGTAGTAGTAGTGGTTGACTTTTGGCTAGACACAACCTCCCCACTTTCATGTTGAAGTTTTTTTTTTCCAATCATTTGAATGAAGAGTTAAGGGAGTGAATGTATTGGTGGGATGTTAACATTTGCTCACATACCCGCGCGTACACACAAGACAGATTGTGGTCGAGCATAGCGACGCCAACGCACTCCTTCATCCCTTCTCGGTATTGCTGAGTGCTCAAATGCGGGGATGCTCTTCCGCGACTGTGCGCACGTGTGCTTTAACCTCGGACCTTTAAATGTTTTTTATGAATGTTCCCCCCGCACTGCTTGACTGCTTGTAGAGATGACGAAAAATAAAAACAGTCCCAGGATATGTTCATGAAGCATCTTCTGCTTCGGAAGAAAATAAAATGTCCTTTTGCTCTCCACACTGTTCCCATTGTATCCCAGGAAAAATCCATTTGATTCAGGTCAGTTGCCCCGTTGCGTGAAACTATGGCGATGCACCAACAGGAAGTGAACCAGCCAATCATATGAGTGGGTGGATTTATGTGATTTCTTTTGTTGCCTTTTTATAATTATTTGATAATTTCAGTCTGATGCTGCCACTTTTATAAATGCTTTGTGTGGCGTGCATGACCCAACAACCACCCACCCACCCACCCACACACACACCCAACGCATACACACACACACACACACACACACACACACACACACACACACACACACACACACACACACACACACACACACACAAATGACACACATGCACAGACTGCATCTTCACTGTCCTGCCCGCCGCTGGACCGTCCACCCTCCGAAGACTGGTGGGCATGGTGATGCTGACGCGATGGCCGTTGCTAGGAGACGAAGAGCACACTCAGCAGCAGCGTGGTGACGGTGAGCAGAAGGCGGTCCCGGGACGGGCTGCTACCGCTCACGCTCTTCTCCAGCTTGGGAACAGAAGGGTTGAATTCATCTAAGTGAGAGAAGAGGAAAAAAACTGGAGTTACATTTGAGATTGTTAAAAATGGATGTATAATTAATCTATCTATCTATTTTGAGTCCGCATGCTGAATGCCAACACATTCATGGGAAACACCAAAGCTGTGTTTAGACTAGTGGAGGCACATCAAACATATTGTTAGGAAAATCTTTGACTTGACGTCCCCTTTAATTAAACAATGGGTATTGAATACAAACAGTGCAGCAACACATGCAGACAGACAATCTAATAATAATCACAGGCATATATTCTTTATCCTCTGAAAAAAAGTCTGCTGAGTCAAATACTTTGTTTGTGTCTAAGTGACCATACTCTTACTAGCTATATTCCTCATATTATGTTGCCCCTGGTCGCCAAGCTATGCATAAAAGAAGGAGCTGCAATAAATTAATCACCTGTTCAATCACCTGTTTAATCCTTACATTCTATTTATGTTATTACGATATGTTTTTGTAATGTGTACTATTGTGGAGTGCTATTTTCTGTATTTCAAAAAGAAAAACACATTGCAAAAATGGTTTGCACTCAAATTCCTGTGAGAGTGGTTCTCGCAAAACTTCCAGGTCAGGTTGATTTGCCTTCCTGACCCTTTGTGTCACCTCCTATCTTTCCTTTTCCGCCCTGCTCTTTCTGTCTGCAAAAAAAAAGAAAAATCTGCCTTTACTAAGATAAGATGAAGCAGAGTGACTCATGATGTGATGTATATCTCGCTATTGGAACTGGAATGTGAAAACATGTACAAACAGTCTTATTTTGCTTTTAGTATACACAACAATTAAAGAGTTGATACAGGTTAAAGCAGGGATGGGCTTTTAGGGCCTGCAGGACATAAGGGGCCCACAGCAGCCACTGATCCAACCCCCGAGCCCACCCCACCCCCCCCCCCCCCCCTCCAAAAAATAAATCAGAAGAACTACTAAAAGAAAAAGGTCCAAAGCATGCAACCCACCCACAATTTATATGTATGACGTTTGGGGAAAAAATATTGTGATTGAGACCTTGCTTTAAGGTAGCATTACTGTGTGATTTCCTTGAATAATCAATGAAGGAGCACAATGTTTTGCTGTGAATAAAAAGAAAATTTGTGTCATAATAAGGATTTAAAAACATGAAAAATTAACAAGGGTTGAAAGAAAAAGGCTTGAAATGTACTCTTAATTATTTCTCAGGTTACAGGTATTGAATAAAAAAAATCACAAAAAATGTAAAAATATATACATGTATATATATTTCCATATATGGATTGCAGTCTGGTCCGTAAAAATGCTTTGTTTCAATTATTTTGGTCATTTTATGTAGTCACATGGCCGTACTCGCAAAATATTCCAAACTGTAATTCAGCTACCACTGCAAACTTCCAGCAGGATAAACGTATCGTGAAGCAAACACCACTCGAACAGAAGCAATCAAAAAGGACCATTTACCATTACCAATTTTGAAAAGGCAGAGTGATTTGATTTATATCTCATTAGAGTGCTTCGGCGTACCCAATAAAGTGTCCAGTCATGTTTAGACATATAGCAGACAGGCGGCTCAAATGACACATGCAGCGTGTGTCAGCTGTTTTTATAGTGCTTCTATTGTTCTGCAGTGACACACTCACTGGCAGACACACACCCACACACACACACACAAACACACTAAAAAACATTCATGTGGTGAAGTCAAAGAAATAGTGCTGCACACCAAGTTTGGTCTCGCCGTACTTCATGATGTGCGGTCAGGCACACCTTCTGACCCAGCCGCCTAATAAGACGGGGGAGCAGACAATGTGTTATTCATGTATAATAGTGCTCAAAAAAAAAAAAAAAGTCCGATATTGTCTGGCAGCTGCCTGGCGGCTCAGACAGACAGCAGACTAATGTAATGATAGGCCGACACCTGCTTTTAAACACGGACTGCTGTCTCCCACTGCTGCGAACTGATGAACTCGCTACAGCCCAGGAGATCAGATTAAAGAAGGTGTGGCCAAATGGCCTGCAGGCCATACTTGGGCCGGCTTTGTTCTTTAATCAGGTCTACTGGGCATTTAACTTACATTAGCACGAGTCTTGCATTCATATTTTTATTGGAACAAATGCAATGTGTAATGTAGCATGTATATAATAATGTATAAGTTGATTTTAATGCAATAGAGCAGTGGCTCTCAATATTTTGGACACCAAGCATGATCTCAAAAAATACGACCAGAATGACATAGGCGTATGTTGGCAAAATGTTCATCATCGTTCTAAAAAGTAGACTTATTATCATTTCAAACCACTAAAACAGGGGTCTCACACTCATTTTTGTCGCGGGCCACATTATAAATTCCGTTTCTCTTGGAGGGCCGTGATGGCTGAAACTACATGAAGAAGTCAAGAATAACGTTTTGTTCAACGATTGTTTAAGTAACTGTAATGAGGGGTTTGGTCATAAGAAAATGCTGATAACATGTCACTGATTTATTACATATGAACATTTGACATTCTAGGTATACATTTTAGCAAGTATCATGGAAGGTGTCCTTTGATTTGCTTTTGCGGGCCACTTAAAATGATGTGGATGGCCACATCTGGCCCCCGGGCCTTGAGTTTGACACCTGTGCACTAAAACATCGACTAGATGGTGAAAAAAAGTCACTGTAATGTAAAGAGTTCACTAATGGGTCATTTGCAGTCTGTCGCTAACCAAAACAGCATCATAACAGTATCTATCAAAAGTTAGCATTGTGTCGATAAATCAGTTTTTGATACAGTTGGATTTAATTGGTCAGTGTTTAGTAGCAACGGCTTTTATTTGTACTTACCTGGAGACTCGTCTTTTATTGCGGGTATTATTTTACAAAACATTAAATTGGAAGAGCGCACTGCAAATGCTCAACCTGTGCAATATTATGTAATTGGATCCAGCAGGGCTACGAAAAGTGATGAAAAGCTGTTTTGACTGCACAAATCTTGTTTGAGGTCATATCCAGTTTGGGGGAAAAAGGTGTCCTCCGGCATTTTAGTGAGTTAGCACAACACACTCCACCGTCTGAATAGAAATGTAAGACGAGCGCGGGCTAAACTTAACAGCGCTGAACTTTTGCTATCTATAAGGTCTTGCCAAACCACAAAAATATTGATATAATAGTTTGATTGTCCTGGGAAAACAATCTCAATGGGGTGGTGCGAGTGAAAATTCAAGTCCCAACACGGGCCAGAAATCTTCTTCAAGCTCACTGACTTCTGTCATTTCAAATGTCAGTCAGAACAATTCCAGACAGCAGCTATCACTTGTGATGCTTGCGAGTTAGGCAATTTGATGAACTCAGCGATTCGGTTCATTGTGATATCCTGTTCATCATCATTTCAATCTCAACACACATAGCCCTGAGCATTATTACTTATAAAAACCACATTGAACGCTAATTACTCATATTGAAAATTGACTCAGCTGCAGTAATATCTGTCATTCTTCATTTTGGATTCATTTATGCCTGTGCGTGTTATTATATTGTCTGTCCACTTGTGTTGATGCAATATTTGTGTTCAAATAGCCATTGCATGGTGGCCATCGGGAATTTTGGGAGTTTCCCCGAAAAGGCTTTTCGCCAGCCCATCGCTGAATACATTTCAGCACATGTTGGCTTATTATTACCGGATTTTCCGCACTAAAAGCCTTACATTTCCTTAAAAGCTGGCCTTAAAATCTGATGCGCCTTGTGCATGGTTATTACGGTAATATGACGACCCCCAAAATGGCTCCTTGCTTGAGGTATGCTGACAACGCAGAGTTCAAACTTAAGGCGATCGGTCACGCAGTTGAACACGGAAATAGAGCAGAGGCAAGAGAGTTCAACATTAACGAGTCAATGTTATAACTTGCTGTTGGTTAAATGAACTGTGTCGCTGCTTTATCAAATAAGTTTGACTGACATCTGATCGTCCTGTTGGCATTTCCTTGAGCGTAGCTCCATCTTGTGGATGCATTGTAGATTGCGTCTTATAATACGGTGCGTCCAATATATGAAAAGAAAAATACAAAATAGGCCATTCATTTACGGTGCGCCTCATAATTGATTGATATAAAAATGATTTATTAGATACAATCACATAACGGGGTAGGACTAGATAAGTTTTTTACTTCTTCCTACTCCCTTGGACATAATAACTGTGTTGTATGAAGATTGATTTCTTTCTTTTTTTTATCTACCTTATTTTCTGTCAAATTATTACTGTATATATGTTTTGTGTTCAATAAACAAACAAACAAACAAACAAATAATCCAATGCACCGTTTAGTGTGGAAAATGCAGGACCGTTATTAATTAATTCAATTTTTTAATTTTATTTTTGAATCATTTGATTATTATTATTTTTTAAAATATCATGATCAACTTCATTGCACAACAATTATTAACTTTAATTTTTATCTTGCTACTGTGCAGGTTCGACAGGTTGAGGCCGGAACAAATTCTCTTCACATTACACCCAATGAGAACAACTTGGACGTCAACGAGAGCCTTGGAATGTGTCGCGTTCAACTTTGCACTCGATCAAAGTTGGAGACAATGTAATTGCAGTTAAAAATAAGAAGCCAGCGGATCAGTAAACGGCCTGCCGTCGATGCTAAAAGAGGCCGAGTGACTAATATTACATTCTCATCAGTGACATCCCTCCTGATGTTCCTGGAAGAGGTCGTCTGACACGTCGTCGACGGTAATTGTTGCGATAATAAAGCCCATTAAAGAAAAAGCTTCTGATTTCTCCGTTAATGGCCCGGCCGGGCCTGCTTTGTCAGAAGCTGAAACCTGAACCCTTGGTGACGGGCAGATGAGCATCATGGTGTTGCTCGGGGATTCGCTGATGCCACCTCGTGCCAACTGAAATCCAATCGCAGAAGTGCGGTAACAGAGATGGAGGCTGAGCGAAACGGACACAGTGTCAACAAGCGGCCTGATTTGGAACGAGCCGGCGTCCTTAGCGTGATAAGTGAATAACAGTAATTAAGAATGCAACGCGACAAGCATAATTAGATGTCAGGCGAGGAGACGCCTTTGCTTGTTGAGTTGTTGTTTTATGTGCTTGTTTGTGGGTTTGTTTGTCCGATCGTTCTTGCCTGGGTGTGACAACGTGGAACAAAACAAGGATTGTTTTTTTTTTTTAAGGCTTTCCTTGCAAAGTCTGAACACGCTGTGCCGCAGATCCAAGAATCCATGAATCTGAAGTTTCAAATGTTTGAACCTCTGGCAGTTCATAATTGGACGGGGAAGGAGACCACAAGAAGGTACATCTTATCACAGCGAGTTCATATGATGACTTTCCTCATGACAGTTCAGAGAACAGATTGATTTACGAGGCAAACACACAGAGATTAATAGCCTGCATATTTTACAAACTGCCACGGAAGAGCGCAAACACTTGACAGGATGAGGATTGATGCCCACGTGGCAGCTTCCATAACTCGACCTGGCCGGGTGCAGCACATTGTTGTTGTTTTTTTTTGTCGCCGGAAAGCCAGCGAGAGCACGATTGGCAGAGACGTTGAATTGCGTCTGTCACTTACCGATT
Organism: Hippocampus guttulatus; assembly: GCF_054856545.1. Lineage (NCBI taxonomy): Eukaryota > Metazoa > Chordata > Actinopteri > Syngnathiformes > Syngnathidae > Hippocampus > Hippocampus guttulatus. Next base: position 17,379,818 of record NC_141266.1, on the reverse strand, counting down.
TACTAGGCGCTTGACTGCCAACCTAAAGTCAGCGCTGACAGATTTAGCATCATTCCTGTGACATCAAGTGCTGGATAATCTTGCGCAACGTAAGGCTTGCCAATATGTTGTAACTGAGTGGAAGAAATCCAGCCTTTGTGTTTACAGTCACAATGCAATACAGTCGGGGCCAAAAGTCTCAAATTGACTCATCATGTTTGTCACATCCACTGCTTATTTCAACGCTGTCCACCGGAATTAGAAACAAACCCGTTCTGTATTCTGTATGAGGGTCAAGGAGATAAAGTGCAGTATGGGGAAGGGCATAATCGATTGAGTTATTCTTCAGATTTTGATTGATTGTGTGGAGTTAAGAAGCAACATCCAACCAATTTTGGGGCGGCCATTTTGCCACTTGCTGTCCACTGAAAATGACATCACAGTGCCTAAGGGCTCGGGTAACACCCAATCAGGTCTCGGCTTCATAAAACAGAAGAGCCGTAATTGGTCGTTACCTGAGCTCTGAGCACTCGCGAGGTCGAACAGGCGTGGCTAAAACGGGTGGATTTTGCTGCTCCAATCAAATTCCGTGCTAAGACTAGTGAAGGTCCATAGAACATATTGTGAAGAAAATTTGGTGGTTGATTTCCCCTTTAAACTGAATTTCACAATATAAAAAAATAAATAAAATGCAAAATTCTGGATGTTATTGATAACATAGATTTGACAATTGCATTGAATATAATTGATGCTTAGGGTCTTTTAAAGCATTTTAAAATTCTTAAAATTCTTCCCCCCGAAAAAATCGTGTTCTGGCACTGTACGTCCTCTTAGTAATTTCAGTAAGCTGCTTTTTATCTCTTTACTTTGTTTCTAAATGTGTTGAACGGTTTTGTTTGTCAACGCTTTTAAATGTTGAACTTTTAATGATGCGAAACACATTGAGTTAACTTGTGTATGAAATGGACAATATAAATGAAGCTTCCAGGTGTGGCCTTACAATCTTTTGGCACATTTATTTATTTATTTTAATCCAGAAGCTACTGGAAAAACAAAAAACAAAAAATGGCTCATCCAAGCTTTAAGATACTTTAACATGTCTTCAAATATGCAGCTATAATTTATGACAAGCGGTAAAAGAAAATGTCAACATGAGAGGGAACTTGTTGAGCCTTGTTAGTAAAAGATTTCCACCTAAAGGAACAAATGACACTCATGTTCTTTTATGACATGGCATGAACGCTGACGACCCAGCTGTGATTCCAGTGTGAAGAAGTATGAGTGTGGCTTGTTCCAATGCAGACGTGTCTCAAAGATGTTTTCCACACTTGCTCAGGTGCGGAAAAGAAAATGACTCACCAACATCGTCCATCTTTAGGCCCGGTCTAAGCGTGTAGTCTGCCTCTGTTGGTTCTGGCTCATCGTCTACATCAGAGGCTAAGAGAAATAGAGAGAGAGAGAGAGAGAGAGAGACAGGGCACAGGAGCAAAGGTTAAACTATTGACCAAAGGGCTTTTAATTACTTCTAACCGGAGAGCTTGACAGACACGTGCAAGAGAGTAGCAAAGGGAAGAGCTCAGGGGTTAACAAAATGGCCAGGAGCGCTTTGACTGACAAGCCATGGCAGCACTTGTGAGAGCAGAGGAAGAGGGTGTGTGTGTGTGTGTGTGTGTGTGTGTGTGTGTGTGTGTGGGCGGGGGGTGAAAAGGGATGAAGGGCCAGGGAGGAGAGGTTAATATTTCAGGGATGGCTCAGTTAAAATGACCAGATAGGCCAGTGATCAAAGTGCGTGAGCATGTGCGCATGTGTGTGTGTGTGTGTGTGCGTGTGTGTGTGTCAGAGCCAATGAGAGAGGTTAAGACTACTTATACATAGCCACCCACTGGCCACACATAGAAGTTATAAATTGATTCTGACAAGGAGTGAGGGGGATGGTTGGGGCAGAGAAAGAGAGAGAGAGAGAGAGAATGGTGGGGGAAGGACAGAGTGGAAAAAAAGAGGAGGGAAAAACAACAACAGGGGTTCTATGTGGAAACACTGCAGGGAAAATTCAGCAGCAGTATTAATAACACCATAACTGTTTTCGACAGTGTGTGTGTGTGTGTGTGTGTGTGTGTGTGAAAAATAATAAACCTGAACACCCCCCCCCCCCCCCCCCCCCCCAAAAAAAGAGAATGGATGGTGGGATCACAATCGCGATTTAAAAACTGGGTCCACTTCAGTACGTGACCAGCAGATGTCCCCAGCAAAGCATAAAAATGTGTAAGCGTGTGTACATGCAACTTCAATCCAGGTGTGAGGATCCTTACTCTACAACTTTTAAGGAGCCGTGCATTTTTTTGTTGCACATTTGAAAACGATCAGGTGTTTTAATTAGGGAATGTGGAGTCAACATTTTTGATCAGCAAATACGTTCAAACGTATTTACATGCTACTTGAATGCGCAAGTCAATCAGGCAAAAAAAAAAAAGCATTAGACACATAATAAAACCAGAAAAATTACACATAAAAACATGGTGACTTATTTAACTTTGGAACGTGTTGGTATAATGTGGGCAAAATGGTAAAAAACATTTTTTTAAAAATCTTTTTATTGTTATTATTATTTTAGTTGTGCAAGTCAATACCCGTGGCATTATGGGGAACACATTTGATGCTTTTAGCATTTAGCTTACAAGGAATGTTTATTCCACAAGGGTATTCCTATGCGTCCATATTCAATAAAATGTCTGTGGCCTGCTTTTGTCCCCAAGAAATAAGAATTTGAACACACTTTACACACCCTAAATTGTCTCTAGCTGAAGTTAGCCTGGCTTGTATTTTCCATTGTGAAGGCAGTGTTTCATCACCAAGCCGCCTACTGTCGAATTACATTCGTCAAATTTGTGGATCTGTGCATGTGGCACATGCAGCGGACACATCACCAATACATTGGAACCCTGCTATCCCCTTCATTTGCGAGAGGCGGCCATTTTGCCACTTGCTGTAGACTAGAAATGACATCACAATTTTCCATAAAATGTCTCTTTTTGGACCTTGACAAAGATCTTTGAATCAATTTGTTTTGTTTTTTCTTGTGGCAGTGCAGCCAGCAGGTGTCCACAGGGAAGCATGACAAAGTGTTTGTGGGAGTCCAGATTGTATGCGCGGGCAGATCAACCCAGATGGATCTTGGTTGTGGGTGTTAAAAGGTGCCAGACTCACCTGTGGAGCAACAGACGTACACACGTAGTCTCAGGCAGCTGCGGCCGTGGTGATGAGTCGGCGTGGCTACAAAAAAACAAAACACACACACACACACACACACACACACACACACACACACACACACACACACACACACACACACACACACACACACACAAAACGTTTAGATCTCAATAAAGGCAAGAACTGAAATCGACAGATACAAATACTTACAGATGTAGTAGTACTCCTGCCCGACGTGGAACTCGTAGCCCAGCGAGAAGGCGCTGTAGCGCTGGAACTTCTCAGAGAACTTGATGGGGGCGTGGGGGGCGTGCGGCCGGTTGCACTCCCACCTCTTGAAACCCATCTGGGGGTCGCAGTTCCGGTAGCCGCGGTAGCTGACCATGTAGAGGACGTACTGCTCGCTGGTGCCCACGATGCGCTGGCTGTCGTTATAGTGAGGGCAGTAGATGTCCAGGTAGTCGTTGACGTTCACTTGCATGGTGTAGCCCTCGCGACGCAGACTGGACGCACAAAGACAAACCAGGACATCGTTTGTTATCAACAGGACGATAAAATGAGTATTGTCATATTTGAGAAGTTAAAGTCGACAACAAAAAGAAAAAACAAAAACAACAAAAAAGTCAAGGTTAGTCGCAATAGGTTGAATTGAGAAAGGCACCGGCACAATCCATCCTTGTGCATCGGAGATAACGCGAATCTGAGCGACAGTAAAGTAAGTGCGGAAATCAACGTGTGTATTTTCCGTCCCTTCAGAAGAACCGCATACTCAAAGAACGCCACGTTATCCCTTCGCCCCAATGCTCGTACATCAGCCCAAACACTATGCAGTGCTCATCATCTGAAAGAAAGTGTGCCTGACGAGAAGATAAGCTTCTGGCAGTGTGTACGCGTGTGTTTAGGTGAGGTGACAAAATGAAATATCCTTTATTCCTCTTCCCAGGACTGACTATGGTTCATATCTGCTGTAAATCAAAAGCGTACAGTGCGTCAGCAGTAGCATGATGCGGCCAGTTGGAAAAGTTCCATCAATATTGATCACGGGGTGTACGCGTGTGTGTGTTTTGTTGAAATGTCACAAGGGGGCAGCAGAGTGTCACGCTGGGCCTGATGCAGCTTCTCCTCTCCTCGCTGGTTCTAGGTCAGGTCTCCAAGGAGATGATTATTCAATTATTAAATGAAGATCGAAACACTGCGCTCAGTGTCTTCCGCTCGCCGCCGCTCTCCTCAAACCCTCGTCTTTCTTCTCCCCCTCATTTCCTCGCTTTTATGGCTACACGAAGGCGTAATTAAATGTTAGTCTTTCATTCCGTTGTTTCCTGCCTCGACGAGATGTTTTTCTCCCTGGGCAATCGCAGTATTCTTTTTTCTTTTTATGTGAGCATGTGGTTTAGTTACGCCGGATTAGAGCAAAAAAAAAAAAAAGGAAAAAGGATCTTCAGACATAGAAATGAGAGATTTAGTTTGACAATTTGGTTTCAAAGGAGGACTAAGGAATTTTGGGGTTCTGTGAAGAACCATTTGGTAACTTCGAAGCAAGCCAAAATGCTACGTTCCTGGAGAACAACGTGATTTTGCGCAGCAATGAAATACAAGTACAAAAAAAAAAAATCATAAAAACGTTTAAAATAACGAGATGTAAAAAAAAAAACGTAATGAAAGTGACTAAACATGCGAAGAAAAGGAAAAAAGGTACAAAGCTCTAAAGTCGTAGAAAAATATTTTAGGATTTAAAATAAATGGGTGCTTCATGAAGTGCATCTATGCAGATGCTATTTTCATTTTTTAAAACATTCTGTTACCGTTACCATACAACTCAAAAAATCAATGTCATTTTTTAAAATTCTGTATTTTATTTCATTAATCATGATCCATCAACATTTCAATCCGAGACTTTTACCACACTAAAATGATACTTTCTATCGACTTAAAAAAAGTTTACTAACTTAGTTTCTGACACATTTATGATGCATCAACATTCACGAAATGTCACCGTTATTGCATGATACAAATCGACTTTTTTTCTGAAAGCTAATTTTAATAACTTAAAATGTAAGGATGAGACATTTAGATTTAAACCGTGGACATGTATTAGAGGACGACAGGACTTTGTCGACTTTTCAGGGTGAGGTTCATCGGGCTCTTGAAATTGCTTCATTTCTTCACCTTTATTATTCTTCGATGAAGTAAGTTTGTCTGGCAGTAGATGTTTTTATGCTCAAAATGGCGCCATCTAATGCATCTTGGTGTCAAGGAAGTATGCACAAGTAAATTGAGGAGTTTCATTTAGACATAAGTAAAGCTTTGCTACCATCTTGTGGCATCTACACGCAATTACAAACCTTTTGGCAGGGCCTTAAAAGTCCTTGCAATTTTTTTTTCCCTCAGCATTTGGGCTCGAAAAACCTTTCATCGCTCGTTTCAAAACACTCTAGCAAACACACACACTTACTTTACTTCCTAATACGGTTCCTTACATCATAAAGAGTTGAGTCTTTTTCTTCTCGTGTTTACAACTGACTTTTTGAGTCAGCAGAAATAGAGCCATTGTAGCGCCTTCTCCCCCGCTGCAGTGGAGGCTTTTGTTGCGTTGGATCAGTCTAACAAAATAGTGTCAAATGTTTCAAGGAGACAACGCCATTTATCAGTGTCTTAAAAAAAAAAAAAGAGCAAGGTAGAATGCGTGATGCTTCCAACAAGGAAGTCTGAATGCAGATCAACCAAGGGAGCGGTGGGAGCTAAAATGGAGCAGTCACGTAAAAAGGAAAAAAAAAAAGAAAGAGTTTTAGCGCTTGCAAAGACTAGCAGGGGAGAAAACAAAGAGAGGGAAATGAGCTTGGAGCATCTTGAGTAATCTGGAAGCAAATCCCCGCCTTAAGATAAAAGCAGGTTTTACCATCCCCACTGTGTCAGTGTGTGTGTGTGTGTGTGTGTGTGTGTGAGTGTGTGTGGGTGCATGCGTGCGCGCACCTGCTTTGCTTTTCTGCTGTGGACAAGCATTTACTGTGTGTGTGTGTGTGTGTGTGTGTGTGTGTGTGTGTGTGTGTGTGTGTGTGTGTGTGTGTGTGTGTGTGTGTGTGTGTGAGACATCAAAGCATCAAACTAGAATCTTACTAACTTCTAAACTGGATGGAAGGTGTGGATCAAACCAAATATGAAGGAAACACAATTTTAACCGCAGGACCATATTAAACTAATCTTGAAACCAGGACCCCCAGCAACTGTAATGAACATGAGGAGGGAAAAAAAACAACCCCAAAAAAAAAAAGATCAGTCCAAAAGCAGAATGACTTTGGATACTGCAGGAAGGAGAGTTTTCAACCATCCGTCCAGTTGCATGTACCTCTGCAGGCTAATCAAAAAGGAATGTTAAACAAAATAACAGCCACACAGTCTCGGGGAAATGGACTGAAACGCCAAACGCTGCGCAACACTTAAACGACACAAACGACTGAGGAAGTCCACAAAAATATTGATATATTGATCCAAGTTGGCACGCAAAGGACCATTGGAAGTAACGGGCTTATTTAGTGGCGTACAATGTGGGCTTCAGTGGTTTCCCTCCTGCAGGGAGCCTGAAGATTTCACTGGCAGCTGGAGAAAACGATAGACGAGAATATTGCTATGAAACCAGGTAAAATAAGAACAGATGTGGGGGTTTCCCCCCCCCTTCCTGGAAATGCTAAATAAGGTTCCAAGTAGACAGCAATGGAAGAGTGAGTGACACAAATCTTGACTTAAACGTGTTTGAAATACAGTGGGCTTCAATCGAAAACCTCTTGGCTTGTTTTTTGAGGTACACTTAGGCCTACTATGCTACTGTATTTTTTTGTTGGTCGTGATGGTGGTACTTCGAGAGATAAATATTTCTTAAGCCGGACTTGATTTGCAATATTCAACAATTTTGTTCATTCATGATGATAAAGCAACACTGCGTGGCACAATCACAAGGAATTGTTTGATTAGATACGCTCTGTGATTATTACATCAAGTGGCAAATCCGACCCAAGCCGATAGCAGAGCGAGTTAAAAAAAAAAAATTCTCAGTTGCGAATGAAATGTGGCCACCGGATGCTTACGTTGCGCAATTGTTTGTTTGGGCAAATTTAATGTGACATCTTCCATCCTGTCAGCGTCACATTTCTTCCGTGAGCTTTTACGTTTCAATAACGGAATCCATCAAAGTGCGTCCGTTTAGACTGTAGAGGGAAAATGGATTTTTGTGTTATTCCAAAATACCATAATGGATTTCCATTTGCCTTGATGGAGTTTATTACATAAAAAATGCTCCTGGGAAATAAGTGAGAGAGGGAAGGAAACAAAGTGCCGTTGTCTCTGTTTCCCTTCATGTTTCATGTTAGATCACTTCTCATTCCATCTCTCGCACAAATACAAAAATGATGTGATAATATTACCGGATGAAAAGATTATTTGCTGGGTTTGCTCGATCATCTAGCCAGATGTGGTTTTTAAAAAACATCTAATCTTATGAATAGAAGACAAGTCTTGAGAGAGACAATAGCAAGTGGTGTCAAACAGTCACTAAAATTATTGTTGGCATGGTCTGCTTGTGTTATTTTCAATAACCCTGCCAAATTTTAACAAGTGGAAAAAAAAGTGAATAAAACGAGGCTTTTAAAAAAGTTGAAAAATCAAGCCATTCTCAAAATGCTGTGGATGAAACCACGCCCACCCCAACTGTCAATCAAATACCCGTACTTTGACCTGGAAAAATGGATGCGACTTTGTCTAGCATTTTTCATATGTCGACACATCACTATGCGTTTGAGCCATGAAAATATCTCCACTCGAAGCCTCTGGGGGCTGCAACATATCCCGCCGGGTCGTCATGGGGCCCTTCCACATCACGACAATGAGGCGCTCTAAAGCTGCCACACTAGTGCAAAGCTGGCTGTCAAATCAGAGTTTAAAAAAGTCTGTGTATGTGTGTGTATATATATATATATATATATATATATATGTATAGAGAGAGAGAGAGAGAGAGAGAGAGAGAGAGAGAGAGAGAGAGAGAGAGAGAGAGAGAGAGAGAGGAGATACACACTCCCCTCCTAACTCTTCCGTCTTTCTCTATTTGATACATATGTATTCACGGCAAACAACGAGGCACTCTAAAGCAGCCGCCTGAACAATCAGTCCACACTGGCTCTCAAGCCAAACTTTTTATCCCTTTGCTCTTTTGCCTTCTCTCCCTGAAGTCGCCATGCACTCATGGCCAACTACAAGGCACTCTAAAACAGCCCCACCTGCCGAAAAACCTGGTTTACACACTGACCGCCAAGTTCATCTTTTTCTCTGACATAAATCTGTTCACTGCTGACAACAAGGCACAGCCACACTTGCAGACTATCCAAAGTGAAGATGCATAGAAGGGGAGGGGTGACTCATCCTGTTTTAGCCACGCCCCCTCCCCACACAAAAACCAAAACCAAAAACTGAAATGGTGAAAAACCGTTTGTTACAGGATATCTCCACAGTAGAGTACTACACAATTTTCGGTCTTTGAACATTTTCAGCAATTATTTTAAAAAATGTGTCGTGTATTTTGAAACAAATCTCAGAAATTTCACAGGGGTTTTACTTGATATGTCCTACTCTCTGTAGTGGAGTAAACAAACGATGAGGAAATGCATGAATCGTAGGTCAGTTATCAGTTCTGCACACTAACAAAGAGGAGGCGACGTTTTTTTGGATTATAAGGGTGGATCGAGAGTTGGCTTTATTGTATGGAAGCGGCTTACAAATGTACATTCCCCAAACAACATCTCTTTTATCGAAAATTGCACACAACGGAAGCACCATTACACGCTTGCGCCCAGCGGAGAGCAGTTTCTCACTCTCTATTATTTTTCCACGCCTAACCAGTCTTGCTCCTCCGGTGGATGACGTGCAAAAGCTCACCAGTGCCCTTTTGAAAACACCCTCCAGTGGGAAATAATATTAACAGGTACATTTTGTACTAGGGCTTATTAAAACCCCATTGTTCAGGAGAATGCGTCTTAATTGGAAATGGAGGAATCATCTCATCAGCAGCCTTGAAAAATTGGCGTGGAGGCCATTAGCAAGACAAGAATGAAGCAGAATGAGGTAATTGCTCAACTGTCCACTGTTGAATTACACATGTAACTGCATATTAATATCGTTTAGTCATACAAGTGGATGTAGAAACCTCATTCACGCTTGAACTGATTACATCTTTGGGTGCGACAAGTTTCGTCTTCAACATGAACGCTAAAGTTAGACTTTCCCGTGTTTATTTGTTGGGTCCCTGCTCATCTTTTTAGCTCACAGAACGCACAATTAAAATTCTATTTACCATCACGACACACCGTTCCATCGCCGCGTGAGTTATAGGGGTCTAATTATGCGACATCATCGCTAGAGATGACACACCCTGTCACTGGAGGCGAGCCAGTTAAACAGGCGTGGATGTGGCGGCGTTACCAACGGATTCGCCTTCATCTAATTATGTGCACATGTCTTTGTCATACATCATAATCATATTACAGAATACGATTCCACAGCGGAACCTCGGAAGTTAAACAACACATTCTGTGTAGGTTGAAGATTTTCAAACCATTCCCACCCCCCAACGTACTACAATGGGAATTGAATGAAGCTGCTGCTATTATAAAAGACAAAATAATGTACAGTGGTATGTACACATACGCATTAGAAAATGTTATTTTCTATAAAGGAAAATATCACTCTAAAATGCACTTTAGACGAAAAAAATGATTTTTTTTGGGCCTCATTTTTGCACCCCCAAAACCGTGTCAAATCGTGAGTATATATGGGTCCTCCGTACATTAAGCCGGTCACAGTTGCTCAATGAGCCACAGTAACAATATTACCGGTTCTCATTTTTTCGCAGAGGATAAAGAATATATGCCTGGGAGTATCATTATATATATATATATATTTATCTACATTTGTTGCTCTGTCATTTGTGTTGAAATATGTGTTGCTTAAAGTCCATAACGCCGTGATACTATTTGTTAACCTGTTCTAAGGCCTTTTGGACTGCTAGCATGAATCGACGCAGACTTTAACAAGGTCAAGCTATGTGTTGGTTTGAAATACACAACATATTCTCTGTTTTGTGTTTAGTTTGACAACAGATGACAAATGTTAGTTCGGTGGCTTGTACGTTATACAAAACGAATGGCTAACAGTCAAGTTACATGCAATTTACATCAGCATTGCTTGGGTCTAAATGTGTCACTGATATTTGTTTAACTGCATCATCATAAGCCAGATGCTTGTCATGTCATCATCCTTTTCCTTGATACCACAACTGGTCGCGTTAAGTTAAAACGGTAAGTTCAAATAGTCAAAGCAAAAGCGAATCACACTTCCGGAGGTAGTTCTTAAGATGCTCACTGAGCAGTGGTCTCACAACAACTGATAGACTGGACATGGTATCCCACTGGAGTTGGCGTTAAACACGGTCGATTAACAATGGAACGGCAAAATGTGCAGAAATGTTCAGCTTTATAGAAATGGGCCCAAATAGATGTAAGTCTGTGCTATCTTCAAAGCAGACCGGCCATGTTGCAAACATTGCTATTCAGGATTTAAAAGCTGTTCAGCCTCCCGGGGGCCACCATTCTTCATCTCATCTTATTCCAGCACAGGGATGCCAACGGAGTGTGTGCGTTGTGCAGTGTGTGCGTGTGTGTGTGTTGGGGGGGGGGGGGGGGTCCAATCAGAGCGGAGGATAGAAGGTAACATCTCTCCTGCTGAATGGAGACTCCCAGACATGTGTAGCATGACTGACGCTGCCATCAAACACAGAGGAAAATCTTCCTACTCCAGGTCCCTCAGCTCACAAGTCTTTTTTTTCATCTTTGTGTCCTAACTTCCATTCAGTCTCTATCTGATTTTTTTCCTTTTTTTTTTATTTTTATCCCTTGGATAAATACAGACGAGAGCTAAAAACTTTTGATAGGGATGCCGCCTTTGGTACACCTGCGCAATCGATTGAGATCTAACACAATAGATTAATCCAAATGTCTCTTGTCAAAACAAGGACGAGAACGCTTATTGTGGCTGCAATTTGTACTGATGTAGAACTGCGGCGCATCACAATGCGAGCTGTACAGCGAGGCAGCAGTGACGGGTGGCGTTTATTTACTCAGCTGAGAATAGAAGGAGGCATATATTAGAGAGGAGGTGTTTATGTGTATGCATTTTTTTTAATAATCTTACTGGCATCGTGCCATTTATGTGAAGTGAAAAGAAAAGTTTACAAGAAAGGGAGGCAGATTGGGCGTAAAATAATTCATCGCTCTGGAATATAAACACAGATGCAAACAACATTGTGGAGCGATCGTATGTCAGCCTAAGCTCATTTTTTACACGCTGAGGATGTCATCACATTATCCACATGAATAAACAAAATGGGGACAGACAGTAGCAGATGTTAGTTCATGGGACAGTTGTAACATTTGAAATCGACACTGGGTCCGAACCTAATTTGATTTGTGAGAAAGATTTCAAGATACTGACTGAAAAGCCTGAAAACGTCAGAGGAAAAATAAATCACCCCCCCTGAAGGCTTATAATAATCAGCCACAACAAACAAAATTTGGATGCAGACTTAACGTGACAGCAAAGGGCAAAAAGCATTTGCCCGATGGACCCGAGTCAGTCCTGGGAGACAAAGCAGAACATCTATTGTATAAAGACTGCCAATATGAAAATACTCATTACTCAATACTCAACAAGGCAAAGGGCCAGAGCACCAGCACACCGAGGGAAGTGAAGACATCGGGCCTCAACTGGTGTTCCATCGATTTTTTTTTTAATGAAATGTAAATTATATTAAAAAAAACAATAAACAAATAAATAAAATAATAAAATAAAAATGATATTTATTCTACAATATATTACTAATGCTATATTTTATATTGCACTTATATTTAACTGTGTACAGTTCTTTTCTGAAACATTAATTTTTTTATTACTTTATACACTTTGTTTTTTCCTCCTCCCCCCAATTTTGCTGCTGTAGACTGCAAATGTTCCCAGTGTGGGACAAATAAAGGTTATCTTATCTTATCTTATCTTATCTTATCTTTCAATGTAGCTGAGCATATGTGGCCATAATGTCCATTTATCCCTGGCATCCAAGTCGGTCCTTATTCAGTAACTGTCTTCGGCCCGGTTATCAGAACAGCTTCTAAATCTGTTTCCGTTTGGTTCCCGCGCATGTCAAGCTCAAGTAAATCAGCCACAGAGTTGGTAGGTGTACATCTGCCTTCTAAAGATCAGGCAGCAACTTGACTGAGGACTTTTGCTTACTTGTCCTCGAACTCCAAACATTCACTCCTCACAAAAGAAAAGGGTTGAATATTTTGACGGGTCTCATGTATTGGATGCGCAGATGTACCTAATGAAGTACTTTCTTCAAGCAGAAATCAATAAGTGTCTGGAGTGTGTCAAACTGGCTCGAATATCCTTTTTTTCGAGGGTGATACAACACGTATTCTCTCTCCTCATGGTCCATTGGTGGTTATCGATAAAAGTGTTGCAGTTTCCAAAATCTTTTCATTCTCCTGCCGGGTTTCTCCCTCTCTCTCTCTCTCTCTCTCTCTCTCTTCTCATCTTCACAGCATCCCGTCTTTTTCCTCCTCCGGCCATCAATCCTGGCTGTCTTTTCCTCTCCCTGCCTGCGCATCTCAAAGATGTGTACAAGCCGCGCCAACCCAACGGTGGGCCCTTGAACGGGTACCGTTTGGACAAAAGTGTTGGGACCTCATGTTGGGACCACACTCTTGAAAAGTGAGGAAAATATGGAGTCGGTCTGCTTGAATAGAGTTGCGCAGGGCCAGGGTGTTTCAGGAAATTTCCTCGATTTACAATAGCGGGGGGGGGCAAGGGGGGAATTAAAAATGATTTTATGACTTGTTTTTTGTTGGTTGCTATTTACTGCATATCTGAAACACAGCGAAAGTAACGCTTCTAAAATATACGGTTCTCTGTATGTCAGAACTTTTTTCCCGCAACAACAAAAAAAAAAAAAAACCCCAAAAAAGCAAAACTAATTTAAAAGTTAATCTTGCAGAATGCTGCGCCTCTCGAAGCTTATTTATTTAGGATGCATGTTCCCCCTGTGCTTAGAAAATGGATGGGCGGATGGGGACGTTCGACCTAGTTCCACTGTATTTTTATTTATTTTTTATGTTGCCGTCCAGCAAAAAAAAACAACTACTGTATTTCAAGACATTTTTTATTTTATCAAAGGAAAGTTTAATTCACTTTTTTGATTGACAGCCGCAATATGACATCCATATTCAGTTTACATCGTCAAAAACGTAAACATATCACATCTCTCTTTCCGCAATCATGCGTGAGCGCGACGTGGAAGGGGAGCTGAAGCCGAGATTCAAAAAGGGCAGGCAGCCTGCCACAAACCACCAGTCCAACGTGCTGACACGTACGCGCATGTTCACAATTTTTTCCTCGTCGATCAAACCTACAGTATATCGTGGGTGGATAACAATCACGAGTGGAATCAATGAGGTGGAGACTAAAAGAGGAAACTGAGAGAGGAACAGAAATACTGTCAGTGAAAAAAAACCCAAACAAACAAATGAGGTCTTCAGCGGTGATCAAAGGGAAATGTTGGTTGGGAATAAAAGCCTGACAAGGGTTTACGACCCTTAATTTGCTTGCCTATTGATTTGGCTTTCACCTTTACTTATCAAGCACTTGACAAGCATCCAGCATATCTCGTCACTTCTCTCTGGCAAAGCCTCAATCCCTTTCCCTTTATTCCGTCCCTTTTGCTCCCCATCAGTCTTTTCAGGGGGGGGGGGAGGCCTCTCCATCCCCGCACGCTGCCGCTGTCGTCCTTCTAAAAGCTGCCGCCGTTCAGGCCAACGACGTTGGAAGCGGACGTCGGCGGCCGGCCAGCGTGCGCAAACGGGGTGGAGGGGGACGTAGGCTGAGCGAGAGGGCGTGCAAGTTGTTGGCAAAGCTCTGCTATGATTGAGGTTGATGCAGTCGGATGGCTGTGGATAGACTCAGCACTCAGCCAGACATTACCCTCTAACCCAGCTATTGATTCTCGCATTCACTGCCCCGAATAACACAACGCCTGCCTGACCCTGCTCGCGCAACAACCACACTGAAGCACACACACACACACACACACACACACACACACACACACACGCACGCACACACACACACCCGTGCATAGAGTGGTCCAGATTGATCGTGTAGCGTCGTCCTGTGAAAGCTGATCAATGTGCCGCATAACAATCACTCTGCTACTTCCTGGCTCAGCATGATGGTCCTCCGTCCCACTGACTGATATGTTTGGGTCAGGCGCTGAAGGCTCTAATATCAGTCCTTCGGGGGTGGGGGGAGAACTCCAGCAATGTTTCCAAAGATAACAACATCACTCGGGACCGTCTCCGGAGCCACATTGAAAAGGAGATCCGACGGAAAAAGACATTATTTTCCAGGCAGAGAAATGATGTGGGGTTAGAAAAAAAAATGTCTTGGCGTAGATAATATTTGCCTAAAGTGGAAAGGTGGAAAAGATCTGCCTCATAAAAGACATCACATATGAAGAACGGGTTTGAGCCTGTGACTTTGCTCACTGTGAGATACTGAAACCTCGAAAGGAGAGCACAATCTTTTTCGGAAAACTGTACAAAAATTCAGCGGACTTGCAAAAAGTTGAGTTCCTTACAATGACAGATGGTGATCTTAACTCATTGGCCGTGGCTGCACACCTAATCGGGAAAACAAACCTGACCGAATAAAACCCTACACATAAGATTAACATAACCTAAACCATTCCCACAATAACTTAACCTGCCCGTAAACAACCAACTTAACATGACCCAAACAAACGGAACCCAAATCCATCTCACTTAAACAAACCTAAAATGTTGTCATCTATAAATTAACCTGACCCATACAATCCTACAGAAACCCAACTTGACCTCGACAAACAGATTTTCCAAACAAGTCAAGTCAAGTCAAGTCAACAGTATTTATAGAGCACTTTCAAACAGCCATCGCTGCATACAAAGTGCTGTACATGGAGCAATTTAACATGCACAATAAACAGTAAGACAAATCGGTAATAAAGGCGGTAGAAAGCACCAAACAGTAAAACCAAGAACAAATCTAAGTCATGCTGAGTCGAATGCCAAAGAATACAAGTGAGAAACAAAACGTCACTCTCCTTTCATGCTCCAAACAAACTCAAGCTGACAGATCATTCAATTGTTTAACCTGACCTAAACATCCCCACCTTAGAGATAAGATAAGAAAAACCTTTATTTGTCTCACAATGGAGAAATTCCCAAACTAAACAAACTAACCATAAAAAAAACCTTCAGGAACTTAACCTGACCTAAAATAAACTCTAACATAATGAACCTAACCTAAACAAACCTACACTAACATAAACAAACCGAACCTAATTGAACCTCAAGAAACTTAACTGACCTAAACAAACCTACAGTCACTGACCTTGATCTAAACCAACCTAACTGGACCGAAACAAACCTGAAGCTTCGACTCATACAACTGCAAGAAAAAAACCCCCGCACATGCTTCAAAAAGGGTCAGAATAATTTGCCACAGCTATTTGAGTAAAGACGTATATTCCGACAAGTTAGACACAGGGCAGCGGATTTGATGACTGTAAATCCGAAGAGACTAAGCTGAAAAGAAAGAGTCCTAATGGGCTTCCAACACAAAACCACAGCTGGCTTTCAACATTAGTCGCCATGGTGACAGAAGAAGCCCTCGCCATGGAGCTTTTGTAGCCCCCCCATAAAACAGAAAAAAAAAGAGGGAGGAAGGAGGAGGCTGCGGGGGTTCATTGCTTGGTCTTCCAATCCATCCATTCGCTTTTTATCCACATCCCTCCTCAGACTCCCTAATGGCTAATTAAGTAGCACTTATTACTGCGGCACATTATCACAAATCATCAGCTATTACTGTGTTCGATCCTGGTTTTTTTTTTTCCAGAGTAGACATTCTCCCCCCCATCTCCCTTTGGTTTGAAAATTGAACAAAGAACAAGGCTATGAGCAGCGGAGGAGGCTGAGTGGATACCGTGGACTGTGGACAATAACCTGACTTTTATGACTCAGTCGTATTCACAAGCACGAGAATTATAGGGGAGATATTCTTTCAAGATGCTGGTATGGGTCCGGGGAAAATCCCATTTGAACTCAGTGTGTTTGACATTATGTATAATTTTTACGTCTGCCATGATTAAGATTTGGATCCATCACGGGAAGTATTCGTCATCGTCTGAAAGTTGTGATTTGGATTATTGACAACAGTCGTCGTTTATGTTGATTTACTTTTCACCGGATACGAAAACCGGTATGTATATGTATTTAGTATACATATACATACCGGTTACATATATACAGTCCGCCTACTTGTAAAAACGCATCGATACTACATACCCGTACAACTTCACCCTCGTGACATTCTGTATACTTTCCGGGTGGGGAAACTTGTCAGCGGTGGGACGATAATTGAAAGTCAAACTTGCCAACCGCACATTGGAATGTCGTGTCCGAGATTCGAACCCACAACTGCAGAGTTGAGGCAGACGTTCTTACCAGTTGTCCCCCATTTTGTGGTCTCACAAATAAACACAAATAGAGCAATTTAATTTTCTTTTTTTTTTTAGTTGGGTGTATCAATAGTAAAATGTTTTCCGTTGTCATCTACTGTATTGTTATTGTCGAGCGCATGCTGCTGATTCCAGAAAATGTAACCCCCCCCTCCCCCCAAAAAAACCCCCCAACAACAACAACAGAAATACAGTCCTTTTTTCTTTCCATAGGACACACAAGGTTCGAGATACTTCAGCGACGAAACTTTGCGGGCTTGAGAACAATTAATCAATCTGATGCGTCAGATGGTTTTGTTTATACACATATTTTCCTTCATCAATCCGTCTGGTGAAGAGCCAAAATAAATAGCTCGGAGTCGGCCAAGCGCTTTCATAACCTCAACCCGACCACCAACTAAATTAATTCCATGTTTCTCTCTCCAAAAAAAAAAGCACAACCGTTAAAAAGCAAATGGGAAACTCATGCTCAATCCATTTTGGAAGTAACAGACGGGGAGGCACAATATTACAACATCCACAAAACTAGCATAGCACTAACTTAGCGTCCAGTTTTTTTTAAAAAAAGGGCAAGGGTTTCAAAACCTCCTTTCCAACAAGAAATGCCTTCATTGCTGTTCTTTAGTCATCTCTTAAGGGGTTAAATTCAGATCAAACTGCGAGCACAACAGTTCCTCCCGTTCTTCCGTAATGAAGTAATCCAAAGCGGACCTTGATGGATTTAGCTTTTTTTGTTGTTGTTGTTGTTTTATTTATTTTTTTGCACTGGGAACAGAATCGGCCCTTGTCCAACATGTCTCCAGAAATATGCTCCATGCGCTCACATCATCATGTGTTTGTCTTGACATGGTGAAGTTCCAATCTAATTCTTGTACGCTCTGCTCTCTAATTAACTGAAAACAATTGGATGCTATGGCAACGAGGTGGCATTTAAAAAAAATGTAATTCATTTATTTATTATTTTATTTCAGCATAGCCTCGAGGCCCAGTTGGTTCGACATTCAAACACGCCTTCCTTTGTTGTGTTGGCGCCCAGAGACGTGGGTAAAATAAATGAAAGGTATTCACCCATTATTGGTGTTGACGTGAAAGCCGGCAGGTTGGAACAGATTGTTCATTGAAGAGTTTCAAGCTCAATTGGCCATTATGAAAAATAATTATCTGTCAAAAGAAATCACTGGAGCAAAACAATGCGAGGAAAAAAAACAAAAAACAATGCTCAGACTCTCTTCTTTTCTACTTGCTGGAACTGTTCTTCTTTCTGCATAAAGTGACTTCTCACTGTGAGAAATGCATGCGCATGACACACATTTACTGTTAATGGGGATTGTAAATGGCAAATCTTCAAATGTCTTTCAAATTTCGCTAATGTCGCTAAACACATTCCAAAAGGAACAAATAATACTGTAGAGCATTGCGGTGTAGCCTCTTACTTTGTAGATGCTAGCATTACTTCAGAAATACTTTTTACACCAGTGTGCGAGTAATTTTACGTCAATTTAGTTGGAATATACAGTGGTTAACTTAACATATCTCCCTCCGCACCGGAAACGATGCTAAATTTGAATGATTGAAAACAAAATGGCCGCCTAACGAATAGCTAAGGAACACTGACGTAGTTCAGTCACATCAACTCAACTCATTTTTATTTGTATAGCGGCTTTCACAACAGCTGCAGCAGTAGCAAAGTGCTTTACAGCTACAACAGAACACAAAAGATAAAACATGAACAATAATACAATTACAACAGCCATTCCGACATACGCTTTGTTGTTGAATTCTGGGCAGTCATAGTGGGTTCTGTTTAAGAAAAAAAAAACCTCGACCCATTTTGTTCAAGGTCTTCTAAAAATTTTAAATCATCCCCCCCCACCCCCCGTTTATTTATTGAAGAATCACGTTAGTTGTTTACTCCACTTTAAAATTGTTTGTAAAGTTTTCTGTTAATGCCTTGAAATGTCAATGTACGTTCCCGTAATTTTTGTATCGGTAAGCTCTATTTGTTTTCGCCACTGTGCATCAGAATGCCATTGGCGTTTGTGTTTGTAAATGCTTGCAGCCGTCGTCTCTTTGCTTGTGTGAAGCACATTGAGTCGTCTTGTGCATGAAATATGCGATATAGAGACAAAAAAGCTGTCTTACAATGCAGTGTCTTCTATTCAGTGATGGTGTGATACTAAGTGTGAATTCTTTTCAGTATACAGTACGACTGATTGGTGACCAGTCAGCCGGGATAGTTTGCAAAATGTATTTCACATAGCTGGGAAAGCACTGCGAAATATATGTGTGTTTTGTGGGGTTTCTTTTTGTCACGACTTGGCGATGTGGTGATTCTCTCCAGTGAACATGAGCCGACACTGTCAGACTCAAGAGTCCATCAGTGGAACATCCTTCTCCCATTTCTCACCTCCCTATCATCCCCCCGCCCCCGACCCCCACCCGCCCTCTGTCTCTCCATCCTTATCAGCCTCTCTCTCAATCTGTCTCTCCTTCCATTTCATATTTCACGTTCAATCTTTTTGACAGCGCTCTACGCCGACACCTGAGGCTCCATCCTTCCTCTCCCCTCCACTGGCCCGTCAATGTGTCGTCTCTTCGCCCAACCGTCCATCCCTCTTTCCCCTGCTCGCTCCTGATGTCAATATGTCTAACGGTGTGGTGGCCAGCTGTCAATCATCGCGCGGCAGTCAGCAAAATGTGCATTGACGCGGACCTGTGTGAGCGCGTATTAAATAAAACATCACACACAAAGACCTGACCTGCTTTCACTGCCTTTGAAGCTCAATGTGACTCGATAGAAGCCATGTACAAAAACAACAAACACCTTTTACGACCTGAACGCTTCGGCATGAAATTGTGGAATAGTGAAAGGCACACTATTACAGGGGGGGAACAAAAACCAACAACTATAATTCCTGGCTTAAGGATGCATATTTAAATGTCACTTTATTGATACAATAGTGACTTTAAAAACCTAAAATTAGCATATGTCACATTATTTAAAAAAAAAAAGAATAAAGGTTCTCATGACATAACATGTCTCACAGTCTGCACCAGAATTAACCCTTTCATACACCCTGTAACCCGATAATATGATAAGATGTCCACTGGAGTAACCGCTGTGCCTGAAAGGGTTAAGCATCATTACGATGAGCTAACCAGCTAACAAACTCAACATCTAACAAACAGCAAATCCATTACGATAAAAATATTCCAGGTCTAGCTGGCAAGATAATATTTATGTTGAGAGGGAAGAAATTTCATCTGTGCTGTATGTTACACATAGTACATTTGACAATAAAGTTTATCCAATCCAATCCAATAAACGGTCAACCTAATTAATTAAGAAATTACCTAATCGAGCAATTTTAGGAATTAACTAAGAGCAGATCTTCTGTTTGCTATGGGATGTAAAGAAGAGAGACGTATAACATAGAATTGACAAAATAATCAAATGAAGACAACTACCTAACTAACAAAATATCGGTGGGTATGAAAAAAAAACAGTTTTGCTTAATGAGGTGTTTCTTCAGCAAGTATAAAGTAACATTGTAATAAAAAAGCATTATTTTGAAATAACAGGACTACAATCTAAAAATGGAATTGGAAAAGACTAAATTGGCATTTATTCCCCCCGCCCCCAAAAAAGACTGATGTGGCTGCCGTCCTATATCGTGAATGAAACAGCGGGGCAAGAGTCCATTTCGGAGCTGATATTCTTCATATGGCCTTACGTTTCGCCAAGATGTCCCCATCTTTCCTAACGCCTTCTGAAATGTGCTGTATTTATTCATGCTCGGCCATTTATTCCAAAGCGTAGCGGAAGAACTGTGAGTGCTCACCAAGCCACCGCACATCCCGGCGCAACGCCACACCATGGAAAGCCCTGCCTGCACCGCCCTGCTGCCCCAAGATGAAATATGCATGGGGCATAAAGAGCATATGGACCATCCATCTCAATATCCGTTCCAGCGCACCGTCAAAAAAAAGATCATTAAAGTACACGCACACACATTCATAAACACACACACACACACACAGACACACACACACACAAACACACACACGCGCTATGCTTAATGGTTTATCAGTTTGAGTGCCAACTTTGTGCTGACGGAGCATATGCAATAACACACTCATGCACACCCATTCAGGGGAGACAGCTGTGTACATTTGCTCACTCGCAATGCACAGCCGTAATCGAAATGCGTTACATCAGCAGCTGTCCCAACCGCACCAACATCTTGATTCGCTCCAAAAACGTACGGTGTATCTTTCTTTTCTGTAAAAAACACACGCGCGCGCACGCAACCTCTCGGTATTTTCTTGATGTCTCCTCTATCATTGTGTCAGTAAACTTCTGCTGCAGGGAATTCAAGAGACGTTGACACGCAGAGGCAATATATCCCGACACTCAAAGTTGGTGCATTTTGCCCCTAAGGCACAGATTGACAACCAGTGACTAACTAACAAATAATTTGCAGCCAATTAGATTGCAAACTTTCCAGGTACCCTCCTAACTCATGAACTCCAGGAAAATGTAGATCACATAGCACTTCCTAGGTAGCAACTAACGACTGGCGAGAGGTGCGCACAGTCCATAACATTGCAAAAGAAGTGAGATCGGTACATCCATACAGGTAAACTGCAAGATCCCCTCTTGCGGACGATGTCATCGTTCGTGCACGTGACGCGGGCAATTGGGCAGTGCTTTGCACCGACGTTCGTGCAGCCCATAGTTTTCACCGCACGGTCTGTGGGGTGCTATTAAAATATTAAGTTCCATCCATCCATCCATCCATCCATGCGTGATCTGACCCGCTTATAATTGGTACAATGAACTGATTTCGACATCGATTCAGCAGGATTGTCTCACGCTGTGTTTGTGAAAGAGTCACATTTGCTTGCAGTCTGAGCATAGCCGAATTAACGAACACCAGGAAAATGGAGCCTGCTTCTTGTTAGCTGGCAACTAAATAGTTGACCGTCGATGTATCTAACCTTGCTCTTTAAACACAATGAGTGTGGTCGTTTTGTTCTCTGATGTAAAGTCAATGATGCAGTTATCTATGACTTGCTCGAGTTACCATATTGTTTATTATTATGATGTCACATTTTCATTTTTACACGGGTGAACATGTTGAAATTGTGCCTACGTGGGTTTCTTGCGGTTACTCCGGTTTCTTCCCACATTCAACCGGAGTGTGTTTTTTGTTATTGTAAAGTGTCCTTGGGTGTCTTGAAAGGCGCTTATAAATAAAATGTATTATTATTATTTATTATTATTATTCCAAAAACATGCATGGTAGGTTAAAGGAACACTCTAAATTGCCCCAAGGTGTGATTGCGAGTGCAAATGTTCGTCTACGTGTGCCCTGCGATTGGCTGGCAACCAGTTCAGGGTGTACCCTGCCTACGTCAACCGCTGTAGACACCACCTGTGGCCTTAAAGAGGATAAGCGGCACAGATCATGGTTGGATTGATAACATCTTTTTTTTTTTTTTTTATGGCAATGCAAGACTATGGAAGTTTAGCATGGTAAATTCTGGCTTAGAACATGGACTGCACGGTTACAAAAGACTTCTGAAGTTCCGTGTACGGTTGTAACCGTGAAAAATGCTTCTGTAGGATTCACTAATGAAGTGCAAATAGATTCCTTGTGTGGAGACTGATTAACGAGGTTAATCGTTACTGGCCTGCGGATTAGAGAGACTTCATTTCAAAACACATGCTTTAGATGTTTGTTGCCTTGAGAGTTGGCATTGCCGGTTTATTTCTCGTTGCCTTACTTCACCTCGGTGAGTTCTCTACAGCCTCGGGAAGGCCGCCGGCACTCTCGGCTGCCTCCTGGTTTGAAATTGTAAATGTGCACTTTGAAGGCAGATGTGCCACCTGCTCACCTCAGTTCCTCTGGACCTCATTTGACAGCCAATTTTAGGCACATGTATAAAAGACGCTGGTATATTTTCTGAAGCAGCTGGCTTAGGAGTTTGACTCCCCCCCCCACCACCCCGATTCCCTCTGGCAAGGACTTTTTTCCCCGCTTCCTGCCACAACTGCCATCAAACGCAATTTCTTTCTGGTCTTGGTCACCGCCAATCTCTCCACTCTTGTGTAAAGTTGTAATCCCTTCGCCACCTGTCGTTTTACCTGCCTCCGTATCGGAGTCATTATCTCTTCGCCCTGTCCCCTTCTGTCAGATCCATCTAACCGCTCCTATGTAAAATATCTCCATCTGCTTTGCTTATCTACCACTGGTTTGACCCCCTTCCATCTCCTCGCTTGTATGGCTCCAACATCACCCCTCCCCGCCTCACACCTCTGTCAGTCACTGTTTGAAATGCATAAGGTTGCTGATTCGTTTATCCGTATCTACGGTGGCATCCGGTTTGTGGCGTTCCAAGTCAAGGTTCAGACAAACAACAGGCAATCCGTCCATAAGTTTGTTTATCACTGAGCCAGTGGCGGAGGAAGACAGGGGGACTTATCTCTGTACTAAAGTAACTTTAAATAATTGAAAATGCTTCCATTTGCTTGTAGAATGATCTCATAGCCACCTCCGGGTCTTAAAATGGTCTAACGGGTGTGCATTTAGTTCAAAGGAGTTCAACAATGAATTATCCACGTAGACGCAAGGTCATGTGCGCAGAGGTGGTTGCTGGACTTAACTACAGTTTATCAACCGTAAATTATGGCTGCATCATGCGCTATATGAAGGTCTTTGGACAGCAACAATGACATGGAAAGCTGTCCACTGTAGTTACCGCTGTCCCTGAAAGGGTTCATTTACAAAAATAAATCAAAATAATGGTGATGTTTTCCATTGTGCCTGTGGCTCAGTCTCATTTTTGGAGACTTTTAAACAACAGATTCCAGTTTTGAGGATGATAAAAGCCCCGGTGAGGCACAACTATAAGAAAACATTCCCAAAGGCACACTCTAAAAATCTGGTTGGATGGCTTCGCAGAAGAGTGGAAGCTGTTTTCTATCGTGTCATTTGGGAGACATTTCTGTACGTTTTCACTTCTGGAAAAGAAATGATTTGAAACCCCTGAAGATAAAACATGCACCTGGAAGGTTTCGAGCATCATACACATCTGATGCACAATACTTCAAAGAGACGTGCACAAGAAAGTCAAAGTTGTCTGAGAAGGAACAAATGACATATGTGTTGTACTGATGCATCCGAGCGGGTTTACGTTTGTACCTGCCGCGGCTTTCATGAGTCAGAGAAGAAGCAGTCAACGGAACGAAAACCAGAAGGTAAGAAATAATAATTGGTGCCTTGACTGCTGGAATTGGGTAATACATCAAATATGATCGTGACATTGTGCTAAACTGCAGAATTATGTAATTTGGCTGAACCCCCCATCAACACTACATCACAATATGCCTTTATTCCCCACCTCTCACTTTAACCACGAGTTAAATGCATCATGACAAAACAACCGTTAATCTACATCATTCCAATTTTTGATCGACCGAGGTATGAAAAGTATGTTTGTTATTGTGGTTGTAGTTTACAACGGTGTAAAACCTGCAGCGCGACATACTGAAATCTGTTTTGTACAATTACATATAAAGTAGTCAGTAAATTAGAAACAACTTGCAGGATGATGCAGTGCGGTTACGCACAACCAAAAACTACAACCGAAACTGGCCATTATTGTATTTGCATGATTTATGTTCACATTTCTGTATTGGAAATAATTAAATTACATCCGTGCATACAGGTGGACTAGATAGCAAGCCGGACATGCATGTCCACCGGTGCAAATAATGAGCAGGAGGATGAGAGAGCGAGACTATCATGCTGAAGACAGCTGTTTCAAACATTGTGTGCTTTTGTTCAGTCTCCTTAAAAAAAAAAAATGCTTCCACACAGCAGCGGCCCGCCAAGCGGAACATGCAGTAAGTCAACCAAACACTTGGCTTACAATTCAGCCATACACACGCACCCACTTTCATCATGTACTTTTTGGGGAAAGGGGAGAAGTTTGGCCCCTGCAAAAAATGTGGGCGCCCACAGTGTAACTGTTGTCAGATTCAAGTCCCCACAGTCATTTTAACAAGCATACACACACACACACACAGACATGCGCACACACACGAGGAGGGATGGCAACAGACCTGTTGGGTTACAGTTCCACAAGGTCTGTTTCTGACTCTGGTGAAATGTGATGAAACCGGCAGCGGGCCAATCAGAGAAGACCATTAGCCAACCAGGGAATAACCTACAGGTCAGCCAGCCACACCCACACACACACACATACTCGCACTGTAGCAGACCATATCATCCTCGTGTTCCCATTTAAATCTCAGTTCTGTTCAATGCAAGCTGAACAGAGCCCTTCCTGCTTTCCTGGCTATCAAGTGTTGCATGTAGACGGTAATTGGACCGCTTGTAATTGGTTGTGGTCCACTGCTTCCAAGAGTAAATGCTGTCTTTGCATAAACACACGTCCTTGTCTGTGCTGAACGTGTTTTTTTTTTGTATGATTAGCTATATCTTGCATGGGGAAGCTGAGGTGAGGAGGTGAATAGGAGGGGGGGAAAACGAGTGAAAAATGAGATGGGGGGGAAGGGAAGAGGGGTGAGAAAAAGCTGTATAAGTCAGCACGACAACAAATGGTAGTATTTGCAGCTGCAGGAACCTTGATGCTTGGCTCATGCCCTGTGAGTGTTCATTTGTGTGTGTGACTCCACAAACATGGTGGAGGAATTGGTCCATGAACGTGGTGGAATCAACCTACAAACATGATGCGTCCGACCGATATGGATTTTTTTTTTTTAGGGCTATTCCCTCTTTTGATGGGGGAAAAAAAGGATTAATTGTCTGGTTAGTTTGAAAAATTATACAGTGTCATGTATAAAATAATGCATGGCTTAAGTGCTGTTGTGAAAGCTTTACTTTAGCCAAGTGCCTAAGATTAATTTTGAAAAAGATGTTAAAAACAGCACCGATTTGGCGGTTTAAAATAAATATCCAATTTCAAAACAAATTTAAGATTGTTGACTTCACATAAGGGCGGCTCGGTAGTCCAGTGGTTAGCACGTCGGCCTCACAGTGCAGAGGTACCGGGTTCGATTCCAGCTCCGGCCTCCCTGTGTGGAGTTTGCATGTTCTCCCCGGGCCTGCGTGGGTTTTCTCCGGGTGCTCCGGTTTCCTCCCACATTCCAAAAACATGCATGTCAGGCTGATTGGACGCTCTAAATTGTCCCTAGGTGTGAGTGTGGGCGTGGATGGTTGTTCGTCTCTGTGTGCCCTGCGATTGGCTGGCAACTGATTCAGGGTGTCCCCCGCCTACTGCCCGGAGATGGCTGGGATAGGCTCCAGCACCCCCCGCGACCCTAGTGAGGATCAAGCGGTTCGGAAAATGGATGGATGGATGGACTTCACATAAGATGCCATAGGGGCCCATGTCACCAAAGTCCGATGTACAAGCGCCACAGGGACAAAACACCATGACTTCATTTTTCTTTTCGTTGAATTTCAAATTGTTTAGTGGCACCCGAGATTTGCTTTCCTCCAGGCAGGACAAAAGTTGCCTAAAGGAGAAAGCATCCTTTTTCGCCTAACGGAACATCAAGCTGACTGTCCGCCGCACAGCAATGAAAGGAAATACCATGCTTTCTTAAAATGGAACCAAGGCGCAGGAAATACAATGACATCAGAAAGGGCCCCAAATTTGAACCTTGTGGAACACCATGTGACAGTGAATCACCCTAAAAATGTGGCAGAATCACTCCACAGACAGGGTAGAGGAACCACTCCACAAAACTGGTACTTACAACACATGGCGGAGGCAGAATCACTTAACACCATGATGGAATCGCTACACACAAACACACACACACACACTCACACACACACAAGGTGGAGGAGTTACTTCACAAACAGTAACTGACACCACTCTACATGGTGATTCATACCTGCAGCTCGAAGGAAAGCGGCGTGCAGTGCTGTAATTCATTCACAGGTGATTTGCTTCAGTGTGTTTTTGACACTCTCTTCCTCTTACACACACCCACCCAAACACACACACACACACACACACACACACACACACACACACACACACACACACACTCATCAGCACTATGTTATGAGATGAGACAAAGGCCTCTCGCCAAAGAGCAGCGTCAGCCTTTGTCTTCTCTTTTATTACCCGCTCGTCTCTCGCATTCACCCATCGCAAATTGTTGGCTACCTTCCTCCTCCACCTCACACCACTTCCTTCCCTCTCCAGTCATCCCAATCACATCCTCTCGGTGCAATTGTGCATGCACGGTGGCGTTTAATGCATCTCACCGCTCCTAGGGCTGAACACATCATTCTCACGTCCTATTGTTGTATTTTATTTATTTATTTTTACAGGTGGCGCCGTGAGAAAGAATGGGCTTCACAAACTGTATTGCGCATGTTCCCCCCACATACAGTAGGAACTGTGCAAGGGGCAAAATGAACCCTCTTCAGCAAGCGTAGGTGGTGAAGATGAGTCGTCCTCCATTGCTATTGTTCAGCAAGACATGGCAGAGCCAAGAACTTCCACTTTCTTGAGGACAAAAAAAAAAATTCACACAGTGATTCATTATGTTAAACACGGCCTCAGCTCATTTGTTGATCAGACAGCAAGTTGCTGTGTTCTCCTCCATAACCGAAGAATTTAGTAGGATAATTTTTCAGGAAGTTAAAAAATTGATGAATGACAATTAGATGCTTAGCTAGGTGGCGTCAGCGAGTGACGGCCATTTGTGGGAACTATTAATTGTCGACTGTTAGCTGAGCCTCATGGCTCATGCTCTCTCTCTCTCTCGCTATACAGCAGTCTTTTTTTGTTTTGTTTTGTTTTTGTTTTTAACTTCTGCCTTGTCTCTTCTCAATCACCCAATACTTTTTGCTTTGAATTGATCTTGCGCATACATAAGCTGAGCGTAACACACAACAGATGCTGGCCTCTAATGTTGCACAACTTACGCCATTCAAAGTCAAATGTAATTTAATATTCACAATAGCATTAATTATTCAAAACATATTCAGCAACCACCGGCCAATAAAAAGTGTTGTTGTGACTGAGTGAGAGTCAGTGCACCTGGATTACAAATTGTTTACCCATAAAATTAAAGGACTAAAATTAAACAATTACCCGCAACATGTTGCCCTTCCGGAAAACTGAATAACCATTTTTTTCCATTTTGACTTTTTCTAATTTTCCAGTGTGTATTAGTCAACCCTAGACTCCGAAATGCAATCATACACAATGCCTAAGCTGCACTCCTGGGGAGGAAGGAGGACTGATTTGCAAAACAGCACTGACATTTTAAAATAATTACCACAGAAGAATTGATCAAATACTGCAGAGAATGTTTGTCACAAGAAGGGGAGGCCATGGACTAACTAACAATCTATTAATCAAGCATTTTTGCCATCTATTAAAGGGAAAGCATTTATGAATAATATGAAACGATGTAACGGGCAGACTGGGCAAAGCAAATAAGAAACAGCAACTTACCATACATCTTTTTCATGATAGGAGAAAAGGAGGCGTATAAATAAACAGCTTATACATCACCATTACTTTATTGCAGCGTGAGTGTGCGAAATACGGTGCAGAAAGAGTTGCACAACTGTAGTAAGTGAGTCAGAAGTAAAAAGTCATTTTTCACGGATGATCACCTATACAGTATATGCCTGTGAGTATTGTTACATTGTCTGTCTATATGTGCCGATGCACCATTTGTGTTCAAATGTCTGTATTTCCAACACTGCCACATTACACTATACATTGACCTGTCTATTGAGTTTTGCATGATTTTTTTTAGCATTAAGCTAAGTGAAGGAAAAGCCACGTCGATAAAAAAAATGTAATCATATACTGTATATTGTGACGTCATATCACAATCAGCAACTCGAATATAACTGACACCCAGTAAAATAAATTGGGGAAAAAGCAATGACAACTAACCCCCAAAAAACCTCCTATAAAATGCTGATAAACATTCAATATTTGGAAAAAACTGGGGGACACGGAGAATATTTCCATTAAAAAATATTTTAAAATGTGAGATTGTTTTTATTTCTTTATTTCTTTATTTTTTAAATCCAAATGTACTGTACCCGCTGAGAAACCTCGGACGACGGCAGCATAGAGGGTCCCCAGAGATTATGTTTGCTGTCATGTTTTATTTTGCGGCTCTGATCAAGAACTTCATTGATCGATCAGGAAATTGTGATATTCCAACCAATCCCATATTTTAAATAAAACGCAAAAGATCCGCCGATCAGATCTGTGTAAAATCTCAATTGTGACCGCCATAAACCAAAGAGCCCCCATGGAAAGCAGATGAGAAACATTTTTTGAAAGTTCTCATTTCTATAAGAAGCTTTCTTTTCACTGTGGAAGTCAAGAATGGAAAAAAACCCCAAAGCATTTTCACCAGCAAAGCATTGCGCCTCATCTGACCCTCTAATGTAGCTTGACCACAACATGCTCTCCTTTTTATTGCACACAAACAACCCCGCTGTACTATTCTTAACAAATTCCCTCATTTCATCCCAATCACCTAATCTCTCCACTTTATCTCTTCACTATGGAAGCATGGTGACCCGCAAAAGAGAGAGAGAGAGAGAGAGAGAGAGAAAGACGTCGGGGACAGTCGGAGAGGGAAGGGAAAAGGTAGAGGGCAGTGGAGGGCGAGGTTTCGATTTCACCGCAGACAAATAGGGCGAGTGTGCGCGGCTAACCTCGGCAAATGGGTTTTCGATCTGTAATTCTCAACAGATCTCTACAAAATGATTACATGAAGACACGCACGTGGGCCAGCGGGAGGACAAAGCCGAAGAAAGAATGACTACGTCTAAGGAGAGAGTTTGCAGACTAACATCTACCACACCGCTTTCTGTCTGTGAGGTGAATCAAGGCGATGTGCGCACTAACGAAGCAACATTCGCACAAAATGGCTTCCACCTACTTCAAAGATGGATGCGGGTCTGACCCTAATGGCCCTCCTGGTAGTTATTTTGCACAAAGGCAGACGTGATAACTGTTGCAGGAGCTCTCACGGCTTATTTGTTGACAACTGCAGACACTCTGCTAATGCACTCCATTAACGGTTTATCTATGCCACTGCTTCCAAACCTTTATTGAGACAAGGCAGCCATTTTACATTCAAAAAAATTGACGCAGCACCTTACAAAACATGGAACCTAACATACGACTTGTGAAATAGTCTCAATTGACCCACCAAGCGACTTCATATGGAATTTGGGCCTGTTTAATTGAGCACAAAGATGATCTACTCGCAGGAAGCCTTGAGTTCTTGTTTTGCATGAATGGCAAAAGGTGGATGCCGTTTGGTGGCCACTCCAAGATGAGCAAAAAGTTACACAGAAGTAGTCCAGAAACCGTATTTGAATGTATTCGTGAACGGGTGAATGCGAGTCTTTTTTGAAAGGGCTTTGGGCACTGTGTAGTGTTGGTAAAAGCACTAATAAAGGATATCTTATCTTATCTTATCTTATTTAAGTACATTCCATTTACCAGGCAATAGAACTCCTTGATCGGAACTAACTGTGGCAGATGTGTTGTTCAACATAAAAATTTAAGCTTAATAATTGAAAATTCTTTCACAACAGTAACAAATAGTCCAAAAACTAAATGAATTAAAACTCAATATTTTGATACAGTGCCCACCAGCCACATGTAAAACCTTCACGCAAAAGATAGCAGAACCTATTTTGTTTGAACTTTGAGATTTCACTGTAGCAAAATATAGTCCAACAAATATCCAAATTCCAATCCACTGCATTCTAAGCACTCCTAATTAACCCTAGTTACTCTAGGGCTCCTAGTTACTATAATAACACCTAGTTACTAAAATGTAATTAATCAATTAATTAATTTTTTCCTGATTGAGGGAATAAAATGAGTCTTAGTGAGGTCCCATTTTCTCCTGCAAATCATATCTGAAGCATGAATAAATTTGGAGATTTGCTTTATGCAGATGAATCTACATAAGGGGTGTCAAACTCATTTTACCGTTTCACTTGGAGGGCCGTTATGACTGAAACTATATAAAGAAGTCAATGATTCAACTATTGTTGAAATTACTATCATGACGGGTTTGGTAACAAGAAAATGCGTTGAATATATCTCTTATTTATTACATATGAGAATTAAAAATGTTGGCGGACATTTTAGAAAGGATCACGGAACTTGACACTTGTGAGCTGCTTTCGCGGGCCACATAAAATGATGTGGCGGGCCAGATCTGGCCCCCTGGGCCTTTAGTTTGACACCCGTGATCTACATGAAACTGCCTGCTTGCTTTTTCACCCGACATTGAACTGGAAGAAAGATTTGGATCAATTTTGTGTGATTGAGCGGTGATGGGCGCTCAAAGCTGACCATAAATCATCTCTTTGGTTCACCCGCAAGACATTTGCTGACGATTGTCCTTAGATGAGTGATGACAACAGACCAAGAGTTGACTTCCCCACTTAATAAGCCTCATCTCTTACTTTGTGTTTGTTGCTCCGAGATTGCTTCTGGCCTCAGCCACTTTGAAAAGTAATTCGACTCCGCCATATTCAATTGTTTTATTGTGTCATTACGGCACATTCCACAAGGCCTATTAGACTGTAATGGCTGCGGCAAGCCACGTAAGTCCTTGGAAGACATACACACCAACGTACGCGCGCACAACCGTGCGCCACACATGCTATTAAATGGCAATGTCGCCAGACGGTGATATGAGTCAATATTACGGCCGAGCGATTTGATTAAGTGTGCAGACACAGCGCGTGTTCAGTCCGACCGCCATCGCTTTCCCATTGGCACCTTATAATCGGAATTAGAGCGCAGAGTCACGCTCGCACAAATAAAACTTGTCTGGCTCCTTGCTTGTGCGGAGAGAGACGGGGAATATGCAGGTGGCAAAAAGGACTCACACCGAAGTTGAAGTACTGATTCAGCTCATTTACGGACAGTGAATACGAGAAGTTTACACACATTCCCGTTCAAGTACCAGGATTTGGTATATATAAAAAAAATGAGACCAAGACAAAACATTTCAAAACTTTTCTTCATGTGACCTACAACCTGTGCAACTCAACTGGGAAAAAATAAAATAAAATCACTGTAGGTCTGGTGATCTTTTGGAAATGAGAAGTGTTGTGTTTGCACCAAAAAATACCTTTCGGAATGATGAACCAAAACAAAATCGCCCAAAAATACATAATCACAAATCCGGATAAAGTTTTGAAATTGTTGATCTTGGTCTCATTAGAACACTTTTGACAACTACTATTAGTAAAAGTAAATGTGGAAAAAAAGTAGACTTTGAAATGTACTGAACCACAAAAGCAAAAGGTATTTTGATGACTTGGCACACAAAAACAACTGTTTCCCTCTTTTATTAACGGCTAACATAATTTATGAACTCACAAAAAAGAGCTAAATTAATCGAAAAAAATACACTTTGCATTTATTTTTCAGATATTTAAGAAATTTTGAAGTTGTTGTTTTTTTTTGTTTTTTGTTTTTTTTTAGGGTGGCACAAGACAAAGCATTTGCCACAAATCAATTTTGAAGTAGACATCAAACAAATTTTAGCCCCAAGATCTCAATCAATGTGTCATCATGCGCAAAGTTGGGGGGGGGGGGGGTACCAATCTTATTTGAAATACAGAAACCTGTATTCAAATGTAGGGAGTAAAAATTTGAAA
This sequence comes from Hippocampus guttulatus, assembly GCF_054856545.1. Lineage (NCBI taxonomy): Eukaryota > Metazoa > Chordata > Actinopteri > Syngnathiformes > Syngnathidae > Hippocampus > Hippocampus guttulatus. Next base: position 17,347,259 of record NC_141266.1, on the reverse strand, counting down.
ATCATCAGAAAACTATACCTATACAGTATATATATATATATATATATATATATATATATATATATATATATATATATATATATATATACATACACACTCCATATATATATATATATATATATTTTTTTTTTCCTTCAAGTGAAGTCCAGATGCCTTCAAAATTGACTTCAAGTATTTGTGCTTTGTAACTTCCTACCACTGGGGCTATGTGCATGAATTTACAAAGGTAGCACGGTGAGAGCTGAGAAAAAGGACGAGAAGTCTCGAGGAAGTATAATGAGGTGAACGTCTGCTCGGGGAATAATGATGGATGGTGGAGGACAGCCAGGTGAACCTGAGCATCTACCTGCAGCACGAATGCCTGCCTCCGATGCGAAGACACCATGACATCAAATCACCTCCAGCGACTGGGGTACACAACCACACACACACACACACACACACACACACACACACACACACACACGCACACACACACACACACACACACACACACACACACACACACACACACACACACACACACACACGCTTAGAGGTGAAAGACTCTCTGATATTCAGATTCAGGTGCCAGTTGCTGCTTGATATACACTCACTGGTCACATAATTGGGAACAGCAGGACAATCTAATGAGATCCAGTCCAAGCGCTGCATCAAATACTATGTGTCTGAGTGTGTTTGTAAAAAAAGAAAGAAAAAAAAAGATGCTGCATCAATCTTGTTGGGTGTGATCATTGCTCTTTTTTTTTTGTTCATCACAATAAAGCTGTGAGCGAGCAATTTTACAACCAGCATCTGTCATGATTCCTTGACACCGCCACACTGGTGCTCCCTTTTTTTTTTCCAGTGCCCGGCAGTCATTAACTGGCTGACTTACCGCCTTGCCGCGTTATTGAGAATGTGCGTTTTGTTGTGTGCATCCGTCCACATGCGAGACTCCCCTCCGCCTGACAATGTGTGCAGAATTTCACGCCGTAATCGGTCGAGGGACCAGAACACATGGCAAACAAAGCAGAGCACACAACGTTGAATCAGAGGCCTTGGGGCAGGCTCGCCTCACATACCGAAACACACATTCATCTGGAAGTGGAATATACTGTATAGTGTCAAATAAGCAGAAGGGTTCAGTTCAGATGCGGTAAAAGAAAAAAAAGTACAAAATTGTACCTTTAGGGCAGGGGTCGGCAACCCCAAATGTTGAAGCAGCCATATTGGACAAAACCCCCCCAAAAAACAAATATGTCTGGAGCCTCAAAAAAACAAAAACCTTCTATATGCCTTGTAATGAAGGTTGTATGCATGTTGTCTGTATCTGTATTAGCCTACTATCAAAATGACTAAGTTGGCTAAAAGTACCGGTACTATATTTTTCCCTGCACTGCATCCTGTAGTGTATTTTTTTGACCGAAGATCGACTTTTCGATCTACCAACCTCCCCCGATCGACCCGTTACCGCACACACATGCCTACCTACCTTCGTCGAGATCAGACGTGGAGGCATTCGACGCACTTTTGCAACGTGTTTACTGCGTAGCTCACGTGTACCGTTTTAAAATGCTTATACCGGCCCTCCAGATTCCCATTCTTTGCCAATACCCTTGGTGAATTGTACATGAAAGGCCTTTTTTTTTTTTTTTGCAACAGCCGCCCTGCTAATTGAAACGTGTGTCGCAGGTTATGACGCAAATCTTCGTTGACAGAAATGTTGAAATTTAAATTTTATTCTACACATTTTTACAGCATTGGAAAACGTTAAGAATGTTTGTGTCATGTTTGTCCTCCTACTGAAGCCATGTTAAAACAAAAAATATATTTCCCTCCCCTATCTTTTTCCATCTTCGAACATTTTTGAAAAAGCTTCGGGTAGCCACTGGGGTGGCGCTAAAGAGCTGCATGCGGCTCTGGAGCCGCGGGTTGCCGACCCCCGCTTTAGGGCTATAATACATTTTCATTGGGAGTTCACTCCAAGGTACCGATTTTGTACCCTTGACGTTTCCATTTTGGGAACATGTCTTTATGTTTTTGACCGTGGAGATACATAACAGTTGCGTCACATAATTGTCCCACTGTGATACATTATTGTAGCATGTAACTTTTTGTCATTGAGGTTGTGTGCTTTTCGACCCTTGACATTTGACTTCGATACAATGGGAAATGACCTGCTCTTGTTTTGTCCATGAAAGGAAACAAATAAGTCACCATCGAGTCAAAGCATTAGGCCAGTCCAGATCATCATGGACTGAACCTGATGGGGCAACATGGCATGGCACTTGGGCGGCACCCTCTGAGGTTGTTTTGTAACATAGAGTTAGTATAGTCGCATGCAGATAAAACCGCATTGACATTTGAGACTTTGGAGCTGAGGGGAGAGTCAAGATCAATCATTTTGGAGCAGGAGCCGAGTCAAGGACAAGATTTTGGGAGCTAAAGCGTTGGGAGTTTAGACCGAGTGAAGAATGAGACTTTGGAGCGGCAGCCCAGTCAAGATGGAGACTTTGGAGCAAAGGCTATGGAGAGTTTCAAGTCATGACGGAGACGTTGGAGTCGAGCTGGAGTGAGGAACAAGACTATGGCATTAAATCTGAATCGGATAAGTACTTTGGCACAATTGCTGAGTCAGGAAAGGTCAAGTCAGGTTCGAGGCTTTGCGGCAGAGGCAAAGTCAAGACCGAGGCTGAGTCAAAAATCTGATTTTGGAGCTAAGGAGAAGTTAAGACCAAGACTTGTAAGGTGGATCCCAGTCAAGAGTTTGGAGGGGTGGCAAACTCAAGACACCAAGACCTTGGAAGGTGAGGTCGAATCAACACACCAGAACCTTTTCGTGAAGGCCAAGTAAGGAACAAGAACACAGGAGCTGAGGCTTAGTCAGTACACCAAGACCTTGGAATTGAGGCCCAGTCAAATCCAAGACTTTGGAATTGATGCTGAGGTATGTGATCTGTAACGGAGCACTTTGTGACACCCTCTGGGTTTCATACACTTTATGTATGAAACTGTACATAAAGTGTAGGGCTAAAAAACATGTGTTGATTGGCTGCCAGAAAATCCTTTCATCCATGCAGCAGCAAAGGTATCGAGCTACTCGCCAATGAGCCCGCGTTCATTTACAGTAATGAATCCAATTAGCAGCAATCACATGTGTTTTGTTGCCGACGCCAACATCCATCGGGTTCCTCCTCGTGGGACCACTGAGGATTAGAATGCATGATGCTTAAAAAACAAAAAAATAATAATCTGAAACATGGACACGTTGAGATGGAGATCTGCACGATCTCGCACTGGAGCGAATACCCCCAAAAAGCATTGACTTAAAAGACTAAAAATATACAGCTTGTCTACGCAAATGGACAGAAGGACTGATATGCATATGAATGGTATGCGCGGGTCCTGTGAGTATCAAATCGCATGCACACCCAGAGCCCTGCAATAAACACTTAGCATTAGAATGCATCAATGGTGCACAGGAATGGAAGCAGGCAGGCTTTCATAGCGCCCAAAACCACCTACCGCCTCCATCTTTGCCCACCCCCTTTTTTGGTCCATCCCAGACACCCTCTGCCCCCCCCCCCACACAGCCCCCCCCCACACAGTCCCCCCCCCCCACCCACAGTTTTAGCCCTTTTCACTATATCTTCCACTCCCCTCCTCTCCCTTCTTAAAACTCCACGCTGGCATCTCCTCTGCGAAGAAGCCTCTTTAACCGTGACCAGAACTCAAAGCTGCAAAGACCGTAACAACAGAGACACCCAAGACCAGACAGGCATTGTTTTGTGTGTGTGTGTGTGTGTGTGTGTGTGTGTGTGTGTGTGTGTGTGTGTGTGTGTTGTGCGACAATTAGTTCTGAGTGTCTGCTCTAGATGCCATTTGGCTCCGTGGGGCCATCAACATTCATCCCGCCACCTCGCTGACTAACTCAGCTTAATGGAATCAAACCTGGCCCATCAAACACGTGTCAGCGCATCAGTGTTGGGCCCTGTGTGTGAGTGTGTTGTGCGTCTTATTTGTCAATACCCAGAGAGTCATCCTGAGTATTGGAGAGAGAGAGAGCTGAGGTAGGAAGGGGGGAAAAAAGCTCCCCTTGCCCTTTTTCTTTCTAATTACAAATGACAAATCTGCTGCTGAGTCGGTCTGGCACCTGACGATGCATGATAACCTCCTGGCACTCTGCAGAAACACAACTAGGGAATGCAGTTTGTGTGTGTGTGTGTGTGTGCACTGACTGACAGATTAAAACAAGACCAGGACATCAAACAGCATCTTGGCCCTCGCCTCTGATTCCCCGTGACAAAGCATGACGTCCACTGCCAATATTACAGCTGTCTTCACTGCAACTTTAACTTTCCCTTCAGTTACTTTTTCTTCATTGATTTCCCCCCCCCCCCCCCCCCCACTCCACATTCCTCTTCCTCACTCACTCCCATCCTCTGGCTCTTCTTTATATCATATCCAAAGGGGAAAAAAGAAAAACCCCAAAAAACTAAAAGCATCAGCCATTTTCTTCCCAGGTCGAGGATCGCAAGAGTCTGGTAATTCTAAAAACATCTCAAGAGAGTATAAAAGAATTACTGGGAACGAAGGGGTCATTTGCCAAATTGCATTTTAAAGCTAATTGAAGGATGTTTTTTTTTTCATTGACAAAGCAGTTTTTGACCACATAATTGTAAAGTTGAAATCCTTTCCCACACTTCATATCACTTAAGTCTGCACTGAAATGCATCTTTTCTCTTCAACATTGATGTTTAAGGGGGTTTCAATGACAAAACTTGATTAAAGTACCCATATATAAAATTGGAAAATAGATAAAGTCAATAGACTAAAGCATTATTTTGAGGACAAGAAAAAAAGATCATTGGTAGAAAAATAAAAAGTGGTTAAAATAGCGACTATGAAATAAAATTTACCCAAAATATTTTGAAAAAAATAAAGTGAAAGGTTTTTTTAATTAAAAAAAAAAAAAGAAAAATTGTCAATAAAATACAGGTGAGAAATTCCTTTTTCGCAAAATAAAGTATGAAAAAACGTGGTTGTGGTATGGTAAAAAGTAAAATAAAATGTTTAAACGCGTCAAGAAATATTCAAAATCAGATATGAATAATAAAGACCAACAAGTATTGCAGAAATTGATTACTCACCCCCCCAAAAACTGGTTGAATTAAGTTAAATTCAAAGAATCACATTTTTAAAAAATGAAAAAAATAAGTAAAATACAAATGTACACACACAAAGTAAATGAAGTACAAAAAAAAAAACCATTTTAAAAGATGACTCTGCATGATTTCCCACAGTCATGAATAGTTACGAAATCCCCCATCTTGATTCCTGCTTCCTTTTGCTGTTCCGACTCGTGTCTGTTTGTTCCATTGACCGATAGCCTCCGCCAGCTTCAGAAGAATTACGCAAACCATCGACACACCCACATAACTTATGTCACGCAATGCGAAATAACCCCCTGCGCCTCCAAAGGTTTTTATCTTGATTTTGAGTACTGCCTGTTAAAAACTATCGCTGGTCTGGAACACACATAATGAATGATCTAGTCAGCAAGTCGAGATGTGCAAGTAGTTATTCATGCTTCACTGATCTGGGGGCCCCCGGAGTCTAGCAATGGGACGGCGGCAGCTGCGATGCTGCTGACGCTCCCACCAGCCAGCTCTCCGGCGTCATTACACTATCACGCAGATTGCTTGTTAAATATTCACACAAATGATCCGCCGGCTCTTGACTGTTAATTGAGAACAACCGATGGCATTCGCATTACAACGAGATATGGGCTTTGACCCCGCCCGCGGTTTCAATCCGAACCTTCGACAGTAACATCCTGCTTTGATTACCGCTGAAGCTAAATGAACGACACCGAGAACATTTTTGTTCAATGAATGTGCGTCGGACGGTCTAAAACTGATCTCATGAGATTGTTCCAGTGCGCTTAACGCGCGCTATTGGTTGTCGACTGGCAGACGGGACACCGAACTTGTGCAATATTGTGAAATGTAGTCAAGCAGCTGTGCAGGGAAGCAAAACCCCGCCAAGGCACGCAGGCTAAATTTTTGTCCCGAACATTTTTGTTTTAATGACCGCAGGTCGGCGAGCCTCCTTAAGGGATCTCCATCGGGGAGCGGCTGTCACCAAAAATTAATAGGTCCGTGCTGCACCTCTGCACAGCGGGATCAGGCTCAATTGGACTCGTGTAATCCAGTAAGAACTGAAATCAGGTCACGAACAGGAAGAAGAAACGCAGATCTAGTTTGTGTCCTCAAAAAATAGGTACGCATTCTTCGAGTGCCCATTACTTCCCGTAAATGTTTTCTCTTTCATCTCTAACGGCTTCAAACAACAAAGAGTATGCAGAAAAGTGGTTAAGATTGAATGACTGTCTGTGTCTTATGTGTTACGTTATTATTTATGTTATTATGACTTCAAGATGGCGCCGCGAGAGTGGCTGCCTTTAAAGCGGCTCTTATACTTTTTGTTACTTTCTTCCTTTCATAACTTTGCTGCTGTAAATGAGGAATTTCTCCATTGTGAGACGAATAAAGGTTTTCTTATTCTTATTTTCCACCCTAAATCACGGCAAACATGGGACTCATTTTTGAAGAAAGAAAAGCTGTCATAAGGCGCTATTCCAAGTGTTTGTCGTTTGCTAGATCGCGGGTGAGGACCAGACTATTCATTCATTTTCCGTTCCGCTTATCCTCACAGGCAGTAGGCGGGGCACACCCTGAACCAGTTGCCAGCCAATCACAGGGCACACAGAGACGAACAACCATCCGCGCTCACACTCACACCTAGGGACCATTTTCAGTGTTCAATCAGCCTGCCATGCATGTTTTTGGAATGTGGGAGGAAACCTGAGTACCCGCAGAAAACCCACACAGGCCCGGGGAGAACATGCAAACTCCACACAGGGAAGTATAGTCTTGGTTTAGTCATTTGAGCTTGCTTTTCTTTTGTCGAGTGAATTGGACTACTCGTTTGGTATTTTCGGGTTAATCAGTCACTTGCCTTTTGCAAGCGCTTTTTATTAATGTACGATGTTTTCCTGGTTATTGTTGACCGGCGATTTCTGTTCATATTTTGTCGGTGCACTTGATTAATTGTTCAGCATTGATTCCCTTTTGAATGGCGGCGTGAAAGCACGGGGCACTGCTAACCAGGAGGCACTAGGGCTCGCCACGCTGCACCTTGGCGGCAGAGAGGCGGCCTGGCATTGATATGGTAATGCCAGAGACGTCGCGAGAGCCGAAGCTTTTGGGAGCTCTGTGATCGGGCCCGTCCAAAAAAAGAAAAGGGACAGATCTCCAGGGCATTGTGATCGCACCACCACAGTCAAGGCCCTGAGTGATCAGGATAAGCCCGTCCGTGTCGCTTTAGTCCTGTCACTCACGCGCTATTGTGGTCATGGTGAGCGGCCATTTTCATCACAATTGACCTCAGCTTTGGCAGTTCGGTTCCGCAGGGCACCTCCTCTCGCTATTCTTCTGTGGCCTCCCCTCTTTCCTCTTTGCCCGCCGTCATTGAATTTTTTTTTTTCGTGTCTGTCTTGTTGTGTTCTTTTTATTTATTCTTTTTTGGTATCCAGGAACAACAAATGCTGAAAGATGCACCTGATGCACAGTGCAATGTACCAGTCGCCTACTCGGCTGTTAGAGAGCCTTTGATTATCTCAGCTAATACTGTGGAAAAAATCCAACACATGAGGCAGATAGAACATTTGAACACACACACACCGAGTGGGTGGACTGAGTCAGGCAGTGTTTTTATTTAATTGGGCCTTCACCAACCAAGGATCATTTGATGTCGCTTACGGTACAGTCGGTGGAACGCTAATTCAGTGATTCCCAACCGGGGTGTGGTGGCTCAGAGTGGGTAGCCCAAAAGTTGCACTCAGTAGGAGTACTGTGACGTCAAAGTAAAAAGTAGCCCTCAAATAAAGATTTTCTTATCCCTTTTTGAACATCAAACCAAATGAATAAAATATGGAAGTGCATTATTGCCAAACAATATTACTGAATTTAAAAAACAAAAACAAAAATACAATAACAAGATGTTCAAGTCGACTTTTCCTGACCATGTTTTCCTCCTAAAAGAAGCCTGAAGTGTAACTCCAATTTGCAACTATTCATATTGCCCTTCACCTTGTCACAAGATCTCCCAAAACCACATGATGGTCTGATGAAACAAAGGCTGAACATTATTATGTTGGACTTTCAAGGTTCAATCGTAATTGTATGTCAGTGTAGCTCATTGCTCTAATTTCTATGATCAGCTTTGTGTGTGTGTGGGGGGGGGGGGGGGGACAACAACATTAAACTCTCTTGAGAGTGGTAATGACAGCATTTGTCCTTGCATATGCTGTGTGCGCTGTGTGTGTGTGTGTGTGTGTGTGTGTGCGCGTGTGCATCTACGGTGAATATGGAAGAAAATGAAACGAGAAGTTGAGAAGGAGTATGCATATTTATGGGTGCGATACATGTGGGTAAAGTACGTGGGTGGTAGGGTTGTGGCTGACGGGTATTCACATGCTCTCCTTCACTCTCTCTCTCACACACACACACACAATATATATATATATATATATATATATATATATGCACATATTAGGGATGGGAGGAGTGTTTGCCTGGCTGCATAAACTGCTTCCTCCACACAACACATTCTATTCCACAACATCTCCCTCCTCGCCACTATCTTAACTTCCCTTTCTCCCGGGAAGTGACACAGAATTCTTTTTGAACCAGGGTGCATTCACTTCAACAAAGCCCCCACCCCCCAGCCCCCCTTCCACCAGAACACACATGTATCTTACCAGCACACAACACACACACACACACACACACACACACACACACACACACACACACACACACACGCACGCACGCTCGCACGCACACTCACCCCACAACCTCCCACTTCGCCCGTCAGGCATGCGCGGTAAAGACAGCGCTCACCTCCTGCGGGGCCAAGCTTGGACTTTAATTATGCAGACGGCAAAGAGAGACGATAAATTCTCATTCATATGCAGTCTTACTACGGCAAAGAATCACATATTTCCACGCCTAGAAGCACGGGGGACAGCGTGGGTGTTTGCACTTAGGCCAGCAAGTATCGCTCGCTCAAATGCACAGCTGCTGACATTTACACACGGAAGAAATCAAACCAAATGATGCTACAAGGTGCACAGACGCACACATGGCCACACACAGCTGGCTGTGCAGGTCGGGGAGGGGGGGGGGGGGGTGCAGATGATGATTTATATGATGATATACATCTGTAGAAATGTGATTTGCATCCCAGGCAATGTTACATATCAATGGACCGGGGGAAGCGTTTCATGGCGGTAATGTTATTTTGGCTTCACTCGCACAGTTATTTTCACAGGAGTGAGACCTCATTTATTCACAAGCCATCTATGGAGAAATATATTATTTCAATTTATGGTTGCCGATATGGATATGCGCATGCCACATTATGGATCCTGACTGGATCATTTTTCTTTTCAGTCATCAATTGCAAAAAAATAAAAATAAAAATAAACTAACTAAAGTCAGAGAACAGATGACGATATTTTCAGACCAGGCAATTTTCACACGGAATAAAGTATCGGTAAATATCCCATGGACACATGGACGATTTATGATGACCAACACAAAATACGCCATTGTATGATCGCAAACTTGAATCGAAAAGCCCATCGGCACGAAACGTGAGCAGCTTTCGCAATCAATTAAATTGAGGTTGAGTATCTGACGATTTAGACTCTCGCTTGCATTAAGAAGACACCGCTGCTGGAAAAAAACATATCTTTTAAATAATGGGAATTTCGAATAAAACTATAGAACTTTCAACGAGGAAAATGCACAGTAATGGCAAGAAACGAGTGGGAACAAATCTGATCTGGCGAGAGCACAGGTAATTGACACAAGGCATTTAGTGTATCAGTGTGGAGGGCACACCATTTGATGTTATTAATACATGTTCACTTTGCAACTGAATTGTTGCTCTGTATTATTTATAAAATATGTAACAGTGCATTCTGGTCCAACACTCAAGTTATGTCCCGAATAAGGAGTCCGTTTTGCACGATCAGGAGGGATGCGCGAGAAAACACTGATACCGGGTTTAGGTATCGGGCTGATACCAGCCTTGGTTTTAGGTATCGGGTAAACATGGAGGCTGCCGATACCAGCCAACAATACTTGCAAAGAAAAAAAATGACATAGAGTAAGGCACTATACTGTAGCACTTTGACACATTGGCATCATCCTCATCATATGCAACGGAAAGAACGGTTTTGTTCATGTAGTTTTGTTACACGTGTTCAACAAATTGTTTATATCAAAAGTACCAAGAGATATTGGTACTCGGTATCGAAGAGTATTCAAAAGAATGAATACTGGCATCGGTTTGAAGAAAAGTGTCACCAATGACACCTAATTATGAGCAAATGTAACACTCTGAATCAGATGGCCAGGCTTCGTGTCCCACTGCGGGCGAAAATGTAAAAATGGCAACTGATGGAGGGATGTTAATCTGTTGGCTGGCTACTGTTGTGCTGCCCTTGAGCAAGCATCTCCCATCTCAAGAGCCCCCTCTCAGTCTGACATCTCTACTTCCACGCCTGCTTGTGCGTTTGTTCTTAAATTGTGCTGTGCAACGCAAACTCTACAGTACAGCTGAGAGTCGAATTCCCCCTTGAGGGACTATAATGAGTATAATACAGGCATAAAAAAAAAAAAATCCATCGACCAAAAACATTAATTTGTTATAAGTAAGTTAATTTCCGCAGTGACAACAACAAACTCACACGTGTGCAAATGCCAAAGTTTTGTGTTGCGGGATTTGATTCCAGGATGGGAAGCCAAAAACCTTAATCCTTCATAAACAATCAGGGAAAAAAAAAATCTGTGAAATAACACACACACATACACACAGTAGCGATGGACTGAACGGATGAGAGACTCGAGAGTCCTGCGATGGAGAGTAAGGAGGAAGAGGAGGAAGTGATGCAGAGAAGCCAACATTAGGGCTGTAAAGGAAGAAGTGTGTGTGCGTGTGTGTGCGTGCGTTCGCGTGTGTGTAGGATGACACTGAATTCAGCACTAACGCAAGCAGACAGCAAGAACGGCAACAAAAGAAGAAGAAGCATGCTGAGACAATGGCACAGTGCGCATGAGGCCAAGATGCGCTAAACGATCATGTAAAAAGTTGTGTTCCTAATTACAAACAACATCATGGTTGTGTGCCATCGGGGCGATTGTGCGGCGAACGTTTCACGCACAGCACCCTGGCCCCGGCCTTGCCTGTGACTTGTTAAAACCTGACGTTGAAACAAGGTCATAATTCACTTAGCCATATCCCAATTTCCGCATAATTACCAGCCCATTCCGTTCGGAGGAGAAGAAAAAGTAAAAGAAAAAAAAAAGCTCAGACAGACACATTAACTCCGCGATGTGCGTCATTATGGACGATGAGAGCGGTTAAAAAGCTTTCAGCGTCGGCCTCTTTGTGACAGCTTCAATGGATAAAACCTCAATTAAAGACGTCGGCTTTTTCGGTGGGTGGAATCGGCATGCTGGGTGTTTGTTGACTGGAGGACCTCCGTTGCCCTCATAACCAAGTGTCGCTCAAAATTGCTCCGCTCTTTCAGACTCTATTAAGCAGATAACACAAAGACATTCAGCTGAAGCTCAGAATCTGAATCCCCCCCCCCCCCCGCCCCCAAATTGGAGCATATGAAATTCTACTGACATTTTCCAGAAAGCATTGGGAGCAATTTCTTTGCCTTTTTTTAATTAATCCGAATCCATCCTTATAAATCCCAGATATTCACTTAAAAGACCGATTTTCCAGGTGTAGCTTGCTTTTGAAGCCTACTTTTTGAATCATTGTTTAATTTCTGCCTAACTGCTTCTTGCTGTGAAGTGAGTTCTGTTTGAGTTCACTGCCGGCACACAGCGCTCGTATCTCAAATTTTTGGTTGCAAGTAAATGCAAAAAAAAAAAAAAAACAAACAAAAACATAAAAATAGCTGAACGACAACCTCGCAAGTGGTGTCACCTATTTCTCAGTACGACATGGCCTAAATACACAAAGACCAACAAAAGAAGTTTGAAATGTCCATCCATCCATTTTCCGATCCGCTTTCCCCTCACCGGGGACACCCTGAACCGGTTGTCAGACAATCGCAGGGCACACACAGACGAACGACCATCCATGCTCAAACTCACACCTGGGGACAAATTACGGTATTCCATTAACCTGCTATGCATGTTTTTGGAATGTGGGAGGAAACCAGAGTACCCAGAGAAAACCCGCGCAGGCTCGGGGAGAACATGCAAACTCAACGCAGGAAGGCCGGAGCCGGATCGAACCCTGCACCTCTGCACTGCGACATCGTGCCACCGTGTCGCCCCAAGTTCAAAATGTGCATCGCAAAAGTAGTTCATTAGTTTTTTATGTGGAGACTCGACTTTCGGGCATTGACCGCAAATCTCAACCCGCACGTCTGTTTTACCGTTTCCAAACTTTGATTCATATCATTGACAGTGCTCACTGATATTCACTTGTACAAAGTATAACAGGTCAAATGTGACTTAAAAAAAGAAACATTGACTTGCACCGTTAATAAATCTGAAATTGGCCCCAATTTAGACCAGCTCATTCCTATTTCAATTATTTCTCACGGGAAACGTTAATTAAGGGGCATCCTGAAACAGATTGTGTGCAACCTTTCAGTTTCCACCGCGCCCCCATTAAGAGTCATTAAGTTGCACCTCGAGCCGTGCAGGTGGCTTGGACGACAAACGTGTACGTTCCTCGAGAGGATAAGCCCTAATTGCGGTGTCGCTAGTCTTTATGAACACAAGCCCGGTCTGCTGTTTTGTGACCGGGCTCAGCGTCAGGCTGCAGATTCGCCATCATTAGCCCGCGCGCAGCAGCAAACACGCCATATGCACGTCTGCTGTGGGCAGAGGCGTGTAGAAGCTCAAAGAGCGGCGGCGAGGAGGAACACCCGCGCAGACCCGCGTGTATACGTACGCATTATATATTTATTATGTTATGTCAAAAAGTGCTTTGAAAACAGGTTGTAAACAACATGGCCTTGTTATTAGCACCTGATTACGCCGCTGAAGCTTAGCATTGACTGACAACAAGCGTGTGTGTGCGTGTGTGTGTGTGGGTGTGCGTGCGTGCGTGCGTGTGGATGCATGTATGTGATTTGCCTGCAGCCCTTTGGTGTGGGATTTGTTCTCTGTAGGCAGTTTGTTCAAATTTAACACATGGGTGGGGAAGATAAATTTCCGTTTCACCCCACGTTTCGGCTAAAACGCGGCAGATAACAAAAGGGGAGGGGAGAGGCGGTCAGTCGCCGATTTGGCTGTCAGGGGTGGGGGAAAAAGAGGGGATTTATTTGCTGCAGGCCATGTGTTGTTTTTTATTTTTTATTTTTTTACTGATGTGCATTTAGCCTTTGCATGACTAGTGACGGCATCGAATAAATGTGGTCATCCCTCTTTTTTTTGAGGCATTTTCACAATACACAATCCATCTTTTCTGTCAAGCTCTGCTTCGACGACAACAATATTGTCCGGTTCTGATAAAAATGCTTTTCGGGTACATCTATATAAATATGCAACGTTCCACCGAATCAGTGCCATTTGTCTCCTCAGGAAAAAAAAAAGTATAAATAATTGTTTTATCACCCCTTTTTAAGCAGACCATGCCGGTCATTGATCTGAGATTTCATATTTACAATTTTAATGAATTAAAACTATTCTGCAAAATGGGAAAATAGATCGATAGATAAATAAGAGATACAATTTATTGCCTGCCTGATGTTTCTAAAATGAGATTTTACCACAATTTATGTTGAGATAAATCCTTTGGAAATGTTTGGTTTATTTTACACTTTGGTTTTACTCCCATATATGTTTACAGTTATCCAGGGAGTACTTGGTTGAGGAGAAGAGTTCACTTATTATGGTGACAGTCAGAATGCACCGTACGCGATCACTAACCTATGCTTATGCGGTTGTTAATTCATAATTGCAGTAAATATTTGTATGAAAAACACTTTTAGGCCATAAATATAACATTATTAATAGTAAAGAAGTAGTATTTTGGTACACCTTCTTGTGCTGTGTGACTTGCTATTCTTACGCCGCTACACAAATCTAATCAGTTGCATATCGTTTGGAACCTTGAAATCGAGACTGCTGAAAACTAAGGCTCAAGTATCAGATGATACCGAATCAATTATGGACCGGCTGCACCCCTTTGTTTCCTAAGTGCTCGTGTTATTTCCACACATACAGTACTTGAGGACTGTATTGTATGCCACTGGGCTCCGGCACTCCAAAGATTCCCAGAGACGCACTTCAAAATCTTGGAAAAAGTCTTCCCGGAGGAGCTGTTATACTTTAGCTGCAGAAGCCCAACTTCCTCAGTAAAATTTCAGAAAAAAAAAAAAAAAAGGCCTGATTTGTTCATATATTGTACTGCGATGTCCTTGAATCAGTCACTTGTTCTCAATTGTCATCCAATCAATGTTGCAAATCCAGATTTAACGGCCTTTACATTATTTAAAACTTCTGAAGCAACGTTTTGAGTTCAAAGCAATCACAGTTAGCATTGGACATCAATACTTCATTTTCACTGAAGTGCTTCTGATGAGTTCCTCATCAGCACGGGAGAGGAATGAAACAGTCAATTAAGACCAAGTCGAGCAGGCTTCTTCAGGCTTTCCTTATTATGCACATCAATGTGGGTGTTTTTTCGTGTAAGTGTGCGTAGTATAGGACTTGTTGAAGAAAAAGTTAATCAAATGTGACAGAAGGGGCATGCAAAAAGGATATTAAGTGCACACGAATATATATATATATATACCTGTATATATATATATATATATATATATGTGTGTGTGTGTGTGTGTATGTGTGTTTACAGCAGCTGTTTTGTAAAGTGTGGGAAAATGTGGTTTCGGTGTCAGTGTAACTTTCAATCCACTCATTTTGTAAACCGTTAATCCTGTTAGGGTCATGGAGGGGCCTGACTTGGGGCAAGAGGCGGGGCCACGGGAATTATCACCTGTCAATCAGAGGGCTGACATTAAAAAAAAAAAAGTAGCCTTAAATTGGCACAAATATACAAACTAAAAGAGTTTCCTTAACTTTGTCCAAGACCTAAACTGGAAATGCTGTTCCTGTACCAGCAACATATCATTGACATATACAGTACATACATGTATTATAAAGCCATTCAATGAGAAGTTACTTGTGTGTGTGTGGGGGAGGGGGGGCAGCGGCTGAGAGAAGTGGTTCCCAACCACTGTGGGAAATTATCCAGTTCTGTCGAATTGGTCCAAAACAAAAAATATATATATATATATATATATATATATATATATATATACAGTATATATATATATATATATATATTTTTTTTTTTAACTACAGATCATATTTTTGTTCATCTATCTGCTGTATGCCAGTGACGGAAATGCTCTGCCACTAACACCACTCATCATTTTCCCTACGATACAGTATATATTTTTGGGGACATTTTTGTTGGTGGTGTGCCACATGACAATCGTGGTGACCCGATAAAAAATATGTACCATCTTGATGTTTTTCCCATGTGGTTATAAGATTGTGACAGAACACAAAATTCAAATTCCTCCCCTTGGTTGTAAAGTTTAGAAGTCGAGATGATGACTTTCTTGCCCGCCTTTCCTCATCTGACATCCAAACGGGGATGCGCGCAGAGCGAACAAGACCACTGTGTCTTATTATGCCAACAGCAGTCATCCATCACACAGGTGTGTTCCCTGTTGTCTCTAATTAATGGCGCCCGGTTGCAAGTGTCTGCGGCACCCAAAAACCTCCCGAAAACCCAAACGACTCCGTGCTTCGCACGCTGCAAGGCCTTATTATTTGTGACTAATGACCGCTCGCATGGCTGGATCTATATAACTGCTATGATGATTGCTGAGCTTGTGCGCGTGTGTGTGCGTGTGTGTGTGTGTGTAAGGAGGTACTGAAACCTGAAATCTAGCAACAGTGCAAAAAGTCCATGATGGATGGCTTGTACATACTAATGCGTGCGCAAAAACACATACGCCACAAGATAGTGTGTGAGTAATAGTCTCCTTTGTGCACATATTCATAAATGTAAATGATGTTTTGCTAAGTGGGGCTGGGAGACGGATTGTTTGCGTCGCTGTCAGGAGGCCGCTTGATTGGATGGTTTAATGTCTACGGTACACCTCTCGACAAACACATCAACGCTATTGTGTTACGTAGAGAGTGTGAATGAATATATGCCTTGGTCAAACGTGAACAACATTATTATCATCCGCTTCTCTTTGCTTTGCTTGAATTAAATATCACATCATTGTGACTCTAGGAAAGGTTAGGTTAGTTAGTTTATTCAGTAGATCCGTCTTTTAACATTTGTTCTCGTTAGGCTTGCGCGTTACTGGAGACGATCCCAGCTGACTTTTTGGCGAGAGGCAGAGTACATCCTGGACTGGTTGCCCGTCAAAAACAGACAGAGGTGGGTTTTAGATAAAACTTTAAAATGACTCAAGTAATGGTAAAATGCAGTACTCCAGATGATGACTTGAGTAAAAGTAAGTCCTACTGTAAGTAAATAAACTCCTGAAGTACTGAGTAACTAGTGAGTAATTTCGGATTATTTTTCGATTACACTCATATCTTAAGGCACCACTGTACAGTAATATAATAACCTTGAGTGGCAATTTTCAAGGTACCCAAAGTCGCTTGGTCACCATCATATAGTTGCTCACAATCTATTGTGTTGTCAAACCCTTCATCGTTTGTGTCTGCATGAGAGTACCGGCACTAGACTTCCCCTGGTGGCCAAGTCGCACAAATGAGAATGAGCCACAATGAATTAATCATGAAGCACCAACTGTTCAATTCTTCACATACTATTTATTTAGTTATTATAGATAGATAGATAGATAGATAGATAGATGGCCAATATTATGTGTCTCATTTTTCCTATTAAAAGCTCATTACAACTGCTTTTGTTGAGTTTTTAGGGGAAGCAGGAACGGATTAATGGCACGCTTATTCATTTCAATGGGGAAAGATGATTTGTGATGGGTCTTATGAGTAAAGCGTGGTCAGGCAACAAATTCAACTCTTATCTCAAGGCACCATTGAATGTGCACAAAAATGGCTTTTACAAAGTTTGTCCTCATACATAGAAGATGCAAACCACTGAAATCAGCATGTGTGACGTGACTTCATACAAACACACCAAAATAAGGAATCGTTTCTAACAATGCTAAATTAAGAGACATCACCAGATAGCCAGTATGCAAATTAGTAAGCTGCTGCATTATTAGATCTCTCGCTCTCACACACACACACACACAACACAAAACACAAGTCGCACACACACAAACGCAGTGGTGGCTAATTGCCAGGTGGTGGAAGATAATATGTGATTTAATGGACTGATGGATTTGTTTTTGTTTCCGTCACTCGCCAGCGAACATCAACATCTGCAACAGCCAAACAACCAACTTACACACATATGCCGCTGCCCCCAACCCATCATGCAATGAATGCGCCCAGGGACAATGGTGGCAAGTGACTGATAGGCTTTGTGCAAAAGCAGGAAATGAAGCATATTGCCGGACGTGAATGCGAGTAGTATCTATTTATGAAGCTGCTAATCCTCAGTAACAGTCTGTTTCACGAGGTTGATGAGAAAGCTCAGGGGGGGTCAGAATGCGGATGAGGAGCCTGCAGCTTTTACAGTGTGTTTACTGCACCGACTGACAGCTACACCGAGGCTTATTATTGGCCTTGGAAACCTCCACTCCGAAATGCCAAGTGAGAGAAACTCTGGAGAGTCGACAATGCCGGCGGCGAGACACACGTACGCCAACAACAACCTTTACAACAAGTGGATGTTGTGGAGTCCAGCGCACGTATACGGCAAACACTGCAAATGGGATTCTGCTATTGAGAAGGGGAATTGAAATGGTATTTATGAAAGAGTCGATTAGACAGGTTACACTGCACTTTCACGGCCACCCTCAACGCGTTCTGTACATTCATTAGCATCATGCCCATGTGCATGTATTGTATGTACAGTCGTATCTCTACTTACGAATGTCTCTTCATATGAAATGATCAATGTCGGAAACGCCTCAAGAGGAAAATATGGCCGCTTGTTAC
Organism: Hippocampus guttulatus; assembly: GCF_054856545.1. NCBI lineage: Eukaryota > Metazoa > Chordata > Actinopteri > Syngnathiformes > Syngnathidae > Hippocampus > Hippocampus guttulatus. The sequence continues at coordinate 17,329,044 of NC_141266.1, read as the reverse complement.
GAAAGAAATTTCAAGATACAAAAGGTAAAAATACAGTATGGCCTGCTACTCGCAGCTCCGAGTTTCATGAACAACATGCTTATAGCTGCTCTGCCATTAGCTATTAGCTAGCATCTTCCTGGCATCCCATTGGCTAAGAGGGACCCCCACCGTATGTTTCTGTGTGTAGATAGATAGGAGTCTATGCAGCGTCCTCATCACACACACACTCAAAAACCACTTCTAAGAACATCGACTGAAGTGGGCAAAAAACGATGAGGAGGCAGTTAAAAATTAAATGACCATCATTTTTATTCTTTTCTGTGCTCTTTGTTTTTTACATTATGCAAGATTCTCATTTTTTGGTGCAACAATCTAATTGTAACATGTATTTGTTACATATTTTGATGCATTTTTATGCTTTAGAAAACATTTATGTCCGAATTTTGGTGAGGCTTGGAACGGATTAGGGCATTTACATGGAAAACGCGTCTCTACTTCCAAAATTTTCTACTGAAGAAATTTCTTTCAGAACCAATTAATTTCATAAGTAGAGGTACCATTGTACACAGTATGGATGAAATGATGGATGGATGAAGGGATGGTTATAGTATATTATGTATCTTCAATAAAAGACCATTCGATATGTATCTCAGGTATTTAAAAAAATATATATATACTGTATATATATTGTACTTCATGGCCACCCTCAGTGGGTGATGTACATTGACAATTGCGTGTGTATGCAGCAACGGCAAGAGACGAAAAAAAGACGTGAAGATCAGGGATGAGGCAGGTCCCCCGAGATGCAGTATTCTTTAATTAAGCGCAGCCCTTTTTTCTGAGAGACACACGCTGAAGGAGGCTACACCGCTGGGAGGAAGATTGGCAGAGAGCGCAAGAATCAAGAGGGTCAGGTTACAGATTAAGCTGCTCTCTGATAGCCTTTGTCTGAGAGCCAAGTGATACACCCAGTGAAGAAAGACACCTCATTACATTCAACTTTTAATAAGGTGTATTCAAGTCTTTTGCTATAAAACCTCTGTGTGTTTAACTATTCCTTCAAGAATAAAAGGAAAGTTAAAAGGTACTATTGAGGCCACTCTGCTTGGAGGATTCAATAAAATATGCAAAGACTTTCTCTGCCATGCCATGACGGTTGTTTCCATTCAAATTCAACCAATTAGCTGATAATGACTATTCATACAGTGGCCCAAAGAAGGTTATTTACTCAAGGGCAGAGAGTCGAAGGCATCTGTCTCATGGGAGGCAGGAATTTAAACAACATTATTAAATAGGGATGCACCAATAGTATCGGGTACAGAGCGGCGTGGTATCGGTACATAGCTATAAACATATGCATTTGAGAATGCATATGTTTATAACTATGTTATAAACAGGGTGCAATTAAAAAATGTTCCCGTGGTCCACAAATGAACATTGACTTATTATTTCTTAATCACAACAACATACCAGGGGTACACAATGACAGCTTATTAAAACAACACAGATAATAATACATTCAACTTATATCGAACTCAACTGATTTGCAATGCCGGCCTCTGACTTGCAGTAAGGGACCCTGCAATCAACTAGTTAGCTTAGCACATGTCTCTTGGGCAGCAGTCCAGTGCCCAATGTTTTTTTTGGGGTATGTATATTTTTTTTTGCATCACGGACCAGGAAAAAATGTCATGTCATTTTCCCAACTATAGTTCAGGGAAATTAACCCAATTTCCATCATGAAAATAAGCACACACAACATTAAGGCTCAAACCAATGATGAGAGACTCCAGGCTAATTGTTCCTCAAAATTTCATCCGTGCCTATTTAGGATCCTCTGTAATACCGGAGCACTTGTTTATAACTTTACGACTGTACGTCTCCGTACTTCATCTGAGAGAAGTGCTTACATGTTTCGGTTCGGGAGGTGCTACCGTTTTGGTCAGCGACAGGATCCAAATGAGCTCAGTAGTTATGTCCATGTATGAATGATAGCAAACAGGAAGTGACGTATTTATGGATTTTTTTTGGGTGGAGGAGGGCGAGGGGTGTGGGGATGAAAATAGGAAGCATCTATTTGGGGAGAGTTTGTATTTGTTTTATGCGGACAACACGCCGGGTTAATAATTGAGAAAGTCCATGTCCACCCCCACCACCCCCACGCCTGAATTTCCTGTTGTAAAACGACAAAGGCTGACTGATAAGACTGATGACTAAATGCTTGATCCTTTTCCAGCTGAGTTTTCACATTGTTTACATCTTTAATAAGAGCAGTCATAAAAACTGACAGCGGCAGTTCATCTCTTTTTCTTAGGGGCCCAATAAAAGCACCAAGGAGGTACAAACAAACTGAAATAGTCAAGCGCATATGAAGGATGGTGAAGACGCCTCACGGAGGCAGTTGGAGGAATATTTGTATATCTCTTAAAACTAAATCGGATTTTTTTTCCAACTATTCTGTCGCCATGCTGGGATTTTTTATTTTTATTTTTTGTGGTGTCAAACCTCACCTTTAGTTATGACAAGAGAATTTGTCTAGATTTTAGTGTTTTACTCACAAGGCTGAAGTTGTGGGAAATAAAAACATTCGATGTGCAAGGGAATCACTTAAATGGAGAAGGAGACGAGGGGCGAGAGGATTAACGGGGCAACAAAAAGGACAACGGTGTGAGTGTAGACATGAACAGAAGGGTTGGAGATGAGGAGAGCGAGGGAGAGGAGAGATTCAACAGTGACACCGCGACAACACAATGGGGTCAGCCACAAGGAGCGCTCCTAATTGAACACGGTAGCGACGACGCCGAGAGAGACTAGTGCTCGTCTTTCTCTTCCTGCGTGGCCGAGCGTGGCGGATGCCGGAGGAAAAGAATATGAAAAAGACTAAAATTCTGTGTGTGCAAGTGAAATGGTCCAGAACAGGGACATTAATACCCTGTTTAAAAATATATATATTTAAAAAAATCGGGCCAAAACTACAAATGAATGGTAGTAGAGAACAACGTTGTGTCTCGCTAGACATCTTCTGGATTTTTTTTCATGCATTCCAAATGGATGAAAGCACATCACGGATTACATACATCTGAACATGGCAGCACAGTGTAGAAGTGAGCATGACGTCTGCCTCACAGTTCTAAGGTTCAGGGTTCAATCTCCTGAGTGCAGTATGCATGTTTTCAAGTGTCCATCGGTGTGAATGCTAGTAGTCGTTTTAAAATGTGCCCCGCCCCTCTCTCAAGGTCAGCTGGAATAGGCGCTCTGGAAAATGGACGCATGGATACAGCGGAACCTCTAAAGTCGAACAATGTGAAACATGTGCCTTTGAAGTCGCACAAAGCTCTACAGATCCAGCGCTGTGACATCATGCGAGACGTTACGCGCAGCAAGCAGCACAGGGTTAACTGTCGGTGTGTTTGGCATCTTTTTCTTTGGCTTTTTGTCGCAACTCATTTAAAGGGGGCGGCGTAAACAATCACAGGAGAAAATGTTTCTTAAAACAGACATTCTGCTTTGACAGTTGCATCGTCAATATTTGAACATTTGAAGTTGAAAATTTTTCCGAGGCCGCAGGGGTGTGCCAACAATGAGTGTGCTTGCATGTGCTTAACAAATGATTGACACCTCATAAGTCACGCCTCTGTCTCTGATTGGTCGTTTTATCTTGGGCGTGGTGGCACAAAATTGGGCCAGAGATGGCAGACCCCACCCCCCCGCATATTTATCAAATACTACTGTAACTGTTTGAACAAGTAGGACAACGTGCAATTTTTGCAACTCTCAAACTCCCCCTTTCATATCTTTTCCCACTACACACGTTATAATTTAACACAATGTTCTTTTTACACTTAAGGCGATAGTTCAAGTTTAAAATGTGTGGACAGTATTAGGTTGAACCTTTCTACTTCTTTCTAAATTTGAACAAAATGACTGATTTTGGTCCTTAGAGGTTCTTCTGTATATTTTTAGGCCTATCTCAGACATATTGCAATAAAATTCTTACGCGCACAGACACACACACACACACACACACACACACACACACACACACACACACACACACAAAGCCTCTGCAGCGGACGCAGTGGATGAAGAACTATGAATCCAAAGTATCCCAGTGGGATATAATAAAGCAAAGCAAAAACAATGGGCAGAAAACCAGCACGTTTCTTTTTTTATCTAATAGGATAACAATAAATAACCCTCTCTTCTCTTTCTCTCATACATACACACACGCACACACAGACACAAATCAAAGAAGGCAAATGGTCTTACTGGATGTTGGAGCTGTTCCAGTAAATGGAATGCCTGCTGACGGACCCCTGGAGCGGGCTGGCCCAGGTGAGAGTCGTGAGCACCCAGAGGGACAGCGGTACCAGAGCCATGCTCCCGGTTCCCCCTCCCCTCGGTGTCTCGGGCCACTCTCACTCTTTCTCTCCTTCGCTCGGTGCCTTCAGCCCACCAAAGAACGCGGCTCATACATCACAGCTAACGTCTGTCAAACAGAAAGCAGGGGCACATTACTATTATGACGGCCGAGCAGAGTGCTGCTAAATGAGTGTCGTAAAAATTAAGAAATGTAAAAAAAAAAAAGTCCATTATGATTCGAGGTGGCACGCGCGCACATAGGGAGACATCGACGCACTCGCAAAGCCTTCATCCACTATAGTAGGAGTCTGGGTTCTAAAAAGCTCGACGTGGTCCTTTCTCTCACCGGGAACTGCTGCTGCTGAGTCCGCCAGAGGAGCACAGGTGACCGGGGACGCTCAACGAGGGAGGTCGTTCTTCCTCCGCGCATGCGACACTCCAGAAAACAAGGCGACGGAGTTGATGTGGAAATTAGGCACTCTTGTCAGAAACCATTCACAAAAGCAAGTCCTGGTCAAAGTTGTTTTGAACGCGATGCCGCTTTTTGATTTGCCTTTTGTGCCATCAATCAAAAAATAGCGAAACAATTCATCCCAGGCTCAATCCGACAAGCATCGGTCCCTCCTGTGAGCCCGCCTGCCTCCAGCTCCTCTCCTCTGCGCGTCTCTCTCCTTTTTGGCAGCCGGCGCTCGTCCGCTTGGCCGGCTCCGCCCACCGCGGATGACGTCACAGACGCAGTCCTCCTCCGTGGTGGCGCAAGCACATCGGGAATCGCCTGGCTGCCACTTCCAAGTTCTTGTCATCCACTCCACCCATCATCTGCCAGATGCGTCTGACTGCAGCCAGGGGACACATCTGGAGCCCATTTTTCACCGTGGGCACGCCCACTACTACTATACACGCATGCATAATACATGAACGCTACAAGCACTCAAACGATTCATGGCTGGAAAACTCCTTGACTCACTCACCTACTTCTTTTTAAAATACAGTGGTAACTTCACTTCCAAGTTTAATTGGTTCCATAGCACCACAGATGAATGAATTTCTTCCATTGTAATAACTTCAAATGTCATTCCATTCCAGCCCCCCCCCACACACACCCTACCCGAAAAATAACATCAAAATGGATGTTTTTAATAAAAGAAAAATGTCACCGTGTTATCTAAAAATTAAAAAGCCAATACGAAAGAAATACCTTGATTTTATAAAGTGTAATTACTGTGAATAGTTGTTTGTTACCTGACCAACTGTGATGTCGTTTTTCAGTCGACAGCAAGTGGCAAGATGGCCGCACCCTGAGATGGAAAAAAAGGGGTGGATTTCATTTTGCTGCTGAAATCATATTCCACAAACACTGCATTAATCAGAAGGCTGTGTTTATAGACTCATGGGGTTGCACATCAACATTGTTGACTTCCCCTTTAAAACAATCACAGCTGAAACAAAGTGCTGCACAGAAATAAACATAACGCACAAGGCAACTGATTACGGCATAATTGAAAAACATGAAAACGGCGACATTTAAAACAAAAACAAATAAGACACAAATCACGGGCAGAATCTCATGAGTGCCTCATGCTGCGGTGAAGCCTTATGTAACAAAAAGAAATGGGGTTTAAGGCATTTTTTTAAAAAATGGTGGTGCAGTAAAGCGGCTTTTCCAATCTGCACCAGGAGATTGTTCCATAGTTTGTTACCAGCAGCAGAAAAAAAAAAACTCTCTACCCTGTGAGCTTTTGCTTGGATTTTGGTTCATTCAGGAACATCTGAGCAACAGACCTGGGACACAGGATAGGACTGTTGAGATGGAGAAGGTGAGGCAGGATTAGACCATTTCAAGGTTTGAAAAACAATCAGGGGTGGTCGACTGGTTAGCGAGTCGGCCTCACAGTGCACAGGTGCAGGGTTGGATTGCGGCTGCAGCCTTCCTGTGTGGAGTTTGCATGTTCTCCCCATGCCTGCGTGGGTTTTCTTCGGGTACTCCGGTTTCCTCCCACATTCCAAAAACATGCATGGCAGGCTGATTGAACACTCCAAATTGTCCCTAGGTGTGAGTGTGAGAACGGATGGTTGTATGTCTATGTGTGCCCTGCGGTTGGCTGGCAACCGGTTCAGGGTGTCCCCCGCCTACTGCCCGGAGACAGCTGGGATGGGCTCCAGTACGCCCGTGACCATAGTGAGGATAAGCGGATTCCTTGTTCCTTGTTGATGATGAAACACTTGAGCCTACTAAGCTTGAACGTTGTTCATTATGTTGATACTCGGTGGAGCCAAGAATTTTTTTTGTTTGAGGCGGTATTTGGTGTTCAAAAAAAAAAAAAGTTTGAGAACTGCTTATCTAGGCTAATCTCTTCACGGCTCGTCATTGTTTACAAACTCGCTTTTGCGTAATCTAACCGACGCCTTTATCTAGCACCCCTATCTCCTTGTGGGTCGCTGAGGGGTTAGTATGAAGCTTCACGAAATCGGTTCCCAAAATGATACATGCCGCCATCTCCAAACGTCTGCCCCGCAAGGTGAGCTCGAAGCAACCCGAGGCACTCCTTCATTTACTGTTCCTGCCCAGATCATTTCCCACAGGTGTTCGGGTGTCGTGACAGCGAAAGCGACGACATGATTCAGATCATTTCCACTCCCTGACCCCCGCTGCCCTCCATTGTCAATTCTCCACTCATTCATTACAGTCTTTGTCACACCGACTGTATATCCCCCGGTTAGACATTAATGTACTGCGTCCCGCCTGCCGAGACGCTTCAGTAATTAGCCTCCGCCCCTCTTCCTGCACAATGGATATCTAGGTGGGGGAGAGGGCAGACGTGGATGAAGGCAGGAGTGGGCAGCAAAAAAAAAAAGTTCAGTTTTTGTGTCGCCTGCTGGGATAAAGGAAAGGCGGAATGATTTATTGGGTGAAAAAAGAAAGGAACAAAAGGAGAACGGATGAGACGCCATCGGGGACTCTCACCGTCGTCGTCCGCTTTGCCTGTAACGCAAACTTTCTTCACTCGGTCATTCCTGCTAGCGCTGCTCTTTTGCCTTCGCCTGCTTTGTCTCCGGTGGTCCGCCTGTCCTACCTCACGCCTCTTCTTCTCTCCTTTTTTTTAATGAGGACTTCTCCGCTCACTCCGTCATCGCCTGATCAACCAACCACCAAGAGGCTTAATATTTCATCACCAGGCGCTGGTGGCAGCAGAGTCGTGGCAGTGGAGGCCACATGATTCCACAGGGCATCCAGATTGCTTGACAATGCAAAGACGAAAGTTAGGCTAACCGTTAGATTATCTGCTAAGTCGATTGTTTTAGCAAGCTCTTCGATTTGTCGTCTTTACTGTGGCGAATGACTCGAGATTGACTGAATCGCTTAACACAAGCGGGTTGCTCTGGAAACAGCCCGAGCTTCCTGAACAGCTTTCGCTCCGTTTCACTTGACAATCACAGACGCCGGCCGCTGACCACACACGTAATGATTGCCATTGTGAATATTGAGCAGACTTACAATTCACAGATTGGAAGCGGGGAAGAAAAATCTCTCAACACACTCCACACCGCCGGATAATTGCGGTAAAGATAATCAGTTGGGGACGACCATGAATCAAGCCTCTGTTGACTTTGATTGCAATGGAGAGGCAATGCTCAAATTTGGCCTAATTGTCAGGATGTGTGCGTTGCCCCCTGCTTAATGCAAATATTCAGTTGGAACACCCCTGTTAGCCCTCTGAATCATAATCAAATTGAACAGTGCAGGGCGAGAAATTCCCGCCCCTTCTTACAAGTATTTCCAAGAGGCTGCACAGTCTTGAAAACTTAATTAGGGAGTTTCCTCTGCTTCTATTTGCTAGTCCGAAGCCCAGTTGTTGACAAAGGATGATCCATCCATCCATCCATCCATTTTCTATTCTTCTTATCCTCAAAAGGATTGGGGAGCCTATCCCAGCTGTCTCCGCGCAGTAGGCGGGGGACACCCTGAACTGGTGGGAGGAAACCGGAGTACCCGAAGGAAACCCGTGCAGGCACGGAGAGAACGTGCAAACTCCACGCAGGACGGCCGAAGCTGGAATCAAACCCTGCACCTCTGCACTGTGGGGAGGATGTGCTAACCAGTCGACAACCGTGCCGCCCAAAGATGAACATTTTATTTTCACATTTTTCTGGTGGCGGATATTCCACCATAGTTTTAGCAAAGCTCTTCAAGCCCAAGGCAACAGTGCATGGCTGCAGGGGGGTGCCAGTTATGAGTCTGCCCACAAGACACACGACTGACACCCCGTCAATCTCGCCTGCCATCTCCGAGTGGCTGTTTTTTTTCTCGCGTGCAACAGTTTCTTAAAAATAAAATTGAAGGTATCAAATGGGGCCAGAGAGAGTTGACTTTCCTCGCAGATCATTTCGCTCATGTCAGGTTACACTGACAGTTTTAACAAATATGACATAGAGTGATTTTTTTTTCAAATCACAAACTGCACCTTTAAACCATTATTTAAGTGTAGAAAACAATCGTTTAAAAAGCCCAACTTGCTGGATAAGATTTGGAAAAGGTCACCGCTCTTACTGTAGGCAACAGTTTCTGCATAAAAACACTACACGTCACTGTCCGATCCCCGCTCACGAAATTCCACTTGGGTGCCTTGTGCGCAAATAAAACGCCAAAGCTCAAAATGCATGACTGGTTTCCCGCCAATGAAATCACAGGGGGGAAAAAATGCGCTTCACCTGAAGAGCGCGGTTGATCGGCTGTGGGGAGCCCGCTCCGGTTTGCCTTGTAAATATTCTGCTTGGTTACATTTTGACAGAGATTGTAAATCAGGTTGCAGGAGGTACTATTTTTCGCTCTTTGCAAAACCAAAACACTTCTTGCTTTTCCATTTGGTTTTGCTTAAACGGTCTTGTTTCAGCAAACGCCCCTGTCAATTCTAATCGGCCGGCGTGGACTTGGGCTGCGGTGCGATTGGATTACTTTAGCGTTGGGGGCTTATTATGAGAAACGAGCTGGTGCTGAGTGCACATGCCGTGACACCGAGGCTCTTATGACATTTTCACCCTGTTGCTGGCCAAACAGCACATCTGTCAATTGCTCCTTCTTTTTTCTTTTTTTTACAACCTCGAAATCTAATCGCCGCTTTGTCACCCGTTTGCAGAGTTCATATCCTTCTCGGGGCCGGGGGAAATACACAACGCACATATGAAGTCGCCATAGGAGGCCTGCGTGTGAATGTAGGCTACATCGTAAGCTGGCATGCGTGAACTCGGGAGTCTTTCTTAGCTCGCCTCCCGCCTCTCGCTCCACGTCTTGGCCCGCCTCGCTGTTCACTGTTGTGTTAGTAAATTGTACTGACATACTCCTCCACCCCCCCACCCCTCACCCCCTTCCTCACTGCTCACCACCTGCATGCTACTCTCCCTCCATCACGGGCCCTCTCTCTCAGCCGACTGACTGACACGAATTTTCAATCTCACTGTTTACCTTCCGCCGCTATGCCTAAAACAACACCGGTGCCGGCTGAGAGCCAAGAGGAGGAGGAGGAGAAGGAGGGAGAGAGAGAGAGTGAGAGAGAGATGGACCAGTGCGGGACAGCGACTTGTGTGGGGAGGTGCAAAAAAAAAAAAAGAAAAAAAGAGAACAGGGCTTTCTCTGTGTTTTGGTTGGAGAGTAATCCAAGGGGGAGAGAAGGAGTGAAAGGAGGAGGAGCTGATACTTTTGAACAGTCACGCGAACCCAGCCAACGGGAGGCTAGGGGGCGGCTGGAGGTGATGGATTCGGATGTGGGGGAAAGGGGGCGGGGGGTTGGAAAAAGTTTGATGGGGCACAGACCATTAAGAGTGCAATGAGATATACAGAGAGAGGGGGGGGGGGCACCAAGAGTGATGTGTGGCAGCAGGTTTTTTTTTTCTTATCAAAGATGAGGGGCACTCGGAGCAAACGAGTGAGCAAGAGAGAGAGAGAGAGAGCTCAGAATAGATCTGCTCTCAACTGCATGAAATATTGAACAAAAAGGAGCGAGCGCAAGGAGGGTGGGGGGGGGGGGAACGGACCCTCTGATAAAGACAAATACAATTGCGCGTTGTTTGTTGTCGGAGGACAATGAGAGCGAAGAAATGGGAAGAGGGAAGAACAGCAGCAGCTGGTGGATGGATGAACACAAACTCTCACATGTGTTATGGCTTTTTATCCTGTTGAACCTACATGCGAGTGAGACCGAGCCAGGGTTTGTCATTGTCAGGGTTTCATGAAATGAAATGCACACGTTGCTCAACACACTCATAATACAAGCAGGAACAAACCAAATTAAAAAGGTTTAGAACGAAGTGCTGAACTGAATTCAGAGATTTTTGTGTCATTGTACTTTCCATCCATCCATTTCCTGATCCGCTTTATCCTCACAAGGGTCACGGGGGTCGCTGGAGCCTAACGGGGGACACCCTGAACCGGTTGTCCAACCAATCGCAGGGCATACATAGACGAACATTTGCACTCACACTCACACCGAGGAACAATTTAGAGAGTTCAATCAGCCTGCCATGCATGTTTTTGGAATGTGGGAGGAAACCGGAGCACCCGGAGAAAACCCACGCAGGCCCGGGGAGAACATGCAAACTCCACACAGGGAGGCCGGAGCTGGAATTGAACCCGGTACCTCTGCACTGTGAGGCGAAAGTGCTAACCAGTCGACCACCACCCATGGGAAAGAAGCAAACTGTCCCAATGTGTCTCCATGAACAGCACACCTAGTTTCTGAAATGACAGCCCTCAAGCCCCTTGCGAACGGAACAAATGTTGGAGTTTTTGTCGGGCTATGTGAAAAGAACATATTCAAAATTTCTTTGCGACAAGGAAAAACTATTCACGGCCATGTAAAAACTGTCGGCGAACGTCTTTGCAATCTCACTGAAAACGCCGAATTCGCGACGTGCGCAAGAATTTCCAGCTCGGTGAGACACCAGCTTTAGCAGCATGCTTACAATCAGGCAGCTGTCGGGACACACACCCACACACACGCAGTCAAAGACATTAAGATGACTTCCATGTGCATCGAAGACGGAAGGGAATTTGATGGTGTTGAAAAGACCCCACTTCAGAATATTTCGTCACTACTTGCACAATCCCAACACGCGCGCGCGCACACACAGGAACGCACACATCCGCGTGCACGCGCGCGCGCACAGGAACGCACACGTCCGCGTGCACGCACGCGCGCACACTTCCTTTGATCTCCCTCCTCACTGATCTGGGTCTTCTTCCGTGTCAAATATTTAGGCGGCATTTGGCAGGTTTGATGAAAATTACCGTGAAGGAATGATTTTATTTATTTAAAAACGTGTACATCAGAAGCTGGCGCAAGGAAAGCGCACGGAGGAGCGCTTCTCCTTCAGGAGCTGATGTGCTGCTGAGTTTCTCATTTTATCTTTAAGACCCCTCCAAGGAATATTTGTTAATGTAAAGCTCTTAACCCCCAACTGATCAGTGGACATTGGTCAAAGATTCTTTTAAAATTTATTTTTAAAGGGATGATGTTATACGCCTCCGTACATTATTTCTTTAATCAGTTCCTCCTTTTGCAGCCCTGCGGGGAATGTTCATATCCAGCTCGGCCGAAGAAGAAATCTTTTTAACAAGAGCATTGAGAGAAGTGAATGATGCATGCACAAGTAAGGGAGGGGTGGGGGGGGGCGTTATTGCTCTTTCAGGTGATAAGAACGTGGTGCATTCAGTGACTTGGCAATTTTGCTCTGAGATAAATCAGAAGATGATCAATCACGCCAGGAGTTTGCATCAGTCAAGGAGGTGGGGGGCGGGGGGAACCCCCGATGTGATTCTGAATCAAGTAAGAAGCCAGATCGGATGAGATGGAAGATCTTGAACTTGCAACTGACTGTGACTAAGGTCACATTAACATATTTCCTTTTGCCGTGAAAGGTAACAGCAGCTACATAATCCGAGACAACCTCCACACCCTCAAGGACACTCCATGTGGCGAGAGACGATGACATCACACCTGGGCAGGAAGGTTGGGGGTTGTTACATTCCCAATGGACGCCATTTGTTTTTTCGAGCTCCGTTTTCGGACCGTTTGCACTCCAATCTAGATCGATTGATTGACTTGCGATCGCTACGGGTACAAACGGCAAGATGGCCGTGTGGTCTTGTGCTGACGGCCATCAAGCTGTGTAAAGGCTGAGATGCATTCTGGGTCGCGCTGGTGTATTACGGCCGTGCGGGTGCTCTTGGCGGGCCCGCAAGATGAGAGTGATGGAGGATGACAAACCATTTACGCCACACTCAGCGGCTAAAAGCACAAACTGCATGCACAAATATGTAAACACACACACACGCACACACACACACACACACACACACTGAGTTTGAAGAGCACCTGTGTTATTTTCAACAATGGAATCTAATGGATGATGGGTACCCATGTGCGTGGAATATTTATGACCATCCTATCTCCAACGGAGCACCAACTCACAGTAAAAACATAAAAAATAAAGAAAGAAATTGAAAACCACAACAGACCGGTGAGGCTCAGGTCACACGATACACGACATCTTCATCCTGTTTCTACAAAAAAACAAACAAACAAAAAAAAAACACTCCACTCACTCATTCCAAATCTTAACTGATTTGGAAGATCATGTTGTCACCATAAGAGCCACGATTATAATAAAATGGCTTTCAAAGCTTTCAACTCTTGTTTTTGTATATTTAGGTGTACAGATTTATAGAGTCCGGTCAATAAATGCTGAAGTGGTTGTTTTTTTTTTGTTTTGTTTTTTTTGTGCACTAACATAATATGTTTCATGGTCCCATCACACAACTATGTGACCATTCACATAAACAAAGATACAGACGGTGGGGAAATCATAGCTGGTGCCAATCATGATGTTGAACAGAGAAAACTGTTTCTATGGCTTTAATGTGACGTGACATCATTTGTCAAAAATGTATTTCGAACAAAGACTGTATCTTTGTTCATCTGTCTATGCCAGCAACTTATAGTGATAGCCAGAAGAAATAACTCATTCAGTTAGATGGCAGAAAATATCCAATTGACCCGTGTCCACTTTTTGTGGCATTTTTGTTTGGTGGTGTGCCGTGAGATTTTGTGAACTTAAAACATGTGCCTTGACGCTAGATGAAAATTAGGAATCACTGATTTGGCGTATTGTATTAAACTAGGCATATTCACACAGAAATGTCCCAATGGAGATTTGAACCCAGATTTTTTGACTGGGTTCAAACCTTTTGAAAGGTCGAAAAAAATGCCACAAAGAGCAAGCAAACGTGCAATCCTATGACGCTGGCTGAACTGAACTCACGGCCGATGCCTTGCATGACATCCTGCGTGATTGCAGTCAGAATTTGTGCAATTTTGCACGCTGGGCGACCACCCGCGCTCGCCCCCTTGGCATGAAACGACCGCGCCGCCACGGGCCCCGTTCCCCAAACCGCGTTCGCCGTCATATCACAGCAGCAGCAAAACGGCCAGGGGGAAGTTCTTCACGCGTCTCGTTTTCCCCTGTTTCCTTGTTTAGTTTGTCTGGTGTCGTGCTCAATTTCTTTTAGCAACACCTCTCTGCTGGAGCGGAGGCAAGGAGGGAGCGCGTTGACTTGAATACTTAGCAGGTGCGGCCTTGAATTTGCTGCTCATTCTTGAGCCTTCTGCTGAAATTAATGATGAGGATGACTAAATGGGCTGTCACAATACACCACTCGGGAGACTCGCACGGGTGGGCTGCTGGCAGAGCACTTACGCAGTCAGCTATGCGCGCGCACAAAAACAAAAGGCGGAGGGGCTATTTCTCAAGGTGAAGTGACCTGAGAGTGCTTACAGTTAGAGCGCAAGGCTGGCGAGAAGAGAAGAGGGAGAAAGGGAGGCGAGAGAGTGAGTTAAATAAAAGCAGGTCTGGTCCAGGTGGGCTTCACGCGCTGTTATTTTAGGAGGGAGGGCGGGGGGAGAGGGACGGATGGAGGGAGGCGAAGATGAATGTCGTTAATTAAGACGAGCAGGCGGAGGAGACAGTGCGGAATTACACAAACACTAATTAGAGGCTTCGTTAGGGGCAGAAAATGAAAGCAGCGCATCCATCATGGCCAGACGCCATCCTTCTTCTTCTTCTTCTTCTTCGTCTGCTCTCATTGCCCAATTTGCCCCACTGGGTCTTCCCGCCGCCACTTGTCATTCCTCGCCGGCCTCCCGTCCCTTCATTGATCCACGACGCAGTTCACTAAAGGGGTGCCATTAAGCATTGGGTATCAAAGCGGACACCTGCGATTTGATCTCCCGGAACTTTTCTGGTCATTGAACTCGTTCATTTCAATTCCTGCCACAGACAAATACTCACGCACACACACGCGCACACACATATGCATCCAGACATCAGTGCCGTGTCAGCACTATTTTTATTGTCTCACAAAGCCGGTCAATCCCTCTTCTCCTCCTACATCCAATACAACACATAGAGCGTGGCGCTTCACTTTTATTGCTTCTCTTGTCTCTCCTTCACCGCTCTAACCAGGCGGCATATCAGCCGCACGCTGTTGTTGTCTCAATCAATTTCCTCTGCATTCACGCACGCGCCGGGCGCGCACACATAAGCACGTCGAACGGGAAATAATGAGGCATCCGTTCAAATCGAGCCAAGTGTTGCCCACGTGAACGTCTCTATCTTTGCACGAAACATGGTGAGATTCTTTTATTGCCTTTCTTTTTGTGTACTATGACATCACGATGCCCTGTATGGCTATAGGAAGGGCCGGAATTCATATTTCCGAATATGCTTATTTTACTGGTGTATTTTCAGGCTGTGCCTGTTTAGTTGACTGCAAAGCTATTTTGGGGTTGTGAAATGACAACAGGTGGATATTCATGCCTTTGTCACATCCCGGCTCGATTACGACAATGCCCTTTACTTTGGAGTCAGCCAGTCCTCCATTAAGCGCCTTCAGCGAGTCCAGAATGCCGCTGTTCGCCTCTTGACTGGTGCTCGTAAGAGGGAGCACATAACTCCTACTCTGGCATCCCTTCACTGGCTCCTCAATCATTTTAGAGTTATTTTCAAGATCCTCTTATTTGTTTTCAAATCTCTAAATAATCTCGCGCCACCTTACCTCTCTGAGCTCATCCGCCCCTACACACCTGCCCGGAGCCTCAGGTCTGCGGACCAGACATTATTAGAAGTACCAAGAACTAAACTGAGGCTCAGAGGGGATCGAGCCTTTTCTGTTGCTGGTCCCTCTCTCTGGAATGACCTCCCACTGAACATTTGGCAAGCCTCCTCGCTGCCCATCTTCAAAACCCTCCTCAAAACTCACTTGCATTCTTTGGCATTCGACTCAGCATGACTTAGATTTGTTCTTGGTTTTACTGTTTGGTACTTTCTACCGTCTTTATTACCGATTTGTTTTGCTGTTTATTGTATATGTTAAATTGCTCCAAAATAATATTTTGTAGAAGAATAAAAAGAACATTCAAAAAGACAAATAAATCACAAAAATCGAATGTATTTTCGCCCTTCCTTGAAATTAATGAACAAGAAGAAATAAAATGGGAAAACCCCCAGACTGAACTTCTATCTGACAGGTGAGGGGCGGAGCTAAACTACATATTGTGGCAGGCAAATGACAAGTGACCCCACCGGGAAAGTAATAGTTTGATGGCAAAAAGGTGATTGGCACCCTGATAGAAAATGCATTCTACAAATAAATAAAATGATTTAGGCCCGGGCCTCATTACATTTTAGAAGGGTATACTTCTGCCAAGGCCAAAGTCATAAAATGACTTCTTTTTTTTTTCTGCTGTAAAACGCATCAGTACCAAAACGTAATCTCCACTGAGCAGATTTATTGTAGCCTTTTTACGCCGCTTTTACTCTGCATTAAATGCAATAACGAGGGGGGAATTGTTCTGTCACATGCACAGGGCAGAGAATTGGCTCAATCTAGGAAGGATAACTTGACGATACTGAGGTGTGTTAAATGTGAGCCAGCTGCAAGACTGTAATATGCAACACATGTATGGGCCATATTCCTCCAAGGTACAATGTGTTCTAATGGAAACAGGCTAGCGCCTCAAATTATCCATCCATCCATCCATTTTCCGATCCGCTTTATCCTCACAAGTGTCGCGGGGTGTGCTTCGGGCAGTTGGCGAAGGACACCCTGAACTGGTTTCCAGCCAACCTCAGGGCACACAGAGATGATCAACTATCCACGCTCACACTCACACCTAAGGACAATTTAGAGTGTTCCATTAACCTCCTACGCATGTTTTTGAAATGTGGGAAGAAACCGGAGTACCCATAGAAAACCCACGCAGGCACGGGTAGAACATGCAAACTCCCCACAGGAAGGCCGGAGCCGGAATCGAACCCTGCACCTCTGCATTGTGAAGCTGATGCGCTAACCACTCACCACCAGGCCGCACTCAAATTATACACTCAAAAGAAAAGTGTGGGGGGGGGGGGGGGGGGTGTTGGTGGATGCTCCATGTAAGACAGAAAAAAAATAATAACTGAGCTTGGACCGAGATGAAAAAGTCACTTTGACAAATCTAAGATTTATACTTCAGTGCTACTGACTGCGAGAATGACTTTGCTGCAGGGCTCCCCCCCACCCCCCACCGTCCCCTTTCTGGAATGCTGAATGAAGACCTACTCGAAATATTGCAACAGTGTTTTTGTTTTCCTTTTCACTGCAGTTATGGTAAAAGTCATGGACTAATTTGATGAAAATGTACCGCAACCACTTACTTAGGTTGTTGTCGTATAAAGGCGATTAGAACTTTAGACAAATAAATACAGCTGAGTGTCAGAGGATGAACGGGACCAATTCCGAGAGACCGGTTTGAGCTCCACTTTGGTTAAATTGAGAGGGAAAAAAAATAATTCCCATTGGAAATAATGGAAAGTGAATGAATCTGTTGCTGGGTGAACTTGGTGCCACCATTTAAATTGCAGTGTGTTATGTAACATTTTTAGCATTTTGTCCATTTGGATTGGAGTATAAAGTTCAGGTTAGCTGTCAATCAGTTATACAGTATTTATAACAATATTCCAAAAACATTTCTCCACATCATATTTGATTAGATCTTTTAAATGGTCGTATTCCTTGTCTGATTGGTTGGGAGATATTAACATGCTTGTACCTTCTTAGAGCAAAGCATCGGCGGTCGATATTTTGTTGAGTTTACTAACCAAATATTCTTCCTTGCCTTATATCAGGGATGGGCAACTGGATGTTGGATGGGCAAGTCACATGTAGCCCCTGACAACACTTTGATTGGCCTCTTGATTCGTTTAAGAAAAAAAATATGTATAGATATTTTTTCTTTTTTCACAAACCAAACCCTTTTCCCCCCCCAAAATATTAATATTCAAAAGACATTTTTCATGAAAAACTGTAGAAATTAAAATATGACAATAAATAGCCAAAATAAGAACAAATACTGAAAAAAAAAGAAATCTGTGAATATAAGAATCTGTCGCTGCCAAACTGCGAGTACGTCAGAAGTTGGCTGTAGTTTTAATGTCGTAGTACCACCGCTAGATAACAAATAATAAATTACACAATAAGTAAATCTGATTTTCATCAGATTTGAAATGATAAACTGGAATATATAAACCTCCATAATATTAAAATGTTGAGGATTTGTTTGGGGGAAAATGAGTTTGTTTGCTGTTCAGCCCTTTTGTGCCATTCTTGAATGTTTTTTCCTTTTTTTTTTTTTGGTTTTCTTTAATGCCAGAAAGACCTTTGCATTGGGAGAAAAATATATATTTTTTAAACTTGCCAGATACATTAAATAAATAAAGTCTAACATATTAGTATGTGGACTTCAGAGGCTCTGGCAGGAAGATAATGTCCCGTCTGGATGGGAGCTTGACTAATGTTTACCATATTCCCCTCTGGCATCAATCTCATACAACTCTTGGCAGGAAAGCAAATATTTCTCCCAGTATCAAGCTGCTTCTTTGATGATTTTTTTTTTGTACTTTAAAAGACAAGTAACACTTGTTGAGGAAACGCTGGAGTCTGCATATTTAGCTTTGAATGCATACTACTGAAAGTCATTACGCTGCTCCTACCCTTTCCACCAGTGGAAGCAGGGACGGGAGCACCGCCCTGTGCTCTCTTGATCCCGATGAAGGATACCCGGTTGCCACCGTAACGGCCGCATGTTGATGTGCAGCCGTGCCGCTGTGCTGCCTCCCATCGTCCCGTAATCCCTGCAGGTGAGGGGGTGGGGGTGCGGGGGAGGGGGGAGGGTGAGATGGATTCCCAAGTATCTGATTGAGTAGCACACAATATGAATAATTGATTGTCAGGTTCCCTGTTCCAGTGAGCACACAGAATGCAGACAAACACACACACACGCACACACACACGCACACGCAGGCGAGTCACTCAGGCTCTACTAATCCTCCAGGAAATGTAGTACGTGATGCAATTAGCGGCAGAATTGCTAATGTTGTCTGTGTGCCATCCGATCGTGTGTCTCAGTGTGTGTGTGTGTGTGTGTGGAGCACTTTCAGCAAGGATATGAATTAAATTCATTCATAAATGTAAGACTATTGATTAATGTTCAGGGAGTTCCCACCTCTCGCTAAGCTCAACCAAGACATTTCCATCAAAACATGGTAACAGTAGCTTCCTGTGCAAAAGTACTTGGCCATCACTGGTTTTGTTGATTTATTTTGTTCTTTCTTATAGCAGCCTTTTTGGTCTGTCGTGGCCTTTCAAGGTCTCAAGATTTTTGCCTTTTATAGTACCAACGCAATGATTTTGCAAGAAAAAAAAATCAAGATGGTCGAAGTGTTGACTTTACAGCTTTAGTTGAAGAGGTTTCCTCCAAACATAGTATTTAGCATTTCGGATTGGCGTCATTTTATGCACAGAACCGCCTTCAAAGGAGCCAAAGTATTCCACATAATATGACAAGTATCACTTTCAAAATGATTCATAGTGCACCATATTATATGCACAGTGCAACTTTCAAAGGATCCAAAGCATACCACATCATTTTTCCAACACGGTGAACTTTGCACTATGTACTCTTCATGAAATGGCTGTAATTCCTACATGGCCAATACCACAATTTTACAAACCGCTCTTAAATTAACGCTGAACTTTAACCTACTTCGGGACCTCACTGCAACTCTCCGCAACCTAAAATCTGTGACATAAATGAAGATTGACAAGTAAAAAGGAGGCCAAAACAAAAAGTATACATGTATACAATATGCTGTACTTTTTTTCCTCTTTTTCTTATAAAATAATTATTGAATGTTGTTAGAATGCATCACACTCCGTTTTTGTTTCAACTCGTTAGTAGACAAATCTTTTTTTCCTCCAGATTTGTATTGATCCGCCCTCTATGCAGTGACTGTTTTATCGACCGTCTCATCTGTCAGCCGCTAATGTTTCTTGTTTAGTTTTGGGGATTAAATCGGCAGATCCGACGACAGCTTCGCAACAGAATGATTGGATTGCAGGAACAACAACGCACATTTGCTCCCGAGTTGGAGGCCGGCCAGCCTGCTTCCATCGTTTCTGCTCGGGACTCCCGAAGGAGCGCGGCTTCATTTTTTGTGTCATGTGGTCAAGTGATGAAGGCCAGGCCAAGTTTCTTTACATCTCTGCCAACTAAACGGGCTTTACATGAATGCCTTCAATGACATTTCAAGGAACTCAGAGAGTAACAACTATAAATATAACTGATTAGCAAGGGGAAATTCCTGTCAACCCTCCAGCTCTAGATAGATAGATAGATAGATATCTCACAGAGGTGCAGGGTACGTTCCGGCTCCGGCCTCCCTGTGTGGAGTTTGCATGTTCTCCCCGGGCCTGCGTGGGTTATCTCCGGGTACTCTGGTTTCCTCCCACATTCCAAAAGCATGCATGGCAGGCTGATTGAACACTCTAAATTGTCCGTAGGTGTGAGCGTGGATGGTTGTTCGTGTATGTGTGCCCTGCAATTGGCTGGCAACTGGTTCAGGGTGTCCCCTGCCTACTGCCCGAAGAGAGCTGGGATAGGCTCCAGCACCCCTCGTGACCCTTGTGAGGATAAGCGGATTGGAAAATGGATGGATGGGTCTCAAACACACCGACGCCCACGCACCCACGCCCACACACACTAAAGGTTAATGATGGCATGAGTTTGACCCTAAGGAAGACCCAACCCATCCATCCATCTGTCCTGGGCTGCTCCCTGGACACTCTGGAGTAGGTGGGCAACAGGAGGATGCTAGCAAAGCTAACAGCTATGATGGACCCACGACCACTGAACTGTGAGGTCAAAGCGCTAACTACTGGACCACCAGAAGACACAACCACTTTATTTAATTCTCGCATCCCTCTCATTCCCATCACTTCTTTTGGATATTTAGTTTGATTGATTGCCTCTTGTTGGAAAATTTGGCGTTTTAATAACTCAAGTGTAAAAGGAGGTCACGTGCAGGAAGGCGAAAGGCCAGTAAGAAGAAATAAATAAAAAGATCCTATCAAGATTCTTCTTCTCTGGTGCCTTTTCTTTAATCTCGGTGGAACTCTGCGGCGCTTTCATCCGGCTAAATGTTGGAGCCCGAATGGATGTCACTCTGAGCTCCTCTCTGATCTGCGGTGAGGAAAAATACATGTAGGCATTCCAACAGAAGTAATGGATGTCGACACAGACGGGGGGGAGAAAAAAAAATCTGAGAAAAGCCTGTTGCCACAAAACTACTGACGATGACAGAGGACAATATTTCCTCAAGGGAACTTACAACCTGATAGCGTAGTGGTTCATGTAGCTGACGAGGGATTGCACCAAGCCCCTGTCATAAAACCTTCTACACAAAAATTCTGCTCAATATCTTTATTTCTTTTAGCTAGCAAGCATATTGCACACGAACGGGTTACCTCAACAACAACAAGGATGATGATACTCATTCGCGACTTTATTTTTCTCCGTTTCTTACTCATTTATCACCGTCAAAGAATATGCCTCCCCCGCACCCCCATCATATTACAAACGGCGATTTTTGAACGATAAAACTATTTTCTCATCTCGCATCTTCGCACTTCAGTAGAAGAAACTATTGACCGTCACTGCCATACAACGACAGTGAGCCCAGTTCGAAAAGAGAAGAGGAATAGAGCAAAGATAGCAAGAGACACAGCAGGAGATTTTTTTTAAGCCTTTATTTAGATGGCAATTATTCACATTGGTCATTAGAGTGCCGGATCACTTTCGCTCATTTACTGAAAGACTGCGAGGGCAATCATTAGGAGATATCACTTTCAGCCCCGTCCCCTGATGAGGGGAAAGCGAGGCAGTCGGATAACAGTCTGGAAGTCCACATCCTCCTTCCAGCCATGAGAACATAACTGGCAATTAATAATTCAAATCACGAAACCGTAAACTGGGGTGTCAATATGTGGGAGTTTATATTGTTGCCGTCTCAATGGAGGGGGAGTAAGAAGGGGCTAATTATTTTTCAGAAACTGTGTTGTCGCTGCTGTCTTTGACCGCTTCATCAAGTGAAAAGTGCCTGTGAAGTTAATTGGAGCCAATGCGGTTGGATTCTTGTCAGGAAGCAGCGCGTTTCGGTAATGTATTGTTTGCGTGTTACATTTGTGAGCCTGTCAAAGGTGGTGATGAGAGAACAAAAGTGAGGAGGTGTTTTAATCACACACGCACGCACATGCACACACACACACACACACACAAGCTTGTGCAACTGTGCATTGATAACTACGAGCAAAAAAAAAATCTTTCAATCATTCATAGATGGGGGGGGGGGGGGGGGAATAAAAATCGTCTGTTTCTTGTATCTCTCAGCCTATAATTTGAAGGTCTTTGGTATGCTTGAATGTCTCCCGGGGGAACAATTACCTCGCTTTGAGGCTGCCAAACGTCCATCTGATTGCAAAACATGCCGTAAATTCTGAAAGCAGCAAATGTTTTGACTTAAGAAAATGTAAAAAACATGTTGCTTGTGCGCATAGCACATGTCCTTGCAGGACACAGGACCAAAATTAGAAAACATGGTTCTTAAAATATATCATGTAGTGCCAGGTAGTGTCAACATATAGCCAACATGTTTTACACAAACTAAATTTCACACAGTCTAGATTTTGGAACATAAAACGAATGAAACTTTTATCTTCCGACAATTTGAAGTCCAACTAGCATCACACAGCAAATGTGATTGAAATCAGTCCACCCATCATGTGATCAAAAGGGCCTCATGTTCCCTAAAACGACAGTCGTAACTCCACTTACGAAATTAATTGGTTCTGGAAGAAATTTCGTAACTCGAAAACTTTGTAAGTAGAGACGCGTTTTCCATGTAAATTTCCTAATCTGTTCCAAGCCCCCACCCAAATTCAGACATACAGTAATCCCTCGTATATCGAGGTTAATGGGGGCCAAAACCACCCGCGATAAAAGAAAATCCACGAAGTAGCGACCAATAAACATATACAGGTTAAAAACAAAACAAAACATTTTTAAGTCCGCAAACGGTCCGCGAGAAGCTGCAAAACAACAGCGAGTCACATAGAGCAACATATACAGTACTGTACTCCATGTATATATATATATTTTTTTTATTTTTATGAATAGGTTTGAAAAAATCTGCGATGCACTGAAGCCGCGATAAACAAACCGCGAAATAGCGAGGGATTGCTGTCAATGTTTTCTAAAGCATAAAAATGCATCAAAATATACAACAAATACATGTTACAATTAGATTATTGCACAATAAATGAAAGTTGTGCAGAATGTAAAAAAACATAGAATAAAGAATAAAAATTATGGCCATTTAACCTGTAACTGCATCCTCATCGTTTTTTGCCCTCTTTAGTTCATGTTTTTTTTCTCAGAAGTGTTTTTTGCCTGATCCAAGGACGTTTGCTTTTATCGGCTTTTAGCAATCCTTCGAAAATGTCCAAGGCATACGTCACAGCATCGTGAGCGATAACCCGACTGCGATAACACTTTTTCTGGGTGATTCGCATTTACGTAAAACTATCGAAACATCTCATGGGCCGCGGAGCGAATCATGAGGACGCTGCAAAGACACGTATCGATCTATTTATCTATCTGCACACATAGGGAAGAGGTCCCTCTTAGCCAATGAGATGCCAGGAAGATGCTCGGTAATAGCCAATGGCAGAGCAGCTATACGTTTGTTGCGTTCAGGAAACTCGGAGCTGCAAGGAGCAGCCCATACTGTACATTTACATTTCGTATCTTGACATTTCTTTCGTAAGAAAGTGGCAATATTTTCTCGTTGAGGCGTTGTGTAACTTGAAAATTGAAAAAAAAAAAGACACGTTCGTAACTAGAAAAGGTAAAAGTTGCCTTTTATGACACGGGATTTTTTTTTCAAAAATAATTTGCCCCTAAATTGTCATGCGTTTCATGTGTAACCTCGCCCTCACCTGCCACGAAATATTTGTGCATGATTAGTGGAGTCACTGTGCATCCTTCGCTTCCCTCCATCACTTCTCTGCATCACTCTGTGCGCTCTGTGTGCTTCGTTTCCCCACTTTCTAGCCTCTCCGCGCAAAGTCATTCTAAACACTCCACCCTGAACACCTCAACAATTTATCCTCTCTCCCTCACTCCTGTCCCCTGCTCCGTCCCAGATGGACACTTTGAGATGAACGAGGCTCCGGCTGTGGAATCCTGCCAGCATTGAGTCACTGAAGGTTGTGCCTTGATCTCTAGTTACCACAAGAGCCCACCTCACTATTCATGCTCTGCTATCTTCGGAAAAAGAAGCAAACTTTCTACTTAAATGCTTTTAAAAGCAGCCAAGGAGACACAAGAACAGTTTAAACGGTCAAAGTGATAAATAAAGTGTGCCAGGTTTCAACTCCTGATCATTTGAGGAGGTTGCCAAGGGGCTCGCCTGCCTCAGAATAAAGACAACGCCTCATAAATTAATCTTTTATACTCTTTTAGGAATTGTGTGATTTAGTTGTCCGTCCCCCCCCCCCCCCCACAGCCCCCCAATACAGAAGATGCCAGCACACAACCTTGTCCATTCATGTAGCTATAGTGAAACACAATCTGTTCACGAAAGCTGGTCAGCTTCATATTTTTGCCATAAGAAAAACATGGAAAGAGAAGTGTGCAGTCATAAAATATGTACAAACCAAACAGGCGATGTTTGAAAGGACATTTCAATATTTTTTTTTAACATTTATGTTCCAGTGTTTGAAAAGTTAAACACTCTTAATTTTAAGCTTTTCAGGGACAGCGGTTACTACAGTGGACAGCTTCTCATGTTATCAAGTTACAGGGTGCATGAAAGGGTTCATGACGAGCAATTTACCAAGGCCCTGCGGGACTTGATGCCGGGTTTGCGATGACAGTAGGTCAACAGTGAAACGTTTCTTTTATTAAATACGACCATCTCGAGGTACACTGAAAAAACAATGTTGTGTTGAATGTACTCAATTTTATTTCGTCAAGTGGTTGTACGAAATAAAATCATCTGGATCCAGATACATTTTTAAGTAGTTGTATTGGCTACTTTAAAACAGTAGTTGTATGGTCTATTTCAAATGGGTATCCAGATGATTTTATTTCTAAAAGAAGGCGTGGGAGCTTGACCAATACAGTCTGCCTTTCAAACAGTTTAACATCTAATAAATGATAAGGATAAGAAGTTCAATGGAAATTTTTGGGAGGTGAAATGGGAAGTCTCAAAGGTGCCTTATGCCATAAGGTGTCAAAATCAAGGTCCGGGGGCCAGATCTGGCCCGCCACATCATTTTCTGTGGCCCGCAAAAGCAAATCAAACATGTCAAGTTCCATGATGCTTGCTAAAGTCTGAACCAAAATTTCAAATTGTCATCCATAATCCACAGTAACAGTCATTATTTTTGACTTAAGATTTTGAAACTAGCTATTCATCAATTTGTTGTGCACTGTGTATGTAATATGTGGAGGTGATGAAGCATTTATATGGGTTCCCAAAATTCATAACGGGCCTCCAATACAAACCGTAACGACAACGTGGCCTCGTACAAAAACGAGTTTGACACCCCTGCCTTCTGGTGATATTGATTTTTAGAGACCAAAGTGAAGACCAAAGTGAAGGAAAAAAAGACAAAGAAAGAGGAATGACGGGAAGCACAGTTGACACTGATCAGCGCTGGAGAATAAAAAGAACAAGACGCCGTTTCCAATGGCATCGCACACTTGTATTCAGTTGGGGCTACTTACACGGTCAATAGTGATGGATGGCACAAGCTATCAATAATGAATAAAAATGTACTGTACTGTAGAAGACACCTTTTTTGCTCCATCTACAAATATGTACCATGCCTCCAAAACAAAAACAAAAACCAGCCTCTTAACATGCTCCAAAAAAAAAAAAAAGTTGTAGTACGTAGCATAAATACACAACTGTCCATTTTTTTTAAAAATGCGGGCAAATATAAGAAGCAAGAAATGGGGGGTTGGGGGGGGGGGGGGATTCATCGGGGAGAGGTAATACAGTGTGTAAAAAAAAAAAGCATTCGATAAACATGTCGCCATGGCAACCTAGATGTAATTTGCTTGGTGAGGAAGAAGGGGAGCGATGGGAATTGAGGGAGAGTGATGGAGGAAAGGGAATAGAAAAGCATTTACCATCGCTGCTCGAGTCAAGAGGTGTAATTAGGGGTTAGAGAGAGACGGGGACAGACTGACGGAGAGAACACAATGCTTTTATTTTTTTTTTTAAACACACAAAAGGAGTAATTGTGATGACCATCTCATCAAAGTGGCACAATGGCAAATGAGTGGCAAGAATAAAAAGGCAGACCGAGAAAAATAACAAAAAAAAAAAAGCGAGTCCACCCAAGACACCAAATGAAGGACTATCGAGAGAAATTTAGAGGGAGTGGAAGAAAAATCAAATGAAGGGATGAAGCCATTCATTGGGGCGCAGAGGAGTGATTGTGCGATTTAAACATGCATATGGCCCATCAAGAAAGGGAGAGGCCAAAAATAGCTGGATTATTGGGGGGGAATGGAGCATGTGTGCGACAGGCTCAAAGATATACTGTAGAGTGTGTGTGTGTGTGTGTGTGTGAGAGAGTGAATGTAGTTGATTAGTGCCCCTTGGAATTGACTTGGTGTCAGCCTGTATAAGTGGAGATAAGAACATGAAGAGGCTACTGACACTGCTGTACAAGAGCAATGGGTCGGAGGCAATGGAGGGAAGTAGGGTCATAAAGACTGAGGGGTGGGGGGGGGGGGATGAAACAAGAAAAATGGTCCACTTCATCTTGTGAACATTCCTCCGAGTGCAAGCAGAGGACGGGAAGTCCAAAAATGTCTACAGATGGACGGCAAACTTGAGTCATCAAGAGTCAAACTTGGCCAGATGACTGAAAGGTAATCGAGTGTTCGCGTTGAGGAAAATCTGATCAGCGCGAGATCAACAGGGAAATATGATGCTGGAACGTGTCAGGGCAATCATTTGAAAAACCTGATTGATGTCAGCCATTTTGAGTTAGATATCATTCAAAGCAGACATGTTCTTCCTGGGACTATTGCAAAATGTCATAGTGACAAATTAAGCGTGCCTGTTTTAACGTGGTCGCAACTGGACAAAATGATGTCAACATAGCAGTCGAACATTGGACATGAGTGACCTTCAGCTATTTTTTTTTTTTTTTTTTTGGAGTCAGTCCAAAAATCAATAGCGTTCTTGCTTTGGCATTGTGAGAATTGTTTTAATGTAGCTGGTTGAAAACTAACTGGTAGCACAGTGAGGGGAGGGAATTGTACCAGACTAATGTCAAGGAAGCAGGACATCTTATTGTTCGAAGAGCTATCCTGGGGGAGGAACTAAAGTTAGGAAATGACTGCCGCAAATGTATGATGGTGACGAATGTCAAAAGCAATAGTTGGGGGTACTCCAAAACTAGCTGAAGAAAGAGTCTCTTTCACCAAGTATCAGCAGCAGATATGCAGTCGCAACGTGTGCCAATTTTGTCAAATGGGGAGGGTGTCACCACATAGAACATGCCAAACCCACAGTACAACAAAACAGCAGCTCAAAGGAGTAACGACCGAGAGGCAAGTAAAGCACGCATACGATGACTATGACTATGAGAAAACACCTTGTCTAAATTTTCCGACTGACGTGTAATTACCACAACTATATACAAATGTGCTGCAAAGCGTGCAAGTCACCATTCAAACTGGGGACAGTGTCAGATTCTTTTTCAAAATTTGTAGACTTCTAGAACAAATATTGTGAAATGTAAAAAAAAAAAACAAAGGTTTGAAAATCCTGAAGTGTTGACAACGAAATTTGCAACCCAGCTACCACTAGCACTTTACACCGCACAAATCAAACTGTTGCCGTCTTCCATAAGAAGACAAATTTTATTTAGTAAAGAACCACAACCTGTCGAGTTTTAAAAATGCATGCCGCAAAGTTGAAATGTCACGAGGCCACAAAGAACACCATGAACACTTTCGTAACACCAGAACGAAAACATGGCAAGGTAGCAGCTTTGAAAAAAAAAAAAATGAATCGTAAAATTTTCCATCCTAATGAGTCACTCAGACAGAACACGCATGCTGAATGATCCCTCGCCAGGAAGTGATGGAAACCATATTTGACCATTGAGAAGATCAATGAAAGCCAAAATCAGGACAAATGACGGATGGACAGCGTGGAGGATGAAAATAATTATTTTGGAAGCGGTACAGAGGAATGACAAGTCTAAAATAAAGTGGAAAGTAAATAGTGTATTAAGGAGAGACAAGTAGATGCTGCGCATTTGGACTTGAGCTGCGGCCAGAATGGGAAAATCAGCATGCAGGGGGAAATTTAAAAAAAAATAATAAAAATCAGCTTTGCAATCAAGTCGCTCTTAATTTAGTTCAGCACTCCCATGAGGTAAATAACACCACTTTTTCCAAAACGGGTTGATTCAGACTAAAAAAATAACCATCATTTTCATCTGTCCCAGGAAACAATGACGAGGACCCAAAGTCGGAGATGTCATTCAGTTTGCCCCCCCCCCCCACCCTGCCCTTTTGGCCTCACCCTCTGCACGCCCCTGGATGGTTCACTTGGGTCACGTTCAGCTCCATCGCTCTGGTGCGCAATGGGCCTCAAACTTGAAAACCTCTTCAAGTTTAGTAGTCCTTGGCCCAAAGTCTACTGGGATAGGCTCCAATCATGCGTAACCTTGGATAGAAATGAATCGATGGAAGCTTTTCAATTTCGAGCCCACTTTTCAGTCCCTTACAAGTAGGAGTATGCATTTTTATAAGTCACCTTCCAAAATTAGTTAAGGGGCTCTGGAACACAACATAAAAACAGGCTTTTGCTCAAAAGGTATTAATATTTTATACTTTTTTTTTTTTGGACAGTTAATAAACTTGAAGAATGAGCAGACGAGCATTGACTTGTGCCTCCATGTGCGTATTCTGCAATTAACAATAATGCGACGCAGTGCGTGCAATTGCGACCTCCTGGCATCCTCCACAAGATTGTGGTTCAACGGATCAGTCACGGCCAAAAAAAAGAGCCCTCGTGGAGTCTTTTCTTCCACTGTGGACCTCACTGTATTTGCTGAGGGAGTGCTTGCTCGCCGGCGGGGACAAATTAGCCACATCGGAGCACTGAGGCATCATGGGAAATTAATGATCTCCAGGAAGTGAGCTAATGAGTCCACGGGCACACACGAACGAGATGAGATAAAGCAACAGGAGGAGAACGAGAAGGAGAGGGCGGCTAATAAAATGCTATCCATCGATGAGCGATAGAAGTGCTATAACACACACACACACACACACACACACACACACACAGAGTGGGAGAATTCAATAATTAGAGAGGACCACCGGTGGCTTTCACGTACCGAGGTGCAGTGATTACAGTACTGTCCTTACACCATCCCCTGAGGGTGTGTGACAAGCAAGGAATTAACACTTATCTCACATAAACACACGCACAACAAATGAGGCGAGTGCAGATAACAGGGGGGGGGGGGGGGGGGTGGCATTGGTGTGGGTCAATTGTGTTTGACCAGCTTGTGTGGTAGGTAGCTGTGCGCACCATTTGCTAATCGAGGTGTATTTAGTTAGAGGGAGCAAGGGTGGGGAGACATTTTCCTATTCGTGGCCACTTCACGTTTTGTGAAGTCCTCAAGAGAGCCAAGCTGAATTTATTTATTGGATTTTTTTAAATAACTTTTCCTCTGGTGTTTTAATTGTTTTTAGATCTGTATTTGGAGGGCCGAATCAACTGCTGGATTGGGTGGCAAATGGCCCATGGGCAGTCAGTTCCACACCCCTAAGTGGAAGACCAGGTGTTTTTTTTTTTTTCAAGGAGCTTTTTTGGTTCAAAAATGTGTTTTTTTACGACTAACTCACCCAGCACTGCAACAAAACAGGTGTTACCATTACCAAGGAAGGCACATTTAAGACTTTTTATGGACATTAGTGGTGTGGATAACTGCAATCTATCCAAGTAAATACTTGTCCAGTGTCGCCAATATTGATACGGATACAATGAATGCAGTAAGTAAATTGGCTGGATTACGAAATAGCAAAATCTTCAGAGCAGGGGCGTCAAACTCATTTTTGTTGCGGGCCACATTGTAATTATCGATTCCCTAGGAGGGCTGTGATGACTGAAACTATATAAAGAAGTCAAGAATAACGTTTTATTCAACGATTGTTTAAGTAACTGTTATGAGAGGTTTGGTAACAAGAAAATGCTGACAATATGTCACCGATTCATTTCATGTGAAAATCTGACATTTTGGCACAGATTTTAGCAAGCATCATGGAAGTTGTTGTCTTTGATTTGCTTTCGCGGGCCACTGAAAATGATGTGGCGGGCCTTGCGTTTGACACCTGTGGTATAGAGCAAGCATATTGTGCCAAGGCCTTTGTATGATTTTGTATGATGCCACAAATGGCCAGTGGCCCTCTGAAAAATATGAACTTATGCTAAGGATGACTGAAATATTATGTTCACAACTATTACTTAATGTTGTCTGCCAACGTGAAAGGCCTCTTGCAGGAAACTCTGCCTCTGGCAAGGATGTCTTCGTGATTTCTCCCTTCCTCTCTCCATTTCTGCAGCTCATTGTTTTCCGACAGGTCATTTCCTACATATTTGAATACATTTGTTTTGAATAAAATTGCAGCAGTGGACACAGGAGCAAAACAGAATTCAAGCAACCATCACAATCAGTAATACTTCAACGATAAAATAATGATTTATTTCAATTGAAATAATTTAGGCATCATTATACAATTTTAGAATACAGAAAAAAATGTATTTGTAAAATAATTTTCTCTTTTACTATTATTTACAAGTAGAACCAAACAACTCAATGAGATAAATTATTACAAATACACATTTTCAAACGAATAAATAATTTTTAAATCAACCACTTCTAAACCAATGCAACAAATATTACGGGACTTTTCCTGGTGCGCACACCTGAAACTAATCTGCACCACACAAGATGTTGATTACCACTTCTGTGGCCTTTTCAAGACGTATTTAAGAGTTACGTGTCAGTTTGAGCTGCGGTACATACCCTGAATGAGAAGTTTAGAGTTTAAACCATGTGATTTATTTACCTGGCAATAATTGTCGCCACTAATAGGGACGAGAGGAGAAGGGCGACAACCTCTGCTGTCTATCTACACCAGACGGCGCACGTCACTCGCAATTGTCTCTCTTGCCTGACCACACCCTTGTGTTCTGATTGGCCCAAAGTTTTCCCAAGCCCGCCCCTTCTAACCTTAGCGGCTCCACCCTCCACCCCCTCCCCAGCGCAACCACTTCTCAGCCAAAACCTCCTTCTTCTGTCACATCCCCACAATCTTCACCTTTTTTACTTTTTGCTATTTAAGGAAGCGAGCTGGTGCGAAAATGACGATTTTGGATAAACTGGCAACGACTCCTCAGTTTGGAGGCACGAAACTTCCGAGCATTAAGTGACTCCCTCAAGTCACCTTTGGCAGAATGACGCACGTTCACTATTAACTGATCAAGCTGTTCGGTCTCCTCACCTGTTTTGTGTGTGCGTGTGTTTTGGGTTGTTTTTTTTTTTGTTTTTTTACACTTCTCAAGTGCTGCGTGCGTGGCCCCGGCGAGACGTGCGCGTGATGGGTTCCCTCATTTGGACCCCGGCCACCCTCCCTGCTTGGAAAATCACTTTTTTACTTTTAAACATCATCTCAGCCGTCGTGAGCAAAAGACACGCAGTGTACTGGAACTCCACCAACACCAGGTAACTCAATTCCTGCTTATTTTTATGCATAGGCTTTTAATCATTTTGCAGAATGTTGCCTGTAAGGTGCAACTATCTGTCATCAGCTTCGCACAAGCCTGGCTGGTCTGAGCTTGCACTGTTGCTCAACAACCTACAGAATAGCTCAATAAATGAGTCAGTCGAAGGAATCTCTGCCATGCAGCACACCTCTTACTCGCCTCCTACCTGTGCAATGTTCATTTTTAACCTGACAACAATAATGGAGTCTTCCAGTATTTATTGATTTGTGTATGTATGTATGTATGTATGTTTACAATTTTTTCCCTCAACTGTGTGCACAAATGGAAAGTGGAGGTTGTGACTGTGGACGTGTGTGGGGTGGTGGACCATTCGCAATTCCAAACTTGGCTCACCTGCTGATCCAGGTGCACCTCGCAAAGATAATTGAAGGGTGCATGTGGGGGAGGGGATGGCACCGGTTAGCATGCTGGCCTCACAGTGCAGAGGTGCAGAGTTCGATTCCGGCTCCGGCTTTCCTGTGTGGAGTTTTCATCCTGTCCCCGTGCCTGTGTGGGTTTTCTCCAGGTACTCTGGTTTCCTCCCAGATTCCAAAAACATGCATGGCAGATTAATGGAGCAGTCTAAATTGTCCCTTGGTGTGAGTGAGCGCGGATGGTTGTTCGTCTCTGCGTGCCCTGCGATTGGCTGGCAACCAGTTCAGGGTGTACTCCGCCTACTGCCCGAAGACAGCTGGGATAGGCCGCAGCACACCCGCGACCCTCGAAAGGATAAGCGGAATAGAAAATGGATGGGTGGATGGATGCAAGTGGGGGACCTGCAGGTGGAAGTAGGGCTGTTGTTCTGAAATAACACTGAGCCTTCATTGCACATGTATAGCAGGTCAATTTGGCAGTCACGGTTGAGATTAGTGGTGTGCGCGTACAAGTGGGGGCACATTTGCTCAGGGCAACGTCTGTTTTGTTTAAATTTGTGTCATGGAAGGAGAAATAGAACTGTTGTCAATAGAATTACATTTACTAGCAATACAGTTTATAATTATATCATAACGTTGTGATTAGTATGCAAGTAAACCCCCACTCCCAAAAAAAATCTAAAGCACTTATCTTAACTGGGGCGAGAGGCACCCTACCTGTGCTGATCACCAGTCAATCCGTTGATTAAAAAAAAAAATCTAAACAACTTTTTTAAGCAATTTTTCCGACATGTTTGAAAGGTATTGTTATGGTGAATTTTGTGGCCATCGTTCCTGAAGTTGTTTGTGGCGTACTCCTCATCACCAAAAGAACACCAAACCTCGAGTGAAGCATAATGGTGGCAGCACAGTGCTTTGGGGCATTTTTTTTTCTTCAGTTGGAACTGGGGGGGGGGGATTATTTGAAGAGTTTCAAATACACGTCAGCATTGGCACAAAATTGTCCGATTTCTGTGAGAATGCAAAGAAAATTCAGGAAAAGCTTACTAGAACGTCTGAGCTGTATTGGAGGCAATTTAAGTGTTGGCAGGTGTGTGCTGACTTCAGTTTAGCATGAATTTGAATGTGGTTGGTTAATTTTGGGTGTGCACACTTGTGTCGCATCAGCTGCTTATTTTTACTTCTCTTGGAAATATTAGCATTTTAATTTCTATGACGTTGAAAAGGTTATGGGTCAAGTTAATGGTGGAAAAAAAAAGAAGTTATGTCGGTCACGTGTGTTGCTTTCCTACGTCACAATTAAATTTAATTCAGGTTTAGCGGCTATCGCTGGCATTCAAAAAAAATTATAAAAATCCCTCCGAAAAAGTCAAGACAGAGGTCTGCTATGTTTTGGTTGAAGTTGTACAAACCTTTGGGGCATTTGAATTGCTTCCAATGTGGTGGAGTTTAGTGTAATTGGCAGCAATGTGGCACTGCGAGGCTTGAGGACCTCTTTGGACCCATGTGATTCTGACATGAATGGTCAGAGGTTTTTTGGCAGGCACAAAATCACAGTGCCATCCATACAGAAGGCCAACAACCCTCCCGTGGTGCTGGTGGCTCATTCCCAGTGACCCTGCTCTCTCCTCGCTCCCTGAGTTAAAAGCAGGGTTCACCAGCTCTCGTTTTTTTTCCTCTCTTCACTCTTCATTACCGTCCTATTTACACCCCACCCCGACCCTCTTCACCCACCTCCTATATGCCATTTTCATCCTTCACAGCTCCCTCCTGCCCACTGATGGATGTATGAGCTGTGATTAGTTGAGCTTCAATCATCCCCCCCTCATATCCTATTTTCAAAAAACTTCCAACCAAGCTGAGGAAGAGTCCGGGTCCGCTTCATCATGAGTGTCAGGGAAGCAATGAGGGAACATGAGGCCACAAACCAACTCTACTGATGCTTAACATGTATTGTATGCTGTTCAACGTACACTCACATTGTATTTTAAAGAGGAAGTCAAGTCAAAAAACATCTTTAAAATATGTCCTATGTGTTAATCACAAAAAAAAAAAAAGCTTCCAAGGTCTTCACGTCCGCAAAGTTGACAAATATTGGCAAACATCATCGCGGGAGGGCAATGGGAAAAAAAAAGATGTTAATTTTTGTTTGACATGACCAAAAATATTTTGTGAATTGTAAATGGCCGTAAATGTTTGATTAAAAATTCACTGCTGTCATGCAGTTTCTTTCGACAACAAACCAGTGGAAAATGTATCTAGTGCGCCTCTGGTGGTTGCAGCCAAGTACTGCACGCCATTCTGTCAGTTCATTCCACAATCCATTAATTCCGCATCATCAACCAAATTCTTAACGATTAGCTAAGCAATTTTTCCATGCCCTTTCTTACTATACACATGATTTTTAAAAGTCATTGCCTGCAATTTAGTCAGCTCTGACCTTCCCATGCTTACACTGTTTTTTTTTTTGTGTTTAATTAATTATTTGGAATACATTAATAAAATGTTATTTCAGTTGTAAAGATGCATTGCGGAGGGAGTTGATGCAAAGTAATTGGTTCACCGCGGAGTGCATTTTAGTGGGGAATATGCATTCTATAAAGTATAATAGCTATGCCCGCAGGCAACAATTAAAAAGAGAGAGGAAAAAAAAAAAGATGCTTTACACACTTAATATTGAAGGCAGGCACAGGAGCCACTGCAGTCTCTTTAAACACGTGATGGAAAACTTTGGCCGTCACTGTCCGGATTTATGGTTTTAATGAAGCACAGGCAGCCAAGCGGGGAGATGCTTTAAAGTGACGCAAGTTTGAGCCCGCCCCCACCACCCCCCTTGATTGAAATATTGGAGCTGGGAAACGGTGAGACTCAGCGTAGGCCTCCTTTTTTTATTTTATTTTTTACGATTTAATGAACGAGGTTTACGAGCGTTGTCGATTTTATCGCCGCTTTTTCTCTCACGCTGATTGTTCCTTTATTAGAAGAGAGATTATTTTCCCACTTCCTGGAGCAGTTAAAGGTTAGGATAATATTATAAGCCCAGTGTTATGGAAGTGGTCCATAGCGGTTTGTATTTTTTGGTTCAAGCAAGGTGATGAACAAATTTGTCTGCCCCCCCCCCCCCCCCGACTAACCCTGGTGTCACCTGAACTGCTACTTGTCTTCAAATCCCCCTCCTGCCCAGGTCCTGCTCGTAAAGCTTCGGATCAGCAGCTTCCTAATTGGAGACAAAAGCGTTCTTCCGAGGGGGAATACGTGCCAAAGCCTTGGACCTCATTTTCCTCCTCCCTCGTCTCCTGCCTTGACAGCAAACTTGGGCCCGCAGTCGAGGAGGCTGCTCCTGTTTCTTTATTGAAAAGCACACCTCATTAGCCTTCCAGTGTCTAATTAAATGTGTAAACGCATGCATCATTTCCCTTCCTGTGTGAGTGAGCCGCTTTAAATACCAAACTAAATCACATCCTGTACGCACGTGCAAAGAAGGGCTGTGCCGCTGTCACATATTATCGGGGGGGGGGGGGGGGGGGGATGGTTGACCTTTCATCGAGATTTATATACATGAAGCACACCTGCTCAGTCTAATGTGATCCAATGATGATTGATGGACACCGTCAGATGGATTCATTTCACAATATGATCATTTTGGCTCAGTTGCATTGAAGTATTTTAGAATTCAAATCAAAAGGGGAGAATATAATGCCCTGTAATGCTGGAAGCAATCTAAAATTACTTTTTTACTTACTAATTTTTTAAGTAATACTAAGTAATGATTTTTTACTTAGTAATTACTTTTTAAAATTACTTTAAATTACACAGCCTTGTTCAAATGCCAGGTTTTCGTCAATTGAAAAAAAATATATTTTGAAACTTATTTCCCAACCCCCAGCATCAATGCGGTCGATAACCTGTGCAACTCAACGAGGGACACAAATGAAATCTATTGAAGAAAATAAAACCTGAAACGCAAGTCTGCTGGAATTGACTCATTATATTCAAGTTCATGATAAAAGCACCATTTGAAGTGCCTCTGATGAACCATGTAGAAAAAAACTAACAAACAGCAACAAAAAACATTCTAGTAGGCTTTTCCGATCCATTTATTTGCATCCAAGCAGAAGCTGGTTGCCTTTGTGCCAACACTGACTGCTGTTTGGGGCTATTCATTTTTTTCCCGTCTACCATGACAAGGCCCTCAGTTTTCATCTTAGTTTGTTTTTTTGGGGTCGGGGGCGGGGGGGGGGGGGGTTCAATCAAGCGTCTTTGTTATGGCCATATTAAGGTGGTAAAAGTTTTAGAATGATTAATCTTGTTTGTTTTTTTTACATCACAAAAACCAGACATTTGAGCAGGGTTGTCGACTTTTTGTATTCACTTTACATTTTTCTTTACTCAAGGGTCTGCCTGCGAGCTCATCCTCCATGTGTGTGTGTGTGTGCTTGTAAATGAGTCTTTTTCGACGATTGCATCACAGGCTGTGTGAGTGTAAATGTCTGTATTCCCCTGGTAAATGATTTATACAGAATATGGATGAACTATAATAGAGATACCTACGATGAGGTAATTACTACTTTACTCCCAGTCTTCCTTAGCACAGTCCCTCCACACACATGCGCACTCACAGTCTCTCTCTCTCTCACACACACACACAGACACAGAGTTGCATCCATGCTTTATTGTGGCCGTCCCTGAAATGCATTTCAGCCAGCCCGATGGTGCATCTTATCTGTCTTTGCTAAATGTGCCTGGTATGTTTTGTGGTTGCCGCACTCAATGCGTTATCTGTGCTGGCACACCGTGGGTGGTTGAGCTTTGGGGAAAACAAAGACGAGATCTGATTGTAGTGGTTTGTTTTGCATTGTCTCGGTCTGCAAATTGAGGCCACCTCTGCATGTGGCCCGCCGGACGAGAGATGGGAGTGTGATTACAGATTGGAATGAAGGGAGGCTGTTGTTGTTGTTGTTTGGCTCGCCGTATTTTGTTGCAATTACATTTTATCTTATATATTGTAGACCGTCCAATTATTGTTTTAGTAGTCACCGAAAAGTCGGCTAGTGACTCCTATCACAATGTCCAATCAGGACATGAACAAATGCAAGTCCTTGATTAAAGAATACATGCTGAGTTTATTAAATCCCTCGTCCCGGAAAAAGAGGATGTCGGGTCACCCCACGGTAGAGGTTGGTCTTAATCTTTGGCCTTGGCAGAGGGTCTGCTCTCGACTGAGCGCCATACTGGTAGTCTTCA
Organism: Hippocampus guttulatus; assembly: GCF_054856545.1. Classification (NCBI taxonomy): domain Eukaryota; kingdom Metazoa; phylum Chordata; class Actinopteri; order Syngnathiformes; family Syngnathidae; genus Hippocampus; species Hippocampus guttulatus. The sequence goes on along the minus strand of NC_141266.1, from coordinate 17,291,782 downwards.
GGCTTTTTGTCACAGGGTGTGATAGTGATACTGGATTTGAGTGTGTGTGAAAACAAACAAACCTTCCCTTTGTGCCATTGTTGCGTGGCTAAATCAAGATCAACAAACGGCTGTGCCAGCATCTCACCTATCTAGGTCATTGTCTTGTTTCAGCTCGTTAAGGTGTGACTAAAGAATTAAGAGAAGGGAGAGTCTTGGCAAGGTTTTGATCCTCTTGGATTGCAGATTGCGCAATGACATCTCCTCCTGCCAATTTCTGGTGCCCCCCACTCGGCACCTTTCTGCCTTCTACTCAAGCAAATTATTACATTTGGCCGGAATGCAGCGTTAGGATTCCTATTTCATTGAACAAATAATTGCTGCAATTGAAGCAGAAAAACAAGACTTGTTACGGGGGTATAATAGGAAAGGTTGTGTGTCAAAAGAGATGGTAGTTACTGTCAAGATTGCCGAAACAAAAATCAAAAGCCCATTACAAATTAAACTGGGCATACATCGACATGTAAAAGTACTATTTAATTATTTTTTTTTCCATACATCAAACTGGAGTACCGGTAAATCATCTCTTCATTCAAGGCTAATGAATCACTCTAGTCAGATTGTGCTTTCTGTGTTGATATTGTAATGCCCTTCAGTAGCGGAGAGAAGGATGCTCGCAGTCGCTGATACTATTCATCATTTTTAATAAACAAAATATTTTGTCACTCACTCAGACTAACTACCGGAGCCAATATTCCCCCAACCTGGCTCCTCCCCTCTCTATGACGTCACACAAATACAAGAAACAGATATTACACTATGTTAACCTTGTAGGCCACTCTTCGTGGCTGACTTACGGCAGCAGAGCATCACGTAATTTATTTCTAGTTCAGGTTGTGTTTTACTGGAGTAGATTTTTCTCTCCAGAGTCCGGCCGCTTCCTATTTTGCTGTTCATTCTCCTCTTTAACGCGGTTCCAGCCAAACATCTGTGAAAAGTGGACTCAGTTACTCAAGCGCTTTTAATTCTGGCGTTAAACGTGCTCACCGTGTAATTCTTAGGTTAGCTTAGCAATGAGCATGGCCTCTCCACTTGTCAGAATAATGTTTATCAGGATTGTAGCTTATTCGCCACCACCGAAGTGCTAATTACTGACTTCGGTGCGACTCCGCAACGTGTTCAGCTGCAGCAGTTGCCATCTGAAACTCGTTGCTAGCTAGCTGGTGGAGCGTAGGTAGTGCTAACCTGTACCTCAACTTCCGGCAACCTACGGTGCGTGACATGAGCGACGCAGCCCAGTGGAGCTTTTTGGCAATTGACAAGACTTGTTACGGGGTATAGAAGATTTTGAGGTGCAGCAATGTGAATATTTGGAGCCTTGAAATGCACTATTGGCTCCAACCTAGTTTACTACTTTTTTAAGAAGTGCAGTATGACGTCAGCAATAGGAAGTTAAGCTACATCCATGCTATGAAAAATCAGCTTGAGACATGCTCTGTAAATCCAGCCCGAGTTGGCACCTCGTGTGGCTCTTTGGTCTAAAATGGCCGCGGCACTGTTTGTGTGCGACGGGGCGGGCGTAAGAGGAGGTTGTGATTGAGTTCCGTTTGTGAGCATTCATTCATTGCACACACAATGAGGCGCCATTGTTAGATGGGTGACACCGGCCGCATATTCCTTTCCGGCTAACACCAGCGCAATTAGGATTTGGCGCGCGAATACGGAAACCCAATCAAGTGCAGCTCTGATGTAACATGGCACTATGTTTTGAGCCATCGTGTGTGTGTTTGTGCGTATGTGTGGGTTTTTAATTTTTTTTTCTTCCCCCCCTTAAGAATTTTCACTCCGTCACGCTTGCGCCTCGTTGGCTGGGCTCAGAGGTCCTGTCGAAAAGCGACCCAGGACTTTTCCGAGACAGAAATTAAATTAGTATCGACCCAGGCACAGCGCAAAAGTGTCGCAGGGACCAGAATGATTTTACCACACTGAGACTTGTTTGCCATCATGCTTGTGTCAGAGTGCTCTGATGGAGAAAAAAATATTGCATACTGTCAACCATGTTGATGTTTTTACAGTTATACTTTGGACTAAACATCACATTACACAATCGAACGTGGTTTTCTCCCATATGGAAGTAAAATCTTAAGTACAGTACAAAATGCAACAATGAGTTTACTTGGAAGTCACATTTTCCCGTCACGGCCTCTGTGAACTGAAATGGTCATAAATTCTTAGTTTGTGGATATTTGCATTTTTGCATACACTGACCATTTCTTCAGGTATACTTGCACAATCTAATGCAAGCCAATGCAAAAAAGAAATTTCCAAAATGAAGACAAACAAAATAGCTTTCATGATATAAAATCTTGCATATCTGTTTTTGCTTTGTTTTTGGTGATGGTGTCTTTTTTATTTTTATTTTTTGAAAGGGCATGTGTCTTCGGAATATATGCAAGTATTGCATGTTTGACACACGGCAAACTTTTCCCGGTGCACTCAATTATACTTTCATTTATCAGTCATGAACACTATTAGCTCCAGATCAATCACATGACCGATATTACGGAATACAAACCTGGTTCGTGTGAACTTACCAGGAAACAATTTGCAAATGTTCTTATCGAGTCAGAGCAGTGACACTCTGCTCTACACTCCATTCCAATGCAAACCCACACCCGCCCCGCACGTACGAGTACACACAGGTGGGGGCTCTGCCAGCGAGTAGAAAAAAAAACATTCACGCGGTGGAGAAGGATGGCAAATGCGATAAGGACGGTAGGGAAGAAGTCAACAAATTTCATGTGCCCAAACGTGCTCGAGAGGGCCCCTGGGAGGGGCAACGCACCGATGAGGTGAGAGCCAAAGAGGCAAGAAAGGATGTCAGCCGCCATTATTTTCACTGTCAGCAACGGGCGTAGGGAGTAGACCCCTCCGCCCCACTCCTGCAACACACACACACACACACACACACTGCTCATCTAAAGGCGTGGCACTAAGTTGCGCTTAGCCAATGACGCCATTGTCCTGGCTAAACGCACACACTCTGACAATAGAGGGAAGTCAAGGTGCATGTGACACTACCTGGTGTTTGTATACCAATATTTTTCGCTGAAAGTATAATTGATAGTTGGTCGAGCGGCCTTCTACACGATCAAAGCGTTGAATCAGGTGTGTTGGAACAGGGTAACGTACAGTATAAAACAAGCTCATGTAGCCCAATGTGTAATGATGTTCTGGTTCTGGTTCTGGTCCCGCAGTCTAAAAGGGAATAGGAAGAAACTTCTCAGACTGTATATTTGTGATGGATGTTCGAGTGCATTTCCCAAGCATGTCTTTTTACTTTATTGTTTTTCATTTTTCGATAAGGTGCCATCCAAAGTCAGCACGCGTTTGTTGTCCGAGCAAAGTGCCACCGTTTGTAATTGACGGTGTTTCGAGCGGCGGCGGTATTTTTTAAAAGGGAAAATAGCCTTGTGCCAACTCGGCGGCAAAAGAACTCATGAATCTCATTGCTCCTCTATTCAACTGAAAATGGACTCCTCGTACGCCGCATGCTTCCAAAACTACAAAAGCATACTGTATACGTGTGCGTGTGTGTGTCATACTAAAAATACATCCAGTGACAAGGAACACAAGATCCACTTCACCTCGTGTTGCATTTAGAGCAAGATCCCTCAACATGATTTTTCAGGTCCTTTTTTTTTCGATACGGTTATTTTTTTTCTCTCCTCAGAGTAGATTTCCAGTGGCAAAAAAAAAAAAATGCATACACACGCATAGTGAGCCTTCTGTGTTAATCTTGTAATTTTGGGTCATCATGGTTCATTACTTAAAGAAGCAGCCAGTCATCTTTAATCACATAATCCCGCTTTAGCGCTACGTGGGGCGGGTGTCTGCATGGCTCCCCTTGACCCTCACCGTTTCCTTCCTCAATGCTTTGACGCCCCACCCCCAACCCATGAGCACCCCCCCGTCCTGTCCACTATTGTATCGCAAGCCTCCATCAGTTGTGGAAGTGCATTGGCCATTTATCGATGCTCAGGGGCAGAGAATAGCATCGAGCTAGTGCGACAAAATGTAGCATTTAACCTCAAAATATGAGCTCCAACATCAATTTTCTGCAGGTACGCTGGCTTGTAATGAGGTGAATGGCATGTCTATTGTTGCCATGGTGACAGTGGATCACCTATTTTTCGAGGTCCCACCTGCCAGGACCCCTTCATTTTGACCAGCTGAGACCATGTTTAGCGGTGAAAATGCAATGTTTTGCCATCATTTCAAAGCCGCCAAGGTCTCGGTTAGCCTTTGCCAGGGATTTTATCCGGTTGCTGATCATCTATAAAATACTGAAATCCATTGTTTTGCTTCCAGGAATGTTGTTGGTTTGATGGATAAATGTATTTATAACATTCTCATTCAAGTTTGAGATGAATGAAGACTGTTGTTCTATTTTTAAATTATGTATTATTTTTTGTTTGTTCACTTCTGTATATGTTTCCTTTTTTTAATTTATCAAGTCAATATGGTATAAAACGTGTCTTAAATATCTTTTTAATTATAAAATTGAACAAAATGATTACAACATAATCACACCCCCATAACTGCTTTTTCACACGTTATAGCATTATGGGATGTTGCATGCTTGATACGGAATACTAACCCTGCCGGCCCAGTGACACACTGTAAAAATGTTGAGACAAAAAAAAAATGTGTGGACAAATCCCATTTTTTATTTATTTATTTTTTAAGAGCTCCGTAGGCTTTTATAAAGCACCAAACTTTATAATTTAACCATATTTAATTTGAGCCAAGAAGGCACATGGTTTCTCCCAGCTAGTCACGCATCAAGGTCATAATCATGACATTTCCGAAAAATGAATTAATGGAGTAAAAGAGAGGGTGTAAAATGCCGATTCGGCATTTTTCGAAAGAGAAATCGTTGAAATTCCGATCAAAAATGTAAAGAAACTCTGAATTATTTTTTTTTACAAAATGGACATTTTAAAAAATATAAATTATTGTAAATATGAAAAAATACATGTAAATGTTTGAAAAAAAACTACAAATAATCAGTCTTTTTTTTTTTCTTTCAATTGTCATTGCTTGAAATCATCCAACATGTTGTCAAAAAAAATCTTTGTTCCTGTACGGCATCAACTCTACTATCGGTGCGTCATAGGGCCGCGGTGGGCAGCTGTGCGTGACTAGAACAGGGCAAAGCTGTGCGCCTCGAGGGGAGGGGGCAATCCGAGCGACCTTCCGCACCCGGAATGTGCGGTCTGCTATGACGCCTAAGAGTTGTGACGAGAAAGATGGAGACGCAGAAAGAAGCGTGCAACGGCTGCGATGGATGGAGGGAATGGAGGGCGAAGGGCCGGTTTGGGCTCTTGGGATTCCAGCGCAGTGACCGTGAAAGTGCTTAGATAAACACAGAGACTGAGGAGGAGTGCGGGGGTGGGGGGAGCAAAGTGGAAGAGGCAATAGAGAGAAGCGAGAAGGTGAAGGGAACGTCGCTGAAAGGGAAGGACAAAAGTTGCACTGCTGTAATGCAATACAGCATTAATAAATACATTCAGGTTATATTATAAACATCACAACGCATAACCAGACGCAGACTTGAAGTCATCGGCGATGAAATGAAGTCTGCAAGTGTTACTCCTCCATCTGTGACTTTAGTTTCTCCGCGTTTAACTCATTCTGTACCAGCCAATTCTGGTGCAAGTCTGAAAAGACGTTTAAAAACGTCTTTGGGAGTGAATGAGTTAAACAGCCTTGCCCCCACGGCCAACTTCACCATTTAGTGTATTTATTTTTGACAATACATATTTCAGGGCATGTGTAAAAGAACCACGATCCGAACTCCACAACAGAGTTTGATGCAAATGACAAAATAACGACACGCTCTTATTTTTTTCCCCGATGCAGATGGCTCTCTTGCATGAAAATTATTACCATTCAAGGATGGCACAAAACTGCTGACCAAGAAACCAACATTAAGTGCAAGAACTAACTTGTACTTTTTCATTTATTTATTTTTTGGGGTGAAAGAAAAATCAACTCGCTGAAAATTCTGTTGTTTGAGGTGACGCCCTGCATATCATTCTCAGTCCGTAAAAGAATATCAGGTCTACTCGAGTTGTAGCACAGCACCCAATGCGCTTTGTGAAAGTTGCCTCTTAACTGTTTGTATTTTACTGCACCAAGGTGGACAAACCAGGAGGGGCAGAACAATGTGCATTGAACTGAAGCAAAAAAAAAAAAGTGGCAAAAACTCACTGACTTGACTGTCATGAAGTGCAGTATAGTCCTAGTGTAGCTTTGTAGTGCATTTTTATGAAGTTATTATTGAACAAAAACAAACGCTGCACCACATTTATGTTGTATCTGCACCAAACAATGACGAGGCTGACTTTTTTTATTCAGTTAAGATGCAAAGCGGTGCTTATCAAGCTAAATACTAACAACTTCATATTCCTTATTTTCCCCACGTTTTTGCAATGCAATAAAATATTTGTTTGTTTCTTAGTGCTTTGATTTGGAATAAAATGTACGTTCCTGTATGGAACTAAAAGCTGTTTTTTTCTTCTTTCAATTGAAAGTCACACTTGGGAATTCCACACTTGTTTTGGTACAAATAACTCCGACATAAAGCAGAGGCAGTCATATTGTAATAAACAAATTATAGTGATGAGTAAGTTAAAATGTACTGCACTTTGTGGACTATTTTGGAGAGAAAGTCATTCAGTGGAAGTGGAAAGGGTCCAAGCTTTATTTTATTGACTCATTCTCTCTCTCTCTCTCCCCCCATCTTCTCCTTGTCTGAGTCTAAATAATTTAGAGTGGTTGTGCTTCTATTAGGGTACATTTCCTTGACATGTCTGGACTGGCCGCTGCCTGTCCTCTGAATGGGAATTGCTCAACTAAAGTGAACATTTTCTCATATCGTCCTATATCGATTCCTGACAAGGCCTCAAAAACGGTTGTTCCAATGACAAGTTTCCCCCTTTGCCGACGGATCTGCTGCCCAGCCGGAGAGCAGTGCCGCTTTTGCATAGACGATGCGGAATTCGAGGAATTTGAGGCAATGTTGCGTGGAAACGTGTTTGAGCAAAGAAATGCCCCGTTTCACCCCTTGTCTTGCGCTCCTTCATGGAGATCGAGCCATACTTACTCGACATTGATTCCCTCGTGTCGTGTTGGTGTTTAATGACTTTGTACATTTATTTTACATTTGATCAATTCATTCCTCTTTTTTAATTTACTTTTGACATGAGTTGTATTCTTGCATTCGCCGTGCAAATTCCTTTTTTTTTTTTCTTTACCAAAATAGTTTGGAGCCTGTCTATGTCTCGACTCGCTGGTTTGTGACCACAAAAAGGGCGACGGGAGGGGAAGGATGTGTTGCTTTTTATGTTTCCTGTTTTAACCTTCAAACACTGAAGATAAAAACAAAAATACGGTGCGAGAATGTGAGTGTCTGTTATCTGACTTGTGACCTACTCGGGGCTATTCTCAAAGACGAGTGAGATTTATCGTCCTTTTGCCATCTTTGCATTGGCCGCAGTCTTTCCACTCTCAAGTGCTGTGTGACTGTGTTTAGTGTTGTGCTAAAAAGTCGAACGAATCGAGTCATTCTTTGGACTTGGCCGCTTTCGGAACATAAAACATGTTTTTTGTTGCCCTTTTAAAATCATCCATCATGAACCAAGGTATATTGGCACACATTACTCCTTTCTGTGACTTGGGTTTCCTGCCTTGGAACAAATTAAGGCATTTACATGGAAAACGCGACTCTACTTACAAAATTTTTTAGTGAAGAAATGTCTTCCAGAACCAATTCATTTATTTCCTAAGTAGAGGTACCACTGTAGAGGGCGCACCGCATTATAATGCGCATAGAATAGAAGCTACAATTGTTGCTGCTATTGCGTTACCCATCCACTAGATAGAGCTATGCTAAAGGGAATACAATACAGCTTTATATAAAGCTTTCACAACTGCAGCTTCAAAGAACATGCCCAAGAAATCAGAATATTGATCCATATGTAAGGCGCATCAGATTATAAGGCGCACTCTCAAATTTTGAAAAAAAAAAAAGTAATGATTTTAGGAGCGACTATATCGTGCAGAAAATACGGTGTTTGTGTTTTGTGTGTGCATCTACCCTTTTCAAAGTTTATCACTGGGTCATGAGTGACAGTAAAAAAAAAAGATAAATTAATGTTTAATAGTTTTCCAACTGGGAACTCCGAGGGATGAACATTGGATTAAATTGAAATCCTACACAACAGAGAAAATGAATCAGTTAATTGCTATATTTAAAATAAAATTTCCGCCCGGAGGAATTGTGCATGATTCAGATTGTGGTTTTACATTCAATTGCAAAATAGCTGAGTGAATCACCAGGATGTGCTGGTTCTAGCTCTTGAGTGCAGCCAATTTGGGCTCAATTGCTTCAAGAATAGATTAATGGGTTCGACGCAACTAAAAGCATTTTGAGCAACTGAATTAAGTATGTCCGATTTTGGACTGATTGGAGTTGTGAGCGCCCGAGTCAAAATGGATGTCACAAACCTGACTAGAAGAAGCGGAACCGTGTATTTTGTGGTAGATTCTGATCATTCACTGTATTTTTCTTTCTTTATTTTTGCTTAATTCAGCTCACCGTATGACAGTTGGGTTTTGACGTATGTTTCTTGTCATTGACTTAACCGAAGAGATTGAAGGCTGGTGTTTACACTCGGTTCAATTTGTCTCGACTTGTCTGCGATGGCATCATGTGCAAGCATGAAACATTGGTGGCAAAGGTACATGTACTTATTACTTTGAGCTTTGGGCATTCTAACGGTGGTTTGTGAGAAGGCAAAGAAAAAGATAGAGAACGAGTAAAGTGTATGGGCGGGGCTTGGTTGTTGTCCTGGTCACGGCAAATCGGACTTTATTGAACCCCCACGACTTCTGCCAAATTCTTGCCTGTGCACGTCTCCAATATTTTCCGCTTTCTCTCAAACCTTGTCTTGTTTGTTGCTTGGAGTGGAAGTGAAATGAAGCAGAAGTTATTGCTGGCGGAGGTCACGCGGGCAGCACGTCTCCCAATGCCATGGTCAAACTGTGAAAATAGAAACAATTGAAAGACTGCCAGCCTTGTCTTGAGACCATTTACATCACAGAGTGGGTAAAATTGTCTTTGGGGAGGGAAAAAAAAGCGCCTGAAAAACTGAGATTATAGGCTTGACCACACACACACACACACACACACATGCACATCGTGAAAAGTGTTTCTTGTGGTTGGTGGACACCTGTAGCCGTATCAAAACGCTCCTGATGGGCTGGTTTTGATACTGATGGCAAGCCGGAATATGATATTTTCCTCACTATTGATATGCTGCTGAGTCGCAGAGAATGGACAACAGGCAGAAAATAAGATCTTCTTTTGGATTTGAAATCGCAGCAGCGAGTGCGTGGTAAACGTACTCGTACTACAAAGACATTTGACAAATGACATTCTGGTTTATAATTGGAGTAGAAAGTTGCCCGTGAGCCACGATTCTCAAGATGATTTCGGTATCAAAATTAGGCCTGAGCAATTTCATCCGTTTTTATAATTTGTCCTTTTATTTGGGGCCGAGAGTGAATTGGAGCCTCTCCTGGATGATTTGGGTGAAAGACTGTACCCGTGACTGGTCATCAGCCAGTCGCAAGGTGCATGTGGACAACCACTCATGCTCGCTATGGAATCACTATTACGTAACTGACAACCACGATAAATGAGAAATTGGTTTACCTATGAAAATATATATATATTTTTTTTTTAATTTGAGTTTTAAAACAAAAATTTGAATTTCAAAAAAAAAAAATTCAAATATATTAACCCCTTGTCAAAAAGTTGGAAAATATGATCAAATTTGAAATCTCCCAGTGTCCCACAAGGTTCCAATGTTTAAGTTCTACTACATAGTCAATAAATAAAGTAACAGATGAGCCAGGTAAAAATAAATTATTGGAATGTTAATATAAGATCGGAAATGATTCCATAAAATGTTGAATATTACAATTGTATGTTGATGTATTGCACATATTAAGAGACCCAAATATATCCAATTTAATTCATTAATTAAAAGAAAAAAATGAAATGCTCAGTTGCCCTGATGGAAGATCGAACTAGGCCAAAACTAGCCCCCGTGCTCGAATATTCTTTCCTTGGGTATAGTTGCAGCTTTGTGAACTGTGGCCTTCAACTTGGAGTTGCGCGCGCGTTGCACTTTTCCAGTCGGATGACTGGCATTTCCGACGTTTTGGTTTCCAGGAATGCGGTACAAATGCACTTCCTGCCAAACTTGGTGGAAGCGCGCACAGTCAAGTTGGGGATTTAAAAATAAATAAATAAATAAAACCAGGAAACGGTTTGTTCTTTCCTGCGCGTCGTGATTGTGCGATTGCCTCGCTGGGTAAAGCTAAGAATCTTATGAAGGCATATGTGTGTGTTTGGAGGGAGGAAGGGGGGTGTAGCAAGAGATTTTCCGTAGGCGGTTGGACGGCAGGGGGTCCCCAGATGGTCCGGGGTGGGGTGGGGGGGGGGGTGAGTTCCTTGTTTGTGCGGGTCGTGAGGCGTAAGCACCACGTCAGACACAACATTGCTGTTTGGGCTCGGCGAAGGCTCAGTGTATGTGGGATGGGGTGCGCAGCTGATAAGAGGGGAGGGAGGTGAGGCGGGGTTGACCTGATTCTACTCCCGTTTACATGTCAATTGTACAGAAACACTGCAAAGGAAAAAGAGCGGCAGACTTCTCGAACTCTGCAACAGTTATTCTGATGAAGGAAATCCTGTTGAGCATACTGTAGGGTCATTGAGTCTGCATAGAATACGGGATGGGAATCTTTTTCGACTTTCCCCACATTGAATCTTTTTTGTTTGTTTTTTTCCCCATCTGACAACCAACAAGAGTCCCATGTAGTGCACTAAAATTAGTTTAAAACGGACATTTTTGGGGTTGCCTGAACAACCCAACCCAAATCGCTTTGACATTATGCAAAGGCCAGCATTTTTTTTCTTTTCTTTTTTTTTTTTTTTTTTTGTGGCTATAACATTTCCGCCTAGTTTGGGGGAGTGTGCCACTGCGTTTAAAAAAAAAAAAAGTGGTTTGATGCTGCGCTGTTCCTGTGATTTCCTAAAAGCACCCTTCTTATAAGCGCAGTAGCATTGTGCAGTATGAAATAGGAGCCCGCTTGCAAGCAAGCGCACCACCTGCTTAATCCCTTCGCCTTTATTTGTTTGGAGCCTCCTGCTGATGAACGGGAAGGACTCGCTTCAGTTTCAGGGTTACATTTCCGAAAATGATCTGATTATTAGCTTTGACGTGTGACATTGACGTGTTTCCAAATCTCTCTCGAGAATTCCTGTGTTAATTGACTCTTAATTTGATTGTCCCCCCCACCCCAAAAAAAAACAATTGCTGTCTCTGCTCATGTTCTAATTTGAAGACTTTATTCAGATTAGATTTGAGTTGAAGTTGTCTGTTGTTCAAAGTTCCCAAGGTCATTTCACATCTCAGTCATGAAGGATTTAGATGTTGAAGAATTGGTAACAGGAGGGAGCCGTTCCAATACGACCGCGTTGCTACCAATCAGTCCTAAGGTGATTAGGACAAGGGATGAGTGATAACCATAATCTATTTGATCGCTTAGGATTCTGTCGATTTATTTTTGATTAAGCGCTTGATAGCGCAATTTAGTCAAAATGATTCTGACTCAGTTGTTTTTTGTCTAAAGAAGTCATCAGCCGTGAGCTGGGGAAGGGGGGGGGGGGGGGGTTGTGGATGCTCCACAAAATTAGTAATGAAGCCATTGCTTTGCAAATCTGCTCCGGAAAGGGAAAAACAATTCTGGGCCTTGAAATAAATAATACTGTCAAAATACTACTCGCTGGTGAGGAAACACGGGCTAAATAATGATGCATTCCTCTTATGACAGTACAATTTTACAATAGCATATCATTATAATATTGTAAAATAACAACCATACAGTATCATCACAATATCAATGTCACAATACAGTAATTATTTCCCATTATGTGTTGCATGAAGCAGAAAAGTTGTGTAGTTATTTTAAATGCATATTTCTCTTTTGTTTTATGTTTAGTTTGACGGCGAATTTCAACTGGGAGTGGCATGAAACACCTTGAAGCTTCTTTTCTCTCCCTCCCCTTTTGTTAAATTGTTTATTATCTGCAAAATTGCTGCTTCTTGCGAAGTGTGTTGAGTTCACAGAAATTTTTATTCAGGTCACTCGTATCTCTATGGCACCACTGTACTCGTGCCGTGCCTTTGTCGTGATCTGACGTCCTAATATAGTACCTCTCGTCCGCCGCAGCATACTCCAGCATACTGCTGCGCCTCAGCCAAGGCGCAGCAGTGACCACAGCGGCTGAGTTAACAGTAGAGTTCGTCAGTCTCTCCCCCTTCTGCTGTGCTTGACCACGACGCAACTGTCGGCGCCACTGTGTCTTCCACACCTACCACCATCCCCGCACAAACTTTAACTTTAGCACGTATGCACGAAAAAGCATTCTCTTGCCCCCGGGGATTATGCAGTTTCTCACTGTAGATTTTTATTTATTTTTTTTAAGTCCACGAGTTGATGGCGGTCGGCTGGTGTTCAGTGTGCATGATGATGCTGTTCTGTATTCCTGACACCATGTTGTGGGATTGTTGCTCCTTTTAATTATTCTCTCATATTAAACGATCAAAGGTCCCCGCCACGGTGGAATCTCTGCACATCATTAGAATGGAACACGCACACTCCGCATTACCACCGCTGTGTGTACGCACAGTAACACTGACACACATTCAAGGCTTACCTATGATGCTCCAGTTGGTCTTTTGCTAAAAACCAAGCTCAGGGAAGCTTTGTTATTTGCGGTGGGGGATTGGGACCAAGCCCTCAATTTTCACACCGGATGGACAAGAAAGTGTCTTCAATGAATCTGAAATGCATGTTTTGGGAATTCTGGAGGAGAAAATCACAATTATCCAGGGGCACACACCAGCGAACTCCATACAGCAAGGCTGCAATCGAGATAAGAGTCAGAAAACTCAGAACGGTGAGGCAAATATTCAAACCAGGAGAGCAGTGATTCCCCAAAACTGGTCAAAGATACCTTATTTGTAGTAAATGGATACATTTTGTGAAAATGAAATTAAAAACGGAAAAATGGATAACACACATTATGATTTACCACAGTTCGCTATTGTCTACTTTAATTTTATTTTAATGAAAAGGATTTATTTGCTACAAATAATTATGGCCTGACGATCTGGATTTTGGCAGTTAATCGGCCGATTTAATTTAAAAAATGTACGGCACATGAAATTTTAAAAAAATCCCTGAATGCATTTCAATGGGCCTCAGTTATATGCATATTTTCGCTATTCGCGAGCTGACCTTTTCAGTTCCCAGAATGCAATGCATTTCATTAATGAATTTGGGATATAAATCCTTGTAATAGGTGTGTTTGTGTTACCAGAGGTGTGTGTGTCAATTTTAACACATTTGTTGTTTTTATTGCATAATTGTTTTGGTTTTTTTTGTTTTTTGTTTTTTTAACCAACCGTGACCTTAGGTCAAATTAAATTTGAAAGGCCATAATCGTACGATTTAATCGGATGGTCGATTAATCGCTATGGCCCTACAAATGGCCCTTTGATTAAAAGCTCTTCCACTAGATGGCGCAAGGGGCAATTAACCCATGTATCCACACCTTTCTATTTGTTTTATACTCAACTGAACAGGTTTAGATTTCGTTCTGAATGAGCTTGTAAGTAACGTGAGACTAGCAAGATCAGCATTATGTCAGTAATATATATATATATATTTTTTTTTTTTTGGGGGGGGGGGGATTGTTTGTTTCGTGTTGTGATATATTTAGAATCTGGAATATGTCTCTTACAGATTGTGAAATACTGCACTTGACCACCAAACCAAAAAATGTATTTAAAAGGAAAAAGAAAAAAACTCATAAAACCGGGAAATTATGGGACTCTGTTCTGAGGTGGTCAATCATCTTATCCAAAGTCTGGTTTGAAAATTTCACTTTTGAGTTATAATTGCATTTGAACATTAAAAAAAAAATGCCGGGGGCATGCTCAAGATGACGCTCCGTCACCAAACCGCACCACCCATAATGCGGCTGCACTGTCACCACTCTGCTGCACGCTGGCTGCCTGGCAGGCAGGAGCCGAGTGTAATTGGGGTGATCGTGAACCAACCAGGCCTTGGCGAGGACTTGGTGTGGGCGTGTGTGTGTGTGTGTGTGGGGGGGGGGGGGGGGGGGGGGGTGTTGGTTAGGGGGAAGACGGCTGACAGGTTGACAACGGTAGAGCATGTTGTCGCTGTAATTGCTGGCACGCATATGGTGCAGGATGCTATTTAGAATGCTATGCTATTAAGAATCGCTGCCTCAGCACAGTTCAGTTGTATTTCACTTTTTAGCATCATATAATGATGATGATGATGATAATAATCATGCATTTTATGTTTTAAGAACCATTTATCTTGGTACATTTTTATGAACTTCAGATTTTTATCCAGAATTCAAAAAACACTTTTGGGGGTGGAAGGGGGGGGTGGATGAACCTTTTGATGAGCCCCTGGGACAGAGAGGATGCATTCTCGGAAGACGCATGAGAGATGAGCGTGCCGTTAGCAAAGCAGGGAAGCTCTGTTTGCCTTCCTTTTTACTCAAGTCCTCGGTCATCCACATCCTCCTCCTCCTTCCATTCCGCACGTTCGTTCTCCCTGGCTGACTTTCCCCTCTCTCCTCCGCTCTGTCACCCCTCTAAAAAGGCTCCCACTGACAGACCTGACCCTTCGTGAGCCACATTCGGACCCTCTGTGTATTTTTTTTGGGTTTTTTTTGGGGGGGGGGGGGTCCTCTCCCACCCTTGTTCTCCATTCAAAGAGAAGTCTAATTAAAGTCTTCCATTTGGTTGTTCTGTCTGATAGTCTGCACTTGTTGACTCTCTGGGGTCACTAATTAAAACGGTTAACTTTTTTTTTTTTTTTTTTTACCTGTTGGTTCGTTCTCATTTCCTAATTAGAGGTACTTGCTTTTATGTTGACTGTTTTGCATGTGGTGAGCATGTCTATCTCAAAAGTCCAGCCTCTACATTGCCCAGCGGTGTGAATGTGAAGTTGAATAGTCGTCTTTCTCTGTCAGTGCTAAGATTGACATGTGAATATGTCCAAGGTCAATCCAGATTTCATTGATCCCCAAACGGTATAGAGAATGGATGGATGGGTGTTTTAAATGCTCGGCAATGTTGGCAACCACTTGCAAATCCATTGATTTACTGGCATCGCTTTATACAAGAGGGCGCAATTTATTCAAGGTACAGCGTTGGAGAAACTTCGCCGGACAGCCCGCCACAGCAACTTAAAGTTTGTCCATGTGGCTTTTATCCGTAGGGTAAACAGTATGTCAGGCTAGTGAATTGGTATCACTGCTGTATTATCGGCACATTTTTACAAGTAGGAGTACAGATGCACAGTGTCGACATGAATGACTCCATCGGTCCAAGAAGATTGCGCCAATGTGAAGGATGAGGTTGTGTGCATGTGGTGAATGATGTTTCTGTGAACGAAGAAACTAAACTGCATTTGCAGTTGATACGATTGTGTTTCAGTTGAGGCAATACCCAATGGTCCCAAAAAAAAAAAAAAACCCACACTTGCTCCAGGAGGTACCAAAGGTGCAGGAATAAACAAGCATTGACTCAGTCAGTGAAATTTCACTCTATTCAGTGAAAATGTTAGCTTCCGTAACTTCCATGCGACTGAAAATTTTTGAGTTTTTTTGTAACCAGGGAGACGCATCACAAGGGAACATACAGTTCATAGGCATGCGCACACTGTGGAACCTCACTCCATTCGGTGAGCACCGGTAACGGCACTAGTGTCGGTAGTGGTGCAGCCCTACTCTCTTATGTGGCTCGCTCGTGATTGATAGAAAAAAAATAATGAGCAGTTTTGTTGATCAGCCGGAATGTAATCATTTTAAGTGAATGGAGTGACGTCCCACAGGTTGTTTGCTTTTTCACTTCAACAAGAATCCTAACTCTTGCAACACTTAAACTGCCTTTTATTTTTTAATCAAGTCAGAGCCCCACCATTTGCCACAATTGCTGTTTTGAAGTCTCAGTCACATTGCCTCATCCCTCTCAGTGACTCTCACCATAACCTTTTCCATTTCTTGTCTTTTCCTGTTTCTCCTTTTCACACTCGTTCTTTATTATTCCTCAACCAACTTCCTTCAGCCTTGCCTCAGTCATGGCCCATATTCGATTATACACCGGTAACTCTTTAATAGACTATATCTTACAGGAAGCGAGGAATCGGAAATCTACATTATGCACCTCTTCTGTCGTAATCATGCCGTCTTGTCCACGGGTTGTTATTGTGCCGAAAGCCAGTCAACCTCGACGGAGGCTGTGCTCGTACATGCCAATCATTTCTGCATGTACACTCTTGTCTGTGCTTATTTGCACTTTACAGATCGAAGCAAGCAATCCAGACAGTTGTTTTGTTTTGTTTTTTACTTGAACTCCTCTCAGTGGTCATGATTAGCATTGATGTGTGTTTTAGCGTCACTTTCCTGACACTTTGGTAACTCTAAAATATTGCCTTTCCAACACACAAAAAAAGAAATCCATTCCTGAGCCGGAGGTACCAACATTCCACTAAGCATTTAGGAATCTCTGAATACCCTTTATCTGCTTAATTGCTTTCTCTTTCCATTCAGTCTCCTATTACCCTGTATAAGTGTCTAAGCAAAGCCTCAGTCCATTGTGGCAATTCTTAACCGACCTTTTGCAGACTTGAGGGATCATTCCTTCATGCCAAAGCCCCCAAAAAATCCCTATTGATTTTAAATAATATGCGTCACAAAAGCGAGGAGAGAGCCCCGGCTGCGATTCAAATTGCTACACATTGCTTTCCAGCGCTTGGCCGCTCACAATTTCCAACTTGTCTCCCATCAGACTTAGAGGGGTAATGGATCTGTGCCAAAGCAAGAGCCCTATTGATTTTCAATTGCATCTAGCCGATCCATAAGATTTGGAGGGTAACATTCAGATGGTTACGCGTTCTGCCGGGCACACATGATCTTGAAAAGTAAGGCCTTAATTGTATTGTCAAAACAAGAACCCTGCTGATTTCAAATGGCAAGTGATAATAGATTGAATCATAGACACACATTAAGTGGGGTTTTGGTATCTGAGGCAGGCCTCAACTGCTGGGCGCTAGGACACTTGAGGAAAAGCTTAACCTCTTCTGGAAAAAAAAATAATACTGTATATATATACAGTATTATATATATATATATATGTATATATATATATATATATATATATATAAACTAAGGTAACTTTAGCAAGGCAAATAAATATATAGATTTGTTTTAGGTCCTATGAGGCACATTGTACCAAAAGCACAACAGAATGAGAAAAATGAAGAACCTCATTTTAATTGCGAAGCTAACTTTTGCCAGGCCCAATAACATTTTAGGTCCTACGAGGCTCATTGTACAAAAAGTATTTTTAACACTAAAATACTTCAACTGGGCAATTGAATATTTTGTAGATATTGTGTGACTCACTGTGCAAAAAGTGTAGCTGCTTGAAGGGAGGAAAAAAATAGATTTTTAACCCTGAAATTTACATGAGCGAAGTTGTATTTTTAGGAGCTACGAGAATCCTTATTTTAGGTAAAACGACTTTATGTTTAGCAATTAGCTGTAGCGTTAGCATGAAAATGGTGGATTTGAAATTAAGAAATCCAGGATGCCTCGGATACTGGATGACTACAATTCCTTGATTGACTTGGGGAGGGTGTGGGGGGGGTGATATATTGGTTTCTTTATGTATTTGTTTTAAAGGGGCAGACGAATGTCTTTTTTTGTTTTGTTTTTATCACAACAACTTAAGGTGTAGCTGATCTCATCTCAACCTAATTTACAGAACATACTAACTGAGACTGAATCAGTGGGGCAGTTAGCTAGCTCGCTGGCCAGCGAGCTAGCTCGCTACAGGAAGCCAGGAATCGGTCGCTATTGTGACCAACTCTCCCAAAGCAAATAGCAAGTACTTCTTGCTATTTTGCTTCAGTTGTGATTAAACTTGATTTAAATGGATCCACATAATGTTCAACCTTTTAATAATTATGGCCATTTGGTTTAGAGTTATAAATAATGCTGTTTTTGTCATTCTTTCTTCCAGGTTAACAGCAGGCGAACTGTCCATCCAGGTGAATCTGAATGACTACCTGGACTTCTACTGTCCTCACTACCCCAGCAAGCAGATGCTGGGCCCCAGGCAGCCGGAGACACTGGCTCTCTACCTGACAGAAGAGGCCGCCTTCCAAGGCTGCGTGGAGACGACAGCAGCCATCAAGCGGTGGGAATGCAACACCCCCTTTGCTCCGTTCGGCTCGGTGCGCTTCTCAGAGAAGATCCAAAGATTCACCCCTTTCTCGCTGGGATTTGAGTTTCTGCCAGGGCGGCACTACTATTATAGCTGTGAGTATGATGCGTGTGTATGACTGTGCGTGGGCACTGATCCAAGGAACATGAAGGCTTGCCATTGTTTAGAATCACTTAGATTCTTGATGATCTATTCAAGAAAATATGCTGTGCTTGAATAACCTGGAATGCTTTTTATAGCCTATTAACTTACTCGGTTCTATATATATATATATATATATATACGGTATATATATATATATATAAATCCATCCATCCATTTTCCGAACCGCTTGATCCTCACTAGGGTCGCGGGGGGTGCTGGAGCCTATCCCAGCCGTCTTCGGGCAGTAGGCGGGGGACACCCTGAATCAGTTGCCAGCCAATCGCAGGGCACACAGAGACGAACAACCATCCACGCCCACACTCACACCTAGGGACAATTTAGCGCGTCCAATCAACCTGCCATGCATGTTTTTGGAATGTGGGAGGAAACCGGAGCACCCGGAGAAAACCCACGCAGGCCCGGGGAGAACATGCAAACTCCACACAGGGAGGCCGGAGCTGGAATCGAACCCGGTACCTCTGCACTGTGAAGCCGACGTGCTAACCACTGGACTACCGGGCCGCCCTATATATATATATATATATATATATATATATATATGTATATATATTTTTTTTTTTACTTGAGGAAAAAACTATGTCCTAGTTATTTTACATTTTATTTCGTATTAAAATTATATTACATGGCTATTGTGTAAGCTAATAATATCAATCATAGACAACCCAACTTAGATTTTTTTTTCTTTTCAAATACGAATCGTCACTTGGCTTTTTTGTTTTTGTTTTTGATCTTGATACAAACAATAATTTGAGTTCTGTACTTTCTGCAATCTGGTTATTACCATTTCCAGTTTAAGTTTACTGTAAACCTAAACATCAACCAGAGGTTTACACAAACCACCTAACCCTGACGTACAAAAGTACGCTAGCTTAATACTAACCCACAATGCAAAATGCCATAGAGGGCCTAACGAAACTCGTATTGATTCTGCTGTAGTTATAACCCTTTAAGCAATGGAGATTTGAACACAAATGATGCAGCACCACATGTAGACAGATGATAGAAGAATGCTCACAGGAATCTATTCTTTATCCTTTGAAACCCTTAAACAGTGAATATTTGGGTCAGGTTACCCTACAAAAAATTGCCAACACTGAAGAGCTGCAACAAGCTTCCCTCATAAAACCCACTGTACAAGAAATGTTTTGCGTAACAAACTTAACTGAAGCTACACTGAGACAAAATGAAGCTCATTTGCGGTGTACATTCTTCTCACTGTATTCCATCCACCTGTGCTTCTCCGACATGCCTCAACAGAAAATAATGGCAGATAGTGGACATCTTGTCGTCGGTAAAACCTTTTTTTTTTTCTTTTTTTTTCCTTTCCCTTTTTAAGACGACTTGTCAGTTTGAGCAAGAGAAGTGGGTGGACATGAGACAAGGCAGGGAATGAAAGGAGTGAAGAGAATACATGGTGTGCATCAGTGACACGCTGTAACACAGTGAAAGACTGAGAGGCCGCAAAGTGAGGAACAATTTGAAGATCAATACAGGCAGACTGAAGGAGGGAAGAGTGGGCGCTGTACAACTTGGAAGTTCTAATGTCCCAAATGTTGAAGTTGGACCAACATTTTGGTGTGATGTTAGTGCCTCATGACGCTTTTTACTGCTTCTGTTTGAGCAGGTTTCTATTTCATGGTTTTGTTTTGTTTTTGGTGACCATTCCTTTTGGCTTGATAGGACTTGCAGCTGTAGCCAGATATTTACTAGCGTTATGTGTCAAATGATTTTCATTTGGATGCCCTACCCTGATCCACGATAAAAGTTTGATTGCCTGTCAATTATTTAAAATGGAACTGTACCCAAAACTATGATCCCACAACCCTTGGATATCATTTTAAATTCATCTTGCATCAAAATATATACAGTATATCGCTTAGATTAGATTTAGACTTTGATTTATTAATTTTGCTTTTCTAGTTGCACTGAGTGCACACTTTGTTGTGACATGCTAATTACTACTTTTCTATTAGCCTTTTTTTTAGATTATTGACTTAGTTATGCATAGATACTAGACAGAGAACGATAATCTGCACCGATATTTGGCATTTAGCATCAGCCATTTTTTTCAATCGGGTCAGAATTGATTTAAAAATTGTAGTTACATTTATAAGAACATCTCTGCACCTTTTTGTTTTTGTTTGAAAGTAGAACAAAGATAACTGAAAGTTTAACATTTTTAAGACTTTTACGTTTAAGACAAACTTTTTAAGATATGCTGATGTCCATGGGAGCTCCCTCAACTTGTTTGAGCGAGCAGGGGTGCGTCAAACTCATTTTGTCATGGGCCGCCTTACAGTTACGCTTTCCCTCGGTGGGCCGTTAAAACTGTGAAAACATATAAACGTTTAATCACCTCTTTGTATTACATATAAAGTACGGTACATACGTAATTGACTGGTAACTATGGTTCAAGTTCATAGAAAAGAGAAAATTCTTGAAATATCTCAACATTATTGTTGATTAAATATGATGATTCCAAATTTTGGTCGAGATTTTACAAAGCATCATGAAAGTTGACATGCTTGATTTGCTTTCGCAGGCCACGTATATTAAGAAAACCTTTATTAGTCTCGCAGTGGAGAAATTCCCATTTCACAGCAGCAAAGTTATGAAAGGAAGAAGAACAACAAAATATAGGAGCTGCTGGAAAGGCAGCCACTCTCGCGGCGCCATTTTGAAGTCAAAATAACAAAAATAACACAACACAACACATAGGACACAGACAGTCGTGCAATCTTCACCACTTCACCTCAAAACTCACTTGTATTCTTTGGCATTCGACTCAGCATGACTTAGATTTGTTCTTGGTTTTACTGTTTGGTGCTTTCTACCGCCTTTATTACCGATTTGTCTTACTGTTTATTGTGCATGTTAAATTGCTCCATGTACAGCACTTTGTATGCAGCGATGGCTGTTTGAAAGTGCTCTATAAATACTGTTGACTTGACTTGTTGTTGACTTTTCTGCATACATTTTGTTGTCTGAAGCAGTTATAGATGAAAGATGAGAGGATCAAAGTGTCCTTTCACCAGTGGATCAGAGACGTCATGCTGAAAATGTGCACACGTCTGCTACAAGCTAAGTTTTGAAAGCAAACACGAAGCTATAGCGTCCATTGACGAAAAGAGATTAGTTCACTTCTCCTGTCCCACGTAATCCGCTTCAAACTCCAAGCCGCGACTCCCAGTTCCGAATCCGCATCGGCGCTCCGCGCTAACGCTCCTTTCTTCTCATCGTCGGCTCCTCAAGCCTTACATCCATCCAGCCGCAGACCGTTCAACAGCACCGATCTCTCCGCTGAACAAAGCGGGGCTGTGAAACATGCTGCCCATTACAGGCGCAAGACACAAGCGCCCCGGGACTGTCCAGCAACGACAGTCAAATGGCGCCGACATTCCTCCCAGTCAAAAACAGTGCTGGTATACCCATGCTGCCGAGAAGGCGCAACCACCAAGCACAGAGTCTCCTCCTTGATGAATGTCATGGCCAAAAAAATGCTGAAAAAAGTCCACATCAGGTCCACACGACGTAACAACAAACACAAAGTGACAAAACAAACACAAAAACAACAACAACAAAAAAAAAGCTCATGAGAGCACTTGCCGACGGCTGCCTACTCGGGCGCCATCTTGACTTCATGTGGTGGACCAGATCTGGCCCCCGGACCTTGTGTTTGAGACCTGCTAGTTAGAGTTTTTGCCATGTTTGTTTTTGCTGCGTTGCGTGGCTATTAAAATGGTCAAGCTAACAAACGACAAAGGTTGTAGTGCTTGAGAGTTTGATCAAGAACCTTTTATTTTTTCACTATCAAATCATTTGTAAGCTGTTTATTTATTAAGTCATGTTGAAAGATTATTTCGTAAACTTGCACCACGCGCACTAGCAAACCGGACCTCTCTCTGCATCATTGTGAAGTTTACAACCTTGCTTTCTCCGGCAATCGACCCCAAAAAGGAGCCTCCTTGCTGTTGGCTGACAAGCCAGTTGGCTAATGATAGCTACTCCTCTGCTAAAATGGTGCCTTAGAAGGAGCAGAAAAATAGGCTCATAAGCCTGTTTTTCAACAAATACTTTGAGAGAAAAAAATTGCGAGGAGCTGAATGCTAAGTTGCAAATCAGGGGGGTTTACTGTATAGAGTAAAGATTTAGGCTGTTCCGTTAGCGGCTGGATGCTTGTCACTTGTGATCAAAAAGTAGTGTTATTGAAACATTTTCTATGAAATTAGTGGTTGATTTCATGTACCACTTGTGTGACAGTTAATGTGTGCCATTCGGAAAACTGTAGCATAGTGGGAGAGCAAACAAAAGCAAGCATCTTTCCATAAATTACTCGTGTAGTAGGCCTGACAATGGAGCTTTGTTGGACTATAAAAGCGCAGCTCCGCATTCATGTATATTATGTAAACACATACACAATCCATGGGCCATTGTGCTTGTTGGGCCACTTCAGAGAAAAGCAACAATGGAAAGTTACCCCCCCCCCCCCCCCCGCCCCCCTAAAACCCACCACCTCTCCGCCAGATTGGACCACTTTGGGCTCTGAGTGTTTGTGTTTGGCCAACATGAGTGATAAAGTTGGTCCAAATATGCGTCTCTTGTGTTTAGTGTGCACCACTGGACAGACTATAAAGGCATTAAGACAACAATGGTGTTACATACACTAATTCCATTAGTGGCTTCAGTCTGAAACCGGCTCAGCTCGTCTGCTCCCACACACAGGCCGCCAACTCTAGCTCATCACTCGGCGCTACTTCCGATGGTATAGCCGTGTCATCTCAAAATAAAAATAAGTGAGGAGTTCAACTTAAAATCGCACGGCCGAAATTGAAAATAGCATCTTGAGTTACTGTGGCAACCTTCTTTCATCTGACGAGCCAAGCCTGCACCTGTTTTCATGAGTAATCCGTCCCGTGAAGTCTGACTAAAGCTGATTGTATGAAATCCAAAGTGATATTTTCCATAGGAAATAATGTAAATGCAATTAATCCATTTCAGACACCCACAAACTATGAACAAAAATACCTGACATTCAGAGTAATAGAGTTTCACAAAACAGTGTAAAATAAATATCTATGATTCATGAAGTGGATAAATGAACATTTAACATCACTTTTACCTTTATTGGAGACTGAATAATAAGACCTTGAAGTTAAAACTTTTAGAAATACTTCTTTGCTATAGTAGCTGGTCCAGCCAGGATGCCATGCGTTGTTAATTCTCACTTTTTCCACACATTTTATCCCTTGAATTATGACATGATAGATGTCCTGAATGTCATTCAGTTCTATGAAGTGAAGTTACTGATAAATTAGCACTCACTTATTAGCCACTGCATTGGGTACACCTGCGCCATTTATAAATCAGTTGTAGGCTACCACAACCACCAATATCTTGTGAAATGAATACCTCTGACAGTGTTATTCTGTAGTGAACATTATTATCTTTGTAAAGGTAGAAAATTGGAGCAATCTCTTGTATCGCCTACCGTAGTGTTTGCCGTTTAGAAAAGAGAATGCGCTCGCTCTATGATTATATGCCATACCCTGTCATTTAATATGATTCCGATACAGAAATAGACGGTTGCTCACACAGACTGCTCCGCTTGCCTATTGCGTTTGTAAATTATTTAGTTTGCACGCGTGTTTGCATCGTACGAGGGATGCGAATATTTTTTTTCTTCTTTTACGCTTCACTTGTAAAGATGAACGTGAGCGCTTGGGGGAAAAAAAAGTCACTCGTGATGGATTTGAAATGATTTGTATTTAGCTGTAAAATCAGCATTGCTAGCTAAATAACGTGTGTTTAAGTGGCATAAATAAAGTGCAGCTGACTGGTGGTATCGATCCAAAAATGAGGATCGTCCTTGCACTCTCTCGTGTGATGCGTTCAAGACCGGCGGGGAATTTTCATTAGCGCCTTGCACTAAAGTCCTTCTCTGTCCTTCCTTGTTGTGGCTCAGCTCTGCGTGCAGACGAAGGCCCACCGCTGCCTTGTATGAAGCTGCGCGTCACCGTGTGCTGCGAGACCGGTGAGTGCGCGCCTCTTTTCATCAGCTCCCCGTCTTCCATCGTCATTTCGCTCCCTCTGAACCGCCTCTCCCTCCTCCCCTCCTTTACCGCCACCTCTGCCTTTCATATTTCTACTATCAGGGCTCTTTTTCATGCAACTGTTGCCCTCATTTCCCCATCACCACTCAACACCAACTGTTTCATTTCCTCATGCCCTTTTTCATCATTTAAATTCCGGGATCCCTCGACTTAGAAGTGATCTGAATTGAGAGTTTTCGTCTGATTGCCTTTGACCTGCAAACAAAAATGTCAGGCTGCCTATTGCCATTCCAGATTAAAGATTAAACATCACAAAGATAATTACGTTGTGTATTTCACCAAACCATATTTTAGGAAAGTTCAGTTGCTTCACACTAGCACACCAAGCAAAACTTTAGCATCCCATATTATAAACAATTTCATACTGTAGCTTTGCCTTAGGAAAGTCCACTTAGCTTAAGGCTAACAAACAACACAAAACACCATAGATGGGCCAACAAAACTTGCAAATGAGTTGCAGCCTTAATAACCCTTTAAACAAATGATAGTCAAACACAAATGGTGCAGCAACACAAAGTAGACGGTATAACAATAATCACTGGCATAAATGTATCCTCTGCGTTTAATATTACTGCATCTTAATGAGGCACTTGTGAAACTCGTTGATTGTCATCAGTATTAAACTGCACAGCAGAAGGAGCATAGTGCCAGTGGGCATTAAATCATGATACATTCTATTTCATTGTGTTATTAAGTTTTATTAATACAATACTGTCGAGTGCTATTTTTCCAAATTAAAAACAAAAAGGTCATGGGAATACATTCAATACCCCCACAACTAAAAATTCTTGATATTGTCAGACTATATAAAATATTTTCTTTTATTTTTAATTCATGTGCCCTTCTGCATCGACTGTCACCGTCATTCCCCTGCTCTCCGTCACGCAGCGTGAAATTCCCAGACGTGATCTAATCCACAGCCCGCCTGGAGTAATGTTAGTCTTCCAGTCCACTGAGCTGCCCCTTTGCCTGGGTTTTGCTGTGGGAATCCTTGTGCCACTTGTTCGTGTGTGTGTGTGTGTTATTCTTACACGGACCCCATTGCGTGTCGTTTGGTGATCTAATTGTGTGTGTGTGTGTGTGTGTGTGTGTGTGTGTGTGTGTGTGTGTGTGTGTGTGTGTGTGTGTGTGTCCGAAACGTCTGTCCCAGTTCCCATCCCAGTGCTATCTGCAGGGGGCTCCTCATCCCGGGCTGGGCCAGGGGCACTGGGGTCAAAGTTCACAAAATCTGTATTACTCGTAATTAAAGGGGGGGGGGGGGAGAGAGGAGCCCTGGAATCGTCTCCTGATGTTTATCGTAGGTGTTTATTTGCAAAAAAATTCATAGCAAATGTTTGTTATATTCATGAACCTGCTCTTTATTCATTAGTATTATCGGTGTGTCTTGTGAGCCTGTCGAGATGGAATCAAATGCTCAGTGCACGAGCTCAATATTCAGCCTTTGCTGTGCTTGTAGTTGACCTTAAGAGCCGTTTCCATTTTGAATCCCTCGTTTACTTGTCATTTTAAAGTACACAAGTACAGTCATAATAAAACACCCAAAATGTTAGATGTACATTTCTGACATTAGTTTAGCTTCATTTAATTTTTTAAAATTCATTTAAATTCTGAGGTTTTATTTTAATTTCAATTCATCTCTAATGTATTTTAGGTCTATATTTATATTTTTAAATTTGTACGTCATTACCTATTAATATTTTCTGAATGCACTCTGACCTGGGATCAACTCGTGTCGTGATTCTGATGCTGGACTGGATTTTCTTAGGTGTACATAGTGAAACGTCCATTTAGTTTGCGTCGGATCACACAAACTTCAAGTGATTCTCTCACTTTTCTCCCCCCACATCTTGCTCTCATCCTGTCCCTTAACCAAAACTAATCCTGACTAAATTTGCCGCTTCCCATCTCCTTTTCTTTCTCTCTCCTCCGCTCGTCTGTCGTTGCTCAAGTGGCACTAATCCTCCCCTTCCCTCTGTCTCCTGCGCCGTCTTCGCCTCTCCTCCATCACGCCTCGTTTTATGATCTCTCGCTAGCCAAGCAAAACTAATCTGGGCGCCGCCTGTCCACGCCGGAGTTCCTACCGACTCCGCCCTCCTTGAGCCACTTCCCTCTCTGTTGGGATGCCATGCTTGGTCCGTGCCGTGCTGTGTGGCGATGGAGAGAATATTCGGTAGTACAACACGAAAGAGAGAGGAGTGTGAAAGACGGATGAGTGGGGGGTGGGGGCAGGAGAGTTGGAGGGTCTCTTGATGTTCATTAGGTGGTGTGGTAATGTTCCCAGCTCAAATTCTCCCTCCTGGCTCCTTCCTTGTTGGGTGTGTGTGTGTGTGTGTCTCACCTCGTAACACTCTCACTTGTCCTCCAACTCCCCTGAAACTAGTTTTTTTTTCTGCCCCCCCTGATTAACAGACAATTCCATGCAGGGATGCTCTGTTGTGGGCAATCATCTCTCGCTCGCTTTCTTACACGCACACACCGACACACTTGCTGGTTTGAAGGGCAGCCACGGTGACATTGCTCCAAGGTCACTCAGCAGTCTCTATTCTCTCCAGTGCTCACGCCTGTGTGTTTATGGACTTAATTTAACCCCAAAACACACAACAGAGTGGACACGACTGATGCAGGAGGCTCTTAATGACGTGTGTGGGCGTGTGCTGCGATGTTAATTGCCGCCATCCTCTCGCACTGAATACTAGTGAGGTGAATTTAAAGGAGTAGGTCTAAATCCTGACCAGTTAAAGTTTAGACACAGCTACTAATTTAAAAGAGTGAGAAAGTATATAAAAAATTGTTACATACCATGAAAAGCAAAATAACTCATAATATGACAGCAAATTTGATATATATAAAACAATTCTATTTTTTTTTTTAACTCATGGATGTTTGTTTTATCTTCATATATGTCACCAAACATGTTAAGCTCTTGTTTTTGTTTGGGATTTTCTCTAATAGTTCGTTTTTGTTTCATTTGAACTTATGTTGTTCAATTTCAGTTTTCAAATAATTTGTAATGAGTTTTTACTGCAAGTTTGTTATTTTGTACTACTTTTTCAAATTATGTCAAACATGTTTTGGTTTAGCTTTGATTATTTCTTTTGATAGTTTTTGTTTTTTTTAAATATATGGAGTATTTGTCAACTGCAAAATAAAAAAATAATAAATCATAAATATTATGTAATGAAGTAAGCCACCGATGTACATTAATATCAAAATAATGGTATTTAAAAAGAACCCCGAAAACTCATGACATGAAGGGACAACGATGAAAACAAAGGACAATTTCACTATAATTATATTTTCTTTTTGCTGTTTTCTGAAGCTGAGCCATGATCGGTTGTTACCTGAGCAACTCTGATGTCATTTTCAGTCGACAGCATGTGTCAAAATGGCCGGCCCCTTAGATGGACAAAAAAAACGGATGCATTTTACTGCTTAATTCATATTCCACAAACGTAATATCAATCAAAATGCCGTGTTCAGGCTGCATCGAACTTAACATTGTCAAGAGAGTTTTTGCGTTGAATTAAAAAAAAAATACAACTGCAAAAGCCTTTCAAATGAGAGGTGAAAGTCCATTTGCCTGGATCCAACATTCGCAACTTACCACCACTTGGACGACTGAGAATCTCCACAGAAAGTCCATTTTGAGCAACATGTTCCCTTTTATCTCGCGCGGCTCCCTGACTGTAGTTCTGATTGACTTTATTTCATGCATCTGCTTGATTTGATGGCGTCCGCTTCGCATTATGCAGAATCTATTCACATCCACTATGACGCCTTTTGCCACAACATGTCGGGATTGTCACTTGTGGTGTAAATGCAGCCTTTCGGTAGAGTTTCTGGTGAGATTTTGTCTTTTTTTTTTTCCTTCCCCTCCCCACATCACGACTGGTACGAATGAAGTCGGAGAAGGCGCTTGAGCTAGCGTTGCATCAGCCAACGAGCCGCCCAATAGACAGCGCACTTTTTCCTCCCCACTCATCTTCTTCTTTCTTTCGCCGTCAACTTCTCCCCTAAAAACTGCTCCCGTTTTGTTTCGCCGCCTTCCTGCTGCGAGAAGCCATTAAGGAGCGACTTTGCTTTTACTCTAATTGATTCCTTTTCTCTTTCGCAATCTCCTCCCTTCTTTTCTTGTCATTCTCCCGCCGTGAGCCCCGTCTTTTTCACTTTGCACAGCTTTTTTTGGGGGGTGGGGGAGGTGGAGACGGTGATGGGAATGTCTTACATTGCTGCCTTTCTTTCACCCCACCAAATAAACCCGCCCTCCTCTTATCATGGCCGAATACCTTTGAACCCTCTGAACTGGAAACACACACACACACACACAAATGTTTCAACCCAGTTTTGCCGAATCTCCAAAAGCCAACACTCAAACGCAAGCAGCTTTTTTTTTTTTTTCGTTTTAAATTTGTCGAGTTCTTAAGATTTTGTTTGATTTTTTTTGTTTTTAATACAGCGCTAAGCATGGTCGGTTAGCATTAGCTGCCATGTTTGTAAAATGGCGGCGTACTCTGAGCTGGAAATGGGGGAACAGTGCAGCATCGTGCTTTTACGCGCACACACACACACACACACACACACACATGCACATTTAGACACGGTTGTGCTGCACGTTCCAGACTGCAGTGCGGAAAAAGGAGCAGGGATGCCATCGCCGCCGTCGCCATTTTGTGGTGAGGCTCGCCGCCTCCGCTATTGTGAGCGAGCACTTTTTTTTTTTCCTCCACAAATAAAGTCAGGTCAAAACATCCGTGTCATGCACGTGCGTGTAAACACAAGATATATTTACCAATTAGTTTGCAACGCACACCTTGTCGTGTCGCACGTGTGTAAAAATGCTTTCAGACTCGTAATTGTTTCTTTAAAAAAAACATTTTTTTTTTGTAGAAGCTTAATTTATATTTAACCGTGAAGTGGATTTTATTAGCTGTATTCGGCTCTCTGTAACTGCTGCACAGTTTGTAGGGTACTCGTTGAAATACTTTTTATTAAAAAAACCAAAAGGTCCTTTCAGCCTCATTGTTGTGCATCATATTTCTTATTTATATTGTACATTACTTTTTCATCATGATATTATAATTACAAGTATTTTTATTATTGTTTGATAAATATATTTTCATGATCAATTTGTTTTGATTTTACATTCACTTATTGAGACTGTACATATATATTTAATACCAATGTTGTGAATGGATTTTATTTTGTTATCCAGCAATTTACCTTGTTAACATTTTGCTTATTTAAAATGAAATATATCGTTATTGGCATGTAATCTTCATAAGTGGACTCTCTTTTTAATTTTTATTTATTTTTTTAATCGTTTCCGCCATATGATTGTCGAAAAGAAATCACGTTTCTACTGCGTTATAGCGAGCTATGTTGTGTCAGTCTTGACGTTTAACTTACGTTTTTCGTAATGTTCATCATTTCATATTAGTTTTGTGATGTTTTTCCATTAATAACATGACCTTTATTCATTTTCGATTATTTCTCTCCCTATGAGCATGTTTTTCTTTACAAGAAAACAAAAGATTCATTCAGCTTCTTCACATAACTAGTGGTTACTATCCGTTCTTTGCACCACAATAAATATAATCAAGGGCGTACAAGAAGTGCGATTATCAATAAGATGCTTCAGTCGTGTTTTTCCTTTTTCGTTTTTTTTTTAAAAAGTATGATTTATCTCAGACACACACAGCCTCGCACGCACACTGCGCAGCAGGCCAAGTCCCAGCATGCTATTTAATGCCTCGTTAACCCCAAGGTGGCCGTTAGTTGTAGACAATCAGTGGAGTAATTTTGAGCGACAGACGATGCTTGCAGGTGTCTTACACACACACACACACTCCTAATACAGACATTGTACGATTAATGAAGAAACACAATGCGTTACTTGGCCTCATCAGCTCAGTCGCCAGGGGCACGGACAGGTGGCATTATTTTGTGGATAAAAACGTCACGGTAGTGCACACTGCGTGCGTGTGTGTCTGTGTGTGTGTGTGTGTGTCTTTTGTGCTGCTTGAGATCCCACCTTTGTGTGTGTGTGTATTTGTGTGTTCTTATTTTTCTGTTAATCCCTAATGTGTCACAAACCTGTATTCATGTGTTTTTCCATATGAGTGCCACCACCCTTAACTTTCCAAATTCAAATGTGTGCATCTTTGCATGTTTGTGTGGCAGCAATGTTAACATCTCCCTTTAAGTATGTGCGTGGGAATGTTCTTGTCTTTTTATTTTTTGGATGGAATCACCCTTAAAATCACTTTTATTTATATTGACATACAAAAAAATTACAACACAAAGTGCTTTCCATTTCAAAACACAGATTAAAAAAAAAAATCAATCAAATAATGTCCTATGGACTCTCTGTCTGTGTGTTCTTGGCTTTCTGTCTTGAGATAGGACAACACCAGATCCCACCTTTTATTGAAACACTCAATCAAACTTTAACGACCACACATTTTTCAGACAAAAAAAATACAACACAAAGTTCTTACATGGTTAAGATCAAAGCCCTGTCGTTATACACGCACACACACTCACAGTGTTAAGGCTGGGGTGACACAAATATAAAAAGCACAGATACACGGACCCAGCCACACGTAAAACTTTGGGTTGTTATGAATAGGTCCACACATTTACAGAAAAACAAGTCTATACAAAAGTATACACAAGCACACACAAGTAGGTTATGGTATCTTTTTTTGTGTGTGTGTGTATAATATATATATATATATATATATATATATATATATATAGAAAGTGTGTGTGTTTGTGGTCTTGTTTTCTGTATTTGTGCAGACCCACTCTTAACTTTTCCACTTTATGTGGCTGTATTTGTGTGGCACAACCTTTGACCTATGAACTCTGTATGCAGCCACCTTTGAAATCCACGTGTGTGTGATTATTATTATTATTTTAAAGAATAATTTTTAAATTACCAACTTTTGCTGGATGTGTGTATGTTGTTCCCTTCCAACATTTGTGAAGCGCAACCCTTGACACTGAATATGCCATTCTTTTTGTGTCTTTGTATCTTTGTGTGGCACTACCTTTTACATCCCTGAATTTTACGGACACTTGTGTTTGTGGGGACATACTGGTTGGTCCACATGAAATACTTTTTCGTGTGGACCAATGTTTGCATGGCACAACCCTTGATATGCCAAATTTTAATGCGTTTATGGGGACATTTTGTCTGCATGCATTTTCGATGTTCATGTGTCCTCTCAGGCCGACACCAAAATGTTTCAAATGCCTCCTTCCAACCAACAGCATGCTTCCGTAATTTCCTTTTAGCGCCCCCCTCTCACCCACCCCGCTGACAAAGTGTCGGCTAGACTCTTAACGACCGATCTCCCGCTCGCCTTCCCGGGTTCCATCTCCTTTTCTCTCCGTCTGACCTTCCAAAACTTCTTTTCTTCCGCCCTCGCTCGCACTTTCAAGCTCTGTCCACTTCTTGGACTCGCTCTGTCATTTTGAATTTTCGCCTGTTTTTATTTTTTTTCCCCCTCCCTATTCATTTCCTGTATCCTCTCTGTCTGGATATAATCCCCATCACTGTAACGCTCTCTAATTTCCATAACACTCTTTTCCTGTTGTTTCTCCTTCCTTTCTTCCCGACCTTTAAGAGAATTTGCTGAGAATGGCTTAAGGTTTTAACAAAAGATAAATGTATCCCTCTGCTCATTCATCTGCCTCTTGCTGTTTTTATTTCTACCAGCTACACTCGAGAAAAAAATTTGGGGGGGGGGGCAGCGTTAAGCATGAAAACATGATGAATCAGCAACTTCTTTCTAAAGTTTTTCTCTTTCCGTTTCCACTCTCACAGCGTCCAAGGGCTCCAAACAAACACAAGGTGAGGTTCTTCACTGGTTTTCAACACTCGTAGAATTGGAAAAATAAAATAATTAAGTTGAACTACAGTATGTCGTAATGAATAATGAAAAGTTTTAAGAATCGTTATAACACGCAGAGGGAAAATGCATTCATTCATGGGAGCGAAGCCATAATTTTCGAAGGAAAAGAATACATACTTGTATGAGAATCTAGTGATGTTGCAAGAGAAAGCTTTGAAAGAATACCTGCTATTGTAGAATAAAACAGGAAGTCAGAAAACAGAAGTTCATACATTTTAGAAATAATGTAGGCCTAAGATAAGGACTAAATGGAGAAAAAAAACCGCAATAATCAAATCTAATATTCAAGGGGGAAAAAAGAAACTTTTCAAGACATTTCTGATATTTTACAGAATAATCTGAACATTTTGTAGGAAAAGAAAAAAAACACACATGAGAATTAATATCATACAACACATCTTTATTTGTACAGCGCTTTCACAACAAGTTGAGTTGCTTCCAAAGAAATGCCTAATTTTGACAAAAGGCATATTCCAAGATTTTTTTTAAAGAAGTATTGACAATTAAAATAAAACGACAAAATTAGAAAACTTCCAAAGAATTTCACTCATTTAAGAAAATATTTGTAACATGAGAAAAGAATCTAGTCATGATATCATAAGAAAAAAATGAGTAATATTCAAAGCAAATAAGCAAATTAGGAGACGACTGCAAGATTATTGAGGCATTTTAGAGTAAGTCATAACAGACAAAAAAAAATTGATAACATTTTGATTTTCACAAAAAAATACATACAATGCATTAAGAAATAAATGACATGAGGGAAAATGTTTGCATTTCTGAGGGGGAAAAGTCAGAGTCAGATTTTTGCATTTAAAATTACACCAAAAATATGACAAGAAAAATATATTTTTGTATTAAAGGGGGGCTGTGTAAATTTATGAAAATAAAGTCCGAATATTACAATAATAGTCGTAATTTTACAACAATGTGAATACAGTTCTAATATGAGACAAATATTTTTGTGATTTCCTCCCCCCTTCAGTAACATTTAATATTTTTCTAACTTGACTTTTGAAATACACAAGTAATAATAAAAATAATTCTCTTTTTCTTGGAAAAAAAACCCTTGTTGTTTTCCTTTCAGTTATCCTTTCTCCTAATATTGCCACTTGATTGTCTTAAGATGACACTTTTCTCGTGATTTTCCAACTTTGTTCCGTTTGCTTGTAACATTAACATTTTCTCACAAAAATAAAACTTTTCATTATTGTCATATATATATATATACACACACACACAACATTTTCACTTGAATTAAAATGTTCAATTCGTAATGATATCAGCTCTCGGGCTCTACTCTGTGCACCGTGCCTCAAAGTTAAGCTTTTTGCAATCTTTGTAAACAGAAACGAAGACCTCATCGTGTCACTGTTCCCACTCGAGTGACATTTGTTTTGGTTTTGGTTTTTGTCCCCTTCTCAGCGACGTCACCTCTGAGTCGAGGTTGTCGGTCGAGGGCGCCTTGGCTTCGGCTCCTCTTCATCCTCCTCATCCTCCTCGCCGTCCTGCTGACCACCTGACCTCCTCGCACCTGTTCCCAGTGAGAGGGGAACATTCGGGCACAGTCGGTGACCTCCCGGCCCCCTCGCCCGTCCATGCAAGGAGACTGCGGAAGACATGTTTGTCATTGCGCACACACAAACATCCAGTTGCACCACACACATTTACACTCAGGGACTTAGTGTACTCCACTCCCCAATGCTATTAATAATTTTCTGCGGTGAACAGTACACTGCCTGTCATTATATGACACTGGCAAAGATAGGTGGACAAAACACATGTTTACTTATGAAATCATTTTCAGACCAATTAATGACTTTTTTTTTAATGTTCCTGAGCTGTTACGATGTACCGCCGACATAGCTGGATGAACAAAAAAAAACAAAAAAATGAAATGCTTTTATTTGCGGTGAATCATTTTTCAAAACCAATTCAGGAAAATTAAATGAAATAGACGCATTTACAAAGATATTGGGCAGCCTTTGTTGACATTGTACTCATTAATAATTCAATTTTTTTGTGTGTGCAATTATATTTTGTATCAAAAAAGACATCAAGCATGTTGATAAGATAAAGTGACAGATGAGATGCATTTTACTAAGCTAACTACAAAATGTAATCGTTTGTCAAAGTGTCCCACTTTTCTTTTCGGCACTTAAATGAATTTGTTTTCTATAAATTTGTCAATTTGATCAATTTAAAAAAAAAAAAGACCGGGGGACATATGAGCTATTTGGGAAAAATGAGGCAAGGCTACTGCGCCCCCTATTGGGATCCAACTGGTTGTACTGGAATTGGACTGGGTTGTCCACCCACCGGATTACAATGGTGATGTTTCATAATAATAATAATAATAATGATGATGATGATAAGAAGAGGTGGATCTTGGACTGCTTTGTCCCGTTTGATCGGGCACCCCGCCATGTGCTGCCTCTCTGAATCACAGGGCAAACGCAGGCCAAAGGGAATTGTGGGTAAATACAACATTGGGGCTGGTCGTGCTCCACTGAAGCGAACCGCTGCAGATGATGTGCATACACGCTCCTTCCTTTTTTTTTCTTTTTTTTTTCTTTTTTAGAAACAAGCTCTCTTTTTATTTTATTTTTTGTTTTGTTTTTTTAAGAAAAAAAACTCCCGATCCATTTTGGTTTGATATGGTTAATAAGCCCTGCCAACATA
Source organism: Hippocampus guttulatus (assembly GCF_054856545.1). Taxonomy (NCBI): domain Eukaryota; kingdom Metazoa; phylum Chordata; class Actinopteri; order Syngnathiformes; family Syngnathidae; genus Hippocampus; species Hippocampus guttulatus. Next base: position 17,256,454 of record NC_141266.1, on the reverse strand, counting down.
CCCTTGATGTATTGTTTTAGTGAAAACGTCATAGTTGTCTGTTAGTCGTGTTAAAAAAAAAAAGTAAACAAAAAAAAGTGTTTCTTTATGCACCATCAGTGTTTTATATCGTAGTGTTAAATTTGGTTATTTTCGTTTTTCTTATTTTGGTGTACAAATGTGTTGTGTGCTGCAAGCCAAATTAATTGGATGTTTTCCTTTTTGGTGATAATTTTTTTTTTTTTTTAATGAAGCATATTTCTGATTTCGTTTTGTTAGCTAAAGTGCCATTTGTTAAAATTATAAGTGTGAAATAATAATGATAATAATATTGCGTGTACAATTGTCAAATTAAACGGAAAAAAACCCTCTTTTTTTTAATGTGTATATTGGAATGTTTTATTGCCTTGGGCTTTAATTCTTTTTAATTATCTTCAATTTTTTCTATAAACTACATTGTTGGCACTTAACCAATGTTCTTGTTTCAAAACACTGTAAATCCCCATTAATGCTATTTTTTGTTTTGTTTTTTGTTTTAATCAAATTTTTGATATAGAACATAATATACAGCTTAATTATCTGTTTCTTTTTCTGTACGTATGCATGTGTGTGTTTCTAATTTCCCTCCGCGTTCACATTTTAGTGAAAAACGTAGCTTCTTCTGTGAAGAGACAACTGCAATCTGAGCCTATTTTTTTTTCTTGTACTATTTTCATTCGCATGTGGCGACTAAATAAAAATTGGAAACGTTGGTGTAAATAATGTGTGGTTAATACCATCTGGCACATATACCTTCTCAGTAGGACACACAAAATCCTCGAAATGAGGATTGTTTGAGGCCCCGAGGTGACCTTGCGATGTAAAAGGCACTTGTAATGCAAGTAAGCTGCTAAGGTATTGAGCCGAGGGTCTTTTATCCTCGGGCCAGCCCTGGCCTGATAAACCTCGGCTTTCCAATAGACTCCTTTTATTAATGGACCCTCCGGCTTTATTGCCAATAAACAAGTCACTGTATTTATCACGGGACTCTACTCAGGGAGATGTTGTTGTAAATATAAAAGTGAGCCTCCAAATAAGCTGTAAATGCATTTCCATTTATATGGGCTGCAATTTAGACACTCCTGGCCAAAAGGCAGAGAGGCAATTTCCTGGCTAATCGGGCTAATGCTGCTATTTCATGCCTGATGATGGCCTCTGAAGACACGTTTGTCACTGCCGTGTCGTCAGCCGTTTTGGATTCTTGACCTTGATGTCCGAAGCACATGTTTTTGTTTCATTTGACATTAGTCACAGAAGGCAGGCAAGTGTATAATTTTATTCGAATGTATTCCAAGTATACTTTTAAAGTGATGAGCGACAACACACTACTACATTCACTGTTCTTTGTCTCCAGTTGTAGGGGACCCTTCTCACCATTCCCAGCATGATGTGCACACATTCACGGCTAACAATGAGGCACTCGAAAGCGGCCATGCCTGGAGCCTGTCCAAAGGGAAGATGCGTTTTCAGGGTATTTGCATAGCCAGCCGGCTAGCTGGCTGGCTAGCTAGCTAGCTGGCTACCTGCATCTCGCATTTGTACTGAATAACAGCCTGATGCGAACAAAGTTGCTCAACGAATTAAGGCTCATCTATTTTCTGGGTTTGGTCATTTGACGTTCGTCAAGGTGAGCAAAATGAGAACACTTGCGAGGAGCTGCTGTAAGCCATAACTCACCCTGATGCTCTCCTCAAGACGAACCATTCACTAGTTGTGGTGAGTAAGAAATTGATTTCTGTGTGCTTTCTAAACATAATCAGTTGAGATCAAGAGTATTGGCAATTGGTTGATTGACATTTGCGTGTCACATGGGCACCAACCAATCGGTAGAGGCACAATTCTGGCTGAGTTGGAGCGGATCAAATAATACACTCAATAAAACACAACGTTTTACAACTTCTATAATGTGTGTTTTTATGGATGAATTTTACGACTGACTTTTGTCTATTTCCGTAATAAACCAGAAAAACTGGAGACGGTTAATTTCATTGCGAGTGAGCCAAGTTACAAATTCAGCAGGGGATCAACCAATTATTTCCCACACTGCATGTTATCTCACACAACAATTCTTTATTTTTCCTTTTCCTCTAGTTGTTGTCCTGTATGTAAAGCTTCAAAATGAGGAAAATACTACACAACAAAACAATCCAAAAGTAGTTAAGAAGTTTGTGCCCAAGTTTCACATTAAATGGCAGATAGTCTTGTGCTGCCTTTTCGCTAATTATAGTGCATTAAATTTCCACACAGCGGGTCCTCTCGCTTCTCTTTTAATTGGGCCTCGGTTGAATATTCAAGCGTACATTTTTGCTGTTAATCACAACTAGAGACTATTAAAAGGAAGAAAAAAAATTGTCATTGCCATGGAGTCAATTTCTTCCTCTGGGTTGAACTTTGTAATTATTTAACTAAACTTTACAATTAGAAAATACTTGTTTGTATGCCTTGAAAATTGAGGGGAAGAGTGTAGCATGTCATGAGCACAGCGTCTACTGAACATAGTAGTTGACTCTCGTGGTGGTAGCTGTTTGAAGAAAGGTGAACACGAGTGAGGTGCCGCAGGAAGTGACCTTCTATGAATAAAAGGATTACACACTCCTTCAGAAAATCTTTTAACAGGATTTCTGGTCTTTTGTTCAACGGTTATCCCAGCAGCCTGCATTAATGTATCTCCTCAACGCAGGGAAAGCTTTCATGTGATTAGTACAACAACCAAGGTGGAGCATATCAAGTTACCCTACTACCCCCTTCATTTTATTTGCTATATTTGTCAACCCACAATAGTTTTTAACAGTTTAACAGCCAGAATGCGTGTGTGTATACAGCACTAGTCATTTACATTGTTTATATATTAACTTTTAAATATTGTTAGTTTATTTGTTAATATGGTACTTTTAATTATGTGAAGCACATTTCGTCTCCTTCCGTATGAAAAGCATAATATCAATAAATCTGCCTTGCCTTGCATTTTGCTTATTTGCAATCTAACTTTAACAATGTGCTAGCACTGGCTCATTGATTAGTTTTTACTAGCGAGTCGGCTATTTAGTTGTGTACTATTTACTTGCTTGTTGTGTGTGGTTATTAACTGCAGTACTTGCTCTTGGTTAATAGCAAGCTGGCTATTTAACTGTGTGTGCGTGTGTGTGTGTGTGTGTGTGTGTGTGCTAGTAAGTAACTAACTCATTTGTGGTCCCTAGTTAGTTTTGCTTACATGCTAGCTAACTTGCTGTTTGTGGTTCTTAGCTAATTCGTACGTTTTGATGATTGTGGGTTTGTTTATTAGCTAATTTATTCAGTTAGGTATGTGTGGTTGTAAGTAAATTAAAAAATGTGGTTACTAACTAGTTAGTTTCTCGCTGGCTGTCTATTTAACTTGTGTGTTTCCTAGCTAATTATAAACTTTAAATTTACTGTTACTAGGTTGCTTGCTATTGTGTGGTTACTAGTTAGTACTGTAAGTTACTTATGATTTCAAGCTAGTGGGTATTAGTTCCCCTCGTCACAGAAGGCAAATGGTAGAGCCCCGTCCACAAAATTCACAGGAATGTTACTTAAGGTAGTTAAGTTATTAGTTTTGAACCAGGAAGTATCCTGGTAGCTGACATAAAGGCAAACACAAATTCTATCAGTTATTCGAGGTGTTTATTTTTGATGTTTGAGTCATGTTACGACTGCCCCGAAATCAAGTGATATTGTCCAATGTTTACTGCACCGTGTTATAATTTTGAAGATAAAAAGGTTTGTCCTGTTTATGTTTTATGTACAATATTTTAAGGTTGTACTGCCTCATTTTTTTTCAGCACATATGGTTGATGCCGAAAACCTCCACAAGCCACAATGTGGTCAGATGTGCACACACAGCAGTGGCGCACAGTGTTGTCAGGTGTTTTCTAACAGGAGTCATGGCGAAACACAGTAAGTGGTCTAAGATTTCCTCCGCTTGACATTTCTTGCATTATATTGCGCGCGTGGTTTCAATGCTACACACGCTGAGATGCAGACTGAATATGTGACCCTTTGGGCAGTGAAGAGTAAAAGACTAAAGCTGTGTGGGCGTTTAAAACTATACAGACACCATCCAAATGCCTTTCGATTGTTCAAAATTCAGGATTAACTTCTCTTCCGAGCTGTTTCACTGCCCTCGGATTTTAAAAGACCAACTTCTCTACCGTAGTAGCAGACTTACATAAAGCACTTCAATTTAAAAGAAAAGTAGAGTTTAAAAGTAGATTGTTTTACTACAAACTGTGTAGATATCTGCACCCACCAAATCAATTTTTAATTTTTTTTAGTTTTTTTTTTAATTTAATATGAAGTTTTTATGTTAATGTGGCAGCCACCTGCTCATCTGTATTTTGCATTTAATACGGAATAAGGATTCACTTGCAAACTGTATAAAAATAAAAATAATTGGAAGCCATGATCTGCGCCTAAATGTAGATACCATAGCACACACTAGATTAGCAGCTTGACTTTTTTCCTTATTTACCTTATCTACTCTATCTACAGTAGATCCACTGTATTTTATTCACGCAATTTTTACTTTATATTTAATACAGAGTGATGACGTTCACGTGCATGCTGTTCACAGAGGCGGCAGTTTTTAGTTGTTGTTTTTTATTTGTTTGTTAACAATTTGTATTCAATACAGAGTAGAAGTGCAAGGTCGGGTGGCCAACAATGTGTGTAACTACTTGCTGTTTCCACTCACCAGGCCGGCAATGTCACTCTGAGGAGTGTGGAGCATTGAGACAAAGCAGGAAACTACCCTCTGGTGAGCTCGTCGGTGCATCGGTTACCCGGGCAACCGTCACTGGATGATGACCTGATGTCACACTGGCATTTATTACCTCCACCAAGGGGGATATTTTTTCATCCCTGTCGGTGGTGCAGGCTTAAATACAACTTGGATTTGGGCGCATGAGGAAACGAAGAATCTAATAGATCTTAGAACAAGGCCGAAAGGAATGACCTTGGGTAATGAACCACTGCTGCTTCACAAAATGTAATGATAAAGACATTCGTGTCTGATCATATGTTAGAAAGCTTTTTTTTCCCCCTTCTTCTAATTTTTATGTTTTATTCTTCAGTGACAGAACTAAGGTGGTTCACAAACAGGGGCATTTGTTCCCAAATGGCTGATGTCAAATCAGTACATTGGTGTTCACTTTCACTGCTAAAAGTCATCTACATATCAAGGAAAAATAAAAAATATCAGGTCATGTTCCCAAAATAGTGCAGATGTCCAAGGTGAAATGTAAAAAACATTTCTCGAGTTTTCCTTGTCTACCAGCTTCATTTTTTTTAATCCTCTGCATTTTCAGGTATTATTCTTTGACAGCATGAAAAATATTTCATATTTTCCTTGCGTACAATTAAATATATATATTTTTGTGTGACAATGTGAGAGCAAAAATCTTGACATTTTAAAAGGCTTTGCAGCATTGACACAAACACGAGACCACCATCTGAAGGCCATTTCTGATAGATTGTGCAGGAGGAGGTCTTAGTCTTGAGCAGCACCCGTCACACATGCCCCGACTCCCACTTTCTCCTCCTGCTTTCCCTTTCATTCCTCCACTTTCAGCAAGTGACATTTTGATAGCAAGCATCGCCATTGTCCGTGTTCTGGTCTGCTGATTCTACATGCAGCCCGGCTGGCAATTTGCATCGCCTCAAAGAACCCCCCCCGTCCCCCACGTCGCCCTCGTCAAGGACCCGTCGCCCGAATCGCTGTGTCATGCACCTTCAAGTCTCGTTTTACACTGCAGGAGCTGCCGAGCAATTGGATCGAGGATGTGGATCCTTTTTAGAGAAAAGCACATTTCGGCGTCTGGTATGTTCAGTTGGCTCCATTATCAAGGCTCGCCACATGCTTCCAGTTCGCACACAAACACACCTGCTTTACTGTGAACTCAAGACCCTGCTGAGTCATGCTGAGTCCCTATCGCACAGTTGTTCACATTGTGTTTATATCAGAAGGAACAGTGTGACATGCGAGAGCAGCGAGGATTTATGTGTTGTTCGTATACAGTACATGCATATCTGTACATGTAGGTACACATCCAGTGCAAGACATCTGGATCGACCATGCTGAATTTGCAGAGATAATGTTGATTGCTGTGGTTGCGGAGGTATTTTTCGTACAGTCAAATCTTGGTTTTCCAATGTCTCTGTTCTCGACCAAATCGGTTTTCAACCAGAAAATTCGAGATTTTTACGACTCGGATTACGACCGAAAACCGGTTTTCGACCAAACTGAGCAAACCCAAATGCGCCGCTTGACTCCTCTCGACTTCCTTACACGAGGAAGTGACGTTTCCTCGTGTAGCATTTATTGTAAGCAGATGTGTTTGTTGTGATTTAGGCAAATCTGACTGTTTTTATGTTATTTCCGATGCGAATAAAATAGTTTTGGATTTCGAACAAATCGCTTTTCGAACAGCCTTCTGGAACGGATTATGGTCGAAAACCGAGGTATGACTGTATATGAAAAAAAAAACATGTTGGAAACGCAATTGTAAGGAACACAACTGGTTAGCAGACATCTGAGAGTCCGCTTTTACTCTCGATCTCCTGTGTGTAGCATATCGACACTGTCAGGCATAATCCTCGCATCTCCGAAATGACAAATTTTCAGGAAAAAAATAATAATACTAAGCCACCTTACTTGAGTTACCATACATCAGTTTGTTGCATTCGGAATTGTTTCTTGTGCTGGTTTAAATTAGTTTGTGCACTAACTTTGATCCACATTGCTCCAAAATGTTGTTCAATTGCTCGTTTACAAAAAAAAAACAAAATCTCATTACACATTAAGGGAAACAAAATTGACGAAATGTAGATCAACTTAGAACAAAGAATAACTATCAAAATCGTTTTTTGTGTTCCTTCAACCTTCCTCCACAAAAAAGAAAAAAAAATCATGTTCCCTCGTGTCACACGCGTGCCCCACCAGGAGGTCCCGTCCCATTTGAGAAGAAATGGTATAATAGAATGAAAATGGATCTGAACACATTTATCTTCGTGGCTGACAAGGTCCTTCTGCACTCCATTTTTAGCAAAACATTCCAACTCAAGCCTATTTTCACTTTTCCTGCATGTACTCAATTGATGGGGACAGCGTTTTCACTACGGTGCAGTGGAGCTCGCCGCCACAATAATATGCACAAAGTAAAACCTGTCTGACAGTCAGTTATGACCTCAGCCAAGCAGGAGGATGAGCAATATTTTTTTTTTATTGCCGTTTCTGTGCAAGATTTGGCAAAAAAGTGCGCGATCGATTCAAAGTTTCCCCAAGGGAAATAATTCAAAGTCAATAATTTGTTCCTGGCTTGAGTCCGTCACCGTCATAAAACCGTTATTACCTGCACCGAAGATGTTCTTTCGAAGTGACAGGAAAGGCAAATTAACTCGTGTAAAATAGAACTAGAATAAAGTACAATTTCACAACACCAGACTGACATAAGAAGTGTGCTGGAAAGTGTTTGCTGAACTATAATCACTGGCTGGAATTACGGAATGTCGATGATAATATAAGTGGAAGTGAAGTGAATATGTGGATCTAGTAAATATTGAATTGATCTATTGTTCACAGCAGCAAGTTTTTATTTCACACTTTTCCTCTTTTCCTTTTCCACAAAAACACCAAAGAAAAAACAAAACCATCAAGAAGCGGAGGTCTCCCGTGATGGATGATTGATGAATGGATGAACTTTGTTCAAGTTCAAGTCAACTTTATTGTCAAATGATGAAATTACTTTCCTCTCAACCGCAGGAGAGAGAGGAGCCGCTGTGGGTGCCCGCGCTGCCATTAAAAGAACATTTAACATAAAATGACAAAATAATGCAACACAACACATAAGACACAGACAGTCGTGGTTTGGTGGTTCTACTTTTTTTTTTTAAATCAGAGGGCCTTGAAAGTAAGTTAGACCTTGCAGATTTTTAGGGAACAGAAAACCTCAACTGTTTCTTTCGGTTGCTTTAAAACAGAAAATTACAGCAATGGTTTCTTCGTAAAGCTGATTTAAGTCATGTCAAACGTGCGCGTGGTCATGAGAGGAAAAATAAGAAAAAACATTGCCTTTTCCTGACTTACTGTTTCAGATCAGATAGTGGTAGCTGCCGATTAGTTCAACCGAATGGAATGCAAAATCAGATTTTTGGAAACAGTCAAACAAATGACGACCGTAAGTATGAAACTTAACGGAAATTTCGACCAATAGTACTATTTTTTAAAAAACTTGCGATCAACGAATAGCTGACCCTATCTATAAAACAAACAAAAAAGCAAATACTAAAACTAATAAAAACTAATTACAAATGTAAACATTATATATATATATATACTGTATATATATATATTTATTTATTTATTTATTTATTATTATTACTTTTTTTTTAAATTCCAAAACTATTATAACCCTGATTGTTAGTAATGAGACCAAGTGACAATGAGAAAGGTTGCAGAGTACATCACTTTGAAATTTGTTTTCATTTACGGGTGTGTTTCGAGCACTCGAACGGACCATAGAGCGCAAGTACAAGCATGTATGAGATTCTTCCAAGCCCAGCAATAACAACCGCGATTGGGGATCTGGAGGCAAAATTAAAGTGAATGACGGGGGAAAAGCAGTGGTGACAAGAAGAGTGCGTTGACTCTAAGGAGAAGGGAAGGGCGAGGCTGATGGGGCTGAAACGCATCAGGCCTAATGAGGCCAAGCAGCCCAGGAGGTGAGACGGCAGGACAAACATGCCGTTGATTTAGTTGACAACGTGGAAGGAATGACTTGTGATTACAATGAAAAGCAAGTAAATGGCAAAAGACAACCAAGTCGACTTTGCTCAACTGTTATTCATGCGTACTGTTGCCCAGGGGGGAAAAAAACATCGAGGTGAATATTGGGGACATTGTCCTTAGATTATATTTGAAAACTTCCCGATAGTGAGTAGCAATATGATAGATTACCTTTGCATTTTTGCAATTATGATATTGTATGTTAATCAAATATACAAAAAAAAGAAACTTTTACTGAACAAGGACTATGTTTCATTCAAATACAACACTTGAAGTGTACCTACACTTCAAGTGTTGTATTTGAATGAAACTCCAAAATCGGATTCCGCTTTCCCCAGAGGTACAGTATATGCGCTGCTTTATTTGCGTGCACATTGCTCTCCAGGGTCGGGGTACATATTAGCGTTTAAATACTGATTTAAAGTTTTGAGATGCTATTCATTAGCTTGTCTTTAGCATTTTGCGTTGCGTTAGCGTTAATCTAGTCGACTTTTGCAACACGAAGCTATGCATGATTAGCTGGCGTATACGGCTTTATTTCGTATTAGGTTTACAGAAAAAAATTATATATATATATACTGTATATATTTTTTTTAACCTCACGTTCAATTATATACAGTATATATCAAATGTGTTCTCTTGTTATTTTATGTTCAGTGTTTTGGAGAGCTTTATTATAGGGCTACATAGGCCACGATGTGTGTGCACGTGTGTATTATTTATGTATGTATGTACACACACACCCACACATAGACACATATATATATATAAGTAATTGAACTCTTAATCACGCAACGAGCCTTGTCCATGATCATCGCGGGCCCACTCGTGTGTGGTTGCGTGTGTGTGTGTGTGTGTGTGTGTGTGTGTGTGTGTGCGTGCGTGTGTGAAGGCCGGCGGCGTCCCCCACGAAGCCCCCTTCTTTCTTAACCCGGGCTGCTCTCGATCCCAGCATGCCACACGACAGAGAGCGGATCGATCCTCCTGGATTCAATCGTGTCTCGAGTGAGTCAAGCCAATTTATTGTCATCAACGGTGCTAAATAGAAAACGTGAGGACAACGCGCCCGTGAGGGCCGCCGCGTGAATTACAAGTACGAGGTTGTCAGCACAGTGTGTGTGTGTGTTTGTGTGCGTGCACGTGTGTACGCGTTTACGTGTGTGTGTGGGCACCGTGTTTACAAAGGGCTTTGACAAGAGTGAAAAGCATACACCCAAAATAAGCTCACTGCTGCCACTCTTGTCGATCATATGAAGAACCCAACAAATCCAACTGATGCCAAGCGACCGAGCGGTGAGCGGAGTGTCAAACTCAGGTCCTGGAGGGCCGCTGTCCTGCACGTTTTCCAAGTCTCCCTGCTGCAACACACCTGATTCAAATGAACAGGTTCAATGTCAGGCTTCCGCAGAGCTTGCTGATGATCTGATCATTTGAATCAGGTGTGTTGCAACACGGAGACTTGCAAAACATGCAGGACAGCGGCCCTCCAGGACCTGAGTTTGACACTCCGCTCACCGCTCGGTGAGTGATTTAAACGCTGTCACCAATTTCGGGTATCTCAGCTCCTGGGAAAGGACGTCCCAAGGTCGAGGCGCTCTGATGGACAATGTCCTACCTTTAGATTTAAACCGGGACTTTGAAACAAATTCAAGACCCTTACCCGAGGATGCTTTGGGTGAAAAGAGCCTGAGCCATACTTTCTTTCACATAGGTCAGTAAAATTATTAAATCAATTCTAAAAGAAACGTCAAACCAATAAAATGATGATTATTGAGGTGATACGTGTCATCTATTTAATTCAGTTCGAGGCTTACTGGTAGCTTCCTTCTGCATTCTAAATCAGCGGGAGGCGAGAAAGTGATTTTTTTTTAGAGCGATCTGCAATAGTCTAACTGGATAAAATTAGAGAATGGATCCATTTTTCACAGTTAGGTATTTGATCCTCTCCTCTTTCATCTATAACTGCTTCAGACAACAAAGTGTATGCAGAAAAGTGGTGTAGATTGCACAACTGTCTGTATCCTATGTGTTGTGTTGTGTTATTTTTGTTGTTTTGACTTCAAAATGGCGCCGCGAGAGTGGCTGCCTTTCCAGCAGCTCCTATATTTTGTTGGTCTACTTCTTCCTTTCATAACTTTGCTGCTGTGAATTGGGAATTTCTCCGTTGCGAGACTAATAAAGGTTTTCTTTCTTATCTTATCTTCCATATGCCCAAAATATGCATGATAGGTTCATTGAGGTTTTTACAAATTTGATTAATGGATGGACAGTGATAGTTTTGTTGTCTCTGTGTTTTATTAAGGTGGTAATTTAATGTATAGTACTGCCCCCCCAACTATGCAGATTACTTAAAGGAGACATATCATGAGACGTGTTTTTAATCACTCGTGTAGAAATAGTTCAGTCTTGAAAGTGACTGGCCACCCATCAAGAGTGAAATTAAACGACCAAGTAAATCCTTGATCTGCCAGTTTCTGAAAATGTATCCAAGAGCTAAAGATGTGCTGAACTGTGTAATGTAACAGTGGGACTAATTTACATAATAAGTGTGACCCAGATTTGTGAAAATAGCCAGTGGCAGCTTCACACACATACCAGTCATTTGCAGCCTGGATGGAGAGTGGTGAACATCTGTTCTGGGTGGAACTAACAGGATCTTCGGATGTCGCCGATAACACCGCAATGAGCTACTAAAATTGTTGATGGTCTCTTTACTAACAAGTTGCGCGATGAGTCCTAAGTTTTTAAATAGAGCAATACTTGCCTGAGTTCCACCCTCAATTGTCATAGTCACAATAGGCATATTCTGCATTCGTATGAGACAGAACCACCCCCCCACCCCAAAACAGTGTGATTTGAAGATCATTCGCTCAAATCATAAAAAAAATAATAATAATAATGGGAGCATGAGTGTTACATTTACATTTTAGTTTGATGTACTTGCTCATTATTTGATTTTAACTAGAGTTTTGGGCACATTTAATTTTACGCACGTTGTCTAGGAAAAAAAAAAGGATATTTGAACATCATCCGTGTGTACGTATGATACGCTGTGGTGGCTTAATCCCTGTTTGCGAGGGAACTGTTGTTTCGACAGGCGTTATGCAGTGATGGCAGCCACCCCTCTCTGCAAATTATAGGATTGAATGGCGAGACAAATCAGTTCACGCGACCCTAGTGAGGATCAAGCGGTTCGGAAAATGGATGGACAAATCAGTTCACACTCATGCTAAATCAATGAAGTGTATGTTGAAATAGTCACGTGACCATTGATATAAGACGGCTTGATTGATGCTTTATTCAGCAGCGAAAAAGCTGATGGATCAATAACACAAAAACAATCGTAATTACGCAAACACAGTCTTCTTTTCCGGCTATTTCATCGACTGAATGGGGGGAAAAAAACCAACAAAAAAAAACACGTCCACGCGAGAAAGTGTCAGACACGAGAGTTCCGCTCCTCTTCTTCATTTTCTAATAGGTAGGCTGGCTGGTAGCGCTTTACCCCTCTGCCATCGACCACCTGCAGTGCCGCGTTTCGACACGTGTTGTCCATGCTGCCCAGTGACGTGTACCTACACCGTAGTAGGGGGAAAAAAAAAAATCATGCAGTTAAAGATGTGAATTTAAATGGAGGAGACAATGGATGCAGGGTGAGTGTGTTCTTACCCTTTATCATACAGAATACAGTAGGGAACGTATAACGTCCTCAAAAAGGACCATATGTCGTGATAAGTCCAGTCCTGTGTTGAAAGAAGTCACATTTTAATGGATTAGAACTGATGTATCATTCTGTGCGTAAGAACATTTGAATTTTATTTTTTTTAATAACACACTGACAATATTAACTCTGAGCACCGTTCACATGAAATGTCGTCAACAGGAACTCGAACAAGGAGCACCTGTGATGCTAATTGGCGTCAGCTACGGTTTTTTATTTCTGTGACTGGGGGCAGAAAAAGTCACTGGTTTGATCATTAAGATGGGAAAGTAAAAACACTGTCTAGTGCCAGCAGATAGCAGCGTTGGGTCTCTTTTGAAAGAGAGCATGCATCAAAAACAATGTCGAAAACATGGCGAATCTCTGGAAATTCGACTGCTACAAGCAGCATGTAATTGTCACGTTAAATCTACGACAAAGCGTGTCAGAAAAGAGAAAACATGACAGAGTTGATTGAAATTTAGAAGTAGAAACGATTACGTCATGTAAAACAAACACGCAGGCATGGCACGATGCATACTACTACAGAATAGCGTGCAAACAGTCTGTGAAATGTAAAATTGTTACACCTGTGATATTTGTATTTGCACTATTTAAAAGTATATTCTCATTGTTGCTGTTAGTATTTTAAAGAGGAAAATGGCGATTCTGTTTCAGGCATCACTTAAGCAAAAAATAATAGCATAGTCACTGTTGTGCATAAAATATACCCTTTCACCAAAAAATAGTTTTCTGCATATATATATTTTTTTGCTGTATAGAATCTAGAACAGGGGTGCCCATTACGTTGATCCTGATCTACCTGTAGATCTAAGACAGGTCCCAAGTAGAACCAAAGAGTGTCGAGGAGAAAAAAAAAAAAACTTTGTACATGTTAGTAACATCTTTTTTTATGTTTATGTACGCTGCACCCTAATCATCTTATCAGTCTCATTTTCACAAAAAAAATATTTAAAAAATAAAATAAAGCAGGTAAATCTTGAATTTACGGTGGCTTGTGATTACGTCACCGGAAGTTGTTAGCGCTCAGCAGTCTGCAATTGCAGCTTGTGATCAGAGCTGTTGCGCTCTATCTTTTATCGTCATTATTCTCATTCAGAGTTTGCTTCGTGTACAATTCACCGAGGGCACTGGCAAGGAATTGGAATCTAGGCGGGTCCAGGGAAGCACTTTAAAACGGTACGTGTGAGCTACGATAGTTAACAAGCTGCAAAAGTGCGTCGCATGCCTCTCAGTTTCAGGCTGTTTCTCATCATGGCGTGCGCGCATGTGTGTGTGTATGTGTGTGTGTGTGTGTGCGCGCGCCGGTAAGGGTAGATCCCGGGAGGTTAGTTGATCGAAAAGTAGATCTTTGATCCGAAAAGTTTGGGCACCCCTGATCTAGAATATAGTAGAATCTTTGAGGCATATCGATGGCAAAAAAAATCATCTTCGGCTAAGTCTAAGTACAGAAATACACAAGACAGACAGTCTTGGGTGAACCCAACCCATGTTCTACTGCGGTTTATTAAACAAATTGAATACGGTTTTGCGTGATAAAAGAAGACAATATAATCTTTTATCTAGTAGTTTCTATGTTTACATATAAATCAATATTCTTGGTAGGTCAAATATCAGTCAGAATGCTTGACGTTGGCGGGCATGCAATACATTGTCTTTTTTTTTTTTTTTAAACTGGCTGGCATTGAAAGAGTAACATAGTAACCCGAGGTATATTTTCATCCAATGAAAGATATGTAACAAGATCCCACCTGACAATTTCCTGATGAGACTTACTGTAAATGTGCACAAATACTGTATCATTGCTATCCAATAAAAATGATTTCGCTTTCTGTTTTTATATGAAATACAAAAAAAAAAAAAACAGAACACAAAGATGTAAATTTGGAGCTCCATGCTTTTCATTAGACGATGCAATGCTGTTCAACTGTATTTGTGTTGGGTGCGTCACTGACCAGTAAAGGGTTGACTCTCATGTAGGACGGCCAGTCGGGGTCAGTGGGACACATAGGGGTTAGCGTGTGAGAGTAAGGGTCACTCCGCCTGGTTCCCATCAAGACGGCTTTCAGCTCGGGCCTCCTTTCCTGCACCTCGCTTAGCGCCTGCCGAATACTGCCCTCCACAGAAAACAGATCCAAGTCGTATCTGAGGGAGGAGCGTTGCCAGATAATGAGACTGATAAGTTTAGTTTGCAAAAGATAGGAAAAACAGTGTCGCGTTTGTTCTTCGACAGTCGCGCTTGTTCTCATTTGTGCCACGGGCGAGCTCGAGCTTATCTCAGCTGACTTTGGGCTCAAGGCAGGGTACATCTTGAACCGGTGGCCAGCCAAGCAACCAGTTACATACACATTCTCACCTATGAGCAATTTAATTTTCAGAGACTCGAAACTGTTTTTGGAATGTGTGGGGAAGCCAGAGTATGTGGAGTTAGAGATTCAAACCCGCATCCCTCTGAACAGTGGTGCCGAAAGTGTAAATGGTCAGTTAAAAAGACAAAAAAAAAAATGTCATCGTAAAAACATGACACCACGTGAGCCATCAGCACTTTCCACCAGTCGCGCACTCTGGACAAATCAGAGACAGCATTAAGCTTCTCATGACAATCTAACATTGTTTTAATTTAGTTTCCTGCTCGGTTAGCGCGGGTGAAGGCTGTAGCGTACTCGCCGCTCCATACATGAGCGATACGTGATGCGTTCGGTCATAAGGCGATGGGTGATTAACTTCCATCGTGGCTCCGAAAATTATTTTCACAATCAAAATGTGACATATTTTCCAAATGGATTTTGATGGCATTCTCAGATGAGATGGTAGTCTCAGGAAAACTCCTCTCGACAGAAATTTCAGCCACTGTCAGATTTCAATGAGTCAACCCTCTTTGGTCGTTGCGCGCACTGGAGCCGGTTTAGCGTGGTGGGTGTGTGAAGTCATTATGGCACAATTGGCGTACCTTGAAGGTGTGCATGGCTGGTGTGTTTAAAAAAGCAAACAAAACACATGCACAATTGTGAGAATATAGCCCGATGTTTTGGAGGAGGGGACGTAATCCGAAAATGGAACGCAGCGTCTTTTATCACTATCCTAAATTTTGCTGTAAATATTTGTATGAACCACTCCTCGGCCATAATTAATTTTTTTTTAAAAATCAAATGAAAAAGAGCAAGTATGGCATAAGTGTGCCTTCTTGAGCCTCATGATAAAGTACCCTTACTGCACGCCGGTATGGGAATTAGTTCAGTACGCCATTCGTAACCCCTAAACGTCGTATTTTTGTGCCATCCTAAACCGAGGACACGCCGTAATCAAGGTTTTTTTTCATCTGGAACCAATCATTCCAAATATAACTGACCTCAAGGAGGAAATGTTTTGAGTCAAGTCACAGAATGGATTGCGGTCGACCTCACCACCACTGTCAGTTTGAATGCAGTGTATGGAAGTACTTGAGAGGAGATTGATGACTTCACCTTTTTATAGTATCCTGAAGGAACCGCTCCATTTCGGAGAATGGAGAGACAATGCGAATGTAAAGAGCTTTCACCTTGTCTTTACTGTCGGGGTAGCGCCTGAGAGCAGAAATGGGACATCAAATCAAAGAAATAACAGCAATAACAAGGCACAGATTTCTCGTCACTATCTCCCGGATGTGTCCGGTGTCATGTTTTCCTTTCAGAATTCTCATTTCATCTCACGTCTCAGATCATTTGTCTTGTCTACAGCTCAGTGTTTCGGCACTCCTTTTTTTACCTCTTCAGCGCCGCGTAGTAGAGATGCAACAGCGCTGTGCAGTCCTTGCCGCCATTAAAGCCGATGCAGACTTCCTCCATGGAATACTGATCCAGCGCCGCCTCGACTGTTTTCAGCGCGGACGCAACTTTCTCGCCCAGCGGTGTGCCTGCAGGGAAGGATACCCGCCGCGGGAGATGATTCAAAAATGCCGGTGCGTTTTGTATTACCGATGTTCTCGCTCTCGCCCTTACATCTCAACAGAGGTTTTCATTTAGGTTTAAAAAGTTAAAATGCTTTGTCATTGGGTGAGCTTTCAGTACCAGTCCATGGGACGTCTGCGGAGCCAGACCAGTGACTTTCTTTACGGTGCCCCCCCACCGATGACGAGTTACATGCATGTTTACAATTTTTTAAAATTTACAAGTAAACATGTCATGCAAAAAAAAAAAAATAATAAAAAGGCTAAAATAAAAATGGAAACAATTTCACGACTATTTAAAATTAAGGATATGACAATTATTTTAATAATGATCTGTCATCTATTTTTTTTCAATTAATTGCGGGATCACATAAAACAACTGTGATTCAAAAACAGAACATTATTTCAAATTGAAAGTGGGAAAAAAATGAGCATTAATTATGATTCAGTGAGTGATTTGGTTGGTCCCTAATGTGTGAAAAATCTGTAAAAATGCAGAGAATTGTTTTCCAAAGTAAAAGCAAATATTTGCAGGTGTCCTATTTTGATTCAACGCAAAGACACTCCGTCTCCTTTTCTCCTTTCATGGAGGACTACAGAAATCAGCCTCGATTTAAAATGTATAAAATCTGGTACATCGCAGTAAACTGCAGTTTAATATGACATATGGAATGTAATAATTATTATTATTAAAATGATGTGTAAAAATTATTTTAAATTTTAAAACATTATGGGTGACAATCAGAAGGAAATTGGGCATTGTGATTGACTAGGTGACGGGCGTGTTGCAGAAAAAAAATGCAGGGCTCGCTATAATCACAAGTACATTGAAAGTAATGATGAGTTGCATTTTTAATCATTTGTATTGATGCCCTCCTTCAAATATTACTTCCTGTGAATATGGTCCATGGCGCAAAAAAAAAAGAAAAAAGGTTGGTGCCGCCCGCTGCTTTATTTCTCTTACCGCTGTTGGCCAACATGTACACTTCAGCAGTGGCGATGGACACCGGGTCCTTCATTAATGGCACCACGCTTCCCTTAGGCAGCTCCGCAATCAGCTGTGCCCGAGCTTTGTCCACCTCCTCCTGGCTGTCCGAGTCCAGGACCAGCCTGACTCGGTGGTAGTTACTCAGCCAGTCAGGGTAAGAGCCGAGGGCCACCTTGTGGCCCCAGGAGGCCTGCAATTTGGTGAGCAAGGGGGCAATCCCGGCCTCATCCTCAGCCACAAACACCTAAAAACAAATCCGGATTTATAGAACAGATATTATTATTTGGAAACAGATTAGATCATTAGGCTTACCTCACGAGTGTGAAACGTGGTTCCTGAACTCGCAAAGAGGTGCTCCAACCCATGAAAGGCTCTTTCCATGAGAGATGGGATCCCTGGGAAGATGTATACATTACGCACGCTCACCTGTAGAAAAAAAACAAAGCATAATGGCTTTGGTTGTAATTTTAAAAAATCATTTGATACTCGTGATTTACATCATCAACCACAAGATTGGTTAAAAACAATTGCTGGGTGTGATGTTGGGCTGGAATATAATTAGAGGCCTGAAACAAATATGACACTGTCACTTTAAGAAGCATCGACCTGCATTTCTGTCAACAAGCATGCAAAGCTGGGGGTAAGATGATTTTCTCACTGTGGAAGGATAAGTTCAACCTCAATCGTAAAAAAAAAAAAAAAATGTTGAAACGAAGTCCCTCTTATGTTTTATGGGGTTTTTTGTTTGTGTTTTTTTAACAAACGCATGCATGCAGAGGCAAGTATGCAAAACTACACATCCAGTGATCACCCACCAAGGGATAGCGGAGAGGTTTTCCTGTCTGAGCATCTGTTCCGAAGTTGAGTTTGGCTGATCTGGGCACCATGGCCATCTTCATGGCTGGGCTGCCTTTGTCCACCACCCCGAAGAATTCCTCCACCAGCCGTGAGAGCTCAGGGTGGGGATAGACCTCCTCCTGGAAGGCCATAGCAACGCTCTCAAAGGTGACGTCGTCATGGGTGGGCCCGATGCCTCCGGAAGTAATGAGGTGGGTGTGCTGGGAAGAAAGGAGAGCCACTTCTTTGGCGATGACCTCCTGGATGTCCGGGATGACTGTTATGCGCTGCACGGACACGCCGAGCTTCCGCAATGCTCGCGTAAGGAAGGCGCTGTTGGTGTCCACCGTGTGGCCCTGAGAGAGACAAGATCAAAGATGGCTGTCAGAGACCATGACTTAAATGATGACTTCACGGTCTTGCTGGATCAAATTCAAACATTCGGGGGGGGGGGGGGGGGTTGACATTATGACATTGGACTTTCAAAGATGTGTCGCAATCATGTCTTGTAAAATAATTAATGGGGAATTATTTAGAATCCAAGAACAGCTGTCAGATTCTCAGTTGTAAAACGCTGATCAAATAGGGTAATATCCATCCATCCTTTTTCATGAAGGCCATACATGAGATGGATCCTATCCCGGCTGACTGGGTACATGCTGAACTGGTTACCAGCTAAATGGGCACATACATTCTCACGTTACCACCTCTGGACAATGTCGTCTTCAAGTTTTAGGAACGTTGCAGGAAGCCAATTCTAAAAGATCCAACCTCTGTTCCTCTGGAGCTTCACCTTGAGTATCTCATCTCCGATGATGAGGATGGCCGCAGTAGGAGCCTCTCCATTAGCTGCGGCGGTGGACATCGCTACTTTGCCCAGCTGAGCTGCCAGTCTCCTCAAACGCACCACCGGCCGACTCAGCTTCAAAAAACCTGGGCTACAAGACACAACAGGAACATGTGAGTGCATACTTTCATTTTATACAGTACACACCCGTGATTTAGTGAGATTCAATACAAAAGCTATGCCTGAACACAACTGTATTTATGTTTGTGGTTCTTTATTGCAGGGGCGGCCAAGTGGTCGGTGCGTGAACGTCCCAGTGCAGAGGTCGTGGGTTTGATCCCGGCTCTGGCCTTCCTGTGTGGAGTTAGCATGTTCTCTCTGAGTATTTTTGTACAATGGTTTCTATAACTCCAATATGAGAGTGGTGGGATTCGAAGAGGGCCCGTCACTGTATTTTGGTCACCTAATTTAGCTCCAATAGCATCTCACAGATTCACAATTGGTTGTTCTGAGACACACGAGAGGGCCAAATTATTCGAAACGCCTCTCGTTACGATGCACTCACCGCAGTAAGCGCCCTTCAACACCGAATAGTTTTGTAGGCATCTCCTGTACTGGATCTCGTTTGATTAGTGCTGTGAGGTACCTAATGCTGAGGCCAGTTAGTGTATGTACGACATGGAATTTGAATCTTACATCAACATGAAGAATCCATCGGGAGTGTCTGTAATTATTAAACAGCTCAGCCCTCCTTGCGTTTCTTAACGGATCCTACAAAGAAGAACCTTGGAAGAGAGACATCGAAGGGAATAGAAGTAAATTGTGCCACCTATATGATCAGGAATCAGATCTATTATGACGTTTTTTCCTTGGGCTCCTACATTTGGAATTGTTGGCACTTTAGGGTTACTTTCTAGACGAACATCAACTCCAGTGTGACTTCAATGGCTTCTCGTGTAATCTGTCTCCTTGCGCCGAGTTACACGAGCCAGAGGTAGCATATTAGCAATGGGCACGCCAATTTATAAATTGTCATTTTGTTTCGTTTGAAGCGCTTTATACCTCACTTTGCTCACGAGTAATAAAATGAACTGTCATATATGTGTTCAGAGTTCCTAAATATACTCAATGAATACAAAACTTACTGACGTCGCATGTGTTCCTTGCCGAGCCAGCTGCGTCACGTCATTCAACTGACATAACATTGCCGTGTCCAATCATCAAGAAAGAGCAAGGGTCTTTTTTGCAAGGAAGCCAATCAAATTCACGAAGGCGGGTCTTAGCATGGAAATGCGGAAGTAAACAACAAAGGTCCGGTCTTCCGTTCATGTGAGGACTATGGAAGCGAAGACTTGTAAATTATTATAATTATATAAGACGACCATAAGACTATTTGCAACAGTTCTGACTTGTGACTAATTAACATTTCGTTAGACCAACCCCAGTTATGACAGATTGCTTTCGAACAATGACTACTACATTCGTGCTTATTTTACTTGATTAACCTTGAGCGCCTCTTTTGGTCGGAGGCGCTACTACATCGATTTCGATATTCTGAATATTCATTGTTCTGTCTGGAGTAATTTGCGAGGCCTGCGGATGGCGCAATGCATGCAATGTGAAACTTGATCATGTTCATCCTCAGCGAGCTGGCTTCAATATGGAACTTTTATATTAAAATTGAAATGAAGAAAGATGAATTATCATAAATATTTGCAGGAAAAATATATTATGGATTTTAATTAACCGTGCTAAAAATAAAATGAACCATATGCGTATCCACACTGCAAATTTCAATAATCTATCAAAAGATTAATAATTTTTTTAAATTTAAACTTGAATTAGTCAATCTTTCAAGACTTTGACCACTTTTGCTGACACTATATACTGCAATTCCTTTAAACATCAAAATAGTCATATTGTTTGACTGAACTTTTTATCTATTAAGAATACCCCTCAAAATAGATTACAGTCTACACTGTATGTATTTTATACACATAACATGTGTGTTTTAATTGAAAATAAATAGATTCAACGATTTGGGATATTTGGGTTTATATGCTGTGATTTCAGTGCTAATTTTGAACGTCTGGACGCCAAATTAATGATTTGAAAAAGATGAAAATGCCACCATTCACAGCAAATTTGAAAATCAAGATGAACAATGACGATAAGCAGATGTGCTTAGTCTGCGGGGACCCTAAAGCAAATGGAAACTTTCAATGTCTTCTTTTTTTTCCTTGTTGTGCAAGTCTTGTTCGCATTTTCAATGAAGTGCGCGATGGGAGTTCTGCTATTACGCAACCTGCCTGTTCAACCAGGTGTACGCTGCGCACGCGCACACGCACTCGCGCGCTGATGACGTCAGGCCCTTATTCGCGGAAGTTGTGACCGTGTTGGGAGGAGGAGGGAGGAGGAAGGGAAGGGGGAGGGGAGTCGCCGGGAGGGGCGGGGGCAGAAAAGCGAGAGGAAAGAAGTAGAAGTCACATCTCTTATGAACTTAATAAAAAAAGTTGGTGGACGTTCCGACCTTCCACCTGCTGTCCCCATTTCATGATATTAGACGTGAGTGTGTACAACGGCGGCGGAAGTTCTGCGGGCAGGAAGAGCCATAAGGAGGAAGAGAGCTGGTGAGTTCAAAGTTGACCACTTCTCTCACTCGCTCGCTCTCTCTCTTTCGAGACACTTTTTCTGGACTCGGAATGTGCAGCGGTTGTTGTGCATGTCCACACACTTGAGTTAGTTCCGCTCTGTGGGTGCCAGTAATGGCCACCTGGTCGCCGTGAAAATGACTCAGGCGGGCTAAAACGTTCAAGTTTTCAGCTGTCATTTGCATTGAAGGTTGAAGTCACTGCATTTAACCGCATTATCCTTTCACGCTAGACGAGTCAGGATTTTATTAGTCAGTGGCAAGTCAATTGAGTGGCCCGAGTTTTCCATTATTGCGCTCAAGCCAGTCAGAGCAGAGTTGAAAAAGAGTTTTCTTGTACAATATTTCAAATGCAACTCCATTCACAAACAGAGACGAATGAGTTCGATATGATCTTGTGTACATACCATGACAGAATTTGTGAACTATTAGCTTTTTGGGGTTTTTTTTTTTTTTTTTTTTTTTGGAAAAACCAAGCTGTGGAGTCGTGATCAGGTGAAGCTGTGTTTGAATAATAATTACTGATGTCACAAGGGATACCAACACTATAAATCTACACACTGCGCTTTATAAAAATGCACCGATACTCTGGCATTGATACCACAGCCTGACCTATTGACATCTTTGGAACAGTTTTAGGGCTGGACAATTCATCGCATTGAAATCAGCATTGTATTGTTCAAATTGCAAGGGCTGCAATTATTTATGGATATCGAGATAAGTCCAGTCCGAAAGAAGCGCACTTCACATTTTTACTTGTTTTAATGAAATATGAAAAGTTGAAATGATCAAGCCACAGATTTGTTTGCATTATTATTCTAATCTGATTTACGATTTACTGATTTATGTTGACATCACTCTTGTTTAGTAGAATTGTATGTATGTTTACAACTCTAATTCAAATAGATAAACTGTCTTTCATATTAATTCATGGTTTATCTGCCTGTATTTTAGTGTAAGACAAAAATGTATTTATAGTATAATTGATTTATTGCTTGTGCTTGTTTTAAAAAAATTACAATCTCATTCACCATATTTCAGGGGGAGAAAATGACAATTAGATAATTTTTCGGACTTTACTGCACACTGAACCACGTGAAAGAAAAGTAACTGCAAAAAGGAAGTTGATGTAATTCAGATCAAGGCTATAGAAAAAATATTTCAAAGTGGAAAATTTGTGGTTCCGCTGATACTCACAGGTAGGGGAGAACCACATTTTATGAGAAAAATCTACAAGCAACTTCATCTGAAATACATACAGGATTCTTTGTTTTAAAAAAAGTGCTTCTGCCTGAACACACGTCTTCTTTCAATTTAAGGAACTTGAAGACACAATTCAACAAATAGGAATAGTGTACTGTTTTACAATCAAAGTGGCATTGGCTGGTTTGAGTTCACTTGAAAAAGAGGAACATAACAGTCACCACTTTCTTGCCTCAGAATTCGGTGTCTATATTCATCCTGTCAGTTAGAAAAACATTTAGTTTTGGTTGACGCTGTCAGGCAAGCGCTGGCCAGAAGCGTTAAAGGCACCATGAAAGTGTGAGAATGTGTTTTCATACATTTCTAAGGGCCAAACCTGTGTTGTTATTGATTTGCATTACATCACTACCACCGGGGAACTCTTGTATTGATCCAGCCTGAAGAGAAAAAAATATATATATATACATATATATCCATCTCAAAGGACACGCCGTTGTATGAATAAGTATAATAATAATCCATTATGACAAAAAGACACTTGTAACTTTCATCAAAAAGGCGAAGGATGTAATCAGTTGTTGTCGCATGAATATTTTTTTGTGATGTTAATAAGGAGACCGAGATAAATCATTTCACAACTTTCTCACCATTAATGTACAACAAAAAAAATAAAAATAAAGATGTTTTCAAGAGTTTAAGTAAAATAAACAACAGATATCTTGTTGCACAAGTCAACAGTGCACACCCTCTTTGGTGGGGATGTGGCTGCGTTCAGAATAGACCGTAAGCGCAGCAACACATTAAAAATTTCCGGCGGAAAGGTTAAGTACCGTACAAGTTTCCGCTGTCCGTATGTTTCAAGCTACTGGGATGCCATCTGATGGAAATTCTTTCAAAGTGTGATAACCGTAGGTTGTGTCATAGGGTATTTTCAACAGTTTTGATGTTGGTCTTTTTCAATGCTGATATTTCATCCGCGGTTATTACTTTTGAAAAGATAAAAGGGAGAGCGCTTCCTATTATGTTCAGCGATTCAGCTCTGTTTTTTATTTTAAGACGTTGAACCTGGTATTACAAAAGAGATGGAAAGAAAGATGATTAAGCATTGCAAGTCTTGAGTACACACAGATTTGCATGCACTGTGAAACTGAGAATGAAATATGGATTCTTTGCACTGAAATTTGGATAACTGCAGATATGAAACTTATTATGGCATTTAATGCAACGTTACGTAATTCCAGCAGGGAATAATGGGTGGGTAATATTTGAAGAGTTTGAGGCTGCTAATTGTTTGCCACTGTGTTTGCCTGGAGACTGGAAGTTAGCACGCCTCTTTGCCCCAAACACGCATTGACACATCGACGGTTTTTTAATTTTTTATTTATTTATTTATTTCAACTTTCTGGCACAAAAACCTAGCACGTGAACAGGGATGTCTAGACTTTTTATATCCACTTTATGACAACTAGCCAATCGGCTGCCAGTGCGCTGCAAGCTAGCACGGGAAGCTCATGTTGGGCAGTTGACTTGACTGTCGGGACCCATTTTTGAAAGCTGGTCTGTCTTTTGGGATGAGTGTCGCAAAAAGCTGAAGGAACAAACAAACACACACAAAAAAAAACATTCACAGCTACTCTTTTAATCATTGCTGAAGCGCTGCTGAGCTAAGCTAGCATGCTGATGTTCAACGCTGACACTTTTATGCACCTTGGGGGATATATTTCTTCCCCAAATCGTCTCAGTTTCTGAATTGTACGCTTTGGAGCGTTGTAGATTTGAAGATGCAGCTGCAGGATTATTTAGGCATTAGGTAACATAACTAGGGTACCGGTATTTACATTTATTTGATTCACCAAGTGGATGGATTTGGGTTCAAATCTCTGCTCAGGCTGTCCTATGTATGTTGCATATTCTCCCTCTGCTTGTGGAGACTCCAGTTTCTTCCCATACGCCAAAAGCATGCATATTAGATTAACTGAAGAGTAAATTGATCATAGGTATGAATGTGAACGGTTGTTTGCCTACTGGTTGAGACCGAATCAATGAGTAACAAGCGATGCACTCCATTTTAACTCTCATCAAGACAATTTCCCAGCTTCATACAATCACGAAACTCTTAAAGATCAATTAGCTTATTATGCCCTTCCCCAATCGAAACTCCTTTTGTTTATTCCCGAATTTATTGTTTCCAAATAGCACGGATGGAATATTCCAGGTTGAGACCAACGACTGCAAGTCAACTCAAATCTGTACACAAGCCAACAGTAAGCTTGTGGTTATGCTTCACCACTCCCGCTGCGTGTATCCATGGAGACAAAAGCACAGCTAAGTTCACCACAAAGAGTTGACCGACAAAATATTTTGGAAAGGGACTGAAGGTTACACAGGATGATTGAAGCCGCTCTAGGCAGCCAGCCCGGGGGCTCTTATCAGGGTCAGCCACACCACTCGCTGATGTGATATTATATACGGTCAAACTATCGACGCTGATGAAATGAAGAAGGTGACAACTGATCCCAAAAAAATGGGAGATTCGGATGTGTCAACAGTCAAACAAACGGCGTACAGGCCCAAAGCAACGGAGACAGACAGGCGGCAATCTCGAGATACTCGAACGCAGAAGTGGACTCAATCCAAAAATCCACTTGATTAAAATTGGACCTGTCCAATTGAGCATCCGTCAATCAGTGAAGGTTTCCCTCCTGACTCCTGACTGACGGGACCGTGTGACATTTGAGATCTTTTCTGCTTCCTTTTTGGCAAGTTGTGAGTAAGAGTGCGATGCCATCAATCGCAAACGGCGGCGACTTGCTTGCCATAAACTTGAGGACTCGTCAACAGGATGTAATACAATTTGATGTATTCGTCCGTCGGCGTGGGTGTATCGTGGCGACAGAATGCAAGTTTGTTTTCAAGGTCGAAGCCCGCAGTCGTCCGCGTTGACCTCAAACAATGAGCCGCAGCTGCATTTCCCCCAGCGCCGCTCAGTTGCTGCCTGAGTGTCATTTTTATTCTTTTAAATTGGATGCACAGTGGAGCCTTTAAGATCCAACGCAGTCTTAAACTCTCACAGGCAATTTTTAAAATCAAATGTTAAAAATCAATTGTCATTGTGGCTGGGTGATTAATGATCAATTAATTTCAATTTAGTAGTCTCGAGGATTTTATTTTTAACAGCTTCCATAGATCAAATCACATTCACCACTGACATGCACTGCTTCCAATAACAAAATGGCTGCGAACAGGGAGGAACACATGTCGCCAACGAAGCGACATGAATATAGTGTCCACTCGGTGCATGCATGTTTTGACGAAAGGGCCTTTTTCCACAAGGAAGCAATTGTTTTCATCATCTGTAAATATTTCTGGAAGTTGGTGCGACTCAATAATGAAGCGGGGAAAAACCTCGGGCGGAACAGTTTAGGATGAGGAGAAATTATGCAAATCCTAGCAAGGGGAAAACAATAAAGTTGGATTTGCTTCTAAATTGGGACTTTGGTGGAATGTGACTTCATTGTAATTACAACTTGAACATCCTGACCTTACTTTGTATGATAATGATGATAAAATACCTCCACCCGCATTTTCGACAAACATAAAAAAAGACTTCCAAAGTAGAGAGATTAATAGTGTCGATTAGAGAATGCAGCATCATGCAAATGGTGGGTGCATTGTAGCCTTACAATGGAAGAACTTGAAACACAAACATACTCGACCAGGAATGAAGAAGTACTTCCCGTCCCCTGCTTTTTTTTTTTTTTGCAGCTCCTGCAATGTTCCAAACTGTTTCTCCTTAGGACAACATGATGATGATGTAAACGCCTAATCCAGTAAAATTGCTCAAAATGATCAATAGAATACCACAAAAGAATCTCTTGAGACTACAATCATGACAACAATTCATGATGTGTGTCAAAAATGATTTTTGAGAACATTTAAAGAATTTGAAATACGCTTCATGGTCCAAAAAATACGGTATTTAATTTCTCTATGTTCTGACTGTCTGTGAGGATGTGAAGGCGATTTAGTGGGATTTGTGATTGGATGAGTCAATCGGTGGGGGGCATTTGGTGAATACGCAAATTGATAGCTAACATGAATGCTGTCAGTTAACCATAGCGGGTCAGGAGTATCTTTTCAGATGGCATGTGTAACACTGCTTTTATTATACGTGAGGATAGACTGACACATTTTTTTTTTATGTAGCCATGCCTCAGGCCTCATTTGTTGTCAAATATTTACATGTGCTTGAGGCTGCGCTGCTAACTATCCGCACAGACACAACAACCTTCTCACCTATTGCTGACAGCAAGGTGTCGATGTTAATGCCAAAACGTCATTGGCAGTTAGTTGTAAAGTCAACTAGCTGGTTCAACCCCATGTTGATTGTGTTAGTTAATCGAATTGTAAATGTTGCAAGGAAAAATGAGGAATGCTCAGTCCATTTTGTTTTTAGTTTATATATCGGTTGGATAAGCGGTTTGGAAAATGTCTGGGTGGATTGATAATCCAGTCCAATTTGGGGATTTTCCTGTGTGTTAATCAAAAATAATTAGCACAATATTTACCCTTTCAAAATGTAGCATACCAACAGGCCTGACAATGAAATGTTTTTGTGACACATGCAAAAAAAAAAAAAATCACTTCAGAAATCATAGATATTCAGTGTGTCATATTCATATTTAACCACTTCCGTTTCTAATCGAGAAAGTTATTTAGATGTGTGAGTGAGATACCTACTTTTTTGTTGTTGATGTCGTTTTTTAACCATCACAATTTCACCACATTTTTTTTTTTAAGGTTTGAAATAAATTTTTAATTTGGTAAATTTGTGACTCGGAGTTGATCCAGGATTTCCGGTGTTTGGGGAAGCACGAGGCGCTTGAAGTGAGGGGGACGATGTAAGAGGAGAGAGGCAGGAAGGGAATGATGGAAGCAGATAGAGATGTGTGAGTGCGGTGGGGGGCAAACCCAAAATAGCCAGCTCACATGTTTGGGCAGATGGGCTCTCTTGCTGAATGACTGGCTGCCGAATCAAATTTTCTTTACCACGGTTTTGCTCTAGTCAAATTTCTTACAAGAAAAACAAACAAACAAACAAAAAGAGTTTTCTAACACTAAAGAAAACTAAAAATTGTAATGAAGTCTATAAAAAGTTACATTCTGACAAAAATAAAACCTACAATTTGAACTTTTGGGCGGCCCGGTAGTCCAGTGGTTCGCACGTCGACTTCATAATGCAGAGGTACTGGGTTCGATTCCAGCTCCGGCCTCCCTGTGTGGAGTTTGCATGTTCTCCCCGGGCCTGTGTGGGTTTTCTCCGGGTACTCGGGTTTCCTCCCACATTCCAAAAACATGCATGGCAGGTTGATTGGACGCGCTAAATTGTCCCTAGGTGTGAGTGTGGGTGTGGATGGTTGTTTGTCTCTGTGTGCCCTGCGATTGGCTGGCAACTGATTCATGGTGTCCCCCTCTTACTGCCCAAAGACAGCTGGGATGGGCTCCAGTACGCCCCGCGACCCGAGTGAGGATAAAGCGGTTCGGAAAATGAATGGATCTGTACTTTTAAAAGTCAGGTCTTCCCGACTTGCACCAACTTACAAAACAGCTCGATGTTGATGTTTGAATTCCCAAGTCTATTACTTGTATGTCACTAATGGGAAATTCATCCTCAAACATCTGTTATTTTGTTCGAGCCACAGGTTGCAGCTTTAGAGCGCCTCGTGGCCTGCCGCGAGTGTGCGTACACCACCGAGAGAGAGCAGACGTGATGCTCGTTTAAAAATGTGATGTTATGAACCATATTTCCTTGATTGTTTGACAACACGGTTTTAATGGCACATGCAGGAGAACCCTAAGATTGTCATCATGAGAAAATAAAAAAAGTCTGAATCGTTATAAAATGGACTCTCGGCACAGCGCGGATCATCTTGTTCAAATTGGTCTGAGAATTATGAATGCCTCAGCTCTCTAATGCGGGGCTGTTCACAACTGTTTGATCTCATGCTGACAAGCTTTTGCAGCTGCTCATCTCCTGCGCGCACAGAGACAGTGTGTTGTCGGGCGTGCCAAAACAGAAGCATCCTACACATGCGCTCCTTTCAGTTAATTCCCATCATTCCAAAGCCCGTGTTCTGACACGCTTTCTGAAGTATTGCCTCTCTGTCGCGCTTTTTGGCTTCCTCTCACTCTCTTACTCTCACCCGCTCAGTTGTTGCGCTTTCGTCGCTTAACATGACATCTCCGGGAATGATCGGCTTCCCATGGCGCCACTTTTCGCAGTTCCACCGGAGAACAATGCATGCTGGGAGGCGAGAAGCCACACGTGGGGCAGCAAAGGCGGCGGCGCGGCGCATGCGCTTTGACTGGCTCGGCGACTTGCCTGTTTGTCTGCCTTGCGCTCATGTGCACTTTGGTGTTTTTAGGGTGACAGACTCACAGGCAGCCAATGGAATATGTGGTAAGGCACACACTATTGCAGAAACACAAAGGGCGCACTGTGGCAGAAAGGGTTGGCTAAACATGCCTTTGGCAAATATTTAACAGAAATGTCACCTGTACAAGAACCAACACTGCAAAACTACCATTAGACAAACTTGCAATAAGTGCATGAAGTCGGAGTATCATGAGGGATGCAATTTTGCAACGTCTGAATTTTCCAAAGTAAATCTCGAAATGTTGGTTTCAGCAGGTTAAAATTGTTTTCATTATTAATGAGAAAAAATGTGATGTCCTGCAAGACTCTTTTTGTATTCATATTATTTTATGAGAATTAGTTGTTCATTGAGAAAAAAAATCATTGTACTGTAATTTTACCAGGCAAAAAAATATATATAAATATATATATATATATATATATATAAATAAGATAAATAAACAAGAATCAAATATTATGAGAATGCATTGTAAGATTGTGAGGAAAAAAAAACATTTTATGATAAAGTCAAAAGATTGTGAGGAAAAAAATTCCTATTAGGCGAATAATGAGGTTATGAAAAAACAAAAAGGATCATCGTAATTGTGGCCACAAAAGAAGCAGCCTTGTGGTAATGTTGATGTTCAAATTATATTTTCTTGTACATTCCAAATTATTTTCCTGAAATGTGTTTAAATGCATTATTATCGTAACTTGTTTTTCTCAGAATGATCTGACTTTAATCCTGCCGTGTCTTTTACTTTATTCGCATAGCTTTTTCCTGTTCCTTTTTTTTCTTTTCAGCTCAGCCCCACTTCTCCTTTTGTACACCTGCGATGTGTAAATTTGTCAAATGAGTGAGCGTTTTAAGGATTTAAGAGAACCCTCCTGCCGTTCATCACTTTCAAATATGATAAACGAATCGAATAAAGGGGCTGCTTGATGAAAGCAGGAGAATTGAATTAGCCTTGTAGATAGTTCCAATGCCATACTTTAAACAGAAAATGTGATTATTTCAAAGTGGTTATCATTCATTTTTAGCGCTTTTTGATACCTCATTTGGTGGGTATCCTTGCATGGATTACATTGAAAATGATTTGAAATGGCTTCCCTGGCATATGAATAACCGACATTTGCATCCTTAGAGCACTGTCCTATCACAAACCACTATAATATGTCACCGTATGTTGGTTTTGGTCAACTCGTCGCCACAGTGTGTCATGTGTTTCACAGTTAACAGGTATGGTGGGGGTGAGGTTGCACTTCTATCTTCCCCAGTCACTAAACAGTTCACCAATCATATCATAAAATGATTTTACAAGCTGCAGACAAGTTCCAGGATTGGCGTCACAGAAAATATATTTCAAAACCAAACTATCAAATGTTCCTCTTGAAGCAATGCCCCCGGAGTCTTAAAACATTTTACCAGCCGCCTCTGCCACCTCTTCCTGCTCTTAAGGGCGCATTCTTCCAGGATTTTCTACAGTTCCATTCTCACGCCCATCTTGATTTCATCCACGTCTTCAAAATGGGTCATCGTGATGACCCCTCTTGAGGTCAGAAAAGGGAAAAGAAATTATACGGAGAGAGTTTGGCTACATTAGGAGTTTGCTCAAAAATATATTATTTTGAAACGTTTCATTAATATTTTTTCCATCGAATGCGGTCTGTTTTATATTTAAACATCATATCATTTCGGTCAATTCGTTGATGTAAAATGAAAATGAGTGAGTTTTTCTCAATAAAATCTAATTTTAGTACCACGCTAAGACTACCGTATTTTCCTGACTATAAGTCGCACCAGCCATAAAATGCATAATAAAGAACAAAAAAAAAACCCCATACATAAGTCGCACTGGAGTATAAGTCGCATTTTGGGGGGAAATTTATGTGATAAAATCCAACACCAAGAACAGACATATCATCTTTGAAGGCAAATAAAAATAAAATAACAGGCTGAATAAGAGTACGATATGCTAACGTTACATGACACATAAACAATGAACTGAGAATTTGCCCGGTATGTTCACGTAACATATTAAGAGTTATTCAGATAACTGTAGCATAATGATCATGCTAACACGTTTACCAAACCATCAGTGTCACTCCAAATCACTAAATCCAATGAAATCTTCATCCTCGGTGTCAACTCTGCCAACTTCGGAGGTAGAAGAGGCGGTGCTTCCTCTTCTACTTCGCTGACGTCAGAGTCATCGTAGTTTGTTTTTTTTTGGGACTGTGGAAAGCATCAACACTGGCCTAGAGCCCCCTCTTGCGGTTTAATGTGAAAATAACATGTCAAATGATAGAATGTGTTAATTATTTCACACATAAGTCACTCCAGAGTATAAATCGCACCGGCCAAACTAGGAAAAAAACTGCGAATTATAGTCCGGAAAATACAGTACTTATTTTTCAACAAATGAATCGCTACTTCTGTGCTCTTCTCCGATTTGTGAAGTCACGTCAGAGCAGAAACGAGCTGATGTGCTCGTTATATTAACCCTTTCATGCACCCTGTAACCTGATAACATGATAAGCCATCCACTGTAGTCACGGCCGTCCCTGAAAGGGTTAATATAGTAACGGCACCTTGAATTTGTCAAGGAGGGATAATTGGCACTCTGATAAAAGTGAGATCATATTGGAAATGTGCCCTCGTGAAAAATTCAAGCAGCTTTGACTTTTTGATAGCGCAATATGCCAATCGCTGAGCAAAACCAAAGCCGCAAGATCTATTTGTAGGCGCGCTGGTCGATCAACCAGGCCCACAGCAAAGGGGAATTGTCATAGTTTGTGTTTGAAATATCGATTTTGTCACACCAGTCTCGCAACCTTTCTGACACACTTCCTATATCTCAGCAGATAGACGCCACACCGGTTGTGTCGCGGTACTGCAGTGCCTGTCGTGTCACTTGAGGACTCCCGCGGACCACTTTGGGTGACTTCCTGTGCTTTCCGCAACACTGCTTTCTCACGCTTGAACGGCAATCTCTGCTGCTCGCGCTCCTGAGAGAATAGCACTCACGCACAGTGTCGCTACCTTACGTCGAGGAGGGCGAACTGTCTCCATCCTGTCTCTTTGTCTTTTCTTTCATTCTCAGCTTCTCGGGTTACCAAACATGAGTAACGGAGGCGCATTGGACAGTCGACCCACCCATTTCAGCCCCTTGTTTCCTCACTTATTCCACATCTCCATCTCCCCGCGGAGAGCTAATGTGCAGCGCGAGCATCCTGCTGTGCATACACATGTACACAGCTAAACTGAGGTTGCGGGGGGGGGGGGGGGTGGAGGGAGGCGGGGAAACAGGATGAGAGGAAAGGAGGGGTACTGTATGTGTGTTACAGAGAGAGAGAGAGAGATGCTGAGAGACGGTGAGGGCAAGAATAGGAGGCAGCGTCACCCGCCTAGACATGAAGGGAGGGGGAGGGCAGACAGAGTGGAAGTGGAGGGGGAGAAGAAGAGCACAATGAAGTAGTGCCATTGTCCGCCCTGGCAGCGCTGCCATTCCACCATCTGCCCCAAGTGAGGGAGAGTGTGAATGAGGGAGCGGAGGGGGGGGAGAGAAGAAGAAGCAAAAGAAGTGGAGAGGACAGTCCAACGCACAGGAGGACGAGAGGAAAGATGAAGACGCGCAGCCGACGGTGACTTTGTGAATTAACCGAGCGAAAGACGTTTTGATTCTTTTTCTTATTTTTTTTAGGGAGTGGAAGGACTGAGCGGAAGGGGAGGACGGATGAGCGGAGAACATTACCGTCATGTGAATATGGACCGCTATTTGTTGTTTAAACTCTTTGTACAGAGAAGAACAAATTCCGCTCACTTGGTTGTACTTTTTCATGTTGATATTATGATGTTCTAGTCAACCAGTGTGTTGTTGCTTACAGTCTTTTGAATATTCAGGGTTTTTTTTTTAAAAAACACAATTTTATGCAAGTTTTCTGAACCAGTGTTGTTGTACAGGCTTGTTGTTCGGTCAGTTTACGCTTACTCGCTAGACATTGCCCTAGTTGGAGCCGGTCGCATGCCGCCAACATGGCATGTCAACATTGATTGGCTTTTATGGTCGGCGCGACGCCGCTCCAACTTTGATCATTTCCTGAAAGCTATTGATCTTTCAGGGGGGGGGTTGGTCCTCCTGTTCAGTGAGACAAAGAAATAATTATGTGGAGTCATCAACGTTATGATTAGCTGCAGTCGTGTGATTCAACCGCGCTCTTTGTCTGCCAACTCTTTTTCTGCCGTTGTCAGGACTTACTCGGCAAACCTTCTCAACAGGCATCTCTTTTAACCGTCTGTTGCCATGGCAATGGCTTGCAGCTGCAGGCGGAGCGAGATGTAAAGTTTTTTCTTTGTCTGTATTACTTGTTTAAAACCGGTGCTGCTCCGTTCTTTAATTGCATCCATTCAGTGGAGATGATGCAGTCCGTTTGGATTTGTGATTGTGTCCAGTTTTTCGAAAATAGTATGAAAACACTGACTGCCTTTTGTTTTCACGCGCGAGACGGTCCCCGTCTGTGCTGAGCTCACCAGTCTCAGAGAATCAGGGTTGCTTCAGGTCACCCGTCTCCCCCTCCCCTCCCCACTCGCTATTTTGCGTTCACCCTATGGTGAGTCTCAGTCGCTTCCTTTGTCCTGATCTCACCTTAAGTCAACTGCAGCGAACCTAAATCCCCATCAGTCAAATTGTGTCCCAACTAGATGGCCTCGTGTATTGCGAGTCTTCCCTTCTGAAGTCACCTCGCTTAACCCGCGTCCCCTTCTACGCTTGAGCATCCTTTTGTGCGAGGATCTTTCAGTTCGGTTCCGTACGTCCAGACACAAGGGGACGACTTGAAATAATTGATTCTTGTTACGTGTGTGGCCGTTTCCTCGACTGTCCACGTATAGATGACTCAGGATTTCCACTCACGTTTCGTGAGTCATCTCCACTGAAGTCACCTGACCTCCCCTGTTTCCTGTGTGCGCTCAAGCATCCTTTTGGCAGCACACTACTCTTGGAACACTTCAGCTGTGCTCGTTTAAAGAAGTCAGGACGGGTTGAATCTTTTTTTTTTTAAAGAACAATCCATTTATATGTGGGGCTTGTCAGACTGTTTGGTTTGGCCTCGGCAACCCTTCGGCGGTTGACCCCCCCCCCCCCCCCCCCTCCCGGTGGCCCTGAAAGCAGGGTAACTTTTCCAGCCATACAACTTTTGTCTCACGCCGCTCGACTTTGAGCGGCTCCTACACGGTGCTCCTAATCCACGACCAGATGGATGACTAGCGAGCTTTGCTAGACAAGCCCTCTGTGGTGCTAGACTGGTTGTGGGCGACTGTTGGTCATCGCAAGCTGGTGCGTGGGACTTCAGATGTGGTCTGAAGTGTTTTTTTATTTTGTTTTTACTTCACATGAATATTGGTGCCAACCATGCAGGTGCAGGTCTTATCTCGGCAAGGTGTGTGCCGATCTCCCCGGAGGGAGTAAAGGTCAAGAGATTGCGACTATGACGAGTGCCTGAGCCACGCTGAGGCGGCGGTGTTGCCCGTTTGACTGTTTTCCTTGCGGAACTTCGGCTTGTGGGGAACTGTTAATGTTAACGGACTGTTGTTTGCCTTTAAGGTTGGACTATGCAGAATATAAGGTGGTACACTACATCTGTACAGCAGTCCACAGTTTAAAAAAAAAAAAGCTTTATCTCCAGGCGACTAAGGCCTACATCACTGCTCTTCTCTCAGGAAACTGACGACTATCTGGGCGTCTTGCTTGACATAACAAGGTCAGGGCGCCGATGCATTGAAGGGTCAGCAGAGAGAGAGTTTAATTGTGAATTACAAATCAGGTCTCATTACTATCACAACAAACCCGTTGGCCTTCATTCGCCAATGACCTGCGTCCTCTGGTGTGACATCACCACTGCACTACTGCAGTGGATGTCCGACACATATTTCCAATGGTGCTCTGGTGGTGACCAATTTCAAACCACAACAACCTCACTTGTTTTAGCCATATCAGGAACCTCAGTCAGGAATGGGCCGTTACGAGCCCACTCTTTCTGTTTTCTTATTTCACTGGTGTCTAACTAGGTGAGTAGAACCTCTAGCCGGCCCTTCTCTTGAGGCGAGGGAGGCAAGAGAAACCCGCGGTTAACAACTTTCGAAACAAGAGGCACTCTTAAACGGACAGCCTGGAGAACGGGCAAGCAGCCGCGGGAGGGGGTGAGGGGGAGATCATCTGGAAGAGGCGAGAGGAAGTGGTGGCGCGGGAGAGGGCGGAGGCGCTAGAGAGACAGAGGCTGGCTGAGTACATTGTGTGGAGGAAGAGAGAGGACTTCCAGGCGAGGCGAGGGGAGAGGGAGAAGAGAGACGGGAGTAGCGAGAAAGGGAAGGAGCCAGCGCCAGAAGTGATCTGGAAGAAGCGGGAGGAAGACAACGCGGTTAGGGAGCCAGCTAAGGCCGGTCACGGCGGACCCCAAATTGTTTGGAGGAAGAAGGAGAGGGAGTAGAAGACTTTAGCAGGCTTTAATAACAAGGGTGCTTCTACCAGGAGTGGGACACTAGCCATAAATGTGTAAGCTTGATTTCTCTCCTTTGGCCAATTGAGGTTGCAGGTGTGTGTCGTCGGCTGCTGACCAATTGAAGCCGCGCGTGTGTCGTCGCCTTGTTAGGGTGCACAGCCCTCTCGCGATTCCCCTCGGTGGCTGCTAATAGGGTTTTTATTGGCCTGTGTCAAGCTGGACAGAGCCGCCGAGGGAGCTCTCTCGCGCATACACACCTACGCTCCTTCCTCTCCGCGATATCACACACACACACACACACACACAAATGCAAGCAGCGTTGAGAGACAATCACTCGTGTTGATTTTCTTTGGTGCCACTGACAGCTGAGCTGAGAGACCATCTAGTTGGGACACAAATCTTCACCGATTGGTTTAAAAGATGGCCTGTTCGTTGGAGCAAGATGTCTTTTTTATTTATCTATTTTTTGAGCTGATCACACAATGAACTCTGCTTTGAGAAGTGAACTGATGTCAACATGTCGCGCGCCGAGACGCTCCAAAGCAACCGTCAGCATCTGTACACAGCCATCAGCCGGAAGCTCGCTCTTTTCCTAAAAGACATTTTGAACACCGCTTACATTGTGGATGAAGCCATTTTTAAAGCGGTCCACTTTGGGCTGCCTTCAACTGAGTGGAAGACTGACAACCGGACAGATGGATGCCGCTCTCGCGCTGAGGAAGACCGGCTGCGCGTCCTTAAGAGAGAAAGTCTGAAGCCAGAAAGAAATCAACCTTGATACACATCACTACAGCCTGTGTGGACTTGTTCGGACGTTCAGACTGATAAAAGCAGAACCAGTATGGAGCTTGTCCCAAAAAGCAAGTACAGCCACTTTCGAAGTGAATCGCTCAGCTCGACTGATGAGACAAACTCCAATCCATCGTCCTTCCCACCTTCAACTCCCGCCACGCCTCTCACTCCCTCTCCTGGCTTACCTTCTTCGATCTCCTCCTCCTCCCTCACTCCTATCTTGCCCCCTCCTCCTCCCCGGCCACCTGAGAACAGCCCCACCACCCTCTGCTCCTTCTTCCCAAGGATGGGCTCCTTGCGCCTGGGCGTGTCTGCCACTCTACTCCCAGGACTCAAGGCCTCCAGCAGGCCACCGCCGACCCGGGCGCCTGTCGCG
This sequence comes from Hippocampus guttulatus, assembly GCF_054856545.1. Classification (NCBI taxonomy): domain Eukaryota; kingdom Metazoa; phylum Chordata; class Actinopteri; order Syngnathiformes; family Syngnathidae; genus Hippocampus; species Hippocampus guttulatus. Next base: position 17,219,444 of record NC_141266.1, on the reverse strand, counting down.
TCCCCTGGGGACGACGGGAGCAACTCCAGCGAGACCTCCCCTCCGCTCCATCACCCGCTCCACCCTTTAACCGCTCCTTCTCCCCCTCCCCGACCCCCCCTACAGGAGATGAACCGGCTGGGAGGGGCGTCCAGGAGGGCACGAGTAGAAGGTGCTCAGCTCGGAGGAGATGAGTGGACGCGGCATGGCTCCTTCGTCAACAAGCCCACCCGTGGGTGGCTGCACTCTGACAACGTGGTCAGCACGACCGGCGTCTCCTACTCCGTACGGGTATGTGAAGGACTTTGTAATCTTGTCGCCATCGGCCTGCTTATACTTTTCATATACACGAGCAGTTAAAAATTTGGACGCACCTTCTCAATCAACTGGATGAGCAAGTGTGTCCAAACTTTTGACCGCGAATGTACCTAACACATAGTCCTCATCCTCTCCGTTAGCCAATAGAAGATAAGAAAACCTTTATTAGTCTCGCAATGGAGAAATTCCCGATTCACAGCAGCAAAGTTATGAAAGGAAGAAGTAGAACAACAAAATATAGGAGCTGCTGGAAAGGCAGCCACTCACGCGGCGCCATTTTGAAGTCAAAATAACAAAAATAACACAACACAACACATAGGACACAGACAGTCGTGCAATCTTCACCAATTTTCTGCATACACTTTGTTGTCTGAAGCAGTTATAGATGAAAGAGGAGAGGATCAAAGTGTCCTTTCTATACAGGTTCTTTGCACTTTTTGCCATCTAGTAGAAGGGTGATTGATTGGTCTGCCTGTCGCTATATGTTGCCGGCATAGATTGGTGATCAAAGTTACATGATTTGCCAGAATAAACAATAATTTTTTTAGTCACCTAAGTTCAATTGTGTCGTGTGCCCTGGCACAAAGGTTTGGAAAGACTTCAAGAGAGAATCAACATTCTGAATGATCATAAGTAGAAAAAAAGAATGCAGGTAGCCTGACCATTGTAATATGTGGTACGTCGCTTGCTAGCTAGCATCTGCAACAGTTAGCTGTAGATCTTTGTTTTGTTTTTTCTCAAATTTGTCATCTGTTTACAGTGTATAATCTTTTACCATAACGTTGGGTATTTTGGTGCATTTTCTTTAACTGGAGAAAATGAACCAATTGTTAGTTTTCCAATATGCGTAAAGTGAAGGAACATCCAAACGTTTCAATAGTTACTGCAACAGGAAAAGGTTGCTCATGTTACGGCGTTTGCTTCCTATTTCCTGTGCAGTACATGGGGTGCGTGGAGGTGCTACAATCCATGCGAGCGCTGGACTTCAACACCAGAACTCAGGTCACCAGGTGAGGCCCCGCGCCGTCCAAATTCTCCGTGTGTCTGGTCATGTGGTTAAAATGGAGCCAGACACATTTGTGTGTTTGCCTGCTTGTCTGTCCTTTTTCTCTGCCGCAGCGTCTGACTTGTTGTGTGTCTTCATGTCCGCTGCTTTCTTGACACCCCCCCCCCTCCCACCCCCCACTTAAATTAGAATGTTGTGGCATTCCAGTGGTTTCCTTCTGGTTTCCGTCGCAATGTTTGTGTCTGTGGCGAGCGGCGAGCACACCCCGCCGGCGACAATACGTTCAGTCATTTGATCCACGCAGCACAACAAGCGAGTCCAGGAAGGTGTCGGCGTTTATGATGTGCAACACCGTGCTTGCATGTTGTAAATCTTTCAGGGAGGCCATCTCGGTGGTGTGCGAGGCTGTGCCGGGAGCCAAAGGAGCCCAGCGACGAAGAAAGGTACACAGCAAGCACATTGTCTCCGCGTGCACACCCATACGGGACATCATTTATTTATACTGCTTAAGTGGGCAGCAGTGGTAAAGGCTTTTCTGGACGAGAGCTAGATTTAGCTTGATTGTCCACTCTGTGGTCAGTTGGCTATGCAATCGCACGCTCTGGCGAATCATACATGCGTCTGAATTTAGTTTGATTGCGCAGTCCTGCGGATAATGGCGTACTCGCAGGTAATTACCGATCACGCACGCCAGTCATAGGTGGAGCCGCCAAAGTCAAACACAATGCGACTTCCAAGTTAGTCCCATAGCGCATTAAGTGGAGTGGAAGTTCTTGGCCTTTTATACGAACTGTATCGCTGCAATAATTCCACTTGCATACATAATTTTTGTTGTGAAACCCCAGATGATACAATGCGGGATTTATTGATTACATAATAGACACTTCTCTTCATTGGCCCTAATCCTCTTCCGTACACTTCGACTGTCCGACGCTCATGGAAAAAGTAGTAGTAGAATCTCGCATGAGCAGTTGAAAGCCGTTCTTCCTCTCTGTGTGCCACCAAATTTTCTGTTTGACTTTTGAGCCATTTTTTTGTAAATTGTACCAATTTTGGGGCGTGTGCATAGATGGAGTCAGTGTTAAACTCCAACAGCTGGTCTCTGCTCGGTATTCTTGTCAAACAAAAAGCAGACAGGTGGCTATATTCACTGGCCCCATGCCATAGCACTGTTTGACCAAGGAATGCCTTGCCCGTCGCAGAGCATAACTGACACGATTCTAAAATTTAACTACTCTAAAAGGTCTCTGTAATCTCTGGTTATTCCAGCTCGGCATGTGAGTCCTATCCCAAGATTCTTTTCAGGAACTGGCTGGCACAATGGTCCTGGTGTTCAGTGTGTGTGTGTGTGTGTGTGTGTGTGTGTGTGTGTGTGTGTGTGTGTGTGTGTGTGTGTGTGTGTGTGTGCGCGTGTGTGTGTGTGTGTGTGTGTGTGTGATGTTCTTGTCCAGGCCTTTGTGGATCATCCTGTCTGCTCCTCATGGGCCACAGTTGGCCTTGCCAAGCAGACAGGATCGATTTCACAATTGCAGCTGTTCTCTCCCGCCTTCACCCCAGCCATGAGAACTTCCACACATGCGGGTTTCTTACGCAGACATGCTGAGATTTTTTTTTTTTTTAACCTCGAAGCCAGGGGTCGGCAACCCAAAATGTTGAAAGAGACATACAGTATAGGACTGTCAGATTTATCCAATTTGACACTTAATAAATAAAACACAAGGAGGAGACAGGAGACTCAATTCTGGTACCAGGAGGGAACGAAGCGTTTGGTTTCGGTTCTCGGCACGTCACCCCTCACGATCTCCTCCTTCACCCCCTCATTTATTGGGAAATCTACTACATAGGTGTGTCCAATCTAAAGGGTGGGGGCTGTTGAACACACACTGAACTTGTTTGACTATGTGTGTGTATGTGAGTGTAAATTACGTACATGTGTGCAATGGTTACAAAAACATCACGTTGCAGCTGGTGTTGAGGGCTCCATTCACTGTCCAACCTTGCTCACTGTTTCGTCTTAACACTTATCTCTTCCCAACCACGTCCTCGGAAAGGTGGTTGCGTCCCTAAACTTCCACACAGTGCACGAAGCATTCTTGAGTATAAATGCGAATATATAATGGATAAAAAGATGATAAATGTGAGTACATTGTGATTAATATATATAATGATTCAGAAGCAATATATCTTTATTAAAAGCATAAGCGTTCTTCATTGCGAGCATAATCAACCAATCAATCACTCACTATCAATATAACATTAATAATAACATTAATGATAAGCGAATGTATGATAACTAAAAATAATCAACCTATCAAGGACAAAAGAAAAATGTCTGGAGCCGCAAAAAAAATAAATAAAAGCCTTCTATAAAACTTACAATGAAGGAAACACATGTTGTATGTGTGTAGGAGACTGGACTGTCTCAGAATTGTTTGTTATTCATTGTTCACAAACGCCCCCATAGAATTTATTTTGTGATTTCCTCGCTTGATCTTCTGTTTTGGTGCATTATATTCGCTTTTCTTAGTGTCAATGAAGTGATCATTAATTTCCGTTTTTCGGAGGCTGTCTTTGAACGCCTCTCGAGTTGAACGAGAAGAGAGAAGGCACGGAGTCAGACGCAGACGTCTCTGTGTTTGTCGAGACCGTTAAAAGCATAAATAAAGTGTACGTTTTTAAAAACTAACACCACAGCTCTCCTTTTTCGGAGCTCCAACATGTATCTATATCTATTTGAGCTATGTTAGCCTCCTATCAAAATATTTTCCATTTTCAAACATTTTTTATAAAGCTCCAGGGAGCCACTAGATGTCGCTAAAGAGCCGCATGCAGCTCTGGAGCCGCGTGTTGCCGACCCCCGCTCTCAGCCAACGGTCACCAAATGTTGCCCGCGGACACCAGATGGCCCCCAAGGGCCACATGAGTCACTTGCAGGCCTGTTCTCGAAGGAGCACAGCGGTGATGGGAGTTTGTGGTTTCATAGGAATGTTGAAGAAGAAATCATTTGTAAATGTAAACACTTTTGCAGAGAAAAATAGAAATCAAGTGTTGTATATTGGTGTTTATGTTTCCTACCTGTATTGGCTTCACACAGAAGTGTGAATCAAACTAGGGCCCTTTGAATGAATCGGCTCTTCAAAAAGGCCGGTGACCCACGCTCTTAGAACATGTTTGTTTATTTCCGTTTTCACTCCTTTGCAGCCGTCCTCACGCTGCCTCACGTCTATTCTCGGCAAGAGCAACCTGCAGTTTGCTGGCATGACAATCAGCCTCACCATCTCCACAAGCAGCCTCAACCTGCTGGAATCGGACTGCAAACAGGTGGGACAGAATCTCTGTTTGGCAGTGTCGACGAATGCGCACACTGCAGTAATCCCATGTTTTATCAGAGACAGAGAAAAAAAAAAAGCCAATACGTAACATCCGAGTGATAATACTAGAATTGACACATTTCCATCCAGTGGGTGTTGCAAGCGCAAAGGATGAACAGGGTTTGCGTAACGTGAGAGATAACATGCAAATTATAGCACAGTGGCAATATTTAACATCTTCAGGTCAAATTCCAGAGGGAAACGCCAACGTTGGGCAGGTAACGTGGGTGTGCTTCCTCAGTCAAGGGCTCTTTGTGTGTAAATTCCAAATATGAATTCAAGGCCTGGCCTACAGTGCAACATTTGAAGCTCAACACAACAAACAGTTCAGCGATGCTGCCGAGCGTCATTGTTGTTCAAAACTGTCACCATCATTAAACATTTGTACATTTATTATCTATATTTATAATAGCACAGTTTTAAGATAAATGTTATCTTTTTTTCTTTTTACCACCTTTTAAAACCAGTGCCTGGGTTTTAAAAGGGGGGAAAAAATGGAATCGTTGATTTATAGCGCATTTCAAACACAATGTAACACAATATGCTTCACATACCGGAATTAAAACACAGTTAAAGAGATTTTAAAGCAAAATTATTTTTTTTTAAATTGCTTACTAAAAGTGTGTACAGTGCAGCGCAAGAACAAGAATTTCCAAAACATGATTTTAAAAATACTTGGATAGACCTACGTCATAGGTATGTGAAAATAGCTTAATTTTTTTATGTATTTCATTTTATTTTTATTTACAAGGATATAAAAGCCTTTACACTTTATTGGTAGGTTTTTAATCTTTATTCATTCATGTGATTCACTCTGGTAATAAAGGATACCATCAAATTGGGAGTCTGCATTATACACAAGTACAAAAAACAAAAACTTTTTAAGGTTGATTTTAGGAGGCGCACACGGATGCACGGTATTCATGGGATTTTACGGTAAATATACTCAATAATATTGCATGCGCAAATATTGTTTTCATCTCAGTAAAAAAATGTGCCATTTGCGGGTCATTTTCAACCCCCACAATTAGCCATTCTGCTTCATCTACATGCTATTTATGTTAGCGTCTGTTACGTAAATGGGATTTTCTTCACTTTTCATTGCTCGTAGCGAAACGATTTCCTATGTTCCAATTTCCAATTGTAACGAAATGTTTTTTGAATTGCTCAAAGCAGGCAGGGGGTGTTGCCTATAAAAGCTAAGCTGGAAGTGATGCGCAGTCCCACGAAAAAGTTTAATAAAATGTGCTTGTTGGAACAGTAATTATGCTGCAAGATCTTTTTCCCCCCACAAAGACTGTCCTTCAATTCCTGTCAATGACTATTTCCACGGACAACTATTTTTGCAGCCCTTTTTATAGTCTGTATTCTTGTTTTCCAATGGAGAGATGGTAGAAAGTAGTCCAGCCTGTACTTTTTAATGCAAACAGGCCACCCATTCGCAAAATTGGCAGACAGTATTGTCAAGTGTTAATGCTGTTATTGATCCGTTCTCCACTTTAGTTGTAAACTGTTGAAACAATGTCCCACGTGTTGCCCTAAGCATCTTTAGCCCCGCTGCAGTTCATGGCACTCGCGTGATGGAAAAACCAAGCGCGTGTGCCAGTAACAACTCTGCATTTGTCTCGCCACCCACATGCTCTCATCCGCCGTCCCTCATGTCATCCGCCTCTCTTTCTCTCTCTATCTCTCTCTGTCTGTCTGTCTGCCTCCTCGTCCTCTTCCCTTTTTGCTCCACAGATAATCGCCAATCATCACATGCAGTCCATCTCCTTCGCCTCTGGAGGAGACCCAGTGAGTCACCCGAGCCCCTTCTCCGAGTTCACATCTCTCTCACTGGCCTTTTTCCGTCTTCCTCCAACCCAGCCTGCATATCCGTCCTTCCTGCTTCTTTCTGTCATCTTCTATTCCAATGATTACCACTCACCCCACCACCGCCTCGCCGGTCTCCTTCTTGATCTTATTATTACTCCCGCTTATCTCTCTTTCAGCTCTGTGTTGTGTTTTTCCTAACTCCTGCTACAACTCGAAAAGGCTGCGGCTTTTGGTCTTTCTTCTTGTCAGCCTTTCTTCTTCTTCCTATATTGATCCCCTGGTCCCACACCCCAGTCGCCCCCTAATCGTCTCTGCCTTTCTCTCTCAGGACACGGCTGAGTACGTAGCATATGTGGCCAAAGACCCAGTCAACCAAAGGGGTGAGCAAAAGCAACAACATTGTCATTCTTGTTTTTTTTGTTGAGAAGGAAGAAATTTCATCTGTGTTGTATGTTACACATGCAACACATTTGACAATAAAGTTGTATTCAATTCAATTCTGTCACTTTAAGTCTTTCCGATACACAACGACACAAATGATGAGTTGGCGAAGTGTCAAACTGCTTCAGTATAGCACCAGCTACTGTTTCGGAGAACTCACTTAATGCCCCCCCCCCCCCCCCCACACACACCTTTTGGTGTCGGTGGCTGATATCGGCGACCTTCACGAGTACCTTGCAATAAAGCCGGTAGGGTATCGGTACTCGCACATATTTAAAAATAAATGTACTGAAGTACAATATGAATAAAATAAAACTACAGTATAAACACTAAAATGGAATGGACTCAAGTAACCTTGTGTCTAGACAGCAGTTGAACATAAATGAAGGCACACAACTCTGTGACATGGCCACGCTGACAAAGAAAGGATGCATTTATATGAGGAGATGCACTTATTAGTTTCAAATCGACAACATACCAGGTGGCTAATTGAGTCATAGTGTTTATTAGAGTGGAGGACACAGTTTGAGAAACGATGGCACAGTAAACCAAGTTCTTTAATTAAGTGTCCATGACTGTTGCCCTACTAGGGTGTTTGTCGAACTATCTATAATATTTGAGTAAATGCCGATCTTTCTCTACCTGCCTTGCAGCATGTCACATTCTCGAATGCGCTGAGGGTTTAGCCCAGGAAGTCATCAGCACCATCGGCCAGGCCTTTGAACTGCGCTTCAAACAGTACTTAAAAAACCCACCCAAACTCGTCACGCCTCATGACAGGTACTCATGCGCGCCTGATAATTGGATGCCCCTTCAGTTTGGATGCAATCTCGTCATTTTTCTGTTTTGGTCGCCACTCTCTACATCAGAATGGCTCCGTTCGATGGCTCTGCATGGGAGGAAGAGGACGACGAGGCCGCCCTCCTGCCTGACGTCCCATACTACAATAACTTCCCCGGTAAACAGCCTCCCCCTGGTGGTCTGGTTGACATGAGACCACGTCCGGGAGCTACACTGGTGAGACAAACAAGATTTATGCATCCATGCATTGCTTTCACATGAAACACCGATCCTGGTGGTTCTGCGATTTAGAGATAAGAGCATAATCGATTGTAAAGCAAGGGTAACAGACTCTGTTTAATATCAGCACATCACAATTGACTGTTTCATCCTTTTAACCGGCCAAAGGCAAACATTCTGCCAATACGGGACAATTGTAAATGTGTATACTGTAAATCATTTCTGGTGTGTGTGCGTGTGTGTGTGTTTGCAGCCTTATGGACAACCTGGTCAGAATGACATTCACAAGCAGCCTCTGCCACCTCTGCCAGGTGAGCTCCTTTTGCCCTTGAGACAGCAGATGGCATGTGCCAAGGTTATCATTCAGGTGCAGAATGAAGAGTGAAAGATGAAATATGCGAAGCATAAGCTATATTTAAGCGCGTGCTTTTTAGTAGGTGCCAAGGAAGGAGGGCGAGAGATGTTTGATGACCCCTCTTACGTCAATGTGGATAAGTCCCGCCCCCCAGTCGCCGCCAATGGAAACGCTCACAGAGATGCTTTCGACATGAGTAAGTTACTCTTGACTCGAACCACAGCACTTACTATATGTCACTCACCTTCAAAGTAATTGTACAAAATGGATATGTCATCATCATTTCTTTATTTTATTTACTCATTTGTTCAAGATAAAATTGCTACTGTCAAGGATGTTTGTGCCAAAATAGTAAATCAATCAAATATGGGAAGCATAATCAAATGATACTGAACATACCGCTGGTAATGGATATTCTACACATTTAAGGACAGACCGAAAGTCTGACTTAGACACCTTTTACCATCCCACTTAGATTTCCACATCTTGTGAATAGTGCCAGAAAATACATAAAAACATTGTAAATGGAGTCAATACATCTTGTCCTCCTAATACAAGCATAAATCCCAATTGTCTTTAAAGAGCCATTTGATGATGCCCTCGGGGGCTCCGTGACTGCAGCGCCCCCTCTGGTGGAGCAGCTACAGTGCGAGACTTGGTTCCATGGCAGTTTAAGTCGCAGGGAGGCGGAGAGGCTGCTGGGCCGCGATGGAGACTTTCTAGTGCGGGAGTCGGGAACCACTCCGGGGCAGTACGTGCTCACGGGGCAGCAGGGCGGTCAGCCCAAACACCTGCTCCTCGTCGACCCGGAGGGAGTGGTGAGTCCCGAGGGAAACACGGGAATCTTGCATGCAGTTCCATGTCCAAATTTATTCTCAATCTTCTCAACAGAAGGGGCCATCGTATTATAGTTTGCTATACAAGTTTAGTCAAATCAACCCTTTCGGGGACAACAGTTATGGCAGTGTGCATCAAAAATAATATTTCGCCAACATTTTTGCATTCGAAGCACAAATTGAAGAGCAACATGACAGCTGCATGTGTACGACATGCTGCCAATAAATGGCTCCGATAGAACAAGCGCTTCACATTTTCAGTAGATTGCAATACAGTGCATGCAGTAACAAGGTCCTTTGGAATAGTGCAGAGGTTTGGTTTTCCTCACTATGAGGGCGATAAATCAATTTTAAATGTGAAAAGAATGCAAATTTGGAGTATTTTCATGAATACACATTTTCACTAGGTTTTGCGACTTGTCATTTGCGGCCAGAACACATCCCGTCAAAATGACTAACTTCTCAAATTTGCCAGGATATGAAAGATGTAGATTCACCAACATATGTTTTGTTCTCACAGGTTCGTACAAAAGACCATCGGTTCGAGAGCGTGAGTCACCTGATCAGTTACCACATGGACAACAGACTCCCCATCGTTTCGGCGGGAAGTGAAGTGTGTCTGCAACAGCCGGTGGAGCGCAGAGCCTGAAAGAAAAAAAAAAAAACATCTTCGGCTCCACCAAATACAACCACAGGAATACACACAACAACACCAAAAGAAGAAAAAAAAGGAAAATAAAGGTGTGCAAAATCTCTGACATGCTGCTGTTGTAAACCAAACTGTGAACTGCAGTCCCAATTATCTGGCAAGCGACCCTGAAGCACTGCTGCATCGTCTCCACAGTCTATCGTGAAGCAGGGAGCAAAGTCCAGGAAACTAAATGCAACTTCAAAAGAAATCAACCATGGAAAACAGGTCTTAATTTGTAATCATTCAAAAAAAACAACAACAACAAACAAAAAGGAACGTGGAAAATAGCAGCATGAATAGAACATGAACTTGCATGCTTTCATTGTGATTTCCATCCTTGAACGTGTTGCTGGGCAGAAAAACAAGCTTTGTTTTATTTATGCATATACATATATGTATATATATATATATGTGTGTGTGTGTGTGTGTGTGTGTATATATATATATATGTATGTATATGTATGTGTGTGTACAAACTCAAAAAACTTCAAAAGCAGCCTTGAAGACCCTAACCACTCCGCCCCTTAAGGACTGTTGAACTTGTAATATGGGGGAAAAAAGCATGTATGCAAAACTGGGACTGCTATGCCAATGATCATGTTTATTTTGTTTTTTTTAAAACATTTTTTCTTTCTTTTTATGTATTCTTTTTTTCTCGTGACATACTGGACTTCATAGGAGTGATTACACAACACCTGTCATGCCAAAGAACAGCAGAGGATTTGCGCGGGGAGTCTAATTAGCAACAACACAATGCATATTTCCAAATGTATTTTGTATCGTGATCTTGGATGCATCACCCGTAGATAATTGTGCAATGATGTCACCAGACAGCTTAGTAATAATGAGTGGAGATCCTTTTCGGTTACTAGACACGAGAATACAGTGGAACCTCCAATAGTATGAATGAATTACGTGGTCGAACATAAAACCTCGGTGATGTTTCAATTAACAATCACAGCAAGTATGAAAAGAAGTCAAAAACTGAATTCAATGTATTGAGTCCAGCAATGGAGAGAACAGAACCGGGAATACAGTCGCCTAGTGCACTTTATAGTTCAGTTACATTAGCATCTACTTATTCAATGAAAGTTGTGTTGTTGATTGTGGGCAGCACAGTGCGCTATGGTTGGCATGTCTGCCTCACAGTTGAGAGATTCTGGGTTCCAATCTTGGCTCCAGTCTTGCTGTGTGGACTTTGCATGTTCTTCCATCTTCCGCATCCTGCAAAAAAATTCATGCTGGGTTCGAAATTGTCTCTTATGTTTGGACGTTTTTGTCTATACGTGCTTGGCTGGCGACCAGAACAGGGTGTGCATGTACCCTGGCAGGCTCCACCTAACCTGTGACCTTACCGAGGCCAAAAAATAAAATGGCTGTTCTGTCATTTTGAATGTGATGGGAGGATCCGTATCTGACTGTTCCACCACAATCAACTCCGCACAGACAAAATGAATAATGGTCCCTTCACTGAATAATTCAAACATCCGTTAGCATATCTGCATGTTCTGCACATATATGCATGTTTTGTTTTCCTCGCCGAGTACGCACATTCCAAGACCATGTATGTTGGCGTCATTTAAATTGACCATAGGTATGAATGTAAGGTGAACACTTGTTCATGTATATGGACCCTATACAACTGGTGTGTGTGACCAGCCCAGGATGTACCCTGACTCGCACCCAAAGTCGGCTAGAATAGTCTCCAGCTCACAACCCAAATGAGAAAACCGCCCTCTAGAAATTGGATAGATGGATGCAATTCATTGTACCGTGAAGCCTTTTCTTGTTCGTGTCACACTTGGTAAGACTTTGAGGAGCATTTAATTGTTCTGCCTGTCACTACTTCATTGGCAAAGGCGAACAACAAAGAGATATCGTTTGTTGTCAGTAATTAAGCAGAATTTGACCCAATGATGAGAATCACTACTTTAGATGCTGACTTTCGGGCCCCATTTTTTGTAAAAATGCCACCCGACGTTTAGGACATTGGAGGTTCCACTGTATGTCTGCGTTGACAATCTACTGGCTCCCGTGTAAATCTGCAGACAAGAATGTAAAGGTAACGCGATGGATTTTTGCCAATGCTGCACGTGTCATTCGGACTAGATGTATACTTGAGTGTGATTTGTTTCTTTTAAACAGAAGGAACCAGAAAGCCAAATGTCACTCCACGGTCCGCTGTTGTCATCGTCGTCGTCAGCGGTTCATGTTCTAGTTGTTTTGCAATCTCTTTGTGCCTTGTTTCTTCAATGCAGTCACAAGAGACATGAAAAAAAAAAAGACATGTCAGTAAACATGCTGTTCCAGTGATGGCAATTGCTTCTGATGCACGCATTGAGCTAGCTTGTACAGTCACAGATACTTGATGTCACCTGTTGTTTTTGGGGGGAGGGCGGCGGGGGGGATTTCCTGAGCATCAGGAAATAACCTTGACTATCTTGCGAACCTGATGAGTAGCTCACATGGAGCTTTAGATGGAGGGGTGGAACGTGTTGATATTTGAGAAGGGATTTTTTTTTTCCTAGTCACGCGGTAGCTCAAACTGTACCTGCGGTAGCTCAAACTGTACCTGCCTGGACGCACACACGCACTGCTTTAGGTCCAGGCTGCGATAGTAGACCCGCACCATTCGTCAAGTGGTCTTGTGTCCATCACAGCTGCCTTTGTCGCATGATTACAAAATCAATTTTTACATTTAGTAAGGTGGGGAGGTTTTTTTGTATGTGTGTCGGTGGTGGTGACAATGTGACTTGATGATTTGTGTCTTTGGAAAAAAAAAAAGCTGATGTTCTTTACAAAAAAAATTGTACACAGGTGATTAGATTTTTTTTCTGTGTTTTTGTTTTAATACTTGTCCATAGGGAAAATATATGTTTACATCTGTAACTGAAAGTCTAGATTGCATATATAAATAAATGCATATATCATTCATTGATTTTGGTAGCACTTTTGAATTCCTGCTCGTAAAGTCACGAAAGCCAAACAGGGCTGTTTATAAAATGGAAGTCAAGTCAAAACACTGTGATGTAATTTTTTGGTCGCCTCCTGAGATGGATGAAAATGGGTGGATTTTTTAAATTAACGGTCATTTTCCACAAGCGCAACATGAATCAGAATGCCGTGACATCGCCAACTACTGGCCTGGCATATATATTACAGCATTTTTAGTACTGTATAAAGGAAGAATCATGAAGAAACTTTTGGATACAGCTTTCTTCAATTGATCTTGTTTTATTTTGATAACAAGCTGGTGTCTGAGGAATCCAAAACGGTGAATGCCCAAAGCTCTTCTCCTTGCCTTCTTATAGGGGCTACCGACTAAGAATGAAAAATAAAGGTGATAAGCTTGGGTACAATTTTAAATTGGGCAATTGAACTAAACATTTTACATTTTGCTATTGTGAAAACTGGCTATCCTGCATGTCACAACAAAGAAAAATGAATTTACAGCATTATTCTCCCTTGCACCCCCCCCCCCCCCCCACCCCCCAACCCAAGCTGCTAGAATGCAGCATCAATTGGCCTGTCGCACTGTCCTCAACAAAGCCTTGCATGGAACTGTCATGCACTGGAACTCTCCTCTTTGTGAAGAGCTTTTAACAGTACGGTGCTGATTCAGGGGTGTTGTCAGTGGACAAGGAGAGACGGCGTGGAAGGACATACAGTAAACAAGCAGAAGAGTCGAAAAGAAGGCACCGTGTACAAGGACCGGGAAGGAAGTGCACCAGCACTTGCATGAGTCCAATCCTGCCCCACCTGTCAGAGTTCGCCTCCCATTTCATTCACTCCTTGACCCCGTTCCTGTCCGGAGCCATGCATCCTCAGCGTCCCCTTCCCCAGGCCATGCCTGCATCTTCGTCTTCTTCATCCTCTCTAGGGCAGCAGCTGAGAGAAATGGCCATGGGTCTCGGCCGCGGAAAGAACTTGCTCGGAGGGAGCGCAGCCTACGGATTTGTGCAGTCGCTGAAGGAGTGCCTCTACTTCCTGCTTTGCTGCTGGTGCATCAAGGAGATACTGGACTAGAACAAAGTTGATGGAGTCGGCACGATGCAGTTGGAGTGATTTTTGTCTTTTGCTATTTAAACAGAGGCAAGGGATGCTTCAAAAACAAAGGCAAGTATGACAAACTCCCAAGGAAGCTCAATTTTTCGTTTTATTGTTTTCATTAGAACAAAAAAGGAAAAGTGAAATGCAAGTACAATTAATTGCAAGAACTGTGATCCAATGTTCATATTCATAAAATAGCATTAAATAGCAAACAATGTTAACTAATAGTCTTCAATGCAGTGTACTGCATCAATAAAATGACAATTAAATTGTTCATTTTATTCGATGTTCACATTATTTTAGTTTTAACTGAAAAAATGAATATTAAACAAAAACTTAACAGATTCACATTTTACATTTTTTCTAAAAAATGCAATAAAACGTAATTTAGGATTTACACAAATGTAATGTAATGTAATAATATAATGTTGATGATCATTCTTTAATACCACAAATAGTTTTTTTAACCAAATAACATTCAATCCCTTTATTTTTGAATACAGTCAAGTAAAAATGTAATAAAAGCATTCATTGAAAATCTTTTACATTTTTTGCTAGTATTAAATTCTTATTTTTAATGTAACTAACTTATGTAAATAAAAGTGATAAAACACATTTTAAATTTTATAAAATACATCAAATACACACGTTATTCTAAAACAAGTAGTTTTCATATTTTAATATATTCAATATTTTAATTTGATTATTTTAGTCTAGTTAGAATGAAATTCTGAATTCATTTCATTGTTTTATTTGATAACCCCACTCATTACAATCCTCTCCTCCTGTTTGCCTTTGTCTAATTCGTGACAAAAATGATACATAATTTACATTCCTTTGAATTTAATTCCCCCTATCTTAAATGAACCCATTAATTGTAATAATCGACTGTATTCCTGTTTCCCTTTTGTAGGATGCTGTTGGTTTTTCCCTGGACACATTTACAAGCTTGCTGATGTGGAGCTCATGATTGTGACTGTGTGGGGACTCCCTGATCAGAATAAACGACTTCATCAGTAGAATCATTTACCTTCTATGTTTGCATTATTGTTTTTCAACTGCTACAAACTACTGTATGCTTTAGTTGTCAAGGTATTCCAGGTTTCTTCAGGAGCTTTTTTGAGTGACTTACGTAAATGTGCTAAGTAGTGTAGAATTCATATTTATATTTGCCTGTGAGCAAGCTGCATTGTACACAGCGTCACCTGCCAAGTGTCAATCAACCTGAAAACTTCCCCAAACACACTCGGAGCGAGGACTCACTGCGATTGGCCGCTCCGGAGGAGAAGAGGCGGGACCTGATAAGATCTCATCTGTGATTGGACGTGAGGGCCTGCTGCCTGTCCGGGTTCTGAAGGCATGTTCTTCTGACCTAACAGTTCTCGAGTTGGATGGAAAGGAAGACTGAAGGCTACCTCGGAACTAACACCGTGTAAAGCCGCTTGGATAAAGTCAAGTGAAAGTGAACGAAGGTAAGAAGAACTGTGGTGGTTGATTTAATAAACGAAAACGTTAGTTCTATGGTTTTTCGTTCCGTCGTATTTGTTTGCTAGACTCTTCCTTGACATACGGTCATGGTTTGCTTCGCTCCTCACTTGTATATGAGTTGAATTAATTCATTACAAGCGTGTATGGGAGTTTTGTGTTCAATTTATGTGTCTCTATTTCGACGTTTATGGCACTTTTTGGTCCAAAAGTAGCCTCTAGTGTCTAATTTGTTTATGCGTGATGCTGACCTCCCACGAGAAGCCTCCACTCTCACCACGCGAGAATAGGACAGATCTCGTGAGATTTTACAAGAGGAAAAATGTGGTAATAACCAAAATAACTAATAATTTTAAAAAGGTGGAGGAGGCTCATAGGGTATTAGTCCTGGCTCCTCGTGCAATACTTTGCTGCAATAAATAAGTCAGCCTGGTGTTTTTTGTATCCATAGACATTTTTATGACATTTCTTACGTTTGCCTGTACAGCTAAAACAAAAAAAAAAGTTTTTAAAACTAACATTTGACAGACATATGCATTGAACTGGCATTAATTCATATGGAACAAATTGTTTTGCAAAGCTGTCAGGCCCACAATGTTGTCAAAATGATGCCTCAGCCTGCGTCAAAGTCCTGACCTTTTTTGGTAGTTCTTTCTTGCTCGCTGCCTTCACTTGTCAAGGAACCACAATACTTTAACTGTGCTTGTTAAAGCATGGTAAAATCCAAGTTCAAGACTTCCTATGCGTCATGAACCGTAAACAACTGAAAGCCAGCAGCTGGTAAATCTTTGGACTAATCCAGCTGTCTTCTGCTTTCCTTAATGTTCTCCCTCTCTCCTGACTGCAGTCAATCTCCTGACAGCTATATTTAGCGATTATCTATGTAAGCTGTCCCACTATACGCTCCACAATACTCCTCGGACCTCGGGCTGGTTTCTCGTGGGAGAGGAGACCTAAATTGCAAAGTGCGGCGGGAAAGAAAATGTGTCGGTACCGGGAGAATTTGGGTTGTGATGTGTTCATGAAAGAAAGAGCCATATAATATGGAAAGATGAAGTCTAAGGTACTGTACAAAGTGGATCTAATTCAAAATATTGCAAAAATGCACTTGAATTTTCCCAGACGTGGGGAAAAATTTCAATGTTGAAAGGAGTCACAAGCTTTCATCAGCACTACTGGGGGCCACATAGGACCACACACTTCCTATCCAGATGGATGACTAAAATGCCATTTTAGATAAGGGCAAAAAATGTGGATATGTCTTTTTTTTTTGAATTGCATATTAAAGATACACTCCTCAACTCCAAAGGTTTGAAAGAAACCGCAAATATAACCACATTCTGTGATTTTATTTTTCCCCTGTGCAAAGGGCTTTCTCACATATACATCTTCATTCAAAGATAACACAAAACTCCTGTGCAGCAAACCGTTAAGTGCAAGAACTCAAAGTTTAAAAATGCCGTTATTTGCCAGGGCCATTAGTGAATTGCAAATGCAGAAAAAAACCCCAAAAAAGATGTGTTGCAACAGCTCTGATAGCAATCTGCAATTGCAGACTGCTCACCGCTAACAACTTCCGGTGATGGAGGTCACGCGCCACCGTAGGTTAAAAGTGACTTGCTACTTTATTTTGTAAAAAAAATATTTTTTTGTGAAACTGATATGATGCATAGTGTGGAATGTACACTAACAAAAAGCGATATAATATTAATAACACGCACACAGACACACAAATCACCCTCCCCCCACCACCACCACGATTGACTTGGGACCATTTGATCGCAGTCGACTGGTTGGCCACCGTTGAGCGTTCCATTAATCTGCTATGCATGTTTTGGGAATGTGGGATGAAACCAGAGTACCCGGGGAAAACCCACGCAGGCACGGGGAAAACATGCCATCTCCACACAGGAAGGCCGGAGCCAAACTCAAATTCTGCAATGTGAGGTGGATGTGCCACCCAAATGCTCACTGTGCAAAAAATGAATTCAGGGCCACTCCGAGTTCCAGTTAAGACACTGAAATGTTGCCTATTCATTTTTAAGAAGCTATTTGACAGATTGATAATTGAATTGATATGTATGGGAGAATAATAATGCTAAATTAAAGGCAATTTTACCACAGCGCCGTGGAACAAATGGTGCCGGACCTTTTTAGTGTTTCCACTATATTTAGTTGCGACTTGGTTTTGTTTGCATCAATGAAGTGCCTAGTGATGTTGAAATGCCGATTCAGCCCATTCTGTTGTCTTCGCCGCGCGGGCCGGCCTTAGTTACCCGAGCCTCGGGCCAAACATTTCCCCTTGCTTGTCAAAAGCCAGGGTGACTGAACTCCCACAACACACACAAACCGCTCATGGCAAAACTAAATGGCCCCTGGGAAAAACCCACTTCCTGTGCACACACATGTACTGCAAACTGGTGACGGCACACGACGGTTGCTCTTTAGTGTTGACAGAGCTGGGTGAGGCTTCGGGGAAAGTATTCAAATCTTGCGTGAGTATTAATAGAGGATGTAAATGCGTTGAACCTTTCGCGCTGTCAAGTTAAGGGTGGTCAAGAGGGAGGACATCGAAGAATGAGATGTTCAATGCTCTCTGAGAGCTGTATTCAACTCTGTCAATTAACTCTCTTTTTTTTTTCTTCCCTCAATCAGTCATATGTCCAATTAGGTCCAGAAGTATTTGGGCAATAAGTGAGCGCTATTTACTGTATTTCTCCGTGTAGCTCACACTTTGACTCTCTCTCCCCACTGTGCGCAGGTGGGCCATCTCTCTTCGTTTTTCCTCTCTATTCCTCCAAAAATATCACCTCCTTAAACGTACAGTCACTTCCACTTTTCACTTTCTTGAGTGGCATACCAAGGGCTTATTTACAGGCATTAAAGCGTCATTTTCAATACTTGATCAAGCCCTTTTTTTAGTCACCGGGTGTCTGAAGTGCACGGAGTTGACCATCTCGTAATTGTCCTCTCAGAAGGGGCCTACTCTTTTGTGTTCTGTAAGTGGAAATGCTCGAATAGATTGACGTCAGGCTTCTATCTTGGCCAGTGAAGAATTTTCAAGAGTCTGTGCCTTCAGAAAAATGTTGTTTTTACAATATTCTCATGGTCACTATTCATCGGTCTTATCGGGTTAGTAGTATTAGCTTAGTTGTGAACAGCATATTGTCGTATACACCTCACGAGTCATCATGTTACGTTGACAATAGTCACAGTGAGCATGTTCCAGGACCAGCCAAACTGTATGTTTCCATGGCCAAACAACGCCTCCAGCATGTTGGATGCATGATGTGGTATGCTTTGGATCATGATTGTAGTCTATACTTTACTCTTTCCATTCATGTGATAACATGTTGACTTTGTTTCTTCTCTCAAGAATTTCACGTTGGATTTTTTTTTTCTGGTCACGTTTTTTTTACTATTCTTTCAGGTCACCGTGGCTTTGCACCCTGTTGTGAAAATTATTTGCGCAGAAATGTGGCTCTTGATTGTAAATGTTAACAATGACGGGAATATTCTGGACTTCGGCTGTTCATTTCACATCTATTGTGGTGAGATATATAAAAGCAAAATTAGAACACTGTCGTCGTCTTACGACCTCTCGACCTAACTGTTGGGTTCTTCGTGCCATTTGGTTTCCTGTTGGACACTTTGTCCCAGCGCTGCACAAACAAACTAAATGTATTTTGGCGCAGAGCTCACAAACACTCTCGTCTCGTCTGGCATCCTCTCGTCTCATCCATTCCGTGCCAGCTTGTTTCAGTTGATATCTTCCAGTGGTGGCCCGTTGGTCACGATGTCTCCGTTTGTTGCAGGACACAAGCGCAGTGTCAAAGGGGCCATGTCTGGCGGCAACAGCACGAACAGCAGCTGGACCATCGTTAGTCCTGAGGTACTGTGAAGTCGCCTCAACGCCTCAATTAAAGTGCAGGTTTGAGAGAGCACAGAAAAAAAAAACACTCGACCCAGTTACGCTTTATTTTAGGTCACTTGACTATGCGGTAGTTTTTATACTCCTTTCTCTGCTCTCACTTATCTGTGATAACCACTTCCTGTCAAATTCATGGATGGCAATTTTCCGCGAATACGCGGAAATCCGCCGTTTTATTTCTTAAATTGATCATTTTTGTGAATCGTCTAAATCCGTTGAGAAAATTTTAGGGGGGGTCAGGTACCTTATCGTCGAGTTTTCACGAGCTCTCCCGATCAGTCTTTCCATCTTCCGATTGTAAACAGCCCTGCGATTGGACGTGTATGATGTCTTACTTGTTGTGATTGGTCGCCACGCCCCTTTCCGCTTTTTTCATCACTAGCCATTGCCATCCCTGCAAATTACATATTATCAGGTTAGACATATACAGATCAGTGTGTGTTTTTCTTTTGTTGTTGTTTTTTTAATGTGCATATCCTGCCAGGAGACCGTTGCTGAAACTGTGAGGCCACTGGAGGAACAGACGAAGCATCATGTACAAGGTTTCTCTTCATCATTATTTGCATACTGACACAATGATCTAATGGCACCTGTCGCTTCCTTATAAGGAATAGGTAGAAACATGTTTAAATTATAGATGTAGGTTACTTCCCTTTCAAATTACTGTCTTTTTTTTTTTCCTTTTGTCTTAATGATGAGCCAGTTTGTGAACCAAGCAACCAGCCACCAGAGGGTGCAGACTCTACATCGAGTCTCTCTGTGGACAACCACCAGGTCAGAGAACAAATGCACTGACAGGTCATGAAAGGTTCAATGTGCTTAAGATTGTAAAAATCAGTTTTTCGCTGCGAATTAGATGCCTCTAAAGTCGCAAAAAATAAAGACATGGTGTAGACACGCTGTGTTTTCGCGTCACTTTAGCGCAACCTGTGCCACGGAATCAAAGAGTAATGCCATGTGGGATTTTCATTATTTCCTTTTGTCAAATCATGCTTTTTTGCCACACATTTCAAAACCGCGAGCCAACCTCAATAAGGGTTTTTTTTTTCCTCGCCATGAACAATACACACCACATGGCACAGGAAGGAAGCAGACACGCGTTCAAAGTGGTTAGCGTCACTGTACGAGTCGTCACTTGTGACCAAAGTCCACATAGACGGTTATGATAGGTGGGGTTTTTTTCAGTTTTACTATTTCTTCTTACCCTTGCCAGATAAGAATGTTAAAAAAGTAACTAATGTGCCATGTATTGAACTTTTGTCATTTCAAATCATCTCATGTACTGGAATTTAGCAACAGTGCTTGTAAGCGTTTAGCCTTGTGATGACCCGATTCTTTTGAATCAGGATGCAGAAGAGAGAAAAGCCGACCCAAGTGACGACTCCATCACAGAACGTCCCCCCTCCCTGCCTTCCTCTGTAATCGATGCCCCCATTCCTGCTGGCGAGGTGCAGTCAGAGGTTGCACCCGACAACCCGAACCAAGACGCCTTCTCCGACTCCCTGAGCCACGTCACCCCGTCCCCTGACGAGCCCTCGGGCGCGCCGATGAGCGCAGAGACTCTGGGAGGTGCGGAGCTGACTCAGCAAGAAGAGAGGCATGACGGAACGCGGGAGGAAGACCTCAAACAGGAAGGGCTGCAGTCAGACCTTCTTTCTAAACACCCAGGTATGACCAAAGAGACCAAAGGGAGTTTATTGACTGAACTTGGGATAGGAGTGGGTGTACAGAGAAATGGCAAACATTGAGGCAGATGGGTCAGAACGCGGCGGCCCGGTGCTCGACTGGTTAGCACTTCCGCCTCACAGTGCAGAGGCAATTCCAGCTCCGGCCTCCCTGTGTGGAGTTTGCATGTTCTCCCTGGGCCTGGGTGGGTTTTCTCCGGGTACTCCAGTTTCCTCCCACATTCCAAAAGCATGCATGGCAGGCTGATTGAACACTCCAACTTGTCCCTCGGTGTGACTGTGAGCGCGGATGGTTGTTCATCTCTGTGTGCCCTGCAGTTGTCTGGCAACCGGTTCAGGTTGTCCCCTCGGCTTATTGATTTATTTTTGTTGTTGTTCCCATGGCTTTTAGTCTCCATCTCAGCATTTGAAATGCAAACGGTATCTCATTCCCCTCCAGACTCCTCGGAGCAACCAGGATCGGATGAAGAGCGGGCCATGGATACCGAGTCTGAGAGGAAGCGCCTACTGGCCTCTCTGGAGCGAATCGGGAGGATAGATGAGGAAGAGGAAGGAGAGGAAGAAGAATTCCAGCTGCCACGGAAGAGGGAAGATGACAACATGTTCTCTCTGAACAGATGTATCCTGGGCGCCGTCATCCTAGTTGCACTTGGTACCATCTTGTTCTCCGGTAGGTGACCCCGCATGCGCTTCAGCCCGTGTTGGAAGACAATGAGCTGCTAGATAACATGTGCTATAACCTGCAGGTGTTTTCATGGACCTGGATGAGGGTAGGCTTTGTTTTTATTCATTATTGTCTCCGCACGCTAAGAGGCACACAGAGCAACCAAGAGCTGTGTCATAAATCCTCTTGAAAGAGGACGCTGCTCATTACATCCACCAAATGGAGTTAAACAACGGAAGCCAAACCGTTGCCTCACTAATTTATGTTCACGTTGTTTATCTTCACGTATGAGCAATAACAGATACGCATTGTTCACCCTGTGCAATGACTTTTAGAGAGTGTCTACAATACAAGGGAACTGAGCGATTCAGAAGAACCAGGAAGACAGGTCAGTCTGAAACTCATTTCTTCTCTTCTGTTGCTCTCATTTGATTTGTATTCATTGCACATGCCCTCTTCCCCACTTTCCCTATTCTCTGAGCAGATTGTGTGTGTGTGTTTTTGGATTTGTCATAGGAGTGGCTTCATCCAGAGGCTCCTCCACCCCCAGTAGATGCCGAAAACTCTGAACTTCTCACCAAACTTGCAAAAGGAGACCAGCAAATTTCTTTGTTGCAAGCTCAACTTGAGGTGTGTGTGTGTGTGTGTGTGTGTGTTTTCTTAAAAACAATGGACAGTTTTTCGAGAAATACTATACAGAACGCTTCGTCGACATTGTGGGTTTTGTCAAAATGTGGCAAGCTGTAAAGCGATGAGTCTACTGTACTGTACGTTTTTTGTCCAGGTTGAGTCTCTTGATTTTTAGTGTCAGTCTAGACCAGATCCAATCTGATACATTAGCACACAGGTGTCAAACTCAAGGCCCGGGGGACAGATCTGGCCCACCACATCATTTTATGTGGCCCGCGAAAGCAAATCAAACATGTCAACTTCCATGATGCTTGCTAAAATCTGGACCAATAAATGTTCAAATTCTCATATCTAATCAATCAGAGCTACTGTAAGCATTTCCTTGTTACCAAACTCCTCATTACAGTAACTTAAACAAGAGTTGAATAAACCGGATTATTGACTTTTTAAAATTTGGTTTCAGTCATAACGGTCCACCAAGGGTAACGCAGGCAATGGTAACTAAAATGTTTCCCACGACAAAAATGAGTTTCACACCCCTGCCTTAGCAAGACCAGAAGTAGATTTCTTCCGTAGTTCACAAAAAAATTGACATCGTTATTTAGAAGCCTGTGTCAAAAGTAAGACTCATTATTGGTTGCTTTTCTTCTGTCAACTACAGTATACACTTTTGATTCATAGCGTTGTCAAATGCAACCGTTGGGGCACAATTTGCTTGTTATTAAATAATTCATGCTCATTGGGCTTCTATTTCAAGGTAAGCAATTTAAACTCGTCATATTTGCTAATCTGTCGCTTTTTGAACCAAGATAATGCCATTTAGTGAACTTTTAGGCCGTACTTTCCCCTCCTGTGATCAGTGTGGCTTTGCAGACTCAGTTCAGTTTGGAGTCTTGTTTTTTTTTTTTTTTTTGGCTTGCTCTGACAGTCAGCCATGTAAGCAAAATGTTGCCACATCACACTCTGTCCCTCTTTTTTTTTTTCTGAACGCTTTGCGGACAAGAGTGAAAGCTTGCTTGCGGGCATTTTGAGCATAAACTTAATGGACAAAGGCGCCACCCACTGTAAAACAATGTGGCTGCAGAACAGACGCACGGACTGCTGCATGAAGCCAGCTCTTAAACCCCCCCCCCCCCCCAAAAAAAACGGAGTCTAGCAGCTTGATTGGCGCCTGCATTGCTCTCCTCAATCCTTTCTGCTTGCATCAGCTACCGTGTCCTTGGGTCATATCCTCAAAGCCTGTGTGAGTGTTGCACAAAAGGTTTGCTTTTGTTAACTTCTGTGAACAAACACTTCCTGCCCCAAATCAGACTTTTACGACGACAGACTTTTTTTGTTTGTTTGTTTTTTTACAACCTTTCCCAACAATGGACTGTCCATGAAGCATTAAGAGTGGCCCTAACTTTTGAAAGCCATCCATTTCACACATCCATGCAAAATTTAAGTGAACACACTAAATCAGTCTTTCACGTCCACATTTCTTCAAGTCGAGTTTTTCCGCTCACCGTTGACCACCGTTTCATAACCACATTTGTGACATGCTGACTTTTCCATCGCAACCAGGCACAGAAAGAACAACTGAAAGCAGCCGAGGGGCAAGCAGCCGAGGGCGAAATGACGCGGATGCGCTGGCAGGAGGAAAATAACAGATTGAAGTCCGAAGTGGCGTCTCTTCCTGTCCTTGAGAAAGAGAACGAGATGCTGAGGAAGGAGCTAGAGACGCTGCCGACACTTCAGCATGAACTCGAAACTTTGAGATCCACTGTCAGTAAGTTGACAGGTGCGGAGGAGGGATAGTTGGAAGATTTGGAGCAATTATTCTTTTCTGATATACTTCTTCATCTGCAGTGCCCCCAAGTGGTCAGCCAGCAGACAGAAAACAGAACGGCAAGCGTGAGAAAGAAGGGAAGGAGAAACATGACCTGGGGGAAAACAAAGAGAGTAAGAAAAACGAATGGAAGGGACGCAAAGAGAGCGGCGGGACGGAGCGGAAGCAGGCCGATGGTGAGAAACGCAAGCAGGGAAAATACGACGATGTGAAGGAGGGGGAAGGAAAGCGCAAGGAAGAGAAAGACTGGAAGCGGGAGATCAGAGGGGAAGAAGGGAAGACGTGGAAGGAGCGAGATGTGAAGAAGGAGCAGGCCGAGAAGATGGAGAGGAAAGAGTGGAAGAAGGGCAAGCATGAGAAGCAATGGAGAGGAGAGGGGGAGAAGGAGTGGCGAAAAGACGAAGGCGAGATGCACAAAATGAAGGACAAGTGGAAGCAGAAAGGGAAAAATGGCTTCGAGGGACACGGCAAAGACAAGAGCTGGAAGAGCAACAATGGTGAAAAAGGAAAAGGAGGGGAGAGGAAACACGCGGAGGACGCCAAAAAACACGCCGGTAAGACTGATGACGGGAAGCAGTGGAGTCATCATGGAAAAGGTGATAAGGAGCGCAGGAAGAACGGAGACGGACAGAAGAGGAAAGAGGACAGCGGCGAGTTGAAAAGGGACAAGTCGAACTGGCACAAGCACAAAATCGCCGGCCACCATCGCGAGGAGAACGTGTGGGCCGAGAGGAAGACGTCGCCTCCCGGGCACCAACAATCCGCCGTCGATTCCACCGACTACTGGACCCAGCAGAGGAAGCGCCTCCACAGGAAGCCCAAACAGCCACAGCACTGCCACTCGCAGGAGGCCTGCGCCCAGGCCGAGGGACTTCATCCCGTCTCCTACCCCCACTTCGAGTCCATCCTCCACGCTTACCTGGCCAAGGCCGAGCAGGCCGGCGTGGACTCCTCCAAGAGGGACCAGCTGCGAAAACTCGCCTCCGAGTTCTTCCAGGATGGCGTGTTCGTGCACGACCGAGTCAACTTCCGCAAGTTCGTCAAGGACGTGTCGGATATTCTGGAAGACATGGTGGAAGGGGACGGCGAGGAAGACAGCGACCTGGAGGATGAGATGGAGGCGTTCGGGAGAGAAGCGCTGGAGAAGTTTTTAGTGGTGGGAGCCGGCGAGCAACGCAAAGGGGAGTGGAGGAAGGAGAACGCACGAGCCAGTGGCTGAGGGTGAAAGGGATGGCATCCATCGCTAAAAAGGGAACACTGGATGGTGGAAGACATTTTTGTGCAATTTCACATTTCATTTTTAGGTTCCATTTTGTGTGTGTGTGCGCGCGCGCGCGCAGCGCATAACATTATCCCACCATTTATAGTACATTTCATCCACTGCAGTGCAGGTCTCATTTTGGGTCACAGTAACAAAATTCAGACTATTCATTTTTATTTCTCGTTAGGGATCTCATCACATTTGCTGACATGGCAATGATTTAACAGCTAATATACATTTGTAGTTAGTGGAAGGTGCCTGGTGCGATACAGATTTCTTGTTTACCAACTTCCTCAACCCTTTACTGGGCCAAGGCACATCAGAAATATCTCATTGCACACCACCAAATTAAATAAAAAAATGCAACAAACAGTGCGATTATTGAAATGGTGGTAATTTGTTTCATTAAATGTCATCACAAATGTACTGTGTGAAATCGGTGCCTTTGTGGTTGAACACAAAGGTATTTTGTCGTTTGATTGGCAACATGGTACCGGTAATTGCACCTTCTGCCGTTTAGTTGAGAGCATGAAGTTGTTCTGCCTGTCACTCTGTCAGAGAGATGAAAGGAAAAATACTTTGAAATAAATAATCATCGGGCAAATTCAGTGTGATTGGATAATTTACAACGGCGCGCCTCTACGGCATAGTGCTTGCGACTCAATGCACTTAAAAGCACAATTACACTCCATATTTCTTTTATGCTTTTGTCCACTTGGCTATATAAGAAAAATTCTAAGCGACGTTTTGTTTGATGTTATTGAAAGCAATTTGATGGGCTCCACCTGCCTGCGAGTGGTCCCGCATATTTTACACATCAACTTATTCCTCCAGTGTCATTTTTTTTCTCCCTTCTGCTGCAGCCCTCACACTGCTCAGTCTTATTGACGCGATACAGCTTGAATCATTTGAGTCGGTTCCCATGGCGATATGTCTGGAGCTATTGAAGTGAAAGGTTTTTTTCCCCCTCAATAAGAAGCCTGTTTCCTTTCTGTTTAAGTATTTGTACATAATTGCATCAAACGCTTACAAGTAACTTATTTTTCAAGTATTGCGAAATATGGTAAGGCACAGAAAATATTGTTCTAAGCGTATTTGTCGCTCTTCAGGTACATGGCTCATCCTGGGCACTAAAGTCCTTCATTTGTGTTTTATTTTGAAAGTAACACTGATGACTGCTGGTTTACTATTGCTTGCAGCTAACAATATTGCGACACAATTGAAAATGGCAGCATTCAGAGCTTTTGTTGTTGTT
Organism: Hippocampus guttulatus; assembly: GCF_054856545.1. Lineage (NCBI taxonomy): Eukaryota > Metazoa > Chordata > Actinopteri > Syngnathiformes > Syngnathidae > Hippocampus > Hippocampus guttulatus. Next base: position 17,192,823 of record NC_141266.1, on the reverse strand, counting down.
TGAACTTGTCACCTTTGGCAGTTTAATAAAATGTGGCCATCTGACTGTCTCAAAGCCTCTTCTGTGCTCCCATGACTTGGCTAACGATCATAGTTGCATCACATCCGCGGTTCTGAGGTTCAAATCTTGGCTTGGACCTTGTCGTTTGGAGTTAGCGCGTTACCACCGTCGTTGCTTATGTTTTCTGCAGGTACTCCAACTTCCTTCCACATTCCAAAATAATTCACTATCGGGCCAGTGAAGACTACGTTTTTTATAGGTGTGACTGAATGAGTGATTGTCTACATGTGCCCGACTGCGTTTTCCTCCATCATGTCACGGGGTATTGATTCGCGCATTACTCCAGCCACTTGACAGGAAGACAGGGCGAAGCCCACCAACTATGAAGATAAAGTAAGTAAACATTATAATAATAATAATAATAATAATAGATTTTATTTATAAGCGCCTTTCAAGACACCCAAGGACACTTTACAATAACAAAAAACACAAAACAATATCTATATATTATGTAGAAAACGGTGCTGATGTAACTTGTTTTCTGCATCCTTAAATTGCAAGTGTCAAAAACCAGCATTGTGGATAGCCGTCAGTTTTTTTAGAGCGTTCCAGTGCCACGCTTCCGTACAATACAGGACCCCGTGATATTATAAAAAGTGGCGGGTTTAGCATCTAGCCTTCGTTTACCCAAAACTTTGCAATACGTTTGAATGCTATATCCCAGCCAAAATGTTTTAGTCCACAATGTCAGGTCCACGCTTCCGCGGTTTTGTATTGACTTATTTTTTAGAGTAGAATATATTGCTGTTGGCTTTCGTGAAGAAAATTCTTTTTTGGTCTCTGAGAGACTGATGACGTTTGTGGGTTTGACATCTTATGTTTTTCATCATATATTTGTCATTAGGCGGTGTAACTTTAATGACACTTTCAACATTAACTGTGCACTCGAATGTAGGAAAATAAAAACGTACTTTAAAACTCACCCACTGCCATTGATGGCAATAGATGCCAAATGTGCTTTGTGACTGGGAGCGTTGCCACGGAATGTTAATGCGTCCATGAAAACGTGTTGCACATAAAAGTTAAATCTGGAAATTGTACTGCCCTCCTTGTACACTTGCGATAGCCAATTATGCTTTCCGAGTAACATTGGCGGCCATGTTTGTGGAATGTGTTGCAAGGAAGGCTTCTGGTGTTGCTGGTCACAATACTTCTTTGTCTAATTTTGTACTTGTGAGGATGTGTTTACAAGTATTTATTTTCAATGACAGATTTTGACCTCCTACTTCAAAATGTATGTACATTTTACACCTTAATAGGAGGCGCCGTTGTGTCATGTTTTGGCTCTGTCTTTGTTTTTTTTTTCAGCACGAGTGAAGGGTGTGTCTCGTTAGTGGTGCACCTGTGCTTTGTTCCCAATCAAGTCGTCGTCAAGTCTTTGCTGGATTATTCATCTTTTTTGCTGTGATGATCAAGAGATATTTTCTACAAGTCATCTTCATGGTTGCTCCTGTTTCGATAGATTCATGTAAGTATTGCTTGTTAACCTTGTCATTTTGTTTTGTGTATTTTCTGAGTTCAAATTTTCCTTGCCTTTTGTAAGCGCCTTTGGTTCAGATTGGATTTTCCCGGTTCTTCGCTGCCCGTTTTTCCTGTAACTCAACCTTGTTGTATCGTAGTTTGTCCAAGTCTGCGTTTGTGGGATCCGCACTCCATCCGGTTTCTTTGCCGAACCTTGTCATGTTGTTGAGGTCTTCATTAGTGTTGATTAAGAAAGTGCTCTGTGATTGTACAGATCATAAATCACAAAGGTTTAGCAATGATTCATGCTGGTCCATGTTTTATGTGAAACAATGTTTTTGTAGTAAGTGCACTTAATGCATTATTCTTTATAGAAAATGTCACTCCATTCTTAAGAAATCCCACCAGCCATTTTGATTCATCATCTTTTATGTGGCAGACTCAAGGCCCATATAAATAGATGGATAGTCCTATAAACGCACATAGGTGCAACTGCGCTCTTCTTCCTCACTGATGACTCGGAACAGGATGTCGGGGACCTGAAAACTTCTGCAAAGTAGGTTTTGGATGATGAAGCCACAGAGCTTGTTAGCGCTATAACTGTCTCCCGAATGCACATGCTGTCGGGGGTTTATCTGAACTAATAAGGCTTGTCAGCAGCCCAAGTGGCTCATTCGCAAAAAGTTTTGGCAACACCGGTGCTATAATTGTACCTGTTTTATGACTTTCTTTTCGCTCACTTCTAGCACTTGCTTTTTTTTCACTCCCTGAAGAAGGTGAAGAGTCCATATATGCTGTCAAACACAAACCATTTGAGCAATGGCACGTTACCTCTGGTCACAATGTATATTGCTCATTTAGTGAGTGATTGATGCCTGAATTTGGTCTTTACTTTTACATCTTATGAATGCTGTGGACTTAATTTGAGTGTATCATAGTGGCTGCGTCCCAGTTTATTGTGTAGGCTGGCAGAATAAAAAGAAATAAGTCAATTGACAAGACCAGGGCCGTGTTTCCTTCAATACAATACAATGCAATGTACATGAATGTTACCCACAGAGCTAATTGGTGCCAAGTTGACTGCTTGGTCACAAGTTTTTTTTGTCTCCAAATTTGTCCGCAATTGGCTCTTGCTTTATTTACTGTATTTCCTCATACGAATGCTGGCCAAATCTCGAGTCACTCGCGTTGGGCCTCCAGCATGTCTTGTGGCAGCGGCAATTGCTTTCAACACAAAGAGACAGTAAGTTTCTGGTGTTTGAACTTCACGCTTGCAGCTTTGAGCCGTTCCCTGATCTAGCTTGCTATCCATCTTAGGAAATGCCGTAGTTTGTGTCTCTAACCCAGACAACTGTATGTGTGGTGAAAACAGAAACATTTTCAAGTTGAAGCACCCTTCGCATATATTCGTTTTGGCAAATGTGTCGACTCATTGCATGCGCCACATCTATGGATCAGCTACATTAATTGATAAATGTAATTGTGTGATTTAGTGTCGAAGTGCTTCATCCAACAGTGAAAATACGATAGCTGGTCTTCATGAGGCTCGGTTGGAACTCCCCCCCCCCCCAACAAAAATGTATATTAATTTAAATTCTTCTTAAAAACTAAAATTCTGTGCTGAAAACCAGTTCTGCCCTTGTTAGACATGCTTATGCAAAGTCGTACTTGTGTACACACACTCCACAATTGATGGGCTGACTGATTTCAGCCGTTGGAAAAAAACTCGAGGATGATAATTCCGCAATTCTTGATTCTTAGTGGTATTTAGACACACGGGAACTGTTTTAAATGTGTGTCTCTTTCATAACAAGACCAAACGAATGGTCTGTTTAGTCATCTGCTAGCAAGTACTTGCACGCGTGGACAAATAATAGGGCAGCAATTACAGAGTTAAACTGGTGACTCAGAACAACGAGCCCTGTGTTTACTGTCATGGGACCCCTGCTTTATTCTTGTAAGGGGTGTGCCCTGACGAGTTAATTATGTGCCCATCAAAACAATTTTTTAAATCACATCTGTGTACATTAATCCAACCACTTTCACACTTTATGCATTACAGTAATGACTTAAGTCATGACTTTGTAGCAGACTAAAAAAAAGTACTCCAAGTGTGGAAAATTCCCCCTTTTTTAAATGCATGCAGTTTACACAGACGTCCACTAGACGGCGACAGAGTTGCAAATTCTCCCTGAACCACATCTGCTCACGTCGTCCCCATTAACTGTTGCAAGTGACACTTTGATAGTTGTTCTCCGACCCTTTGGACAGGAGCCGTGATGGAGAGCTCGACTTGGAGCAGTGCTGGCACCCAAGGGAGAGATTCAGCCAATCATATGATATTATTCAGTTTGTGTGTGTGTGTGTGTGTGTGTGTGTGTGTGTGTGTGTGTGTGTGTGTGTGTGTGTGCGTGATTCCCTCAGGTTTGACTCGAGTGCACTATTATATTTTTTTTCTTTTTCTTGAAATGTTAGAAGCAGCCTTGACTGTTCCAATCACTCCCACACACGCACACACACAGCGGAAAGCACCAGGCGTTCACTGTCTGCCATGTGTTGTATGTTACTTTTCAGCGTGTTGAAAAACATTCAGTGTAGTGTTTTTGTTCCAACTTTTACTCTCCACTGAGCCACCATCTTCCCATTCTTTGCATAAGTGAACAAAGTTTCAGGGCGTGGCACTTGTTGCTGCGAGAACACACAAACGCACATACTTGTTCCGTGTAAAAGACGCCGGGGAAAAAAGGTATAAAATAAGACAAAGGTAGGGGGAAAAGGGGGCAACAAAAGTGCTGTAATTGCACGATACCGGCCGGGATCAGTGAGAATGTCAACGGTTGCTCAAGCAAAGGCAAGCGGCGGGCGCCCCTGTCCACATTCCTTCTCCCCCGCGCATGCACACGCCCTGTGACAGTGAAAAAAAAAAAAAGTTGGCCGCTGCAGCGAGAAGTTAAATCACGGAAAAGATATCTGCTGCTGCCTCATCTAGCACAGAAGAAAAAGAAGGAGCTGCTGCGCGTATTGTGATTTCTTCCTTCCTTCCCTCCTCAAATCTTAACGGTGAGTTTGGCTTTTTTTTCCTTCTTCTTTCCCACTGTATTGATGTGCCCCCACCCACCTTCAACAATGTTTTAATTGCAGCTTATTTCGACACTATCTCGTGAATGTTGCATTGCTTTTTCCCCCCCTTGCGCGCTCACCGAGCCGTCTCGGCGGATCAGGTTGTCCTCGGTAGTAAACGAATCCCTGTCGCTTTACACGTCCAGGGAAACCCAAGCCGTGTCAGGGTGACTTATTCATGAGCCGAATGTCATTCTTGCCTCTGCTTATTGCGCTCATTGTCGACAGTAGTTTGGGCTACATCTAAACACAAGACCCACCCACCCCCTTCCCATCATATGCGAAACCCCCTCATGTCTCCTCCACGCATTTTGGGCGCATGCGACCCCGATGAACGGCAAATTTAGCCTCTTTCCTCTCCTGATCAGTATTATTTTGTTGTACGCAAGTGTGTTTTTATGCATGGGTGATGACAAGAAAGAGGAAGTGTAGCAGTCACACCTTTTTTTTTTTATGCTAACACAGCACATGGGTGGGATTGACTCAAATGCCGTCATGTCTCAAACATACTTTGAATTGCCTGTACTATAATAATAATTACTACTGGTTGCCATGCTCAATTTGAATTAATGGGGTTTGCACAACTGTGGTGCATTATACTAAGAGATCTATCGTATACTTTGCCCCTCTAATGTAAGTTTCCAAACATCTGCAAATCACAACCCAAAAAAGGCCTATTTAAGTACAGTATATGAGTATTAGTGCCATACTGAGAGTATTATTATAGGAAGACAGAATTGTACAGTGGTGGCTTGAGATACGAGTAACTCAACATAAGGTTTTCAGGTTAGGGGAATTGTTTGGGCATTTTTTTGTTTTTTGTTGTTTTTTTTTGTTCGTGTTTCACTCACAACTAGCAGCAATTCATAAGAGTGAATGAAAAACAAGCAATTTATCTCAAAAGAGGCTTTAAGCTTTGTCATGCCACTCCCAGTTGCAGTTTACTGTCAAACTAAACATCAAACTAAGTTGCAATGTATGTTGCTGTAACCAACAATTCGATTTTAATAATCGATTAATCAAGGAATTTGATAGTTTTAATTTACGTGACATTACAGTATTTCAAATTGACACTGCGGTCGAGCGAGAGGTGACTCGCCACGAGCAGATTGTCACACATTTGAAGAGTGGGGCGCTTTGAAGAGATGTACAAGCCGTCAAAGGTGTTGGTGTTTGAGAGGGGTTTTTTAAGCCTTTTCCAGTGTTTGTGGAGATGTGAGTGGCATCACCGTTTAATGTGTTTATTGGTTACGTTTAAGGCCTCCTCCTGCTACCGATAGATTTGTTCCAACGTTAGCATTAGCTGGCGCTAAATTGGCCTGGCGCGGAATGTCATTTGCGCCCGTTTACCTCATTTAGTGTGTCTTGTGTCTATTTGGCATTAACGTCCAAGCTCCAAAGTCAAATAGTGAACATATTTAGAAATGTTCTCTTGGCATTCAAACACCTACCGAACACTGTAAATGTCTCCATAACAACAGATCATTAAAAAAAAAAGTGTTCAAATTGGTGGAACTAAGTGTTTTATACTCAGTAACTGCTACAAGTGTGTTTTCTATGCATATTAATGAGCTTAGTAGTTTGCCTTTGGGCGTTCCTAACCTGCTTTGCCTCTCAACTGGTTTCGACTTGTCTTCTTTGTTCTTGCAACACTGACGATACAACCAGATAGGCGCACTGTGTCATGTCCTCGCAGTCACTTGTGACATTCAAACAATGTGACATGACCAAAGTTTGATGAAAACATGCAAGCGGGGAGGGACAGAGATGTAAATGCTATGCTATTTGAAAGCGCTTTGAAAAATCTGATAAATGGATTGAACGAGAAGTATGAACTGGACAATGAAAGTACAGAGGGCCCTCTCATTCAAAGCAATGTGTTCCAAAATGCTGGCCAGTCTGTAATCCTTTCCCCTCTGATTGCGGGCGGCAAAGCAATGTTTCACATGGAAAGTAATTGTAAGAGAAATAATCCATTCATGGGCAAATTGCCACTATCATAAAACTTATTACGGAGGACAGGATGTTTTGGAAAACACATTTTATGATTCAAAAATGTATTAGAAATGAGCAGTGCAGAAAAGGCACAATCATAAATTCATGATGATTTGAGTACTATTTTGGTCCGTAACGTTTCAGAAAATAGGCAAAATGTTGTGGTCATTGTTTTGCGAATTGCGCTTCGCTTTCATGGAGAACGGCAGAAATTGAATAATATTTACCTGGTGACACGGTGAAATTCCAAGCATTTGGGCAATTTTAAATTGAAAAAAGGTAGCTAATCGATTCATAGATTCTGAAAAATAATCAATGATTTTTTTTTTTTACATTAACGTCTAAACTGTATATCTGATTCATATCTTTTATTGGGGGAAAAAACGACACCGCACTTTTCATTGTGAAGGGCGCTTCACATTTTGTGATCGTTTTCCTCTCCTTTCTCTGGTATCCAGCAGCTTTTTATTGCATCGAATTCCAAGTGCGAGTCAGACCACAGTATAAACTGGGCCTTGCTCAAGCCCTGTGAGTCACACTTGAGGGCAAACCACGTGCTAATGTGCACACAAGCAGCCTGCCCCGTGCTTTTATTCAACTTTGCTAGTATACTACTTCCCTTCTTACCCCCCCACCCCCATCCATAATGTTTCTCTCCCTCTTCGTTAGTTTTCTTGTTCTATCTCATTACACTTGGAGTGCCTGCTAATGGGCGGCGGCCTGTCAGTGCCGTGAATGTATGGCCCAGAAACGCGTGCACGAACACGAGCATGTGTGCTGCCACGCTGTTGTTCAAAAGGTGTTGGGACGATTATAGCACACTATTAAATAATTTAAATTTCAACCCCCCCGATGATTAGCAAGCGGATGACAGATGCTCACTAGAATGTCGGGGGGAAAAAAGTGTGCTTGTGTGCCTGGCCGTGCAGTCAGGCCTCTGTGTAACACAATCCTGATGTGTTGGGCCTCACTCACTCACTCACTAATTAGGTTAATGCAAGTTACGTCCTAATTGTTACTGCTTCGTATGGGTGTGTGTGTGTGTGTCCATTTGGGTGTGGAGCAGTGTGTATGCTTAGTGTAAGCATTGTGCTATGACATCTGTGCCACATGGAAGATTTATCTGCCGTTCCCTAGGCAACAAAACCAACAACAAGATGGCTCCCAGCAGGCAGTCGTCGTCATTGGCTAGGCCGTTTCCTGAATGTCGTTTCCGAGTCAATCAGTCGGTCAGCCTTTCGTCTATGGAAATCTTGCAGCGAGGCCTCCACCGCACCGCAGGGATAATGATCAGCTCCACATGGGTGGCTCAAAGTCGAATCCGTGGCAGCTGCTTTCAAACAGGAGATGCTTTCAAATACTTCACAGTTATGAAAGTGGAGGATACGTTTCAAGTAGATCACGTTCTTTTGTACGCAAGTCAGAGTCTGAGTCGTTTGTCTTCAAGTATCAGGGGAGTCTTGAGCCGATATCTCGGCAATGAGGTAGGAAGGGGGGAAAAAGTCCATCCAATTAAAAAAATAATAAATCTTCAGTGTATCCTAACATTATTAACTTTATAAGGCTTTAAGTCAGAAGCGGTTCAAATCAAGTGAAGAAATCAAATATTTTGTTCTTCATTATAGAAATTAAGCAAATACAAAAATCCGACCTTTTTCAGCCAAGACTTGGCATCTGAAAAATCACACGATCGGCCCCGATTTCCGGTCACATGATCAGTTCGGGACAGCTCTCGTTCTAACAGGACGTTAGCTGTGGGAAGTCAAGCTGCGTCCACGAATACCTCTGCTCAGGCAGCAATATTCGGCTCCATCCAGCACCGGCGTGGAAACGGGACTTCAGAACGGTCCAAAAAAAACTAACAGCTATATGCCCACAAAACGTTTTTCTTATGTCGAGACTTGATGAGAAATTTTTGCGGTTACAGTCTGCTTGCATCAGAAAGGCTGGGTGGCGGTGGGGACTTGTGTGTGCATTACTGCCACCCACAGGACTGGAGGGAATAGTAGGAATCTTATCGAGGTGTGATATATAAAATTTTTCCCATTGTCATTGAGTCAGACAGTTTTAGGATTGTTCAGCCATTTTAGGATTTGAAGGAGCCAATAAGCAGGCTCCTCATAATAATAATAATAATCTTCTGCTTAGCCATGTTTATATTTGTTACACAACACCCCAGGAGCTCTGCTCCAAATAATTTTAATAGCATTTCACACTTCTATTACACATCTAGTCACTATAATGGAGGAAAATATTCAATGGCTATAAACAGGAAATTATGGAATCAGAACACACAAAGTGGAGCAAAATGGCATTACATATTTCAAAAGTGAAATAGTGGTTTGCAGTCGAGAGGTTCTGGGTTCGAGTCTCTGTAAATGAGTTTGCTTATTCTCCCTGGCCTTGCGTGGGTTTTCTCATGGTACTCCGGCTTCCTCCACATTCCCCAAAAAATGCATGTTAGGGTTATTGAAGACTCTAAAGTCTCCATGGGTGTTTTGTTTGGATGTCACCTATGATTAGCTGAAGAGTATTCCAGTCAGCTAGGCTTGGCTCCAGGACAGGCGCTACAGAAGACGAATGGCTATTGCTCATAGTGTGTGTCTGACTGCCCCTTCCCTGGTACGCGAGGTAGCACAGCCTACCACGTTTGAGGCTTGTGGGCGTGACTTGTGCGAAATCGGTTGAACACATTCTGCCTAGCAACAAGTGACTCTGCCAAATGTAAATAAATCGCAGCAGTTCAATTGATTTCCATTATCTGCTAGCTAGCTAAAAATGTAATTACAGTTATGAACGTTTGGCAATGACAATCGTCTTACAACTTTACGCTTAATTACTTACAGATTATTTGATTTTGAAATAAATGCACTGGAAGTTCATGTGTAGGCCAAGACCCTCTAACTTTCACTCATACCCCAAGCTAAATTTAGCTCCTCTCCAGTAGAGATGTTTCAGCATTCTTTTGTATTTTATTTTTAATTTTATTTAAACTTTTTAGGGCTTTGTTGCCCACCATTTATCTTTCCCGATATTTCCATCTAAAACGGGACTCAATGAGATAAACAGCCGTTGAGTTCACAACAATAGCTACTCCGTATCTCATCGAGGCCTTTAGATTCTAGCAGGTGAACCTTTTGGCGCTTGTTTGACCTTCTGAATGGAAATTTTCCTCCTTTACTTGAGCATTCAAGTGTCCCGCATGGGAGGAGAGTCATAGCGGACAGCAGCGAGTAATTTGAGCCAGATGCGCCCCAAAGGCATCCTGGAGATCAGATGTCCTGCGTCAGAGATCACGGCCCCCATTGTATTCCTCTCCTCCTCTTCTTCCAACTTGTCCACCGCTCGCTCTCTCCCTGACCTGCCACTCCCCTCTCCTCGCAAATGCTGACATCAACAGTTTGGATCACCTTTCATACTGACGAAACAATATCATGTCGAAAATGGACTCCGACTGAGTGTTGTATTAATAACAAGAGTATTTCTGTCTTCATGTTAGAGCACACTGATCATTTCTTTGGTAGTCTCTAATACTGGCGGACCAGCATGGACACATAATGTTGCATTTAGCATCAGCGCTGTTATTTTTGAGAACGGTCTTTATACTACTATTTAGATTTTTTTTTGTTTGTTTTTCATTCAACCTTTACTTCTCCAGGGAAATCATTTGGCAGCAATTCACTTTTACAATGCCGACGACCTCGCTACAGACAGTAGGGTTAAAAAAAAAGGCAAAATAAAAGCAAATTCAAATAAATCCATAAAACGTATCCACAAGACATAATAAATAAAAACACTGATAAATGATTTTGGTCAAAGCCAACGATGGCTTTGACCCTAACACAGCTTAGTTGACCACTCCTAAAATCTCGTGGCCGAACTCCGCGTTATCCATGACGTTTCCGTGGCATTTAGTCATAGCAGCTGTAAAATCTCTGAGGCGATGAAACCTTAAGGTGCAGGTGTCAAACTCAAGGCCCGGAGGCCAGATCCGGCCCGCCTCATCATTTTATGTGGCCGGGCAAATCAAATCAAAGTTCCATGATGCTTGCTAAAGTCTGAACCAAAATGTTTAAATTGTCATATGTAATCCACAATAACGGTCATTATTCTTAACTTCTGATTTTAAAACAAATTATCCATCAATTTGTTGTGCGCTATGTATGTAATATGTGGAGGTGATTAAACATTTATATGGTTTCCCAAAATTTATAATGGCTCTCCAAGGGAAACCGTAACTACATTGTGGCCCGCGACAAAAATGAGTGTGACCCCCCTGCCTTAAGGGGAAAAAAAACCTTAAGAATGAATCACATGTGATAATGCACATTACCAGATGTCACTTTGCATTTACAACGGCGCATGTCATAAAATAGCAATGCTATGATGTTTCTTCGAACTGATGTGATTTCTTGTTTCCGTAGACATGGAGTCAGCCATCCAGACATTGGTGACCACATTTCTTAGTTCTACCAGAGGCAAGGAGAACATGGATGGGAAATCCTTCCAGAAGATGGTAAAGAAGCACCTCGGAAGCGTCATGGAGGTAAAAACGCTCACTCCTCAAGCAAAGTGCTGACATTTCCATCCCCGACTATTCTGCCTGCACTTTCGGGGTGGAAGCATAGTTCGCTAACTGCACGTCGTGATTGCGCGAACGAAGATGCTCAAGTTTTGACATAATGGGGGAGAGGCGAGTCATGCTGGAATCCAAAGTGTGTCACGTGGCGCTGTTTTAGCCACGCCCTCCCACCCCAAAAAAGGGAGAAAATTGAAATGGTGAAGAAATGTTCACGGCTGTATCTCCACAACTCATCTTATCGGTCTTTGCACACTTTTAGCAATTGATCTTCAAATGTTTCTTTTCCACCTGAAACGCATCTCGCGATTTATCGTAGGATGCCAACAGCTCGGCAGCCGTCAAGGAAATGCAGAACGGCCTGGATGAGAACAAGGACGGAAAGGTCAGCTTTCAGGAATACCTCACTCTGATTGGCTACATCGCCAAGGCGGTCAGCGAGAGCAAGCATCCATCCAACGCGGCGGCGTCATAGACGGAGACACATTTGGGGCCGTGCTTCTTTTTCTTCCACCGCACACAGTCAGCCAACCTTTTGTATCGATCTCATCCTCCTTTTAACCTGCTTGCGTCCATCTTGTATTCAAAGCTCCCTCCATGTTGATCTCAAGAAAACATTGAAGAACTCCCATGTCAAGAATGCAATTAAAGCTTTTTACCGACACCGAATTGTTGATGTGTGGCGTCATTTGTGTGTCGAAAATGCGCTCGCGGCGGGTCCCCCCGACGTGCTTCTAAAATTAGCTTTGCGCGGTTTCCCTGATGAGCGTCAAGTACTGAAACGAGATCCTAGCACATAAGAAATGAGCCCCATTGTGCTTCACCCTCCGCTCTGCAACACTATACCAACACACGCAACCAATGTGCTAACATGACTCGCAGGGCAAGACATGCGATGACGGCACATTTAAGCATAAAGTACAGAAAACCATTTTAGACCACCTGTCCTTGCTGCGTGTGACCCGGTTGACGTTTTTGTTTGTTTTTTCTCTGAGATACAATATAAGCTGCCTCTTCATCTTGAGTTGTGTGCAAAAATATAAATTATGAATGATGGATGGTGGCAAATGACGACCAATTCTTTAATGCACATGATGCAAAACGCCATAGACGGGCAAACAAAACTACCGGTAATCGATGTCGATGTGTGATAACCCTTGAAGCATCAGCTATGGTTGGAGTCTATTGGGGTATTTTCCCCCCCTCCTCTTTCCGACTGTTTTCCTTTCACATCTAAGATATCGGGCCACTGAACAGTGACCCGCCAGGCTTCTCTCCTGCCTCCCCCATGTTGGTCATATATATATATATATATATTTATACACACACTGGGCTAATCATTCATACATCCCTCACACATTGCACAATAGTCAGGTTGACGTGTGAGCCCTAACTGCCGTTTATTTGTAGCAGTGTACAAGTCATGCCGCACCGGTTTGTTGCAATGCAGTCGGTACAGTGAACAAAGCCCGTCAAAGTAATGTGGCACATTATTTAGATTGCAACATTTATCACCTTTCGCACATTTACCCTGGCGTGTGTAAACATGTTCATGCCACAACTGAATTACACCAACGTCACAAATTTGTGTGTATGTGTGTGTATCTATTTATCTACCTCTATCTATACATATATTTTATTTATATTTATTTATTTACAACGACATAGCCAGTTTCATATAGCATACAAGCATTTGGTAGACATGTCTGTCATTAGTAGACTCATGTAAAAAAGCACACATGCCGTCTGTGGAATTGAATTGAAGTGGACATTTTAGGGTCATTTTGTTTATTTCGAGCGGTCTTTCAAATACGAACTCTCCCTAGAAATGTTGTCAGATTGCTACCAAATTTGAATCACCCATACTAGGCTAGATTTAGACTGTGTGGTTCAAACGGCATGATTTTGTTAGCTCTCAAGTGCTTCGAGGTTAGCGTTGAGGCGGATAGATATACCCCATATATGCCAGCGAGACGGTCACGTGCGGAGCACAATTTGGATCCAGATGCAGACAGGACACCCAAGTGGAAAAACAAAGTCTTCACACACAAAATACAACGTAACAACAGAGAGCAGGGCGTTCTTACACTGTATCACTAAGCAACTCAATCTTAAACACTAAGGAGCATCAACACAATAACCAGAATAACAAATAGATTGAAAAATCTAAACCACGTTGAATGTGGTCTGAATATACGATGTATAAGGTCTGTCCATCATTGAATAAGCAAATGAGGTAGAATGGAGTAATGCTGAGGTTACCCCAGGCTAACTAAATGCTATGTAAAGTCTAATATTTGTATTATGCACATTATGTGTGATTGTTTACTTCCATGTGGCTACTGCTGTGATGCTTGTGAGTTATGTGCAATTTGGACATCTGCAGATTCGGGTTGTTTCATGTCGTCTGTGATCGCTCAGGCTATATATTCCATATGTGCCACTTGAAATGTATATGGACATAGACCAGAAAAATGTTTACGTACCTTTTGGGTATTAAATTAGAATTGGATATTTGGATCTGTAGTGTAAATCCAGCCGTAGACAGATTGTTGACACAAAATTGCAAATAATTTGAGTTTTCATGATTCTGTGTGGGCAGTGCATGACAGTTTGATGTCCTGCCATAAATCATGACATTATAAAATCAAAACTACACAAGGTCACAAATGTCTGGAAAAGGTTATGAATTGCTCCCTTTTCCACAAAGACCAAAAAATGCATTGATTTCCATAAGAAAGCTTCGCCCCACGCACATTGGTGAAAATCTAAGCAGTGGACTCATTTAGGTACCTTGGTGTGCACCTAAATAATACACTGGCCTGGACAGGCCAGTGTAGCATGTCCGCCTCACAAATTCTGATGTTCAAGGTTTGAATTTTAGTTGCGTTCCTGCGTGGAAGTGGGAAAACCTCGGTTAGACAGATTCAAAAGAATTCTGGTACGTTCTTGGCCAGCCTGGAGCTTGTGAAACAACTCCCAAGAAATTTGGCCGGGAATCCATTTAGCTTCTTCGATTAGCCTAATGCATGGGTGTAGACACAGGCCCTATTTTGTCTGCGTTAGGTCATGTTGGGTTCAATGTAACATCTTCAGTGTGTCCAATAGACAGGTAGCAGGTGTCTGAATAAAGGAGGAGGGAGAGGAGTGACACGTGGAAGGAGGATGGGTCGAGTGAGGGCCGTATTTAAGACTGGGTCCTGCTCATCCTATTCACCAGTTGCTTTTTCCATTTCGCTCTCCGCGTACACCTGAGCGTCCAGCCGGTCTTCGTCATCCAGTCAGGTAAGGATGAGGTTCACTTTGCTGAGAGGAGGATTTATTTCTAAATGGAGAAAACACTGATCGATTTCTAACGATAGGGAGTGTCCGAAATGTTTGTCATTTTAAGGGTTAGTTATCGTGTGAAGCACTCACAAATAGTTGTCACCAAAATTCTTAACAGTTAGTATTCTTGATTCGGACTTGTTTGTACCTCTGTATTTCTCAACCAATTCAAACCATTTCAACGTCAAAAATATCCAGCTCATTCACGAGATGATGTGGACGAGCATATTCCCTGAAATCACTTTTGGTGAGCAACACCATTCAAATGAATGAAGAACAAATTCACCTCACATTTCATCAATTCTTAACCCGTTCAACTCATTCAACTTTAAAATGTTCAGCATTGTTGTAAAAAATAAATAAATAAAAATCCACATTTTTTTGTGGGGGGAGAAAATTCCCGAATTAATACATGAGAGGGGAAAATCGCTTATTTATTATAATTTTTAAAAAACATTCAAAGAATTCCTACTTTTTCAAAATTCCATCTTTACTCGAGAAAATTCCCAAACAAATGGAGAAATATATCATATTTAAATCACCCCAAAGTCACAATTATCGGACTGGTTCAATGATTTCAAAAAGTTCCACATACCAAAAAGTCCACAATTTCAGAGAATCACCAAATGAAATGAGAAATTAAAAAAATAAAGTTCCCCAAATACTCCCATTTTCCAAGCAATTTAGATCATTTCAGTGTTCAATTTGAATTGAGCTCATTTTTTAAAATGACCATTTCTTCAAACAATTCAAACCGACTTCAAAATACAGGACAAATAAAGGATATCTTAATCTTAATCTTAAAACGTCATTTTAAAACTTCCGAATTTCAACGAGGTCCACAATTCTATTAAAAAAATTCACAAAAGAATAGAATACTTTTTTAAAAATGTCACCTTTCAGATTCAAAATGATCCCAATTTCCAAATGTTCAACATTGCCAAAAAGTCCACAATTTCCATGAACAATCTCCAAAATGAATGAAGAAATGTGAACAATTCTGTAATCCCCCCGCCCCTCCCCAAATTTCTTACATTTGGAAATTATTTGACAGCATTTCAGTCACTCGCTCTATCCTGGTTCACGGGTTGCACAAGCCGTTTTGGGTTTCAGGCCTTATCAGCCGGCTCACATGTCCGGCTGACTGCCAAAGGTCCAAAGCGTGGCATCAGATGATGTGTAGCGGAATCCTACCGACGGAAGAAACGCTAGCGATGAGCAAATAGAGCAAAATTGACACCGCAACGCTTCCAGGGTTCTCCCTCTCCTTGTTAATGGTGCTCGACCTGCCCTGCGGCGCCACTCTAATGGGGCACGTTTTGCTTTCTATGTTGGCTGGTGTGTGTGTGTGTGTGTGTGTGCGCGCCGTGTGTCCACTCACAGCAGCATGTCTTTGCCCGACCCCGAGAACGCGTCCACCCTGGAGAACGCCATGCAGCTCATGATCCAGACCTTCCACAAGTATTCCGGCAACGAGGGTGACAAATACACGCTGAGCAATGCCGAGCTCAAGGAGATGCTCACCACCGAACTGGGCCAATACCTCGGGGTAAGGAAGTGGACGCTCAACACCATTGATGGGCATGATTGAAATGATTATTTTTTTGGCTATATTTTCTTTTTCCTCTTTTCTGTTTTTGTTCTTTTCTTTTTTTATTTCCCTTCAGTTTGTCTTACTCTGTTTATTCTCATCTTGTCTTTTTTTGTTTTTCTCCTTTTCCTTTTCTCTTTTTTCATCTTTTCATTCATTCCTTATATTTTACTTCAAATGGATTTGGGTTTAAAAAGATAGACGCACTATTCTATGCAGAACGCCAAAGATAAGGAGGCGGTGGATAAGGTCATGCGTGAACTGGATTCCAACGGGGATGGCGAGGTGGATTTTACCGAGTTTATCATCCTGGTGGGCGCCCTCACTGTGGCCTGCAACGACTTCTTCCTGGAGTTCAACGAAAAGCCGGCAAAGAAGAAGTAAACGCCGTCTCGACGCGCTCCCATCCAAGGGAGGAAAGACCCACACCACATATACACAAACATACTGTACATGCCTAATTTGAGGGGAGAGTGTTGTCCTTTTTGTGTCTGCACTGTCTCTTTAAATTCACATTTACGTCGGTCTCTTGTTTCTGTTCGTGCATTTTAGAACACTTTGGAATTCCCCCTGGAAAGAATAAATGTGATCTTTGATCAAAAGCGTCCTTTCGTGGTTATCTGCTGACTAGAAATGGCCGCCAGGTGGCAGTAAGTGGCCGCGGAACGAGCTGATTTGAGGACGCCGCATTTTCTCTTTCGGTGGCACGAGATCGCGTAGTCCAACTTTTTCAGGATTGGACGAGTAAATAAACTTTTGCTGCTGCATCAAAGCGCCACAACGTCCGTGAAATCTTGGTTGTGCCGTAAGGGCCACGAGTGCTGAACATTCCCGCAGTGGGGAAAAAAACAACAACTTGTGAGTGTGGAAGTATGAAAAAGGAAGCAGAAGCAGCCTCAATATTAGAAAGCCAGGAAATGGTTCTTTCTGTCTTTCTATCCTGTGGCAGAGGATTAATGGGGAATGTCGGGAAAACCTCACAAAAGACTCCAGTGTACGGTAGCGCGATTGAGGGCATTCCTCTATTAGAAGAGCCTTTTTTCCCCATGATGTAAAAAAAAGAATAACGATACAGTGAGGACTCATAAAATGTGGAAACGCATTGTTGTACACTCACATAAATGCTGGGCATCTTTCAGCTCTTTATGATCCAAGATTTGTAAATCAGAACAATTAGGTTGCAATAAAAAGGTCAGCAACAATTTCCAGTGATTTCATTGATTCGTTTCCTTTGACAGCCGGTTACAAATACTTTTTCCATCCTTTAGCTCCGTTAGCAAAGGTTTGTTCGTTGGATTCCTCTTAAAAGCTTTCCTGAGTGATTATCCTGTGGTGTGGGGTGTGTTGAGACTTTTTTTTTTTTTTGCCTGATCTGCTTGGAAAATGGTCGGAGCTGACAAGGATAATTTTTACAACTGTTCAATAATTCATTTCTGTGTGTGGTTAACACCAAATTGAGCTTCACCGTGGACTCTGCAATTGTGACTTGAAACACAATGATAGCCAATTAATCGGGATGAAAAAAAAACATTGAGGTACAAATTGACGTGTAATTTGATTCCTGACACAGTTTATGTAATTAGATTTTTTTTCAATTGACCATTTTAATAGGGGTGTAATGATTCATTTAAACAACAATTTGATTCCTAACACGATTTGCGGTTGCTGATTCGATTAATGGCCGATATTGGTTCATTGAGGACCATCCAATCCGAAACAGTTCAATGGCTTGAAATCAATTCAGTAATTTTTTTTAGCCAAACATTAGGAGGTAAACTGAATTATGGATATTTTCAACAAACAATCAACAAAAACGCATTCACACTTCATTTGAATCAAGTGCCATGAACATCTCCTCAGGTTGGCTTCACGGTAGTTTACCTGCTATTTCTGGTGTTGTTCTTCAACATAGAAATGATACAAATGCATCAATGAAATCAAAAATAAAGAAACAGTGGTTGAACCTGCTACTATCATTCACTTTGGAAGAAACAGAATTGCACAAATATTGAACAAAAGATCAAGTGTATCCCAACTATTCTTCAATGACTGCATTTTTTTATTTGCTTGTTTTTGCCAATGTTTTGTCTTCAGCCTGAGGCACCCTGACTGCAAAGCGAAAATCAGTATTATGCTCTGCTGCTTTTGTTCTTAAAAATCTTAATGTGTCCACCGACACAAACACAATGCCCTTCTATGGTATTAATCTGTTGCCAAAACTTATTTTTTTATTTTTTAGTTCCATATGCAGCGAGACTCAGCCTAGGGGAGAGCAAAGTGAACATACAATGGCGCCTCAGTAGATGGTTGAGCGACTTATTTCGAACATCTTTGCAAAAGGTACGTTATATACAATATGTATAGATGTGCGCGTGTGTGAGTGTGTGTGTGTGTGTATACATGCATGCACGCGCATACACATGCACACACACACACACCGTATTTCCCGCAGTATAAGGTGCTTCGGAGTAAAAGGCGCACCTTCAATGAATTTCAAAACAGTTTTCATATATAGGGTGCACCGCATTTATAAGGCGCATAAAATCAAAGCTACAATAGTGGCTGTGGTAACGTTATGCATCCACTAGATGGAGCTATACTAAAGGGAATACAATACAAAACAGCTTTATTTATATCGCGCCTTCACAACCGCTGCAGCTGTCACAAAGTGCTTAACAGAGCATTTAAAATACTACGTCCAAGAAATAAAAATATTAATTCTTATACAAGGCGCATCGGATTATGAAGCGCACCGTCGGCTTTTGAGAAAATGGAATGCTTTTAGGTGCGCCTTATAGTGCGGAAAATACGGTACTTGCAAGTAAAAGACTCACTTTAAAAGTTGGAAAAGCGGCTATACTGTGACCAGCGCGTGCCCTGTACAGGGTGTACTGTCCTCCGCTTCTGGCCCCAAAATCAGCAAAAATAGGCTCCAGCTCACTCGCGAACCCTTATGAGGAAAAGCCCTTCACAAAATAGGCTGAACGATGTACAATGCTGCGTTATATACGAACAAGGGGTGAGTTGACTTGCGTGTGGCACGCGTGTGTGACGTCAAGCGTACAAACACGCCACAGAGACACGTGGTTGAAATTATCTGAACCTACAACCTTTATTAAACTGCCAGTGTTGGGGTGGGGGGTATGCAGGATCTGGGAAGGTGAAGGGGGGTGGGGCTTGGAGGCTTCATTATGGGAGCATCAGTGAGAAGAAAAGGAAAGAGTGTGGACAGGTCATAAAGAGACTCCTCCATGGCTTCGGGGATCGTCTCCAATTGTCACATCATCCAGAGTAAGCGTGAGAGTCAAAACTCTCACATCTTCATTAGATTTAGTGACCCCCCCCCCCCACCCCATATCAGCGATACAATCCTTGCGTGAAAAGCTGACACGTGCTCTTGCTAGGGGCCTACATCACACCATTATAATGTAGCTATGTAACGTATATAATTCGGTGTCATTTGGCCTCTTTTTGGCTTCTTGTTTGTGAATCTTTTAAGCTGCTGTGACTCATTCGCCAGAGTTGATCCTCTTGTCATGTCCCTCTTGTTTATTGAAAAATTCATTCAGCTGCACTTCCTCCCCTACAGCATGTACCCTGAAAAAAAAAAAAGCCTCCCGCTCGTCTGCCGCAGGACGTGCGGTCGATGCGGATCTCCAGCAGTCACTTGCATGAACTGTTTTTCTTTCCCGTTTGAAAACTCGAACAAGAAGGGATATGTTTGGAGAGACGATATCAATAGATGCTTAGCATTTGGGATTGAACGGTATTGGAATGCGAGTGTGCTTAGGTACAATGAAGAGGAGGAGGAGGAAGGCAGAGGAATGCAGAGGAAAGGGAGGTGTGGACCCGTCAGGAAACAAAAAGAAAGGACGTGCGAGGAACGAGCGAGATAAGTCCGGCACGAAGAAGCATCTGATGAAAAGGGCGAGGAAAGACGAAAATATGCAGCTAGGGAAGAGAGGACAAGAGAGAGGGGGTTGGAGAAGAGGCGAGGAGATGAAGGAAAAGAGATAAGGCACAGGAAAAGTAGGCAAGGATGGAAAAGTGAGGCAAAGAAAGGAAGAAGATGAGGGAACACCGAAGGAAGGAAAGGCAAAATCTCAGAAGGAATGTACGGCAAGGAAAAGCCAGGTTAAAAAAAAGACAGAGGCAAGGAGATGAAGTTGGCGACAAAGAAAAGTAGTGGGGGGTGGGGGGGGGGGCTCCAGGAAAAGAGGCAAGATGGTAAAATGAAGGAAAGGAGACCGATGGGGGGGGGGAAGGAGGAAAGGTAATTTGACAAAACGAACACAAGGTAAGAGAAAGAAAACACATCAAGGAAAGAGAGACATCAGCAAGAGGACAATAAGGCAAAGATCAGAAAAGGAATGAAAGCCTCGGTAATAAGAGTGAGGAAACGAGTCAAGGAAAGAAAAGGAATGAAACCAAGGAAAAGTGAGGAAAAGAGGCATGGCCGCAAAAGGAAACAAAGGACGAGGAACAATGAACGAGGCAAGGAAGCTGAGGAAAAGGTTTCAGGAAAGAAAATGAGGCCGAAGCAAATGGAGAAAAGGACTCTGACACGGCCACTTCAATCAACATTGGTGGACTTGACTTCTATATGATCTGGAGACACACCAAATGAGCTCCCTTTCCATGTTCACGCCCCTTTTGTTATCATTCAAAGCCATTTGCTCCCCGGTGTCCTTTCTGAAATGTCCATTGCCAATAATGAGGAGGTGTGGCTTTCCGGTTGGAAGGTTCCCGTCACTTCCCTCGCCGTGTCATCTTCTCTCGATCTTCTTCTTTCACATTCGTTAGAGCCTATCGGTCGCATGAGTTCATCTGTCGTGCACTGATAAGAACATACAATGTCATTTCATGGTGGTCAAATTCGAAATGGACAAGCCGTGATATGCTCAGATCTCCTTCCCCCTTGTGACCCAACGGCGGCCTAATCTAGGCGGGTGGGGGAGGAGGCGAGGGGGTGGAGGGTTCACGAGCCGTTGAAGCGGTCGCGGTGAGGTGGCGAGAACCGACGGCGAGCGGGCAGAGTCGGTCTGCTATGGTAAGAAGAGCCTTTTCCCTTTCTCTCACAAGAAAAAAAAAGTTGCTCCAAAAAAATATATATATCTATAACGGGGCCAAAACTGGTGTTCACATCCTGTCCCTCAGGTCCGGTAAGACCCCCCCTCCCACTTTACGGGGCGGCGGGGAGCTGTCCCGTCAGCGTGATGGCAGAGTGTGGACGGTCAGCCCGGCATGTGGATGGTCTTGGCTGTGTAGTTCTGGAAGAGGGGCTGCATGAACATACCCAAGGTGCCGAACACGCACACGAACACAAAGATCCACAGGAAGAGGCGATCGATCACCATGGCGACATACTTCCAGTCCTCGCTCACCTGCGGACAAAAGAGGACGAAAGCCAAGTCGGCCTGGGAATTTTCTGCCTTCGATGGTACAAGTCGGATCAGTTCACGTTGCGAATCAAAGCCGACATTTTCTCAGCTTTTTCCCTTTGAAGCTAATTCTGTATAAACGGCGCAAAAAATACAGGGACAAAGTCAGCATGTCAGTTTTCCGCCTTTGGGGGTAATAATGGAAGCTTCTGCCCTTAACTCATTCAATCCCAGCCATTTTCACTGGAGCAACCCCCTTCAATCCCAGCGTTTTACTGGATTTGGACTGATCTTGCAAGGCCCACAGAATAGTTGGTTCTAATGCTATATAAACATGGAGCCTACCAAAATAAAGTTTGGACTCTCTTCTTTCAGCAGAAAAAAAATGTGTTTCTATCTTTTTCAATTCTTCAGCAGTCAGCATTACAGAATGGCTAAGTTTCATGAAAATGGCGATTCCTGGGCAAAAAAAATGGAGAAAAAGAGCTTTTTGTAAAAGCATGCATTTCAAGCACATAAGGCACCACTGCCACCTACTGGTTGCTTTTTTACACGATTTACAATGCAAATGTCTTATTCTCATTCACAGATTGCATCAGACCCACCTCCTCTGTATGACGAAAAAAAAAATGACTTAGACGTACAAGTACGTCCTTGGTAAGCGGGGCCTAAGTTTAAAAAGACGTACAAGTACGTCTTGTGGAATGAAAGACTTAAAAGCCGTTCTGTTCCAGAATTTTCACATGTTGCTGTCAATGGCACTGGACGAAGTCATTGCGTAAATCTTCTGTTTTTAAAAGGTAGTATCGGAAGCTCTGAAGCTGTTTTGAATTTTATTTTTTTTTAAAACGCATGGAATAGGGGGGACAAAGTCGACCTCGCCTTAATATCGGAAGCCTCTTTCAAACTCCCTTTAAAGGTGACATTTTCCTGACTTTGCCAGTGCCACCACTCTACATAAACAGCACTGACACAATAGAAGGTAGGATGTCAACCTGGCAATTTGAGGTCCTTTGAGGTACTTTCCGAATTTAGAAGCCTCTTAAATACTGCCTGGTTTGTAAAAAATGTCATTTTTCTGTCTTTTTCCTGTGTGGCTGTCTTGGATAAACTACACCGCTGAAGAACGGGGTGACAAAGTCGACCCAGCATTTTTCCACCTTTTGGAGGTAGCATCAAAAGCATTTTTTACCACTGCCTGTAAAATCATATGATCTGACAATTTTGCGCCTTCAGAGGGTAATGTCAGAAGTATATTTCACGCCGCCTGTTGAAGCTGACATGTTCACAACTTTTTTCCTGTGCAGCTGCTCTGTATAAATGGGACCGAACTGGAGGGACAAAGTTCACCCAGTAATTTTCCGCCTTCAGAGGAAGGATCAGAAGCCCTTTTAACATCAACTGCAAAAGCCGCAGTTTTTTTTTCCATGTTGATCGTTACAAATAGCACTGACATGGAATGAGGGTTACAAAGTTGACCGACCGTTGAAGGTACTGTCAGAATGTATGTGTCGCTGTTTTGTAAAAACAGCATTAAAAGTACACCCAGGAATTTAGGGCTCAGATACTACCTCCAAAACTGCAAACCCGGATCGCCTTTGCCCTTCCGTTCCGCATTGGCGCTTTTAACACACAAATGTGAGACAGGAAAATGGCCGTGACAAATAGAATGTTAGCTTCTAAAAGGCACAGGCCGCTCCATTCTGGATCTTCTGTTACGGCTCCCATGCCGCCAATTTCGCAGGATCTCCGTGTGATAGCGGCTCAACGGATAAACAGAATTCTGTTTTCCCGGGCTTGTCATTTTCTCTCCATCACAATCCCACCGCCGTGCAGCACGCGCCTGGTTAATGGAGGTGAGGGGTTAATGCAAGCTGGGACTCGTTCCTCCGCACGACGCTGATGAGGTCTCGTCAGGAGTCAAGGAAGACGGAAAGGACGTGAGAGCGGCGAGAGCGATGAAGGACGGGGAGAGAGAGACGGCGACACCCTTCGCTCCGATGAGGACGACGGATGAAGGAGGTGGAGGAGGAGTGTGGGAGGACAGGCGTTGGCATGGCAACGACAGGGATGACAGAAGCAACCGGGAAAGTTGTCTGGAAGAAGCCTTGAGGTAAAACTCCGGTGAATGTCGTCCCCTTTTCAACGGTTCCGACTCCTGCGTGCTCGCGTCATGACACTGTGCTATAATTTCATGACTGTTGAATCTCAAATAGACCGTGATTGCGGTTTTGTATCTGTCTCTTTCGCTTTGGCTACACTGCAAGATTTAGGCTTAGCTTCTCATTAGTCTAATGAGATTCAAAACAAGAACCGTGTCTTCATAATAGCTACTGTAGAATGTCATTGAATGGAGAGCAGACCTTCGCCAAGTTTGCGGCGTTACCAAGAGTGAAAACTATTCACGGTCAACCGCGTTTGTTTGTCCACCCAAATGTTAGCAGGCCGCTTCCTGGTTCGGTGGGTTTGACTTGAGACTAAAACCAGAGAGCAAGAGCGAGACCGAAGAGGTTGATGGATGATCGTGAGGGCAAGACACGAGGGCAGTTGGTGTTCGAGAGATGAGCAAAAGAATGAGTTTATGAAAATTAGTGGAAGCACCACACACACTGTGCAATGCAACTGGACGGTTTGATAGTGTTTGGCCATATCGTTTGTTTGTTAGTACGTACTGTCACTTGCATCGCTGCCACCTAACGGCAGCGACGGTTGGTTAGGGTTCGATTTTACAGGCAAATTAGATTTTTTCAGTTTTTACTTTCGCATTAATCGACCATGTTTTGCTTACTGGTCCTTCTTCAGGGTTGTCCACGTACGAACCTTTTCAATTTTGGTGCAAAACCAGAGAACGATCAATGAAATGATCAAATTGGGACGAGACCCACTTTTGTGACGTGTAGCACGGCCACCTTAACAGGAATCGAGTCAAAGAGTAAGCACCTGTCAAATCCTGATTTTTCAGTCTTGTGCATTTTTAAGAGTGCTCAGCCCCCGACGGAGGTCTAACTGATTGCCGTTCTAAAAACTTGGCTTCACTTTTGGGATTGGATCTTATCATCAATACAGTTCTGTGAAAATGTTGTGGCAACTGAGTGGATAATATCACCTTGCTTGCTATTTTCAAGTATCAATATTCTTCTCGTGCCTGTTAAAAAAAATAAATAAATACTCACACTCTGGTCATCATCCTCGCACTTCATGTGATTGGCGATGAAGCGCACCCCTTCCACAGCCTCCTCGAAGCCCGGACAGGCTTGAGCCAGGATGGCCTGAGTCAGAGCCTGACCTCCCGCCGCTTGCTTGCCACGGTTCCCAGAACCCCCCTCCCGGTTCTCTCTCATTCTGTTCAGACCGTCCATGGAACCCCCTCCCGTGCTCGCCAGATCCCCTCCAAACTGTTTGACAGACGCCCTGTTCACATAGCAGGTGCAAGGGTCACCGTCCTCCTTGGCAAACACTCCCGTTGAAGTCCCCCCCGCCGTCCCCGCGCCGCCGCCCAAGCCGAGCCCCACCATCAGGGCCCCCGCCTCCCCGCCGCGCCCGCCCTCCTTCTGCTCCTGGGCTCTCCGTCTCTGGCGGAGCCGCTGCCTCTCGCAGCTGTTCCTGGGCTGGCGCATGAAGAGCAAGGCGGGTAGCTTGTTGAGGAAGACGACCTTGACCCACGGGGGCATGGTGTGCGTGGTGGGCGAGCGGTGGTGCACGTTGAGCACGCACACGCTGGTGACGATGGAAAACGTCACCAAGACCATGGTGAACATCAGGTACTTGCCCACTAGGGGGACATCCAGGGACGTGGGCGGCACGATCTTGGAGATAAGCAGCAGGAAGACGGTGAGCGCCAAGAGCACGGAAATGCACAGTGTCATCTTCTCGCCGCAGTCGGACGGCAGGTAGAAGACCAGAATGGCCAGCGAGGTGATGAGCACGCACGGGATGATGAGGTTGATGGTGTAAAAAAGGGGCTTACGACGGATGACGAAGTCATACGTGATGTCCACGTAGGCCGGGTCGGCGGGGTTCTCGTTCCGCCGACCCGGCAGGGCGATGATGTCCCACTCGCCGCTCGGCGTGAAGTCGTCCATGCTGGCGACGTCGGCACGAAGCACCAGGTCGATCTCGGTTCGATCGTAGGTCCACGAGCGGAAGCGGAGCGTGCAGTTCTGCTGGTCGAAGGGGAAATGTTTGACCTCGATCTTGCAGGCTGACTTATAGATGGCCGGCGGTAACCAGAAGATGCTGCCGTCGTAGGAGACCACCGCATTGGAATAGAACGACACCTCGTAGACGCCGTCGGCACTGAAAGAGGGGGAAAGAAAGGGGAGAAATTGTCATGTTTCGGTTTGTGACCAGCAGGTGGCACTGTGGGGCTTTTCCCTGGAGCTGCACACCTGTTGGTCGTTAGGTAATTAGTGGCTATAAAAGGACTCCCGGCCGACCACTCATTGTCGGGTCGTTGTTTGTTTGGTGCTGTTGGCTGCTGTCATGTTTGTTTCAGTCAGGTTTTGGTCATTATGATGGGTTTTTGTTTGATACTTTGGACTTTGTTTGTTTTGGATTTAGTTTTCTGAGTTTTAATACAATTCATCAAGTACAACCTGCTCCTCTCTCGCACCTGCTTTTTGGGGTCCACCACCACCACGAAACATGACTGTGAGTTTCTTTGAAACGTCCATCCATCCATTTTCCGATCCGCTTTATCCTCACGAGGGTCGCGGGGGGTGATGGAGCCTATCCCAGCTCTATGATGTTTTTTAATCATTAAAAAAACATTTGCTTTAAAGCATTTGACACTACAATGGGACCCCAATGCACCGCAAAGAATTTGAATATTATTGTCTCTCATCAACTCAAAAGTGTGAATTTGAGAAAATGAGCCTTTCCCAAACCCCCTGAGTTAAAGCCGAACGATATAGAGTCTATAGAGTCAAGCGGAACTATCTCAATGCCTCTATTGGGACGGATATTATCGTCATCAGCATTGAGTTGACCATTTTGAGCGCTTTCATGCTGCCGATATTCATGACCAAAGGGTCACTCACGTCACCCTCCACTTCATCTACTCCTGCGTCCTCCTCGACTGGCGCTGGCAGCAGTGCAACTGGCAAAATTTCTCCTTTTGACTCTACTGGAATGATTAAACAGCAAATACAGGTGTCATGGTGGTGACAGTTTGAGGATGCAATCATTTCTGTTTCCAGTAAGGAGAAATACCCAAACGAATGGGCGCTATAGTAAATGGAAGGCTCGAGCTTGCACAGGTGGTGTCGAAGGGTTTTCACGCATGTGCCTGAGCTACTAATCGCTCCAGATGAGCAGGCTGGCACCATACCTAGCAGACCGCCCTCGCACCCCCGACACCCTACCACCACCACCATGCAGCGAATCCACTTGTGTGTGGCAGCGTATTTGCGTGCGTGCGGATGGACAAATGTGGTAAAGTGCTTTGAGAGCAGTTAAGGTAGAGAGGTTACCCTGCATGAATGCCCGCCATTTAGCATGTGCTGCACGAGCATGCATGCATGAGTTTCTTCCCCTCCCCCCCCCCTTTTTTTTATTTTTATTTTATTTTTTTAAACACTCACTTGTTGTAGAGCACCACATCAGGCAGCCAGATGTGTTTGGAGGGCAGCCTGACCTTCATCATGCCGTCAAACTCCTCGGGGACCCAAGTCAGGCGATAGTCCTGCCACTCCTGAGAGCCGGTTTTCAAAACAAGAGCACACGCACAATGTCACACATCAGCGCGGTGAGGACATGTCGAGAGGCGAGAGGAAAGACTCTGTCTCTCCTTCTTTAAATCATCAGGCGGAGCTCGCCGTGATGTCAGCCTGACGAACACGCAGTCGTCCTGTTTACTTTTACAGGGGAGGGTTGAACCCGCAAAACAGTTCGCTTGATTAAATTGTAATTGCGGTGTTGTTATCGCGACATCCTACTTTTCACCTTGGTCAAAATTAGGATGCGTCTTGAACTTGTTGGTCATGTTTTGAGTCAGTCATAGTGGCCAAATGTGAGCGGAATGGGCAATCGCAAACAAATTAGAGTTGGCAACTCACCAGGCGACCAACTCTCGCGTCCATACCAACTCGCTGCAGGAGAAAAACTGTGGACTCCTCATGTTCTTATCAGGGAAGGACATTTAGAGGCTATCATAAGTTAAATTTATGGGGGCGGGGGGGGGGGGGGGGTCAACCTACATTTGAGCTTTAAAGTATGTTATCGATGACAAAGCAAAACGTTGAAAATGTATTTTAATGCGTTTTTTAATTTAAAATTATTTATGCAGAAAAAAATAGCCACCAGCTTGGAACAGTCATTTTGAAAAATGTGTTAACTCTTTGATGCCCCCTGTAATCTGATAAAAGGGTTAAACAGTAGCGCAATTTTTTTCTCTCTTTTTTATCTTGTGTAGTTGCAATTTGTGGTTTCTTCACTTGAGAAGCTTCACATGTAAAAGTGCCTCAATTGAATTGAATTCAATTTACCTGATCATTAAGTGGGGACTCTAAATAGCTTCATGAATGTCAAATTAAACTGGCTACTGAAAGCAATGACTTGCTGAGTGATCATAAAACCAAACAACCAAACAAATATACCAGATATTTTAATTTCGTTTCGTGGAAACTGTTGACATAACTCTTTTGGAATCCAACAAATGACAGTATTGAGCTTCTCACCCCCCATGTTGCAACCGTGATGTATTTTGTTCATCGCCATTCATCTTGGCTCACGACAGGCGGCCTTGCTTTCGTGGCGGTCTCATCCAGAGAGCACCGATGGCCATTCTACGCTCGCTTACGTGTCGTAAATCTTTGCCCACGCTCAGCCGTTATTGTGTGCACATTGTGCGTCAATCTGGAAATAATCCAATCGTGAATTATGTCGAAATGACACGCCACGCATTGGTTTTCATGTGTGGATCCATATTTATGTGCACGTTGAACACGTTGCCCTAATTTGCTCGTACACTTCGCTGTCAGAAGCAAAACTAAGTAAGGGTGCCACTGCATTTACAGCTCGAGGTGCACTTTCATTATTTTACTGAAATCTAAGACGACAACAATCGTAAATTTAATTTACAAAGTTAAGAGAAACAAATCTTTGCTTTGTTAATTTACCTGGTGTACTGTAGAAGATAAATTCAAGCCGTTCAAGCCAGGGGTGTCCAAATTCTTTTGGACAACGGAAGGATGCAATGGCCACTTTGAAATCCATTCATTTATTTATTAATTTTCGAATCCACTTATCCTCACAAGGGTCGCAGCTGTTTTTGGGCAGTAGGCGGGGTACATCCTGAACTGGTTGCCAGCCAACCGCGGGGCTTCGAAATTCTTTAAATTGACTTTATTAAACACACCAAAATCAATCAAGCGAGCAATTATATGTTGTTCATGTTTACTAGCTTTTTTGAAAAACTGCTACATGACAGTTTTCCGTTTAAGGTGATAAGCCAAATGCTGTCGTTGAGGATTTTGGGGTGACCTTGGCCCTACATCCCACCAGACTATATCCAAAAGAGCAACGAAATGCCACTTCTACATTCAGAACCAAAACAACAACAAACTGTAGTAAACCAACCATTTTTTTTTCAACATTCAGTTGAGGATTATTTGATTATGTGTGAATTTTTGCTTCTAAAAATTAATTACCACTATTTACCATCATGTTTTGAAGAGAAATTGTGTTGTCATAATATTTGTCGCTTTGCGTATCTAAAAAAAAAACTGTATATGAACCAATTTATTAGTTATCGTGGCCGTGTCCAATTTTTTTCACTTATAGTATATGTCGCTGCCTGCTGAAAAATGGATGGTGAGCCACAAACGGCCCCCGATCCGTAGTTTGGAGGCCGATGATTTAAGCATTGACTCTCCAGATGTACATTAAAGGATCAACTTTAAATTTCACTAGCTTTGCATGGAATTTTTCAGAACTGTTAGTTTTCAAACATTTATTAATTTTGAGCCACTGAATGAATGGGTAGTTGTCGTCGTCTGTAGACATGCCATCTTTTAATGCGTGGACATTTAGCTGTGTAAATAAATCTCATTAGAATTAACGTGAGTGCGCATGTTTGTGTATTAAAGAGTGAAGGGTCACCTGTGTCAGCCAGACATTTGTCGTCATCACCTGCTCTCGTTCATGCTGGGGAAGTAGAAGAAGAACAGGAGATACTTGTAACAAACAAACTACTTGTTCGGATAATTGTAAAACTATAGTTGGCCCTTTTGTGTGGTGTATACGGTAGACTGCATAAATTTAATGTTCGGTATACATTTCAACCCTACTGACCAATTACAATAACGCTTGTTTATGAAGTCATTGTATGTGCTTCTGTGTGACAATGTCTTCAAGAACGTCTGACCACAAAGCTGGAAGCTTGTATTTTTGTTTGTTTTTATTTAACCCATCCATCTCAAAAACTGTCAACCACTCTGGTTTCCCAGCTGCTCTGGAACTAGCATGGGAATGCTAGGCACTAAGCTAATTTGCTGCCCGTGAGTCCGCACCCGATACGAGCTGCGGATGGCTAGCTTACAAGGTGAAACACTATCTTTTCATGATGGGAATCGGCTCCTTTAAGTTACTAATCCTTGTCGCCACGGCAGCAAATACGCTTCACTTATGACAAGTAGCATCAGGAGAAGATGGAAAAGCCATGCTAACCGCTAATCTAATGTGAGAAGTAGAGTATCAAAACACCGAAAAGATACAGTGCTGTATATGCTTAGATAGGTGGTATAGTACAGAACTGTGTCACAGTGGGGAGAAGTCAACTATGAACAGCAAATTAGTAAGTAAAGTGTCCAAAAAGAAAATGAAGGGGAAAAAAACTGCAACATGGTGGGCACAACACACACTTCTGAAAAATGAAAATGACCTCTAAGGTCAAAGGTACGTTAAAATAAAATGTATGACATTTTTGTAATACAAGCATTATAGAATAATGAGTTTTAATTTTGACTTTTGATCGAGAAAATAAGTGTCCTGATAAGCCGGCTAAGCGGTAGAAAATGGTTGCATGAATGGAGAATAAGTGTTCTCAAAATTACATCTTTTGTTTTTGTTATTTTTCTTTTTTAAAGTCACTTTAGTTTTGCATTCAGAATTTCTTCCATTATAAATTAAACATTTAAGTTTATATCTTGATAGAAAGCAGCCATATCATCTTGCCGTTACTGTATCATACATAACATTTAAAAAAACCAAAAACTATATTTAAATTGTATTTTACGAGGCCCAAACATAACCTACAAAACTCACTCAATAGTGCACAAATTAGCCACTAACACCAATTTCAGCAACCTACACTCAAAAGGGTGGATGTGTCTATCAAAACTAGACACATGAAAACAAACTGGACAAAAAAAAAAAACTCTCCTAAAATGAACAGGAGGTATGGAGGTTTGAAGCCGTCGTTTTGGATGAATTCCAGGGCACATACTGGAATGAACTCCTCGAAGGGAATTCACTCAAATGAGCTTCAATCTCCAGACAAAGCCATTTGATGTGTGCAGAGCATGGCAGCAAAGTTAGATGATTTGCTATAAAATGGGATTATTGTCATTGAGGGGGAAAACCCCCGAAATACAGAAAGATATTATTTCTGTTTTATTAAATCAGAGGGGTTTAACTTTCTTCGCAAGTATCTTCTATACTGCTCTGAATTCAATCAAAGAGGGAAGATAAGGATTTTAGCCCGGCTAATTAGCACTTAACTTCACATTTCCTGGGATTCACATCATTAGACTGCCTCATTTTCAGCTCTCGCTAGAAGAGATGACCATTAATCACTTTTTGCAGTCGGGAAAATCAATTTAAATGCCGTATAGCAGTCGTCAGCGTCAGTGCATGAAGGCTCTCCGGATGTACTCGTTATCTTTGAATGACAAATTAGAGACCGTTTTGTACAGTTCTAATACAGCCTATTTAGCAGAAAAGTGGTGGGTTTTCCAGTAAGTGGCATAAAAGAAATAATATACCCTAACATTTACATCAAAATGACCACAATCTAATCATCCATTTACAGATTGTTCCCATCACATTCTTAACTATAATGGTTGCGGTATTATTCCAAAATGAGTTGTAGGCACTTCTTGATTTTGTTTTCAACATTCTTATCTGCAAGCTCGGGTATAACTTTACAGCACAGGTCTTAACCTCAAGGCCCACAGAATTTTCATTTTATGTAGCCTGTTAAAGCTTGCTCTCATTTTTCCTTTATATCTGGACAAAATTAACCATAAAAATGATAAGAACCAAAAGCAGAGTTTGCTGTTGTACTTTCCGAAAAAGAAAATATTCACGAAGCTATTGATTTTGCATTACTGGAGAAAAGCTGCATTGTCACCGTCCAAATTAATTTCATGTTTATACAATAAAGAAAACAAGTTTGACACTCTTGCTTTCAAAGTTCCACAGTTGAGTGAAATTTATTTTAGAATATTCTACTAAATTCTTGTACTAGTTAACCAATTGGTCGACTAGTTGACGAGTCAACTAGACTTTCTACATTTCAAGTTGACTAGCCGCTAATCACGTTTAGCTAGCTTCTTCTATTCAGGTCGTTGCTTGTTTGAAAATAATCATATTGAAGGGATACGGTCAGTGGCGGGAAGTGAGGCTAATACTTCGTAGCCAAAATTTAGAGTGGTGTAAAGATTACTAAATGAATCACGTCATGGATTAATCGATTTCGACTCCATCTTTCATCACATTATCGTGTGGTGCGCTATGCCGGGTGCATGCTCACCACGCTAATGAGTTGGGCTAGCGACACCATGAGCTGCACAGTCACCAGCTCGGAGCCGTTGGTGGCAGGACGGATCAGCTTGTTGTAGTGTGCGGGATTCAAGAGATGTTCCACCAATCGCTCTTCCGTGTCAGCCCCGAGGCTCCCTGCAATGACAGCACGTAGTTAGCCGCAGCGAAGCACTGTGCCACTTAATGTCTGTCCGTCTTTGCATGAAACTGAACCTTCACAAGCATACACATTAAGCGAGCGCTGATATGTTTCACAGAAAACACAGCCCCCCTTCCTGTCTTCTCGCAATCATAATGACCTCACACTTTCCCTTCTTACTGTCAACAGGGTTACAATCCTAACCCTGCAATCAGAAGGTTTTAACGGCCTAGCGGGAAAACAAACAACTCTTGCGATGACTGATTCACACACTCATGGGGGGCATAATGACTCCTTAATGGGATCACACACTTAACTGTGTGTAATAGCATTGTGTTTTCACAAGGAAATTAACAAAAAAAATTGTACTATTAATAACGTGACCATTTTGCTTTTAACATGATCACTGGAGTTTAGGCTTCCTACTGAATATTTCTACTACCTACTTCCTACTACCAATAATACTTGATGTACTTTCAAAACAGCAGAACCAACACTCCACATACGGTTATACTTTGTGATGAAAGCATGGCATATATTTCAACATCATTTATTATTTGTTAATTTTTATGATTATTTTAAAAAATGACATGCCACATGATTTGATTTTGCGCAACCAATTGATGATATAAAATTGTGTGAATTATATGCTCTATTAAATATGCCATTTTGCTGATGAGAAAATCTACATTTTGCCACATTTTTTTAAAAAAGCATTTCTGGTGCAGCAGGATTATTTCTGTTCCTCCTTGCACTCTCCACTGTTGTTCTGCATGTCACTGCGCATATTCATGTGTATTTTCCTCCCCAGCGTCCGACGGTCCCTTCATCGTTGGTTGGTGCCCTGCAGCACCAAGCCTTGCTCAGCCAAGTGGAATGATAGCCTCTGTCTCGGGATCAATGAGGATGCTATTCCTGCCCCATCACGCAAGTCCCCTCCTTGCTCTCTCTCTCCTCCCTACTTCCCCTCTTTTTGAATCTTCAGTTCTCTGCGGCCTCTTCCATCTTTTTGCAACATCCGAGACGGCCTGTACGTTCTTGTACTAGCTGTCTCCACCTGGCTCTCCTTCTTCCTGTTATCACCATCTCCGCTGAAAGTATTGCTAACAGACGCTATCCATTTATTGGCCTTTCTCAAGCTCGTACAACATCATCACTACGAGGCCTGTCGGCATGTGTGTGTGCAGCATTGGTTTTATTTATGGCATGTGGGTGCCGATATGAATCCAGTTGTGTGCACATATTCACGGGGGAAATAAGCATTACAGAGCCATATGACTAATGTGCAATACTCCCAGAAGCTCAAGGCAATAAAAGCACTGTGAGACAGGAAGGAGGGAGCAGTCCACTTAAACAGTGATGGAGCAGAACACATTCCCTGCATCTCAGTCCTCATCATGTGGCTGATGGAAGATACTTGGAAAGTGTGTTTTTTTTAAAAGAGCGGGGCTGCTGTATGGTGATGATACAACATAGTTCATAGGATGGACAAGGAAGAACCGATTACTTTTTGGTAAGAATCTGGACAAAATGTGTTGGTCCAAGTATTTATCATCACCTTTTGAGTCACTATGGGATCAATGGAAACTTCTTCCACCACTGCAATGATAATGGCACCCCTCTGTTCATCTCCACTTATGAATCAGGAAGTTACCTGTGAACCTAAGCTGCGTTTACAATACGGTACCGTCGGCACGAACAGCCGTTATGGTACAAGAGACGAATTGGTTGTTGACTGAAAACTACATTTATAAAACATTACAGAGCAGCAGTTTTCATTCCCCCCACCCCAGTGGTCCCCCCACCCCCCATGCTGACGCAGACTCTGAGTCCGGCCAGGTAGGGTTACGTCCTTCGACTCTGAAAGGGCAACAAATGTGCTCGGTCTTTAGGTTTCATTCATGGAAAGCCTTGACAGATTGTGACAAATGTACGGGAATGTTCCTGCATTCTTGATCAAAAGTGAGGCAAAAAAGAAAAGTCCCACGGCCTGTCACAAATACCGTGATAGAAAGTGAGAAAACTTAGCAAAATTCGAAAATGGGCAAAATTAAGGGCCAAAATCTCACAACACCGTCATGACCTCTGGGAACGTAGTGTAAATGTAGCCTAACTAACAGACAGATGGACAAACAGTTGAGCCTTGGCGAAGGCCTGCGCTCGCCCGAGAGACAGTTTAGTTGTAGTCCAGGGCTTTATTTTCATGCAAATCCAATAAGGCATGCAGTGTAAAATGGTGCCATTTGGCAAAGGCTGTCATATTTTAAAAAGCGTGGTTTGCGCCGTTGTGGGCGTAAACACGGCCAATTGAAGCAGTTCCTGTCATTCCCTTTGAATGTGGCACACTCACATCTGACGCAGCTACACATGCGCGACCACATCATTTTCACTGCTCTTGGCCGCTGTGTCAATAGCCAATGTAAGCGGTACCCTTAAGTACATAAGCAATTTGTGATAACGGCTGGCAACTTAAATATGTTTGCGAACCTCATGCAACTTGCAAAAACTTGGAGGTTTGAATGATAGGTTCACGCTACTGCTTCTGTAATGCTCCTCCTAAAAACAATAAAAAGGACAGACCGTCTGTGTGGCTGCGTCACGCTAAAGGCCGAGCGGAGTGCTTGTAATGTGGCTGCAAGCTAAGGTCTGATCCTGCTTGTTCCCCAATGCAAATATTGCAAACTTAATGTGACACTATGAATATTGCAGCAGGACTTCCCATTAGACCACAGAGCGAGAGAACTTACACACCGTCATGAGTGCACAACCAAAACACACACACACACACACACACACGAGTTGGTTCAAATTATAGCTGCGAGTTCTACACAAATATGGAAAAAAATGAGGGCATATGAGAGTTAAACAGATTTAGACAATAGTGAACATCTCTTTATGAGGGCAATTATAAAGATAGAGTTGCCTTCCCCGCTATGTGCTCGCCTAGCAGGGCTCATTATTTGTTCGAATATTCAGAAATCAATAATGGTGCACATCCACTGAATGACTGGCAGCAGCCGATTGCTTGCGTGGTGCCAAAAGAAGGGAGATATCAATATTGATCATGCACACGGCTGCTCTATCGCACAAAGCCAAACCACTGTGCGCTCACGGGATGCAGAGGGTCTGTTGTCTGCGGCGTCAACAAACTCTGCAGGGTGCACATGGACTGCTCAGACACGATAAAGAATAACCTCTTGTATTATAAACATATATAATATTATATATATACATGTACTGTATATATAATTTTTTTTTTTTTTTGCAAAAAGCATGCTTTGATCCTGCCAATGTCTGATCATTTTGTGCAGGCAACCCTCCAACACTGCGGTGGTGCATTTCACTGGGGAGATCCTATCATGGTCTAATTCCTCCCCATTACTTAATATATTATGATATTATTTTACTATTAATGATGATGAGGAGGATTATGAAAACCTGATATCCTTAACGAATTAACGAGGACAGATTCTGAATCAGCACCAAATAATGATCTCCAAAATTTTACTTGCATCTCTGATTAGAAAATGTCAAAATTTGTTGACCAGTGTTATGAGACGATTTCCATCCTTATGCCCCCCCCCCACCCCCACCCCCAATGGCGGGGATCTACTGTATCTGCCTACACCCCAAAGTATCGCGACACCGGGGTTTAGTTTCCATGGAAACTGTTTGTGCCAATCCACTTTCTATGCCAGTTACACACTATAACAATCCAGGAACGACAATTGTTGCAGTTTATAGGAGAAAACATTCTTGCTAATGTAGCGGGGTTGAGGGATAAAATAAAAGCAGAGGCCAGCGACAAGGTACTTTCCGAACTCTGTCGCAAAGAGCTCAGACACAATCTTATTGATCTTAACGCACAGGATCCAGACAAAACTCTTCACTTCTCACTGTACGTAACCACACAAGCTTCACATTGCTTGACGTCATAAAATTGCACTCAGTCTTCCAAGTTTTTGTGAACATCTGTAGTTATGCCAACTTCAACTGGCCGCAGCAAACATTAAAATGATCGGGCAGGTTGAACTTCTTCTGCTTGTAAGTACGACTACCAACGGCGCAACAAGTTTCCAAGCCATGCAAGACATTTTTCAATGCAATGGGGGTTAATGATTTTTTTGAGAAAAAAAAAATATAATAATAATAATAAAAATAACAATTCAAATAAACCGCTCAGTGAAACAAAACCCGCTGTAACAAATGGCAACATCTCATCATACTAGTTTCTCTGCAGGAGCCCTCAGGAATAGGATGGAGAATCAATGTTGAACATAAAGACGCATTCGTGTTGGCTTGTTGATATACTGTAAGTATGTTTACCAAAAACATGTACTGGACCTTTCATGATTAAGATCATTTTCACCATGGACCTTAACCATCAATGCGCTATTCAGATTAACCCTTTCATGCACACTGTAACCCACAGGTGTCAAACTCAAGGCCCGGGGGCCTGATGTGGCCCGCCACATCATTTTAAGTGGCCCGCAAAAGTGAATCGAAGATGACAACTTCCATGATGCCTGCTAAAATCTGTACCAAAATTTAATTATAAAGTGGCCCGCGACAAAAATGAATTTGACACCCCTGCTGTAACCTGATAACATGATAAGCTGTCCACTGTCGTAACCGCTGTTCCTGAAACGGTCACGACTGTATTTCATTTTCAACGCATCACCGTCCCCTTTGAGCTGAAGTGAACTTTTCTAATCAAAGCTACTCCCCTCAAAAGCTTCTCACTGCCCTGGCGTGTCACGAATGGTATTGTTGCTACTGCGATGGCTTCACTCTCGAGTTCAGAATTCACATGACGCCTGTCACCACGTTTCATGACAATAAAAGTGCATTAAATCTTAATTAACAACCACGTTGCCCAAGTGAAAACTCTTTCTCTTATCTGGCGCTTCTTGCGGGCCGCTTAAGTTTCTATTAAACCTCTGCTCTCCCTCCGCCGCGCTCTCCTAATCTCCTGGGCTAGCATGGCCGCCCATTCGTTCACACGCTCTCACGCACACATGCAGATTTACTCATTACACACGTCTCTTGTGTACGACCGCACGTGCAGGCCTGTATGCGCTGATGTGATCCCGCTGCAGTGTTTTAGGAGCCACTCCAAAAAGGTTGCCGACGGAAAGTCAATGCAGACACACACACACACATGCTGAGCGAGAGGAGGTGGGTGGGGGACTGTTGATTTGCTGCAGAGATCAGTGGTGCAGCAGAGCAGTGATGACAGTCTGACTGACTGAGCAGAACTTGTGGCGGTGATGGGGAAATAATTTGTTGTCTCTTGCACACACACACACAAAAAGAGGAAGGTGTCACAGTGCGACAAACACATTTTTGTTGTCTTTAAAATCAAAAAGTACTGTGCAGCAGCATACAAGAAACCACAAGCGGAATGTTGCCATTGTGGATGGCACATCTGCCTCGTAGTCGACAAAGCCTGAGTTCAAATGTGACTTTGCATGTTCTCTCTCTGTGCTCCAAGTTTCTTCCTCCAACATACTGTACCACAAGCATGCATCTCAGGTTCATTGAAGCTTTAAATTGTCCGCTGAATGCGAGCGTGAATGGTCGGTGGTCAATATGTGCTTTCAATTGACTGGCGACCTGTCCATAGTGTACTCCTCTCACTCGAAGTCAGCTACATGGGCACCAGCTCACCTTGACAACTCAAGCCTAACCTTGACAACTCATGTGTACATACTGAGTAGCCAGAAACAAAAAATAATAAAGTTCTTGAGCTTGCGACAAAGGGTGGAACTGGGAGTTGCCGCTTGGAATTGAAGCGGATTTACATGGGACAGGAGATGTGGGCCAATCTCTTTTTCGTCAATGGACGCTACAGCTTCTTGTTTGCTTTCAAACCTAGCTCGT
The DNA here is from genome assembly GCF_054856545.1 of Hippocampus guttulatus. NCBI lineage: Eukaryota > Metazoa > Chordata > Actinopteri > Syngnathiformes > Syngnathidae > Hippocampus > Hippocampus guttulatus. The sequence continues at coordinate 17,154,523 of NC_141266.1, read as the reverse complement.
AGCAGACGTGTGCACATTTTCAGCATGACGTCTTTGATCCAATGGTGAAAAGGACACTTTGATTCTCTCCTCTTTCATCTAGAACTGCTTCAAACAACAAAGTGTATGCAGAAAAAGTGGTTAAGATTGCACGACTGTCTGTGTCTCATGTGTTGTGTTGTATTATTTTATCATTTTATGTTAACTGTTCTGTTGACGGAACTTGAACAAAACTTCGACATCACATTCAAAGTAAATCAGGATCCGCCGGCATTTTCACCAAGGCGCGGATGCGCTCTCTATGAAAAGAGAGCTCTTAGAGTTCATCTTTAGATGCTGGTTGAAATGAAGTCTATTGAAATCATAGTACTAGCTTGAAGGCATTCAACTTTGGAGTTTCCGCTCTTTAATCTTGGTGTCATCATGTAGTAACCCTTGCATAAGGTCAACATCGCACCACAGACCTGTTTATTATGCATGGCCCAGCGGGGGAAAGCGAGAGAGGGGGAGGGAGCGAAGGAATGGTGTGCATCGCCATACGGCAACGTGGAAAACAGGTGCTGAGATGCCCTTGAGTGTCCTTGCGCAGACGGCCGACGCCGCCGCCGCTCCATATGTGAGCGTTCAACTACGCTAGGATGAAACGTGGCCTGTGTGGGACGCTTAATTTAAAGACTTAATTCTTCCCGCGTGTCTCCCCTGATCACATGTATTCGCCCTGACGAGACGCGCTGGTGCGTTGACGCGTAAAATGTCCCATCCATTTGCCTCGTCTCAGCTCAGCGGGATGCTCCGCCATGCCAGCGCGGCCGCCGCCATCATCGCCATTAAACGCAAATGTGATCGTGCGTGATTTCAAAGGATGTGTTGCACTTTGAAGGCTTCCCCCATGATTGAGTGGGTGAGGCTTTCATGCTCATTTTGCGAGTATTCCCCCCAAACACACATGTTTGTAGTCTGGAAGGATAATAATGCTCATCAGATTTTCACCCTAAAGGAGGAATGACTCATTCTCGCTCTGCTGCTTTGTCAGATGCTGCTGAAAGTCACTTTAAATTTTGGGAGCATCTTATTTCTCCGTTGCACTTGCAACATCTTAATATTACAGCGATACCTTGACATTGTGTCAGTGCTGACGGAAGGTCCGTGAATTCCTCACTGGCGGATGCCTGTTTTGCTAGCAAAAAGCGTAATGATGGGTAATTTTGAAAATCTGTCGGACGGAGCATCAACAGAAATGGCTTTTCATACATCACCGGAATCGTCATAAACCAGGTCAGAACCGACCGACTCCTGTTTCACTGACGACTAACTGGGGGCTCGTCTCATTCGTCAAATTGCATTTTCCTTGGTCCTCGCGCCTCGCTGACCTCCTCTAGCACCTCCCACCAAAAATTCCATCCAGAATTGACGAAGGAGCGAGGCGGGAGGAGATGATCGCTCGACGATGTTGTCATTTGACGGAGACGTCTGCTAAAGACTGACGTCACGTCACTGACGTATGTCACAAATGTACCGTCTGCGTGTCAGAATTTTTACTATTTGTGAATTTTGCCGTTAAACTCCGCGTTGGAGAACGGCAACTTCTGTGAACACTACGCCGCATTTGCTTCTCACACCAGACAGACTGAGGTTGCATATGAACCCTTTCAGAGACAGCGGTTACTACAGTGGACAGTTTATGTTACAGGATACAAGAAAGGGTTAATATGTAACGTGAACAATTCCACAAAAAATGGGATTTCACCCCCAAAATCCAAACTAAGCATTCAGACCTGCAGTCTGAACGTAGCCTAAGAGCCCCTAATTTGATTCTAAATTGCAACTAGTTCTGATGTTTCAGTTCTGCTTTTTTTACTCCTGTCTCCAGTTTACTGGGTGATTGCTGGTGGGTGGAGCCAACGGCGACACACCTGTTGACCGTTGATAATCAATCGGGATTTTTTTTGTGTTTCCTGTTTTTGAAGTTTGCTACAGGCGACACTTACTTTGTGTTGTCCGGTTTGCTTTGCAAGTCCTTTTTCCGTTATTTTGTTTGGTTTTTGCTTTATAGTTTTTCGTATTTCTTTGTGTTGTGTTGATGAGCTTCTGTTTTACTATTTTTATTCCTTGTGTCAACCTTCAGCTGTCCCTCTGCCAATCTCTCTTCGTTTAGTTTTTTTAGTGCTCGCAGCATGTGCTTCACACTCGAGGACTTTCGGCATAATTGAACAACTAAAGCTGGACGACAATTACTGCTACTGGTCACTTAAAAATGGTGGCACGATGATCTGCATCACCTGCACAACCGTCAAAGTATTGTAAGAACCACGCCGCTGATCGCGTCATCTCTGCTCGATGACTCTGCAAAGCTGCCATTGGGTTGTACTACTGCACAATGGATGATTCAGATTCTCATTTTCCTGTCGCCATAATCTTGTACTTTTTACTGCGTAGTTTCGCTTGTTACGTGCTCTTCTTGTCGTTCAAACTTTCTGGACGCGACTCATGTATTGTGTATGCTTTGGCTTCCTGAATTCAGTTTGATGGATTGTAACTCGAGTTTGCTCTCGAAAGAAGTACGGCGTGATGTCGGCGAAGGTCTAGTCTGCGCAAGCTAGACTGCAAGCCCCCCAGGTACAAGCCTCTTGCCGCATCAGAGCTGTAACAGAAGACTTATTCCCCTTCTTCCAAAGGATCCAGCGAAGCGGGATAATGCGGCGGCTGTGTGCACTTTCACACGGCGACACGCCATCCTGTAATCTGATAATTAGATGACATCATTGCCAGCTTCCGGTGTGTCCAAGTTGCTCTCAATGCAACGGGGTGGGGAGAGAAAAAGGGCGTGTCAGGTGTTTAAAATTTCCTTTTGCACAGGTGGCATCCCGACTCTGTCGTGATCCAGACACCGCCCTCGACTGCCAGCTCGACATCCTTTCCGTTCCTAGTCTACCCTTTACTTGTTGGTGCTGTCTTTCATTTCTTTTCTTCAATTTTCCATGAAGGCAATTAAGTCAAGTGCCATTCTTGTAGTTAAAGTTGTCCAAAATGTCTCTGCTAAGATGACAAATTGGCCACTCAGCGGGCTTGCCAAGCTCATGATTGATCGATTTAAGAGCTGTGTCCCAGTCCAGGTAGAGCATGGATGAAACTCCTGAACACGATTCCCTAAGGCCCAATTAAGGTGATGCCCTTTTCACTCAGTGCCAGTCAGTCGTTCGACTTGAAACAACAAAGAGGGAGTATCATTTCTATGCACCTCTTACAATAAGTACTCCCAAAGTGCATTAAGCCTGCATGTATCTACTGCTATCCAGGGGTGATTCTAGGATCAGAGGTTTTTGTTTTTGATGCTACAAATGGGTGTTGAAGTCAGTGAGGGGGGATGTCCGGGGTGGGTCAGGCATTGCCGGGTGAAATTTAGCGCATAGTAAATCATGTTGTCTGTGGTTTTACACACACGTCAGTTAGCTAGACAATAGCAGCTTTGATATTAACACATGCACATCGCATACGCTTGTTTCGCCCGCCGCACTCTGACCAAAAAGGACAGTAGACGGGCTACTGATTGGTCTACCTGTAATGTTTCCGAGGTTCCTTGCAAAATGATTGAACAGTAAATGCAGCCTTGTAATGATAATGCACTGGTATTGAGTGGTAAAAGGTTAAAAAAAAAAAGTCACGTATCCTTGTTAAAGCAAGTTACATTTACACCTTCAATCCATATGATGGAAAGCTACGGCTCTATGCAGATCATGTTTTGCGTGTCCCTCAAAATCAAAAATATGGAGGAGTGAGCTGGACCAAACCATCTTTTTAAGCAAAAGTGGGTGAAATGCATTTTGGTTAATGTTAAATTTCACAAAGTGCTCTGTTTTTTGAACAAGTTTCTAGTTTGTAAAAAGAAGACCGTTTTATACATACAGTATATAAAATATACATGGAGGAAGAGAGAGATCGCTAAAATTTTGGCAGCACTTGGATTCTACTTAGGGGTGCTGCAGCACTAAAAATGAGCTAGATACGCCAATGCTGCTATACCATCATTTCCTGCGTTTGCTAAGTGTCATTTGTCCTTGATGACAGGAAGCTGTCTCGCTCAACCTGCCTCTGATTGACCTGCCCACTCAAGTCCGAGACCTCCGTGTTAATGAGAGACAGAGAATGGAAGAATGTGTGGGAGGGCGAGAACGTGTTCTATTTTAAAAGGTAAAATAACTTCACATTATACTCTGATGCTATTAGTTCTAGCAATATGTACAATGCATTGCCTGTGCGACTATACCTCTGAAATAAAAACATGACAAAAAAATGCATTCAAAATTAAAAATGGTGTAATTATGTTGTTTTTTTACAAAATATATACATTATATTAAATGCAAAACAAATATCTATATTTTTTTTACCGTTTTTAATATATCCGTTATTTATTTTTTATGACATTTTATTTGGGTAATGCAATCTGGGACCGATCCTCATTTGAACTGACTACCTTACATCAGATGAAAATAACAATTAATTTACTTAATATTTTTCAAACAAATGATCGATATTGATGAACACATTACAAATCCATTCAAAGCTTTTGAATATTTTTAAGATATCACAAATGAATTGAACCAATAAATGCAGTCTAAATCAAAATGGCAGATATATTTTTAAATGTGTATCATATTACAAATGGATTGAGTACTGTGATTGCATATTGGGAAATAGATGACTTGAAATAAAACTTATCGATTACAAATAAGCCATATAAACATGTTTAATAAAAATACAGATATGCTATTTTCAACATATTGCAAATGTATTAAAAACGCGACCGAATATTTGTTCAATAGACGCTATCGCTAATAAGCCAAAGTGCATTAAACACTTCTGAAAATAAATATAAAAAATACGTTCTAAATAAAGATCAACATTTGAGTTTTATTAAAAATAAATATTTTCAAGATATCACAAGTTATGCTAAATACACTGAACATATTGCCACTCTCTTAAAATGCATTTAAAACATTTTTAGTCAGTGTATTGAAAGCCTCATTAATAAATCAATGCTGGGATATTTTTGTGGCACTGTGTCACTGGATCCACATTTAAAGTGACAGTGCATTTCTAGCGTGTGCCTCCTATGGTGGTTTTTCCACCACCATATACATCATGAGTGATGCGTGGCGCTCCGTGGGGAAAAAAAATGGTGACTCCTCTTCCTCTCTTCCATAACATTCCACACTGACTCCACAGACGGAAGGCTTGAATTTATAAACGGATGGAGGTACGAACGCACGCACGAGTTACTCACCTCTCGCAATGGCGAGCAGCGCCAGCAGCAACATCAGCAGCCAGCCTTCCTCCATCATCCTCATCCTCACCATCCCCAGCCCGAAAGGTGTTCAACGAGGACCGCGTAGAATCCTCCTCTCCCTCCTCCCTTCCTTTCTTCCTTCTCTTCTTCCTCACGACCCGAACGTCCCTTCAGCGGCTACCTGGCACCCTGACGTCATGGTGAGCTCCTGCGCCGACGATATAGGACCACCAAGAGGGGAGAGGACGCGTGGAAATCGTCTCGCTGGGGTCCGCAGGTGAGCTCCAACTCGCGGGTCGTGCTCCGGCGGGCGAGTGGGGAGGGAGCGAGTGAGTGAGGGAGGGATGGAGGTGGTCTGCGGAGGAGTGGCGGAAAGGGGTGCATGTGGTTCCCCCCCCCCCCCCCCCCCTCCTCTCCGCAGCGCGGCTAACGACGCCTTCCCTCACGCAAAGTCTATAAACTTGTTCAATATGCAGCCACGCCAGACAAAACATTAGGTACACCCGCGCCAAGTAACAAGAAATCTCAAATCTCAGTTTTGGCCTGCATGTATGTAGTTTGCAAGTATTCTCTGGGTTTTGTGGCTTCTGCCAATGTCCCAAATACATGCATGTTAAATTCATGGAAAACTCTCAGCGAGTGGCTGGCAACCATTCAAATGTGTAACCCCAACTCCCGGGCCGCGGACCGACAGCAGTCCTTGGATTATTTGGTACCAGGCCGCACAGAAAGAAGAAATAACTTCCGTTACTTCCGTTTTATTTATTTCGAACTCTGAAATGTGTTTTATTTTGAAAAATTATCGGATCCCCTGCTACATCCGCATGTCACTCTTGACACAGATCAAGGCGCGCTTCTCAGTCACGTGATAGGTTGCCGCTAAAATAAAACCCGGGGACTAGCAAAATTAATAAAAAACAAACTTAGTTTTTACTGCGTTTGATGAATCCACACGGTGTCAGATGATACCAAATCTGCGAATAAAGGGAAGAATTTCTGAAAATGTATTAAATATTGATTGACTTTAAGTAGAGTTACACTATTCTACATTTTTTTAAAAAACACAATTTTTGCCCCCCACAAAAAGATTCGGTTTTGTTGTGTCCTCCAGCTAATTCCCCTTTTCACTTGCCCTTTTGCTCTGAGCAGAGCTAGTAAATGTCGTGCGTTATGAGGAGGTTGAATAAGGTGGTGTTTGCAGAGCAAGTCAGTGGTGAGTCAGAATGTGATCCATGCGGAACGAGTGATAGAAGGGCGTGAAACGACAACAAAGTGCGGGAAGGAGGAAGAAGGGAAGGGAGGACGCGGTTGCCGAGGTGATGAAAAGAAATCCGAAAATCCACAGGAAGTATGCGACCTGTTTCACCTTGACTGTTCTATTACTTGCATCATGCATACACACATGGACAGTCGCACAGGCACGCACGCACGCACACACACTCGCACAAACACAGACACTGGCATGCAAATGCGCATGGCCACGCTTTCGCAGTAATGTCCTCCCTTCTCGTGCTATCTTTATCCACACTTCCTTCCCTCTTGCCCTCTCCTGTGCGGTGAATGAGCTGACCTGACAGTGCTCCTCCTCTGCACTGAGTGCTGCTGTGAGTCTCTCGCTGAATTATTTAAAAGCTGGGACCCCCACGAGTGCTTGTCTTCCCCCAGCACCCTCCCTCCCTCCCTCCGCCCCCTTTGCATTCCTCCGCTCTGTCCCTTTTTCTTCCCTCGCTGTCACTCCGTCCGCGTGCCTTGTATCAATCTAATTGTTCAGTCTATGAAAGTAAATAGCAGCCATTATCCTGAGTGGGTTCATGAATGTACTATAGTGGGTTGATTGACAGCATTCATACGAAGGCGCATGCAAAAACTAGCTCCAACTTTACGCAGGCGGACAGATGTGCAGCTGATTTACTAACCAGGATACCGCTCCACAACCTAGTCGCAGTCTGAGAGCCATTTCGTGCAGGGCCACACAGATACTGTAAATGTATTATTTGTCTGCAGTGTATATGCCACAAATGTACACTACAGTGATCCTCGCTACTTCGCGGTTCGTTTATCGCGGGTTCAGTGCATCGCGGATTTTTTCCAAACATATTTAATATATATACTGTATATAAATATATATACTGTATATATATATATATTTTTACATATACATGGAGTATAGTACTGTATATGTTGCTCTATGTGACTCGCTGTTGTTTTGCAGCTTCTCGCGGGCCGTTTGTGGACTTTAAAAAAAAAAGGTTTTTACCTGTTTATGTTAATCGGACGCTACTTCGCGGATTTTCGTTTATCGCAGGTGGTTTTGGTCCCCATTAACGCGATAAACGAGGGATTACTGTATTACCCATTCGGGAATATTCGGCAGATTCCCCACTTCTCCACACGGTCAACCAATGGGTGCCGGTCTCATGGTTCTAGTAGAGTATACGTTCCAAACGGCAATATCACTGGAGCATGAATATTCTTCTGCCAGAAATACCAGTCACCCCCCCCCCCCCCAAAAAAAAAAGGTTGGGGACAGCTGACCAACAAATATGAATAATGATACACTTCATTAACAATGGTTGACAGAAGTCGAAAGGGGTGCGGGGTGGATGCTTGGGGGGCCCCGCCCCGTTGGCATCCTTCCTGTGCACGCATCTGATATTTGGCAAGAATTTTCAAAGTTTACTTTACAGTCTTTAAATGTCCAAAAATGGTTCCTGCCAAAAGGACAGTGGCAGAGTGATAAACAGGTCTGCCTCGGTTCTCCAGTTCTTGATTCGAATGTCAGCCAAGTCATGTTTCATAGTTTGCAGCTTTAGACCATTCGAAACTCTCTATACATTTTAGAGTTCTTTTCAAAATCCTATTGTAACAATAACCGATGCAGATGAGACTAGCAATACAATCTGAGCACACTGTGCAAATTCACTGGATTGAGGAAGGCATAAATGGCGCGGCCTATTCCCGTGGGGGGCCTCTTGTTTGCTGTGACCTACTTCGTGGCTTTTAATTAGGCGGCCTGACCACGACGCATTACACAGATGGTAGGAGAGGTGATGCTCCGTGGTGTCTGCTTGTTGTGTAACGTTCGAGACCCGCCCGCGGGGTGCGGAAGAACGGCGGCCGACAGTCGCGCGTATGAACCTGAACATCTGACATATATTTACTTGTCTTTGACCTCAAATTAGAGGCGCTCCACTCCAATTGCCAAGTCAAACAAACGGACTAATTCCTGGCTGCGCTCTGACATCGCATGCCGTGTCGCTGTTGCCAACGTGCATCGCCACTCGAGTCCCGGTTATTCATAGCTGCTTTTATACATCGAGGTCTGTGTCTCTCCTCCCTCCCTGAAGAGATGGCTCGACCTCACTCTCACTAATCACCATGGCAACCCGGTAATCCCTCTCTCTCTTTTCTGCACACACACGGATGCACACGCGTTGCTGAGACAGTCATGCAAACCTGAGTTTACTTGTGTGTTGACATGAACGCAGAGATGGTTTGAAATGGTGAGAATATGCGTTGACGCTTGCATTTGTGGTTATGACTTGGAGATGTATTACTATTCCCTCTAACACACACACACACTACCGAAACGCTCCCATACACAAGACTGTAAAGTAAAGCTGTCACACGCGACTGAATTTTGGGGGGCTCATACCGTAGTGAAGCGCTCTTCGCTCGCTGCTGAGTGAAACGTTTGTCACACACGACTGAAACGCTCTCACACATTGTTTTTCTGTCTTGCTCATGCCACTACTGAAATTCTCTTTCTGTACATTCTGCGGAAACACTCTTAATCATAATTGAACACGTTTTCCCTTACATACCCATTGACACAATACGCACACTTCTGAAACACTTTCATTCACACTTTTGAAATGCTCTCACACATACATTAGAACATTTTGCTTACGTTTACAAGTGAAATGCTTCTCACACACGACTGAAACACTCTCATGTAGTAGCTGTACACTGAAACATTCATACTCACCATTGATTTTTTTTTTTTTGTTCACAAAAACGAATCAAAGAAATCTTACGAAAACATTGTCACGCAAACTTTTTTTGGGGGGCGGCGACATAACTATTTTTTCTGCTCACACGTGTGAAAGAAACAGACACCACTGCAACACTCACACAATAGTTTTTTTTGTATGATATCACTTCAATCGAATGAGTGTTACAGTAAGCAAAATAAAATGAGAGCATTTCATTAGTATGAGTGTAGTTTCAGTCAAAATTTTCAGTAGTACATATAACAATTTTTCAGTGGTGTATGAGTGCAAAAAAGTTCAGTATTGTGTATGAGGGCATTTCAGTAGTGCATGAGTGGGAAAAAGTGCTTTGTGTGTATGAGAGGGTTTCAAAAGTGTGAGTGTGTGTGTGTGTGTGTGTGTAAGGGGAAATCCAGATTTATTTTTTTCCTAATGGCCCTTCACGCATTACAGGTATGTGTGTATCTGTAATACACACACAGCTTTTATTGGTGCCGTTTGTCCTTTTTCGCTTGTCTTGTCTATGAATAAGACACTGTCACCAATGCAATTTTATTTACGGGATACATGCTTACAAACAAGAATATACAGCATTCATCATGATTGTGGGGTGATCAAATACTCAGCCACTTCATGCATGCATTATTGAAGACAGAGATGGCCTGTGAGAGCATGTAAACTGGCCCGCCATGAAAAATGTGTGTGTGTGTGTGTGGGGGGGGGGGGGGGGGGGGTCTCATTAGCCCCAAAAAATTTCATCCACAAAATATATAATATCAATGTTTTTATAAATTTAGTATGGCTCTAAGAGAGTAATTTAAACATGGACATTCATGAAAAGGCACAGGAGACACTTTTTCATCACCAAAAAAGCAGAATATTTAGATCATAGTCCTGCATTTATGTGCACACCTCAGCATTCTTTGACAATTCTGCTGACTTGCAACATTAAGAGCGCCGTTCCCCCCACCCTACCCTGACCCGCCTCCCCTCCAAGCCTGCATTACCTTCCTTCCGAGCCATGTAATCACTACTAAAGCTCTTTCTCTTGACAAACAGATTGGCTGGCAAATGAGCCTCATTTTCAGGATGGATCAATAGGCGGACTGACAGCCGCGGATGGACGAATGGCTATACAGTACTCCAATCACTTGTTCTAACAAAGTCAGCCTAATTGTCCGGCATTGCGCTTAATCGTGTCAGCACCTCTGTGTTAAAGCATCTTGGTAAAGCAAACTCGAGAGCTTTTAAATTGCGATATGGCCATTGGTAACACAGTTGTGTTTATTCAGAGCTCTTATTTACTTTTTTTAAAAAAACATAATTTCCTCATATCCGTGTACTCACTCTTTGAATACTCACAGATATCGAGTACCGACACCACTAGTACTTTTGATATATAACATTTTAGTTAACACAAGGACAAAAAATTGTGAACAAAAACCTTTCTGGCACAGTTGATGATTCACCGATTGGTCAAACTGCCGCGTGTAGCGCCAACTACTGCAGAGGAAGACTTCTGCCTTTTTTTTTGTCTTTATTGGTGGCTGGAATCGGCAGGGTTTTTACTTTTAAAGGGCCTTTTGACTTTAGAGGTTATGCTGTAATTCCACGTGGAGTGTTTTTCACCATAAAAAGCGTAATGCTGTAATTCCCAATCACTGATCCAATTGTATTAAATTTTCTTTTGTTTTTTTTTTTACTAACAAATGATCTCAGATTTCATCTATCGATGCCAGCATTTTATAGAGACAGGCAGCACATCTAGATCCTCTTCCATTAAATGGTAGAAGGTACATCATTGAAATATGTCATCACTTTTTGTCTTTTACTTTTTTGTTTGCTGGCATGCCATGAGATTTTTCGAATGTAACATATTTTCCTTGGCTCAAAATTTCTGAAACACTGGCCTCATGTAATACTTTGAGTAGACCAAAATGAGTCCTTCGAAGTAATGGCGGTGCACTAAAACAATAATCTTGTCCAAAGTTTTTAAAATGAAGACCACACAAAGTTTTTAATTTCTATAAAGTCGAGTTCCTCGTGACTAAGGTGTCAGCGTAATTTACTCCTCTACTTGCTCATCTGATCGGCCTGCCCTTTTTCCAAAACAATTTCTATCATCTCGCCCCCTCAAATAAAACGGTAAACAGGACATTCCTCAGCAGCACATCTTTGAGTACACGTATCACGCCCGTTACAAATACGACCTTTGCACGGCGTGCTGCAGGGTCATGTGCTCGGCCCCAGTGAAGGGAAGTCTGTGCGTGCAGTAGTGGTGCACCAGCTCGGGGATGCTGGTGAAGACGCAGCTACTCTGATCCAAAGTGTAGCCCAGGCCTTTGCTGCTCTTCGTTTGGGCCACGATGATGTGCACGCAACTCTGACTGGTCCTGATAAACGGCAAGAATGCAATATTGTCAGCTCAAATGAGAAATGGAGCCACAGTGAAATATAAGCCAGACCTGGGTATGGGAATTTAAATCACTTGCTGTTATCTATCCCCGGCTAACTGATGGTGTGCAGTAGCGAAGGTTCAGTGGATGTGTAAAGGGGGTTAATGATGCGGACTCTCAAATGAATGAGCAGCATATAACGAATGTGCACTGGGCCGCATACACACGCACACATTATGGCTCAGCTTTCAGGTGAGGTCAGATCTGTGCTTATAGATAGATAGATTTACTCTGCAAAGGGCACTCGGCAACCGCTCATTTTACTCGCACATGAAGACTGTAAAGTTGCCGGACACAGGACAGGATAATCGCAAAAACAAACCAAAAAAATAGCCGGCGACTCCCCACTGCACATCCCGCATTTGGCCGTTGCGCATATAAACAACTCGCCGCAACGGAAAAACTGTGACTCCCGGAAGTTTTATGGGGAAATAATGTTTTGTGGCGTCACAATGCAAATGACAAAGGCAAGAGTGTGAATTTTTAGTGCGCAAGAGGCCATTGGTCCCAGAAATAGGCTGTCCAAATTCATAGAATGGGTCAAGTCAAGTCAACAGTATTTATAGAGCACTTTCAAACAGCCATCGCTGCATACAAAGTGCTGTACATGGAGCAATTTAACATGCACAATAAACAGTAAGACAAATCGGTAATAAAGGCGGTAGAAAGAACCAAACAGTAAAACCAAGAACAAATCTAAGTCATGCTGAGTCGAATGCCAAAGAATACAAGTGAGTTTTGAGGAGGGTTTTGAAGATGGGCAGCGAGGAGGCTTGCCGAATGTTCAGTGGGAGGTCATGCCAGAGAGAGGGACCAGCAACAGAAAAGGCTCGATCCCCTCTGAGCCTCAGTTTAGTTCTTGGTACTTCTAATAAGGTCTGGTCCGCAGACCTGAGGCGCCGGGCAGGTGTGTAGGGGCAGATGAGCTCAGAGAGGTAAGGTGGCGCAAGATTATTTGGTCCTCCAAAGGCAGAATTTTTGGCCGCATGACATCACTTCTGGCATGACACGACCGCACGTAGTGTCCAAATTCAAATTAAGCCTGTCGAAATTCATCACGGTTTGGTTTATGCGGTCCGCGGAGGATACAAGAGGAGCAGCCTTTGAAGGCGTCCAAGGACCCAGCCTGCGAATTGTCTTCCTAAAATTTGGAAACCACGTGCGGTGGAGTCACGCCCGAAACAGACGTCACGCGGCCAAAATCGCGGCCTTCGGAGGATGCAGCCCGTGAATTCGGACACAGCAATCGACTGCACTTGTCCTCAATTTAAGTCATCCTCCATGAACCAGGAAATGGCGTGTTAACTAATAAGCAAACATACACAAATACAACACTCCCCATTTTTCACCCTTTTTTAAATATCATTTGCTCTTCTTAACTTTTGCATCACAATTAAACTTTTGTTTTTTAACCTCTCCAGAATCCAAAACAGGACAGTCCTGTCATCTTTATTTTATCCTCCGTGTTTTGTCAACAGATTTTAAACTGTTCCTCTTTTAGCCACATTTGTTTTAAGCATTATCATGTATAAAATATGCAGTTGCCTGCAATTCTAAGGAGCAAATGTACATTCATGAATGTGACACTGTATGATAAATTTCTCATTCTTGTTTATTTTGTCATTTGAGTCACAATTGAAATGTCTCCCTGCCCAAGAAAAAAAAAGTATCGTCCTGTCATATTACATCATTCTCCATGCAGCAGGAAGTCACCTACTAGCATACATATGTAATCATGCTCTGCTTTTTTGGCGGTGTTGAGGTGGGGTCGGGGGGTTAACGGTGCTATTCAAGTTTTGTTGAGAGTGGGTTAACTCCATTTATATCTTGGTGGTTTTCTTAAAAGATTCCAAATCTATGAGCATTTCATGAAAGATGAGAACACTTTCCGAGTCTCCTACCAGTCGCTGGACCGAACTTTTTGGGATATTTTCATGCGAGGTAAAGCCTGGTTTGGTGGACGTGGCTATCTTAGAAATGAAAGTTTGATCAGCTGCGGCACTGATGGATCAGGAAACTTTGCTGAATCCCTCCACAGGCTGCTCCCTATACGTCAAAATGGGACGTAAACCTTGATTTGGAATTGCATTCATCTGGAAGAAATGCCTTTTCTCTATTCATGTCTTCCCCTAAACTTCAAAATGAGACCATTGAGTTCGCACACACGATACTGATCATTACAAGATTGCTAAAACAAGAAATGAGGGCAAATTGCTGCATGACACGTCCACACACAGTCGGTCACTCACTTCAGAGCGATGGAGTACTTGCTGGTTCCTGATTCGCTGTCTCTCACCAGGAAGCTGGCTTCCCTGCAGCGCTGCAGCTGAGCCTCAGCCTGCTGCCGACTCACGCCGCCATGGTACCAGCTTGACCAGGACGTGGACGAGACGCAGCACGGCGACATACGGAGACAAAGTCGAGGGTCAAGAAGACGCTTTGAGGTAAAAGGTGACACGACTTCTTGTGGATCGTCACGGGCCGATTTGAGGTGGCCAAGTCATGAAACAGAGAAATGAAACATGGCCGCAAAGAAGGTCCGCAGAGTCCTACCAACGCTATGAATGCGGTGTTGACAGCAATTACAGGCGAGAGCCACATATCCAAGCAGGCGGCATGACGCTTAGCGGGGAACAAATTGACATTCGGCTGCTACAAGAGAGGAACAAATGCTAACACGCTGCGAGCGCGTACCCCGCCGGCTCCATTTCAATAGAAAGGCCATGCTTAATGAGATGGAGAGAGGCATTTTACACTTCAAGTCCCACCTAAATCAAGTGAACACCCTCCACTTAGCGCGCTGCAATGGATGTTAGCCACTTAGAACAGAGGTTTTGAAGGCATTTACATAAGCCAAATTGTCTCAAGCTTTTTTTGTGTTGGGGGGTGTAATATAAATATCTAATCTTTTTTTTTTTTCATTGGGACAGTGCACATTAATCAACACAAGAATAAACAGTGGAAATGCGGCGGACTTAGCATAAATGCTCATTTTCAGCCATGTGGGGTCTTGATATCAAAGTATTTCTTTCCAGCTCTCCCAATGTTTCTGTCATTTACCGCTGTTGATACCCTTGGCCAACCTGTTTGATGTCTGTCTGTTCACAGGTTTCTTTTTCAGAACCTTAAAAAATGGTTGTACAGGCTCTGCCCACTGTTTGTGCAAAAGTTCTGATTGAGTTTTTCTCTTCTCTCAGCTTTAAAATGGTTCGCTTTACTCCCCATAGACAGCTCTCTTGTCTTCACGCTTTGCCTAACGGCAAATACAGTCTAATGTAAGGCAACACCTGCGCAACTAGAAACAACCGTCAGTTACATGTTTCAATAATACTTTGGTTCACTTGAAAAGTGGGTGTGGTCAAACAAAATATGCTGCCCTGAGCTGTTTAACACATCTAGATGTACTTTGTAAATACAGTAATCCCTCGTTTATCGCGGTTAATGGGGACCAAAACCACCCGCGATAAACGAAAATCCGCGAAAGTAGCGACCCCCCCCCCCCCCGCCTCCATATAGGTACATGTACAGGTACATAATATTTATAAGGCCAAATTTAATGGTATACATGCATGTACAAGTAAATTTTGAAGTAATTAACATGACTTAATGCTGTATACTAATAGATTTAAACATGTATAAGTTAGGTTAGTTTATGAATAAAGAAATACAGTAGACATATAAATTTTTTTTAAAAGTCCGCAAACAGTCCGCGAGAAGCTGCGGAAGTCAGCAAAACAACAGCGAGTCACATAGAGCAACATATACAGCACTGTACTACATGTATATGAAAAAAAAAGTGTTTTTTTAATGAATATGTTTGAAAAAATCCACGATGCACTGAAGCCGCGATAAACGAACCGCGAAATAGCGAGAGATCACTGTAGCATCAAATAAAAACTAGACTTATAAACTTTTGTCTCATATGACCTAACCGTTCTACTTTTGGAAAGGACTCTATATAATCAGTACCGTATTTTCCGCGCTGAAAGGCGCACCTAAAAAAGCCTTCCGTTTCTTTAAAAGCTCACAGCGTGCCTTAAAATCCGATGCGATTTATTACGGTAATCTGCCAACCCCAAAATGGCTCCTTGCTAGAGACATGCTTACAACGCAGAGTTAAGTTTGACTGACATCTGATCTTCGCTATATAAATCGGGGTGTAGTGTAGTGTTTTGTTGGCATTTCCTTGAGCGTAGCACCATCTAGTGGATGCATTGTAGATTGCGTCCTATAAAGCGGTGCGTCCAATATATGAAGAAAATTACAGAATAGGCCATTCATTGAAGGTGTGCCTCAAAATCCAGTGCGCCTTTTAGTGTGGAAAATACGGTAAACTGCAATGTGCTGATAACTTATTTCGTTCACTAAATAGATGTTTTTGGACATAAATATTTGTCCACCTCCTCACCTCTGCTTGTCCAGTGACAGGCTGGGGTCCACTTTGACCGACTCCCCATCCAGTGGGGCGTTCGGCGAGGTAGGAGAGGGAGGTTTGTTGGGGTTGGAAGAGGGCGAGAGTCTCAGGGTGGGGAACGACGGGGACGAGGTTGTTATCGGGGAAAGCTTGAGAATGGGTGACGAGGGAAAGGAGGGCGAGGAGGAGGAGGAAGATGAAGAGGTGGACACCAGTGTTTTGTGCGTCCAGTTCTTCTGTCTCAGAGTTTGCTGCTGCTGCTGCTGCTGACGACCGATCTCTTTAGCGGGAGAACAATCCACTGCCTCAAACTGGGCTGCAGGAAGCCACAGACAGAATATCAATAAAACTCCATCAGCAAAGTCAACACATCTGCAGAGAGTCGTTCGACAGGATTGTTTAGCTTCCTGCGTAAAACAAACAGATTGTCATGATAGTACAGTCATGACATGACTGTACAAATAAAGACTATGACACCCTTCCTTCCACGAGCGCCCGCCCAGCCTCGTCACCAGCTCGGCCGCCTACCTGACAGGGCTCGAACAATGTCCTCCTTCCTCCACTCCCAGGGCAGCTCGTACTCGGCGGCCGGACGGATGTCAGACTCTGGTCGCGTGACGGGGATCCACACGCCCTCGCTGTCGCCCTCCAGTCTGCCTTCGTACGGCGTATCGTAGATGTTGGGCGGCGGCGGCCTGCCCTCCTCTACCTTCCCGGCCGCCTGGCCTGGGTCGAGCAGCACGCATACTTTGAGGAGGTCCTTGGAGCCCCGCCGGCGAACCTCTGCAAAACATCACCCCGGTGTTTACACTTTAGCTTGATTGTCGTGGTTAGCCCCTATAATGCCATTCGTATCACATTTGCTACATGCATTTTTATTAAGTAACTCATTCTTTATATTACAATGAAATCGTCTGTATCAAATTTGATACTGCAGGTTTAAAATATGATTTTCCCCAAATTGTCATTTCACATGTAATCTACATAATGCTTACCGAAATGTGATACAAAAAAGATCTCATCAACAACATGATATAGCAAAAATATTTTTTAACATCTCAGTTCCCAAAAATCGGAATTTTCTAGCTATTCTTTGATGGGCCGGGCCTTACAGGGTTGATTGACCTATAAAAGCTTGCGCAATACGGATTTTACCATGCGTTGTCATTTCCTAGCCATGACATGTCACCTGTCGCTAAAAAAAGAAACAAAAATGATCTCAGAACGAAAAAAGAAAAGACATTTTCAAAATATGCATTAAAAATACGTTTCGGGACACACACAACCATCTCTGATTAAAATTTGATGTGGAGCAGTGTTATTGTATTAACTGTATGCTAGCAATTTGTGAGCTTATAACAGTTAATATAGATAAATGGACATAAATGATCAATTTCCCATTTCGAAAAGTTTAATACACACACACACACACACACACACACTGACTGGGCAGTTCCAAAAGTTGGAATTTTCTTCTGAAGTCCTACTTTTGTAGATTTGCATGTACACTTAACATCGCCATGCTGCGAGGTAAAAGTCCTCTTCAGCTTTCAAGCAGACGCGTGAATGTTTCGTTCTCGAGATTTACGGCTTGATCGAGCGAAGAAACGCATCCAAAGTGAAGTGATTCTGCGTGAACAAACACAGTTGCGGGGGCCTCTCTGTGCCGGTGACAAGAGATAAAAAGAGTTACGGCATCCTGCGCCGTGTCACAAGTCGGAATGCGACTGGTGTTTCTGTGCAGGCCGACAGGTAGCCTGCGTGTCTGCTCTATTGTGAGCGCACACAATGGAGGTGCAGGAAGAAAAGGTCAGCGCTGCCTCGGATTGGACGGCCCAGAGGCCTACTTCCTGACTGCTGGGAAGTGATGGGGGAGGGGGGGGGGCTGTTTTTGGGGTGGGCTGAAGGGATTGTTACATTCTGTTAACACATTAAGTGTGTGTATGTGCGCGGCGGGGGCAGCTTCCTATATCAAGAGAATGGGGCAAAGGAAACAGAGGCAGGAGACAGGAAGTTGGAAGAGGAAGCTGCGCCCATTGTCCCTTCGCAACATTGTTGCCGTAGCAACCGCCAAAGGGGATGGAAGTCAGCATTCATGCAGGCCGCAGCTCCCTTTTGGCACCCACTTTGTTTTATAAGACCCCTGTAACGCTAATGCCAAGTGGATTGAATCCAAGTATGCATAAAAGCTAATTATTCACCGGCACACCTAATAAAAGTGCTTGTTTCATACTCTTATACTTGGCACATTTTTAAACATAGTGTGAGATTGTGAAAAGCTATTAGCACCCTACTATACTTTTTTTTTAATGTCAAGTAGTAAGTGTTTATTGTTTGGATTTTTGGATTAGATTACATAAAGAGTTTATCCTGGCCAACGGGTGAAGTAGCTGACACAGTGCTCACGGAATATGTGGTCGGGCAGTACAAGAAGGCACGTGAAGTGACATCGTACGTTCGGTTTTCAGTCCGTTTATTATTCATGGCCTTCAGGTGTTTTTCGTACAAAGACTGACTGTATTTATGACTTCATGACCGTGTTGGGGTAACGTCTGACTACATACAAATTCAGGTCGGGCTGGGCCAGATCTCTGAAAAGTATATCACGATCTCAGTATTTAATATTAACCGATATCGATATATACATTAAAAAAAAATAATTACGATTGGAAAATAAGGACCTGAAGAAAAAAAAGGCTGAATTTTGATCATTTTACTTTAACATCCATCCATCCATTTTCTAATCCACTTATCCTCATAAGGGCATGCTTGAAGCCGGCTGTCTTTGGGGCAGTAGGCGGCGTCGACCCTGAACTGGTTGCCAGTCAATCGCAGGGCACACATAAACGAACAACCATTCACACTCACAATCAGACCTAGTGACAAATTTGAGTGTTCCATTAACCTGCCATGCATGTTTTTGGAACATGGGAGGAAACCGGGAAGAGCAGTTGAGCTGGTGGTTAGCACGTTGGCTTCAGAGGTCTGACATTTGAGGGTTTGAATCTTGAATCTTGTCTGCTGGGTATTTTCCAGGTACTCCAGCTTCTTCACAACATGCTAAAAGTGTGTGCGTGTGTGTCCGTGTGTGTATTTTGCAGCTGCCCCCCGTGGGTCAAGCAGTTATAGGTGACTGGCCACACAATAACAGTTGAACAAACAACAAGTGGGAGCCGTGACCATCCAACCTTACCTGTGATGATCACCTGGGCGTCATAAGGCTCCATGTAACCGTCATTCACTCCAGCTCGCTCCGCCTCCCTCTGTTCTTTGGTTTTCTCCGCGTCGAAAGGATCTGCATAGTCCTCGAGGATAATCAGCTGGGAAACACAAAGACAAGATGCAGATAAGATAAGCGCTAACTTGTTTGTGTGTGATGGTGGGGGCATCCGCCATTGTCTGACAAGACACACGAGGAACAAACGGAAATAATGGCGTAAAGAGGCCCGAGTATTGTTTAGTGTAACACAATGAAGGGTTCACTACATTGTTTTCTTTTGCTGAGGATGGAAATTGGATACAGAGTTCACCATGGGAACAGGACGACAGTGGAAGCTCCGATGTGGAACACAAGCCACTCGTTCTAATTTTAAGGCTACTCATTGAAAGTGTAATGTAAAGTGTGTGAATCAGTTGTACAGTAAAGAACTGTCGCCATCATAAAAACCGACAGCTAATTAAAAAATGAGACAAAATAAAAGAAAAATAGTATTCAGTTTTATTGTAACGCTTTAATAAAACAGAGAATAATGACAGAATTAAATACAATGTAAAGAGTTTACGTTTTTGCCACATTTTTTGCTTCAGTTCAACATACATTGTGCTGCTCCTTCTGGTGTGCATATTTGGCCGCCTGGGGGCAATATGATACAGTTCTCCAGATATACATGGTCATAAAGACGGTTTCAAGTTACTTCTCTGTTGGTCCCCGTAATATAATAGAGGATAAAGAATATATACCTGTGAGTATCATTATATTGCCTGTATACATGTGCTGCTGCACCCGTTGTATACAGATGTCCATTGCTTAAAGGGTTATAATACCACAAAATGCAATATGTCTATTTCGTTTTGAATTGTTTGTCAACAAATTGGGAATTTCTCCATTGTGAGACAAAAAAAGGTTTTCTTATCTTCTTATCTTAACATTAGGCTAAACAAACTTGATTCATGCAAATGAGTAGTTGTTTAAAATACATTACGTGCAATTCTCTTTGTCTTATGTTAAATGTTTGTAAGCTTCAAGTGAGTGTGGCATCAAACAGCATAAAGCCTCTTTTTTGTTAAATTCTTCACTAGTTTCCAAACGGTGCTTTTTGTGAAGGGTGTTGGGTTTACTGCTATCATACGGCGCACAAATCGCACATTTTTGCTCTGAAGTTGTTTAAGCACCCCCAGAACGTTTGTTAAACTTTAATGTTTAACTTTTGGGTGTGACCCCCCACCCCAACCCCCAGCCCCTCTTCCAGTTCCATCAACCTGTTAAAACATCACTTCTTGTTCCAAACATAACAAAATGAAGTTACTCACCGTTGTATTAATGGCAGAGCGTCCATTGTCCAGGTCGGTTTTAGTCGGCTCACTTTTCCCGTTCAGTTTGGGGGTCTTGTCCTGCTTGTCCACTTTGATCATCCTGCTAATGTAAGCCTGAGCCAAGCTGGTGGTCCTCGCCTGAGCCTTCTCCTCGGGCGCCTCCACCTTGGAGGAGCTCTTGCGATTTTTTCCGGGCGTTAGAGTTTCCCACACAGTTCCACCCGCAGAGCCGGTGCTTTGGTTACGACCCAAATCCGTGGCCGAATTCTTCCGATTTCTCCCTGCTAGTAAAGCAGCCACTCCGTTATCTTTACGCGGGGTTCCCTTCAGGCTGTCGCGGGAGAACGAAGGTTTGTGTCGTGCTTGTGGGCCTGATTCGGAGGCCGAACGACCTCGTTCGCTGCCGTTCTTCAGGTTGATGGGAAACTCTCGAAACCATTTTGCCATGATCGCCAAAAAACTAATGCCAAACGGCAGCTGAAGAACTTGACTTATTTGAAGTGGCACCAACTTTACGCACGCATTTTGCGCACGGCTCAGCAACAGCTGCAACGTGTTTAAACCAAAATGTTTATATTTTCTTCTTGAAAATTATGTTATTTTTAAGAATATTGACCTGCAATCGCTTAAAGCTCCTGTCCGCCAAATGGGTGCTCGTCCATTCGCGTCTTGGCTGTCATCAACCGGTTATTTGGGCCCTCGCCTGCCCAAGTTAACAACTATCCCCTCAGCTTGAAAAGAAGCCTTTCCAAAGCGAACACTCGAAAAAACTGGAAGATTTTCCTGGAGCCAAGTGAAGAGCCCATTACCGGTAAGTGATACGCTACGTCTAGCTTCTCTGGCGCACAGAAAATGAGTAAAAGATAACTACTGAAGTGGCGCGCTGACTTTTTGAGAAGTTAACCCCCACCCCACCATCTACTTTTTTTTAAGGGGACGTGCCTATCTTGAATGGGCGTGGATGGAGTGTAAGCGCTCAACACTACTTACACAAGTCACTGACATTTTAGACCACTTGCACCATCTAATGACATCCAATGCAAGAGCTGAGTATTTATTATAATAAAAAACCGTGACTCAAAAGTAGTTTTTAGTTTTGTTTGACACGGTCAGACTTATTCGTTTTAAGCACGGTCGTCTGATTAAGATTCAACAATATGTTTATTATTATTATTATTATTGTTATTATTATTATTATAGTTGGAGTTTGCAGCGTTGTGTTGCATTACATGTCAGCTGTTGCTGATGTTTTGAATATCATGCAGAAAAATAGGATACTAAGTACTAAAAAGTAAAACATTAATAATAATTAATAAGGCACTTTTAAATTGAAATCACCACGGTTGCCCAACCAATTAATTTCCATGTAATAATTGTGTTTCATTTTTTTTATTTGTATGTTTATTATTACTCATATGAATATGTTTTCATTATTTATGCTTTGCTTTAGTACATCATATCCACTTCATATGATAACCTTCCTTGGACATTTTCTTGGACACCTTGAAATAAAATAAGGATTTCAAATCTCTCCCTGCATTCCTGCATTTATGTGATTTGGTTCTCTGTGGCGTCCAAGCCAAAATATGTACAGCAGAGATTGAAATTTCCCTCGGGGTGATCATAATTAGGACAGCAAACAAAACAAAACAAACAAACAAAAAATCAGTTTACCACACAATGGATCCTTAACGAGTACTGTTTTCTGTGGCACTGATTTGGAATTTTTAAAAAATAACAATGAATGTTTTATTTTTGGATAGTTTTTTTAAATAGATATTTGGTTGTTAAGTGCACCTCTTTTGTTTTTGGCACAATGGATTTACTACATATTTTTATACATTTGTATCCATTAATTTTATTCTTTGTACAATGTATCTTTTACATTTGATATTTTCTTGGGCAAAATAAAAGTACATCATTGTCAAAGATTCTTCAAGGTGAGCACTTTTTGTTTTTATTTTTTTTACAAAACTTGTAAAAAAAACTTGAATAAGAACGTCGGTGTGCTAGTTTGTGGACAAAACAAATAATTCCGCCATCTCGTGGTCAAAAACGCAAAAAGTGCAAGGGTTTCGTCAGTATTTAGTCATCTAAGTGCACTTCTCTCTCCGCATACGTATTTTATTGCTGTTGCAGTAAATTACTCACTAAAGTGTTCCTGTTAATGTAAAAGTCTGTTGAGCCCTCCAGCATAAATCAAGTTAAACGATTGACTTCGAGATTTAGCCAATAGAAGACACGGCCTACATTCAGGCTCCCGCCTCCTCTTGCCCTGGCTGCCCAATCAGATCGCTTCTTTTGGAGAAGTTGGGCGGGATCTTTCCATCCCGGACGAAGGTAACAGGTTGCTCCCGACGGCGCACAATGAACTTCTTTCTACGTCAATTTGCGATTTTTTCGTCCGTGTTTTCGGATGTAAGTGCGTGAGAATACACCTAATTTTCCCTTCGGAAAGCAACATCAGTGACGCAGACGAGCAGCGAACGCGGCAAGAGTACGAGGTAACTTTTTTTTCTTTCATTTTATTTTTGCCTTGACGTTCTTGTTGCCATACAGCTAAAGCAGACGAACTGTCAAGACGACTCACTTTTTGACTGCTTTGTTTTCTCAAGCTTATTTACTTTGACCAAATCAAAGTTAACATTCTTCGTTTTTGTCTGGTAGCTAGGCCATTTGAATAATTCGACTGACGCCAACTGAGCTTTTGGATAAATTCCTCACGTGTGTAATATATATTTCCTGTGCGCCGTCTTTTAATTGTGTCCAAACTGTTTGAAAACACTGAAAGAACACACAAAAAAAGACTTCGAAGGAGGGACGAGTAAGCTAGCAGTTCACCTGTCGTCTCTTGGGCATTTGTGACGGGGGGAAAACACTTTAGGCAAGTTGTTTAATTGACCTATTTCGGGAAGGCATTTTGTCGCAGATGTTGTACAGTTAATCAGTAAATCACTGCACCACTGAAAATCGTCAAAGTGGACCATTTGAGGAGTGGGAACAAATATGATATGGGTGCATTTAGTATTTCTGGGTATTGTGATAAGAGTCCCAATGAAGTTATCAGCAATTGTTGAAGTGGTAAAGTCGGTAGACAGTCTCATGCACATGTAAGAGACGAGCGAGTCCATGTGGAATGTGAGAACAGGGAGTGTGCGTGTGTGTATATCCGATTTTAAAATATTGTGATTTTTGTACAGGTGAAGCTCCCGCTTTGTTTGTGTCAATGAATATGATTGTATGTCTATTTGTGACAAATATGGCTATTTGTCATCAAAAATGTTGATCTGATCATCACTGTTTCAATCTGATCGCTACATTGATTAAGGGGTTTCATTCTAACCTTCTTTCCGCACTCAACAGCAGGTGACTCATTGACACGACATTTCCGAAGCGGAAAAACAATGCTGTGGTTTCGCTTCGCTCCACACCTATTTTAATAAGACAATCATATTTGCCCCTTCTGAAACCAAGAAGAATGCGCGAGGGTTCATCAAGAATGGCTGGTTCAGTGAGCATCAAAGGATCAACTTTTTTGCTTTTTCTTTGGCCTAGAGTAGACTTGTGGCCACACAGAATATCAGGGTACCTCAGGACAGAAACCAAGAAGAATGCGTGAGGGTTCATCAAGAATGGCTGGTTCAGTGAGCATCGAAGGATCAACTTTTTTGCTTTTTCTTTGGCCTAGAGTAGACTTGTTGCCACACAGAATGTCAGGGTACCTCAGGACACCCGTTCAGTGACTATCAAAAGATTAAGACTAAAGGTGTGTGGCACATCCATCCATCCTTTTCTGGGTCAGGTCACAGCGACAGCAGTTAAAGCAGAGAAGGCCAGAGTTGCCTTTCCACAGAACCACTAAACAATTTTGAAAAATATTTGTGAGCCCCCACCCCCCATTGCGATTGTGATTTAATATTTTTTCCGGTCCTTTTCCCATACAAACAATAAATAATCTGTATTACAATAAACAATGTCACATTTATTATACATCAATGTTTTCATCTTCGAAATTGGTCTTATAAATGACCCATGAATTAATGTGAAAGAGTTGCTTATCAGCGACAATGAGAGTTAATTTAACTCTCAACTTCGACTTCCAGTCTTTCAAGCGTTCAGTCTTACAACTTCACAAAATTCTACCAAACAAGTGTCGCATAAACATGTCAGTAAGTCATAAATTGTTTTACAATAATGCAAATAAACCGGTGGCTTTATCGCTTCAACTTTTCATGTTTCATGAAACAATATGTAAACACGCAGATTGCACTTCTTAAGCACTACACTTATCCAGACACTATATAAATCCATTAATAAAATACAAATATCTATATTTTTTAAAAAATCAAGCCGATCAAACATCCAAAATGAAACTGTATTTTTTTCTTTACCAAATTGCAGCCTTTGCCACTACAAAAATGCATTCTACTGCACTGCAATGTTCTTTTGATTTTGATCGACTGTTCAGCCCTTGCCTTAAGTATTTACTGTAGTCGAATGCTTTAGTCTACAGCTTAGCTTCAGGGAAGAAAACTGGAAATCAGGGATGTGTAAACAGACGCCCAATTGTCGTAACGAGACGAAAAGAGAATGAATAAGCACAGGAGGGAGACATGAGGGCTCTCTTGTTTTGGCATTCTCAGAATTACTGCCCTTGTTTTCCGCCCCACATCAGATGGACAATAAGATGAGTCCCCCCCCCCCCCCCCCTTGCCCTTGCCCCTCTCTCAGCTGCTTCTCAATGTCATCGATCGGATGACGAGCAGATATGAATTCTCATCGCCGCAATGAAACTTCAAACACTTACTCTAACAGTATGGCGAGCATCATGAGCCGTGATCAGCGGCTCACGTTGTCTTCTGATGTATCTTTGTTCCGTTGGTCAGCACTTGTTTGCGTTTGTTCGACCTTGCAGCAAAGACAGAGCGGCTGCAGAATTTGCGCTCGGCTGCACAAATGCGATGCGACGCCACTTCCTCTGCAGCTCCCACGGGGCGGAAAAGAAATCGACTAACTGCACTAAATTTGATGATGCAAAGTCACACCTCATTCACTTAGATATTCTCAAAGGTCTTTCGTGCATTTTTCTCTCATTTTTTTTCCCACTCCCACCAAACGTTCTCTGAAGTTCTGCAATGTTTGCAGTTTTTGTTATTAAATATCACAATTAAACACCAAGTCAATCTTCAGTGCAGCTTGAAGTGTATCGATATCTGATATTGCTGTGTTTATTTTAGCCATGCTCCATAATACATTTTCTCCAACCAATAAACGATACGATTTTTCGCTCTTGAGTAATCACCGATACCATGTACTGATACCACCGGCACGCATATAAAATGTAACATTTTCATCAGCATAATGTCAAATCATGATGAACAAATCCTTCTTTCTTTCTGGTGTACACGATTTACTGACGTGTCTAACCACTGCATTGTAGTACTGTCAGAATTATGTTTATTATACTTTCTTTTTGGTTTAATATCGGTGGCTGATATCGGCAGCCTTCATGATACCTGATACCTTGAAATAAAGCTGGTATCGGCCCGATCCCGATATTTGGTATCGGTACTCGCCCATTCCTGCTTTACATTTAATGAACACATTCCTTGTTTGCGCACAGCCAGCAGGTAACGACACAAGCATCGTGATCAGGGCAGTCATGAATGAATATCAATATGAAATATTGCATGGTGATCGCGGCAATATAAAACAATACTTGTATATAACTACAGACACTGTAGTTTTGATATCCTGCATGTCTTCACCTCCTAAATCGCCGAACCCAATTTGGTGCTTTTATTATGAAAGAGGGAGTGGAAGATAGCGAGACAAGAGGTCACCGGGGAGCGTTTTAAAAGCACAGGGAGGAGATCACATGACTAACATGACTCCTGTATGGTCTGTCAGCATAGGCATGTGAGTGAAGACTTGGTAGACCTGCTGAGGGACACTCACACTGGATCAAGTATGGTACATTCATGTAAAATGTGGAAAGATTTGAGGAAATTGAGAAGGAGATGAATAAGCAACAAAGGGGCGAAAGTTTGCTTTGGTTGTTGTCAGCGAAGGAGATCAAAAGTAAGCTAGCCCAAGTATGTGGCTTGGTTGCTCTGCTCAGGCAAAAGTGATACAAGGGTGTGTGCTTTCAGGTTAATCACTAATGCGGTACTGCGAGGACAAAGTCCACACAAGCGTTACTGTCGATGAACCTTGTGTCCTTAAGCTGCTGTTTGTCAGGCAAAGTTTGGACTTTTCACGCTTGTTGGCAGACAAGGTGGAACTTGTTTTTCTCTTCGGACACATTTTTCTTAACGGTTCATCCCCTGACGCTTGCAGAACTGAGCTCAAATGACATCATGCGTGACGGCGGTTCGACGTCAGAAGGCTATTTCCCGAAAATATGTGTAGAATCCTGAATTGTACAACTTGCCGCTATTTGACGTTTCCATTTCATTCTATTTTATTGTCATTTATTGTAAAATAATCTTTTTAAGCGGATAATCTGATTATTTGTTTTTTTTCTCTCATTTACTGTCTGCGAATAAGATAATCAGTCAATTAAGGAATCAAATCCACTAATCTGATCTCAATGAAGAGTTCACATGTTGATTTCCTGTTCTCTCTAGTGTTGACATCATGAACACATCATCCTCCGGGCGCAGGACTCCAGTGGACCACGGCGTCCAGATCCGCTTCATCAATGACCTGCACGACTCCCGAGGATTTGGCGGAGGGCACCCTGGGTCTCAAACCAAGCCCAAGTCTCAGACATCCTCCAAATATGGTGTCGCAGTCCGGGTTCAGGGCATCGCCGGACAACCGTACGTTGTTCTGAAAGACGGCAAGAAGGGGGACTCGTACGGAGTTCAGCTCAAGACTCAGTCCAATTCTGGCTACAGTAGCCTCCCCCGCAGGAGGGAGAGGGGCGAGCTAGCGGTGCAGGGGGCAGATGATGATGATGAGGGGGGCCGCGGAGGCGCGCTACGCCGAGCCCAATCCCACGGATCCCTCCTGGACAGAGACGGGGAGGGAGGGGCTGGCGATCGGGAGTTTCAGCTGTCTAGACCTCCAGGGGATGGCAAATCCGGCAGCTACGGCAATCTGGACAGCGGTCTGGGAGTACGAGGAGAAAGAGAACCGGCTCACAATATGTGGAATGGTTCATATAAGGCTAAATTGAACGGCTCAGTGGGTTCGCTGAGTGAGAGAAGGCACTTCACTAGCCCGCCTCAGCAGGCACCCGCTGCCAACCACCCGGTCAACAGGTTTGACGACAGCAGGGGCCACCAAGGTCAGCAGCGAGGCTTATCGCCTTCTCAGGATGCTCGAGCCAACCACTACGCTTCGCCCTCGTCCTCAACTCACAGCAGCCCGGGACGCAGCCACAACGTTCTCAGGAGCGCCCCCGCACGCTCGGCTCATCAGCAGCCATCAGTGGGCAGATACGTTGCCGCGGAGACAGAGCCACGAGTAAGAGTGACTTTTATGGAAGGGGCTGGACTTTTCAGCTTCAAGAATCGTTTTCTCCTCTGTCTTAAGGTTACCCCTGACCTTTTGCTGGATCAGAGTGCGGAGATGAGCCGAGAGGAGGAGCAGATCGTGAAGACCATATATAGCATTCTCAGAGAAGGGTACACGCCTTCATCCTTTTCTCCTCTTAGAAATGATCGGATTCATGCTACCAAGGCATTTTGGAGTGTACATTCTTTTTTTTGTTCCTTTCTTAATGTCTCTTTCTAGCTATCCTTCATTTTGCCCGTCCAGCCATCTTTCATCCTTCCTTCTTCCTTCTTCGTCCATCCTGTAGAACTTCCCGACTTCCATCCTTCCTTCAAACCTTCCATCTCTCCACGCTTCCAGTTTTTAAACCTTCCTTCCTTCCTTCATCCATCCACACACCCTTGCATAATTTCCTTCCATCCATCTTCAGTTCCTGTCGCCTAACCTCCTTTCAGCCCCCTTCCTGCCATCCTTCAAACCTTCCATCCTTCCTATTATCCTCCCTTCATCCCTTACCTCAATTTGTCCCATCCTTCAACCCATCCATCCGTCTGTCCGTCCGTCCAACCTTCTATCCCTAAATCCATCCTTTCTTCATCTTCCTTCTTTCCATTTGCCCTCCAAGCCTCTTTTTCTCCCTTATATCCATCCTTCCTCCCACTTGTCATTCCCCCATTCTTGTCATCCATCATCCTTTCTTTATGATGTCCTTTTTCTTTCACTTTCTACGGTTCTCTCCTCTCATTCCTTTCTTTGTTTTTCTTTTCTTTGGTTCACTTGCTCTCTCTCTCCCCCTCTCTCTTTCTCTCTCACCTCCTTATTATTTTCCTTATTAACTTATTAAGTAACTATCAAATCTCTTTCTTTCCTCCTCTTTCTTCTCTCCCTCAGGACCAATGAGAGTGATGTTGTCATCAAGCACAAAGTCAAGATGATCCGTGAGAGGATTCAGAACCTTCAGGTCTGCTTTTTAGACTGCCACTTTTACATTTAGGTTACACCCGGTTAAAGAGTTAACAAATCCTCGCATCTTCATCTTCACCAGCATAAAGAAACACCCTTGGAATTGATGAGAGAAAAGAGGGTGCTTGAGAAGAAGGTGGCGGAGCTGCAGAGTGCCATCCAGGAGGCCCGAAGGGTAGGTGGAGCGCACCCACTCTAAGATACTCGTGAAGGTCTCCTTGAAATTATAGCAGCAACGAAAAGAATGATGTTGTGAGTGGGATTCCGCTTCAAGTGTTTATGCCTTTTTTTTTTTTTTTTTTTTTACAATCAGGAGAGCTCGTTATACTGTTGAGTGTGCTTCAAATGAATCCTCGCATTAATCCTTTAAATCCTCTGCGTTGGTCAGAGGTACACACACGCACGCACATACACAATAGGATGTAACTTCAGTCATGACTCATTCCATATTGTCTTAAGGAAGTTGGTCAGTTCTTAATCTCTAATAGCCCATAATAACATCATCCCTTTTGCGTATTGATCTTTGGGTGATTGCCAGTCGCTTTAACATTTGCTCCAAGCGCATTGTTTATGCTTAGAAACTCTTGGTCCAGTGTTCTGATTAATTTATCATCTGTGCTCATGTGCAGGGCTCTCTTAGCCGATCCGATAAAGCTTTGAAAGCTGAGCTGGACTCCTGCGTGGATGCAAATCTGGAACTGCAGGAAACCCTGGCCCGGAAGAAGAAAGAACTCAATGAAACCCAGTCTGAGTGAGGAACATAATATTCACACACGCATACAGTTTATAGAGAGAGGAGGTGGGAATCGGTAGACACGGCATCTGCAAATCCGCACTGTATGGTGGAGGGGAAGTCGAAAGAGCTGCTCGATGCAGTAGAGACAGATTGCGATAAAGTGATCTACCCTGAAATGAGTGAGGCTATAAACCATGAATCCATTGTAATTGTAAGTACTTTTATCATCATATCTATTTTATTTTTAATACAAACTATCAGTTTCATGTAGCATCTGAGTATCATTCTTTTTGGGCGTCGGGAGGATACATCTAAAAATGTCACTTGTAAAGCCCAAAGCTTCTCATACACAAAATATCTTCGCTCGCAGACTGACGCAACTGCGTATCGAAAGAGAGAATGCCGAGGCTCGTGCCAGAGGGATGGAGGACCAGCTGGCCGGGCTCCAAGATGAACTGAGAAGAGAAAATGGCAACAAGACGGTAAAACAGCAACGGCACTCACGCACAGTTGCAACTGAGCCTGATGGGAGGTTTTAAAATGTGGCGTCTCCCGGGGATGTTTGCAGGACGTGGTGACTCTGGAGGCCGAGTTGATGGAAGTCTGTTGCGTGAAGCAGAAACTGGAAGAGACGCTGCGCCAGCGCGAGAGGGAGCTGACGGCGCTGAAGGGAGCGCTGAAGGATGAGGTGGCCACGCATGACAAGGAGATCGAGGCGCTCCGAGAGCAGTACAATGTGGACGTGGAGAAACTCAGGAGCAGCATGGAGCAGGTGTCTCAGGTACACATACATGCGCGCCGACTACACACACACGTTAATTTGTCACTAGATTATTTTTTAAACTATTATTACATTTTGAAGCGTTCATGGCCGTGAACAGGGAGGAGCTAGTCTACAAAAGTACCGTTAATGCAGCAGCAACACATGTTGTGAATATGTAATTTTCCTTTTCTGTCACCAAGGGGGGGGGGGGCAAGCAATTAAAATCGGTCATTGGATTTTTGGGAAAGAAAATTGGAGACACTATATCGGCCAGCCCTATGATGGCTCATAAGGCTTTTATGCCACGCTCACCTTTTGTCACCTGTACCTGACTTGGGCCACATTGAAATGTTCTCTCCTCTCTGTCAAGTCTCACGCTGGGATCGAGGCTGAGCGCTTGCGTGTCAATTCGTCAGTTCGTACTCTCCAGCAGCAGTTGGAGGACTGCAGGGATGAGAGCAGCCACTGGATGGAGCAGTATCACAAAACCAGGGATGAACTTCGCTCTACAAAGCAAGAGTAAGTTCAAGGATTTTCCGTTGCCTTGTTTTCAACGTTTGCTCTGCACTCCCGGGAAACGATTACGGCTTTTTTGTTTCTTTGTGTTCTAATTTATGCATCCATCTCTTCTCTTTCCTCGTACCTGCTCAATATTTCTGCTCTCTTGTCAGCGAGTCACCCAGTATCCATGAAGTAGTGTGAGAGTCACCATTTGTATCGTTTCATCTGTTGATATGGAAATCTGTAGCTGTAGCATCAAGGCCCTCCAAACTTGAATGCATCATTTGTGACGAGTACCAAGTTATGGGACACTTTACTCAACAAAAATAAAATGCAATGCTATTTTTGTTCCCATTTTTCATGAGCTGAACTCAAAAGGATTCAAATTGTTTTCCCCTAATCCAAAAGACGTATTTCTTTCAAACCTTGTTCACAAATGTCTAAATCTGTGTTTTCCATCAATTTTGCACGTTAGCTCAATGTTTTACCATGATCTGATTTAATCCTACAGCCGCTAATCAAACAAATGATCATAAATACATACATATATTATCGTTTAAATAATAGGGTTGATCAAATTTGTGTGCTCACATTTAAGACTCCTCCAAACCCGACTGGAGAAAGACGAGAGTGAGGAGGAGCTGAAGGAACTCCAGGACAAAGTGAATACTATGAAGCAGAAGATGCCTGACCCCAACCACACACAGACTCTAAACCAGGTACAGGAGAGCACACGCACACGCTGAGGCTCACAAAAATCGAAAAAGCGAATTCTAAGCATCTTGTTGGTCGTGACCTTGTGCAGGAGCTTGAGCGACGCAGTGCTGATCTGCACAAGGTAAAGTCAGAAGTGGAGAAGCAGAAGACGGAATTCGACAAAAAGGTGATGGAGATCATCTCGGTAAAAAAAGCTCATCAGGAGCAAGAGGCAGAACTCAGGTACGAGATTGACCGGCTAAAAAACCAGCTGCAAAAGGCCAAGGATGATTTTGCCAAGGTCCAGGAGAAAAACAAAAAGGTTAGTTGTTAAAATGAAACCCAGATGAATGACCGAATTATTTGTCTCCACTCATGTTGTCTTTTCTATATTCTTCCCTTGTTATTTTGTCCCACAGCTCCCAGACGCAGCCAGCTTCTCAGAACTGCAGCAGAAGCTCAGTGAAGCACAAAATGAAGTCAGCCAGCTCAAAGAGAAACTGTCATCGGCTGAGGATGAACTTGAGGCCAGTCAAGCCCGCTTGAGTAGGTCTCAGGCGGACCTTAAGTCTTTCGAAGATACCCAGAAGGAACAGACTGAGTCCCATACACGTCTCAAAGAAAAACTGTCTCGGTTAGAGGTAAGATTTCATCCTGAAAGCCGAAAATCGCTCAAAACGATTGCGCTAAATTGGGCTGCGGTGTCTTCAGGCTCAACTGCTTGCCAGCAATGCGCAGAGCTCAGAAGCCGAGCTCGCCCTCCACAACGAGGTGAGAGGCCTGAGAACTGAGCTGGATGAGGCAAAGCGCAAAACCTCCCGCCTGACACAAGAGCACCGTGAACTCGGCCAGCGTGCGGAGGATGCCGAGAGGGAGAAGGAGGCACACAAACAGACCATCAACCAGATGGAGGAGCTCAAACGACAGCAGGAGAGAGCTCTGGAGAAAATCAACAAAGAGGTAGGAAGGAGGGGCTCCAGAGTGTGTTGGGGAGGGACAAAAATATCAATATTGTTATCTTCTCTAACGCCAATGTTACTGTTGTACAAGCCTTGGAAAAATAAAACAAGAACGAAATTACATTTTCAATAAGTAAAATAAAATAATTTGTTTGGTTTAAAGAGGGGGGGGGGCAGTCGTTTGTAATCATGCACTGCAATGAATTAGGACAATTCTGTTATTTTTTCATGATGGCCCTCCTTCATCATGTTTGGCCGCATCGCTTGGTGAGCAATAGCCCTGACAAAAGTTGGATAACACAGTGGGTTTTATTTGGCTTCCTTCTCCATTCCCAAAACGTGCACACGTTATGTTAACTTGAAGACTCCAAATTGCCTACTGTTGGGAAGAGTTGTTCGTCTGTGCCCTGCGATTGGCTGGGATGGGCTCCAGTTTGCCCACAACCCAAATGAGAACAAGTCCCATAGAAAACGGATAAATGGAAGCTTTACAAAAACAAAAAACCCCATCAGTTTACCTACCTTTCTAAAGCTTTCTTTGCTTCAGTTGCATAGAAATGGTGGTTAAATTGGTGTTTCATCTTACAAAATATCAATCTCTTTTTTTTTTAAATTTATCACACATCGCTAATCATCGTCATCTTTGGCAAAATGTGATACTATAGCGTACTGTGATCCCCGCTGCTACAGAATGCTCACTCGCAAACACAAAGCACCAAAATAATCCCCTTTTATCCCTGCTTTGCCCCCCCCTCCCCCTCCTTGTCTCGCTGTCAGTTTGAGTCTCTCACCATGTCCTCAAGAGGCCAAGTGCAGGATCTCAAGGTTCAACTAGAGGAGCAGAGAGAGCGCACACGCAAGGAAATTCAGGAGGTACAGCGTCAGGGTAGCGACGCTCAAACCGAACTGGACAGAAGTCACACAAATGTGAGGCGACTGGAGGAGGAGGTGGGTGACAAACACAAAGAAGTCAAAGCATGATGAACAGCCAGTTTGGCGTGACCGTGCCTAATATGACGGTGACTCCGTGCAGCTGTCACGACAGAAGAAGGAGCTCCTGCTCGCATGCGAGGAGAGGGACAACCACCAGCTGGATAAAGAGATGCTCACCAACAGACTGCGCCACCTCGAGGCAGCGGAGGAGGCGGGCAAGAACGGCCTCAACGAGAAAACCAGGGAGATTCGTATCCTGGAGGTAAAATATGTGCATCTGTTTGTCTCTGTGTTTGGGATGCGAGGGCATGCAAGTGGAATAATAATGAGAATACAAACAGCGCTAGTTGGGATAAGCCATATGGGAGCCCGAAGCTAGCATTTTCAGTGTCACTTTGGTGGAATACAAGAACTGATTTGACCCCATCTACCTCTTGTATCGGGTGACGGTTCGTTCGTTCTCAAAATCTTGCTTTGACATCAAGTGAAAGTTCTTGAGATTGGTACAGACGTGAGAAAGAATATGTCCTTACTTTTGATGTTACCTCAGCAACTGTGTTGAGAATACAGTGAAACTCCTCTACAACGAAATCATGTTTGCAGCAAGAAACTTTTCACAACAAGGGGTTTTTCACTGTAGCAAATTTGATCGCAGATGTAAACACACACACGCACACACAAATGCATGTGTACTCATTTTTATTCCAATAGTGCATAAGTATGAGCACACACTTATTTGACACTTCATATAGTCAGTGTAGAAAGAAAAAAAGGGAAAGAAATTGCGAAATTTATGATCAGCATTCACTTTCACTTACATCAATTTCTTGGATAATGCCTTTTATTTTGCTTCCTCCGTCTTTCATTTTGATCACTTTTACCCTCTCCTCCAGCGTCAGAGCTCTTCTTGTCTTAGCTGCTTGACATCCAAAGGTCCGTTTTGTAGCCATTTTTGCAATGCAGCATTCTTGCTGCGTCTGAACCGAACAATAACAAATACTTCCTGGACTACTGCGCATGTGTAAACCAGTGTGGAGGTTGCTGTTGCCGTTTCCGAACGAAGCAGTAGAGGTCGCTGTCGGATTAGACTTTGTTATAATGAATCTCGTCGCGAGGCAAGAGCAGAGAAAAAGATTTCGCATAACGCAACAGGGGTTTTTTTTTCGCTGTATGTGGGGCAGGAAAGTGGGAATGGTGTTAATGCATGAAGATTTTTTCACACGAGGGGGTATTTTCGCCCATGTAGGTTTCGTTGTGGATAAGTTTCACTGTAATTCAAAATCAGTCGGGTTTTTGCTGACATGTTCCATCCATTTTCTGTAGCTTGCCAGCCAATTGCAGGGCGCATACAGGCAAATTCGTATTGCCTGACAGAACATGTCATATACACAGACAAATATTTTGTCATTTTATGGTCGCAATCCATATTTAAGCAAAGAATAAACATAGTAGAGATGTGTCCTCCTCCCTTTCAGGACAAGTTGAAGCGCTTAGAGCTGGAGCTGGAGGAGGAAAGGAGCGGCACGGAGATGTTGACGGAGCGCGTGTCCAGAAGCAGAGACCAGATTGACCAGCTGCGTTCTGAGCTCACGCAGGAGCGCTCGTCCAAACAGGACCTCGAGTTGGACAAGAACGCCATGGAAAGACATGTGAGTTCACATTAAATATAAACAATTCATCATTTGGTTTTTACTCTACATGTTCTTAAGGTTGACATATCTGATTGTGTCACTACAGCTCAAGGAGTTGAGGGGTCGTGTCGCCGACATGGAGGGCCAGTCTCGCTCGTCAGCTGGGGCCTCTCAACTGGAGAGCAAAATCCAGGAGCTTGAGGAACGTCTCCGCACTGAGGACAGGTACCGGGGTTTGTCTTCTGACCAAAAACAGCAACGACATACAAACAAATCCCTCAGTAAACAATCATCATAAAAAAAAGTTGAATTCATCTTTTTTTTAATCCGTTAATTAACTGTACAGGCTATTGAACATTCTAAGCGGTCACACCTTACATTACATTGCTCACGTCCGAATTTGAATATTCGTAGCTGTTAGTCAAGTGTAAATCAGAAGTATTCACTGATATCATGCCATCTATCTATTACATCGTGGGCTAGGCGCCACCAAGACACATACTGTTAAATCACACATTTACAATCACACTTGAGGACATACTTCAGTTTACCTAAAATATATGTTTTTTGGAATGGAGGAAGCTCGAGCAATTTGGGGCCCGATAGGATTGGGGGTTTTTCGTATACCACCAAGGAGTATCTTTCTTAATATGCTACATAGGACTGGATAGCTAAAAGTATTGTGACACCTAGCCAATAAACCTACAGGAAGTAGAACTGGCGGACAATATGGAGTTGTTCCACTTTTTTTAAGACAAACGAGGCCAAGGCACGGCACCTTTATTGATATATAGTGCATTCAAATAACTAAAATGAGAACATTTAAAAACATGTACAAACAAAAGAGTTACAGTTCAAAATCAAGCAAAGACAAAAGTAACACAGGGTACACTGCAAGAAGATGATTTTTGTGTTCACTATTTGACCCATATGATTGCCGGTGTCTATCCACCTTTCAAGGGAGAAGAATTCAGCTTTGGCGTCGCAGCGCCGTCTGGAGAGGAAGCTTAAAGAGCTCAACATGGTGATGGATGAGGAGAGAGAAACACACACTGAACAGAAAGACCAGGTCAGTGCATTCTCTATGTATACCGGTACTTCTGAAAGAGTGGGCGAGGGCTTATTACCTTGCAACCCCCCCCCCCCCCCCCCCCCCGCATTTTTGTTGCCTTGCAGCTTTCTCTCAAAGTGAAGGCTCTGAAGAGACAGGTGGACGAAGGCGAGACGGAATTGGAGAGGATAGACACATTGAGGAGGAAGGCTCAGAGAGACTTGGAGGAGCAGATGGAGCTGAAAGAAGCCTTGCAGGCACGGGTCACCGCTTTGGAGACGGAACTCAAGTAAGCCTTACCTTTTTTTTTTTTTTTTTTTAATATCACTTCATTTAACTCAACAGTTCATTAATAACAGGGGTGTGTTAAACAACACCTGTTTTGCGTCACGAGACGTGAAACCACATGTAAATGACGCCATCACCCGGACATTCCAACGCCATTATTGTGGCACAAACTTCCCACACACCTGCAAGACATTTTCGGTGTGTGTGTGTGAGATATATTTCACAATGAGCTTAAGATCTTTCAGCACATGCTGAAATAGTGACCTTACTCAGAGAGCCTCCGGGGTCACTCCATGATCATGCTTGTTACTTGTCATGGCCACCAGAGGGAGCCCTTCCACTTCCCTGTTTAGAGTAGAAAGTGGAAGCTCAATAAGCAACACAACTCAAGAACATCCAGGCATTGTTTACCATTTAAGGTCACAAGGGAACGGGAGCCTATCCAAGTTGACTTTGGGCACTTGACACACTATTCTACTCCACTTCATTTACATACTGTAGCACTTTCACATCTGCAGCTGTAACAAAGAATTACAATAAAAATACAATGCACTTAATATGATTTTTTAATTTGCACAAAAGTGATGCACCTTTCACCTGAAAAATAAAGTGAGGACTTATGCAGGAGACCGCTCCAGAAATTGTCTAAAATGAACTAAAATTAATTATTTCATGTTACAGACGGAAGAGCAAGGCCCCCATGCGGTCCGCTTTGGATTCGTCTGCTCTTAGCTCAGACGATGACGACGACAGCATTTACGACTCGTCCACGATCGCGTCCATCCTAAATGAGGGCAACCTGCAGACCAGCTCCTGTTGAAAGCAGCGTAACACAACTTTTAGACGAGTTCTGAGGCAAGCATGGTACGACGGTTGCACTAAAGACCAGGAGGGAGTGTTATGAAGGTTAGTGGGGTGACCGTCCTCCACATGGGAATGAATTGAAGGAAGCCAAACTTCCCGTGTTCAAAGCGGTTTCCTTCGCAGCATACGTATGTATGCAAGCAATATTTGGCACAGAAGTAGACTGAATATGAACCCTGAGTGCTGTTGCTGCTCCACTATTTTTTTTCTTTATCTACTTGTCTTCATTTTAACAGAAAATAACAACCATTGCTGCACTTTTTTCTATGCATTCCTTTTACATAAGGTCACAGAATACACAATGCCTTAAAATTGAGATCATGATCAGGACAATTTTTGTCAATGTTTATATTGAAAATGCCCTCGTTGTACTTGTTAAGTCTTCATTTTGTATCCACTTTGAACAAATTAGCACAGAAGGACATTTGCTGCAATGTATTGTTTATTTTGTACGTCAAAGTCAAGTGGGATATTCATAGGTTTGTACTTTAATTTGCGGGTGTTCGAAATGCATCACAATGCTGTTATTGCTGTTGGGACAAATATGTCACAATTTTGATCTCTTTTGTAAAAAAAAAAAAAAAAAAAAATCTTCATTCACAAAAAAATTGTTTGGCATTTTTCATGATGTAATAGCGGTGATTGTGTGTATTGCGGGACATTTTTTGCACATTTGACGGAATTACACATCCACTTAGGGAACTCACTCCTCCATGAGGGATGTGTCAGCATTTTAGGAAGTGCTCACTTGAGTGCACTAAACATAAAAAAGTTGAAAGCAAGAGGCAGGAAGATTGAGAATTTCTGTAATTAACTCCCCCAAAAATGACCCCGACAACTTTCTGGACTAGGAAACACTGCCGACAAGTAACGGACAACCTCAAAAAATGCATTGAAGTGCAAATTGAACATATTAACCACGAAGATTATAGCATGAGAACAAAAATATCAAACTCCACAATGCCAATAAAATAGGCTTCACCATGGCAACCGCATGCCCCCTTCGCTGGTGGTATGTGTAAAATGGGTGGACCAGCCGGGACAGCCATTTGTCAGCAAATGATGACCAAGGAGCTGAAATTAGACAGCGGTAGTGTGAGATGGCAGCTAAGAATTCCTCATACATCATTTTTATTATTTATAGTTTTTCAGTTTCAATAAACAGTGGTGAGCCTCTTTTATACAGGACTTCTATTGTAGAATGTGAATAAAAACATGCAACCACTTCTCTGCAGTCGTTCCCCACGTGCTTGTGGTTCACTCTTCAAAAATTCACCTTATTTATTCTTTTTTTTTCTGTGGAACTTATCTCAGCTATTCACCTCAAAGACAAGAAACCATTCTGAAACGTCATCAGATTCCGCCGAAGCTCTGTCGAAATAGTTAAAACAGAAATTGGTGTCAAAAAGAGGCCGTTCACACATCATGAAAGTTTGAGTTACTTGAACTCCTTCTGGCACTTGTCTGACAGTTAAAGTTAAAATGTTATATGTCTGCATCGTCACGAAGTTATGATGATGTGGCCGGTTACACCGAGAAGAGAAATCCAGTTTCTCCGACCTGTTGTTTGGGTACTATTGTCCTACTGGACAAATTGCACTGGATCGGGTGTTGAAGAGAGTGTTATTGCAGGACACGTTTGTTAACCAGGTCTGAGGTTGCCGCAGGCTGAGCGATCAAATGTCACCCAGTGTTGACAGTCGATTTCATTCTCGTTGCCTCATCACTAAGCTGTGATGTGACAAGGCAGCATGTTGCTGAGTGTGTCTTTTGATTCACGTCCAAAACATTTCTTCCAGTCACATGTTCCACGCTCGCACTGCTGCATACAGTCCTCCTCAATGCTCTCAACGGGTGTCACGTGACAAGGTTGGTTTCAGATTTTACCTCATCCATGATTCACCAGGCGTAGAGTGGAAAAAAAGTCGACACAAATGCCATGTTTTTGCGTTAGAAATAAATGAGACCGAGCTAAGGCGTTTAAATAAAATGCAAATTTGAACTACAACCTGTACAGCTCAATTACCGAAATAAAGCAAATGAGATCTTTGTGAGGAATTGTATGTGGTTGCACAAGCATGCACACACTCTTACAAGTGGGGATGTGGCTGTCTTCAAAATGAAGCAGCGACATTTAAACTCATGTGAAATGGGAGTTAGCGCACACCTGCCCTCAAAGTGCTTCTGATTCACCCAGTTAAAGTTCAGATGTTCAAGCAGGCTTTTCCTGATCATTTCGTTGCTTTCGAGCAGAAGCCAGAAGATTGGCTGTTATGTTTCGGTGAAACCAAGCAATACATCTGGGAGAATGTTTCCTCTTTGCGCATGCTGGCACCGTCCTTTACAAACATTTTTTTCCCCCCTATGTCATTCTATGACCTTGTTCCACTTATGGGGCACTCGACTTCTGAGGTACCACTACATTGTACTGTTGTTGCGTTCTCTTATCTCCTGCTGCAGGATTGTTTCCATTTCGGTCTTTTTTTTTTTTTTTTTTTTTAGGGGGAGACGTGTTCATCAGCGCAATTCTCAGGCAGCTATGTTTTTGTTGTTAATACCAATGCTTTCCTTTTTTGTGTTTGTTTTTTTTGGGTTATTTCTGTGATCGTGACCCACAACGTGTGATCATGACTTACCAAATACACACTGAGAACTGCGAGGAAACAGGTTGAGATTGATAATAACACGATCAATGATCCTGTTTCTTTGGCACTAGCCATAAAAAACAAACAAACAATAAAATCATTGATTCCACGCCAAAATAATTTCCAACCTCAAACGTACCTAACTACGCCCTGAACACAACATGAAAGACAGCATCCTGCAGGGAGACAGTTGTTCCTCGAGGTTCCGTATGGGTTGACTTTCAACCCCCCTTGTAGAGCTGTTATGTGACTTGTTTACCTAAAAAATTACTCGATGTCGAAAAACTATGGAAAGATACCATACACAAACTCAACGGTACAGTGGTACCTCTACTTGCGAACGTCTCTTCATACAAAATTTTCAAGTTACGAAATGCCTCAACAGGAAAATATTGCCTCTTGGTTCAAAAGAAATTTCAAAATACGTTCACCCGTCGGGCGATTGCTCACTATGCTGACGTTTGCCTTGGACATTTTTGAAGGCTTGTTAAGAGTCAACAAAAGCAAACGTCCTTGCATCAGTTCTTTACACAACGCCAGGCAAAAACCACTTCTGAGAGAGGACATGAACTAAAAAGGGCAAAAAAACCCGATGAGGGCCCAGTTAAAAGTTAAATGACCATCATTTGTATCTTTTA
This sequence comes from Hippocampus guttulatus, assembly GCF_054856545.1. Taxonomy (NCBI): domain Eukaryota; kingdom Metazoa; phylum Chordata; class Actinopteri; order Syngnathiformes; family Syngnathidae; genus Hippocampus; species Hippocampus guttulatus. The sequence goes on along the minus strand of NC_141266.1, from coordinate 17,113,694 downwards.
TTCTTTGTTTTTTACATTGTGCACAACTCTCATTTATTGTGCCATAATAATTGCAACATGTATTTGTGACATATTTTGATGCATTTCTATGCTTTAGAAAACATTTTTGTCTTAATTTTGGGTGGCTTGGAATGGATTAGCACATTTACATGGAAAATGCGTGTCTGTATCTGTAATCTCTCTAAAATAATGTAAAAACAAAAAATGTAAACAAAAATTCAAATAAGTTGAACATAACAGCAAATGATCGCCGTCTCGTGTGTAAAATAAAAAACTTTACATAGAGCTCTCAATACCCACCTATAGTGTCAAAAATAATCTCTGTAAAAATAAAAAAAACAATGGAAGCAAATTAACCTCGACATTCCGTAAACTTCAATACTCCACGCCCCAGAAAACCATCACTTCCCCATGTTGACTTTGAAACGTGTTGGCGATGGATGACGTCGCACTTTCACTGTCAACCGTCGACGATACTACACCACCCTTCCAGTTTGACCAAACCCGCGTGCTACCTGTTATGCTGCTGTGTTACAATCAGTGGGCATTCCTTCTGAGGGCGGGGGATGGCGTTTTCCATCGCATCCCAATGTAAACTACTATGCCAGCGTAACTGTGTTTTGGAAGCATGTCGTATGTGTTATTCCACTTAAGTTATGTTGTCGAGGGGTGTGTCTAATTGTTTGCTTGTGCCTACAGATCTGTGGCTTTAGGCTTGACGGCACATGACTTATCACATCGGTGTTATTTTTAGTGTGCCTGCGTTTTGCAGATGACCTTAACTGGTGAGTGAATCGACTCCACTTTTTTTTTTTTAAGTTAAAAGATAAGGATGAATTATCGTTCTTTTGCCTTGACTTGTTACTCCAATGCAAGAGCTGTATCCCCCCACCCCCCAAAAATCTGCATTTATTCCCAAAAAAAAGTACAATGATAATATGTTTTAATATACTTAGAATATTGTTTTATGACAGTAGTTCAGTTCAAAAGGCGACTCTAAAAGTGATTAAAAGTTTTTTATATGAATTATATTAATCAACAGCTTGCAGCTACAGCAAGGCCAGGCAGCTTCACAGTAGACAGCACATTTCATACACAATGTAACTCAATGTGCTTCACAAAAGTAAATGTTCAACATCCATCCATCCATTTTCCGAACCGCTTGATCCTCACTAGGGTCGCGGGGGGTGCTGGAGCCTATCCCAGCCAGCTCCGGGCAGTAGGCGGGGGACACCCTGAATCAGTTGCCAGCCAATCGCAGGGCACACAGAGACGAACAACCATCCACGCCCACACTCACACCTAGGGACAATTTAGAGCGTCCAATCAGCCTGACATGCATGTTTTTGGAATGTGGGAGGAAACCGGAGCACCCGGAGAAAACCCACGCAGGCCCGGGGAGAACATGCAAACTCCACACAGGGAGGCCGGAGCTGGAATCGAACCCGGTACCTCTGCACTGTGAAGCCGACGTGCTAACCACTGGACAACCGGGCCGCCCATGTTCAACGTTTAAAAAAAAAAAAAAAAAAGTGAACCACATTGAAGAGCAAATAAAGGGAATAAAAGTAGCTTACTAAAATTATGAACAGAATGAACCGTGCAATTTTTAAGATGCTTTGAAACACCTTTAATCATAGATATGGGAAAAGAGAATGTTTTTTTTAAACCTGTATTTAAAAAGCATTTACACCTGGGGATGACTTTACTCATGTTTGCGTGCAGCATAACCGCTAAATGCTGCTTCACCATGTTTGCTTTCAAACCTGGGCTCCATCACAGACCTCAGAGTCCGACTGGATTCTATCTTCCGTGAGCATTTTATTTCACGTAATCAGGACCTATACGCATCAACAATTTATAGACCAGTAGCAGATTTTAAGAATTTGAAGATTTGGACTGCACAACAAAGCGCTGAAATTACGTGGATGGTGCGGCTTCATATTTCGCTGGACTGATGGAACTGAAATCGGTAAGTCGTTCGTCTTCACACTTGTCATCCTGCACAACGTCAGCCCTGTGTGTACGTTCCTCTTTCTTGACTCTGTTTTTGTTTTGTTACAGGTCCGGTGGTACTCTTAGTATGAGTCACTACGGCGTGGATGCACGAAACAAGACAGACATTTCTGGTAACTATGCGCTGCCTGCAACCGTCTGCCCTGTGATGTCATTCGTTTGGCTAATTATCTCAGTCTGCTCGCAGCCGGCATACCTTTGACATGAGAAAACGTCACATCTTTGAAAAGAGATGACGGTACTCCCGTTTGCATCATTTTCGGGGTGTTTCGCTGAGGTTTCTCTGTGCAGCTGTCGTGTCAGTTTCATTTGGCGTCATTCCCTCTGCTAATGTCATTAAGATCTTTATCCCACTGGAAGTCTGCGTCCATCTGGACCACTCGGAATCACATCAACAACGAGCCGCTTCTGGTTTGTTCAGTCTTCTTGTTCCTCAACCTGGATTAACGCTTACTTCAAAGAATTCCCAGGACTGCTTATTCAATTCTGTTCTGTTTGGTCTCCTGTGGTTTCAAATTTAACTACATTAGACTGTATTTGTTTTTTTAATTCGAATTATCCAAACGAAACGCCTCGAGGACAAAAAGTCTGCGGACCAGAAAACCAGACGAGACTTTTTGCTAGACATATTTAATGGCAAATGTCGCGGTCCTTGGGTCACAATAAGTGTCGTTATAAATTAAATCATAAAAAGTTTCTCTATAATGATATGAAAATTTAAAAAAGACCAAGTTTTATGATTAAAAATATAATAGATAAAGTAATTATCTGAATATGAATAAAGAGTCATGCAAAAAACAAGAACAACAACGAAAAACTGTAAAATCCACGATGTCTTATGTTACTTTGCACTGAAGCCACAGTGGCTCAATTTGTCTGCTCACCGTTCCCTCTCTGTTCATTCCTCTTCCAGCCTCCTCACCTCCTTATTTGGTCATCTGGGCTTAAGTGGGCGTATCCAAGCTGTGACGTACAAAGACTTGTGTCAGGACAGGGAAAAAAATATCAAGAGCAGCCGGTGTGAAGTGTTCAGACCTGCATTGCACTACCGGGACAGTCGGCTCCTACTCCAGCAACTCACTTCTACTGGACTCTATTTATTATTATTACATGAGAGATATGATGATGATGAATGGCGGGACCAGAAGTCTCTGCACAGTGGAGGACATCAGAAAACAACATGACCAGGTAAGTCTTTGTACCATGTGTCAAACGTTAACCTTTGTGCACCTCAACTTTTTGTGTGCTTATGTTTAGGGAATAATTGATCGCGATGATTTAAAGTGCGTTTGTTTTATTTGTATTTTATTTGTTTGCAGGCTTTGATTATCCATTTTTTATTTCATATATGTGTATATATATATATCTATATATGTATATATATACACTAAAATATGTACGTCATAATGTCAAATGATGTATCTAACTAGCCATAAAATCATGAAATTAAGCTTTATAAAAGTTGTAATTTACCAATCCGTTTATATTATGTGAACTGATGGGGAATAATTTAAAATAATGTGTATATATTTGTACATACTTTTTTTCCTTTAAATACTAAATAATACCTAGGATGGATTTTGTTGTCAATTCACACCTAAAATTAGCAATTAGATTTCAAAAAGAATTTGCAGCAAAATCTAATTTGGGCTAAAATTGCTGTGTGAACGCGACATCACGAAGCTGTCATGGTGGCACCAAATTCAGTTTGGATCCAATCCAGATTATACTCATTACAAATTGATCACAGCGAATTCATGTTCCACATTCCAACGCTTATTGTGTGTCGCTAATCTCATCCGGTTGCATTCAGTTGCGTTTATATAGGATGTATAAAGAAGGTCAAATTTAATTTGGATGTCTTCCTGTCCACATGAAATCGTATTTCCCCATCCTGAAGTTTGATTCTGAATTTAACATGGGCTTCTATTTGGGTGTATATTACATAACATGCATGGTAAGACTTTGTCGACTTTTCTTGTTGAACTGTGACTCTCCCCTGGAGGTCCTGTCACTTGTGAGTTAAGAACGAGAGCAAACAGCTCGTGAGGCCTTTACATTGGCAAACGGTGACGGCAGCACCTGTGCGTGCGGCGTCGATTTAACAAGCTTGGACGTTGCGCACACATGCCGACATGAAGAGGGCGTGCTGGGAGATGAGCGTCTGCGCGCGTCACCTCGACGGGCCTTATCGCTCCTGATGGTTTAATCATTTACCACGCGAGCTGCGCTCGGCTTTGCAAGCTTTCCAGGCGACACTTTCGCCTTATCGGCCCACGTCACATCATGTTGTAACGCATCCATTTGGATCATTGTGTGTACTTTTCACTCTCATGACTGTGACTCTGGCCCTGTACTTTTACGGAGCTGTAAAAAGTCATGGCGTGCGAAAGGGCATCAACACACATGATTAGATTTTGTGTGTTTCAGTCATGGGGAAGCGTAAAATCAGAAATGAGGAATGACAGCTACGGTATACGCATGCTATGTGAACACTTGCCGTAAAACACAATAACACACTGCGGAAAATAGCAAATGAATACCACCTGCTCGTCCATTCGTTTCCACCATTTAGGTTTTGCGCCTAATTTACTGCATGAGGTGAGATCGAATCTGTTGTCGGTTTCGTGTAAGTTCAATAAGGTCTCCAAAATGTCAGCGTGCGCAAAGTGGGGCTGTATAGCTAGACTATACCAATCCAAACTACAACCTTAGAGGGTGGGGGTTTTTCTTGGAAACGATGTTGAATATGGAGCAATGTTGCTGTGTGTTGCTAAGAGGCGAGTCTTTTCACATTACAGTGCGGAAAATAAAAAAAACTGCGCTGAACACGAGCAAAACACAAGCTTAAAGGCCTTTTCGCACTGCCCGGGTGCAAGCTTGTCCATATTTGGGAGTGGTCTATCATTATTATTACAAATAGCATTCTGAAATCACTCTGCCAGCCCTTCTCATATTGAACGTTTCTTTTGACGTCACTGCATTCCCGCTCTCCAATTGAACAGTTTTCATAAGTCAAGCGTCACGATGCGGCACGCGGCCATCTTGCGCAGCGACGCAACGCGCCCCGCGGTCTTCGAGTCCTCGAATCACATTAACAATGAATTGGTTAGTCTACGGTCTGTTGTCCGCGGTCGACACCAAAAAATAAACCAATGTATATGTATCCTGAGAGCAACAGTGTATGTCATAACTGTACATGAATAATGAATACTGTATGGCAGGTGTGTCAGTCATTTTTGTCATGGGCCACATTTTAGTTACCGTTTCCCTTGGAGGGCCATTATAACTGAAACCACATAAAAAAAAGTCAATAATAACGGTTTATTCAACTATTGTTTAAGTAACTGTAATGAGGTGTTTGGTCACAAGAAAATGCTTACAATATGTCTCTTATTGATTACATATGAGAATTTTAAATTTTGGTCGAGATTTTAGCAAGCAGCATTGAAGTTGACATGTTTGATTTGCTTTCACGGGCCACATAAAATTATGTGGCGGGCCAGATCTGGCCCGCGGGCCTTGAGTTTGACACCTGTGCTGTACAGTATGATGACCGTAAATGATAAAGAAGTGAATGAACTGCAGCAAGAATAGTCAGCAATATTATATGTAGCGGACCACCGCACACTTGTGGTTCGGCACACGCAGATTTGCATCTATACAGATTTTTATTTTAAAAAATTGTGACGACTCCATGGGTCAACAATTCTGTACTCTACTTAAAGGTATGCAGTTGGGAATCTGTCCAGTAATATCATCTTGACTGTGTGTCTTTTGCACTCTTGCACTTTGTTTTCTAACAACACTTCAATCCTGCGAGTCTTAACTTCATTCCCCGCTACATATTTTCCTACTAGATCAATAATAGCTAAGCTATTTAACTTGGGCGAGGCAAAAAAAAAATAAAAATAGCCCAAACGTGTGAGCCTCACAGGGGTGAGATTGATGCCATCTGTGCTGCAGGTAGACAAGGGGAGAGACGGGGAGAGTGATTTAGTGCGCGTCCGCACGCATGCCTGCACACAAGTAGCAGCGCTGCCATATGTGGAATGCAGCAGGTGATTTTTAGGATTTCTTTCCCCCGCGCTCACATAATTCAGCCTCGGCCTCCTCGCCATGCCAAAGCAGAGTACAAAGTGTCCCGGTAGCCTTTTAAAGCCTCCAGACAGCCAGCCACCATCTTTTGTGCCCTTTGTTGGTGTGCGCGCAAACCCGGGCTCACGTTTCAGCCCTTTTCTGGAGTCAGCATTTACACTTTGTGTATTTATGCGTGTGTCGTTTTTCCGTGCGGGTTTGTTCCATTGCTCCTTTTGTCCAGTGGAGGCTGTATAATGTTACAGCTGCTGGCGTTGATGTCCATGTGTAAATAGCTCAAGCTCTCAGCTTGTGTAATACCTTCCCAACAATTGTGCCACTGTTTCCCTCGCTCCTCCCTGACCGAACCCCTCCCTGCATCCACTACAGCCGCCCAAATGGCCCATCAGAGCGCTCAGATGTAAAGTGAGCAGGCCGTGTCAAACAAAAGAGGGAATTTTTAGACTTCTGTTTTTCATACTGTAGGCTCACCTCGCACGCTATTTGTTATTTCAACTGCTGCTGTATTGTTTTTGCTCTGTATTTGTTGACCAGACCAGTTTTTTCCCCCGCCAAGCACGAGAGTGCTTTGGAATTATTTTTGGAGCCACTCTGGATAAGAAAGAGGGTAGAGGGTTTTTTCGTTTAGTACCCCCATTATGACAAACATTAAAGTACAGTAGCATAGGAGGCCTAAAAACACAACATTTTATCCTGCAAAAGTATGGCTAGCACTGCGCTAGCTAGAGGAAAACTTGCTCAAATTTGCCCTGGACCTGGATTTGCGCTCTCGTTCAATGTCCCAAGTGTTACACCCACCATTTCCTCGGAATAATACATGAAATTTCAGAACACAAAATTGAAACCAGCTTCAGCTCTTAAACTCACCCAAATCCAATTGTATGCTGGGAATAATTCCCCAACATCTGCGCAAAAAAAAAAAAAAGTTATCTGGCCAACATGACCTTTTTGCTTTTGGGCTTGTCATCACTCAGGTGCTATGTAAGGCCACACACCAAAAGATTGCAATTCATCTAACCATTTTCAAGAGCGCTTGGCCTCATAGGGGTGTCGGGCGAGCTATCCCAGCTCACTTCTCGACCTTGACTGATCGCAGGGCATTTAGTGACGCACGGCCAGCCGCGCTCACATTCCCACCTGTGAACGATTTCAACCCGTCAATAAACGTGCATGTTTTTTGGAATGTGGAAGGAAGTCGGTCTATTGTTTTGGGAATTGTTTTGTCTTTTGTCTGTAAACGTTTGAGAAATGCTGCCACATACCGCAAACGTGGGACGGGTGAGGTCGCCATGGGAACAACAGCAGGAGTATAAAAAAATACCTCGACATGATGAGACCCTGTACATTTAGGTGTCAGCTTTTGACATCGTCGTGCTTGAAAGTTACCGATTCCTCTGGCACGTAACTCAAATTGACATGAGCTCTGCTCCTTTGAACTGAAAATGTAAAAAAATAAAATAAAAATCACACACCATGAGATTGTTCCGTCAGCCGGCCAAACAGTGAGCTTGACGGCGTGCATGCTTCACGTAACAATAGTGGAACGCACATGGAGACAAAGACGGCAAATGTCGAACGAGAGGAACAGTGGGAACCACCACGCCGAGTCACACCCACGGCAATCTTCACCCATAACACACATCAAAGGCCACGCCTGTTGACCGTAACACGCCTCGGTACACATTCACTTTTTTTTTTTTTTTTGTAATACTTCACTCATTGATTTGATATAAATTAACTTATGTAATTGATATTGAGTGTGCGCGTTAGCAGCAGAATTTTTGGCTTTGCATGTTGTGTGTCTCTTGTTTGGCTTGGAGTCAAGACACCACAAGACGACTTGTTTGGAATGTGTTATGTAATGTCGCTGACCTCCTCCCATGCATCTGCAGCCCACACACACACACACACACACAAGGAGCATTAATTAGGGCTGGGGGGGGGGGTTCCCTGCACTGGTACACACACACACACACACACACACCCTTTCACTTCCTGGCAGAGGCTTTTCCTGCGAAAGGGACTTCCCTACAGAGAACTGAAAGAAAAGTAGTTTGTGTTATGTTGCATTGTGTGCATTAGAGATGAAGCCACTTTTGTGGCTATGGCGAGGCCAGGTTGCCACGGAAACCGTCTGCCGTCGCCTGGCATGGAATCTTTCCGTCCGCATTCCCAGAAACCCGCCTCCATTCTTATGACGTCCATCGCGCAATTTGCAATTCAAAGCAAATCGTGTGTGTCTGCGCAGGCTTGGATACTTTTACTTCCTCTTCTGACGTTTGCAACCCCACCCTTTCCTCGCTAAGCCCCTCCCACCCTTGACTTGTGCATTTAATGACTCAAATTCTCCTATTTTTTTGTGGGTTTTTTTTTTTTTAGGAAATAGTGGCCAACCGGACTCCCCATCATATAACGGTCTCTTTGTGGTTTTCTCCTGTTGCTTTTTCCAGGAGGGGTGCAGGCGGCTGCGCCTCACACTGCACGACCACAACCAAACGGTTCGCAGCTCAGGGCAGCAGCAGCAGGAGCAGCAGCAGCACAGAGATAAGGTAAGCCTTTTAGATGGCTTCTTACTTATTTAAAATACAATTTTTCTATATTTGTCAGCTCACAAAGATATGTTTTCATAGGTACTGTATGTTATTGTGGAGTTTTTTTGATGACTCAACCCAAGAGTGTCTTGATTCTGACTCAATATTTTTCCAAGGATGATCTCTTTCAATTTCGGTTGTGTTCCACACAGTGACAGCATGTTTAATTTAAATGTATTATTATTATTTTAATTTTCAAAAGGTGTATTATGGTACTTGCATATTTGTATCCTCATTTATTCTTTTCCTTATTTATTTGAATTAATATTTATGATATAGTATAACTGTAACTTTTATTTTGATCATAATTTTCCTTTTTTTCCATACTTTTTACATTAGTTTATTGAAATTATTTTATCTATTATGTATTGTATATTTTAATCATATTCACATATATTTTTGAGTCATTTTATCTTGTTTTGCTTGTTTGTTTACATCTATTTATGCCAATTTTGTTTTATTGTTTTACATTTTAACTTTTACAATTTATTCACCTCACACCATTTGTTTTTTGGTTGGGGGCGCTGTGCTCTTTTTTTTTTTTTACATTTTATTTTCAGGTCTATTTTGTATTGTGCATTTTGTTTTTTATCATTCGTTGTTGTTTCATCATCAGAGTGTAATGATCCATATTGCAGATTCGGAAGCGTTTTAAATATTTCAATACAGCATTGAAAATCCCATTTTCTGACATTAATAACATAGTTTGGTTGAGCTACATTCCTAAATTGTCCTTGGGTGTGCGGATGTATTCGAAATGAAACGACTTACACGTTTCTATGACGGGGCAAGTGTTTGTTTGTGTGCGTATCTAAAGAGAGACATCTGCTTCCCATCAAGGGAGGTTCCCATATGTTCAGTCCTCTGGACTTCTTAAGAAAATGGTCGTTCAGCCAAGATGAGTGCCGAAGTTGTGCCAGATTGTTGCATAACCTCTACGCGCCGCTTCCGCCGTGTGCCCCTCCCTACCTCGTGGTGTTTCCAAGGAGAACATGAGGAGATTTGCATTGCCCATGACTCAATTGTGTTTCCCATTTCAGAGTTTAGTTTTCCTCCAAATGTTGTTTTGCAATATCCGTCCCAAACGAATTGCGGCCCTTCCCGGGTGATCTCATCAGTGTTGAATTCGTTCCCATCTGTGAATATTTCAAATCACACCTATCTTGCTCATGCGATTTTTTAAATGGTTCGTCATCTTTTCTCCAGCCTGTCGGACGTGCGTTTGCGCTGGTGCAGCCCCCCGAGAGGAGGACGCTTCTGCCACCCGAACCCGTCAAATCTACGGAGGAGCAAGTGGAAGTCATCAAGGTGGGTGGGACATCACTGCCAAAGAAAAGTTGAAAACAAACCTTTTAAATCACGTTCAAGTATGAAAGGGCGGCAGTTCAAATCCGACTTCTGACGTCGGTTTTCGTATCTAATTACCCTGACCGGATGACTTTTAGTCTGTCTGTATTCTATCAATGAAAGTACAACCCAACCCAAACCCTTAGAAGGAACCAGTCAACAAACAACTGAATACGTGAGATAGACCCTTGAGTTGGTCATGATGGCCGAGCCGTCGCTAAGGCGCTGCATTCGGGTCGCGGTGGAGGCGTGGGTTTCGGATCCCACTTCTGACATCAGTTTTTTAATCTAGCTACCTTAACTGGATGAATCAAGTGTCTGTCTGCTTAGCTACATGTTTTATATTCATCAAAGTATCAACCAAGAAATGAACCAATGAGAGAAAGAAGCAACTAACCCCCGCCGTAAAAAATAAAAACCATAACATCGGCTGCGTTTGTTGTAGGTGTACCTCGAGGCCCGCAGAGAAGAGACTCAGAAACAGAATCAGAGCCTGAAGATGCTGTCAGATGAAGTTTCACAGATCCAAGAGGTCAGTCTCCTCAACGCCGAGTGACCACTCATCATCCATCTTCACCATACCTTTTGTCACCTGCCCGTGGTGGCGTTTACGCTTCCTGTTTGAAATGTTATGTCATGGCGCCCGCTCTCGTTTACACACCAAAACAAACAAGACGCAAGGTTTCACACAACCTGTTTGCATTCCACACAGGTGCGATATTGCCTGAAGACACTGAGGGAGCAGATGGCGTCGAAAAATAAAGTAGGCAGCGCCGGCCCACCAGATTTTACAGTTAATGCAGAGTAGCGCTTAACCGTCATCCTTTCTGTGTCCAGATTCACACCAACGGTTGGAAGGTCTCATCTCCCTTCAAGAAAATGACCTCTTCTAGCCAGAAAGGCGAAACCAAAAGTGTCGAGCGGGTGAGTTTTCTTTTGTTCTGTTCTCCAGTCAGTAGTAAAAGGATCTCCGGACATGTAAACCGGGAAGGTGAGGAAATGAGGTTATGGTGTGTGACAGTCAGACACACCGAAACGGAACTGTAATTAAATAGTAGAGGGGATTAAAACGAGGGTAAATATACACAGAGCACCTCAGGGGATGAGCTGTGAGCAGACATTGTCCTTCCTTGAGTTTCTTTTCAGGTCCTACCTATTGTCCCAGCATTCCATAGATGCTTTGTCCCAGTCTAATGGTTTCCATCTTCATCATTTAAGCCCTGTTAGCTCTCATTATTTGTCGACCGATTATGCCATTAGCGTTTCAGTGAGTCACAGCGAACTGGTCGCGATTTTAATGACGCACCGCAATAACAACACGCCTGGTTTCTCCCGGGCCGAACCCGTGCCGTACACCCCCCCCCCCCCATTCCTCTCGGGGGGCGGGATTTCACATGACATCATTGCAAAAGCATTCATGTCTGTCATTGTCTGTCGATCAGGAGGCGGACGACGAGGCGGAGAGGGCCAAGCTGAGAGAAGTGAGCAAGCGTCTGTATGCTCAGCTCCAAGACGCTGAGAAAAAGCACCAGGAGGAGAAGGAAAGACTGCAGGTGACTTGGCACATCTACGGACAAACCATGTCGTGCACCGTTTCCCGACCTTTATTGAGCCAAGACCGTATAAGACAGACATATGGATGCAGTACATGTACATGGACGAGCAAAATTCCTCAGTAAGTCGCAGTAATACTAGTCAGTCATATATTTACTCAGTGTGAAGGGCCTTTTTAGTTGAACACAATGCCCGCTTAGTGGAAGGATTGGAATGGATTACAAGCGATACATCATCGTTTTCTGACCAATAAAGTGGAACATCTGTTGATCTCTCATGACATTCAACATGGGGCAACAATAGCTGGGAATCACCGATCTCGTAGAAACACGACACAAACGTGCGGGAATGCATTGTCCCGTTTGGCCTTGCCCGAAAGAAAATTCTTGAAGACCCGTTGGCACTGTACATTTGGGTTTAACCCTTTCAGGGACAGCAATTACTACAGTGGACAGCTTCTCATGTTATCAGTTTACAGGGTGCATGAAAGGGTTCAAATGTGTTCATCGCAAAAATGCAACAATAACCCAACTTAAGAATTCAACTACCATAAAATCCGGACTATAGAGCGCACCTGATTATAAGCCTCACCCACTACATTTTGAAAGGAAAAAAAACATTTTGTACATACATAAGCCGCACCTGTCTATAAGCCGCAGGTGCCCACATTGTAACATGAGATATTTACAAAGAAAGACGGTACACAGGCGGCCGTTAGAAATCTCTTTATTAAATAAGCCGCAGAGTTGAAAGCGTGTGACAAACGTCGCGGCAGATAGTCCGGAAATGACGGTATTTGCATTTTTTTCTGTGTGGAAGGTACCTTTGGTTATGGTGGGGAGGAGTTAAGTTTAGCCTGGGTTGCTAGGAAGCATAACGGAGAGTCTGTGCCACATGAGGACGTACACAAGGACTTCACTATTTTTCCTCCAAAATCTAATCATTTGTGAGACATTTATTTTGAAGGGTAATGTACGGTGAGTTTGAAATATTAAGCTCAGGAAGTTTACAGTTTAAACTACGGAGTTGTTACAGTGTCGGAAATAGTTTTTTTGTTATTTTTAGTGTCGGTTGGCTCACTCTTCGGGGCAGCGCTCGGTCATTATTCTCCGCAAATAGCTGGCCGATACCGTCGTGTAAACCAACCTCACTACACCAAATTGAATCATGCGCCATTTTCCATGAGGCTAAAATCCCACTGCGGGCCATCCGGTACAGGCTGAAGGCAGCATGCTGAAGGAGCGTCTGAGCGAGCAGGAAGACAAGATGAAGAGCACGAAGGAAGACGCCGAGAAGAAGGACCAGCGCATCGACGAGCTCCAGAGGTTACTGGGCGGCATGGAGAAGGAGAGCGCCGCCTTGAGGGAGACCATCCGCGAGCGGGAGGATGAACTCCTTGAGCTACGGCGCTTCAGAGAGGAGGGCCCCAAAGGAGACCAGAGGTTGGAACTTTTTTGGGGGCCCGGGGCACTTGCACGAACGGTCTCGTGGCCTCTCTGGAATCTTAGAACATATGAAATCGGGACTTTTGGATGACTATTAGTCTTTGGGTGTTGGGAACATATTCTGGGGTGGTTCAAGGGTCATTTGTTGGGGTGGAAAGAAGACCCTGCTTCGAGGTTAGTACTTTGAAGGGGTCCAGGAACTTTTGTGGGTGGGTACGGAGGTAAATCTGGTGCAAAGGTAACTTGTGCTGTAACTGTAGAAAGCAAATTTGCAGTAGGAGCAAAAATCACCTGTGCCGCCTCACTCACCTTCAGTTTCGTGTGCGGTGCTGTTCAGGGCAGAGCAGTTGGAGAAGGAGGTTGCCATTCTCAAGGAGAAGATCCACCATCTGGACGACATGCTGAAATGCCAGCAGAGGAAAGTCAGACACATGATCGAACAGGTGGGACGAGACGCACGTGGCAACACCCGAGGGGGGAAGGAAGACATCGTTCGTATTCGCAACAGGGTTTGATCCCCTCGTTTGCTCGCTTTCAGCTTCAGAACTCTCGCATGGTGATCCAGGAGCGCGACCGCGTCATCAAAGAGCTGGAGGAGAAAGTGGCTTTGCTGGAAGCTGAGGTAAGAAGGCCTTTAATTCTTCTGCTCAGAGAGAGAAAAAAAAAAAGCAAAAATGTGATAAATGTGAGATGATGAAGCTCAATTCGCCTTTCTGCCAAGTGAGGCGATACGCCAAAGACAAAATGGATCTACTGGCCGTTTTGAGGAAGCTGGCTTTAACTTATCTCGTTATTTGACCTCGTCTGGTGCAGAATCGAGAGATGCGCGATCAGATGGACCACTTCCTGGGAGGACAGAAGAGCAGTTCTTACCTTTCATCGGAGCGGAACCCAAAGATTGTATACAGGTAACGGCCATTTTGTCACATCAAACCTATTTTAAACTCAAGAAAATATTTTCAAAATTCTTAAATGTCATGCAAGTGTTAAAAAAAAAAAGTTAACCAGCACTCTTATTTACTATAATAATCTTTTTTTTAACTTAAAAAAATCAATCAATTCTGTATTGTTTCAACATGTCACTCAAAATATTGTCAACTCCGCAATTAATTGGTTTTACAAAAAAAAACAACCGATTATTAAATGACATACACATTTTTTAAAAAGTATTGGCTCTCACCTCGGTACACTTTTTAAAATGTATCTTCGTCCTGTTCTTACCTTGGCAGCAAACCGTTCAAGCTGTCCACCTCCTCCAACAAGCCGCTTCCGTTCATAAAGGTCATTGAGATCAAGTCTTGAGTCTCTTGAGAAGCACCAAAGGTGTTTTTTTTTTTTTTGTTTGTGGACTGAAACCAAACAGCAGCTCCGACGGACCACCTTGCGTTCACGTGGCAAGATCCGAGCTGAGCTTTCACTACTATTTGCCCTCATGAAGTACGCACTGCACTCTCTGTCCTGTACAGTACTTTTAAATGTTTAACACATGTTCCGTAATACACATGCGCAAAGTGCTGCAGGCTTTTAAGTAGGCAATTAAGTTTGTTTAAATAACAGTCATGTGTAGCGTCAATGTTACAGTCACTGCAATCTTCTGTCTACTTGTGTAGTATGAAGCTTGACCATAAAGGATATTTTATACTGTTGTCGGAATTTACAATAACATAGTTTTAACGTAAGCACTTAATGAAACCGTGCAGAAATCGAAGCTGACAAAACTGCATCATAGAAGTGTCTTTTTTTTTCACCTTTAAAGCATTTCAGTTTGCTGTCATGATGTAAATGTGTTCTCATGAATGTTCTTTCAATTTTTAATTTACTAAAAGCTGTCTACTTTATTTATTTATATTATTAAAAGCTTTCAACTAATTAAAGGTCTTGCTGTTTGGTTTTCCAGAAGGGCATGCCATCAATCTTAAGTGGCATGCTTTTTTTTTTTTTTGAAACAGTTTAAAATAGTTATTTGGGTGGCCTGATAAAATATTTGTGGCATTCTCTCGTCACAATAACTTACGGATAAATAATTATACAGATAGATCTTGCAAATACAGTACTAAAACGTTTTTAAAATCAATGTTAGTGATTTAAAAAAAAAAAAAAAGACGGACGTCCATGTCATATATAAAGCTTGTAGGCGCCCTCTGCTGGCCCTTCTGTGCACTACAGTCAAGAACTGATAGAAGAAAAGTTCGACCACCAAAAACTATTGAGGTCACAGTTTCATTTAGAAAATTACAGAGAAATTACAATCTTAGCATTCAGACTTTACAGTAGCTTTCTGGGATAAACCCCAATAACAGATGTCCGAAAATCGCGTTACATTCAGAAAGAACTGATGCGCTGCAAATAAATACAATTGCATTGAAATCATGTAATTCAGTAAATCATGTTAAGGCTTGAAAAAATAAAATATAGAAATTGAAAAATAAGTGCATGCATTTCACTAAATGTGATTAGCTCTCATGCGATCATTAAAGTGGTCATATAGGAAAAGTGTTTTTTTGTTGTTTTTCCACATCGGTGCAATAAATACTGATTGTCTTATCATTCCCACATACCATCATGGTTTCAGTTTTGGTCAAGTCAACTCCATGAGTACATCACATAGACCTGATGCTTGCAAGTATCAAGCAAAAACTGCGAGTGAGAGGGTGTATTGTATGGAGGAGGATTAGGGCCAATGAAAGCAAAACGAAAAAAAAAATGGCCTGATTTAAGTTGTAAACTTGTGAAAATTAAGGTGCCCCCCCCGAAAAAAAAAAGTAGATATTTTGGGGATACAGTTCGATATTATCCAGGGGAAAAAGCTCACGATTAACATCGTCATGCTGTATTACGAAAATAAAGTTGTTCGTACCAAAACAGCCAAAGTACAGAGTATTTTATAGATTTATTTTTAGAATTGTATATTTTTTTTCAACTCAAAATTCTCATGAGTACAACTTAAATCTCTTTGTCTATTCTTTTTGTTTCCAGTCTGCCTAATACTCCTCCACGACAATACATATTGATATTTAAAAATAGCATTTTGAGCGCCGTACATATGCATGCATAGGGTTTTTATCATGTTGCTTCAGAGGAAAAAAACCCGCTCCCCTCCCCAAAAAATAATCATTTATCAAGAAATGTTTACTTGATCCCTGATTTAATTTTTTTGAATTCTGACGAGTGTGATCTACACTAAGACATAATCTCTCTACTCTCTATGAAGCAGCAAACTGCCCACGCGACGAGACGAGAACAAATAAGACATTTGCAAAAACATTCACTTTTACTTTGGAAAAAATGAGCAAGATTTTTGCCAATTTTCTACCAATAACAAACCAGTAACTGAATCATAATCAATTGATGTTTGCGCATTTTCTGTACTGTCAACTTGAAATCATGTCCTGTCCTGGGAAAAAGGGACAGAAATTCAACAATGTTGTTTTTTTCCCGTTTTTAATCTGATCCATCGGTGAATTGAAAAAAGTATACAGACGAATTAATTATTATTATAAAAGTTAGTTGCTGCCTCATTTGCAAAAATTAAGTCTCCTTTGAAAGATCACACCTTATTTTTATTGATTAAAAATGCAATTTTGAATTTGTTTTTGACACCTAACAAAGTTATTAATGGAACGTAATGACTTTTTTTTTCTCTTGAAAAATATGAATTCTTTTGGCATTTAAGGGCACACTTTAGTTACAATTAATCATCAGGATGACAAAGGAAAAAGCTTTCCCCTGAAACGAGTCCCTAAACCAAAAAAGTTTGAGAAACCTGCTACAGAAAACGGACAGCTGTTGTAACAAAAAAATCCTCTAGGTGGCGCCAACCTTTGCTTCCATTCATTCTTACAATGTGCTGTCGAGTGTGTTGTACTTGTCCTTAAAGTTCTTGAGCTCCAGCAAATTCCTGGTCCTCTTGATGCGCTGCTGTGCCGCCGACGTGAGGTGGGCCCGCGACGATGGGGAGGAGCTTACGGGCTCAGCGGGTGGGGTCAAATCCTTCGCGGCAATCTGGTGCCGCTGGCTTGCCGTGCTGCTGCTATTGCTACCGCTTCTGCTCTGGCTCTTGACACTGAAACCACAAGCGGGAGAAAGCGATCACTCCGGGCTCATAATTAAAATTCCGCTCTAGGATTAGCGTTGGTGTTTACTCACACACTGGCCAGTTCAGTGAGAGCCTCCTGGTATTTACTGAGTTCTGCTTCACCAAAAGCCTGCGGATATTGTTCATGTGGCATATTAAAACGACTGCGAGAATGCTGAATGAGTGAACAAGCTGGCAAAATGTTTGTCTGTTGGGTGTGCCTGCATTTGCCGATGAAACTCAAAGCAGTATACATATTTTAAGAGAAGAAATTAGTACACACTTGATGTTTTAAAAGTAAGTTGAGATGTTTCGGTTCATTGTGTGAGTACGATGAATCCTGCTGCTCCATCGCTCGTTCTAAAGTAAGAAGCGCTGCTATTTTGCGGAACTTTTTTTGTCGAGCTGACTGACATCCAGTTTTGTCCTTGATGTTGTGATAATTCTACTTTTGGCCACTGGGTGGCAGCACACGATTGTTTAACACAGTTGCTCTTTTTGCTCTCTCTCAATATATGAAATGTTTTTGAAGTTTGTATTATTTTGGATTGTACTTCAAGTGACATAAAAGCTATAAAAAATATGCCAAGGGAGTATTCAAATTGCTATTTCTGGTTATTTCTATATCGCGGAGTTCACTTACTCATTGCGGGGGTGGTTTGGAACGTAACCCTAGTGATTGGAGACGAGTGCCTCACTTCATGCATATTAGGAGAAAGACAAAGAGTCTGACCTTGTCCCCATGGCGTGCTTTATTGTAGCCATCCAGCACCGTGTCAATCAGACCCTTCTGGCCGTCCCGGAAGAGGCAGTGTGAATTTTTTAGCTGCAGAAGCCAATTTCTGAAACGTTTTCCCGTCACAGCAGTGGAGGAGCCGCCCAGCTCCCAAAAAGGGAAATCTGGACAGAAAAAAAAGGTTTGCCATCCATTTAAACAAATTTAAATAGTCATCTGCCATGACATTTTTGTTTTCTTTACAGTATTTGTCTGTCCTTTTCAGAAAGAACATGAGGAAGCAGAACCTTGTTTACACAGCCATTGCGGGTTCACATATTCATTTTATAAAACATTTTTCACTAATCCGCTTATCCTCACAAGGGTCACGGACGTGCTTTGGAGCCTATCCCAGCTGTCTTTGGGCACCCAAACACCCAGAACTGGTTGTTTGGAAAAAAAACTATTTAGTGACCTGTCTCTCTGATGGCGTCCAATGCTCTCATCCTGTACTGGTACTCACAGGTAGCTGCAACACACACACACACACACACACACACACTTATTTCAAAGAATAGAGCTATGTGTGTGTAAGACTGGATTGATAATGCCAGTCCAAAAGCAAAATTCCAATTTTAATGGGCAAAAACTGATTTTCATCCAGTGTCTATCTCCATGCATACTGCAAGTGACACATACAGTATACCAAATGTCGATGTTCATATTCACAAAACACGAGAAGCAACACGAACACGCAGAAACCCAAAGTGTAATCTTTAAAAAAAAAAAAAAAAAAAAAGATATTTGGACTATATTGAAACTCTATACATTTCTAATGTAGCATATTTATCACATAGTGTAAATCCAGCTTGAATGTGTAGTTCGTGATGAACAAACCTGATTTTAGCCGCCCATCCTCTGGAGACAGCAGACGAGGCTCAAAGTGGATTTTCTGAACTTGGCACAGTTTGGCTTCGATTTCTTGCCTTAGCTCCTTCAACAAAAACACAATGGAGCAGCAGTACCAAGACGGTCACTATGTATTACTGTACTTCAGAAGGGCATGTTACCTTTGGAGCATTGTGACCAATGGGAACGTGGGGTCCCCGCCGAGATTTCATGGCCAGTCGCATAATTTGCCTTTTCACAAAGATGAACAGCAATACAAAGACCTAAAAGAAAAAGACAAGAATAACACAATGGCTTCATCCATAGAAGGCTTAATATTGCACCCATCAATCGCCACAACAGAAACATGCCACCACTAGATTCTGATGATTACAACATTCACAGTTACAATAATGAGTGTTGTTTTGTATTTTTAGTCCTGGAAATACAGGAAACAAGTTCTGGTGCATCATACCAAAAAGTGACATTAGCAGCTGTGGAGACTGTTACTGGACAATCATGACTCAGCTATTATTAAGCGAGGGCTGAATAAATGTCGTTGTACTGAGCCCGACTTACCAGACTACCAAAGGCCATGACGAGCACGACGTTGACGCTCGACAGAGGAGAATCGCTTCGCATTTTACACTTAGACTTTTACTTTCACTCCTCCCCAAAAAACAAAAAAAAAAAAAAACAAGCGCGACAACAGTTGCAAGGGTGCGTACGCGTCTGCTTACGAGTCGTCTTTCGAGCGCGAAGTGCGGCGCTACCGTGCAGCAAAACGACACTTTAAAATGCACTTTTAAAAAGTTACGGCTCGGAGAAATGTAAACGTTGCTTTTGAAAAGTTACATGTCGTCGTCGAGTTTGTTGACTTCCGGGTTGGTCACGTGATGTCAGTGATGTTTAGTGACGGCTTCTTTCCTGCTGGTTGGGAAGTTAACGTAATTTAACATAAGAAATTCGGACAACAGCGCCATTAACAACACAATTTAAAACAAGAAAGTGCTATTATACATGTCCATGTCACCCTATTGTATTTGTGTTTTACCAAACCCTTTACTGTAAGGCAGGTCCAAGTGTTATACCTGTCAACCATTTTCCCATACAACAATGGCGCTTTTCTTCCATTGTGTGCTCATCCGTGGAAGGCCATCGAAAAGCTGAATGTGGGCAACATTTGCATCAATCCCTTGGGGACACTGAGTGCTTTCTTGTGTCAAGAACAAGGGTGGGTGTCAGTGTTGGAGTCAAACTGAGAGACTTTGTGTATAAGACCTCAAATGCCTCTTGGCCATTGATTGATTTCAGGGTCTTGGGACATGGCCTGCAATGAGCTCAATGCTGCCTGACTTTTGACACTCGTCAGTCATTCTAGAAAGGTGACATGAAAACCAGTCTGTCTGTGCCAGGCTGCCCATGCAAAGAATAATATGTCGACCATCCAAGAAACAGCGTAAGTGGAACTGCATTTCTCATGTCTCGACACATTTACGTTTTCATTTAATTGAGTTGAAGGATTTATTGTATTGGGAAATGTTTCCCATCTGTGTTTTTTTTTCCGACAAATATTTACCGGAACTATGACTTTACTCCTGCATCACCGTCGTCATACGGCCATTTTGACTTGCATACGTAGCCGCTGTAAGAACGGAACTACATCGTAAAACACCGACCTGTAATCAATAATCTGATGCCGACACCTATCGCAGAATATGACACCAAATTTAGGTTGGATCCTTGCAATTCTGACTCAGTCATAATTGCTGGCCTCAGGTCACTTTGGCATTCGCGTTGTGCTTGGCATTCGTGTCTTGCCACGGTGTTATGCTACGACGTTACGAACGGTGTGCAGTTTATTACCTAAATGCGTGTTTCATTCAAAACATTTACTGTAACTATGGCTTAATTTCTGTGTTCGCGTAAGGTTAGTGACGATGGCGCGTTCTAATTTCGGTACAAATTTGGGATGCATTGCTGCCGTAAGAACAAGCTCACTCACCCAGTTTAAGATTTACATGTAACAAAAAAAAAACACGTCAACATCCTCTGTAAGCCTTTCTAGCCACAGTACCATTAGAAGCTTCTAGTAGAAACTGAAATGACAACCATGTGGTCCCAAAACCTCAACCAAACTATCCTGCATTTTTGACTGGCACCAATGTTCAATTTGGGAAGACAGTATACCTGGTGCCATGTCTTTGACGCCTGCATCCTAACACTCATTTGTGTCACAAAAATGACACTTAAACTTAGTTCAAAGGAGCCACGTGAGCACTCATGAGTGGCGCTGTCAACAGAGGAGCGATGGACAGCTACGAGCGCTCAGTGACGTGAGCGTTAAATATAACTATCGCTCCATTCCAAATTACTGGGAAGTGGGGGAAAAAAAATCCAGTTCCGACCTCAAAGTTTTCTAGTTAGAAATAAACTAAAAACCCGCTGACGACTTCGACAAACATGTCACACGCTGACAACAACTTCATGTTTTTGTTTGGCAGCCTCCTATGCTTTTTTGGCATAGATTTGTTCAACTGACTTCATGCAGTGCGACTGCAGCAACTTTACAGCACTGATTTGTAGTTCTATTTCATAAAACCAATAAATGCAGATGAATATGTATTTTTAGATTCTATTTTACTGCCATTGTAGATGTCCTATTTCTTTATCGTGGTGAAGTCACGGCACATAGATTTTTCACCAACTCCCCTAGTAGAAACTTCCATTGCAGGTTTCCAAGTAGGAGATCGGAAATGTCCAAAATAACCTTCCTGTTTATACATTTAAAAAAATATATGGTTGAAGTGAAAGTGCACTAGACTTTGCGTGCTTCTTGGTGATAGAAGACAAATCATCATCAAACGCATTAAAGTTACCGGTACTTGATACAAAAACAACGTGCCATCGGTTAAGGGAAGTTGAGCGACATCCACACATACCGCTCTTTGGCAACTCCGTAATACGTCAGTGGCATTGAAACAGGAGTTTAAAGAGATTATCCTGCTAACGTTTCAAAAGAAGAATTCATGGCGTAATTGATTGTCGGTTTTACCAATTGTCTATCACGGAAATTCCTATTCTGTCACTATAATGACTATTGTCACCAGAGATGTCATTTAGTGG
The DNA here is from genome assembly GCF_054856545.1 of Hippocampus guttulatus. Taxonomy (NCBI): domain Eukaryota; kingdom Metazoa; phylum Chordata; class Actinopteri; order Syngnathiformes; family Syngnathidae; genus Hippocampus; species Hippocampus guttulatus. The sequence goes on along the minus strand of NC_141266.1, from coordinate 17,091,839 downwards.
TATGCAAAAGTGTTGAATAGGCCTATAAAAGGCTTAGCCCTCACAACAATGCTCCATATTACACAACCCGCATCTGATAATTTCCCCATCAAGCTAACATTACAGGATGTATAGGCATACGTGCTCATGCTTTGTTGTGCACGTCAACCGAGAAGTGTTCTTTTACATGCAGTTATCCCAGCTGGTATTTCTGCTGTCTATTTGAGCCCATTGTGTTGTCTGTTTCCAATTAAAGTACCTCTGTCATTATGTATTTGGATACCCGCCAGCCTGCACGATCAGACTCTGGTTAGCCTGAGGTACGTAGAAATTGAATGAGTCTTAATTCACGGTGAGATTGGCGCAATCAAGCGAGCTGAGGCGTGTTTCCCATGATGTCACACCATGCATGCTTGGAGATGGTTGAAATGTGTGTGTGTCTGTGTGTGTGTGTGTGTGTGCGCGGCTGTTAAATAGCTACACATTAAACTTACACCAGGAATGTGAGCCTATGAGATGAGGAAAAGAGTGAGAAAACAACAACGGAAGTGGGTGGAGAGAGAGAGAGAAACAAAGAAAGTGAGAGAGGACAAGAAGACAGACCAGTGTGACCGGTTTGCGTCACTGTAGACATCCCAGTGTGCAATGCTAACAGGCAGACTGACTGAGTGAGAGAAAGATAGACGAGGAGCTGATATCATCCGACTTACAGGAGTTGACTTGCGACAAAGGTAAGGCGCATATTTGAATCCCTGGATGGAAGAACACGTTTGAATGAGCAGGTGTGTGTGTGTGTGTGTATCGTCGTCCGAGTTGAGGTGTACATTTGAGCTTTTTCTCTTATTTCCACGGTCAGTCGCTGTGAGTTTGAATTGGAGCGAGCCACGTTGCCCAGGTTACCCAGATGGGAGGCTCGTGATCAAGCAAAACAGGTGTATCTGTAAGATGACACTTGCTTGCATTCGAAAGCTCCACCGGGGAGACTTATGCATATACATTTACGACTTACAAAAATAGTATTTGTCTAATATGTACAATTATTAACCAAAGCCATTTGTTCAAGTGCTATCTCGGTTTGCCGACAGTCAAGGGTGGTGCCACTGCTTTCCTTATCCATCTCTGTTTTTCTCATTATGGTTTGTATGTAAATAAATACATGCGTCGTTATCCACTTGATCTGATTATGTCTTCCCACCGCCAAGGTTTCGGTGAGTTGTTGACTATCTCTAGGTGTGTAAGAATATGAGCTGCACACAGACTGATTGTGTCACATTTCGACATTGTTGTGCCTCACTGGATTGCAGCGGAGTGAGTTTTTCCAGTTTTTGTGTGCAGGTTGAGCTGACAGTTACAGTATGAGCAATGCATGTTACTAGTGTAAACAGCTGTTCTCATGTAAGACGGCGCATTGTACAGCCTTGCATGAATGGACTCATTTAAGTGGTGTTTTATGTTGTTGTTTTGTTTTTTTTCGCATAATTTGAAAGCTAATCTTGGGCCTTTATTTAATCGAGTTGTCTCAGCATTCCTTGTCTCTCTCCACCCATTGGCCATTCTGTGCAAAGTTGTGTTCCTTATCCTCAACCGCTCTATGATTTAAGTTTGACCATTGTGAGAAGCCACAGCTGCCACATATCCACATATCACAACATTCCATTTCGATTTTTTTCTTTCTTTTTTTTCTTCATTTTTTTTTTGTTTATGCTTGGCAGGCTTCGGGAGCTCGTCGTTCAAGCCCTGCTGGGGGACTAAAGACTTCCATGGACAGAACGACATAGAAATGACGACAACCAGACAGCCGACCTTAGCACATAGGAAATGAACAACGTTTAATTCACAGCAGTCTGCAGGAATATAGTGTAGGCGGAACAAAATGAGCTCAAGCTGCTTGCTGCTCTGCAGTCATTTAGAAAAGTCTAAATAAATCCAGTGCAGTCATCAATTCTCTTTTTCGGGATTTGACTTTTGTCAGGTAGTCATTAACTTTGTTTATGCTCTGACAATGGATGTGTTCTTGCTGCATGCTCCAGTGACTGAATATACCAATCAGAGGTCTTTGGCATGCTTAACTGTCAGATCGGCCAACTCTCTCTCTGGCAGCCTCCCTCGCAGGCCAGGTGTTAGGAAGGACCGAGCTTCATCCGCAGCGGTGGTGTCCAGAGATGTGGGAGTTAAAGAACGAGAGACAAAAACTGGATTCAATTGTTCAAGCAGGCGGGCCAGATCAATCGATGGCCAAGATTTCAGGGCAGGAGCCATGTCAGGCTATCAAGCATGGACAGTGAGTTGCAAAGGTTGGAATGAAAACAAGGTCTTATCGGGTGGCACAATCTCATCCAATCGGACTCAAAATGAGAAAATAGACAAGAAACCCACAGACTTTGGCATCAACAGAGGTCGAAACTCTAACCCTGCATTTGAGAATCGGAATGGGACTGGAGGAGAATGGAGGCAGAATTTGCCAAGTAGAAGTAGGAGTGTCGACTGGAAGTCAGGGGCAAGCAGCCCTGATCGAGAAGCACGGCGATCCAACATAGCTGCATTGCTTTGTGACGAAAACAAAGCGAGTGGGAGGGATACTGAAGGCCTGAGAGGCAGCTCCACGTCTTCGTTTCAGACGTACAACTCTGCAGGTGTTTCTTCAACTAGTCAGAAAAATCCAAAGACTTCAAGACTAAAGTCGGCCCCGGAACTCATCAGTGACTCCATCGAGACTGGTTCTTTTGGGACTAAAAGAGGCCAGAGTATATTGGAGCGTATCGAGAAGCTTTTTGGCCCATCTAAAACTGAGGACTTCAGCAAAGTTAGGGATTTCTCTTCCCTTGAAAGAAACTGGCGTTATGGAAGGGGTGGAGCTAAAGTGCGCCATCGCTCAGGCATCAGCAGTTTGCCAAGCTCATGTGACGGGGAGACGGGAGATTTCACCAGTGCACTTCTCGACACCAAGACTGGGGGCTCCGTTACTTCACCATGTCCGAGGACCAGGGCAAGATTACCAGAGGGACAATGGGAAGAACGGATCTATGAGAGGTATTCCGACCACGGTGGAGTTAGCGCAGTTATCGGGTCTATTGAGACAATGTCTCTAGACCGAGCAAGGAGCAGGAACACCAGAGCTTGTCAGATTAGATCGGACAGGGCTGCCCGCTCAAAGGCTTTATCACAGAAGACATCTTTTTCGGGACTGTCTGAGACTAACCGGATAATTGGGACGCGGTGGGAAAAAAATATGCTGGATAAGGGAAAGGCTGCAGCAGAGCTTGAATTAAAGGTTTATGAAGATGTGTTTGAGTCCAATCTGAACATCAACGGGGTAGGGTGGAGGGTTCACCCTGATACGCAGTCCCCCTCGGTCAGTGTCAGAAACAAGATCAATCAGTTTGAGGCTCTGACACAGAAAACCCAAACATTTGCAAAGGGCCAGAACATCATGCCCCGAAGGGCTTTTTCTGTGCCCACAAGACTCAACACTGCCCATGATGGCTTGAAGAGTGAGTCAGAGAAAACAAGCGGTATTCTTGGTGACAAGTCGATGGGCCTGAGAGGGTTGGGGGAGACAGATAGAAAAGCTGAGGCGAAAGTAGGTCAACTGAAAAGTCAGTCACAAAGGTCTTTGTCAGTGGACGAGATTGGACAAAGGTCCATGGGGGATTTGACAAAGATGGAAATGACAACTATGGATCTTGTTTACAAATGCACAGATGTCAGTAACTATTCTAGGTTCAAGCATACAGTAGGATCACCCCTCAAAGAAGTTCGTCACTTGTACATAGACGAACCAGACTCTTGTATAGTCTCAAGGGATCAGGACCGTAGAACGAACAATACAGAGTCATCCATATTGCTGAGCTCAAGTGACCCTGAGCCACGCCCGTATGCCGAGCTGTCTGGGATAAAGAAAGCAAAATCTCCCGTGATTATTTTGGCAGTTACTGATGATGACAAGACTCCAACAAACTCTCCGAACCACTCGCCCTCAAGCTCTCCTATCCCACCGCCAAACAATGGCCCTCAGCTTCCAATGACTGAAAACACAAAAGCAGCCAAAAACCCCGAACGAGAATTTCCAACCCCCGTGCAACCCCTTTGCACCTCTTCCCACAGCAAGTTCTTTCCAGATATCACTGACAGTGATTCAAAAGGGAAGAAAAACGTGTTGGATTTAGATTCTTGGGTTGCCGGCTTTAATGCCTGGAAGCAGGATGAAGCTTTCGACAAAGATGATGACGACGACGACGACGACACGGAGAAGGATGACGATTCCTACTCCGATTCAGACTCTGGGGAGTCCTCCGTTACCATCACCAGCAACATGAGCCTGTCAGATCGCAGGAGCTTCTCTCTCAGGTACGTACAGAAAAAAATAAGAATCGAATCAGTCGTCATCATTTCCTTACTTGACAACCCTCGCCCCTGCAGCCTGGCGGAATTGTGTCACTTCACTGGCGCTGACTCAGAGTCAGAAAACGACATCGACGAGATCCCGGCGATGGGCAGGAGGTCGGCTTCACTGAGCTCTGAAGTGTCTGCGCTGTCATATGTGTCTGTGCTGCCCAGCGAGGAGCTTGACAAGCTGCTGGAGGATGTCAGGAGTCTGGGCGACAGCAATCTGCAGGTGCACATGCTCAGAATGTAGCTGGGGAGCCTTTCCCAACTGGCTTGACTGACGGGTACCACTGTAACTGATCCCAACGCTGATTTTAAATTCCTTCCCAAGTGCTATTAGAGTGGAAAGATAGCTGTGTGATGATTCTGTAATGCCTGGAGTGGAAGGTAAAGTGTAACTCATTGCAGAGGCACCTGGCAAAGTGTCGTGGCCCAAGGTAGCACGGCCGGAGCGCCAGCACAGGTTGGGTGGGCAATACTTAAAGGAGGCCCAGCATTCCTGCATAAAATGGTCACGTGGTACAAGATGACATGCTAAATTGTCACCATACTTGACCGTGACTGTCCAGCACTTTGGCTCACACAGTCCAGTCCAGTCCCGTTTCTCGGCATTTTGTATTCACCAGAAATCAAGATTGCTCATCTAATGGTTATTCTTAACACTATCAAGACTGCTGATCAAACTTTTATTTCTAACGCAGGATGATGTGCATGTGGTTGTCCTCCACAAAGAGGTGGCGGTCGGCCTGGGCTTCAGTATCGCAGGAGGCGTTGACCAGAACAAACCAGTCAGTGTGAGTAAAATACCTTTGAAAAAATATTGTCTCTTGATTGTGTCTGGACTTTTTTTTTTTTTGACATGTGGTTCTTCACAGGTCCACAAGGTGTTTCCCACCGGTGTGGCAGCACAAGAAGGCTCCATCAGAGAAGGCGACCAGGTCCTATCCATCAACGGCACTGCCCTGGGGAGCCACACTCACTGGGAAGCTCTGAGGGTCTTGAGACGGGCCAAGACTCGAGAGATGGGAGTGGTGGTACTGAGAAGGGGCGGCGTTAGGAGCATCTCGAAAGGGGACGAGGGTCAGGCTGAGGAACCAACGCCGACTCAGACTTCAGAGACTGGTTAAATTCATTATACAGTGGATATAAAGTCTACACATCCCTGTTTGGATGCCAGGTTTTGTGATACGACAAATGAGACGAAGATAAATCATTTCCAAACTTTTTCCACCACTGATGTCACTTTATTTAATGTTAATGTTGAGGGGAAAAAAAATCTCTATTTTTGAGTAGGGAACTAAAAATGTACAAAAGCGATAATGTGGTCGCACAGGCTCCTATAACTGGAGATGTTTCAAACTCCTGTTAAATGGGATTTAGCACACACCTGCTGCCCTTTAAAGTGCCTTTGATTAACTCCAAATAAAGTTCAGATGTTCTGGTATGCTTTTTCTGACGTTTTTCTAGTTGCATCTTACAGCAGTCTGCAGAGCGGTTCCACAGCATCAGAGTGGTCTGATTGCATCTCATGGCGCGGCGGCATGGCTCAGTGACAAAGTGGTCGTCTCTCAACCCAGAGGTTGTGGGTTCGATCCTTTGTGACCATGTCGAAGTGTCCTTGAGCAAAATATTGGAGCACCAGTTGCTTCTGATGCTGTGTCAAAACTTGAAGTCAGCGTGAAGCGCTTTGAATGCCTTATTGGTGGAAAAGCGCTATGTAAGTGAAAACTTCAAAGGTATCGGGAGAAATAATTTACCAGGCATTAAAGACCATAGGACACAGTGAAGATGGTCATCATCACATAGAAAATATGACACAGGACATGACACTAAACCAAGAACTGGACTATCCTCCAAGACTATTGCGGAGATGGGAAGGAAACTGGTCAGGGAGGACGCCATGAGGCCCGAAAGCAACATTGAAGATCCCGCAGGAATTTGGGGCAAGTACTGGGTGTTTAGAACCTGTGACAACAATCTTCTTTCTTCTTTATACCTCTGGGCTATGGGGTTGACTGGCAAGATGATCTTCCATGCTTACGTTATCTTCAAAAGGCAAAACATCTGGGCCTGGCTACATTTTGCACTTGCGGATCAGCCAAGCGCATGTTGGAAATGTGTTCTGATTCGTTGAAATCTAGGTTGTATTTCATTTTAGAGGTCTGTTGGGCACTGTGTTGTCTTAACACTACTCATCAGCGAAAGAACACTAGACCTACAGTGAAGCTTCGTGTGCTCTGGAGCTATTTTTCTTCAGCTGAACTAATGAACAGTTCCAAATACCAATCAGTGTTAGCATAAAGGCTTGTGCTAAGCAAACAACTTATTTTGGGGGTTAATCAGAGGCACTTTAAATGGTGGCAGGTGTGTGTTGGCTCTCATTTAACAACTTGAATGCCGGTGGTTCATTTTTATTTGGTTTATTTTTACCTCCCCTTGCGAGATTTTATTTTTCTTGTTGTTCCGGCTCTAGGTCACATTAATGGTGCTGAAAGGTTTGAAAGCATTTATGATCTTGCAAAAACCGGGAATTTCAACAGGCTTTTGTAGACTTTTCGTATCCAATGCACGTTTGAATCTTAAGCAAGATCACTGTTGTGTATTTAGTTATTTGATTTTGTCAGGTCAGTGTATGCGTGTGCATCTGGAGAAGAAAAGCAGAGATCTGGGATTCAGTCTGGAGGGAGGCTTCGGTCTAGGGGACAAACCACTCACCATAAAGAAGATCTTCCAAGGTACCTTGACGAAAACCTCAAATGTAGGTACAGTACATCATATAGTTCATTTCATTGACCTTTGCTTCTCCACAGGTGGCCCAGTGGACAAGATTAGTCCCGGTGACGAGGTGATGGAGATTGAAGGAGTGAGCATGGTGGGGATGAGGCGCCTGGAGGCCTGGGCTTTGATCCGAGGACTTCCCTCCGGACCCGTGGATGTGGTAATACACCGGCCCCATAAAACCTCCGAGCCAAAGGGATTATAAACGCAAATCTAATATGGACTACTTGATGAACTGTTCTGGGACAATGCCATTTGTAATCCAATTTACACCACAATAATCCTCACATTTCTCAAAGCCTGAACAGAAGAGGCACACCTGTTTATGAAGGTGTGAATTTTACTTCCATTTTTGAAGGTGTTTAACATGCATCTACCTCAAGGCCACGTGGCACGTGTATGTGAAGGATTGTAGGATAAACTGTGAACCGATGCTAACAGCATTTATAGCTTTTATTGTTTTTTTTAATAAAGCTTCACTCAAATGGATGCGTTTTCTTTGTGTAGCCTGCAGATGGCGGTAGAGTGGCGCATGACGTAGTTTGGTTTAGTACTATTGTGTCATTTTGATAAAATAAGTATAATTAACTGAGTATAGATCGATGAACAAAATGATGTCGCAAAAAAATAAAAAGTTACATTTCAAATTTTTCCAAGTATGTTAGCAAACAAGCACTGCACACGACACACAATGTGATAAGAGAAGACAATCACTCAATCAATCAACAATACACAATGTTAAGGAGAAATTAGGTCTTTAAAAATAAGCGAAAATTCTTGATTTGCTCGGTATTTTATCAGGAGCTTTTCTTTTTGCTTCAGCTTTTTTCAGATGTATCAGCAACAGCATGCTCCACGCAGTGATTTAAGACCTTGCACAATTCTTTTAGAGTCCAGAGTGCAGTGAGATTCGCCATCATGACATCCACTGCGCCAGTAATAAGATAATTAAAACCAAATGAATAAATCTTTCATTCGTCATGACCCAGATTAGATGGATTTAGACATTTACTGTGTATTGCTTTGCTCTCTCTGGCTTGAGCTCAGAGTTCAACAGAACCGGTCAAATGGTCTATTTTCACTGCCACCTACTTTGTTTTGTTTGTTTGTCCGCACAATTCCACCCAAAATGAACACAACCAATTTCCACGAAACCCTGGGGAGAGCTTTGCCCTTTCTGCCAAATTTTAACTTTATTGGCCTGAATGACAACATTCAGGAATAGGCCTCATTCAGAAGGGTGTATAATGTTTTTATTTGTATTATGAGTAGTAGTAAGCAGTAGTAGTAATTAAGAACAATACTACTCATTATCATAATTGTTAAAATTGTCAAATTATTGATAGGTTTGTACATTTCTGATTTTTACACTTTATTTGTTCGGTTAATTCTTCTATTTATTATGAATAGTAGTAACAGTGCAGTATTTCTCATTATTTCTGTTTAAGATTTCTAAATTAATGCAATAAAAAGTCATGGAATCTTTTTTTGATTTTACTCTATGTACTATATTGTGTGGGTCTCTCTCTCTCTCTCTCTCTCTCTCTGGATATATATACTGTATATATATATATATACCTGTGTGTGTATATATATATATATATATATATATGAAAACAGTCCTTAAAGAATAAATGCAAATATATTGAATCTGAATTGTTAAATACAACTGAACTGTACTTGGGCAGTTATTCTTTCATGCACCACTAGAGGGAGACTGATACAACTACCACACTTTGAGAGTCACTGTTCTATACGATTAGTAATGTTTTAAGAAGTCATCACTATCATCATAATGATATAAAGGTAGTGGCAGTCAGAGTGGAAGCAACATCTGTCCTCCGTTCTCCATGTTGATGCCGTCAGCAACCAATGGTGCGAATGTGTGCGCTGTGACGAGCTGGTAAATGATTGTTAATGTCGGAGCAGCTGGGCTGAAAAAGGGAGGAAGAGGCCAGTTGGACAAGGAGATGCTACTTGTGGAAGCAGCGCCTGCTGACGTCCAAGCACCTGGCGGTCATGTTGAAGCGATGTGTCTTCCGGGTGAGGAATGCTCTGTTGAGAGAGTGCATGGCCGAGTTCTTGGGCACTTTTATCTTGATGGTGAGTAACATGCTGATCAGCACATTTGGATTTTAAATCAACTGTCAAAGCTGCTATGATACTCAGAAAGGTGTTGTACCCTTGACAGTAATAAATCGAGTCATTATGTAGTGTATATTATTGTACTCTATTCGTATGACCCAAGCATTGTGGTGACAGCAATCCAATTCGACAATTAGTAAGTCCTTTGAGGCAACGTGATGTCATTATTTCCACAAAATTGCTTTATGACTATGATATGGCTGTCATCGTCTTATAAATAATTCGGAGTGTATAATGATAGGATATTGATACTTTTCTGCTGCAATATTTCTATATCTACTGGAAGTGAGACACGGTCACTATAAAAACCATTGCATTTTAGCATGGCTACTAATTTTTAAAATCTCTAAATAACACAATTCTTCGTGTTACAGGGGGGAAAAAATTGAAAATTACATCAAAACTAATCATGTGTCAACGTGACCCCGCTGCATGTTCGTTTTTTTTCCTCCGCTTGACGGGACAGTGTGTAGAATTTAGTATCATCTAGTGGTGAACTAATAGAATGCAACGACTCGAGATCGAAACGCGTGCAATATGAAGCACGCACACGACAGTCCCTCAGAGAGCACATACTTTGTATATCAACCACCCGTTTATTTCAGCAGAGGTACAATCAAAATGTTATCGCTAACAACTTTTATTATTCTTTGTAATAGATGGAGTAAATGCATCGCATGATGTGACACATGCTTTTTTTTTAATGTTGAGGAACTACGTTCGTTAAGTTTGTCTTCTTCGGCTATCCGTAGCATAAAGATGGTGGCGAAACATGGCGGCTTCCTGATAATTATAACAAGCGATTACGTAGTGACCAGCAGTTGCATTAAAAATCAACACATGACACTCCCTTTGAAGAAATAATAAAATAGTGGACCTGTGCTCTGTGAAATTATAGCATGATCTTGAAAGGCCCTCTAAAAGACAGCGGATTAATGTCATTTGATATGATGAATTAATCTCTCTTGGGCAGTTAGACTGAGCGGCAGATTTTTGTCTGCATTGTTTAAGGACAGAGTTTCATCTAGTATTTAAATTTTCTTTTTTTTTTTTTTGTCTGTGCCACCAAGCTTTTCGGCTGCTCAGCGGCAGCCCAGGTGAAGACCAGCAGGGAGACCAAAGGCCAGTTTTTGTCCATCAACATGTCTTTCTCAGTGGGCGTAATGTCGGCGATGTACCTCACCAAAGGCATCTCAGGTGCTGTACAAACTTCAGTCCTTTCCTTACACTAATATTTAAACTATACGGCATCACCTAGGTGAGTGTAATGCCCAGCATTAAAACCTCAATGTGACATCATGCTCTCTTTCTCCCACTGTCACTTGTCGCTTCTGCAGGGGCCCATCTGAATCCGGCCGTAACGCTCAGTTTCTGTGTGTTGGGCCAGGTGCCATGGAAGAGGATGCTGCCCTATTGGCTCTTCCAAGTTCTGGGAGCATATGTTGCATCAGCGCTTGTCTTCATGGTCTACTTTGGTCTGTCTTTTGGCTCTCGTACTATTTTTGGGGAGTTTTGGATCTTGGACTCCCTGTAATGCGTTAGTTTGAATCAAGTTGCAAAACAAAGTACAGGTATGAGTAAAACTATTCCAGAATAATTCAAGCTGATGAATGTCGTGATATTTCTACTCCAAGGCATACTCCAAGCAACAAAATGCAGCAATTGTAAGATAAGATTAAGCTTCAGGAGCACAACAGTGGGAACATTCATGTGTTACGCAACAGCAAAGAGCAAAGTGTTAACGCTGATTGTCAGGATAATAAAATAACAAGTTATCTTTTAAAAAGCCAGGATAAAGGTAAAATCTACAGTTACTGTACATCTACATTTGGAATATGGGAGGGTTTGTTTGCACAGAATGGTAAAAATGACAGCTCAGCTTGTGATCGTCACATGGCCAAACTGAGAAAACAGGTGAGCCATGATCAGTTGTTACCTGAGCCCGGAACAACCGTGATGTGATGTCATTTTCAACTGACAGCACTTGGCGAAAAAATAAAATAAAAAACTGGTGGATTTTGCTATTTAATTAACCCTTTCAAAGACGGTGGTTACTTCAGTGGACAGCTTAACGTGTTATCAGGTTTCAGGCTGCATGAATGGGTTAATATTCCACAAATACAATATTAATCACAATACCACAGGGAACACATGATTGTGAAGATTTTTTAGACTTAACTTTGCTTGAGTCATTAAATTGGAATAATTAAATACATGTTTTTTTTTGAAAAATTTGCATCAAGTATGGCAAATATTCAATACATTTATGAAAAAATTGCAAATGTATATAATTTAATATACTTTACCGTATGTATTTTAATAAATTAAATTATGACAACCAAATAATTGTTAATAGCTATATAAATAAATGTTACATAATACTTTTTTATTGGACTTAAATATTTCATAACCACAAATCTAAAATACTATTGATATATAATTTAATTATTTAAAACACAGCTTTTATCCATTAAATATTGTTTCTTCAAAAATTGATGTTTGATAGCAAATTAACATAAGACACAAAAAAAAGAAACATCAAAACAGGGTTTTAGTATTTAAGAAATGTTTTGGTGTTTGATGTAAATATAGCCCTAAAATACTACAAATATGTAAAATAAATATTACAGCGAAAATATTTGATCAAATCATACATTTATATCAATAAACGATTACAGTATTTTGACTTTTACTAATGAGAATGTTTTTTTTCTCCCCGTTTCAACCAAAGCAAATCTATTTGGATTTATGTCTTAGATGCAATCATGGAGTTTAGTGGCGGAATATTGACTGTGTATGGACCAAATGAGACGGCGTCCATATTTGCCACATATCCCTCCGAGTACGTCACCTTGGGCACGAGTTTCCTCGACCAGGTCAGTTTATCGCAATACTTTTCTACTGTATATTTATCGTTAGTGTCATAATGTGGCTGATGTTTGTCATCATCAGATGGTGGGCACCGGCATGCTCATGTTATGCATCCTAAGTCTGGACGAGAAGAGGAACACCCCGGCTCCTCACCAGCTGATCCCCGTTATCGTGGCGGTCGTCGTGCTGGGCATCTCCATGTCCATGTCGAGCAACTGCGGGGCGGCCATAAACCCTGCCCGTGATCTAGGACCTCGACTTCTTACACTGACTGCAGGGTGGGGCTCGGAGGTCTTCACGTAAGTACAAACCAACGAGATTGGGAAAGATCACGGCCACGATCAGGGATCAGCCACATTGTGTGTTTATGATTGCGGTTGTTGCAGTGTTCATGGTTCAAGGTCTGCTTGAGTGCAGCCTGATTGTTCAAATGCGATTTGGAAAAACGTGCAATTGTCTGCGTGTTAGAAAATAGTGAAAGAAGAAGTGAACGGTGATCACGTGACAACTTTTATCAGGATCAAAGTAGCAAGCATCTGATTACGACGGGTCATTTGTGTCAACTGCAAACATAACCAACTAGCCACCCTCGTGTCGTGAGTGTTGTTCGCATTGCAGACGGAAAGCTGTTGTGTAGTTGTACCTAATGAAGTGGCCAGTGAGTGGCTAAGAATTGACCACTATTGAGCAATCTAACCACGGATAGCAGGAGTGGTCGACTCTTTCGGAAAAAACATGCTCCAGATCGCACCGATGCTATTTGTTAGCCGGTCTAACATTTTGTCAGCATGAAGCGAAAGGGGCATTCCAAAAGGCAGGGCATATAAAAGGTGAATAGGGAGTGAATGTCATCTTTGTAAATGATGCCTCGTCACAATGTCTTAATTGTATCTGATCATACTAGTAATTGTAATGTTTGCTGTGCAGGTGTTACAACTACTGGTTCTGGGTGCCTCTGGTGGCCCCCCTTGTCGGGGGTGTTTCAGGTTCTTTAATCTATTTAATCTTCATCCAATGGCACCTGCCCGACTCGGTTCCCCCCAAAGAGACGGACACGTCCTCCAACGCCAGCGACGTCATTAAACGGGCCGCAAACACGCCGCTGATAGGGATTGAGTTAAAGACGGCGTCATTCTGAGACGGTCATGGAAAAGTCTTAACAGACATTCTTGTACGTCGTTAAGTTAGGAGGACTTTTTTTTTGTCTATATTTCATGCATCAATGAAGTGGGCTTCAGCTTTGTAGAAAAAGTGAAGGAATCTTGTGTCATAATGCTGTTTATATTTTTTTCCAGATTAATTAGAATTTAAATCGTTGTATTTATTTGTTTGTATCCGTTTTTCTGAGCTGGACTATATTAAAATGTTTTTGTTTTTCTGAAAGCTTTGAAATTGACATTTATTAATTCAAGTTAGATAGTAATTAATAATAGTTTTGAAAAAATAGTGTATTTTATAATATGAAATTATTAATTTGATTATTCTAAATATTTTAGCAAATTGTAAAATTCCATTATTAAAGGATTTTTTAAAAAACGGAATTAGATTTGTCTAATAATATTTAATGAAATGTATTTTATTGAATACCACTTTATACGTTTTATGAAATATTTTAATTCTAGATTTGTTTGGAAATTGTATCATTAATAATGTCACTGATGGTGTTGTGGTACACACTTGTGTGCGGGCGGTGTGGGATCGGTTCCCACTCAGTGACGATGTGAATGGTCATTTGTCTCGACATGTGCCCTGTGACTGACTGGCGACCAGTTCAAGGTGTAGCCTGCCTTTCACTCAAGGTCAGCTGGGATAGGCTTCAGCAACTCCCAGTGATCCTGTTCAGGATAAGAGGTGTCGAAAATAGATGGATGGGTGGATAGTAATGTTGAAAAGTTCTCTGGGAACCTTCCAACGGGTACTTTTAACTATATTAAATTAACTCCCACAAAACCGCATATTCTCATGTAATGAATCCGTCCAAAATGTTTCCTATTGTTTATCCTCCCTTGGCCTGCAACCCACAAGGCACCCTGGGGGACTGAGAGCCCGTGTGACCCTTTGCGAGTTGGAACATTGAATTCAGTTATTCTTTCACGAACCACTAGGGGGAGCCTGCATCATACAACCTTCAGAGGACACTAGATTGACGCATTAAAATAATACTCAGGGGCGTGTACCACAACAAAATTTTCCCACCCCGCCCCACCCACATCTTTCAAACCAAAGTTATATCACTGTATCGCTTCCATTATGCTGATGGAACAATAGAGGGCGCCACTAAATAGGACATTTCAAGTGGAAAGTGGATTTTAAAAAAACAAACTCAAATCATGTGTAAATAAACATGCACGAAGAATAAACTACAAGGAAAAGGAAGTTTAGATAAACTAAAGTGAAGCAGAGCAACATCACGGATGACTTTTCTCAAACAAGTAGGAAAATGGAAAAAGGATGCAGCTTTTCCTCTCCCCCTCCCATTCTCCATTATCCTCATCCGGCATCTACAACTACCAACCTCCTTGGTGACCTCAGGCAGAGTGAGGAAACGCGCGGATGCCTCCACTGGAAACATTTCACTGTTGCCAACTTTGAGGAGGTACGTTTGATTCAGTCAGTCACGTTTTCCTGTTCAGCCTTGTTCTACTTTTTTATGTTGTTGCTGGACTCAGCACTACTGTGTGTATTTGTGCGCGTGTGTCCATTATTGCTGCTGCATGATTTGCTTGATAGTAATACCAATTAATAATTTGTTGGGTTTGTTTTAATAACCATCTTTTTTTTTCACTTTAATACAAAAGACGTTATCCGGCTAGAAGTGACACAAGACTGACACATCAATGCGGATACAGTGCTGCCTTGAGATGAAACTGACTTGACGTTGCTTGCTGTTGATCCCACGATTTTCTTTTTTTTTTTCTTTGACCTGAGAGCAAAAATTGAAGATATGAGCGTTGTACAGTGAACACAACTTCACAACAGTAGACAATTCTTCAAAGAAGAGGCTGTCAAACTAAACATAAAACAAAGAGAATTACGCATTGTGGATTTAAAACAACCACAAACCTGCTTTCGATCAATTAATTTAGCCAAATGCTAATGACTAGCATCAGTGTTAGAGTGTTAAAACCCTAAAATATGTATTTCATTTAATTAAGGCCTGAGCAGCGACCACTGCGTGGTCTGTGTTTTGAGTTGAATTGATTAATTGAAGAAATAATTCTTTTTTTCCTTCATTATTATTGCTATAAACGAGAAATTACATTTTGAGGGCCTAAACATGCATGAAAGCTCACCAAACTCTGCATACACATCGGGCCTTTTGAAAATTGTAATATTTTAAAGTTGTCATTCACAATCACCCCCCAAAAAATGGCTCCGTTGTTCCCCCTCTGGAGCTTTTATTAGAGCCCCTAGCCTGGTACATTTTACCAAGTATATTTATTTTTAAACATAACATATTTACTTATTATCACTCGTGTTGTATGTTTAACTTATTTCCCTTAATTTGGTATTTACATTTACTTAATTGTATTTTTTTTATGTACTGTTATTTATTATTTCATTGTATGTAGGATTTTCCATTTCATTTTGTATTGTAACTGTGTATTTTTTTTTCATTTCACTTCATCTTCTTAAAATTTGATATTGTAAATGTATTTCACTCTATTTGATAGCCCATTTGAATGCATTATTTGATGTTTTGTCTTTTTTTTTTTTTTTTTTGAATACATATCTGTATATTCAATTACAGCTACTGTATGTATTACAGTATGGCTCAGGTGGACATCTCGCGTCCCGCAGATTATGGATTAAAATCTGAGCGAGCACCTATGACCAATAGTTCAAAGTGCCCTTGAGCAAGATATTAAACCCCCATTTTGCTCCTGGACCTGCGTCACCAGTAGATGAATGAGGGGGACCATGTTAATGCACTTTGAGTACCTTGAATGTAAAAAAAGTGCTGTACAACACAAAGCCCATTTCCCATATAAATGGAAATGGAAGGATATGGGTTTGTGTGTATGTGTGTGTGTGTGTGTGCGCGCGCACGCGCGTCTGTGGGCCCTGCAGAAACAACTGGAAGGTCATGAGTGGAGCACACACATCTGAGCAGAAAGGAACTGGAGTGAAGTCTTTGTGGAAATGAGATTACTTCACAAAAGCTAAATGCTAAATGAATTAAGCCTTAACTTCATAATTGTTATTTTGAGATTAGACATCTAATTAGATGTATTCAAAAATATACATTTTCGTTTTGCAAAATTTAAAAGGCCACCCCTGCATAATCGAATGCATTCATTGAAAAGGGTGATGAAATTGTCAAAATGGCAAATCTTGTGAGATGAGCCCCATTCAGACACAAAAAACTGTGCCAACACAAAATTTGTCAAGAATCGTTGCAGGTGTCACTATAAATTTGCAGTGGCAAACATTATTAAGTTTAAGACTTTTAGTTCTGATCAGATAGTGTCTTTACCTTGATATGACGAAGCAGCATTTGTATTTTTCACACGGCCTGTTCCAAGTGATTGTAAACTTCAAATTCGCTGGTAGCAGCTCATTTACCTTCGCTCTCTTAATTTCTTTTCATTTCTGAACCTGATGTCTGACATTTAACTGGACGTTGTCTGTGGCACACAACATTTGTATCCTCTCTCGTATTACTAAAGGAGCTTGGGTTTTCTCCATGTTGCGGAAGCATGAAGACAAACTGAGAAGCGAAAGAGTGACACGGGCAAGAGAAGAAACTGGAGCTGATAATCTCTCTCTCCCTCAGCAGTATTGATTAAAGGCTCGTCTGCCACGGCGTTAGTATCCGTTCGACAGAAGAGTCGACGAGACGTCCTCCTGGGCGGTACGGTGCCCTATGAGTTAGCACGTCTGCCTCGGAGTTCTGAGGTTCTGGTTTTGAATCTCCGCAACAGCCTTCCATGTTTTAAATGTTTCCCTAAGTCAAACGATCAACTCATCGGCAAGTTCTGTGTTTCTCTTGTAGACACTCTCATGGGCCATTGCAGAAGCAAGGAGGCAGCAGTGCGGAGATGTTTACAAAGAAACCTCCTCCAGGTAAGCCCTAGACAATCCATGGAGCTATATTCCATAATGTGTGTCCTCAGTAGGGCGGCGAGCAACTGGAACAACACATGCCTTCACACATCTATCTATGAATAGAGCAGTCGAAAATGACTAAAGCCATAATATCAGCTGTGTGTGGACAACTATTCCGTACATACTGCAGTGAAATCTCAATTTAATGGACGAATGGGGGGAAAGGCTCTTTTGTTAGAGCCAATTGTCCGTTACATCAAGGTACCGTATTTTTCGCACAATAAGTCGCACCCAAAAGCATTGAATTTTCTCAAAAGCCAACAGCACGCCTTACAATCCGATGCACCTTATATATGGATCAATATTCTGATTTCTTGGTTGTATTATTTTAAATGTTCTGGAAGGTGCTTTTCACAGCTGCAGTGGTTGTGAAGGCACTATATAAATAAACTGTATTGTATTGTATTCCCTTTAGAGTAGCTCCATCTACTGGATGCATTATGCAACCGCAGCCACTAATGTAGCTTCTATGCAGCTTATAATGGAATAATAGGAAAACAGTTTTAAAATAGGCCATTCATTGAAGGTGTGCCTTATACTCCAAAGCACCTTATAGTGCGGGAAATACGGTACTTTTTTTTTGTGGCTTAAAGACATACAATGTAGTACATAATTATTGTAAGTTCTGAAAATATTTTTATAACTGAATCAATCTCAATTTTTAGTAGGATACCCAAACATCAAAATATTCGATAGCTGCTGCCATGGCACTGTATAATACAAAGCAAAAATAATTTATGAAGTGCCACACGGGTTCCTGATGGTCCATCACGGTGGCGCCCGGTTGAGCCACTGCGCAACTTGATCCCCCTCAGCAAAGAGACCTTTGGTTGCCTTGGTCATTTCCTTGTTGTAAAATCGTGAAAAGAAAAGACTGCAGCGCATTGCCACATCATGAACAGGCTGGAGTCAAGAAGTGACGTGTTGATGATGATGATGGCTTTGGTCCGCTTTCTGTGCGATGTGTACGGCAGTGAGTATTAATGTCAACGACCTTGCCATTTGCCACTGCTGACTGAGACGCTGATCAATTTGAGGGCGCCGGCTGTGACATCGCTTTCCTCATCATCATCATCTTCATTCATCAGCTTGAACACATCGCAACAGTGTGACCCTTCCTCCAACCTCTGGACCGTCAGTCAACTCTTCATTGTGACGCCTGACTCGCTTTACAGCTATTGTGGATGTGTGGGACATGATTTTAGTCGCACGCTCACAAAAAAAGCAGCAGGAAGCCAATGATGGAAGTCGTTGTGTGTTTGTGTTAAAGCTCAGCCTGAACCACTGGCAACAAACGTGAGGACACCCCAAAGTGAAAATATCCCAAGATGCAGCATCAGAGGATTCTAAAATTCTGAGAGGACCGAAAAGCTATTCCGCATCAAACAAATCAACAGCTAACATTTTTAACCCTTTCATGCCCCCTGTAACCTGATAACATGATAAGCTGCCCACTGCAGTAAGCGCTATCCCCGAAAGGGTTAAAGTCCCTCCCAATAGGAAATTAATATTTAATAGAAAGTCGTAATTTAAGAGATGAATGAGCGTATGGTGCTCTTTTTGGAGTGGTTCACCTTCACGTTTTGTCTGACTGACTTCCTGAAATCGTTAGCATTCTACTTTGCTATTGTTTCGGAGCCCAGTTAAGTGGTATGGAGTCCCACTAAATTTCTTTCCATATAAAAATGCCACTTGACTGCAATTAGGATCAAAATTTGTCATTCTCCGTGACATTCTAGATATCGGGTCTTTCATCTTGAATCGATACCCATAGACTCGCTTATGTCTCCCGAGTCAGCCGGCAGGTTTGTCTGTAATGGAGCGTTATGGATTTCTACGCGCGTCTTCTCACATCGCAGTCAGCGTCGGGGCTCCGAATGCCTTCGCTGCTGTCAGATGTACAGTATTAAACACTTAATGGGCAGTTTGCTCAAGATGCATTCAAGTGACCGCTCAGCGTTCGAAAGGAAGAGCAGAGTTTCGAAAGGGGTGCTGGCACCTGACGGGAAGAGGGTTGGCATCTGCTTACTTGGAACTCTGAGGTACGGGGAAAATTGAGTCGTGACCAATGTTTTAGAAAAATCGTTTTTTGTATTACTGTGTGTCATTGTTTTGTATTTTGGAGAACAGAAGAATCAAAGAAGAATGTGTTTGTCTTCAGAAATGGTGAAACATCATGTGGCTCATTATCCAAGGTCACATATTATTTCCAAGAAACTGTATACTAGTTGATCTGTCACATCTATTCATCCATCCATCTATCCATCAACCTGTCATCACCATCCATCCATCTGTCATATCCATCCATCTACCCATCCATCTAGCCACAAATCTATGAACTACCATCCATCCATTTATCCCCCATTCATTCATCAATATGCCCATCATCCATCCATCCATTTGTCATCATCCGTCCACCCGTCCATCAGCCATCCATCTCTTCATCCATCTCTCCGTCACACACCCATTGATTCATCCATCCTTCCATCTATCAGCTACCATCCATCAACTATCATCATTATCAATCCTTCCTTCCACACATCAACCCACCCATCCATCCATCGTCATCCATCCATCCATCCAGCCACACATCTGTCAACTAACATTCATCCATCCATCCTTCCATCATCAACTCATCCATTCTTCCATCCATCCACAAACTCACCTAGCCATTCCTCCATGCGCCCATCCTTGTCTTCGTCCATCCCCACATCCATCCACTCCCGCAACAGTCATCAATCCACAATTTGTCATCATTGGCACATCTAAATAATATTTCAGAACTGCTAAGACACATCTATTATTAGTTGTGATTGAATGACACGTGCCTGGCGGGGATAATGACATCAGGTTATGAGTCAAGCCTGAACAAACGGCGAAAACTGCAGCGCATTTATTAATGTGTGAGCATGGGATTGCTCGTTAATCACGTTAGTTGTGCCGACTCTTCCTGTGGCCTCCTCGTTGCTTCTCATGTTGTCATCAGTCAAATCTGTGCTGAGAATTCTCTCCTATCCTCGGAGCAACACAGGTAAAGCGCTCTGCAGAGTCATTTCAGTTCAAAAGCGCTCTCATCAATATTTAAGGACGCTGATCGAAGCCGTAAGAATTTTGTTCTATCTCAGCATCACGGCACGTTTTGGATGAAATGCAACTAAATGTCCAGGATTATAAAGTGGTTCTTCTAAAACGTTTATGGTTGTTTGTCTACATGTGTAAATGAGCTTGTCATGTGTTTAATAATATTTGTATGTTTACATCGCACAATGTGTCTGTTGTGTTCCCGCAGAGGAGGAGAGAAGGGTCAGGGCCAATGACAGAGAGTACAATGAAAAATTGCAGTATGCTGTAAGTTCTCTTTCTCTCTCTCCCTGCTACACAACATTACGCTGTGCTATACAGGATTTGATCTGTGTGTGTGTGTGTGTCCTTTCCTTGTGCGCCTTCAAAATTCAACAAGAGTAACTGCATCACCACATCAAAGTACAACATCCTCACCTTCCTGCCCATCAACCTGTTCGAGCAGTTTCAGGAAGTGGCCAACATCTACTTCCTCTTCCTGCTCATACTTCAGGTGAGCGGCAGCCAAGAAGGAGGAGTGGGTCACACTTAGACTAAACATCCGCTGCCTGCTGCTCATTGCAGAAACCCGTGGAGGTTTCCCAGTCTACTGATTTTGCTCTTCGAGTCATGAGCGTAAAGAGCGCCGTTTGATACGAGGGTCATCGGGGTCATAATAATCTCGCACTCTAATTGCTCTCATATCCACTACTGAAACGCTCTCGCATTCGCTACTGATTTCTTTCGGTTTACATACACAAACACACTACTGGAATGTTTTCAAAGACCAGTAAAACTATTTTTTTACCTCATTTCACATGACTGAAAAGCTATCCCGCACACATGACTAAAACACCCTCACATTCTGGTGAAAATTGTTTTGCTTCTATAAACTACTGAAACACAGACACACTCCTAATATGCTCTGTCATGCACAACAGAAATTTTCTTTGCTTTCCATTCTCTATTGGAATGCTCTCACATAAACTATGGAAATGCGCTAACACGCTACCGAAACTCTCGCAGGCAATTGAAATATCACACAAGAATGAAATACTCTCTCTCACACTAATACCAGAATTCTTTGCTCATGTTCACCACTGAAAAGGTCTCACACACTACTGAAATGCTTTCACACACACACACACACTGTTGAAATGGTTTCGCACATACACACACAAGTGTTATTTGTTTTGCTTTCACACCACACTACTGGAACGCTCACACACAACATTGAAACACTCACACACACATACACACACGACTAAAACGCTCTCACACATTATACTGATTTTTTTTTCTCCCTCACATACACAACTGAAACACTCTCATGCACAAATGGAACTCCCCGGACAAACTACACTATTCAAACACAAACAGTGATGACCAAAATGCTCTCATTCGTACTGAATTTTTCCACTCCTATAGACAACTGAAACACTCTCACACAAATGAATGACTGTTTTTTTTTTTTTGCTAATACACTACTGAAAAACTCTTACATACATAACCCCGAAAGTCTCCGACACTCTGTTATTTTTTTCCGCATACTTATACGATTAAAACGCATTCACACGCACACCGCCGAAACACTTTCACCACCACTCAAATGCTCTGTTCAAAGTTTGCCAAATTGCGTTTCCTCATTCATTCTAACACGGTGGTGTATGCTCTCTATGATCCAGTTGATCCCTCAGATCTCCTCCCTGTCGTGGTTCACCACCATCGTGCCTTTAGCTCTGGTGCTGAGCATCACCGCTGTGAAGGACGCAACGGATGACTACGTGTGGACAACTCCGTCTTGCTTTAACGTCACACTGAAAGACATTTCCGAAAAGACTTTTGGGGTGAAACGCTAACATTTGTCTTCTTCTTTGGTGGTGCTTTTTAGTTTCGCCACAGGAGTGACAACCAAGTGAACAATCGTCAGTCTCGAGTGCTCATCCGTGGCTCGTAAGTTGTCAACATGGAGATATTTATGTACATGTATAACCTCCAATGGACACAGCAAACACATCTGAGTTGTTCAGTTTTACTTTCCCTCTCGAAAAGGCCAGCTTTGACAGTCTTGAATGTTTAATGTGTTGCTAATGCGTCTTTTAAATCATGGTGTTATGTAGAAGTAAGTAATATTGTGCAGCATGAAAGGGTCCAGCCTGTTTATTTCTGTCAAAAACATACTAGCTGAAAGGTAATACACATTTCTACATTTTATTTTTTTAAGTATCCTATTTTGCTGTTTCAGGCTTCAGAATGAAAAGTGGATGAATGTCCGAGTAGGTGACATCATCAAATTGGAGAACAATCAATTTGTGGCAGTAAGTAACTGTATAATCTCATGAGATTCAAATGTGTACCCGTAGGACAAAATATTAGCAACCGTTCTCACTAAATCAAAATAATGGACATATTGTTAGATTGATACTTAATTGACAATTCAAAAAAACAAACAAACTGTTATGTCCTTGATTGATTTACTGTTTTATTTCTGTACATCCGCCTCTGTTTGCAGGCTGACTTGCTGCTTTTGTCCAGCAGTGAACCTCATGGTCTCTGTTACATCGAGACAGCCGAACTGGACGGGTCAGTAAGCGCACTGCAACTTGTCGGTCAGCTGCAGATACAATAATTCATTTTATGAAGTGTTAAATATCTTACAGAGAGACCAACATGAAGGTGCGCCAGTCTGTCTCTGTGACATCCGAACTGGGGGACCCCAACAACTTGGCTCAGTTTAATGGTGACTTTTGAGCTGACTTTTTATGTATGTGTGCCCCCCCTCCCCTTTCAAGTATGATGTTCATCTCTCTGTGTGAAGGTGAGGTGGTCTGTGAGCCCCCCAACAATAAGCTGGATCGTTTTAGGGGGATGTTGTACTGGCGGGAGAAAAAGTACACTTTGGCCAACCAGAACATGCTTCTCCGAGGGTGTGTCCTCCGCAACACAGAGGCCTGCTACGGCTTGGTCATCTTTGCAGGTAGAAACATGTTTCTGGGCATGTGATGTACTCAATCTATATGTTAAGACAAGATTCAAAAGGTCAATACAGAGTTCAGGCTTCAGGACTGTGGCCCCACTATATGATCTACCCCCACCCATTATATCACGGAGGTCTGCGGTTTTTAGTGATTTGATCAGCACAACAAATGAGCAGCCACTGAACTTCACATTTTATGCTTGCAAATTGTATTTTTTGTGTGAAGTCATAAAAATGTACTACATGTGCTGAAACGGCATTTAAACATGGTTGAATTAAACATATTCCTAGCGATAAATAGGGATTAAGTGTACTAGTTTGTGACTCTTTTGTTGACGAAGTCCTGTACAAAATCACTTACGGAAAATGTCCGACCATTTGCCACAGCACATTTTAAATGACTTGAAAATATTAGTTCATTCCCTTGGGTTGTGGAAATGGGAATCGGTTGACTGTTTGTGCAGTTATGCTACATTAGTTATGCTGCATAACTACATATGCTCTCTGTCGCCGCCCCCACCCTCTGGAACACTCTACCACTACCACAACACATCCGCAACTGTACTGACCTCCAATCCTTCAAATCATCTCTTGAACTCACCTGTTCCGCAATGCTTTTAACACCTTTTAATCTCTTTTACCCATTTTTGCTTTTTTTGTTCATCTAAATGTGTTGTTTGTAAATCATGTATTCTTGTCTTTTAAGTGTACATTTTTATTCTCTTTTAAGCTCTTGAAAAGTGTCTGAGTATGATGAAAAGCCCTTTCCAATAAAATGTATCATTATTATTATTATTACAAAAGAAGATAACAAGGCTACATAAGAAGAAAATAAGTATGCAATTAGAATACAATTGGCTAATACTAGAAAACAAGCTAAAATGCAAATACAAACTAGGTAACTGTCTAGCTAATTAGCTAATGAACGTTCATCAGTTCAATAGTTTTTGCAGTCATGTTAAATAAGAATTTAACTAAGTAGTTAACTAACTAATGAGCTAAGTGGTCATTTAACCTCCTACCTTATTCATAAGAATACACTCTGTTGAGGAATTAATTAGCAAAACATAATAAGCTCCCAAGCTAACTAAGTAATGGATTGCTTTGGGCACTTTAATACTGAATAGCCAGCTAAGTAACTAGTGAAGTAGACAACTAATGTGCTTAATCAAAAGCTAACAAGTAAGGCAGTCAGAGAAGAAACAGCTTTGTTTTATAATTATTTTATATTTATGTTTTATAATTATTATAAAAGCCCACATGCTTGCTAGACAGCTATTTAACTAAATATCAAATTGGTTTCTAGCTAACTAGTTAGCTCGTTAGCAAAATAAGTAACGCCGCAGCTAGGATGGTGGTCAATACATTCCCGCCTGATTAAAATTGTCTCGGGTGACCTGTTCTTCTAATAACAGAACTACCTTTTGTACAATACGAAACTGATTGATAGTATTGAATCGCTTGTACGATTTTATGTGTTTGCTTTCCAGGCCCAGACACCAAGCTGATGCAGAACAGCGGTCGCACTAAATTCAAGCGTACCAGCATCGACCGTCTGATGAACACTTTGGTCCTCTGGGTGAGACACCTTCTCACTTTCATGGCCGACAGCTATTGGAGGACATGATCTCAGTGGATTTAGTGTCATGTCTGAAGGCATTCATTTTTCTCCTTGTCAGATCTTTGGTTTCCTGGTGTGCATGGGTATCGTTTTGGCTGTGGGCAATGCCGTGTGGGAGCGAGAGGTGGGCACACTGTTTCAACATTACCTACCTTGGGATCCTCCCGTGGATGGTTTCCTCTTCTGCGCTGTCCTCACTTTCTGGTCCTATGTGATCATCCTCAATACAGTGGTGCCCATCTCGCTGTATGTCAGGTGAGGAAAAGCCTACATGTAAGATAATGTCAACAAATTAACATTTAAATAATAATGCTTGATTTTGGAATCAAAAAGTCCTAATACTAAAGGACAATGTTATGTCATCATTTTTCAAGACTAAGGTCAGAGTTTGATGAGTTAGTAGCTCAAGTACGAAAACACACTAATATGCCACAATCAGATGGAAAGAACGGAGCTACTTTGATTGGCCCTGACTGAAGTTGGTTCTGACCACTCCCACAGTGGCGCAGCCCTTCCCTCCGAGCTATAAGTCAACTCTTTGCAGATACCCCATTCGCCATACAGAGGTCCATCGCATTAGAAGAAAAAGCTCTCAAGTACAGAGTAATTTTACTCAAACGTAATGTTCCTACTGTGTTGTACTTTGCAAAATTTCAATCATAATTCTTAATTTTGTGACTAAGTTGCAATTGTATATGAGAATGAAGCTGTGATATTATGAGTATAAAATACATTTTAAAAGAAAGTAATCATTTTACATGAGTAAAGCAAAATACAATCAATCACATTTGGAGGTTTTTTTATGTGTGTGCATAACAGTGTAGAGGTGATCAGACTGGGCCACAGTTACTTCATCAACTGGGACCAGCTCATGTTCTGCTCCAAGTGCAACACAGCAGCCGAGGCCCGGACCACCACACTGAGTGAGGAGCTGGGCCAGGTGGGCTTCCGCAGCAAAGCAGAGTGTAGTACAAGTGTGGAGGGAGTCAATGTTTGACATTATTCTTTGAATGCTCTGGTGTTTGACCCAGTTAATCTGCAACATTTTAGTTATTTTCAAACAGAAATGATTTCATTCAGGTTGAGTACATCTTCAGTGACAAGACTGGGACACTCACACAGAACATCATGAGCTTCAAAAAGTGCTCCATCAATGGCCACAGTTATGGTGAGTTGACACTCAGACATGCAAAATGCATTCTACCGAATACAGTGTATGACTTTTTGCCATCAGATTTTACCATAGCATCAAGCCAACAATTGTCCATTATACTTAAATATAAAACAGTACGTTCTATTTCTACATATCACATTTGTGTCACTTTTAGGGGAGGTAGCAGATCCATTGGGGCGGCAGCCAAAGGTCAGTATCCCCACCAAAAAATCTCCAGTACGTAAAAAGTCCCTAAACGTAAAAAATGCACATATGACTCTCAATAATCTTGACTCTCTTCCAGAGGTTGGACTTCGCTCCTTTCAATCTCCTAGCAGACCCAGACTTCTGTTTCTATGATGACACGCTGCTGGAGTCGGTCAAAGTGGGAGATTCTCACACTCAAGAGTTTTTCCGTCTGCTCTCCCTCTGCCACACCGTCATGAGTGAGGAGAAGAGCGAGGGTGAGGACCCAGGACGAAACACGATGAATCTGGCATAAGTGATCCATGACATTTTACCCTTTGAGTTTGTATGTGTCCAGGAGAGCTGGTCTACAAAGCCCAGTCTCCAGACGAAAGTGCTCTTGTGACAGCTGCAAGAAATTTTGGATTTGTATTTCGCTCTCGAACGCTGGGGACCATCACCACCACTGAGATGGGGCGAACCGTCACCTATACCCTCCTTGCCATCCTGGACTTTAACAACGCACGCAAGAGGATGTCTGTCATTGGTGGGACGGATGGATGGATAAATGGATGGATGGATTGGATAGACAAAACGAAGCATGATGATCCCCAATGTTTTCATTCGGTTGTTTGTTTGTCAGTCCGTAACCCCGAGGGCAGAATCCGTCTGTACTGCAAAGGTGCTGACACTGTGTTGTTGGAAAGGCTCCGCCCCTGTAAGCAGGACCTGATCAATATCACCTCAGACCACCTCAATGTGAGTCGCCAACCACAGGTTCAGTCAACCTCTTTGTGGGTAGACTCCTGCGTGTACCTGTGCTGCCATCTACTGTCACAATGGCAAAGCCGCCAATGCAAACATATTTTCAAGTGTCCTTCGTGCCAGTGTATTCAGGTTTTGCCTGTTTTTTCTTTTTTTTTATGACGACAGGAGTATGCCGCTAATGGGCTGCGGACACTGGCTCTGGCCTACCGGGACCTGACAGAGGAGCAATGGGAGATATGGTCAGAGAGCCACCAATGTGCTGACAAAGAAGAAGACTTGTTGTCAGCTGCCTATGAGCAAATAGAACAAGACATGACGGTCAGTCCACTCGGTTAGACTTTTGTGCCAATCTGATATGAATCGAGTACGACTACAGGGTGTTTGTCTCTCAAATGGATACTTTCCACTTTCCTTGAGCGAGATACTGAACATTTCATTCATGTGTAGCAGGTATGATGAGTCATGGTTCACTTAGCCTCACTAAAGTTCTTTGGTAGCCAGGCCATGGTGTAGTTCGCTATTTGCCACATCATCTGTTTCTTGCCATAACTGCTCAAGGGAACTTCAACTTTGCGCAAAAAGTGAACTTGCCTCACTCCTGCAACCGGACACATTTTCGTCTTTGTCACTTCACACCGTTGACTTTCACTCCCGCTCGGACTGAAGGGTGCGGATGTCGGTGTGAACATATTGACAAATGACAAACCGTCCAAGGTGCACTCTCACTGGGGTGTCATTTGAATGGCCGGACGGACAGACAGCTGGACAAACATGGAGCCAGTCGAAAACCAAAGTGATAAACATTACGCAATACTTACCAATAGAGCAATTGACCTAATATGCAACCATTATTGGATTAATAGGAGAATCCTACAAATCAGACATAAATCGGAGGCCTCCAGACCGAGATTTTAGAACTGAAGAAGCCTTTTGGATTAAAGTTGAAACATCTGCAACAACCAACCTCAATTCAACTTTTGCTTATTACTTTGAGATTGAGCAGTCTTTTGAATCCTGTTGAAGTCAAATTGATTAAAACTCACAGTGTGTGTATGTGCACATGTGCGTGTTTAGCTGCTGGGAGGTACCGCTATAGAGGACAAGCTGCAGGAAGGTGTCCCAGAGACCATCGCTCTCCTCTCCCTGGCCAACATCAAGACGTGGATCGTTACAGGAGACAAGCAAGGTGGGACACAAGCGGTGATTTCTCTCAAGAAAGTTCCAGGATCCGCTCAAGTTCCAGTTTTATCGCACACAGAGACGGCAGTCAATATTGGCTACTCGTGCAAGATGCTGACAGATGATATGACTCAGGTTTTTATCATCAGTGGACACAGTGTCCAGAGAGTGAAGCAGGAACTCAGGTCAGACTTAAGAATTTACGTTTTCGACGTTCTATGACACAGACAAGCCGATGTTTTCTTTCCTCTGTAGGAGTGCGAGAGAACAGATGATTGCGCTGTCGCAAACAAAAGACGGTGAGAGAGAGGAGGTGGTCGAGGGATGTGGAGAGGTCTGCTTCATGAAATTCGGAGGCGCAGGAAAGCAGTCGCAATGTCCTCCTTCCAACCGCATGGACAACATCTCTGGAGATTTCGCCCTCATCATCAATGGCCACAGCCTGGTAGGCATTTAAAAGCCATATCATTAGGTACACCCGTGCACTCTAAATTAATGTACAGGGTAACAGTGGCAGCCCGGTGGTGCGTTGACCTCACAGCGCAGAGGTCGTGGGTTCGATCCCGGCTCCGGCCTTCCTGTGTGGAGTTTGCATGCCCTCCCCGGGCCTGCGTGGGTTTTCTCCGGATATTCCGGTTTCCTCCCACATTCCAAAAGCATGCATGGCAGGCTGAGTGAACACTCTAAATTGTCCCTAAGTGTGAGTGTGAGCGGATGGTTGTTCTTCTGTGTGCCCTGTGATTGGCTGGAAGCTGGTTCAGGGTGTCCCAACTGTCCAAAGACAGCTGGGATAGGCTCCAGCATGCCCCGCGACCCTTGTGAGGATAAAGCAGATCATAAAATGGATTGATGGATGGTGTAACGGTGTGCTTACAGTAAACAAATCTTGTTTTTTTTTTCTTCTAAACGAACAAAAGTAATTTTGCACCTCCAAACATACAACAAAAATCATGCCCAATGACATGTGCTATCAAATGAATCTGCAGGCCTCGCTTTCTGTCGGCATAAAAAGCAGGATCACAGCGATGACGTTCAATCGTTTTCAATAAAAACGCAGAAAATGACACAACATACTAATTTATGATTTGAGAACCACTGGTCTGCAGAGATTTACACAAAGGCTTCTCTCCTGTCATCCAACAAGGCCCACGCACTGGAAGCTGACATGGAGGAGGAGTTCATCACGACGGCGTGCGCATGCAAAGCGGTGATTTGCTGCCGCGTTACGCCGCTGCAAAAGGCTCAGGTGGTGGAGCTGGTAAAGAAATACAAGAGGGCCGTCACTTTGGCCATTGGGGATGGAGCCAATGACGTGAGCATGATCAAGAGTAAGTTGGAAGGAAGAGCGGTAACAGGGAGTCAGGGAACAAGAAGGAAAAAGAGAAGTTGAGGTGCCAGTGTCCACCTTTAGGCAACCGCATGCTCAACAGAGGCTCGGTAACGCACGTGTTTTTCGACCACGCTGTTACGAAAAGCCAGGCAGACTGTGTGGCAATACATGTTGCAGTGTACGTTATGGCCTCATCGTACTGGGAACTTGGTTTTTTTTGACCATCTAAAAGCCCCCGTGACAAACAAACAATTCATGCTCCCTCGATGTTGAGATAACTGAGTAACCCAATGTGTTGTGTTCTTGCAATCGACTTTGTTTTGTAAGTGTTACGTCACTGTTTTTTTTTTGTTTTGTTTTGTTTTGTCAGCATGTACATGCAGGTACATGCATGTGTAATCGTACTTGGCAGTAAAAAACATACGGTAATTAAAATTTCCAGTGCATTCTGTCATTCAAGGTACAATTTGCATTAAGGTTCCACATACAGTAGGTCTTATTTTTGGGCATCGTGATAACTATTTAAAGTCGTGTTGTCTTAATGAACAGTGACAAGTGGCCTCTCTTAAAAACTTTTCTCTTTAAACAAAAAACAAAGGACCAGAATCATGCTGATCCAAAATCTTCTCCTCCAGGTGCTCATATCGGTGTCGGTATCTCAGGACAAGAGGGCATCCAGGCCGTGCTGGCCAGTGACTACTCCTTCTCCCAGTTCCATTTCTTGCAGCGTCTTCTGCTGGTACACGGCCGATGGTCCTACCTACGCATGTGCCGCTTCCTGTGCTATTTCTTCTACAAGAACTTTGCCTTCACCATGGTGCACTTTTGGTTCGGCTTCTTCTGCGGCTTCTCCGCTCAGGTCAGAGCGGAAAGCTTCTGTTTTGCCGACAAGTCTTGACTCGTGGAACGAGAACAACTTTCGGTTATCAATCTCTGTCTTGCAGACGGTATATGATCAGTTCTTCATCACGCTCTACAACATTGTCTACACTTCTCTGCCTGTACTCGCAATGGGCATATTTGACCAGGTATTAATACATGAGCCCTTTCATGCACCCTGTAACCTGATAACATGGTAAGCTGTCCACTGTAGTACCCGCTATCCCCCGAAAGGGTTAAGCATTGAGCTTCGACAAATACAACCAAGGCCATCTCTGCTTGCCTATACTATCAGAAGCACCGACTTATATTTGCAACCTAAATTTGTTAGAGAAAATCTTAATGATTTCTTTGAACTGTCTGTTGTCGTCACTCTTTGCCTCTTTGCATTTTAGGACGTGCCTGATCAAAGGAGTCTGGAGTATCCAAAGCTCTACGAGCCTGGCCAATTCAATCTGCTCTTCAATAAGAAAGAGTTCTTCATCTGCATCGCCCAGGGCATCTACACATCAGTGGTGCTGTTTTTCGTCCCCTACGCCATCCTAGCCGACGCCTCGCAAAACAATGGAGAGCCTCTCACTGACTACCAGACCTTTGCTGTCACCACGGCAACAGCGCTGGTCATTGTGGTGAGTGTACAGGTAAGCCGATGGTGTGAATTTTCCATGCGGGTGCTGCCCCCGGCTATATGTCATCATCAAGTGTGTTCTAACCATCCTTGTCTTGTTTTTTGTATGTTTGGGATTGTCTAGATCTCACTGGACACTGGCTTCTGGACCATTTTCAACCACGTGTTTGTGTGGGGCTCGTTAGGCTGCTACTTTACCATCATGTTTGCCGTGCACAGTCAGACACTCTTCAGTAGCTTCCCCAATCACTTCCATTTTGTAGGTCGGTCCACAATGCTGTTCCACCCACAAACACAGTAGAAAGAAACCGTAACCCCCCCAAAAATGTGTTATTGGGTTTTTTTCATCAGTATCTGTAAAGTAAGTGTTGAATGTTTTTGCATCAGTCTGCGGTCAAAAGGTTCAACATTGGTGTCATCAGACCGCAACACATATTCCATTTGGGAGACTTAACTGTTTTTTTTCCCAAACCTTTTAACCAAGGTTGAACTTGTTGGCCAAAATGCATCTGTGGTAGCTAAACATGACACTGCTCATCATCAAAAGAATACCACACCGACCGTGAAGCATAATAGTGCCAGCCTCATGCTTTGGGGCTGTTGCTTTCCTCCCCTGGAACTGGGAAGTCAAAGTAGAGTGAGTTGAGAACAATTCCAAATTCCAGTCAGTGTTAGCGGTTAGAAAGATTTTTTTTTTAATGTTGAGAAAATTCTAATAGAACAAATGAAATTTATTATGGCTGACTCAGTGAACACGAGCTTAAATGTAATTGCTTGATTTTGTACACAACAACCACATGACCCATTATAAGACCGTGTGCAAACCGGGGGAAAAAATGGACTTAGGAGAGAGCCATGGGGAACGCCGCTTTGTAACATGTGTCTCCAGTACATATTTACCATTTGAGGCTCAGCAATTGCTTGTTTGTGTGTTTTTGAGTACAGGCAGTGCTCAGAGCACACTATTGCAACCAGTCGTGTGGTTGACGATTGCACTGGCCACGGTAATCTGTATAGTTCCAGTTTTGGCATTCCGCTTCCTCAAGTTGGACCTTAAACCTCAGCTCTCAGACACGGTGAGAAAAACAAGAACACTCACGTTAGTAGTGTGGCTTCATGCATTCAACGCCAAATTTCTCAACCCGTGATGAACTGCAGAACCTTTCTGAGCTTATACGAGCATTTTCATGGTTGAGCAAAGCTGTGACTGACCTCACGCATTGTAAAAAGGCTGCAAATATTGACAAAATCAGTGTACTGTAATGACAGAAGAAGCTTTTAATGCAGCTTGTGGCCTTTGCAGTCAATGTGTCTTCATCTAGATCCCTCAGCTTGATGTGAAGAACATCCTCTCTTTTTGTAGTGTTTTTTTTCCCTTTTAAAGCAGGCCAATGGATGGAAAAATATGTTGATGGTACCACTCAGTAAGCCTGTGTTTCTAGTCGCTGACATGCATAAGATACAGATGTGCCCTCAAAATAGGCTCATTTCAAATAGACAAAAAATATACTTTGTAGCGCACCACCAAAGTGTCACCGAATGCACATTGTTTTGAATTTGGGGGGTCTTTTAGTTACCTTTTCCACATCTCGTTGCACTTTGAGATCATTTGAGCAAGACTTAGACGACACAATGACTGACACGCAGAAGCCATATTCCCCCCCAAGAGAACGCATGCAGCAACAGTAGTGTGGGATAAATTTCCCTGTGACAGGAAGAAAAACATTGAAATAGCAAGTGGGTGTCTCTCGAGAGGAGAAAACGAAAGGGAAAACAGTTAAAGGAAAGAGTGTAAACATGCATACAAAGTTGATGAGACATTTCAAGTATGAAAAAATGTCTTTGCGTAAGTTTGATGGTACCAATCTGCAAATAAAGTGAAGCGCCCGTTTGAAAATAGTTTGCCTCTTCAATACGGATGAGCGATTTAGAAAAATAATGTAAAGGCTGTTTAAAAAAAAAAAAAAATTCCACTCAATATAGCGATTAGAATTTAATGTGATGATTTGTTTTTTCAAAGTTGTCTTCCCATCAATTGTTTAACCAATGACACCTTTGGTTTCCTCTCTCTAGGTCCGCCACACTCAGCTGATGTGTGAAAAGAAGCGCAGGCCAGCGGGCGGTCGCGTGGTATCCACCTGGCGCAGTGCGGGCAGCGTCTCAGAGGGCCGGCTGGGCGCAAGGGGCGGTTCCCGGCGGTCCGGCTACGCCTTCGCTCACCAGGAGGGATTCGGCGAGTTGATCACCTCTGGGAAGAACATGCGTCTGTCGTCTCTGGCTCTGGCCAGTTTCGCCTCCAGACAAAGCTCCAGCTGGATCGAAACCCTGCGGAGAAAGAAGCACGCTCACACGCCCCCCAGCACGTCGGGGGAGTGCACTCCTGCGCTCTCTCACTCCTCTTCTGTTTTGGGGTGCTCACAGGAGGCACCCATTGAGGTAGAGACAGTCCAAGAATCTCGGATGATTCCCACGACTTCCACTTCAGTGGAAGCTTCGGAGGATTTTCGGGAAGGAGCCGTCAGCACAGGCTCACCCTCTGTTGCCGAGAAAACCGCTCAAAAAGAATGTGAAGAAAAAAATAATGACAAAAGAGGACTCAAACAAACAGGAAGTAGAAATGCATGAAATCCTCTAATTGTTGATGATACTGTAAAGCGGTGGCGGGCCGTGCGTTTGGTCCCGGGACTTTAATCCACCTCTTATTACTAACGCTGTCATGTTTTAATCAGACAAGACATTGATACTAGCCAAAAGCAAAATGTAACAGCCACCTACATCATCTTGAGCAGTTGAGAATTTCTATTTACCTAGTAACTGGACAAAGGCATAAAATAGTTCAATAAGACCACGCCATACTCACCAGAGATGGTTCTTGTTAAATGTATTATAAGGTACAGATCACTAGCGTGAGGTTATTCGAGATGAACAACCAGTCGGAGGATGTAAAAATGCTGACGGTATAGTGGGCCAGCTAGCTGGCCCTGTGAGGACAAAGTTGAAATCTGATTGGTTCTTATCGTTTCAATTGCATTGGCCAGCTCTCCTGATTGTGAAGGCCTCGGGCAGATTACATTGACATGGCAACAAATGAAGAAATCTGATTTGACAAAAAATAGTATTAATTATAAAAATTTTACACCCACACACACGTAGTGGTAGCAGCGCAGCCAAGAAGAATGATGTAAAATTACGAGGACAGACTGCGGGGAAGAAATGAATACAGTTTTATGCAACTGATTTTGAAATGTGTTTTTAAATTTTTAAACCGTTATGGGTGTTTGCCAGTAGGCGGCCCACCCCTCCTAAAAGGCGGCAACAGCATATTTCAAGCGAGCATCCACGTAATAAGCCAACAGAAAAATGCAGCTCATTAGTTCTCAATGAGAACAACGCAAGTTATCGTCGTGCCACACATCTACTCATTACTTTGGGTTTTCTTTTTTTTTGTGTTTGTTTTGTTTGGTTGGCTGCATCATATTGATGTGTTTAAAGCAGCGTGATCTAAATTTAATGACTGCCTGGCTTGTAATGGAAAGCCAAGTTGAAACTCAAACAGACTAATGGATGTGGGAGCTCATTTTTGTGTGTCGACGACATACGACATACGCTCTGAAATATACGTTTAAACGTTTCATCAGTCGTTATCAGTGAAACGTGTTCAGGCGTTCTCATGCCTCGATTGCGGTGTGTCGAGTTGATCGAGTGGTTTAAATATATACAGTACATATCTTAAGGATTAAGCATTATATGATTTTAAACAAGACAGAATGTTTTGGAGATATGTTTATTCAACAGCACTTGACTCCAGGAAGCGGACTGTACGGTTTCGAAGTTGGAGAAAGAAGCTCACATTTGAAAAGTTGATTTAGTTGGAAATTTGGCAGTGATGTGTTCCTCGAGCCGGTCCTCACCAAGGACCGGCTCGAGGAACAGCCGAAGGGCGGTCCATGGCCTCAGAGTCAAGTCCTTGGTCCTTTGCCTTGGCCTCGGAGTCTAGTCCTTGGCCTTGGGTTGCCGGTCATCGGATGCAACGAGGGATTAGAGCCCCTAATCCTTCGTCCACAGGTATAAAGTGGGCCAGAGGACTGCAAAAATCACAAAGAAATCAAACAAAATCCATCCAGGGAAACCATCGTTGATAACTTTGTCTGGCGCTTTATGAGGGGCGGGGTTGTCACTGACGGTCAGTACAATGTGTAAAGAGCAGCATCACAGTTAGTTTCAATCACGGTTCGTTCCGTTCGCGATCGGCAGTTTAAATAGCGTGTAAAGCCTTTCTGTAACAGTGGTGTCTTTTATTTAGTTATTTTTGCACAGTCGTCACATTTGTGCGGTCGCACTAGAATGTTTGTTTGAACCAAGTAATTAATTGCGTTACAGCTGGAGTCAATAATGTCGGCAGTTCACTTTCGGGTTTGGCCGTTGGGATTTGGAGTCCTTTTGCTCGATTCCAGTTATGTTTGCTGAATGCTTTCTCATGTTTGTTATAATGAATATTGATAATACATAGTTTAAAATCATGGTTGATTTAATTATTTTTTATTATTATTGTGAAGTTGAAGGTATTAAATGAATTAATGTAGTATTAGTGGAAGTGGTAATAATAGTAGTACTCAGAGAATGGTTAGAGATTCAGCCATCTCGTTACCTCTGCGTCCCGCGTCCTAGACGCATAATTTTCCCACGGGACGCGCAGTTCCAAATAATGTGCGTTTTTGGGACGCAAGGAAATTTCTCAGTCAAAACAAATAAACAAACAAACAAAAAAGGATTCGGCATGAAGCTGGCACAGCTGGCCTTGAGTCGGCACTGGCATAATGCATGTGGGCCGAACACGGCCCAGGAGTGGCAAAGGAGGCACTGGCTTGACTCTGGCAAACCAGATGAGGGCCAGTTGTGGAGTGAAGTATTTGGGCCAGAAATCAATTTACAACTCCGGCCCGTATATGGCAAGCCAGTATTGAGCCACCCTTAAATGCAGTTTCAGATTTATTTTTTCAACACACAGCCTTGTTTTACAATTGCACACCGATGCGGAGTTCCATTCATCACACACACACACACACACACACACACACACACACACACACACACACACACACACACACACACACACACACACACACACACACACACACAGACACACGCGCGCGCGAGGTTCAATCAGGCCCGCAGGATAATTTAAAAATGAAAAAAAATGCATAAAAGACACAGAATTAATATTTTTTTAATAAGGTGCAATTCATTGAGTATCTGCTAGGGGACACTGTTTTGACCAGAGAAGAAGACAACAGCAGACTCAGTCCGTCACTGAGACAGACCCATGACAGCAGACGCTATCAAGAGCACTCTCACATTTACACATTTAATAGCACATGTGTATAGTAAGGCGTTTTTAGCCGGAAAAAAAAACGACCATGTAGAGTAAGGTGTTTTTAGCTGAAAAAACGACCATGTAAAAAAAGGCGTTTTTAGACGAAAAAACGACCATGTATATTATAGAAAGGCGTTTTAACTAAAAAAAAACAAAAAACGACCGTGTATAGTAAGGTGTTTTTAGCCGAAAAAAAACAACCATGTATAGTAAGGCGTTTTTAGCCGAAAAAAAACGACCATGTTGGTAAAGCATTTTTAGCCCCAAAAAAACGACCATGTATAGTAAGGAATTTTTAGCCCCAAAAAACGACCATGTATAGTAAGGCATTTTTAGCCCAAAAAAAAACGACCATGTATAGAAAGGTGTTTTGAGCCGAAAAAAACGATCATGTAAAGTAAGGTGTTTTAACTTAAAAAAAAAAAACGACCATGTATAGTAAGGTGTTTTTAGCCGAAAAAAACGACCATGTATAGTAAGGCGTTTTTGGACGAAATTTTTAGCCGAAAAAAACGACCATGTATAGTAAGGCGTTTTTAGCCGAAAAAAACGACCATGTATAGTCAGACGTTTTTGACCGAAAAAAACGACCATGTATAGTAAGGCAAATTTGGACGAAATTTTTAGCCGAAAAAAACGACCATGTAGAGTAAGGCGTTTTTAGCCGAAAAAAAAAACGACCATGTATAGTAAGGCGTTTTTAGCCGAAAAAAACGACCATGTATATTAAGGCGTTTTTAGCCGAAAAAAACGACCAAGTATAGTAACGCGTTTTTAGCCGAAAAAAATGACCATATATAGTAAAGCGTTTTTAGTTGAAAAAAACGACCATGTATGGTAAGGCGTTTTTGGCCGGAAAAAAAAACGACCATGTATAGAAAGGCGTTTTTAGCCGAAAAAAACCACCATGTATAGTAAGGCGTTTTTAGCCGAAAAAAACCACCATGTATAGTAAGGCGTTTTTAGCCGAATAAAACGACCATGTATATCGAAAAGGCATTTTTGGC
Source organism: Hippocampus guttulatus (assembly GCF_054856545.1). Classification (NCBI taxonomy): domain Eukaryota; kingdom Metazoa; phylum Chordata; class Actinopteri; order Syngnathiformes; family Syngnathidae; genus Hippocampus; species Hippocampus guttulatus. Next base: position 17,054,409 of record NC_141266.1, on the reverse strand, counting down.
CGAAAAAAAAACGACCATGTATAAGTAAGGCGTTTTTAGCCGAAAAAAACCCCGGTGCAAATGGTTTTCTTGATTGGCTCTCAGCCGGGTGATGGTGCCCCCTCCCCTCTGCCGATGGCCCGAAGACTGCCGGGGGAGACTCCAGCACACCCCCCCGACCCTTGTGAGGACAAGGGGATGAGAAAATGGATGGGAGGGTGGACGGACAACACCCATGCCAGCAAGAAGAGAACACGCAAGCGCAACAGGCCGGAGCTGGATTTGAACCCTGAACTTCTGCGTTCCCACTCCAATGCACTAACCAGTGGGCCACGGAGCCAGCCCAGCGTCACCTCTCAAATGTATAAATCATAGCATAAAACATTTTATTTTTTTTTTTTTTTAATAAAAAAAAATAAAATATCAACACAACACATTAAAGGTCATGACACTCTTAATTCTCTCTGCGTTGTCATTTCTTGCTCTTGGCTTCGATCTTCTCCACCAGTTCCTGTCGGAGAAAGGGATATGTCATCTGAACCTTCTCAATCACAACAGGACATTTCTACCAATTCAAGTGGAAGGGTTGTTGTCATTGGGTACCAAATTTTGGCACCCAATGACAACAACCCTTGAATTGGTAGAAATGTCCTTTTGTGACTGAAATGTCATCAGCCATCTAAGTCACAACAGGACATTTGCGTTTTTGGCCCAAAAAAACGACCATGTATAGAAAGGTGTTCTTAGGTAAAAAAAAAAAAAAAAATGACCGTGTATTTTTAGCATTTTTAGCTGAATAAAATGACCATGGATAGTAAGTCGTTTTTAGCCGAAAAAACAACGACCATGTATAGTAAGGCGTTTTTAGCCGAAAAAAAACACCATGTATGGCACGGCGTTTTTGGCCCAAAAAAACGACCATGTATAGGAAAGCGTTTTGAGCCGAAAAAAACGACCATGTATAGTAAGGCATTTTTGGCCGAAAAAAAACGACCATGTATAGTAAGGAATTTTTGGCGGAAAAAAACGACCATAGTAAGGCGTTTTTAGCACAAAAAACGACCATGTATTGTAAGGGGTTTTTAGCCCAAAAAAAACGACCATGTATAGTAAGGCATTTTTAGCCGAAAAAAAAAGACCATGTATAGTAAGGCGTTTTTTAGCCGAAAAAGAAGACCATGTATGGTAAGGCATTTTTTAGACGAAAAAAACGACCACGGCGTTTTTTAGACGAAAAAAACGACCATGTATAGTAAGGCATTTTTTGCCGAAAAAAAACAACCACATATAGTAAGGCAATTTTAGCCCCAAAAAAACGACCATGTATATATAGTAAGGCGTTTTTAGCTGAAAAAAAAAAGACCGAAAAAAACGACCATGTATTGTAAGGCATTTTTGGACGACATTTTTAGCCGAAAAAAAACGACCATGTATAGTAAGGCGTTTTTGGACGAAATTTTTAGCCGAAAAAAACGACCATGTATAGTAAGGCGTTTTTAGCCGAAAAAAACGACCATGTATAGTCAGACGTTTTTAGCCGAAAAAAACGACCATGTATAGTAAGGCAAATTTGGACGAAATTTTTAGCCGAAAAAAACGACCATGTAGAGTAAGGCGTTTTTAGCCGAAAAAAAAACGACCATGTATAGTAAGGCGCTTTTGGACGAAATTTTTAGCCGAAAAAAACGACCATGTATAGAAAGGTGTTTTTAGCCGAAAAAAACGACCATGTATATTAAGGCGTTTTTAGCCGAACAAAAATGACCAAGTATAGTAACGCGTTTTTAGCCGAAAAAAATTACCATGTGTAGTAAGGCGTTTTTAGCCTAAAAAACACATACCATGTATAGTAAGGCGTTTTTAGCCGAAAAAAACGACCATGTTATAGTAAGGCGTTTTTGGAGGAATTTTTTTGCGGAAAAAAACGACCATGTATAGTAAGGCGTTTTTGGACGAAATTTTTAGCCGAAAAAAACGACCATGTATATAGTAAGACGTTTTTCGACTAAATTTTTAGCCGCAAAAAACCGACCATGTATAGTACGGCGTTTTTGGATGAAATTTTTAGCCGAAAAAAACGACCATGTATAGTAAGGCGTTTTTGACCGAAAAAAACGACCATGTATAGGAAGGCGTTTTTGGACGAAATTTTTAGCCGAAAAAAACGACCATGTAAGGAAGGCGTTTTTGGACGAAATTTTTAGCCGAAAAAAACGACCATGTATAGTAAGGCGTTTTTAGCCGAAAAAAAATGACCATGTATAGTAAGGCGTTTTTAGCCGAAAAAAAACGACCATGTATAGGAAGGCGTTTTTGGACGAAATTTTTAGCCGAAAAAAACCGACCATGTATATATAATTAGGCGTTTTTAGCCGAAAAAAACGACCATGTATAGTAAGGCGTTTATGACCGAAAAAAACGACCATGTATATATAGTAAGGCGTTTTTGACCGAAAAAAATGACCATGTATAGGAAGGCATTTTTGGACGAAATTTTTAGCCGAAAAAAACGAGCATGTATAGTAAGGCGTTTTTAGCTGAAAAAAAAAACGACCATGTATAGGAAGGCGTTTTTAGCCGAAAAAAATGACCATGTATAGTAAGCCGTTTTTTGGACGAAATTTTTTGCCGAAAAAAACGACCATGTATAGTAAGGCATTTTTAGCCGAAAAAAACGACCATGTATATATAGTAAGGCGTTTTTGACAGAAAAAAACGACCATGTATAGTAAGGCATTTTTGGACATTTTTAGCCTAAAAAAACAAGCATCTATAGTTAGGTGTTTTAGCTGAAAAAAACGACCATGTAAAGGAAGGCGTTTTTGACCGAAAAAAACGACCACGTATAGTAAGGCGTTTTTGACCGAAAAAAACGACCATGTATAGGAAGGCGTTTTTGGACGAAATTTTTAGCCGAAAAAAAAACGACCATGTATAGTAAGGCGTTTTTAGCCGAAAAAAAACGACCATGTATAGGAAGGCGTTTTTGGACGAAATTTTTAGCCGAAAAAAAAACGACCATGTATAGTAAGGCGTTTTTAGCCGAAAAAAAAGACCATGTATGGTAAGGCGATTTTGGACGAAATTTATAGCCGAAAAAAACGACCATGTATATATAATAAGGCGTTTTTAGCCGAAAAAAACGACCATGTATAGTAAGGCGTTCATGACCGAAAAAAAACGACCATGTATATAGTAAGGCGTTTTTAGCTGAAAAAAAAACGACCATGTATAGGAAGGCGTTTTTAGCCGAAAAAAACGACCATGTATAGTAAACCGTTTTTTGGACGAAATTTTTTGCCGAAAAAAACGACCATGTATAGTACGGCGTTTTTGGACGAAATTTTTAGCCGAAAAAAACGACCATGTATAGTAAGGCATTTTTAGCCGAAAAAAACGACCATGTATAGTAAGGCGTTTTTGACCGAAAAAAACGACCATGTATAGGAAGGCGTTTTTGGACGAAAATTTTAGCCGAAAAAAACGACCATGTAAGGAAGGCGTTTTTGGACGAAATTTTTAGCCGAAAAAAACGACCATGTATAGGAAGGCGTTTTTGGACGAAATTTTTAGCCGAAAAAAACGACCATGTATAGTAAGGCGTTTTTAGCCGAAAAAAAGGACCATGTCTGGTAAGGCGATTTTGGACGAAATTTATAGCCGAAAAAAACGACCATGTATATATAGTAAGGCGTTTTTAGCCGAAAAAAACGACCATGTATAGTAAGGCGTTTTTGACCGAAAAAAACGACCATGTATAGTAAGGCGTTTTTGACCGAAAAAAACAACCATGTATAGTAAGGCATTTTTGGACGACATTTTTAGCCGAAAAAAACGACCATGTATAGTAAGCCGTTTTTAGCTGAAAAAAACGACCATGTATAGGAAGGCGTTTTTGACCGAAAAAAACGACCATATATAGTAAGGCGTTTTTGGACGAAATTTTTAGCCGAAAAAAATAGACCATGTATAGTTAGACATTTTTGGCCGAAAAAAAACGACCATGTATAGTAAGGCATTTTTAGCCCCCAAAAAAACGACAATGTATAGTAAGGCATTTTTAGCCCCAAAAAAACGACCATGTATATATAGTAAGGCATTTTTGGCCGAAAAAAAAACGACCATGTATATATAGTAAGGTGTTTTTAGCCCAAAAAAACGACCATGTATACTGTATAGTAAGGCACTTTTAGCCCAAAAAAACGACCATGTATAGTAAGGCATTTTTAGCCCCAAAAAACGACCATGTGTAGTAAGGCATTTTTTTTTGACTTACTGTCGGCTAAAAACGGCATGGTCATTTTTTTTCGGTTAAAAACGCCTTTATATACATGGTCGTTTTTTTTCGGCTTATTATCGGCTAAAAATGCCTTCGTATAAATGGTGGTTTTTTTGGGCTCAAAACGCCTTACTATACATGCTCGTTTTTTTCGGACAAAAATGCCTTTCTATACATGGTCGTTTTTTTCGGACAAAAATGCCTTTCTATACATGGTCGTTTTTTACGCTAAAAATTCCTTACTATACATGGTCGTTTTTTTGGGGCTAAAAACGCCTTACTATACATGGTCGGGGTTTTTTTGGGCTAAAAACGCCTTACTTCACATGGTCCCTGGGACTCGCTGCCGGTAAACTGTAAAATTATCACTGCAGAGATGACCGCTTTTTCTGCACTCAGTGATTGACTTCTATGCAAAGTCATTTCTCAACTTGTTTTCCGTGCCATGTCATGCCTGTTGAGTGTTGATTTACTTCATATTAAGAAACTACTGCACTAAAACATTCATTCATAAATGTATAGCATATGCTTTTATTTATTTTTTCTCAGTATAAATAACACGTAGCCTGACTGTTCTACTCTTTGAATAAAAACACTTCATTCAAGCGTTAGGAAGTGCAAGGGGTTATGATGGAGGGGTGTTGCAAATCATGAAGACCTGCCAAGTGGTATGATAGCATTGTTTTATACATGTCCTCGGCTAGGCCTCAGCTTCAAAATCAGTCCTTGGTCCTTGGCCTTGGAGGCAAATCCTTGGTCCTTGGCCTTGGCCTCGGAAAATGTTTCAAGTCCTTGGCCTTGGCCTCGGAGTCAAGTCCTTGGTTTTGGCCTTGGCCTCGGGTTGCCGGTCCTTGGACACAACACTGAAATTTGGACATGGAGATTTTGTGCTTTCATCAAGAGGAGAATTTAAATTTTTTTCAGACTCAAGGAATTCGGATATACAATTTACATTTAATGGGAAAAAAAAACTTACAGCTACATGCTTTTCATTTGGACAAAGCGCACTCAGGTTGGAAATACGTGCTCCAAAATATCTGGAAATATCGGTACTTCTATTTACTCATGACAAAAAGTCAGGAAATGTAAAAATACAATTTAGAGATATACTGTTGAGGTTTTTCAGTGAGGAAAATCTCACCAAATATGGCCGTACATGCTTCCAATTGGGAACCAAACCTCAAATTTGAAGATGCATTCTTTTCATTCGAGGGAATGCGCACATTTTGGTGATAGGTGCTTTAGATTGGGGATAAAATCTCACCAAATTTAGAGATTCCATTCATTGGGAATAATTTTCCCGAAAGCCTTTTTTTGTTCTCTTCTTGGACAAGCGGTAATTATGACTGTACAAATGACTTCACTCACAACATATTTATAAGACAAACGATGACCCTGATTGAATCATTGCTCATGTTGATATATTGCAGGACGTTGTCATTTGCTCTAATGATGATAAATGTTCAGTTGGTGTTTCACTGAGGAGGAGATCCTCAGTTTAATATGTGTGTGTGTGTGTGCGTGTGTGAGAGAGAGAAAGTGTGTGTGGAAAAGGGTGGGGGGGGGCGGATGGGTTTCACAATAACGTGTTCTCAGAGGAAGTTTGTACACTCACGATACAAATTGGACTTCCAGTGCAAAGACAGCCAGTTGGGTCCACAAGCACGACTTTTTTTTCTGGAGACGATGTGAACATTTTGGATTTTCGGCATTGAAGATGTGCCGTTTTCATTCCCTGCTGTGGATTCTATGCGCCGCGCCGGTAGGCAGCATTTTCCAGGGGGCTTGTCCGAAAAAAGGTACATTTCCACCAAGCGTTTTGTTCTCTTATTAAGCAAGGAATTTTAAGTCGAACGAGTGAAAGGATTTAACCTTCGAATATACTGAATAAAATACATACCGTCGAGGTCGGTTGTTCGTAGGGTACCGTATGAGAATGAATGTGAGCATAGTTTGATATTTTCTTCTTCTGGTCGAGAGGTTCGTGAGAAAAAAACCCCCCAAAAAAACGGGGTATTTTTCATTTATCTTTATTGTAAGTTAAGGGGTTCGTTGTTTTTCAGTGGATGGCTCTTCTTTACGAATGACAGATGGAGAGGTGGAATCCTTCAATGCAGTTTAATAAAAGGAGGGTAAAAAAAAAAACGTCTGCACCGCAGCACGTCCGAGAACACAACCCTCGTAACTAAAATCACTTCCTGCTTCTCTTACTTTAACAGCCAATCAGAACCTATCAACATAAAAAAAACGCCGAAGCAATTATTAAACAACAGAATATAATTTAGGTATGCTTAACATGAAATAATATGATGCTCAAACATAAAATGATAATTAATAATATAACATAAGCTTACATTATTAAACTGCAAATGACAAGTGGAAGGCAATTGAGTTATGATTTCGAACAATTTCTTTTGCATTTGTCTCCCGTTAATTTTTTTTAGCCAGTCCAGCTGTTGTGTGTTTACCCTTCAAAAATGGCTAAAGGTCATTTCGTGTCAACGTCTATCTCTCTTTCTCTCTCTCTCTCCCCACAAACTCTCCAATGTGAACTTACAAGGGGTCGAGGTCGTTGGTTATTCAAATAAGAGAGAGTGCATTAGGAATATGGTGCACTGAAGCAAGAAATTGAGAATTTAAAGAGGAAGTACACATATTTGGTCATCCTCGTGTGGAGGGGAACAAAATATGTCCAGAAACTAGATCAACTTATGTAATGGTGTTTCCGCAATGTGCGCTTAACATATCCAAACCTTAAATCTGTCAATCCTGGCCCAGATTTACTCTAAACCCAACCTAAACCTAGTTGTAACCTAATCCTAATTTTCAGACCACCCCGATGCTACACTTAACGGTAATTTACGCCAAACGGTATGTTTGGTGCGAGCAACACCAAAGGAACACCATGGCGGTGGTTAAATTGGGGCCTTTGCCAATGCGGAGGAAATTATGAACAGTTCCATGGAACATCCGTAGCTATTCGGGAGTTCTTGAGCCTTACAAACTCAGTGGACAAACAAATGACAGACATGGCAATATAGTTTTTCCTCAGTATGTGGCCTTGTAAAGTTTGCGCTGCACCAATTCGTATAAATTAAAACAATATTCTTTGCATACAGTCTAAAAATAAACAATAATTTCTACCATTGCCTTGCTTGTTCTCCCGTCAGAGGCTCCTCCCGGAGTGTTGGTGGTGTCCCCTGGAAGCAGTTTAGTTCTGTCCTGTGATGGCGATGTGAGGGTGAATGGAGCAAAAGTCAAAACGGACGCTTCTCCTGAGACACACACCAGCAACGGAGATTTCAGAAAAAAGGATTTGAACGCAACGAAGGAAAGAATTCACGAGGAAGGAGTCCAGCGTGGTGGACAAACATCGTTATCGTTATCATCATCCTTTCCCACACATCAAGTGACCCGGGCGACCGTGACACCTCTGGAGGGCGGAAACGCAAACGGCAACAGGGGGACGAGGGTCGTCAAAGGGAAGTCCAAATGGAAGTGGAACGGGAAGACAGTGGGGAGAGGACACTGGGAGTTGGACAGCTTCGCGTTGGGAAGAAGTGGGACGCAGCTGTACGTGACTTCGATGCGGCTGAGGGATTCTGGGAATTACACTTGTCAGTACAGAGGTCGAGTGATGTTCTCCTTGAAGGTCATTGTGGCAGGTGAGTTAACATGGTGTTGAACGAATTTGTGTAGGGGGGGGGGGGGTTCTGTGATTGCGACACCCATATAAATTCCGTTCGTCATAATATACAGCGGCGGCTTGATTATCAAAGTTTTTCATGTTATGAGCAGTTTGGTCATGATTTTTTATTTATTTTTTTTGCTTTTTGGCGTGACCCAAAATTCTAATGATCTCATGACGCTGCTGAGTGAAGTGAAAATAAACAAAAAGGATCAAATAAGATACTGTTTACTGAACAGGACAAACAGTCCAACAAAATGTGAACACTCGTAAGCAGCTGACCACAACTCACGCCCAGACACTCACAAGTACAACAACCAACTTCAGCTCTTAGATTAGTTTTGTCCTTTACATTCTCTTTGTTGTGTCTTACTGTTTTTGACTGTGCACTTTTTTTTTTCCCAAAAACAACACGCAAAAAAAAAAAAAGGTGTTTTTTGGGGAACGCATTAATGACATTTCAATTCATTCCAGTTCGAAACAGCGATTTGATATATTGTAGTATTAACCCCCATGTTTGAGTTGAACTGAGGTCTCCTGCAACCACACCTCATGCGCATGCCAGAAACCGGCACTGCCTGCACGTCACGCTGATGATTCAAAATTGCTGACGTGGCCAAGAATCCTGTTCAGGCTCGTTTGCACGATCTGCAAGAATATCATTTATTGCAGTTTAACATGTGGCACAAAAGATCTTCCCTGCGCAATGCCTTTGGGAGATGAATTACGACATTTATCATGATGTCCGTTAGCCTGAAATATGGCCGCATGATGTCATGCTTTCATGAAGTAATTGGAGGGTTCATGTGCTGTAGATCCTCCAGAGGTTCCCAGACTGTCCTGTTCCAAAAAGTCACCCAGCAGTAAGATCCGCTGTGATTGGACGCCTCGGAAGCCATTGCCGTTACGTCCAAACTGCTCTCTCTTCATCAATAAAAGGTAAGAGTAGGAGCCGCCGTTAAAGCTTAACGCGAGTCGAACGTGACCGCCAGCGTGCGGACGTTGGGCTCCGCACTGGTGTCGCCGCTTTAGTGTGCCTCGTTATTGGGGTGTGCAAAAGCTCTGCAGCGCCGGTGTTTTGGAGCCATTGGGTGTTTGAAGCAAATTTTTTTTTTTTTACTAATTTACGGATTGTGTGGGCATAAGAAAGACTCTGGACAATTTCCACAGGATTTGAAAGTGGGAAGAAAGGCTTGATTTTCACAATTTCAAAGCGGTATTGTAAAAAGGAAGTGTTTTTTTTTTTAATCGTTCCGATTTGGCTGGGATGTTCATAACACTCTTCACTTTGCTGTGTTTGCCAAGACTTGAACGACAAAGACGGCAATGAAGTTATTTTGCAAATGTTGATTTCCTCCAAGTATAAACGAGCTTCTCCTTTGTCTTGTTCTGGCTCAGGCCCAGTGACAGATTCCAGCGTGTTCAGTGCTCCTTCTCCTCCCAGCGGTCCCGCTGCTGGTGCGTTCTGGAGCACAACGACGACGAGCTCAGGACACGTCACATGGCCTACTTGTGTGTCACAAATGTGGCGGGAAACACCACCAGTGCCATTTTGTCCTTTAGCCCTTTGGACATTTGTAAGTCCACACCCTTCTCACCAGCTCACTGCAGAACGTTTTGGGCTGGGGGTTTGAAAGTGAATTCTATTCTCCTCTAGTGAAGCCTGACCCTCCGTCAGCTGTGTCAGTCCAACAGGAAGTGGGACACCAAACCAGGATGAGAGTGAACTGGACTTTCCCTTCTTCCTGGAAGTCGCAAGATAGCTATTATGAGCTTAAGTATGAAATCCAATACCAGCCCGTCGACTCGTCGCCCTCGAGTGTGCAGGTACACAACAACAACAACAATGACAACCACTACCGTATTTTCCACACTAAAAGGCTCACTGGATTATGAGGCGCACCTTCAATGAATGGCCTATTTTGTCTTTTTTTTTCATACATTGGGCGCACCGCATTATAAGACGCAATCTACAATGCATCCACTAGATGGAGCTACGCGCAACAGAACGATCAGATGTCACACAGTTCACTTAACCAACAGCAAGTTGTAACATTGACTCGTTAACGTTGAACTCTCTTGCCGCTGCTCTATTTCTGTGTTCAACTGCGTAACCGATCGCCTGAAGTTTGAACTCTGCGTTGTAAGCACGCCTCTCGCGAGGGGCCATTTTGGGGTCGACATATTCCCGTAATAACCATCGCATCGGATTTTAAGGCGCGCTGTGAGCTTTTAAGAAAATGGAAGGCTTTTAGGTGTGCCTTTTAGTGCGGAAAATAAGGTACATCTCGTAAACCTTAAAAAAAATAAATAAATAAAATCAACCCGGTGTCAGAAGTGGGAATATTAACGTTGAGCTCATTTCCAACAATTCCTGTGTGTGCGTGTGTGTTAGCTGAAGCTAATCAAGGGCCGCCGCTCGTTCACGATCACCGACGCGATTCCAGGCGTGGAGTACACGATCCAGCTCAGAACTCGGGAGGAATTCGATGGACTCTGGAGTGACTGGAGCGCACCCGTCTATGGAAGCAGCTGGATTGGTAAATTACAAAAATTAAGTTTTTTTTTTTTTTAAATGTACGAAAATCTACACGGAAGCATCTTATTGAATGGCAAAACATCCAAATGGATGTGTGGTTAGGATTTTGGCGTCCTCTCAGAATCCAGCACATTGTGTTCTACAAGCGTTGGCGCTTGCGTTTCCTTCCTACATGTTGGAGTTTTCCGAAGAGCATTCCAAAGAAAGTAGAGTTGTAAACATGTCTCAGCACACCTACTTTGACTCCTAATTGCTCCTCTTCCTCTCTTTGTTTCTCTGAAATATGTTTTTAAAAAAACAAACATTTTAAATGTAAACCACCCTCTCTGCCTTTGCAAGGGTAATTATTTTCTAATCCAGTTACTATACTTGCATATATAATTACTTTTGTATATTTTCAGCCATGATTATTGTGCTCGTGTGTGATCAAAAATTCGATTTTGTGGATATTTGATATTGTGATTCGTTTATTTTCATAGTTAAATAAAAAATACATACTGCATGATGCAAATTCATGAAACATAATCCAAGTCTAATTGCTGTCCGTCTCCATTTTCTGTACCGCTTATCCTTACTAGGGTATTGAACTGTTTTTTTTTCTTCTGTTGCGATATTCAAATTTGTTCGTAAACACTAAACTCAAATCATTTAAAAAAACAACAACATTTTAATGATATTTTCCAATCTTCATGTTTCATTTCAGACTCCAGGACAGAAGAGCCAATTGCATTGCTGACTGAAGAAGAACTGATGAACGTCACGGTAAACAAGTTGGTTTGATTGGGAACTGATTCCTGACAGGAGGTTTTTTTTTTAAATTAATGACGACAGAAAAACACATTCTAAAAAGTTTCATATCAATGGGATACACTTTTAAAGATTCACAAGTCTGTACTGTGGCCTCAGTGTAAAAAAAAAATAATGATAAGTCTACAGAATAATATGTATTAAACCCAAACAATCAAAACCAGTCCTATATGACTCTTGAATTTTCTGAAGCTAAAATTGAAATTGGAAAAATGACGATTTTTTGTTTTTTTTCGTTTTTTTGTGTGAAAAACTGTTTTTTGTTTTGTTTTGTTTTTTATAACCAATTGACAATGGAGGAAGAGAAAGAGAAAGAAAGAGAATTGCAAAATCCCCCTTTTAACTTCTTTTTTTTTTTTGGTGACTTTCTTTCATCTTGTAGTTTCCCGAGTATGAAGGTTCCGGCACGGACGATCCATCTGAAGGCGAGTCAGCCTTGCAGGCATTCTTCAGGTCACTGAGTGTGAGACGCAGGAAGACGAGTGTTGATGTTGAAAAGTTCCTTCTGGTTAGAACAAGTAGTTAAGCCACAAAAGCACGAGGGGCGCTCAGGAAACATGGCTCAACCTTCCTTTTTGCATACACCGCACACCCTAAAATGTACTTTTGGTGGTCATGACTCTTGTGTCTTTGCAGCACTTCCCGAAGCCAGCGTCAGCCCCACAATAGTGTCGCGTCATATCGCGTGGATCTCCTGTTTGTTTGCCATCCTCGCCATGATTTTGTCCGCCTACTTGTTCAGGTAAATCTCAAATGACAGCGTGGGGATACGTTACAGACCGAACCGCGATTGGTGAAAATGTGTGCTTTCAAGACAATTGTGCTTGCCTGAAGCTTCATTTGACACGTCCAGCTGAGATTGACTGTAAAATTGATACAAAACCCCCCCCCCAGAAAAAATTCAAACTTTGTGAGCTCTAATTTGTCAGAGAGCGCATCTGCCCCATGGCCCAAATTCAGATTTTTGTACCACAGTGCCTATTGGTCTCTTCTACTTGCTCATAATTGCACTGCATCTCTGTCAGTAGAATTCATTCCTGCTACTACACTTCGTACAAATTTGTAATATCACGGTAGCACAAAAAATAAAATCAATCATGATGTAACGGCACACCACTGAACAAACTTGTCATTTTTACCCCACTTGTTCCACTACAGACACAAAGAAAAATTCTTTGCCAAAGTGCACAGTCTGAGTTTCAGGAGCCAAAACAAAGGACCCGCCCAGCCCAAACCGGCCGCCCCAATAGCGCCAGAAAGTCGAGCTTTGGTGACCTTGAACCCCCCGTGTCCAAAGGAAGAGCCGCCCGTGGCCGAGGAGGAAGACGAGGCGGTCGAAAATGATGCCGAGACGGCAAGGACAGAAGCAACTCACTTCAACAATACAACCTATTTCTTCACCCAGAGCGAGTGACAACAGAAAATGAACTATGAATGTTTATAACAACACCAGCAAAAGCTTGTACAGTATATGAGGTGTAACAATTTAGAAGGGAGACTGTTGGCCATGAATCCAATTGCTTATGTCCCACGAATGGGGAACTTCTGGCCACTATTCTGCTGTAATATTTATTGTTTATTCCTTTTACTCTGTGCTACTTTTTCAAGCTTTTTACGTAACGCACACACACAAAAACACACAAACAACGAAAATGCATACACCCTGCACACACAAAAAAAACACAGGGAAGGAAAAATGAATGATTCAATCTTTTTCGGCCTTTTTACTTTATACAGTGTCAAGCATACAGCCTTTAAGCTACCGTGTATTTAATATACACCGCCATATTGAATCGTTAATCGATGGACTTTGTACCAAATGCTCTGTGTATAGTTCAATCAGTACTGTGTGTTTGTCAAATATTTTTTTTCTAAAGTTTGTAAAATATCAGAGATTCATGGAATTTATGCACTGTGAAAATGGAAATATAAAGATTTATCTATATTAAGGTACTTTTTGTCTTTTTTTTTTCCCCAAAACAAGGATTTCCTACACTGTGAGTTTGTAATTTAACAAAGCAGTGCTATTGGCCAAATGAGGTAACAAAAATATGATGTCAATATTATTTAAATCTCTGGAAAGAAATTTTGAGATTGTTACAACATGATCAGTTTCTCAGAGTTTGTTATTCATAGGAATACATTGAATGTGCTTGCGAGATTTTATCACAGGTTGTACTTTTTGGCCATAATTATCTATTCGCTCCTCTCCAAAGGTTGTTTCTAGTCAACTGCAACCAGGGCCTTTGACAAGGTGGAGGGATTTATAGTAAAAGTCAGAAATAGTAGTTCGTCTTAGCGCAAAACTTTCAGGCTTCTGCTAGAAAACAAGACAAATGTTCAAGAAACACCTCGTATTTTGTATTTTAAATACCGTATATAAAGCACTGAGTGAAACCTCTCTGTAAGAACTCTGATGTATGATATAAAATGAGATTTATTTTTTTTACACTAGTACAAAAAGAAAATGTTTCTGACTTTTTATTTTATAATCCAGTGGTTCTCAAACTTTTGAAGCCAAGACCATTGTTCGGACTAGTGAGTGTAATTACCGTAACAATAATAATTTAAAAAAATAGTTAAAAATGTAACGATTTAAACAAACAGGCCTTTACTGGTCTTGGAAGTAACGGTTCATGATGTACTCGTTTGAATATGTCGCTCAAAAACAATTACATTTAAGCGTAACAATGATGATTGACACGGAAGCCATGAAGTTATATCCGGTGTTTTGCCGCCATCTAGTGGACACACCATGCAATCTCGGGTGGGCGTTTCCATAGCAACTGCTTTTTGTGTCGTGAGCAGATGACCGCCATCGGTTTTTTTTTTCCTTCAAGCGATTCAGCAGTAAATTGTAACCTTGATTTGGCACTTCCAGTGTCCCCCACGAGCACAAATGTCTGCCCAAAGCGGCTTAGGCAAACTGGACGCGGGCGTCCTGAGCGCCGAACAGCGGGAGACACTGCGCCAGTTCAAAGTAAGACGCAAGGCAAACAAACTGCAGCTCGTAAACAGATGCCGACTTCATTAAACGCCTTCTTTGACGCCAGATCCAGACCAGGATCGACAATGAGAAGTACCTGATGGCGCATCCCGAGGTGGAGGTCATGGTTGAAGATTTTCTCAGGTTCGATAATTTTATGAATCGATTTCTGTACTGTAAAGAAGTTCGTGGCAGTGACACAGAAATGTATCGTACATTTTCCAAATTCTGTTTGAAATATCATCCCAATGTGTGGGCCACTGTTACCCGCATAAAAGGTGAAAACAGATTTAAATCTGCACAAATGATTTATTAAGCAATAATGTTTGATTAAAATAACTATGGACAGGCTTGAAGGCAAATTAAATTGCATGCTGTATAACTATAAATAACTACAAATATCATGATCTAATGATGGTGGCAGACACAATTTGCATGTAAAAAAAACCCTGCATAATTACGGGGATTACGTTATCTAAATAGTAACATATTTGTGTCTCTTGAAAGGCACTATATAAATCAGGGGTGCCCAAACTTTTTGGACCGAAGATCTACTTTTCGATCAACTAACCTCACGGGATCTACCCTTACGCGAACGCGCGCACACACACACACACACACACACGCACACACACACATACGCACGCCATGATGAGAAACAGCCTGAAACTGAGGCATGCGATGCACTTTTGCAGCTTGTTAACTATCGTAGCTCACACGTACCGTTTTAAAGTGCTTCCCTGGGCCCTCCAAGGTTAATATTCTTTTACCGTGCCCTCGGTGAAGTGTACACGAAGCAAACTGAATGAGAATAATGACGATAAAAGATAGAGCGCAACAGCTCTAACCACAAGCTGCAATTGCAGACTGCTGAGTGCTAACAACTTCCGGTGGCGTAATCACGCGCCACCGTAAATTCAAGATTTACGTACTTTATTTTATTTTTGAAATATTTATTTTGTGAAAATGAGACTGATAGGATGATTAGGGTGCAGCGTACATTAACACAAAAAATATATTACTAACATGTACAAAGACACACAAATGGTTGTTTGTTTGTTTGTTTTTCTCCTTGACACTCCTCGGATCTACTTCGGACCTGTATTTGATTTACCGGTCGATCAGGATCGACGTAATGGGCACCCCTGATATAAATGTACTATTTAAGTTTGATATTATTATTAATTTGTGGTAGTAGTGTGTAGTTAGAAGTGCATATTTTTTCAGGGTGAAATATTCAGCAAAATAATTTCACGAAACCTAATTAAGTCTGTTTTTCAACGCAGAAATCAAAAAAAGCGACAGGGACAGAATTGTTTTCATAATGCGATGGGGATTTTTTTGGTGACATACTGTATGTACGCAATGTTATGTTGCATAGAAGTATACATGAGTCTGTAATTTTTAATGCATTATATAGGCACGTATGATTGTGATGAGACAGTTATCTTTCTACCGTATCTATTTACAGTACCGGTATCTATTCAATAACTGCAAGGTGTTTCTTTTGTAGGGACTTGCTTCTCAAAAGGCCAACTCACATTCGTGCATTTGCTGCGGGTGAGTTACACATGCAAAGGCTCATCATAGAAAATTAATTGCATAAAGAAATGAATCAATTATCACTGTGATAATATGGCTGCACAAATGTGCACAACCTGCGGCCGTAATCCAAATTAGGCCAAAAAGTGGGAGTCATCCACAACCGCCCGCGACAAGAATATAAGTTTTTAGCGTAAACCAAAGGCATGGTGACAAGTTTGTGTCCCATTTATGATGGGAAAAGTT
Source organism: Hippocampus guttulatus (assembly GCF_054856545.1). Taxonomy (NCBI): domain Eukaryota; kingdom Metazoa; phylum Chordata; class Actinopteri; order Syngnathiformes; family Syngnathidae; genus Hippocampus; species Hippocampus guttulatus. The sequence goes on along the minus strand of NC_141266.1, from coordinate 17,038,343 downwards.
TTGAAATGATTTATCTTGGTCTCTCTTTTTTTTTTTTTTTTAATTCCAAACAGCTGGCATGTGAGCGGGGGGGTGTGGTCTTTTTACATCAACCGTACAGTCTTCATTTTGTCCGAGGACTACATTGGCCTCAAACAAAAAGGATGTTTTTTTTTAATCTATCAGAAGTTCCTGACTACTAATCAATATTTTCAATCATATTTTTCAGATCATTTCACCAACCCTGACCTTCACATTGTTATTAACGCTAAAATGGCAACTATCAATATGGATGCATAAAAAGCTGTTTACTCATTTAGGAACCGCTTTTTTGTTGTCATGTGCTGCCACACTTCATGAAGCACAAAATGCCTTCTTGTGTAAACATGTGTTCCCTGTATTGTATTTCAAACGGCGTCACTGGAGCATTGAAGCCATGTTTGTGTATGTGCTTTAATAACTTATATTGTATGCCAATGTGTCACTGCATAGGTCATTCTTCTTTAGGATTTAGTAGGCTGACAAGAGGCAAAAAAGAATAAAGCTTGTGTTCAACCACTGGATTTTTGCTCCTTATTTGCTTAAAGGTACACCGACGGATGGATGGATGGACACTTTTTGCTACCTTGTGCCTTTTTTGAAGCTGATTTTCTAGCGACCAGGTGGTGACACTGCACCAATGAAACACTATTCCAAATCTCTTATCAAAAACGAATGAAAGCTTGCAATTACTTCATACATTTGAATCATTAAATTTGAATCAGAATCACTTAGGTGAAAGATATATTAAAAGTTTTTACACACATAATATTGTTTAAGTTTAAAGAAGGAATACAACGTTGTAAAAACAAAGGAATTGTAATATATAGATCACTGGTTCTGTGAATCGGTCTCAGGGGTTTGATGGAGCCTCTGCCATGGAGGGTAAGACACACCTAACTCAGTAATTCAATGAGTTATGACACGCCCGCTTGGCCATCACTGGCTGCAGATGATCACATGACATTGCTTGTCCAATCAGTGCTGGGGGACTTTTGTGAATAGGCAAATGTGTGAATACTAGCAAACTGAGAATAAGTAGGGGTTCATTGTTTTTCAGGTTGTATATTTACATCCATCCATCTTCTTGAGCACACCACCATTTTTGTCTTCGAACCTCCTCAGGGTCAGCTCAGTGGCTTGTTACTACAACAAAGCTCCTGCTTTGGCTCCTGAACTCAGTTGGAAACTCCGCGCCGAGTTTGAATTCTGTGACAACCCGAACACCAAATGGGCATCCCACCAATTGGCACCCAAAAAAGAAACCTCTACCAAACACTCTTTTAAACCTCTGCAGTTCAACAGGCAGCTTCTACTCGTGCTGGAATCAAACTCCAACTGGACCGGCGCTGAAGTTCTGAGCACATTGGGCACCGGTGTGGCACATTTTTATTTCGTTTCCTCCATCAACATTTGAGCATGTAAATCAAAAACCTTGAAGCACTGATTGCTCACCTGAGACTGACTGCTCACAATCGCACACAGCTCGTTGCTTCCCAAACAATAACAGCACATTGACGGAAGTGTTTCAGACAAATACATAAAAATAAGCTCTGCCGATGGCCACCAAAGAACCGATTTTACGATCACCCAAACTCTTCTGCCGGAAGAAAGATACACATGTACATGTAGCTATTTTAAACCAACGGCACGATAGAGCAAACATTTTAAATATCCTAATTCACAAGTCACATCATCCTTTTCAAAAGGCTTTACAACTAACGCGGAACACAACAAGTGACAACTGATCACTCAAATGGTACGAAATCAACTGAAGCATGCGCATGAAGTAAAGTAATAGTGCAGTGATTCCCAAACACTAGTGTGCCCTGGGAAATGATAAAATTTCACTGGTTCAAAAAAAAATATATATATAAATAAAACACTTAAAATGTGTCTTTGTTCATCTATCAACGTCAGCGACATACAGTGACAGGCAGAACAATTGAGGTTTGTGATTAAACTGAGACGAAAATAGGATACATGTACTTTTTGTGACGTTTTTGTCTGGTCAAATGGGTTTTGAATGTAAAAAAAATGTGCCTCGGCTCCAAAAAGGTTGGGAAACACTGCACTAGTCAACTTTTGCAGAGAGAAAGTCAGCAGTCTACTTTGTGACTACAGTGGAACCTCCAAAGTACAGTTAGAAATTTTTGTGAGGAATCACTCATGGCCGCTCACTACAACCAGTTTGACATCGATGATTGGGATGCACATTGTATGGTCAGCTCTTTATTTTATTTTTCAGTGGGTAACGATTTAAATCTAATCTGCCACAAGTCAAAGTTAAGTGTGAGTAAATACTCAAGTCTACTGTAAGGGTTTTCATGCAGTTACACTTGTGTGACAACTGAAAATATTTAAAGCCGATTGCTAGTTCGTTCGCGCTGTCGATGTCCTGATAGAAGAGTGAGTCATTTAAGTTTTGGTTTAGTCAGTCGATTCACTTATGTTTGACACGTGTATGACCCTTAAGAATGTTAAAATGTTCAGTAAGTCATTCACTGGCAGCAGAGTTCAAATGGGTCTTTGGCGTCTCTCGCCGTCAATGGGAGTGAATGAGTTGACTGAAATATCGCTTGCAATCTTACGAGACAGCGACGAACGGATTGTGGTGAACTTTGAAGGATCCACTGGAAATACAAATCGACTAGCTGGCACAGACCAACAGTCGGGTGTTTTCTCATTCCTAACGTAAAACATATTTGTACATGTTCTTGGAACTTTTAGATGACGACGGGCCATCTTAAAAGCAACTGTGCTGTCCTGCAACAAGCAACCAGACATTCAGGTGTTACAAAGGAAGGCCGTATTTGTTATTCCAGTCATATTCATCATCATCATCATGAGTCACAGTACAATTTGGTTGAAACTCTTTGAATGCACTAAGTGTTTTCTGAGATTTCCTGAGGGGATTTGTGTGTGAGCGAGATAAAATTGCCAAACACTACAGAGCAACTCCACATTCCCTCGTGTACAGTGATTGCACGTACAGGACATTTGCGGTGTTGGCATTGGCTATTTCACCTAGTCACAGATTTTGGAACTGATTGTGTTTGACATTGGAGGTTCTGCCCTGTACAATATCCTGAGTGTTACACGTTGAGGGTTAATAAGGCTGATGGGAATCATCTTTGAGTCACTGATGGCGTCACAGTACACTCGCCTGAGTTACGTGCGGGCAGCGTGGGGTTGGTTCCCACTGGGTGACGGTGTGGATGTGGGTGTGAATGGTTGTTTTTCACGATCTATGCCCTGCAACTGACCGCCGACCAGTTCAGGGTAGTCGGCCTTCCGCCCGAAGTAAAGTGGGATAGGCTCCAGCGACCCTGTTCCAGGATAAGCGGCGTTGAAAATGGATGGAAGGAATCGTTTTTGTTTTATGTTGACGTGACATTAATTTGTATCTGTATCATATCTGGTTAATTTGCATACCGATGACTCAAACGCAAAGCCTCCGATCTGCAGGATTTTATGATTAGCCATTTTCACGTTGGTGTCTGCAATATAATCTTGCCCTTGGTTGTGACCTTTAAATCCAAACAAAACCTGTGATCAGGTTCGCTGGGGAAATTTTGCAGTGATCAGATTTCAGAAAGGAGGTGCTATGTTTTTGGCCAAGGATGGGCTGAGCCAAAAATCCTCAATATAATAATAATAAGGCACGTTGTGAAGGTCCACTCACACCCTAGGTTGGTTTCACCGTGTTTCTTGCATTGATAAAAGCCATGCCATGAGTTCTGAAGTGCGTGTTGAGATCAGTGGCCCTGTCAAAGTGTTTGCCGCACACTTTACAGTTAAGCGTGTCGTCATCTTCCTGGCCGTGAGTTTGCGAGGAGGGCGATGCGGGGCAACCAAGAGAATTCTCATCGAGCTTCTTGCTGTTAACGGGAGACAACGCCGCGCCCACGATCAGGGCTTGATGTTGATCGGTGAACGCGTCTCGGACCTTGTGGGTGATAAAGAGGTGGCGTGCCAGCGACTTGCTCGAAGTGAAGCAGGCGCCGCACTGAGTGCACTGCTGCCCGCCGCCCTCCACCCCGACTCGATGCTGGCTAATGTGCGCCTGGAACGTGGCCTGGTCTTCCGTGGTGAAGCCGCAGGGAGCGCAGCGGAACCCGGACTCGGGAGGAGAATAGGAGGCCGGCGCGAAGGATGATTTTAACTTTTTTGAGGGAGAGTACTCTTCGTTGTGTTCTGTCTTGGCGGCCGCTCGGCGTCTATGGCGAGTCAGCGAAGCGCCGTCATGTTCCGAGGAGCTGTCGGCCTCATCTGTGCCTCCCTGCTCAGAAGGCGCCATTTTTACATTAGAAATACACTTAATCCCACCTCATGAGGTACAACTGCTTCAAACAATCTTAATGAAGTCAAATTGAAACATCTTAGACTCTTTTGAAGGGCACTTCATTCAACCTGACATTTGATGAAACGGCAAGATAAATTTGTCCTCATTTGAAGACAAATAAAGGCCAATTTGTGCCTTGTGTAAACCCATAAGGTGCATAAAAAAATAGTCCCCTCATCCTCTCCACCATCATTTCCCATATAATTTTAATTATGCTAATGAGCAAAATGTTAATTACATAACTGTCAAATCCATTTCTAATATAAAAGTTTCGTTGTTTACTGAAGAGCCTAAGGCAGGGATGGGAAAACTTGCGCTCAAGGGCCGCATTTGAGTTCTAAAACAGACAGATTGGTCAGGCGTACCTCCTGGTTCATGGCTTCCGCGCGGTGTCGAAGGTGGACGTGCTTGTCCAACATCGCTCGGCTGCTGAATGATTTCTTGCTGCCCGTACAGAACCTACAAACACAAAAAATGTTCAATGTATAGATTGATAGGAGGTCAAAGTAAAGAAATATATGCATGCATGTCAAAATAAAGTACTTACAAAATGACTTTTCTATGTCCCGTAATATAAGAAAACACTCTTTTATCTCATATAGCATAATTTGAAGGAAAAAAAGTGGCAAATGAACACTCAAATTTGAGCTTTTAATTACTTTTGCGAAATGCTTTTTTTTTTTTTACAGCCAGGAAAGCCTTGACATAAACGATGGCTTGTTTGTGTCTGTGGTAACAGGGCGTCACTCACTGGCAGTGGAAGCGACTTGCAAGCTTGTGTTTGTCGCGGACATGTCGTCTCAGACTGGATGCGGAGGAGAAGGAGCTTTCGCATTTGTTACAGGGAAAGTTCTTTAAGATCTAAAAGTGCGCGCGCACATATACACGCACGCACACACACGCACACACACACACACACACACACACACACACAAGGTGACATGAACAACAACTGCTGTCAAACGGGAACCCACTTAAAAAAAAGATATATGACTTGGGTTAACAACCTTGCCATGTTGTTTAGCCATATGGCTGATGAACTCTTCCGAGTCAGTGTAGCATTCCTGGCAGTGAGCGCACTTCCACCCTGGCGTGGTGATGGTAGTCTCAGCGTTAACTTCCTTCTCGCCGTCTTCCCCGTCCGAACTTTCTATCTTGACCGCAGGCTGAGGACACGAAGAAGCAGCCGCTGGGGCGGAGGCTAATTCTTGCTTGGATGTCTTGTGGCTCTAAAGAATAAGACCGAAGAAATACAGTTAAAAAGTGACCAGTGATGAATGAGTCCAATAATAAGCATGAGTATACCTTGAAATGTTCCATCAGTACACTTCTCTGAGGAAACATCTTGGTGCATTCGGGACATTTATACAGGTGAACTTTTTGAGTGGCTAAATGTGTATCAAAGTGGACGTACAGCAAGGACTTGTGCGTGAAAACTGTATCACACATCACACATTTGTAGATCAACCTGTGAGAAACAAGAAACGTCGTGCTGTTAAGAGGCGCATTCAGAATGGAAACGTATAACCTGGCTATGTGCGTCGTACATGGCCTGGCCTTCGGTTAACGCAGGATGCTGGGTCGTGATGTGGCTTTGTACACTGGGTGCCGATTTGAAGGCCATGGGACAGCTGGGGCACTTGTGGAAAATGTCACAGTGGGCCTGTTGGATGTGCGCCTTCACTGAATTCAGCCCTCCAAACACCACCAGACAACTGGAGCATCTGTACGGACAAAAACAAGAGCGCGCAATCAAAGGCAGACTCACCGTCAAGGCCAAACAATAACGGCAGATAGTGGAAAATTCCTCCCTCCTCCTTTGCTCAGCAGCAAGAGGTAATAGTGTTATATTTATAAAACACAGGCTAAAGCTTCACGCATAAAAACACCTGCCTGTTCTCTGTCCATTATGTGCCTGTCAGGTACAGTGATCCCTCGCTACTTTTCAAATATACATGGAGTACAGTACTGTATATGTTGCTCTATGTGACCCGTTGTTGTTTTGCGGACTTTAAAAAAAAAAAAGTTTTTTTTTTTTTTAATGTTAGTTGGACGCTACTTTGCAGATTTTCGTTTATCGCGGGTGGTTTTGGTCCCCATTAACCGCGATAAACGAGGGATTACTGTATTCACAAAGGGTGAGTTTAGTTTTATTTTAGTTCTACATCACTCTGCCAGCTTCTCCTCTATTGGAGGCACTTGTGCGATGCAGCAGCAATGCCGTTCAAGAGTACATACAACATTTTTTAATAAGAGGCGCCTTGTCCTTCCTGTTGCGCCGGACCGCCAAGCAACGCAACATGCTGCACACTGCTAAGTGCAGTGTGAAAAGGTCTTGAACATTGAACTTTCTTGCCGCTGCTCGATTTCCGTGTTCAACTGCGTAACCCGATCAACTTAAGTTTGAACTCTGCGTTGTATGCATGTCTCTAGCAAGGAGCCATTTTGGGGGTCGACATATTACCGTAATAACCATGCACAAGGCGCATCAGATTTTAAGGCGCTGTGAGCTTTTAAGAAAATACGGTAAGTGTTTTGGGATCAATGTTTGTGGAAATATTACCGATATTTTAGGGGAGGGGCATTAATTCTTAACATTTTTTTTCCCCTTTGGTTTACTGTATATAACAAAGACTAATCGAACAGCCGGTATGGGCTGATGACATACCTGTACCCGATGCGTCGTGAAAAGTGCAAACAAGCGTGTTCCAGATGTGACTGAAAGACTTGGTGCTTGGCGGTGCCGCCGCACTCGGGGCAAACGCACGGTGGACTGCCTTGATGGATGCGCTGATGAGCTGCCGCGCTGCAGGTGTTGGGCAGCAGCATCGGAGGAGAGCATTCGGTGCATTGCTGGAGAGGAAGAAAATAAAATAAAGTATTCAGAGCTTGTGTATGCAATTCGAGAGGAAACAAAATGTAGACTCACTGTGGTTTCAGGTTGTTTGATTTCTTGGAAATGTTGGATCACCTCCATTTTGCTGCTAAAGTGAGTCTGACATTCTGGACATTTATTACCGATGTGCTGGACAGTGTCAGATTTCTTGTTCACAGACGCTTGCTGTGGCTGCCCTTTGGCCTGGAAGGTGGACTGTCCTAAAACAGATGATGACAGTGTATGCAAGGAAACCTGTCATTTCAAATACTTGTATAACCCCTTCAAAAGTATTCGTCAACATGCTTAATTTTACAATCAATTATTCCCTCAGGAAATCACGGAAAGTGAATTCATCGTTTCCAAGGTTGAACTGTTGCCATCATAAAATGGCTGTTATTTTTAAAAAAAAATAAAATCTTACAATTTTTTTTCCAAAGTTGTTCAGTCTGAAGGTTATTTGTATTCAGATGTTCTAGCACAGCATCAAAAAGCAAACATATTCCAGACAACAAACAGGAGAGAAAAGCTGGACACTGACCACTGAGTTCAATCTGGTTTATCATCTGCTCCAAGGACACAGGTTTCATGACAAGGTGCGAGCATTGCATGATCAGGCCTCGCTCTTTGTGCTCCCGGGCATGTAAAAGCAGGCTGCACTTGTTGTAGAAGGCCAGCCGCTTGGCGCAGTGGTTGCATGTCACCTCGATGCGCAGCGAACGCCGGTCGTAGTGGCGGGCCAGGCTCTGCTCCAGGGCGAAGACGTCGCCGCACTCCAAACAGCGGTAACCCTGTCAAGTGTCATGGACATGATGTGACATCAGCACTGCGCTTCACATGAGGCCAGGATATAAACAGGATCTAATGTTAATCATTATAGGCTTATAACTGGCTACCATGTCCATCGGGGTTGTTTGATTTAAATCGACTGAAATCGAACCCAAAAATAATATGTAATAATAATATTTTTTAATTCAGAGAAATGGTTTATTTAAATACAGTGGTTCACTGAAATATGAGTTGAATTTGTTCCTTGGAACCAAACCCAAAAAGTAAACATTAACCGGTTCCAGCCAATATTTGGCGAAGAAAAATAGCACTCTATAATCGCGCACTCTATAAATCATACAGTTATGACATAATTAAATAGAATGTTGAGAATCAGGCCCAATTAATTAGCAACCAGCCCATTTAACCGACCAAAATGAGCTCTTTTAAATTCTGCAAAAGTGAGCAGCATTAAACATGTTGACGTGCCTTTTTTTGTGTGTGTGAAGTGAGTTGAGTTCACTGCCACCAAGCTGTGGATTTTGTCAGAGTTACCTGAGCCGGCAAAGGAAGGCCCCACTCAGCAGGAGGCGGGGAGCTCAAGTCAGGTTTGTAGCTGGGCAGCAGGTTCTTATTGGTGAGAATCTTGTTGAAGATTTCCACCAGGTTGGTCTGGCTTTTGGATACGATGGCCCCACCGCTGGTGACTATGGAGGCAGGTCGGCTACTACACTGAGGGGAACTCTGGAGAGTCTTCTGACCCAGGCAGTGCAGGTTTATGCCACCGGGTCCAGCTGTTGAGTGGGTCATGGAGGGAAGAGGTGTCGTTTTGGCGACACTGACCACTATGGGGGAGGATTTAGGTTTGATGGTCACTGAACGTTTTTCTTTGACTGTCATTTCTGAACGAGATTGCTGGGAACCGCCCCTCTTAGATCTCGGATTATAAGCCTTTGGTGACAATTTGGAAGAATCCGGACCTTTAGAATTTGCTTTTGGGCCTCTTTTAAGCGTCGTCTTCATTAAGCTCCCTGCGGGCACTTTAATTTTAACTTTGAGGGGCAACAATTCAGATGGTTCTGTTTTGGGAGACACGGTGTCAAAAGATGACTCCTCATTTACGGTTTCACCATCTCCTGCAGTCTTTCTGTTGTCATTAGGTCTGTCCTCTTGGCTTGGCTCGCTGTCCATAAGCTCCTTGTGGTTCTCCAACTCAGGGCTTCTATTGGGAAACGGGAGCCCTGTCTCACTAGGCGGTGGACTCTCAGGTGAGTCCCTCTCATCAATCACATGCTCTGGATATTTCTCTTCTTGCACAGGTGCCAAATGACAGTTCTGAGGGCTCGCTGACAGTTGTGGCGATGCGAGGGAAACAGATTTCTCCTCATGCATAGTCAACGCTTCAAGGGTACATGAGGTGGCCTCAGGGGAGACACAGAGGTCAGGTTGATGTCTGACGCTGTGTTTCAATTTCGGAGGCGACGGCATAACAAATTCTGGGCTTTCGTGGATCACCAGTGGGCTTCCCAAGTCTGGTTCAGAGTCATCCTCATCCAAGTGAGAGGCATTCTTTTTGCAAACACCCCCATTGTGAGATAAAGGGGATGACGGTACATGTGGGAGGAGGTGTGCTTCCTCCTTCTGAGACAAGTCGGACTGCGGAGAAGAAGGAAAAGGCAACTGCGTGGATTCAAGTTGTGGCTGGGGCTTCAAACTGGTCACATCTTCAATCATGTTCCTGACCGAGCCAACCTCCATCGCATCCCCTTCGTTGTCATCGTTCAACTTCAGCAGGGAATGCTGTTGCCACGGTCCTGCGTTGGATCCTTCCTGGTCATTCGCAGCAGACCCATTAAATCTATTGGCAGTTTGGGCAGCAGTGAGATTTATCTTAACACAAGAGTCTAAAGGAGTGCTTGTAGTCTTGTCTTTTTTTCCAACATCATCTTCACAGGGCCTCACGGTGTTCATCACTATAACACTGACAGGAGGGGGGTCAGTGTGTGAGGCAAGGGAGCCTGGGTGGGATGAATTTTTTCTGTCATTAGCAGACACATCGTCCGCTTCTGGACTCGACTGTATGGCATCAATGTCGGGAATATCAAACGCCGCCAGCAAATCGTCAAAGTCTGGGGTCTTCACGTCCCCCATTGCCCGCATTCAGCTTAAAACCTGCCAATGCAAAACAAGAGTTACGCAAAAGTCAACTGTTGAGGAGCTTTGTTAAATTTCCATGCACATCACAGTATGTCAAGAATATTATCATAACTGTCTATATCAAATTATGAACGCTAAAACATTTAAAAGAAGTACTGAGTCAGACTGGCATTCATAAATGAAAAGGAGAAAAGTGTACATTTATTTGCTGTGGCGGTGGTCGAAATTTGTTTTACAAGTGCAGAATGCAGATCTCACACCTGTGTGCAGGTACATTTTACACTCTGGATAACATTGAGTCCTCGTGTTTAGTATGTATCAATCTTATGCTGCTTTACTCAGTCACTATTATCCTGTAGAGTTTTACACTTCAAAATGGAACACCATTTCCCTTTATTCAACACACTCGTGAATCCTTTTAAGTCGTGTCAACTCTGAGAGTGAACAAATTGCATCTGTGGACAGATACCTTGAGGTACCTGTACAAAAGATTGACATTAAAAACAACATTATTTCAGTTTCAATTATTTTCCTTGCAGTAAAACATCAAAACGGCAAAATTTTGACCCAAGCCGGATATAAGGGAAACATCCTGTCACCACTGCAGTTGGCGACACAGAATATTATGTGGCGTTTGGTGAATTTCAATGTTGAACGTAAACTGGTACTTGTCGGGTTTACTCAAACCAACAGTTTGTAACGTAGTTTACGAGAGATGCGTTTGGCTCCAAGTGATGATTCAACAAGTGGTAGCTTCGGCTCAGAGCTCAACTTTAGCACGTCACGGCTAGCTGGCCACGCTTGCATTGGTCCTTTAAAAGTCGAAAAACACTATGGGCGAGACAAACGGCTATTGTGTCAACATGTTGCGTTTAATATATGTTATATAAGAATAATTTAAGCATATAATTCGTCCAAAATCCTAATGTAATGCAGTTGCCTACCAGCGAACGTAGTCGAATCCTTACTTTCCACTCCGTCGCGCAAATAATACGTCATCACACAGCGCGACTGAAATTACCCAACTAATACAGTACAGTACTACTGTAGTGCGTTTTGCTCAAATTTAAACTTAAAATACACAAGTCAGCGTAGTCGTGTTACTATGTTTTCTAGGTTTAACTACTTAACTTTAACTACTGTTTGGTCAGTGGTGGGAAGCAACCAAGTACAAATACTTGGTTATTGTACTTTAGATTCTATGTATAAATTGTACTGTAGTTCTCTCAACTTTACTTGAGGACTGTATTGAATTTTGACACTTTTTTTCCGCCCCATGTTTGAAACAGATAGCTGTGGAGTCTTGACTTTGTCAAAGTCGGCCCGTCACTATTGCAAGCCCAGTTACTTTTGACTAGTCAAAAAAATCTGCCATTTGTCACTCAATTATTTCTATTCACAATTGGCATTTCAGATAAAACAAAATTGACATTTGTCACTCAATTCCTCCTATTCACGATTGCCATTTTAGAAATCTGCACCTTCATTTCAAGAAAAATGACATCACTTTTGCCATTAATGAGATTTGTCATTACAGATTCAGCTTCAGATTTGCACCATGTGACCAACATATCTCCAACAGAATTGTATATATACAAACCAGTTACAAATTATACAACATAATGTGCCATTTAGGATTGTGTAAATTTATTCAACATTTGAATTGAGATGATGTATTCACAAAAGATTCAAACAATCATATTTGTTTGGAATCTGGGGGAAAAAATATGGGGAAGAAATAATGGAACCTTAAGGTAAAAGGTAATATTGAGACAGCAACATGAAGATGGTCGAACAAAAGCGAAACATGATCACGGTGGTGTTAACTGATCCTATCACAAACTCCTCCCTTGATCTGCGTTATCATTTCTTTTTCTCCTCGTTCTTCTTGGAATCGGGTTTAGGCCCAGTCTGCGCTGCCAGGGAGCCCATGGCGTTACGGATGGCCTCATTGTTCGGGTCAACGCCAGGAAGGTTCTCCAGGACGCTCTGAAGGAACTCTGGATCCTGCATCACGTCATAGTCTTCTTCATCCTGAACACAGATTAGGTAGAAGTTTTTTTCATGAAATGCAAGCCAACATTGTTTGAAAGAACAAAAAAAACAAACATTTACCTTGGTCTCACCAGAGTCCATGTCAGCACCAGTGTCCATATCTTCAGCACCAAACTCTACAATCGAATAGAAATGTTGTGCTGACTCTGGATAAAATGATTCCGAAGATAACTGACCTCAATGCTAAATTTAGTTACATCCCACCACAACTGATGTTGACTGTAGTGTTTAACTTTAGCGGTTCCAGTGCATGTGATGCACCAATGACAGCACTCAAATGACTGAAAACGATCTCTGAAGATTTGGAAGTGTTCACCTGCTGCTGATCCTTGCATGGACATCTGTAGAGCATATGCAATCTGCTCGTCTTCTGTCATGCGGCTGAAATCTGGCAACACGGGTACTGCAGAGTCTGTACTTGGAACTGACATCTTTAACAGAGCGTCATCGGACTCTACGACAGAAAGAAAAGACATTTGAAAGTAAAATTTTGAGTCTGGCTCAGCTTACATTAGGTAAAAGGCAGAATATTGCCTGTGGGCTTAACCTTCAAGTTTAAAACAAGCCCAGAGCTCCAGTGGCAAAAATTAAACAGGTCAAGTCGAGTCCCCGCTACATTTTACATCAAATGTCCTAAAATTGACAACTTGAGTCAGATTCAAGTGTCAATCAAGTCTCTAGTTTCTGAATTTTATATTTTACCATCAACGGGGGAGGGAATGCCAGCTTCAGCAGCGGATGCCACAGTGGCCCTGCGGGCTTCATCCTCTTGTCTTTGTCTTTGCTCCTCCATCGACACCCTGAGAGCCTACGAGACCACAATGATGAGCCGGGGGTAACTTTAAATCAATTCAATGGGACCTCTGATATTGTCCCATTTTTTATCTGGAGTAAAATGTCTCAAAACTGCCGAAATCAGACTACAAATCAAAAACTCGGTGGTACGATGTGACACCTTTGTGCTGTTCTCTTACCAGGGCCAGCTCTGGGTCTGCACTGGGATCCACTCCAAACTCAAAGTCACTGGCACCCAAACCCAACGCGGCACCGCCTTCTCCGGCGAGGATGGGTGAGGATAGCAGAGCGTCCGCCAGACTGGGTCCCGGAGGTACCGTGACCAGATGGGAGCCACTGCCCTCTTTCCCATTCAGCGTGTTGATGAAGACCGTCAGCTTCTCGGTGTTCATTTCCTGCCAAGAAGAATCGCAGTGAGCTCGTGTGGTACAACGCAGGGTTGCAAGGTTTTGCATCAATGTCATTGTAAAAACCTCTTCTCCAAAGTTGATGATATCCACATTCACTTTTTCTTTCTTCAGGCGTTTTGCCATTTTGACCAGCTTGGAGGGGGGGGGGGGGGGGGGAAACAACTCAACTTGTGATTTAGAGAGCATTAAGACAAACAGAACACATCAAGACATAAGGACTGCTTTATTTCAACATCTTTTAAAGTAGAAAAATATTTATTTACTTTTGTGTTTATATTACACCTGCAAGCCTTTTGAGGAATCAATATTTAACATGCTTACTGTTTGGAGTTGGAAAAGAAAGCAACTGTAAAGGAAAGCAGCTCACCTCTTTCTCGTTGTCCTCCACCGGGCTGCCAACGAAGGCAATGATACGCATCTTGTGGTTTTTGCCCTGTCTGTGCTTCAATGCCAACTGCAAAGATAAGAATCAAAACAATAAGAATGAATGAACAGAAAAAAAAGCATCAACTGACCGATTGAGCATGTTCCTATAGCATGTGGGAAATAAAGTTAATGTGATTTTTGCTCCTGAACTTCAGCGTGCAGTGTCACATTTGTGTTTGTGTCGCATATTTTTAGTAACTCAAAAAAAATAATTTCTTTCTTTGAAAGTTACAAGAGCACCACAACTTTCAAATTTAGAATTAAAGTTGGAAAAACGAACTGACTCAATTTAAATTCAATACTGCTTATTTTCTCATGATTGAGAGCCATAGTAAAAGGATGAAAGAGCCACAGGTTGCACACCCCGTAGTGTATGGTGTAAAAATGTACAATAATCACAAAATTAAGTAGAATGTATAATTTTTTAAGGGTGTGCATCATGATTTCATGCTTCAATGCCCATTGACATCTTGCTGGTCCTGATGTGCACACCTTGACCAGCAGGGGGAATGTGAGACTTACAAAATAAAAGAAAATGCACTCTTCTTGGATCAGCTTGTATTACCCGTACAGTAGTTGTTTTTCACAGAGGATAAAGAATATATGCTCATGAGTACTGTTGGATACTCATGAGCTGGTACCAAATGGTGGAGCAGTGTTTGGAGACCACTGGCTTAGACGAAGCGTCAGAATGCTATAAAATGAAAAACTCACATGGGCTACCCTGATGCCAGTACAGAAGCTGATGTTTCCACGAGGCTGCACGGCATGCAGTTTTGAGAGTATCCTTCCTGTGTCTGGAGTCAGTGTCGTCAGGACTTCACAGTTGCTGCGCAGGACACAAACACCAGGCACTTGTTTTGTTGATAATGTCATCAGTTTTAAATAAAAAGCATAGTCAGTGAACTGAAATGTCGCTCACTTTGCCATGGTGATGAGGCCGACATTGTTTTCGGGGTTGCTGCGAGTCTTGGAGTGACAAACAATATTAACTGCATCCTGCTGAGCTTGCAGCCTTGTGGGCAGAAAATCTCCATTGCGCATGTATTCACTGTTGTCCACACTGCAAGCAAACAAAAGGGACATTCAAATGAAAAAGTAAATTCACGATTAGTTTTTCAATATATTTTTCATTTTATTTGGTGTTTGAGTGTGCCGAAAGTATATGATACAAAATAGTCATATATGATTCAGACATTAAATTTATAGATTATTTATGAGCTGAGTATGAGAGAAGAGTTTATAACTGAGACACAGATGCTCGAATATTAATCTGTTAACAACAGACGTTTTGACAATGGCACTAGCTTCTGTCTCGTAGCTAATATTAGCGCTTTGAAATTCTCTTTTTTGTTGCACAAACCAAAACAAAGAGCGAAAAATTACGTCCCATGGTTATCATAAATAAATAAATACTCAGTTTGCCATCGGTAATTCCATAAAATGCCAAGTCAGTGACATAAAAACAGCTTTTTTATCTTGCTCCGCGTTAGCGTTGGGAGAGTGACTCAGGAAAAGGTCCAAAATACAATATTTGTCTCAAGCGGACACGTTTAGTATCGAAATAAAACTGAAGCGGGTTCAACAATACGTCAAATTATTTTCCTCGTGGCGTAAAATAGCATTAATGGTTAAATTCAAACTCATTTTGCCATCCTTACCAAACCATAGTACTTTCCAGCACCATCTTGAAGTCAAGTCTCTTTAATGCGTCATTGTGGTGCATGATGGGAAATGTAGTTCTTGAGGTAAATTTGAGTTTTCACGGAAGAAAGCACGCTTCAGCCAGCTGGCGGGTGGTAGCGACAAAATCATTACTTTTGAGGAGACCCCCAAAATGGCAGGTTTGAAATCTGTTCAAACCAAATTACAGCAAAAAAAAACGACTGCTCACTCCACTCAGGCAAGTTTCGTAAACTCCTGAAAATCCCTTCTACAAAAATAGAACGCGATGTCTTCTCTTTAGCAGATATATAGATCCATCTCAAACCTTAACCTTCTTAACCGAGAATTTCAAGAAAGTGGATTTTCAGCAACCCCGCAAAATCTTGAATTCAAACTGACTTTTGAATACATTTTTGAATACATCGGCCCGGTAGTCGAGTGGTTAGCACGTCGACTTCACAGTGCAGAGGTACTGGGTTCGACTCCAGCTCCGGCCTCCCTGTGTGGAGTTTGCATGTTCTTCCCGGGCCTGCGTGGTTTTTCTCCGGGTACTCCGGCTTCCTCCCACGCTCCAAAGACATGCATGGCAGGCTGATTGAGCAGTCGAAATTGTCCCTCGGTGTGAGTGTGGGTGTGGATGGTTGTTCGTCTCTGTGGACCCTGCAATTGGCTGGCAACCAATTCAGGGTGTCCCCCGCCTACTGCCTGAAGAAAGCTGGGATAGGCTCCAGCACCTCCCGCGATGAAGCGGTTTGGAAAATGAATGAATGAAAGACAGCAAGTCAACACTATAGATTGGTCAATAAGTTGTCAGAGAAAATAACACCCACACCAGCAGTATAGATTTGTAAATAAAATAACAAATAAACTGTGACATAGGAGGTTGTTGTTATTTGTTGGATTAAGTAGCTGCACATGGCCCAGCTTGGTTTAAAAATAAATAAAAACTGCGACTACGTCTACCAATTAAAATTGGTTGATGGATTGGGTTCAGTGTGTTTAACACATTAAGATATAAGAATGTCAAAGCGTCTCTAACATCCTTCCTTTTTTCTGTACGTGACCCTTGGAGGAAAAAGGTTGGTTGCCGCCAGTTTAACACCTGCTATGTCATCATGTCATTTTAGTTTCCTAACTTGTGATCTGCATTTCCTTTGTTTTCCTGTGTCTTCCGTGTCTCCCCATTATGTTGGTGTCAACTAATCAACTCTCTCGAACCCCTCACGTCTTGTCCAGGTGTTCCTCGTTGTCTCTTCACTGTGTTTGTATTTAGTTCTGTGTCTTCCATGCCATCCCTCCGTGACTTTTGTCAATCATCACATGTGGCCTGACGCAGCGAGTTTCTCAGGTTTATTTGCTGACTTGGTAAAGAACAGAGCTCTTCTCAAATTGCATGATTCAATCCACCAGTATGTGAAGCATTAAAAATCTTTATACATTGTAAACGTACGATTCATGCTCAATGGTGTGGTGCAGTGATAAAATGCTGACCTTTTAATTTCAGATGGAGAAACTCTTTGTTCTCATGATGATGCTTGCATCATGTTGTGCACTCACCAAAGGTAAGAATGCATGTGGTCACGGTCACCCCAAAAAAGATTAAGCGGTTAAGATTAAAAATGGGGTTGAAACACTGTGTTGTAAGTAATGCAAGGGAGGATGCAATGAGCAGGGTTGTTTGTGGGGGGGTTTTGTTTTGTTTTTGTTTTTTTTGCAAAAATTGCATTATTTCACTTGAGGTATGAAATTTGGTTTCATAGTAGGTCTCAATGACTAGTGACGAAAGCCTAAGTGTACAATAAGCCTCTGATCTCAGTTTGTGATGATAAAATGAACTGTGTGTCTTTTGAAATCCACTGTTCTGATGACTTTAATCCTTTGTTTGTGTAGATCTATCTGGCAAAGTCTTTGTGTTCCCCAAGGGGACACCCAATGATCATGTGAAATTGATCACACCCAAAACATCCTTCAGTGCAGTGACGGTCTGTCTCAGGTAAAGTGGAGTCAGCTGTGACCCTCTTGCTTTCAGTCCTCACCTTCAGAGGCAAAAGTGATGAAGCTGTATTTTATAGGGAAGGCAATAAAAAAAAAGCCTTTACAAAATGTTCTAATGTGTCCCCCACTAGTCTCAACACGGCATTCATTTATTGCCTTTGTAGAAAAATTCATCTCATTTTTATTCATATCTGTTTTTTTTTTTTTTTTTTTTGGGGGGGCGCACTTAATAACAATGATCAACCACGGTTGCTCAGGTAACACCGATCACGACACGCGTTTTGAGTTCGGTCGTGTTTTGTAAGCTGAGCCATGATTGGTCAATACCTGAGTGACAGTGGTGTCGTATTCAGTTAACGGCAAGTGGGAAAATAGCGCCCCCATGAGGCAGGGGGATAAAAACTGGGGTTTAATTCCCCTCCAAATAATTATGGACAGTAAATACCAGTCGAATTTCAGACTCTAAAATGAAGCTCTACTGTCCCAAAGTATATATTGGCAGTGTTGTGCTTGATGACTTACCTCTGGTGTGTCTACTCAGATTTGTCACAGATCTCACCAGGAACTATGTCCTCTTCTCTCTGGCCACACCGGCGCTCAGCAATGATTTAGTCATCTTCAAGCTCCAAACGGACAACCTGAGAGTTCACATTCGGCACGGCGGCACGGACTTCCTGTCGCTGTCTTTTCCTCCCAACGCCTGGCATACATTGTGCGCCACCTGGGACTCTGAAAATGGAATTGCCCAGTTGTGGATGGACGGCAAGCCCACCATCAAGAGGTTTATCCACTCTGGGCAGCCCATCACGGGCAAGCCGAGCATCATCCTCGGCCAAGAGCAGGACAAATATGAGGGAGGCTTTGATGCCTCTCAATCCTTCATTGGCATGATCTCGCGAGTTCACATGTGGGACTACGTCCTGTCTCCAAAGGAGATCCGACGCTACGAGGAAGACACAAACTTCACCCCTGGGAACGTGCTCAACTGGAGAGCCTTAGACTATGAAATCACCGGCAGAGTTTTGGTGGAAGATGAGCTCACTTTGTAGAAGTCTGAAATTACACTTATGTATTAAACTTGCATTTGAAGATCATGCCTTGACTTTTTTGAGTTTTTCTTGTTGGAAGACAAGATGGCCAACTAGAACAGTTGAATTAGATTTTTGGGGTTAATCACTGGTCCTCATCGGGGAAGGTGCCAGCACTGGTGGTGTTCTCCGCGTTGACTTGATCAGGAAAAATATTCCACAAAATATTTTTGCAGACGAACAGGAATGAGAAATTGTGGCTACTGTTGTAATGCATTAATATGGCTGACAGTTTTTTTTTCTACCTGTTGATTTTTTGGTTAAGTGCAACATTCAAGTGCCGATGGGTAATTTGCATCCAGTTATGCAACAGTTAACAATTGTCTTGTAGGAGAAAACGTTACTCAATTTAAAATATAAAAATGGAAGAACCAGTTACCAATGCTTGTATGTTTTTCCTTGTCCAACACGTGTATGAGATTTCACTGCAGGACTGGCAACTGCTTGACTGTACAGAAGTGCATGAACTCGGAGGGAATTGCAGAAATTCATCAAGTCTTGTCAATGCAGCCCTCCTGGTTTCTTTTGAGATTAGCACCAAGTCACTCAAAAGAGAAAATTTTACATTTCAGTGTTTGAGAGTGCAGAGGTCATCATATTTGTCCATTTTCTGGATAACTTGGCCACAGTGTGCCCATTACATTGCACAATTAAAAACTTTTGACTCAAGTCCAGGAGGACAGAATGCTTATCCATTAAATCGACAAGTTTCCCTATAAATACTGTTAAAAGGGAAATCACCTCTCTACTCGAAGCTGCACAGTCGAGACAAGGTAAGAGAAGTGAACTGCGCTGGCTGCTGAAAAAAAGAAAACTCAGGATATTGCTTTTGTATGATGACCATGTGCCGAAATATTTTGTCTTTGAGTAGTACAGTGATGCAAAACTGACTGCATTTCAGATGGAGAAACTCTTGGTTTTCATGGTGATGCTTGCATCTTGTTATGCAGATACACAAGGTAGGTGAGAGTGTGCGTCACAAGCACACACCTAAAATAGCGGGTCAAGCAAGAGAGATGGAAAAATTGGGGTTCACTGTTCACAGGTTGCTTTGTACAATGGGCAGTCGTGACTTTGCACAAAACAAAACTTCTTTTTTGAGATGAGTGGTGTAATCACGAGAATAAGAACTTTAACAAGGCAAAGGGTAGTTGGGCGAGTATGATTGTTTTTTTTATTGGTGCGCCGGCACCTTAACTTAATCCTTCTTGATGTGTGCAGATCTTTCTGGCAAAGTCCTTGTCTTCCTGAGGGAGACGAACAAAGATCATGTGAAACTGATGACACCCAAAACATCCTTGAGTGCAGTCACCATCTGTCTCAGGTAACCGCGGTATCACCAGCGGCCTCTGGCTTATGTTCATTCACTATTTTGAGAATCAGAATGAAAAATGAAATCAAATGTAAAGAGCTAAAGATTAAAGATAGGCTATGCATGTAGCCAGTAAAAAAACTCCGCAGTTAGCTGCAGTGACATTGTTTTTTCCCCAGAGGATAAAGAATACATGCACATGTGTATTGTTGTATTATCTGTCTGTTTTTCTCACCATTTAGTTTGACAGTAAATTTTAACAAGGACTGGCAAGAAATTGCTTGAAGCCTGCTAAAAAAAAAAGGTAAAATATTCACCACCACCACTAAGCTGTGGCGTGTTTACTTAGATTCAAGACAGATCTCAGCAGGAACTACGCCCTCTTCTCTCTGGCCACACCGGTGATCAGCAATGATTTTGTGCTCTTCAAGACAAACAACGACAGCATTATGAAGGTGCATGCTCGAGATGGCGGCGCAGACTTCATGGCTCTGTCTTTTCCTCCCAACAACTGGCACACCATGTGCACCACCTGGGACTCTAAAGATGGCACTTCTCAGTTGTGGATGGACGGCAAACCCACCATCAAGAGGTTTATCCATTCAGGGCAACCCATCAGCGGCAAGGCTATCACAGTCCTGGGCCAAGAGCAAGACTCTTACAGGGGAGGCTTCGATGCCACTCAGTCCTTCGTCGGCATGATCTCACGACTTCACATGTGGGACTACGTCCTCTCTCCACAGGAGATCCGACGCTACGAGGAGGACTCAAACTTCACCCCGGGGAACGTGTTCAACTGGAGAGCCCTCGACTATCAAGTAGTTGGCAACATTTTGGTGGAGCCAGAGGTCATGTAAAAGAATCTAGCTTTGTAATAGGAATTAAAGTTGCCCGTTTTCAATAAAAGTTGAAATACTGCATTAACAACGTTTGGAGAGGATGTGCCCCCCCCCCCCATGAAAAATGTGAAGAATAAAAGATATATTTCAATCAGGCAAAAAGTGGACTCTTTTACTCAAGTTAATATTTGAAAATGTCCATGACAAAACGTTTTTCATTTGTTGTTGAACAATTTCATGTCTAACTTTCAACTTAATTTTTCCATGGAAACCAATTGATTCTGCAGAAACACGGCAAAACCCCCGATGAGGATATCTGAACTTTATTGGAAAAAATCTGTAAAACGACTTTTGCTTTTTTGAAATGAACTTTTGACTTTAATATTCAGGATGTCTTACTCTCAACAATATTTCTTCATTTTTTTCCTCAAGTGGCCAATTGATTATGCAGCAAGACTGCAAAAAAGCCTAACTGCAAAAAAAAAAGCCGACTAGAACATCAAAACTATTTGGGTTGATGAAGAAACAAGTTAAATAATAATAAAGTAATACATTTTATTTATAAACGCCTTTCACAACAGTCAAGGACACTTTACAATCAAGAACAAGAGAACAAAAACACAGATAAAATGATAAATAATTCAAGAAGAGATTAATTTAAATTGATTATGCTATTTTGAAAAGGTGGGTTTCGAGATGGGATTTGAATGTGGGAAGAGAATTCTAGAGTTCTAGAGTTTGGGAGCAGGACGGCTGAAAGCTCTGCACCCCATCGTGCTGAGACGGGCAGAGGGTACAACAGAGGTGGAGGGAGGACGACCACCTGAGGGAACGAGAGGGAACGGAAATTAGAATCCGACAGATAGAGGGGGTGCAAGGTTATGGATGGCTTTCTATGGCTTAAAAAAAACACAAAAATAGATTACTAACATGCACAGAGACACATGTTTTTTCTCCCCCTCTCTCCACCCCTCGGATTGACTTGGGAACAGTCCTTGATCTACTGGTCGATCGCGATCGACGTAATGGGCACTCCTGCTCTACCACCAACTCTGAAGCCATCAAATTATCAACAAAAGACAAGACCGGCTTCAGTGGGAAAGAGGCTTGAGAGATGAAGGCACTGCCTTAAAATAAGCAGGGTAGATGAGGATCCGGAAAAATAAAGGCACTCATCTCGTGGCCTTTGGTACAAGATTTTACACGGACATAATTGTGTTGTTTATTTTGTGCAATATTTTTGAATCATTTGTTTTTCTGGGGGGCCGCAAAATATGAAATTAATTTTTGTGCGGTTTAAAAAAGTGCATACATGGACCATTGGGCCAAAAAAACAATTACATCACTTGACTGCAGCTTTAGGTCAATTAAAAGATCTGATGTAAAAAGTGTAAGGTACAGCGGATCTAAAAAGTCTACACACCCCAGTTTGAATTCCAAGATTTTTGATGTTTAAAAAAAAAATTGCGACTTTAAAAATTTACTGTATATTAAAGTCAAAAGTTCATGTCAAAAAAGCTAAAGTAATTTGACAGATTTTCCCAATAAAGTTCAGAGATCCTCGTAGGTTGTTATGCCGTGTTCCTGCAGAATCAATTGATTTCTATGGACGAATGAAGAAGGAAGTTGAAAGAGATGAAATTGTTTAACAACAAATGAAAAACGTGTTTTATCATTTTTAAATATTAACTTGAGTAAAAGAGTACACTTTTTGTCTGGATGAGAAATATCTTTTATTCTTTGAACATTTTTCATGGGGGGGACACATCCTCTTCAAACGTTGTTAATGCAGTATTTCAACTTTCATAGAAAACGGGCAACTTTAATTCCTATTGCACAGCTAGATTCTTTTACATGACCTCTTGCTCCACCAAAATGTTGCCAACGACTTCATAGTCGAGGGCTCTCCAGTTGAACACGTTCCCAGGGGTGAAGTTTGAGTCGTCCTCGTAGCGTCGGATCTCCTCCGGAGAGAGGACGTAGTCCCACATGTGAAGTCGCGAGATCATGCCGATGAAGGATTGTTTGGCGTCAAAGCCTCCCCCATAAGAGTCTTGCTCTTGGCCCAGGACTGTGCTGAGCTTGCCGCTGATGGGTTGCCCTGAATGGATAAACCTCTTGATGGTGGGTTTGCCGTCCACCCACAACTGAGAAATGCCATCTTCAGAGTTCCAGGTGGAGCACATGGTGTGCCAGTTGTTGGGAGGAAAAGACAGTGCCAAGAAGTCAGTGCCGCCGTCTCGAGCATGCATCCTTATAACGTCGTCGTCATTTATCTTGAAGAGCACAAAGTCGTTGCTGATCCCCGGTGTGGCCAGAGAGAAGAGGCCGTAGTTCCTGCTGAGATCTGTCTTGAATCTAAGTAAACACGCCACAGTTCAGTGGTGGTGGGGTTTTTTTCGGATGCTAAAAACTATTTCTTGCCAATTCTGGTTTAAATTTACTGTCAAACTAAATGGCCAGAGTACAGACAGATAATACAACAATACACATGTGCATGTATTCTTTATCCTCTGCCAAAAAAACAAAAAAACAATATCACTGCAGCTAAGCGAGGAGTTTTTTTACTGGCTACATGCATAGCCTATAAATATTTTGCTCTTTACATTTCATTTAATTTGTCATTCTTATTCTCAAACGAGTGAATGAAAGCAAGCCAAGGGCCGCTGGTGATACCCAGGTTACCTGAGACAGACGGTGACTGCACTCAAGGATGTTTTGGGTGTCATCAGTTTCACATGATCTTTGTTCGTCTCCCTCGGGAAGACAAAGACTTTGCCAGAAAGATCTGCACACATCAAGAAGGACAAAGATGTCATGATGTCAATTAGGAAGACAAGACATGTTTTCATGGGTGAGTGTCCATCCATTTTCTATTAGTGGTTCTCAAATGAGGGTGCTGGACCCCTGGGGGTCTGCAAAAAATGTACAATAAATGATGTGGTATCAGTTAAAAGGTGCATCTGGCTACATATTGGCATTGGCGTGCCAATACAAACAAACATACTAACGCAACTAGCCTTTGCCTTGTTCAATTTCTTATTATTGTGATTATTGGTACTGTAAAGTATTTTTTCAGAATAAAAATTATTTTGACAAGAAAGACTGATAAAAAGGGCAAACTGTGATTCGTTAAAAATGTTACTTGGTGAATGTGTTCCACCTGACTACTCTACCAAGATTTACTTTTTATCATGACAAAATAGACTTATGTCTGTTCTTTTTAGAGCAGGAATTTTTTCTTAAAAACACCTTTAGTCTGAAAAAGAGAACATTATGACGTTCTCTCAAAGACGACAATCAACTTTTGAAGTAGTTTGTATGCTAGATAGGTTTAATTGGCATTTGGATAAAGTGAGGTGGGGGGCGGGGTCTTTCCAATATTTCTGGGCAGAAATTTGGTACACCAAAAAAGTCTTTAAGTGTGGGAGTCTGTCAGCATCGGCAGGTGGCTGCCAACCTCACCCCGGTGAAAGTGCAAGGAGACAAAAAAAAGCAGATCATTTCCTCTTTGGCTTTGACTTTGTATTATCACTTTGCTGTGCGGCAATCCCGATACTTTGCTCGGCCGTGCCAGTTGCATTAGGGAGATTATCACATCTCGTCTACTCAAGGCTTTAACATTTTCCTTTGACACCCCTCGTCTCCAAAAGGAAGTTTTGGTTGGTGCAAACTCATGATGGCCCATTGTACAAAGCAATCTGTGAACAACAGTGCACCCCACTTTTTCCATCTCTCTCACTTGGCACGCTATTTTAGGTGTGTGCTTGTGACGCACACTCTCACCTACCTTGTGTATCTGCATAACAAGATGCAAGCATCACCATGAAAACCAAGAGTTTCTCCATCTGAAATGCAGTCAGTTTTGCATCACTGTACTACTCAAAGACAAAATATTTCGGCACATGGTCATCATCCAAATTTTTTTTTTGAGGCAGCGAGTGCAGTTCACTTCTCTTACCTCGTCTCGACTGTGCAGCTTCGAGTAGAGAGGCGATCTCCCTTTTCACAGTATTTATAGGGAACCTTGTAGATTTCATAGATCAGGATTCTGGACTCCTGGACTCTTGAATCAACAGATTTTCATTGTGCAATGTAACGGGCACACTGAGGCCAAGTTACAGAGTCTGGAAAATGGACAGATGTCCCAGCATGACCTCCGCACTCTCAAACACTGAATTGGAAAATGTTCTATTTTGTTTGACTTGGTGTTAAACTCCGATTCACCCCAAAAATTTAATTCAACTGTTCTAGCAGGCCAACTTGCCCTCTGGCAATAAAAATGGGAAAATTAAGACATGCCAAATCCAAGTTACATTCATAAATGTAATGTCAGACTTCCACAAAGGGAGCTCATCTTCCACCTAAACTCGACCAGTGATGTCATAGTCTGACGCATTTCAGTTGAGCACATTGCCAGGGGTGAAGTTTGAGTTCCACATGTGGCGTCAGATCTCCTTTGGAGAGAGGACATAGTCCCACATGTGAAGTCGCGGCAACCTGCCAATGAAGGATTGAGAGGCCGAGGATGATGCTCGGCTTGCCCGTGATGGGCTGCCCAGAGTGGATAAACCTCTTGATGGTGGGCTTGCCGTCCATCCACAACCAGGCAATGCTGTTTTCAGAGTCCCAGGTGGCACACAATGTGTGCCAGGAGTTGGGATAAAAAGACAGCCACAGGAAGTCCGTGCCGCCGTGCCAAATGTGAACTCTCAGGTTGTCCGTTTGGAGCTTGAAGATGACTAAATCATTGCTGGGCGCCGGTGTGGCCAGAGAGAAGAGGACATAGTTCCTGGTGAGATCTGTGACAAATCTGAGTAGACACACCAGAGGTAAGTCATCAAGCACAAATACTTCAGAAAATACTGATAATTTATACGCTGTGACAGCAGAGCTTCATTTTAGAGTCTGGAATTCTACCTGTATACAGTATAATTATTTGGAGGGGAATGTCCTGCCTCATGGGGGCACTATTTTGCCACTTGCTGTTAACTGAATACTGTATGACACCACTGTCACTCAGGTATTGACCAATCATGGCTCAGCTTGCAAACATGACTGAACTCAAAACAGGTGTCGTGATCAGTGTTACTTGAACAACCGTGGTTGGTCATTGTCATTAGGTGGCCAAAACAACAAAAAAATAAAGACCCAGATATGAATAAAAATTAGGTGATTTTTATCTACTTCATTCAAATTCCACAAGGGCAATCTTAAATAAGAATGCCATGTGTCGAATAGGAGGGGCTAGTGATGGGACGAGCGACACTGGTGCGCGAGCACAGTACCGAGAGCTCAAGAGTGAAACTCCGTATCGGTGCGTGCACTGCTTTAGAGAGAATCACGTGACCAATACAGGAATTGAATCGTTTGAGTGTGCCGCGCCAAAGTGTGTTTATAAGGACACAAACTGTATCAACATGTCGTGGGTTTGTTGGCTGGAGTTTTGCGAAATTATGGATCGTTCTAAGAAGT
This sequence comes from Hippocampus guttulatus, assembly GCF_054856545.1. Classification (NCBI taxonomy): domain Eukaryota; kingdom Metazoa; phylum Chordata; class Actinopteri; order Syngnathiformes; family Syngnathidae; genus Hippocampus; species Hippocampus guttulatus. Next base: position 17,012,120 of record NC_141266.1, on the reverse strand, counting down.
TTTCCCCAGTGTGGAATAATTTTTATCTTGGTAAATCTTTTTCTCCTTTGAGCGTTGTTTATCGTGATATACTGTACATGTTTTTTACGGTGGCACATTGCACCCACTTTATCAAGTGAATGACCTATTATACATATGATAGTCAGTGAAAGAGCCTTACAGTTGCTTTATTCATTTTATCTTATAATTGTGAGATCCTCCATAATTAAAGTCCAACGCTGCTTGTCAGAAGCAAACACACCCAGAAACCAAGACCCTTTACAATATTGGAAATGGAACCAGAAAATATATCCACATCAACTTTCATTTAAAACTCTCTGTGCACATTAGAACATAATGTAAAGGCTTTTTTTTTTTTAATTGAGCATGAATGGTTTAGTTTACAATGTATAAAGATGTTTTCATGGTTCACAATACATGTTGGATTTAATCATGCGATTTGATACGTGCTCTGTTCTTTACAAAGTCAGCAAATGAACCTGAGGAACTCACCACGACAGGCCACATGTGATCATTGACTATAGTCACAGGGTGATGGCATGGAAGACACAGAACTAAATACAAACACAGTGATGAGACAACGAGGCACACCTGGACATGACGCGACTCCTCCTCCTGGCTCCTGTCTGTCTGTCACGACAGCGCAGCTGAGGAACCAACTGAGGAAGATGAAGGTGAGGTCGGCAGCAGGTCCGGACAACAACATCAGCTCCCGGCTCCTCGGGACCTGCTCCGACCAGCTGTGTGACATTGTCCAGCACATGTTCAACCTGAGCCGGAAGCCGGGCAGACTTCCACAGCTGTGGAAAACTGCGCCGTGTTGTTAGACCAGTCTAGCTTATTGTTGAGAACGACACCCAGGTACTTGTAGGAGGTCGCCCTCTCAATGTCCGTACCCTGGATGTTCATTGGTGCAGGTGATGACTGTTTCCTGACGAAATCCACAACCAACTCCTTAGTTCTCCTAAGGTTGATCTGGTGTGTGTCTGAAGGCACCAGTCCACAAAGTCCTCCGTCAGTCCCCCCCAGTCCATCAATAGAGAAAATGTTCCATTTCAGTGTTTGACTGAGAGGAGGTCATGATGGGACATCTGTAAAACAGGTGTCGTGATCAGCCCATTTTCTGTATAACTTGGCCTCAGTGTGCCCGTTACATTGCACAATGAAAAAAACGTTTCAAGTCCAGGAGTACAGAATGCTTATCCATTAAATAAACAAGTTTCCCTGTAAATACTGTTAAAAGGGAAATCACCTCTCTGCTCGAAGCTGCACAGTCGAGACGAGGTCAGAGAAGTCAACTGCGCTCATTCACCAAGTCACATTTTTAACAAATCGTAGTTTGCCTTTTTATCAGTCGTTCTTGTCAAAATGACTTTTATTCTGAAAAAATACTTTACAGTAATCACTATAATAAGAACTTTAACAGGGCAAGGGCTAGTGGCGTTAGTATGTTTGTTTTTATTGGCGCGCCGGTACCAGTATGAAGCTATATGCACCTTTTAACTGATCCCACATCATTTATTGTACATTTTTTGCAGACCCCAGGGGTCCAGGGAACTTCATGTATTTTGTACTTCAAGTCTCCCCAAAAATATATTTTCAATTCAGGTGATCAGGTTTGTCGGTTACTGCATAAGGTTTGACAACGTTTTTAAAGTCGCTTTTTTTTTTAAACATCAAAAATCTTGCAATTCAAACTGGGGTGTGTAGACTTTTTAGATCCGCTGTACCTTACACTTTTTACATCAGATCTTTTAATTGACCAAAAGCTACAGTCAAGTGATGTAATTGTTTTTTTGGCACAGTGGTCCATGTATGCACTTTTTTAAACCACACAAAAATTCATTTCATATTTTGCGGCCCCCCAGAAAAACAAATGATTCAAAAATATTGCACAAAATAAACAACACAATTATGTCCGTGTAAAATCTTGTACCAAAGGCCACGAGATGAGTGCCTTTATTTGTCCGGATCCTCATCTACCCTGCTTATTTTAAGGCAGTGCCTTCATCTCTCAAGCCTCTTTCCCACTGAAGCCGGTCTTGTCTTTTGTTGATAATTTGATGGCTTCAGAGTTGGTGGTAGAGCAGGAGTGCCCACTACGTCGATCGCGATCGACCAGTAGATCAAGGACTGTTCCCAAGTCAATCCGAAGAGTGGAAAGAGGGGGAGAAAAAAACATGTGTCTCTGTGCATGTTAGTAATCAATTTTTGTGTTTTTTTAAGCCATAGAAAGCCATCCATAACCTTGCACCCCCTCTATCTGTCGGATTCTAATTTCCGTTCCCTCTCGTTCCCTCAGGTGGTCGTCCTCCCTCCACCTCTGTTGTACCCTCTGCCCGTCTCAGCACGATGGGGTGCAGAGCTTTCAGCTGCTCTGCTCCCAAACTCTGGAACTCACTTCCGCCCAACATTCGTAATATTGATTCTCTTCCCACATTCATATCGCATCTCAAAACCCACCTTTTTAAAATCGCCTAGTCAATTTAAATTAATCTCTTCTTGAATTATTTAGCATTTTATCTGTGGTTTTTTTCTCTTGTTCTTGATTGAAAATTGTCTTTGACTGTTGTGAAAGGCGCCTATAAATAAAATTATTATTTAACGTGTCTCTGCATAACCGCAAATAGTTTTGATGTTCTCGTCGGCTTTTTTTGCAGTGAGGCTTTTTTTGCAGTCTTGCAGCAGAACCAATTGCCCACGAGGGGGAGATAAAAAGAACAATTGTTGAGAGTTACTCTGAAATATATCTTTTATTTTTGAACATTTTTCATTGGGAGGACGTGTCCTCTACCAAAGTTGTTCTGCAGTATTTCAACTTTTGTTGAAAACAGGCAAGTTTAATTCTTATTGCACAGCTAGATTCTTTTACATGACCTCTTGCTCCACCAAAATGTTGCCAACTACTTGATAGTCGAGGGCTTTCCAGTTGAACACGTTCCCCGGGGTGAAGCATGAGTCCTCCTCATAGCGTTGGATCTCCTTTGGGGAGAGGATGTAGTCCCACATATGAACTCGCGAGATCATGCCGACGAAGGACTGAGCGGCATCGAAGCCTCCCCCATAAGAGTCTTGGTCTTGGCCCAGGACTGTGCTGGGCTTGCCGCTGATGGGTTGCCCTGAATGGATAAACCTCTTGATGGTGGGTTTGCCGTCCACCCACAACTGAGAAGTGCCATCTTCAGAGTTCCAGGTGGTGCACACATTGTGCCAGGCGTTGGGAAGAACAGACAGAGCCATGAAGTCTGCGCCAGCATCTCGAACATGCACCTTGATAACGCCGTCTTCCTTATTCTTGAAGAGCAGAAAGTCGTTGCTGAGCGCTGGTGTGGCCACAGAGAAGAGGGCGTAGTTCCTGGTGAGAGCTGTCTTGAATCTAAGTAAACACGCCACAGTTCAGTTGTGGTGGAAAGTATTTTTACCCTTTGTTTTTTAACGAGGGTTAAAGCCATTTCTTGCCAATCCCAGTTCAAACCTACTGTCAAACTAAATGGTCAGAAAAACAAACATATACAATACGCACGTGCATGTATTTCTTATCCTCTATCACTCCAACTGAGGAGTTTTTTTACTGGCTACATGCATAGCCTATAAATATTTCGCTCTTTACATTTGATTTAATTTGTCATTCTTATTCTCAAACAAGTGAATGAAAGCAAGCCAAGGGCCGCTGGTGATACCCAGGTTACCTGAGACAGACGGTGAGTGCACTCAAGGATGTTTTGGGTGTCATCAGTTTCACATGATCTGTGGCAGTCCCACTTTGGAATACAAAGGCTTTGCCAGAAAGATCTGCACACATCAAGAAGGATAAAGACGTCATGATATGAATTAGGAAGACAGGACATGTTTTCAAGGGTGAGTATCCATCCATTTTCTATTAGTGGTTCTCAAATGAGGGTGCTGGACCCCTGGGGGTCTGCAAAAAATGTACAATAAATGATGTGGTATCAGTTAAAAGGTGCATATGGCTACATATTGGCACTGGCACACCAATAAAAACAAGCATACGAACGCAACTAGCCCTTGCCCTGTTTAAGTTCTTATTGTAGTGATTCCTGTAAAGTTTTTTTTTCTTCAGAATAAAAGTCATTTTGACAAGGAAGACTGATAAAAAAAACTATGATTTGTTAAAAATGTGACTTGGTGAATGTGTTCCACCTGACTACTCTACCAAGATTGACTTTTAATTGTGACAATTCAGCATTCAAATTCAGCATGACTTAGATTTGTTCTTGGTTTTACAGTTTGGTGCTTTCTACCAACTTTATTCCTGATTTGTCTTACTGCTTATTGTGCATGTTAAATTGCTCCATGTACAGCACTTTGTATGCAGCGATGGCTGTTTGAAAGTGCTCTATAAATACAGTTGACTTGACTTGACTTGACAAAATATCTTAGTTCTTTCCGACACTGAATTTTTTTCTCAAAAACACTTTTCGTCTAAAAAAAATGAACATGATGACTTTATCAAAGCCGACAAGCAACTTCCCTTTGGCATTTCGGAGTTTGTATGCTAGATAGGTTTGATTGGCAGTTGGACAAAGTGAGGTGGGGGTGCGGGGTCTTTCCAATATTTCTAGCCTGTCAGGCAGGGGTGTCAAACTCATCTTTTTTGTTGCGGGCCACTTTAGCGTTACGACCTCCCTCAGAGGGCCGGTGCAAAATCTCAACATTATTTATGACCAATGACACTTTCCCATTTTTGTTCAGACTTCAGCAAGAATCGTGATAGTTGACACACATAATTTGCTCCCGCGGCCCACCCACATAATATGACGCGGTGGGTCGCATCTGGCCCCCGGACCTTGACTTTGTCACCTGTGCTCTAAGGGGTCCCTGCACCCAAAAAGCCTTTAAGTGTGGGAGTCTATCAACATCTGCAGGTGGCTGCCAACCAAACCACGGTGAAAGTGCAAAGAGACAAAAAAGCAGATCTTTTCCTCTTTGACTTTGATTTTGTATTATCATTTTGCTATGCGGGAATTTAAGATACTTTGCTTGTCTGTGCCAGTTTCATTAGGGAGATTATCATGAGATTATAAAATCTTGTCTGTTTAAGAGGGAGGAAATTTCATCTGTGCTGTATGCACATTTGACAATAATGTTGTACTTGACCCTTGACTTGACAACATCTTGTCTACTCAAGGGTTTAACATTTTCCTTTGACACCACTCATCTCAAAAAAGAAGTTTTGTTTGGTACAAAGTCGCGACTGCCCATTGTACAAAGCAATCTGTGAACAGTGCACCCCACTTTTTCCATCTCTCTCACTTGGCACGCTATTTTGGGTGTGTGCTTGTGACGCACACTCTCACCTACCTTGTGTATCTGCATAACAAGATGCAAGCATCACCATGAAAACCAAGAGTTTCTCCATCTGAAATGCAGTCAGTTTTGCATCACTGTACTACTCAAAGACAAAATATTTCGGCACATGGTCATCATACAAAAGCAATATCCTGAGTTTTCTTTTTTTCAGCAGCCAGCGCAGTTCACTTCTCTTACCTTGTCTCGACTGTGCAGCTTCGAGTAAAGAGGTGATTTCCCTTTTAACAGTATTTATAGGGAAACTTGTTGATTTAATGGATAAGCATTCTGTCCTCCTGGACTTGAGTTAAAAGTTTTTAATTGTGCAATGTCACGGGCACACTGTTGCCAAGTTATACAAAAAAATGGACAGATTTCCCATCATGACTTCTGTACTCTTCGACAAACACTGAAACGGAAAATTTTCTCTTGACTTGGTCAACTCAAGAGAAACCAGGAGGGCTGCAAAGACGAGACTCGATGAATTTCTGCAATTCCCTCATTGACAGAGTTTATGCACTTCTGTACAGTCAATCAGTTGGCAGTCCTGCAGTGAAATCTTAAAGACACCACAAGTGGAAAAAATATACAAGCATTGGTAACTGGTTCGTCCATTTCTATATTTTAAATTGAGTGAAGTTTTCTCCCAAAAGACAATTAACTGTTGCACCCAATCAAAAAAAATTTTTTACCTGCAAGCCATGTGAACGTATTACAACTTCAGACAGAAGGACACAAGTTCTCGTATTATTCCTGTTCATCTCAGAAAATATTTTGTGTAATATTTTTTCATGTTCAAGTCAACATGGGGACCACCACCAATGCTGGCACTTTCCCCTTACGTGATGTGGGCCAGCGATTAACCCCAAAAATCAAATTCAATTGTTCCAGCAGGCCGTCTTGCCCTGTGACAACCCCCCCCACCCAAAAAAGTCAAGATATGATCTTCGAATCCAAGTTTAATAATACATCAATGTAATTTCAGACTTCTAAAGTGAGCTCATCTTCCACCAAAAGTCTGCCGGCAATGTCATAGTCTAACGCTGTCCAGTTGAGCACGTTCCCCGGGGTGAAGTTTGTGTCTTCCTTGTAGCGTCGGATCTCCTTTGGAGAGAGGACGTAGTCCCACATGTGAACTCGCGAGATACTGCCGACCAAGGACTGAGTGGCATCGAAGCCTCCCCCGTAAGAGTCTTGGTCTTGGCCCAGGACTGTGCTGGGCTTGCCGCTGATGGGTTGCCCTGAATGGATAAACCTCTTGATGGTGGGTTTGCCGTCCATTCACACCTGAGCAAAGCCATCTTCAGCGTTCCAGGTGGTGCACACGTTGTGCCAGACGTTGGGAAGAACAGACAGAGCCATGAAGTCTGCGCCGCCATCTCGAGCATGCACCTTCATAACGCCTTCTTCCTTATTCTTGAAGATCATAAAGTCGTTGCTGATAACTGGTGTGGCCAGAGACGACAGCGCAGCTGAGGAACCAACTGAGGAAGAGGAAGGTGAGGTCGGCAGCAGGTCCGGACAACAACATCAGCTCCCGGCTCCTCAGGACCTGCTCCGACCAGCTGTGTGACATTGTCCAGCACATGTTCAACCTGAGCCGGAAGCCGGGCAGACTTCCACAGCTGTGGAAAACTGTGCCGTGTTGTTAGACCAGTTTAGCTTATTGTTGAGAACGACACCCAGGTACTTGTAGGAGGTAGCCCTCCCAAAGTCCGTACCCTGGATCTTCATTGGTGCAGGTGATGACTGTTTCCTGACGAAATCCACAACCAACTCCTTAGTTCTCCTAAGGTTGATCTGGTGTGTGTCTGAAGGCACCAGTCCACAAAGTCCTCCGTCAGTCCCCCCAGTCCGTCAAAAGAGAAAATTTTCCATTTCAGTGTTTGACTGAGAGTGCAAAGGTCATGATGGGACATCTGTCCATTTTTTGTATAACTTGGACAGTGTGCCCGTTACATTGCACAATTAAAAACTTTTGACTCAAGTCCAGGAGTACAGAGTCCTTATCCATGAAATCAACAAGGTTCCCTATAAATACTGTAAAGGGAGCTCACCTCTCTACTCGAAGCTGCACAGTCGAGACAAGGTAAGAGAAGTGAACTGCGCTGACTGCTGGAAAAAAGAAAACTCAGAATATTGCTTTTGTATGATGACCATGTGTAGAAACGTTTTGTCTTTGAGTAGTACAGTGATACAAAACTGATTGCATTTCAGATGGAGAAACTCTTGGTTTTCATGGTGATGCTTGCATCTTCTTATGCAGAAACCAAAGGTAGGTAACAGTGTGCGTTACAAGCACACACCCAAAAAAGTGTGGTTCACTGTTCACAGATTGCTTTGTGCAATGGGCCGTCATGGGTTTGCACCAACCAAAACTTCCTTTTTGAGACGAGTGGTGTCAAAGGAAAATGTTCAACCCTTCAGTAGACGAGACGTTATACTCTCCCTGATGCAACTGGCACAGCCGAGCAAAGTCTCTTGAATTCCCGCACAGCAAAGTGATAATACAAAATCAAAGTCAAAGAGGAAAAGATCTGCTTTTTTGTCTCCTTGCACTTTCACCGGGGTGAGGTTGGCAGCCACCTGCAGATGCTGACAGACTCCCACACTTAAAGACTTAACTTTTTGGGTGCAGGGACCCCTTATAGGGTGGAAATATTGGAAAGACCCTGCCACCCTACTCCTGCCTTTTTATTGGCGCGCCGGTACCAACATGTAGCTATATGCACCTTTTAACTGATACCACATCATTTATTGTACATTTTTTGCAGACCCTCAGGGGTCCAGGGAACCTCATTTGAGAACCACTGATGGATACTCACCCTTGAAAACATGTCTTTTCGTCCTAATTCCTCCCATTACATCTTTATCCTTCTTGATGTGTGCAGATCTTTCTGGCAAAGTCCTTGTCTTCCCGAGGGAGACTGCCACAGATTACGTGAAACTGATGACACCCAGAACATCCTTGAGTGCAGTCACCGTCTGTCTCAGGTAATGTAATGTAAAGAGCAAAATGTAAAGAGCAAAATATTTATAGGCTATGCATGTAGCCATTAAAAACCTCCTCAGTTGGAGTGATAGAGGATAAAGAATACATGCACATGCGTATTGTATATGTCTGTTTTTCTGACCATTTAGTTTGACAGTAAGTTTGAACTGGGATTGGCAAGAAATGGCTTTAACCCTCGTTAAAAAACAAAGGGTAAAAATACTCTCCACCACAACTGAACTGTGGCGTGTTTACTTAGATTCAAGACAGATCTCAGCAGGAACTACGTGCTCTTCTCTCTGGCCACACCGGCGATCAGCAATGATTTTGTGCTCTTCAAGACTAACGACGACGGCGTTATGAGGGTGCACGCTCGAGATGGTGTCGCAGACTTCAAGTCTCTGTCTTTTCCTCCCAACAACTGGCACACCATGTGCACCACCTGGGACTCTCAAGATGGCTTTGCTCAGTTGTGGATGGATGGCAAATTCACGGAGAAGAAGTTAATCCATTCAGGGCAACCCATCAGCGGCCAGCCCAGCACAGTCCTGGGCCAAGAGCAAGACTCCTACGGGGGAGGCTTTGATTCCACTCAGTCCTTTGTTGGCATGATCTCGCGACTTCACATGTGGGACCGCGTCCTCTCTCCACAGGAGATCCAACACTACGAGGACGATTCATGCTTCACCCCTGGCAACGTGTTCAACTGGAGAGCCCTCGACTATGAAGTAGTTGGCAACATTTTGGTGGAGCAAGAGGTCATGTAAAAGAATCTAGCTGTGCAATAGGAATTAAAGTTGCCCGTTTTCTATAAAAGTTGAAATACTGCATTCACAACTTTTGTAGAAGACGCGTGCCCCCCCATGAAAAATGTTCAAAGAATAAAAGATATTTCTCATCCAGACAAAAAGTGTACTCTTTTACTAAAGTTAATATTTAAAAATGATAAAACACGTTTTTCATTTGTTGTTAAACAATTTCATCTCTAACTTTCAACTTCCTTTCTTCATTCGTCCATGGAAACGAATTGATTCTGCAGCAACACGGCAAAACGACCTTCTAGGATATCTGAACTTTATTGGGAAAAATCTGAAGAACGACTTTTGCTTTTTTGAAATGAACTTTTGACTTTAATATACAGTATGTCTAACTCTCAACAATATTTCTTCATTTTTTTCCTCAAGTGGGCAATTGGTTCTGCAGCAAGACTGCAAAAAAAGCCTACTCGAACATCAAAACTATTTGGGGTTATGCAGACACATTAATGGTGGCAGTCGTGTGCCGAGTCCCACTTAACGTGAGTTTGGTTTGGTTAATTCTGAAGAGTCATCTTTAGCTGTGGACGTGTGCAACCACAAGATTTCAATGTATTTTGTACTTCAAGTCTGCCCAAAAATACTTCTTCAATTAGGGTGAACAGGTTGTAGGTTATAAGGTTTGACAAAGTTTTTAAAGTCACTTTTTTTTTTTAACATCAGAAATCTTGGAATTCCATCTGGGGTGTATGGACTTTTTCGATCCACCGTATATTACACTTTTTACGTCAGACCTTTTAATTGACCAAAAGCTATGGGCGAGTGAAGTAATTGGTTTGTTGGCACAGTGGTCCATGTATGCAGTTTTTTAAACCACACAAAAATTAATTTCATATTTTGCAGACCCCCAGAAAAACTTTTCTGGGGGTCAAAAATATTCCGAGGTCGTGGTGGAGGCATGTCGGACATGAAATTGAAGCATACGGGGGATTTTTTTCTCTTTTTTAAGAAACTCTAGTTTAATCCCTTGAACGCATGAAAACGTCACCACCACATAAGTGAACCATGGCAGGAGGAACAGGCAGCACACATTGCATGAGAAGGCATTTGAGTGACTTCTATGTACATTATACACATTTGTTTGTACACACATTTTGTAGAAATATAGTCATTGAAGCATATTGGACAACCAGCATTATTGGCTCATGTGGAAACATTCATGTAAAGAGAGAGAGAAAAAAAAGCAAGTGAGATCAACAACCCAAATCTGTTATGGAGAGAATACAATTCTATTTATCGTATCACAATCGGAAATAGAAAAAGTGAAGTAGTCACATACTCCCCTTTTTTCATAGCTAAAGAGATTGAGAAATCCTTCAGGAAAGTACAATCACACAACTTCTTTCATTTCAAGCCAAGTCTTTCAAATAAATACACTTGTCTGTATCGTGAGCGGTGGCGGATTGTGGTTCACCTTGCGTCCACGTTGAACAAAATGTAGTGTCGCCACATTAAAGCACCAGAGAAGGATATTTCACTTGTGCGGCGGAGTCATGCGGAGGGAGAATGCATCCAGCCATTACGCAACACCGCCCATCAAAATACAGCGCAACAAAATGTAACCTATGAGCTTTGCAAACTTAAAATGGAGATTTTTCCATTCCTTCTTTAACATCACAAATAGCTCGACTAGGCCAAAGTTACTTAAAAGACGGATCTACACGCTACCACAAAGGTAGTAAATTAAACTCGAATGTCACAGGAATGTGGTGATGATCTAAACATCCCCAGTCTCAACATTAATTTGAAAAAAAAAAAAGTCATTGGATAGACATCTGATTGAGCTTATCAGACATGAAACTATTCTGGAAAATAAAAACATTTTCAAAATCATCAAACAGGTCAAACCAGTGTTCTCACCATTGCCAAAAGTGGATCTGAACTTTTGCTAAAACTATCTGCTCCGTTCTTCTCTTTGGTGCACCGAGTGGCTTTGAAAACACTAACACTTTTGTTTTTTCAGTCCATAATAATTACAACTTCTCCCTTTCTGCTGCATAGACCACACGTGACTAAGATTGCAGCAGATGAGATGTTTTGCTCAAGTCAGCTTGCTATATTGTGACTGTCTGAGAAAATTCTCACTGCTGTACAAAGTAATTACGGAAGAGGGGTCGTGACCCTGCCTGAACATGAATGTGTTGTTTTCAACAGCAACAAGACAAACACGAAACACCATAAAAGCAAAAACAAACAAACAAGAAAAAAAAAGCTGATGTTTTATACATACAGTACAATACAACAAAACACAAGAGTTAATTTTTGGTCCAGGAGTGGTTTCAGGCAGGTTGTCATTTCTGTAACCAGCAGTAATGATCAACAACAGTCATTTATAATTTGTGTGTAGGCGCATTCAAGTCAACCACTGCGCCGTGGGAAATGATCTTGACAAGGTCAGTATATGAAACCTTTTGACATTTTTCACATGCAAATCCAATTTGCCAACATGTGCTCCTGAATTTAAAAGACAAAGATAAACAAAAGGTGCAAAGGTGTATGAGGGCCACCCTGATTCGGGAAAGGAAAGTGTGACAATGAAGTTATATTAAAAGACTCCATTTTAGGAGAAAAGAGGAAAAGTCATTACTATGACTTTTAGGAGCATTCGGTTAGATTTTTGCAATACACTTTTTTTCAAGTCAATTTAGACATTAATAAAGCCCATTAATGAAAAGTTACTTGCAAAAAGTTATTTTTTCTCATAAAACTGCAACTTTTCCAATTTGACGATGCAAAGCTGCAATCCTAAGAATAAGGAAGCATTTTATTGAAGGGAAAATGACATCATTTTACAAAGGTCATAAAAATAGAGGCCTCTTTTTATGCTAAAGTTGCATTTTTACAAAAATGCTCTTCAACATGAGATTGTGACGTTCCTAATTTGAACCAAAAAAAGATACGCTCTTAAAAATTAAGTCACATTTTATGGGTAATGAAGTCATAATTTCACAAGAATTAATTTTTTTTGGTTATAATTTTGCAAAAGTCCTAATTTTCCCTCATTTGCTAACACCTTGCAATTTTAGGAATAAAGTTCCAATTTTATGATTGACCAAAGTACATTTCACATTGAAGCCCTAATTTCACGAGAAGTTGGCATTTTATGCTAAAATTGCGATTGACCTGTTTCAACTGAATGACAATCATTCAGTTGTTAAAATGACAACTTTGCTTTTTTTTTAATTCAAGCCCTGTTTCTCGTAAAGTTAAGTTTATTTTCAATTTGGCCATGATCAGCCCCCCGCCCCCCAAAAAAAGATTCTACTGTTTGCATGGTAAAAAAAAATGCAGACAAATGACACGCAAATTTTCCACTGTAGTGATAAGGCAAGTATGTGTTCACTGTTATTAAAAAAAGAAAAAGAAAAAAAAGGTCAGTCGTGCATCACATGGCAGATGAGGGGATAAAAATGCATTAGGGAAAAAAAGGCACTGACACGGACAAAATGACCACATTTGCAAAATGGTTGCCACCGTCAGCTTAATACTTAATGGAAGGGCACGACTGCCTGCCAACTGCACTTCTCGCTATTCAGATAAAGATGTTTAGCGCATGTGGTCATATGCCAAAGACGTTCCAACACTTTCTTCCATTTTACAAAGACACATTCCATGATTGGGGGTAAACGGGGTGTGTACATTCAGCACCACAACAACGTCTTCCGGTACAATTCATTAGCGTGAACACCTGATCGTCTAGCACTGTTTCAAGCCATCCATCTAAGATTTCAACAAAACCCTCCATGATTTTAAGACAATGTGATTGCAATCGGACAGCAGCACGTGTTGACGGGATGCCTCTTATTTGCTGATAAGGGGCTAAAAAAGACGGGGCAGCTCAGAGCGAACGTGTCTGCGAGGAAGGTACCGAGTGTGCTGTGACAGGAAGACGAAAATCAATGACCCCACTCGGACGTACTTCAGTGTGCACTGCTCCCGTCTGTGCCCCCACACACACTCCACGTTATGCTTCAACAAGTGACTCCTCACCATTTCGTGACTCTCACGATCCGCAAACAGGGAAAAAAGAAAAATCAAATTCTACGATACAAAGAGATAATTGTGGCAAAAACCCTCATTTGTGGCGTTTTGAGACATGTGTGATAGTGTTGATGGCTGGGAAAGTCTACATACACGCACACACAGCAGCGTGGAGCTCCGTCTCTGTGTTTCCTCCACCACGCAACTTCCTCCAGCAACCCCGGTGTGTGTTTCAAATTGGAGCGCTGCGGAAACAGGTGCCGTCGGGATTCTGACTTGGATGGCCTGCTTTTGCCATCTTTATCCTTCACTCTGCCCAGTTCGCATCTTCCAGGCGTATCTCCTCTTGGGGCACTTTGTTCAAATGTTTACTGTGAGGATAAAAAAAATAAAGATGAGAAAACATGTGGCGGAAGGAAATTGAATTACAATTCATATACAACTGAAAGAAGTTTGATACTATAAATATACACGTATGCTCCCCCCACCGTCTGACTTGAAATCAGACTAAACTTTTTTCTAGGTCATTTGACATCATCAAAATTATTTGCATGATCCAAATGCTACAATAATGAGGGGACACCCCCCCCCCCCCCGCTGACAGATAATTAATTATTTAGTACTTTCTACAAAGTCAGAAGTTTACATTAATTTCAGTAGCATTTGTTACCAAAGCCTTAAAACTGTATGGCTCACTGTCCATTTGGAAGACCCATACGTGTGCAACTTTCAACTTCCTGCCTGATGTCATGAGATGTTGATACAGTATTTCCACATAATGTCCCTTCCTCATGATGCCATCTATTTTGTGAAGTGCACGTAGCAAGACCACCTCACAACAAGATGTTGTCACTCCTGGAATGGTGTTCTCAGGCCTGCAAGCTTCCCCGCTTCCCGCCCCCCCCAAACATAATGGTGCTCATTTTAGTTTAATCAGACCACAGGACATGTCTTCAAAAACGTAGGCCTTCGTCACTGTGAGCAATTGCAAACTCAATTTGGATTTTTTTTTTAATACAAATGTACTGAATATTAAATATACTGCAACGTTGAAAAGTTTGATGTCATATCAAAGGTTTAGAGGAGGTCAAATTAAGTTCACCTGTAAAGGTTGTAGTGCATTCTGGTTACGTTCTGACATTTCAAAAATGCTGTTCAAGTACCTTTTTTCCGAGAGTATTAGATTAAATTAGCGCCTCCTCTCACTTCGACAGTGCCTTCGCACCAAGAAGCCACTAGATGGTGCCAAAGCAATCTTTTTTATATTCGGACTCAGCACAAAAGAAGCAAACTACCGTAGTTGCATTTTTTCCAGTAAATAACAGACAAATCCCCACGCAAATCCACAAATAGGGGAATTCAGGAATGCCGAATTTCAAATAGTCAGTGGTTCAATGTAATGTATTAATTAAAAATTCAACAACATCCAGAAACAGATTTAGATATTAGCACAGATTTATCAGAGAGACAATTTGACTTTTTACTTACGGTACTTCCTAAATACTAAACTTATTGCACAGTGAAATGATGTCAAATTGTTGGAACACCCTGTATTATGTAAAGGTCTTAGGAGGATGGTGGTCAGACATACAAAATTGATGTTGGTCTCAGGGATGATGTCCGACAATGAAACTACGTCTTCACTTCCGGAGAGGTGGCCTGAATTGTCTCCACTGCCATCAATCTCGAAGCTGGAACACAAACAAGTCAAATTCAAGAAGACATCGATATCTATAGATATAAATATACACTGTATCTACTATAGGCATGTTAAAACTGGCTTGTGTGTCGCTACCTGTGAAAAGCACCTTGTTCATAGTCCGTGTGAGCTGATTTGTGCACCTCCACCCCAACAGACCTAGACATTAGAGCAAGATAATATTAAAAACACTAATTGAGTAGTAGGACTAGACCAGCTCAGTGTCTCCCAAACTCTAAATCACTCTCGCCATGAAATTCTAAGTTAATGATTATTTGTTAAAAGCAATTAAAGTTATATTATTTGGAAGAATCAGATGAAATTGACTAGTTTCCAACAGTACGTGCGATGATCTCTCGCTACAAATGAGTACAGCGGTTGGGAATCACTGGACTAGGAGGAGCAAGAGCAATTACTTCGGCGATTTTTTACCTTAGAGGAGGAGAGGAAGCAAGTTCTAAGCTGCCTACTGACGAGGTGGAGAGGTTGGCCTCGCACTCAGCAGGGTTGTCATGCAGCGGTGGGGTCCTGGGAACCAAATCCGGTCTGCCTAGCTGAACTATGAAAAACAAAATCTAAATTAGGGAACGGAACTGCTGCAAATGACAATTTGAGCATGTCTCTTGTTGCGTCAGTACTTACCACTGTCCGCTTCTGACTCTGTGCTTTTAAAATGTGCGCGGTAAACCAGTCTGGGGTCCATGGCTGAATGCCCCGTTGTGTGAGAGAGTGGGGTTGGAGCTCCCAAAGTGGGAGCCCTCCTAAGACCTCCTTGACCTCCACCACGGCTCTTCTTAGATGGGGAAGGCCTTACTACAGAGGATGTACAATTGACAAGCACTGCATTTCCTGTGCTAATAAATCACCAAGATATCCCTCTCTGCAGGTAACTTTAAAAACCAAACACAGACGTGCACTTACATGGAATCTTCTTGAACACTGTACTGCACATGAACTGCTGGAAGCGGTCTGCGTAGAAGCCAGGTCTGTGAACTGAAACCGTGTCCTACAATGGAACAACAACGACAAGGTTCCAGCTAGAGAATATTTTGAGAATTTATTCTACCAATTTTCCATCAAGAAATTGGACACAATTGACTTTGCACGATTAACTCATTCAGTCCCAAAGACGTTTTTAAACGTCTTTTCAGACTTGGTCCAGAATTGGCTAGTACTGAATGAGTTAATAAACAACAATACCAAAATAAATTTATTTCTGTCCAACTGGGGTCCCTGTCCTCTCCTACTTGGTATCTGTGACTCTAAATATGTGTGGCTTTAAAACACAGGGCCCGGCTTTATGAGTGACGTGTGGGTCGATTGAGTCAGAGTGTACTTGGCTGTTGTTAGCTCAGGCTAGCCAGTCTGCGTTTTGAGTCCCCCGGCGTCAGTTATTGAAGTTGCAGATGGTGTATGAATATGCTTGTGTATATCTTGTTAGCATTTGTTCAGTCAAGTGATTGAAAGTGCAGTGGTGGCTGTGTCTACACGTAACCCCATGTGGGGGCATTACAATATATTCTACAGAGGTGACAGGCAATATGAAACAAACGTGAACAGCGACACTTCTTTGTGTTGCTGATCATAGACGTGCTGTTGTGGTACGCTAGTTCTGCTTTGGTGTTGACAGAATGCACTTTATCTTGGTTTTGAGTGTGAAATTATTGTAAGTAGCCCACCCTTCGGATTTTATCTGTCTTCATTCACTCGTTCACCAAGCAGTTTGAGAGTCTGCGGTAACAGCCCATTTAGAAAAATGGTCACCGCGAAGCCCCAAAAGGAGGGATTTTGCGTCAACTATTTTCATAATCAAATAATTTGAGCTCTTTGATTTACTCTTGCAAATGATAATTTTGTCTTGGAATCTTCTTAAAATTGAGCAGGATCTTACCCCATCATGCACCAATGCCTTCCAGGAGTGTTCCAACCTTTTAACAAATCTAAAGGTAGGATGAAGAAAATGTTACACAAATGCCACAAAAATAGCACGCAAGGGGGAGATTTTCTCTGGAGTCAGATACCTGTAGGACTGCAGGATGTCTATGATGCCAATGTAGATGAGTAACCGCTCCCCTTTTCCATTACGAGCTGGAATGCCTCCCATGCTGCAAAAACAAAATATAAGCGATGATTCAGAGGTTGCAGATTCCCAACCAACAACATGTTGAGGTTCAGAAATTCAACTCACTGGTCTTCAGAATCCAACGCGCCCTTTCCACGAGCCTCACCCTGGATGGACTCCATGGCTGTACAGTACAGACTTTTCTGGGCTTGAGGCCGCCGCTGATCCGGCGTCACCGCTCCATCCGACCCACCACTGTCCCCCGAATAACCCCCGGCTCGCTCCCGATTGGCCTGATCCATGTTGTGAATGCCCATCAGGAGACTGTAATCCATGATCTTGAAACTCTGCAAGAGCTTGATAATGCACACATACAAACTTTAAATGGTCGGCATTTTAAAGTCAGGACCTACATGAAAAGTTAACACACTGGAGTATTTTTCAGCAACATTGGAATGCTTGTGTGTGCATTTGCAAAACCCCATGGCGTTACCTCGCCCCCTCCAGGAAATTTAGCACATTTGGTCACATTGCAAGAGGGGCGATCATATCGCAAGCATTATTAGTTTGTTTTTTTTACCAATTACTAATCACATCATTTTGAATACAATAGCTAAAAGCATTAAAAGTACAAGAAAATAACTCTAAAATGTTTTGTTTTCTTTTTAAACAGACTCATCGTCAAAGACTGAGAGCCCCCTGGCATTTAAGATTCAAAACAATGCAGCTACAGAGAGGCTCGTCAGGTTACCTAATACGATCACGAGTGTGTTGATGTGATCTTTTTTTCATGCATCAACAAGTAAGACTGCAATAGGTAAATTCACGGTGCCTCAGCAGGTAAATCCAATGCTTAACAGTCATCATTTCTATTGCTCTTCTCCAAAGTATGATTCGTTGCTAATCCAACATCTGAGAAGCCTTCAGGCACCTTGATACTTTGAAAAAAGGTAGCATCCCACAAAGTAAGCAAAGGATTACTATTTAGTTTCGCTCAAGAACAAGTTCTCTTTTAAGCACTTGAGTCATCAGCCACTTTCGAGAACATCATTGTTGAATACAAAATTCATGTCATAAAGAATAAGTTTGGGTTTAAAGAAAAAGCTTTGCTGTATGAAGTTGGCGTCGGGACTTGTATTGGCAGAAAAACAGGCGTATATAACACCAAGGCTCAAATTAAGAGGGCTCGCATCACAATTTGCAAGTTGAAAAGAACAAGAAAAAACACACATACACACAAAAAAGAAGAATCTCCATAACTTCCACTAAAAACTCAGACCAAACCTTAACTCCTCCCTGGTCTATATGTGACGTTCATTGGAGTTGTATAACTTCAATATACTTCTTTAAGACCTACTACGATATTTCGTTTAGTCAGGGCTTTGGGACCATCTTGTGGTCTCTAAGGGCCTCGGAAAAAAGGGCACAAAAAGCACAGATTGGATTTTTTTTCCTTCAGAAAATAGTGCAGGATAGTTTGCACTGAAAAAAATGCATCTGTAAATAGCGAACCGCAAATAGGTTACCGGTAATTGTGTGATCATTTATTTGTGGGGAAAATTATCATAAACACCGATATCCATGATTTTAAAAAAACACTGTACATTCATTCATTTCGAATAAAGTGCTCGTCAGGCAGTTTATGAAGCAACAAGTCTAAGCTATCGGATGAGGAAATATTTGACAGTATTTAATGCGTTGTACATTTTAGTAAATTTTATATGAATACAATTCCATACTCGGAGAGTATGCTAAATAAAAACCAAAGCGCAGCACTTCATGACTCACCAGGCAGTCCCTCTGTATTGTCTTGCTAAGAGCGTTGTAATTGTCTGCTTCCAGTTGCAGGCCATCGGGCAAATCCTGGATAAAGTCGAGGTCTTTGTACGTGGGAACAGCTTTCTCTCTCTCCTTCGGCGACGCCCGTCTCTTATAAGTGGATCCTTTCATGTCGTATTTAAGGTGCATGGGGATTATCCGGGGTAGGAGATTGTTCATAACAACTATGCGAATATTCTTGCCCCCTGCTTGGACGCAGTACAGTCCGTAGAACTTGGGCAGCAGGGTGCGCTTGTTTTGGTTTATGTTCTAGAGGAAAAACAAGTTGTGTGAAGACCTGAAGTTGAATGAAGTTACTGAATTTAATGACTAAAACTGCATCACGCTCACCATGAAGTATCCAGGAAGTAGTTTCTGGAGAAACTCTGCTTCTTTGTGCTGAACAGTTTTAATGATAAACTCGTCATCGCTGGAGACATAGAAGAGCGATCCACTGGCTCCGGGGTTGGACAGCTCAATCAGTGGCTCGTTACACAAAGAATACTTGAAAAAAAAGACTCAGTTCTATTAGTACTGTGTACAAAAGAGATTCATCACTTGTCCTTAATGTTTCTTTAAAAAATAAACAAGAAAAAAGTGTGTGTGTGTGGGGGGGGGGGGTGATGAGGGTTTGACTGCAACACCTGTTTTTCAGAATATTTTGTGAATTTCCTCAAGTACTAACCAGGTAGTCATCGGGCCGAATGCCAAACAGCTCTCTGAAATAACGGAAGGCAATGGGAGCGTAGGTCTTAAAACGGAAATCACTGTAGTGATGAGCTGGAGTCAGGTTACTGCCTTCACTGGAGACAAATCAAGACGCAGTGAGACAATTGAAAAGAATAGTATCTACACAACCTCATATGTGCTACCAACCTGGGGAAAAAGATGCTTTCAACGACCACAAAATCTTGCATGAGTACATCCCTCTCGGCTTTCTGACTCAAGCTGCCGACCGTGTGAGTAATGCCCAACTGAATGGCACCTTTGAGGGCAGAGGAAGTTGTCTGCACCAGTCAGAGAAGAAGCGACGTTAGCAAAGTCGATTACGTGAACCCCTACGCTGTTGCTGGTGTTAGCTAACCAGTGTCACTGACCCCCACACCAACCCGCCTCTAACCTTTTTGTAGGTAGTCTCTCCGGTGGTGGTCTCAACGCCCCGGTGGCCGATGGTCTTTTTCATACTCTGAGCGGTGCCTGAGGAGCCGGGCATCTGAACAGATGAGGGGTGAAAAGGCTTTCAAAAAGGGGCTGGTGAAAGCTACATGTGTGAAAGCCGTGCTCTTTGCTTCAGTCTCCAGTGACCCACCAATACGAACCAAATAGATCAATACATGACATACATAAATACAATTTCGCTCATATTGCAGTAAAATGTGTACTTTTCTGCGTGACATTAAAATTTAGACTCTTTCTTGGTGATTTTAATCCTTTGTTTTGCCACTTTGCCGGCCTCACTTGGCTTCCATTACCGACTGTTCTTTCAACCAATCCCCACATTCCTACATATGCACTTAGGCTATGGCAAGTGATGAGGGACAAGCATACTTAGCATTTTGAATTACAACAAAAAAATTGCTGATAAACTCATCCAGCTGAACCACATCGCCAACATAGACGAGACATCGTGGCAAACCACACTGTAGAGAAGAAGCGGATCAGCATGGTAGCGATACGCTCAACGGGGCGTGTGAAGTCGGATTTTACTGTTGTGCTTGTTTGCCATGGTAATGGACAGAAACAGCCAAAGTGAAGTTGCGAGCAGTGTGGGAGCGATGGCGAACACAGCTTGACAGAGACCGGGAGGCAGTTATGCCACAATTTGTGAATGGATTGTGGATGCTTGGGCTAACGTGTCTGCTTGCACTGTTACTCGAGCTTTCGCTAAAGCTGGCATCATTTCTGAGGAGCAGCACGGCGACGAGATTGACTCTGACAATGATGCGAGGGAGCCTGGCGTGTTTGATTGTGAACTTGCCCAGCTGTTCATTTCTTATACAGAAGATTAGGACTTTGATGGATTTGAGGATGAGGATTGATAAAAAAAAATAAAATAACGTGAGTACATTGTTTAATACTTCACCAAAGTACAACCAAACTCAGTTTTCCTCCCACTGGCTTTTTAAAAACATACGCTAGCATGCATGCATGCTAGCATTTTTTAAATATAGCATACATTTTACCCTGCCTGTGTCCAATAATGCAACGCGGCTTGTGTATGTGTTAAATACAGAAATAGCACCCGTAACTGTCACTACACTTTTCAATACGGTGCGCCGTATGCTCGTGAATATACACTGCAAAACTATCCGATTGCCTGGTCAATATGTAGCGCTAAGAGAGAGCCCCATCTCGAAATGAAATGGAATCTAGCATGTAGGACGGCATGTCAAACCACTGAACAGTCCGAGCACTATTTTTTAATTCACCACATAGTTTCAGCGTGCCAAGGGCTGCATCAGCTGGTTTGGACTGGTATGCGTCACACTGGCTCAATCACTCGACCAGACGAGTCAAACAGGAACCAGTTATATTTCTGATATGATTAAGAATGGCCCTGTAGTAATGGTTATCTGATGACTGCGGGGTAACAACAGCCATTTGGATGAACATGTGAACAACAAAACGGTGGCTGTAAACTCTTCATGTGTGTTTGTCTTCTAGCTATAGAGAAATACTTTTTGTTTTATTGACCTATACACATTCATCCAGGATCAGATTTCACAGCAGTAAAAATAGTGTGTGGTGCTAGTAGCTGGGCGCGGTCTTTTTCTGTCAGATTAAAATCACATTGTAAAACAAACACAAACAAGAAAAAAAAATGTAAGTGACCATGTGCAGTAAATGTAATACATGACTGTGACATGCAATGAGTTGACTTTCTTGACGCAGAGTCAAATGAGCAAGGTGGTTTCCTGTATGGTGTCAACGACTGAACTGATGACTGAAATACAAAGGAGATTGCTTCAACACTGGACAGTACATCTCTTGCGACAAACTAATGAACAGGCAACAACAAATTATTTCACACTGTCAAAGAATATTAAATGCAATGTGTACCACAACAAACACTACTATTGCCATCACGAGTGTGATGTATTGATGTTAGTTAATTTAATATAATAATAATAATAATAATAGATTTTATTTATAAGCGCCTTTCAAGACACCCAAGGACACTTTACAATAACAAAAAACACAAAACAATACGGGTTGAGCATATAGCCTACCATCGTTAGTTAAAATCCACCGTAATTCTCCAACAAGTGTTAAAAGGAACAACAGTGTTGCCGATGAACATTCAACCTTAACTCCACACAGATTCACTGACACCCACATCACTCACAAATTCAGGCCCTACCTTTAAAAGCCAGACACACTGAAAGCCACAGATGCTAGAGAACGATATGAGGATGCAAAAATATATTGCCATCCAATTTATCAATTAGCAGAATACTTGACGACACTGAACTAACACCGACTAGCCCGACTGCTGATATCATCCACTACTAGGCCACGCCCATAACTGGCAGACACACAATCAACACAACATTGCAGTATCACAGCATGTATATTAATTTCACTTTACATAATTGATTTCTTTACATTGTTTTGTGATGCGTTATGTTTTTGTACAATATAGTGCAATTTAAAATATTTTTTTTTTGGGGGGTATTGGAATGGCATATGGGTTCATTTCATTGGGAAAATTTGATTTGTTGTTTTTACGAGCTTGCTAATGGAACCAATTAAAATCCAAGTCAAGGTACCACTGTACTTTACTCGGAGGTGAAATACAACATGTGCACATGCTGCCTTCTAATTGTGCTCGTTTGGGTTCCTCCAACATTTCAAAATTTCATATGTGTGCACTTTACAGTTGTATGTTATTAAGAAATGCAAATACCGTTCCAAAGTGTCAGTACAGTGATTGACGAGTGTTCTGTCCCGGGTTTGTCCTTACCTCCGAAGGGCCTCCTTTGAAGATGCCACTTGTCCCTAAAAAACACAGCAAACTTGGATTTACAACATGAGGGACTCATTTTCACCTTGCTCTCTGCTTGGGGAAAATCTGTTAAATGCCTGCCGGTGAATGATCTATTTTCAGCACGGGATGCTGTTGGGTGACAAATGAGGTCAATAATGAGCCCAGACCTAAATGTGGCGACATTTACCAGCTACTGCTTCTGATACCAGCAACTCGGTGCAAACTGGAACTACTTTTCCCCTGAGCTGCTTGCTCCAGATTCAGTAGGTCCCTGAGGTGGTTTCTGCAATTACCACCTTCATTAACTAAATACAGCTTCTACTGCAGACTGAAAGTTGATTCGATCTGTTGGTAAAGAACTCTACTGAATAGATTTTTTTTTCTAATGATCAGATACACATTACTGTTAACCATGTTATTGACCACAGCAAGCACATGTTATTAGTGACACACGGAAGCAGCAGCTCCAACATTTTCCATGCCACCAGGCAGTTCATTATGATCAAGTAACTCCAGCCTATAATTATTATGTTTTCACAGTTTATAACAGGTTTGACTTTGGCATGACTGTGCGTCAGCCATTGCTTAAAAGTGTCTCTTTTGCCCTAAATTCTCAGCCAACTAAACTGCTAAGTCATTGGCAGACAAACTCAGTGTGACGTGGCTATTATGTAAACTAGCCAACCCACGAGCAGACAGATTTTCCGAAAAAGGCAGACAGATTAACATTTAGTAGTTGGTGAATTTGACACTTGCATTACTTGAAGGCAAAAAATAGTCAACTTTCCATATGTTCCCTCTCATGTACAAAGTAACACTGTATGTAAAACTATCCCAGAACCGTGAAAATACCCTAAAAAGCTTCCAAACTCAAAATTTCACTTGTCATTATTGTGTAGTGAGATTTTAGCTCAGTGAGAATCGAAATATTCCAAGAGCGCGTTTTTTTTTATGTTACCGCCACAGAAATACACCCATTATGGCAGAGAACAAATATGGCAACAACAACAGAACTGAAAATGGAAACAGCAGCAGCAGCAATAACAGTCCATTGTGTCTGAAACACTGTTTATTATTATTCATCTGACAAAACATACTCTTTTGGGGAGCCTCAGCGTCTCTGAAAAATGACTTCTTTTTCGCAAGTGAGTGTAGCCTTGTGAAAATGAATATATTTTAGTCGTCCCAAACACAACGCTCCCAGGAACCTGAAGAAACAAAGGAGGTCTCAAATTGTTTTCCATGGCGGGAAAAATAGGGGTTGACCAGTTAAGACTTTTTGTAGTCGACAATTTGATGAAAGTCAAGTCAAAATTGACTAATCGATGAGATTTTGGATGTTCTTTTCTGAAAAGTAGAGTGGTTCCGATCAGTGAGACCAAAACTAATATCAAAATTTAATCACAGCGAATGTACTTTTTGTAACTATGTGGCGCTGCCCTTGCTTCGTACCGACAGTTTCAGAGTCACGCTGGAATGAATATTTTAAGACTAGTGGCAATCGGTATAGCCTAATCTTGAGAAGCTAAACGCTATTCTCATCCACAATCATTTTTATTTGCATACTCTTGGACCCTTGTTGGCTGGATCAAACACTGCTAAATAGAGTGTTGTAGTCCAGTGACCTCAGCTGACAGGACAGCCAAAAGTCCCTTGTAAATTGGATGATTGGAAGTCGGCATGCCAAAAACTCAGCGACCACTCAATTGAGAATTTTAAATTTCAATATGGAGAAGTCCTGCAATTGGCTGGCAACCAGTTCAGGGTGTTCCCCGCCTACTGCCCGAAGACTGCTGGGATAGGCTCCACAGCACGTCCCGCGACCCTTGTGAGGATAAGCGGGTCAGAACTTGGATGGATGGATGAAAATCTTCTAATCATCAGTTCAAAAATTAATATGTACAAGAATAATTTATAGATCAGAACGTACGGAATTCAAAAGAACTATGTTAAATGTAATTTCCTGACATAAACGTAGCATTTATCACTCCAGTGCTTTCTCGCCCACTCTGAGAGCACCTCTCGCCTGTAACCAGTGGCAACAGCTACGGCACTTCAATGCAGCAGAGCCGCAGGTCAACAAATGCAAAAGGATGCCGAGATGATTGTACACCTGTAGGAACACTCACGACCACATTCAAAGATAGAGAGGGTACTCCAAGCTAAAGAGGAATGTTAATAAGGCACGGTCACCTGCTTGCGATTAGCCTGGCCACACTCACATTTATTCCACTGAGTAAGCAATGAGCATCATTCTGCTAACCCTTTTGTTACATAAAAGAGCATCGCCTGCCATGCACTTTCTGTTCACGCATCAAGACACACGCCCAGGCCAGTACCTCGCTGCAGCGCTCTCCTCCAGAAATGTGTCCTAATATCTGGAAAGCAGGAAATGGCTCAAAACTGACATTTGAAAACAATAACACAGGGCTAGGGGAAACCCTAATTGATATCTCTTCCCTAATATGTATCTTTTTTTAATGCCACCACACAAGGGCCCCTGCGCTGGGAAATGAGCGATGATGACAGAACCAGAAATTGTTAGCAGAAAAGCATAGTTGCCAAAGTTGGAGCTGCACATCTTAGGGAATAAAAACCCACATTTAACAACAACAACCAAAAAAAAGTAACAAGATTCCAGTTACATCGATTCACCTTTTGGAGACTATGAAATAGATGACTGAGAATTCAAAGAAAAAAAAGATGGATTGATATTGTGGCACGAATTTAACAATTATTTCAGAAAATATCATTTTGGGAAATCTTGTCTGGTGACAATGACATTTTTAATTGTTTACGTTTTAATATATTTTTTAAACTCAATACATAGAGCGCCATTTTTCTAAAAACAGCAGCGTCGGTCACGGAATAAAATTAGCTTTAAGTCAAGGCGCCGGTATAAAGCAAAACCAAGAAGGAGGGGGGGGGGAGAAACCCCCAAATCAAAATATTATGAATAAAAGTCATTGTCAATGGCTTTTTCCGTAAGCGAAAGATGGGGAGAAAAATCAATTGAACAGACGGCAGGAAAAATAAACAAGGCTTGCTGGAACACATTCGCATCGAAGTGAATAATAAAATACTAAGAAAACATAACAATAATGCGTAAAAAGAAGATGTGTGGGTGGGGTTGGTTTCGCGTGGAAAAATTCGTTTTTTCAATATAAGGTTGTAATGAAACAGCAGAAAGCCGAGACGGGGTAGTAGGAAGGGTGACACGGCAATGTAGAGCTGTTTACCGTTAGTTGCTTGGTTGGAACACAAACAAACGAAACAAAATTTTATCACAAAATAATGACATGGGAGTCTACAAGCTCAATGTAAAGAGTCCCTGGATCCAGCTTTCTCCATATTACATCACGACAGAAATGACCGGTTTAACATTAAAAACAACAACTGAACCACAGTGCTCTTTGCTATTTAGCATAACGAGACGGAATATTTAAATGTCCTGGGAAGTGAAAACGAGTTTCGCCACAAATAACTGACTAAATTAAGACAACTAACTAACTAACTAACAAGGTAACTAAACACCGGTTCATTTATTTGCTCGGCACTAGCTTAGCAACCTAGCCTCCCGGGGCTTGCCAAATTCAAAGGCACAGCATCCCCCCCATTGATCCTCATCCCTACAAAACGTCACACCGCTGGCTTCTGTAGGCTGGTTTATAGGTAACGAAGTATAAACAGGTGTTGGCCAGATACCTGTCGGAAGTGTTGATCCCGGGTCTGCTGTTCCACCAGCAGTCGCCATTATGGTTCGTTGGTTCCACTGCGCCGTTCACATTTCAGAGTGCCCAGCTGAATACTGCGGGTTTAATGGTTGACATCGGCACCATATTGCCCCCAGTGGAAGGAAATGGGAGTGTTTGGAATAGTCCCCTAGTGGGCGGTACGTCTGCCATACAGGTCCGAGGTTCTGGATTTGAATCTCTTGCTCCCACATTCCAAAAACATGCATGCAAGGTTAATAAAAAGACTGAATTGTCCATAGATGTGAATGAGAGTATAAATGGTTGTCTAATTATCAATCCCCTGAAATGTAATACTGTAGAAACATTTTCTTGCACAATGCTCAATATTTGGATATCACTGGCAAATTAATCATATATTAAGTACATGTAAATAAATCTGTTTCCCTGAGACAATGGCATTTGACGACACATATGAATCCATACATGTTCTGCTTATCCTCACGAGGGTCTCAGGTACTGACAAAATGACCACAATTTTTAAAATGATCTTCCTTTCCAACATATTTAATTTTAATGTTTATACTCTATAGAACATCATGCATTTATTCATATTTATACTACAAACGAATGTTTTCATCCTGGACGATGCAGGCATTATTTTTACTTCTCATGACCAATTACATCTTTTCATTAGTCCAGTGATTTTTCACGGATTATGTCTGACGACAGACATGTCAAATCTTGCTGGTTTACTGTGATGAAAAACGGATTCAACCCAGAATACAAAGTCTATTTAGAAAAAAAAAACTTTATTAGAACAGTTCTACTTGTAATCTTGACAAGAAACTCATCTAAACAGAAGAAAAGTGTATGGTTTCAAAACAAACAAATGCACACAAATCTATATATAGGGCAGAGTTTTAAAAAATAGTGGTACAGGGACACACCGACAATAATCTGGTTCATAAAGGATGTATTAAACAATTTAAAAATCTGTTTCTTTAGAAAGGCACTCAGGATAGAAAGATACAAATAATACTGGCAGTAGATGAGGCACAAATTTGGTCCACGTGTTAAAAAGTGGCATTTGTGCAAGACGAATATTCAGTGATCATGTGACAGCTGGTGGAAGTGCGTCATTCATCCTGTTGGACTTTTAAAGGGGGCATCTTTTCTTCTTCTTCTGGTTGGAGACCTTGGTTGCCTTGGTGATGGCATCCATGACAAAGCTAGTGACGCACTTTGGTTGCTCTTCAGGAGCAATGCGGCAACAGCGGCGGGCGACGGGAGGCGATGGCTTCTTTGACGTACACATACGCACAGATGCTTCCTCAACCTATAAACGAACAAGACATTAAAGTGTGAAAATGTGGAGGCTGCTAATTTATTAATAAGACATTTTAACGTGAAAAGTAATATTGTTCCCATATTATGTCGTCGTTTGCGCCCCCCATTACACCACAGCTTTCTTTTTTGCGATGATCTTTTATGGGTTTTAACAGGATACAGGGAGTCCAAATTTTGAGTTTCGTGTATAAAGCTAAAGGGTATAAAAGCAAGAAGAAGAGGCAGAGAGGGTCCCCAACTAAAAAAAAAAACAGTTATAGAGAATATATGTTTGTGAGTATTGCTATTCGATTACAGGGATCAACATACCACAACAAAGAAGAAGGAAAACAACATCTCCAGTATCCAAAATAAAAATAAACTCGAAACACCATACACAAAACATCTTTTATAATTTTGAATTTCATTCTTTCAGCCATGTACCACTTTGGTGTTCTATATCAGCTCATATGACTTTTAAAGATTGTCATGTTAAAATGTATTTATTGTTTAAAAATAAACTGATTTCCTAATATTTCCTTATTTGGAGAATTATGCGACCAAGAAAGTGAGAACAGGTACTCAAATGTACTTTTAAAAAGTGTGTTTTAATAAATCTGACTGTTTAAATGCATGCAGGTGGGGGAAAACTATTTTAATTTCTTTTTATATGGTCTTCATTTCAAGTGCATGTGTTTTGTGTTGTTTTGGTTTTCAATTATTATATTGCCTTTGGTTCATTATATTATGGGACAACTCACCTTTTGGACAAAGCAAGACTTATGGTCTTGTGGTGAACGGGCGCAGCATTCATCCAAAATGCTCTTGGCATGAAAGTCATTTGGCAACCTGAAAGGCAGTCAAAATCCAGATTAGATTTGAGAGGTTTCACTGCTTTTGAATCGAAACACAATACACACTGTAATTTGGTAGTCTGAGATCCACTTAAAGTACATCAGATTTGGAGATGATCCAAGAAAGCAATCAAAACAGGCATAAACGAACTTACACTTTCTTGATGACCTTGCGGGACTGACAGATTTTAGGAGACAACTCGTCCTGGGAGAACGTCATGTTGTAATGCGGGTCAGGAGACGTGGACTGGAAACAGTCAAGCTTATCACCAGCTGTGCTGCCCAAGCAGCATTCGTAGTCAACCTTGCCGCCCTTCTTCCTGGAACAAAACCTGCCGAGTGCGTCGCGCCACTGAAACACAAGCAAATCATCACCGATTCGTGGGGGCTGGGAGCAGAATGTCTTGCATATTAAAATCCATATTATCTTTTTAAAAAATGTAAATAAAATGAAACAAGATTCAAATACACAAAGAGAAAATGAGTATAATCGGGGCAAAAGAACAGATTATTTTAACTAATAATATTCTATTTTACCTTCTATGATTACACCCCCACCATAACACTGCGAGACAATGAAACTTGTTAGCCCACCTATGGCATTTTGCATGTTAGGATTAAGGTGGATGGATCTGGTTGTTTCAAATACACAATGTGTAATTATTTTTGTTTTATGTTTAAATTGAGAGTAAACTTCAACTGGGAGCGGCAAAAAAATGAATAAAAGAAAAATAAAAAAAGATTGCCTCTTTTTTATTGTGTGTAGGGGAGAATGTCTCCACCAGTGATTGACTGACAACAAGGCTGCTTGCATGGGTTTTTCCTCCGGGTTTCCAACAACATTCCAAAAATTATAGTGGATTCATCTACATTTCTGGACCCTAAATTGTCCATAGGTGCAAATATGAGGATGAATTCTTTGTCCATATGTGACCTGTGATTAATTGATGACTAAACTCAAGTTTACCAGTAACTCTAAACATGATTATTGAGAAAAATGTTGTCTGACGCTCTACCTTCTGCTCAGCACACACAAGCACGTCCTGGTTCTTCTTGCAACACTGTTTATATCCCTTCTCCATACGATTAATGATCTTGGCCTGACGAGCCAGCAGCTCGTAGCCGGTGCTTGGCAGGCACTTGATGCTGTACAGGGGTCGCTGCTTCTGGTTGCGACACAGCGCTTCCACGTTATGCACGCTGGGTCGACCGGGGGGGAAGTTGATTTCACTTTTCTGGGAACCGGACTGTTGCATCCCTCTGCTGTCACTGACGCCCGGTTGACTCACTTTTGTCCTGTTGAGCACAAGTCATACCAAAATATTTACCGGAGTGTCCTGGATACATTAGAAATACATGTGCAGACTTCAGTTCATTGAATTTCCTTCATAGGATGACTAAAATATATTATTAAATGCAGTATGTCTGTGTCTAGATGGCTAGGATGTAGTGTAGACCACGTACAGTATCGGAATTGTCTCAAATTGACTGCTGTGGAAATAGATACGGTCCATTTTTGATTATACTGTCCCATATACAATAAATAAAAACTAAATTAAAGCTAATCAAGACCAAACTAAAATGAAACCAAAATAAAAACTAATGAAAGCTAAGAAAACTGCTCCAAAACTAGAACTCATGCAATTAAAAAAAAAAAAAAATTTAATTAAAACGATCTATAAATGAAAAATGAAAAGATATAAGAGTTATAGAGTTATAAACCTGCTCCATACCTGCGGCATGTGTTTTTGTCAAAGCTGAAGTCGACTGTAGCGGGAAGGGGGACCACCGGTAAAGCCTCGGTCGGCTCATAGCGTGGATTGGGAGAGTCGTTTTGGAAACAGTCAAACCTCTGGCGGCCGGCCTTTCTGCAGCAGTGATAAAGTCGGTCTTTGACAGATGAATCCTCCTCGCAGAAGTTTTCCACAGACAGCTCCCACTAGGCAGCAGACGTCATGTAAAACACATAATTGAAAGTCAGAATGTGCGCAGAGCTGAGATCACAAGCTGGGTGAATGAAAGCAGCCACACATTTTTGCAAAAGCACTTCATTAAAAGTCGTGGTGAGAGGAATATTGTTTGCCCTCCGGCTGCTTCACTCCGGTGGGCATGCCAAGGCCTGTTTGCTGTGTCTGCGTGGGTGGTGGATAAGAAGCTAATCAACACAAAGCCTTTCAATATGATTGAAAACAGCCAAATTTCATCAAGTCTACACTGTAAGAAAAAAGTCTGCTGCTGCTTTTTTGGGGAGTCAAAATATAGCAAAACAAGAGTGCTGCATGATCTACATCAATGTAAGGCCATTAGGATTAGCGATATATAACTAGAATGTTACTCTGTGGGGAGCCAAATTGTTGTCAAAAACCTTCTAAATGATTTCTAAACACACACACACTGCTGATTTTTTGGAGATCTGCAACAGATTAATGGCATTTCTATTCATTTAATGGGGAAAGATGATGCAAAAACTAATCAAGCTGAAGGCATCACTATTTGTTTGTCTGTCTGCCCGTTAGTAGCAGGCTACTACCTCCTGTTTATGGATAACGATAAACAGATGGGACTAGTTAATGTTTTACAATGTCAAAATGACTTTTCCAGAATATGGTTTTCCCCCAAACGGTGGCCGCCGTTAGACATCATGCCCTAATTAGTCCATGCGTGTCAGCCAAAACATTGACAGCGATGCATTTTTTTGATATGCTGAAGTGTATCATTAAAAATAAATCAAAAGCTGTTCAGCCTCACCGCCTGCGTGGCGCAGCAAAGCGTCACCTCCGTCCCCCACGTCTGGTTGCCTGCACAGCACGTGCTCAACCACGACTCGGCATTATTGACGGCGCTGGCCTGACGCCGCAATTTGCCAAACCCTGAGCGGGGGAAGTAGGAGTCGGGGTAGCGAGGGCGAAGGTCTCCATGAAGACAGACGGCCTGGAGATTGTCGGAGGTGGGTCGTCCGAGTGGGAACTGAACGGGATAGTCCAGCATTGGGATCTCGGAGCGGGATCCAACACTTGGACGGCCTTTGGCGAAGGAAATGAATCATAAGGTTACCTGTGATTTTAGATCAGTGCTGGGCTAACTTTTGTGCTCATCGACCACAGTTGATTTTTAAAACTGACAAACGGGCCTGATCATTAAAAACAAAAAGTTCAATAAATTAAAGATAACAATTTGACATTAATATTATTTCATTATTAACAATAAATCAGTTGACATAAAAATATTAGTCACAATCATCCACTTTATTCGAGTAAAATTATTTTGAAAAATAATGTAATGGAATTTTTTTCCCTCAATATTGAGATTACGCGGGGGGGGGAGGGATTCCCATGGTCTTTTTCCACAATGTGTGTTTTTTTTGTTTTTTTCCAAAGAACAAGCAATATATACTGTATATTCAGACTGAGTGTTTTATTGTTTTGCTCTCACAGGTTTGTTCACTTGACTGACAGGAAAAATGTTATGCTGCTATTTTTATGAAGGCCAAAATTTGACCCCAGGACAGATTAATGTTGTTATTTCCTATGGTAAGGTTTTAAACATCAAACTCAAAATCAGGTGTTGACCAGCATCCTCAAACAGATTGTGTTGGACCTTAGAATACATGCTGTAATCAAACCTGCTCAGAGGAAAATAAACACATACGTCCTCTCGGTGAAAAGGATGCTGGTCTGGAACCTGCAAAACGAAAAGAAAAAGGTATTCATTAAAAAATATATATATATTTTTTCCCCTTAAAATATTTAAGTCAATATATTGGTATAGAGTTAAGACAGCCCACCTCTGCCTCTTGGAGTGTCCAATATTTCCGGGACGGGGAAGTCTATAAATGTAAAAGAACAGGATATGTAATAATATAATCAGTCATGCAAAATTGTTATGATTTCATTCCATTTTATATATATTTTTTTCTTTATCAGATGAATAATTCACAAATATTGCAGCTTCATATTTTATATTTATTTTCGATAAAAGACGCAACGGTACCTCTCGTATCAATCAGATCTGACAAGTCTGCCTCTTGCTGCATCACAAATGATTCTGGTAACTGCCCCTCTGGAAGACAAACGTTTTTTATTGTCAATACCTCTGCCAAGTGCAAATAGATTATACAGTATAGCACCCCATATATATATGTATGCGCTTACGCACGCACGCCATGATAAGCAACAGCCATAACACCCCCAAACGTGAACGAAACAGAAAAATAAAGTAGACACAGTTTGTGAAAAGGAAATTCACTGCCAAACTTAGTGGGGGGACCTGAGGCGGAGGCAGGGGACACACTTTGGAAATTGAATTGTACTACATTGCAATACCAATCTGAATTCGATTAACTGTTCAGCCTTATTTACAACAGAATCCTGATCCTAATGATTTATCATTGCCGCATGATAACGAAAATACAAATAGGCAGACAGGCTAAACCAGTATTCCATCATGCTGTCTAAAAAAACAAAAACGTACAATAAAAGTATAATCCAGAATTGTGCCCAAAAGCCCCAAAACATAAATGCACACTCGTCAAAAGTCGCATGCGTCCCCTAATTATCGCCGGCAAAGATTTTGCACTCGCATGTAAAATACAAACCCACACAACTCACCTTGCATGATGGCACCAATGTCAAAGGTGATCTCGCGCTGCTCTATGTTGCGCTCATCTGGAAAATTGGAATCACAAAGAGAGAGAGAGTGAGCAAGAGGGAGAGCAAAAAGTCAGACGGTTATGCAACGGCAATGTTTTGTTTTGCAGACAAAATATGAAAACGGGCCAGACGGCCAGCAAGTATTGAACTCTTTTATTAAACACGCTGTGCCATTTCAACCTTGTTGATTACAGAGTAAATTATTTTTAATAACCCCATTACATTACTCCTGACTTTGCATTACTGTGACATTTTATCATTAATAATAGCATAACAAGTCTGCACAGTCCTGTTTACATGCCAGATATGTGATAAGAAAAAAATGAGACAACGATAACCCATTTCTTTTTCCACCATTAAAGTCACCGATAACGTGTTCAACTCAAGTCAATTTATTTTTCAATGTTTTCCAAAACGGATTTAAAAACAAAACAAACATACTGAGATGATGTGGTTAGACCACACCTGCCCCCATTACTCGATATACCGGCAATTTAAAAAAAATAATTTTTTTAAAGACTCCTTGCATCTGCCAAGACGAGCATGACAGTTGACAATGCACTTTCAGCTATTTACTGAGCATGACACACACATCTAAAATGCTAACATTTGCAAAGAGCTCCTGTAGGCCACAACTCACGACCACATGCATACTAAATGACCAACTTGGGCCAATCCAACTTCAGCCCCCAACATCAGTCATTACGTCATGCCCCTAAAAGGCACACATACGACACTTTGGGCTTGTCCCATTGTACATTAAGTTATTTTATAAAACCAGACACTTTCCTTACATTCAACTGTGTTACTTAGGGTGAATATTACTAATTTACTCCAAATAGGTATTACATAATATAGTATCTTTGTTCCTCAATCGATGCCAGCGACGTATAATGACGGGTAGAACAAATAAATGCTATTCCATACATCCATCCATTTTCTGTTTCGCTTTATCCTCCCAAGGGTTGTGGGGCATGCTTGAGCCTATTCCACCTGTCTTCGGGTGGTAGGCGGGGGGCAGGCTAAACCGGTTGCCAGTCAATCGCAGGGCACACAGAGACGAACAAGCCATCCGCGCTCACACTCACACCTAGGGACAATTTAGAGTGTTATGAATCAGCCTGCCATGCATGTTTTTGGAATGTGGGAGGCAACTGGAGAAAACCCACCCAGGCATGGAGAGAACATGCAAACTCCACACAGGGAGGCCGGAACTGGAATCGAACCCATTACCTCTGCACTGTGAGGTCGACACGCTAACCACTGGACTACCAGGCAGCCCGCTATTCCACTAGAGGGCAACTAAACCCGTGTATCCACATTTCGTGACATTTTCTGTTTGGTCGTGAGCCATGTGATATTTTCTAAAGTAAAATATATCAAAATAAAGTGGTAAACACTGGTTCATAGTACAGTATAATTTGATGTTGTTTTAACTACAATTTCTTTGCTATGTCCACGTTAAGCACAAACATCACATTTAACGTAGAATAAATACAATAAAAATGGAAATGGTGATAATTATATCATATTAATATTAATGCTGGTTCGTGCACAAGTAGAAATCTATTTGTACAGAGAAAACGTCCAAAGGCTAATCCAAAATGGAATCTGGTCATCATTCAGGAAGAAAAGACTCAACAACAACAACAACAACAAGTAGCGAACAGACAGCGCAGTAACTTCGTATTCATTTACCATGGTCTGCCGAACCAAGCAGAACCAACAGAGCCCCAACAGTAGCGTGAAGTACAAGCCAAGACGAGCCCATGGTCGCCGGTGTTCGTCCTGCCCGGCGGTGGGGAAGTCGAGTGAAGCGGGAGCAGCGAGCGCACAAACCGGCTTGCAAGCTCACTCTGTGGGGCAGCGCGTGCACTCAGACCCGATATGTGGTTCCACAGAATCTGCGGTGCCGTCCGTAACTTGAGCTCGGCCAGCACCGGATGAGCCGTTTTATGCATCGGGCGTGGGGGTGGGAGTGTGTGTGAGGGGGGGCGGGGGGGGGGGGCAGTCACGGTGGGAGGGAAAAGTTTTTGAACATGACTCATCCTCAGTGATCAAATCTGACATGGCTACTGGTATGTAAACTACTTAAGCAGACTAAGTTATCTGAGAAGAACATGCATGGACATGACTCCTTCCTACTCAAATAGTTACTCACTTTTACAAACTATAATTAAGTTATCACTCGCTGTAATTGGTTTCCAAGTATAATAGGCCATTGTTTGTTTAGTAATACTTCATACTATACAGTACTGCACTGTAGCTTTTGGCAGCTCAAGATCAATAATACAAAGTATGGAATTTGGGGTGATTTGCTAATAGACAGTAAACAGTGCACTTACGAGCATGTTGTAATAGATTGAAGTTAAAAAATACAGTAAAACGTAATTTTTCTGTCCTTTCCCTGCCAATGTGTACTCTGTAGCGCAGACAGACATGTTTCTTTACACTATATGACTCAATATTCCTGTGAGAAAAATTAAGGATTTTTTTAATGATACCTACTGGCTGCTGTGGTGATTTCCCACTCAAATAAACTTTTTTATTTTTCCATTTATCTCAATGCAAGAGCACACTTCTCG
Organism: Hippocampus guttulatus; assembly: GCF_054856545.1. Lineage (NCBI taxonomy): Eukaryota > Metazoa > Chordata > Actinopteri > Syngnathiformes > Syngnathidae > Hippocampus > Hippocampus guttulatus. The sequence continues at coordinate 16,976,346 of NC_141266.1, read as the reverse complement.
ACTGTATCTTTCAACACCACATGCTTCTTTTCGATAGACCGTCTGCATGGAGGCCAAGGCCTCACAACATATAAAGTAGATTTGTTTTGATAAAAGTTAACTTTTAACCTGTGACTCATCTTCAATTCTAATGATAAGCATTTATCATGACCCAGAATAGTCTCCTCCACGAAAGTGGACATTTGTCATCCATACTCCTGTGTCTCGCTGTACAGTGACTTTGAAAAAATGACACCAAGATAACTCATTTTAAAACTTTAAACCATTAATTGGACCTATCACCTTAACAACTAAATGTAATTTATTTTCTAATTGTCATGTCATATCGTTCATGTTATCATCTTATCTTTTGGTTTGTAGTACTGTACTTGTTCTCTATCATTTCAGAAAGAAAAAATGAAATGGCTTAGAAGGGGGAAGTAAAAATGACAAAAAATGAGGTAATGTGGTTGTACAAGTGTGCCCACACTTTTATAACTGGGGTTGTGGCTGTTTTCATAACTAACCAATCACTTTCAAATTCATGTTAAATTGGAATCCAAGTTAGAAGCGGGTGTGCACACTTGTGCAACCACTATCTGTTCTTTATTTTGACTTCCCCTCTCAAACGTGTTTTCATTTTTATTCAAGTGTAAAAGTTACAGGTAAAATTAACGGCGGAAAAAGTTTTGCCATGATTTATCTTTGGTCTGTTTTTATTTGTCACAAAAACCTGGCTTTTGAACACGGCTGTGTACACTTTTTATCCCAATGCTTCAAGACGTTTTTTCGAGGCCTTTAAATTCCTTCTTATCGTGAGCCCGGGGTTACTGTGGCCTCCCAGATTCCACTCGGAGAAATAAGTGCGATCTCTGCACGGTCCCTCCTTCTCGCCATGTTTTAAAAAAAACAAACGAGAGCAGCTCTGAGTCGTGCTCTGTGGTTTGTTGACTGCAACTTTTAAAGAATGTTGTTTGATTACTTACTTAATTTACATGAACTCCTAAAGTCTCATGAATTGTGTTTAACTTTGAAGAGGACACATACATACTAATAATCTGAGCTAGAGAAGTTAACACGGTATGCGCAGTGAGCACAACACCTTCAGGCTTTTTGGAGCCCAAAAAAAAACCCCTCAAGAAAACCTACAAGAACAGCTGAACTCTATATGGGCGCTGACTCTTATTTAATGTGTGAATTTGATTGGTTAATTCTGAAAACAGCCATATTGCAGTTGTGAGGGTGTGCACATTGAGGCTCAGAGGGGATCGAGCCTTTTCTGTTGCTGGTCCCTCTCTCTGGAATGACCTCCCACTAAACATTCGGCAAGCCTCCTCGCTGCCCATCTTCAAAACCCTCCTCAAAACTCACTTGTATTCTTTGGCATTCGACTCAGCATGACTTAGATTTGTTCTTGGTTTTACTGTTTGGTGCTTTCTACCGCCTTTATTACCGATTTGTCTTACTGTTTATTGTGCATGTTAAATTGCTCCATGTACTGCACTTTGTATGCAGCGATGGCTGTTTGAAAGTGCTCTATAAATACTGTTGACTTGACTTGACATTTCTGCAACCACATTGTCTCATTTTTTTGTTTGTACTTCCCTTCTTGAAAATATTTCTTCAAAAAAAATCACTTGTGTTAACCAAGTAGGTCAGATTAATGTTTTTTTGTCAACATCGTGGTTTCACAGAAACTAGCATTTGTCCAGGGGTGTGTAGACTTTTTATATCCACTCCGGTATATCCATATACAGATCCACAAACATGTCCCTTGTGCAAGTGAGTACATTGCTTCTTACTGCAAAAAGTTGCTTAACATTTTTTAAATTTGATTGTAAGGATTTATTTGCACAGTTCATTATAACAGAAATTCTCAACAAAAATATTTCCACAGAAGGAGCATAAAAAAGTAAATCAATAAAGCCCATTGAATGACATTTTAAAATAGAATTCCTCTGTGCTATCTGTGCTAAGCTGTATTCGTTGCCAAAGTAACGCCACAATAAAAAAAATTGCTTATTGCAGATAAAAAGCAGCTGTGCGATGTGTCAGCCTCCTCTTAATCATATCCTCCTGACTCATCGCCATCTAACTTTCAATTGCTCTGGCGGCCTTTGTTTTGTCTACATGACAACATTTGGAGAGACCACTTCCAGTACAGCTTTTGTTCAATGCAATGCCAAGTCTGTGATAGTCAGAGCTAAGATGCCAACCAATACAGCATATCTGTCTTCAAGTGCCGTAAGAGCATGGAGTCGCCCTTGGATCAACATTTCCAACATTTTTATTTCTAAACCTTCAAAATAGAGAAGTGGTTGACACATTTCCTTGCGCTTGCAGTGTCAGCATTTTACTCACTTCAAGTTGACAGACGTTAATCTTAAGCTTATGCATGATAAATTGCTGTATTATTCTACAATTAATGCCACAAGCAATAGAAGCCTAAGCTTTGCAAGACAACACAATAAACGTTCAGTTCAAGTTCACGTGACACGTTTGTAATAATCATTTTGCTTCACAACATTTTCAGCACCCTGTTGAATATGCTGAGTGAATGTGATGGAAGTTCTGTAGGCTGTAAGATAAAAAAATAGTATCTAGTCAAGTTTATCAAAGCCCTACAGAGAGGAAAACAATGAGGGTTGCAACTGGATCACGTCACACTGCAAGCTGACACAGTCTTATAACACAATGTACATCTTCAGAAATAACATTCCCAAGAAAGAAATTCAGGAATAATTCAAAAATAGTTTAGCTATCAAAATACAGAATTATCTGAGTGATGTGTTCTTTCAAGTTGTGGCGACTCCTATGATTCCACAATATAAAAATAGATTCTGTCACAAAAATATACACCCAGACAAACGTATGCGATCCAATACATTTCACTCCTTTTGCCTGAACCAAAATGATAGTAATGCTCAGATTTTATTGACACTTTTTGTGAGTTTTTTTTTGATCAGACATATGTATATACAGTATATATATATATATATATATATATATATATATGCTGTAACCCCCCCCAATGCCAAAAATATCTCTGTTGTAAAGTTGAAAAAATACTATGTATCCTTATTTGCCGTTTTTCTGCTCTTTCTGTGATGTCCTAAAATGCCAAAAGACGCTGCCAATGCACTGGCTGAGAGGAAAGTAGCAACTAGTATGTAATGTTTGAGTGATGCATTCTGACTTAACTTTGTCAGGGAGGAGCTCAGTTTCGCATGAGATGTTAGTGGAAGTCCAAGACTCTTAGCTGCATTTGTATGATTTTGCTTTGCTGAGTGGCTATAAAAAAAGCTAAATTAAATAAGATGTCAGGCATTTCTATTTTAAAAATAATGCTACAAAGGGAATTTGAGAAAACAGAACCGCCGGACACTTTTTGGAGAAATATGAAAGTTTGAGAGCAGCCTGTGGTTAGCGCGTGCGCCTCACAGTTCTGAGGTGTTCGAATCCCGGCTCCGGCCTTCCTGTGTGACGTTCTTGCTGTGTTTGTGTGGGTTTTGTCGAGCTTAATCCAGCATCCTCCTACTTCCTAAAACATGTGTGTTATGTTAATTGAAGACCCGAAATTGTTCAAAGATGTGAATGTGAGTGTGAATGGCTATTTTCCTGCCCTGCAATTGACTGTCGACCAACCCAGGTTGTAACCTGAGCCACATGTACTATATTTGCATAGTTCATGATACAGTGATATTGTATTGGATCTCACAAAATGTGTGTGTGTGTGTGTGTGTACGTGTGTGTACGTGTATGCGCGCTCTCTTGAGTGTCATCAGTGTGTGGTTCCCGGCAGCAGCATCAATTCTGCCTCGGAAGCAAACAGCTCTTTGTAGAGCGGCGGGAAAAGAGAGTTGGCGGTGAGCGGGTAACGCTGACTGAACCAGCGCAGCTTCTCCATATGTAGACTGCAGAGTGAACGTAACACGGACATCCTCTGGTACAGCTGCGATAAATACAGAAATAAATAAACAGATCAATTATTACTGTGCATTTTAGCCAGCCTTCTATTTTACCGTATATACAGTAAGTGGTCTACGGTGAACCTTGTGCATTGCACTGTCCCGGTTGTCTTTGTGTAGAATGTGCGTGAGACCTAACACCACACTTCTTTGCACTCGCTGCACCTTTCCTCTGTCTTCCAGACATGGACGATCTGCACAGAAATAAACAACAAAGTCATATCATAACATAATAAAGTCACCCCAGAGTTTGTGCTGGTTCGTTACGCGCCATGTCAATTTGACAATGTCAAAAATCAACCACACGGGGGCAACACGGGAACATCATAATCCAAATCTCCTACCAACAGGTACCGGTAATAATGAAATTGCACTGAGTAATGAATGCACAATTGAGGTTGTTGCAGTGCATGTGCACCACAGCAATCTGCAACTATTAAAAAAATATTGAAAAATTATCCCTCCCTGAAATTGCCAATTAAAACTAATAAGAAATGTACGTATCCTATTTTGGGACCACATTGAACTGAAGAGTTGAAACATAAAAACTGGCATCTCTTTTTTTTTTGTGAATTGAGTAAAAAAAAAAAACCGCTTAATCTTAAGTACAGCCAAACAATTAATCAAATTAATCATTGCAATGTCGTAGAATGCAATTTTTACCCCCCCCCCCCCACAGCTTTATTTAACACAATATATTTACCACAAGTCTAACTTACAAGACGAAAAATTTATGTATAATACATCTGATATCGTTTATTGAAATGCAGATTAATTCATTCTTTTTTTTAAAGAGGGCTTGATTGCACAGTTTGTCTAAATGGCGCTTGCCAGCTTTTGCGTTTGAAATTCTCAACTCTACCTAATGAGGTGTCCAGTTGATTTAATGCCAGTGATAAATACAAAACTGGATGAGTGAATCCAACCTGCATTGATCAAGACCAGAGCACTGAAGAGAGCCACCTGCTGATCGGTGAGCCTTAAAGCACACATGCTGTGAGCAAAGTCGAACACCGCGGTTATTAAGTCGCCACATGCTGCAAGAGAAAAGCCGGGACGTGTCATTGAGTGGCCCAAAGATTTCAAGAGTCCGTTCGTGTAGAAGAGGCCTCACCCAAAGACTTGAAGACTTCAGTTCCTGCAAATTTGCCATCAAAGAAGACGGTGTTGTTCTCTGTGTTGAAGAAGCGGCTCATCCTCACCAGAACAACCTCCAAAGAACCTGAGGTAAAAGGAAGACTCACAGTTGTATTCAGATTTGAAGTGGCGTGAAGGGAAAGTGAACTCACCGGTTTTGAGAAGGGCGATCTGGTCGTTCTGACTGAGGAAACTGAATCCGGGGATGTGTTTTGCGAACTCCACAACGTACTGCACGGCATCGGTCAGCCGGATGGCACAGTGCTGCCACATCTCATCCACTGACTGAAGTCAACAAATGTGATTCATATTAAGTCCCAGCCATGACTGTAATACCGAAGCTGAGTTTGATTTGTTTAAATATAAACAGTACCTGGCAAAAGTATGCATTTAAAAACATTTAATTCACAGAATTATTGATCATTTATTTCCTCCATAGTTGAGGAAGTGTATTGTACTCAAAAATGCTCATCCCGAATGAACCCAGCGTAATGGCGCCAAAAGAAAAGGACGTATCTACCTTTTTAAGAAGAAAAAAGAAAGCTCAGGATAAATGCTTCTCATTGCATAATGGTTTGCCTTAGCCAAAGATAAATATTAATATTAACGGACCGTTTGCGGACTTTTTGGGGACTTGCGTGTAGAGAGAGAGAGAGAGTCAGAGAAAAAAGACTACATATACTGTAATAATAATAATAATAATAATAGATTTTATTTATAAGCGCCTTTCAAGACACCCAAGGACACTTTACAATAACAAAAAACACAAAACAATACGGTAGTCTTTATTCTCCGTCAAGTGTGTAGAATCTACACTATATCTGTCGATAGAAAGAATGCGTCTATGCAGCGTCCTCGTCATTCGCCACTCGGGCCATAAAGGGTTCCGATAGTTTTACGTGAATGTCAATCACCCAGAAAAAATGTTCACCAGTCGGAGATCGCTCACTATGCTGATGTTTGCCTTGGACATTTTCGAAGGATTGTTAAAAGCTGATAAAAGCAAACGTCCTTGGATCAGTTCCTTACAAAACGCTAGGCAAAAACCACTACAGAGAGAGAACATGGATTAAAGAGGGCAAAAAAACGATGAGGACGCAGTTAAAAGTTAAAAGACCATCATTTTTATTCTTTACTCTACTCTTTGTTTTTTTTTACATTATGCGCAACTCTCATTTATTGTGCAATCATCTAATTGTAGCATGTTTTTGTTACATATTTTCATACATTTTTGTGCTTTAGAAAACATTTATGTCTGAATTTGGGGGGGGGGGGGGGTGTCTTGGGCATTTACATGGAAAATGCGTCTCTACTTACAACATTTTCTAGAAATTTCTTCCAGAACCAATTAATTTCGTAAATCGAGGTGCCGCTGTATTTAAATGTTAGTTAGTGAGTTAGTTATTTATCTGGTAATGGCCTGATTATTCTGATTATTCAAAAAACGTGGGCAAGCACCACTATGGGGACCCACTTTTTTAACCTCCAATAATAGTTGAGCTTTGGTGGAGTTGCATGTCATTCTAGTAAGCAAGTGAGAGAGGAAGGGAAGAAGAGGGGGTGAACAATCTGAATTTCATGTTTTCTCAGTTTCCTGTTTGGTTGATCAAACAGAACAGTAGCCGCGGTCTCTAGCGTTTTGAAAGGCAGCATCTTGCTTTGAGAGAGCCCTTCGCGTGAACACAAGAAGAGTGTAGGCATGTGAGTGGGAGTTACTTTGCTCTGGTAGGCTTGGATCTCCTCCCTGCTGAACATTTTCCACTTGAGCGCCTGAAGCTCCTCTGCTCGGTACTGGCAGGTGTCTTTGTTGGAGCGCACGATGCTGTCACATAGTTCATCTGAGCAAATAGGAAAAGTTATCAGAAAGATGATGTGGACATTATCGCTTTGAGCAGTGATTCTTCAACATATTTTTCAGTTTTGGGGGCTGCATAGGTGAGACATCGGAAATATAATTGACTATCCAGTTATATATGAGAGGTGCAACTACAATCATGCCTCCCACCAGAGGAAGTGATGCATAAACCAGTTCTTCAAAAGCCAGCCATTCGAAAGTTATGGCAACATTGTTAATAAAGAAAAAAAATGACAAAAAAATTCATGCCAAACCTTGCCAAAAGACAAAATTCTTACAAAAGTACAATGCAGATTTCATTTGGCATTTAGAAACGGGGCATCGAGTAGTTATTTTGAGAAAATGGGCACAAACGGCTTCTCGCACAAACATGAAGATCGCGAAAGCAATTGTCATATTTGCAGATCATTAGTCTCTAATTTCTGTCAGATTTTATTTTGCCATCATTGAAACTTTAATTTGAAAACATCCTTTTATTTGTTATTGATTAAATGTATTCATTTTTCTCATCAGTTATTTTAGAGTGCCTTCTTTTTTTCTTGCTGTATAATATCTAATCACGAGTTATTTCTCTGTTAATAACCCTGACTTGATACTAAATTTGTTCTTGTAGAAGCTCGTTTTGTTCCATGAATTGTTCATCTTTTTGTATGTTCAGCTTTACATGCAGCACTTTATCGAGACTGTCACACTGTGAAAATTCATTCAATAAATATTTTTAGCTTATTAACTCAACTCAACTGTATTTATAGAGCACTTTAAAACAACCATCACTGTATACAGAGTGATGTACATGGAGCAAAATAATTCCTAAAACAATAAATTCATAACAAAGACGGTAGAAAGCACAAAAACAGTCAAACTACAAATCAAGTCTCATGCTGGGTCAAAAGCCAAAGAATTAAAAGTAGTTTTAAAACGGGTTTTAAAGATGGGCAGGGAGGGGGCTTATACAGTTAAACTGTACATGGGTTTCCTTTGGATATTTTATTGATCTGTGAAGGAAATTGACTACGGTAGAGGCAGGAGGTGGATTTGAACCCCTGCCTCCAAAGAAAGTGGAAACTTAGTCCCGCAATTTAGACTGCTCAGCCACCGTACCACGGAAATAACATGCGTTTACTAATCACACCAAAGTTACAACATGTATTTGCTCTCAGCCCGGAAAACATTCCTCCAAGCTGTCCTGTTAGTTCACCTATATTGCGCAGAGAGTGAGGATAGGGCCCGCGAGGATCCTCGGGTGGATTATAGGGATGAATTGCCATTGGGTCATGTGAGGACTGTCTGGATTCCAATCCTAATGTGGGGATGAGAGAATGGAGACGATTAAGACGGTACTATGTTCATAATCACTCCTTATCCATTCACTATCTGGCGAGTTTGCCATTTTGTAGAGTGGTTCGAATGAGACGTGAATATCGGTGCCCACAATGCAACAGAAAAGTAGTGAACGATAATGCTCACGAGAAAAACAAATACAGTACATCACATGATAAATACAAAAAAAAAAAAGCATTTGCCGTCTTCCGTGGTATTGATTGAATGCGTGACGTGTGGCGACAGCTCTTTTCACAACAAGCAGCAGTTTGGCAAATATTGAACAATTCATCAAAAAGAGGCTTCGGGCAGTTGAAAGCCACTCACAGTTGATGTTTGTTGTCAAACTAAACATAGAACAAAGGGAATTATGTGTTGTGTATCTATAAGAACCACATAGCTTTTGCCTTAGGAAAATCCGCTTAGCTAAATGCTAATAAACAATGCAAAACACAAGAGACGGGTTGACGAATATCATCTGTGCTGGGTTATTTTTACCTTTTAAGCAACAATTAAACACAAAGAATGGAATAATTCAAGTAGACAGAGAATATAACAATATTCACAGGCAGCTACTGTAGTCTTTATTCTCTGTCAAATAATACTGCAGCTCAAGGAGTTGTGACCCGCTCCTCGATCTCCATGTACCGGTAGATGTATCTCCGCAGGTCTGTGCTATGCTGCCCCCAGGGGGCCAAAATGTGCACACCAGAAGGTGCAGTCCTATCACAATGACTTAATCGTAATACCCAAACTGTTTCATTCTTTCCATTTTATTTAATGACGTTATGATTTTATAATGAACAACATTATAGAGTGATATCTTCCTTAATACAGTACACATTACAATTTGTTGTTTTTAAATCACTCAACTTTAAATGATAGAATTCTATTATCACTTACTTTTAAAAATATATTTAACAGGGAACGTAAACCATATTAATCCGGTATCGTGTAATTATGCAACAGCAATGACCTAGTTAACGGTGTGCCCGGGTATTGCTTGAAAGTGATTAGACAGTCGGAAAAGAATGGTTGATTCAGAAAACAGCCAATGAAGACAATAACATTGAGTGTGTTCATAGTGGAGGGCATCACCTCTCAAATCAGCATGTCCACTGGTGCCTACCCTCGGGTGGGCTCTGGATGAGGGCGAGACGCCGGAGCTTCTGTAAATCAGATCGGACACTTGCGGCTGGTTGGAGGAGTACAGTAGGTAGGGGTGAGCATCAGAAGTGAAAGACAACGGCTCAGAATCGCCCGAGTAGGTGTAGGCTGAAGTCATGGGCTGAGGGAGCTGTGGGGAACAGTCTTGGCGCTCCTTGGTGTGGTAGGGCAAGCCTGAGTGGGCGTCCACTTGGAGCTGCTGCTGCTGCTGCTGCTGCTGCTGTAGTCTGTGACGCTCAACCTCAGCAATGAGAGCATCCCGCTGGTGCTTGGACATCCGACCAAACTTCACAGCTGAAGGGGACCGTAAACATTTAGTAAGCTAGCGTTTGTTGCCTGGGATATGTTCCGGACTCATCGGTAATAAGTGAAAAATGCCGATCGAGAGAGACCGAATTTGTATCAAAAATATTCTTTTAGCCTTCCCACTTGTTAAGTTTTCCTTAGCGCCTCTTCTAACCCTCGCTTTCAAGGAAACAAAAAGAAGTCTCTTTCGTAGAGTTCAAATCCAAATAAAGTGTAAAGGGTATATGCTTTACCGTCTTTGCTCATGCCCAGGGCCAAGCACTTTTGCAGACGGCAGTGTTGACAGCGATTGCGGCTGGACCGGTCGATGGTACAATTACTCTGCCTGGAACAGGAGTAGGACACCGTGGGCAGCTGGCTACGTCGGAAAAATCCCTGAGGCATAAAGAGTTTGGCCACAGACGAAGAGGGATTATTAGCATCGTTTCCTCAAACCTGAATTGTAATGTGTGTTTTATATGTGCTACTCTTTCTAAAAAGACTGTTGTCTGCCTATATGGTGCATTTAGAGTATTTTTATATTTTGGCATTGTGTGACAAAGCATTATTCCAAATTAGATTAAAAAATGTTATCTTTTTATTTTTATCACTTAAAACAGTATGAAATTAACACTATTATTATTTGCAATTATTATTAGCAAAAATGAATTTATTCGCGCTTTGGATAAACCGATAACATAAAATGTGGAAATCGGAAGCACTGTGAATAGTTCCCATTTGCATTGGATATGTGTTAACCCTTTGTTTCAGATCCATGTAATTCATGAACTTTTTTTTTTTAATGATTTGAAGCAGTCGCTTTAGAGGCTATTGTTTGCACACAAGCAATTAAAATGTCAAATTTCTCCTGTGTTTGTCTCACCTTGCAGCCTTCACATGTAATGACTCCATAATGAACTCCAGAGGACTTATCACCGCAGATCTTGCAAGGGATAACTTCAATCTGAGCTGAATAGACACAAAATGTTTTTTGTTAACGTACTTTAATACAGCAGCAATGGGACATAGAATTCAACAATCTGCTCGCATGACAATGTCATTAGAAATCAAGCAAAACGTTAGGCATTCAATTATGGTTAACATTTCAGGCGATATGCAGAGTGCAAAAAAAAGAAAAAAATGTTGCAATGCACTCAAAACTAAAAACACTTCAAAATCTTGACAGAGGTACTGAATGTGTAGTCATATGCTGTAAAGAGTGTAAAAACTATGTACAGTGGATGATCCATCAAAGAAGAGGACATTCCAGTCGTAACTGAAGATAAATAGTAACATTTTGGCTGTACAAATCAAGAAATACAGTATATATACATTACTTCTGTATTCTATATACAACTGTATCCATCCATCCATTTTCTAATCCGCTTTTCCTCACTAGGGTCGCGGGCGTGCTGGAACCTATCCCAGCTGTCTTTGGAGACACCCTGAACCGGGTGCCAGCCCATCGCAAGGCACACATAGACAAACAATCATTCATGCTCACACTCACAAGCAGGGACAATTTAGGATGTTCCATTAACCTGCCACGCATGTGTTCGGAAACCGGAGTACCCGGAGAAAACCCACGCAGGCACGGGGAGAACATGCAAAACTCCATACAGGAAGGCCGGACCCGAAATCAAACCCTTCACCTCTGCACCGTGAGGTGGACTTGCTAACCAGTCGACAGACGTGCCACCGGAAATTAAATACATAAAATGAAACTAAACAGCTAACATGTATGTTGTGATGAGCTGATCCTTTAAAAAAATATATTTTCAAAGTTGAATTCCCACTCTGAGAGCAGGCAATGTACTTCCCCCTCGAAATCAAGTGATGTGAAAGGAGGAGCTAGTTTCCATTACACTATCACGAATAATGACAAAAATGCCATCAAATCGAGGTGGCTGTCTTGTCACAACCCACGCGTACTATTTAAAACAATAGATTCTGTACTCAAACCCCCTCTGCCTACTTGCTCGGATTCTTCACCCGAGATGTGCAACAGATTCCTTCAGTTTTTCATTGGTAAGGTCTCTACAGCTAGGACTCCGGTCTCAAATACCGCATCTGACCCCTCTGTCCATGTTCCATGTTCAGCTGTGCTAAATTCTTTTGAAACTGTGTCCTTGGCGCTTTTGGAGGATGTAGTTCGCCAGACAAAGCCATCTGGCTCCCCTTGCGACTCTCTTCCCCCGCACTTCTTTCAGGAGGTTCTCCCGAGTGTTGGCGCATCAGTCTTGGATATCATCAACAGCAGCCTCTCTTCTGGTGTAGTTCCCCAACAGTTTAAACATGCTGTGGTCCAACCCTTGATCAAGAAAGCTGGCCTTGATCCAGATGTGCTGTCAAGTTTCAGGCCCATTTCCAAGCTGCCTTTCATTTCCAAAATTCTGGAAAAAGTCGTGCACATGCAGTTGAAAATTTTCTTGGATGAACATAACATCTTGGAGGTCTTCCAGTCAGGTTTCAAGACGATGCATAGCACGGAGTCAGCCCTGTTACGCGTTTCTAATGACATCCTCCTGGCAAATGACTCTGGAGACCACGTGTGTCTAGTTTTATTGGACTTAACTGCAGCATTTGATACAGTGGATCACAGTATTCTGCTGTCTCGTTTGCAGCACTTGGTGGGCATTGGCGGCAGTGCTCTTGAGTGGTTTAGGTCCTATTTAGCTGACAGAACCTTCTGTGTCAGCCTTGGCTGCTCTGAGTCACGCACTGCTCCCCTGTCATGTGGTGTTCCACAGGGCTCAATTCTGGGGCCTCTGCTGTTCTCGCTGTATCTGCTCCCATTGGGTTCCATCTTAAGGAAACATGGTATTCCCTTCCACTGCTATGCAGATGACTGCCAGATCTATGTCCCACTGAGCAAGAAAGACGCCTTCTCATTAAGGCCACTCCTATCCTGTCTGGAAGAAATCAAAACCTGGATGGCACAAAATTTCTTGAGATTCAATGAAAAGAAGACAGAGGTGATATTGTTTGGTCCCAGTGGCCCTTGTACATTCCATCCTGTAGACTTGGGCCCCCTGTCTCCTTATCTTAAGTCAACAGTCTCAAACTTGGGCCTTAAACTGGACAGTGATTTCAAACTCGATCGGCAAATTGGTGCCGTTGTTAAATCCAGCTTCTTTCACCTTAGACAGCTGGCCAAAATAAAACCTCTCCTCTCACATGAACACTTTGAGATGGTAATTCATGCCTTTGTCACATCCCGGCTCGATTACTGCAATGCCCTTTACTTTGGAGTCAGCCAGTCCTCCATTAAGCGCCTTCAGCTGGTCCAGAATGCCGCCGCTCGCCTCTTGACTGGTACTCGTAAGAGGGAGCACATAACTCCTACTCTGGCATCCCTTCACTGGCTCCCCATTCATTTTAGAGTTATTTTCAAGATCCTCTTATTTGTTTTCAAATCTCTGAATGATCTCGCGCCACCTTACCTCTCTGAGCTCATCCGCCCCTACACACCTGCCCGGCGCCTCAGGTCTGTGGACCAGACTTTATTAGAAATACCAAGAACTAAACTGAGGCTCAGAGGGGATCGAGCCTTTTCTGTTGCTGGTCCCTCTCTCTGGAATGACCTCCCACTAAACATTCGGCAAGCCTCCTCGCTGCCCATCTTCAAAACCCTCCTCAAAACTCACTTGTATTCTTTGGCATTCGACTCAGCATGACTTAGATTTGTTCTTGGTTTTACTGTTTGGTGCTTTCTACCGCCTTTATTACCGATTTGTCTTACTGTTTATTGTGCATGTTAAATTGCTCCATGTACAGCACTTTGTATGCAGCGATGGCTGTTTGAAAGTGCTCTATAAATACTGTTGACTTGACTTGACTTGACTTGTGTGGAGGTAGAATTTGTACAAATGGAGAGAGGCGACAAGTGTGGGGGTGTGAAACCTCAAAGTCTTTTCAAGTAGTTGACTAAATTCTCAAGTTGTGTCTTTCTCAGCCAAATCCTTCTCTGTCTCGCTCATCAAGGACATGGCTGCCAGTAATGCTCTCTCGCACCATCATTGCCAGTAATGGCCATCCCCCCCTTTGCCCCTAAACACTCCTAACCTCAATTAGCTGTTTCATCTGGGTCAGTTCTGTTGCTTTACACACACACACACACACACACACACACACGCACGCGCACGCGCACGCACACGCACACGCACACGCACACGCACACACACACACACACACACACACACACACACACACGCACACACACACACACACACACACACACACACACACACACACACACACACACACACACACACCAAAAGAAATTGTGGAAATAAATGATTGATGAGCAAAGCTGAGTTTTTCTCATCTCTGCAAGAAGGATTGACAGTGTCAGTAATGAAAAACAGAAAACAAAGCGTGCAGACTTGTCTGACAGCATTTTTTTTAATCGATTCTGACTGACATTGTTCCTCCTGCGGCGAATGCAAAAGAAGACAAGCATTTTTGTTGATTTGTCTCCTGCTTGTGTCAAACTGTGTCAGGGTGTCTACGTGTTAGTGTGTCAGTGTGTGCCCTTCTTTCCTGGTGCCATACTTATCACCCTTATCACCGACGAGACCAACAGAGGGACAACCTACAATCAGATTGTGATGAACAATTTCACTGTCATGGGTCATTGAGGTTTTTTTTTTTTCAATTCATTCGAGTGCCGGACAAAATGTATGAAAACAATTCATGCAACATTCTAACAAAGGTTTATTATTTTAAGATTAAGTATGAGAATTTGTTAGTTGAATGTTTTAGTGTCAGGGTTTTTTGAACTATAGGCCACGCTCTTTCAGTTTGGCTGGTCCTGTGACTTATACTCAAGTGCAACATATGCGCACACACACACACACACGCACGCACACACATGCATATATACACAGACACACCCACACACACATCGCGTTGACAGCAGTGAATGAGTTGTGGTTGGATTAGAATTTTCAGCTTCTAACTGCGAAAATGATTTCCTTTTTAGTTTAAAATGACTTACTTTAACCAGAATCCCGCATCACATTGTGGCCAAAGGTACAACAGTAATTGGATAGTGCGCCTTTTGGTGCTCAAAATAGTAAATCCTTGTAGTGGCGGAAGCCGTATGCTAAACTAGCGAGACATCACACATTAGTTGAGAAGACCTACTTTAGCGTGCTAATGAGGGCCTTCTAGCATGCAAAAGAAGGTGGTGGTGGTGGGAATGCACTAAAAGTATTGGCCAATCACTATAAAAAAGAAAGAAGAAGAAAAGGAAGAATAAGAACTTGTCAACTAGTGTACACTAAGACACAACACGGAAGAGGAAGCGGGAGGAGGGAATGATGCTGGTTTTTAGACATTTTTTTACGGAAAAATTCCGAATTGGAAAAAAAAAGAAAAGAGTGTGGAAAAAAATCCTGGGGAGGTCGAGAAAGTGAACTTTATGGCAGACGGAGTGAGCTGGAACTGAATTCTCAAATTAAGCTAATGGCTGGTGTTATTATACAATACAATACAATACATGGATGCAGCGCTATCACCACAACTACATCTGTAACAAAGCCCTTTACTGAATAGTTCTCCTAGCAGCATAGGTAGGACATGTTTTTTTATTTACACCTGCATCCTTGTTCCTCAGCCAGGACTCTTCTTGATCAGCTACAGTACGTTTCACAACGTAGATCTTAGAATAATGACTCAGGAGTTTTCTGCATTCCCCACCTGATGATTTTCAGTCATAAATATTGAAGACGATTCATACTTAATGTCGGGCCCTTGCAGACAAATTTACTCTAAACACACCTCAGACCACATTATGGTCTTATAAAACATAAAGTCATTTGCCGTTTGTTGTTTGTGATCGGGAGGGGCAAAATGCTTTGTAATACACTCTCCCATGTATACACAGTGGTGGTGCACTAGGAAAGAATGTAAACAACTTCTCCTTCAAGTAGAATAAATACAACCTAATCATTCTTTCATGTCTTTGTTATAAAACACTGTGGTCAAAATTGCAGTGTTGACAACACGTTTTGGGGGGTGCAGGATGAGCCAAACGAAGGAAAGAGCGGTCTCGATCAGCGGCCTCTGCTTTTTCGCAATTTCAGTTGTGATTGTCAACCTCAAAACAACAGGAAATCCACCGTGACCCACAACCTTTCACTGTTCACACATTTGTAATCACGCACCGCGCCGACAGCCTTCCAGCAACTTTCCATACAAGGGTGGATCTGATTTTGCGCAGTAACTGATAAATGTTATGTCAACACGTCAGATCGGCAAAAGTGAGGTCCAATGGGGCGTATTCGTGCTTTCAGGTACGACTCAAGACAATGTGTTCTTTTGACTAAATAAACAAGCATTGAATACAAAACAATTTACTCAAAGCTACATTCAAATTTTCACTTGGGCAGTTTGAATGATGTTCAAAAAACAAACACTGTTCCTGTATGTGAGCGATTGTGAGTATTTTTTAACAGATGGTTTTATATTTCAAATCTTGTTTAGGAATCTGTATGTATTTTTGTTTATAGAGGCATTTGATCTCACAATTTTAGAGAGAACGTCAGAATTCATTGGATTTCTTTTCACCTGCATTGCCTGCTCCTTGAGCAGAGGAGTTTCTTAATAGAATATCAACAGAAGGAAGGAACTGAAATCTAGATTATATCACGCACACAACTTTTGCACAACGCTCTGGGGTTTGCGTGTGTGCTTGCATGCGTGTGGGGCAGGGGGTGGGGGGCATCGGGTTGGGTGGGCGAAACAGATCTGCTTCAGACAAAAATCACTTGTCAGCAGTCTGTGCTACACACTGTAAATGGACAAAAAAAAACCTCAACTTTCCTGTGACGGATGTTTGTCTTTGGTACCAGTATTCAAAAAAGAAAAACACCCACACACAAACATTATATTTCTATACATATATAAAATAATCGTGTTGGCCGCAGGCATGACCAATCAATTCAAGGATAATTTACCTGCTACACAAGTAGCGTTTTTGTTTACATTTTGATTTGCTGTCACACGTATGCAATTTTTTTTCAAGCAATAGAAAGCAGTTTACCATTCAAAAGAGTTGAGTCTTAAAAACGGAACACTTGAAATAAGTTATGACAAAAAAACAACTTTTTTTCCCCCTCACAGAGCTCAATAAGGAGATAAATTTGAGGGACCAAAAAAGTTGTTCTTTTTATGCATAAAAGACATATGCAAACTGTACTGGAGATTGGCAATACTGACTGTGCTTTTGTAAACTTTCCCTCTCTGCCCGCAGCCGAGCTGTGAAACGTTAGCCAGTGACAATGGATAAATATTGAAGTTTGTTAAATTCCTATTTAACACCTCATGAATATTTAGTTCCATGAGTCAGGCATTCAGCTGTGCACAGGTTAGCAATATCTAGGGGGGGAGTTCTTGAAACAATGTCACCCCTGTAAGAGGTGCTTGGACCCAAAAAGATTGAGAACACATTAAGTTGAAAAATAGACAATAGAAAGTGCACAATCTCAAAAGAATTTAAATGCCTTTTTTAAAGTGTTACAGCGTTCATTATGACCTCAGTTAATATGAGGTATTCTGTTCAGACAATATTTAAATCAAATTTAAATACCTTTGTTTGTTTTTTTTCAACCAACTGGAAAGCCTATTTAAAAAATGAAATTATATGGATAATAATTCAACTAAGTGCACCATCACGCTATTGTAAGAGTTGGGCAATTTCATTTGACTTGGCCTTGTGAGTGTGGGGATGTGAACCTGAGTGCAGGGGACCAGGGAAGCAATGCAGGAGAACTATACAAACAAACAAAAAAGTTTTCTTTTCAATTCTATTCAATGCAAGAAAACATCCCAACATGACGCTGCGAGACAACTTTATCGCATCAGATCTGATCTACTTTGAAGTGATCCATTTGGAAAGCCGTAATGGTTTGACATTCACAAACGCGTATGAATCAGCTCGACGCTTGTTTATCATTTGCCATATTTTTGGAAGAAATGTGTCACCTGCCAGACTGCGCGCTTTGATGTGAAGACTTTGATAAAGACGCTGCAGCGCAACAGAGGAAACCCTTTTAGATGAACAGACGCAGGAATCCCCCAAATGTCGCACATCATTCGCAATTCATTTTCTCTTCACTGATTTTTTTCCCCCATCTATGTGCATTGGGATGCGATATTCGATTTCATCACTCATTGTTAAATCTTGACACATTCGAATATTATCACCATCTCCTCTGCCACTTGTTAACGGCACATTCACCGGGCAAAACGGGTGGCGACTAATGAGACCACAAATGATGAGTTGGCACAGAAAATACGACTTGCTTTTCATAGACCCTGTCGGAGAGTTACTCATCTCACAATAGATTTATTATTGGAGTTGTAGATATTGCAGTAACGTAGCATCATACTGAGAGAAACTTTGAAGATTATGGTGAGCTTATTTAGTGACATAAGAGTCAAAATATTAGAAACAGCTCTCCGTCCAACACCATGACCACAATAATTTTTTGAATTTTTTAAACAATCACCTTGCTGATTGGAAGACTTCAGACATAACTTTTGTTTGTTTTGAAGCCACGGTTGAACGGTCGTATCGAATTAGGTTTCTAGAAATGTGTGAAAGGACGGTAGCGTTAATGGGATATTATTGTGATTTTAGACGCTCATAAAGACAGGTGCTATCGAAAATGGTTGGATAATATAGATCAAGTCGATTTGGATGGATTTAAGATGTGCGGCCAAGACTGAGGGCAGATGTAAAATGAAGTCATTTCACGTAACATTGAGAATGACAATGTGAATTCACAATTCCTTCTTTTTTGGGGGGCAACTAAACATACCTGCTCTACCTGCTGTACATACAGTACTTGTGCTTGCTGGATATACAGTCACAGATTTTTAAAAAACTGAAAAAAAGTATTAAGTTGGTGGGTTGGAGAGTACTCAATGCGGCGTGCTCAGAAAACCAAGATGAATACATTTGACCCACAAGTGATCATCATAAATAATCAATTGTTGCACGCTTAATTCATTAATGTCGTATCGCCATTGGAGGGCATGTTAAAAATTGCCCCAACAGAATAACGTGATGACAAAGTAAGGGTGTCTTACTTTGTCATCACGTTATTGAATGAAGACAAAATTCTTGGAGATGGAGCTGGATAGGATCAGATAAAATATTATAAAGATGATCTCATACAGTACATGTGTCAAAAGTGGAATTAAGAGAAGATTACAATTTAGTTGGAGTATTAGATAAGTGTACAAATCAATACCGCAAACAGGCACTGCAGTTTGAGTTGACAAGAGCGGAGAAAGCCTTGTCAAAACTGCTCCAGTGCCAGACTGGATCCTTCATGAACCAACTCGGATCCAATCAGGAGCCAAGTGTTCACCCGCTCTACTGAACATTACATCAAATGTTACATTTCACACACGCCTGCCCACACATCCGCAAACTACAAAAGAATTGGATGCCTACCTCGCATCATCCTCAGTCCTGCACTTGTCGCAGACGTTTGTCGCACTTTCACAAACTCACTTGTCCTCTCCCTACGACTTTGACGGGCACCACCTCATCCAGCTATTGAGTGAGACAGGTTGGGGACATGTTGCGGCCTCAGCGCACATCATTTGCAAAGGGGGTTGGGGGCGTGTAGGGTGATGAGGGGCGCCATCTTTCTTGTCCGTATGAGAGACCAACGATAAAGAAATGGGACTGTCCCCCAAATCTTTTCAAAAGGGGACTTTTTCCTCAAAGCTTTGTTGTCGCCTATCTTTACCCCACTCACACTTGAAAATGCTTTTTTTTTTCCTTTGCGGTTTCACTCAAATTGATGTTTGAGAGGGGAAAAAAGTGACACATTCTTAAAATAGTCTACTGCCCTGCACAGATGTGTTGGTGAAACATCTCTTATAAAATCCTAAAAAGATACATATATTCTTCCACAGTTAGTAATAATACTGCACTAAAATGTAGCGATGCCACCTCCCTTAGAAATCCAGTGGAAAAGAAAATAAGTTTCCCACAAATGCCCCAATTTGATGGTGCCCTTTATTATCAGAGTGAATAATATGAATGCATAACAATTCAAAACATAATGATAAAGTGTAAATGCTTTGAAATCCGGGTTTTAAAAAATAGCTATGATTAAGGTATTTCAAAGTATTTTTAAAATCATGTTTTTAAAAATCTTGTTCTTGCACTGTATGCCCTTTTAGTAATTTTAATATGTTCTAACAGGCGCCATCATAAAACCTTAATTAACTGTACAAGCAATTTACCATACAAGTATGAGCACAAATGAAGCCTGTCTAATAATAATCCATTCAAAAAATTAAGACACAAAATGACAAGAGGTGATGAACATCTCATTGATTGAGCTCCCACCTCAATTCTTAAATAATACTGACTACCACACAAGTGTAAAATAAAATGCACATAAAAGACACCTTTGAGAAAAAATTGTCAATGTAGATTCACAGAGAAATTCCGAGTAAGCCAATGGGAATGGGAAAAGAAACAGGAATTACAAACCTGCCAAAATATGACCAGTAACAGCTCAAAATCGCTGAACTATGACTATTTCCCAAGTTTTCAACTCTGATGACACCGAAACATTTGCCAAAAGCATTTGCACAATCTTTTAAAGGTGATAACCTCTGTTGGATTTTCATTCTTACATCTGTTTTCTATACCATTCGGCTGAGGTGGGAGTAAGTCACAAAGGTGCAAGTGGCATGTGAGTCTCAAGTCAAACGCTTCAAGTCTCAAGCAAGCCGCAAGTTACTGTGGAAAAAAAAAATCAAGCAAGGCAAGTCACTACCAAATTTAAAGCATGTCGAGACAAGTCATTACTTGGTTCAAGCAAGTCGTAAGTCAACTCAAAATCCATCATGTTCACTGTCCACATCATTTACTGTCATTAAGAAGGAACTATGAAAAGCAGCTGGATGAAATGCACAATGACAGCCCAGCTCTTTGCTGAACACAACTCCAAAATATAAACATAATCCCATGTTGCTTGGCACACTCAAAATTCATTCTTTTTACAGCTGCACAGAAGTGGCCTGATATAAATAAAATTGTTGTTGTTTTTTTAAATTTATTTTAACCAATGCTCCACCTGACACAGTCGTGTGGTGACGGATACTACGGTACATGTAGTATCTCGTCTTTCATAACGCATCCAGGTGCGTTGTGGATGCGTTACCCACTTAAAAAGTTGGTACCACTGGAGATGCTATCACTGTGTTGAGCAAGGCTGCTGCTGCTGCTGTGTGTGTGTGTGTGTTTGTATGTGTGTGTTGGGGGGATCGCAGTACAGGTGCAGCCCATGCACACGCTGTGTTGCTAATGGCTCAACTCCAACGACGCCCCAGTGTTTGAATGTGTCGTTATTTTGTGTGAGTTTCTAAGCAGGTGCAATTGATACTTTCCCAACCAAAGACGTAAACCACATTGCATGCAAAAATATCTAGAACAAGCACCAGCAATGTCTTTACCACACGCACACACACGCACGCACGCACGCACTTACACACGCACACGCACACACGCCCTCACACGCACGCACGCGCACACGCAGTTGCACTTACTCAAATGAGTCTTCTTGGACACTGCTCCTGTGAAAGACAAACACACAGTTAGTTTACTCAACATTTCAACACTGTAAATTATTCAGGTTGTGTTAATGGCGATTTTCACCACGAAAGAATACACACAACATGCATATTATGTAAGTGTATTTATGTGCGCCCCACTTGAGGCGTACACTTGAATTCAACAGTCAAATCTGCCTACTGGTGTTTGTAAACGTATCTGCAGCAAATGTGAGATATAAAGTGAAAGATCTTCATTATCCAAAATATAGAAATTGTGCCAAACAGGCAAGCCTTGACGTTCGCGAGAGCTCTTGATGTCAGTTTCAGTCGACAACAGACAGCACAAGACGGTACAGGATCGCAGTGCCTGCGAGCAATTAATCTGCTTCATCCTTATTCCACAGAAGCAATATTAATCAGAATACCGATTTTAGACTAATCAGGACACATAGAACCATTGGACCGTACGCGCTCATGTTCCCTTGCTCACGAGCTGATATTACTATCTGCTGCGATGGCCGAGTGGTTAAGGCGTTGGACTTGAAATCCAATGGGATCTTCCCGCGCAGGTTCGAACCCTGCTCGCAGCGAATGAACAGTCGAGTACGTTTTGGGCAAAACAGTATTTATGAATAAATCCACCACATTACAATAAGTCAAAGGTTACGTCAAGAGTTAACAGGTCGCTGACCAGTCTATTTCCCTTAAACGTCGAACGTGACACTTGCGGTGTAAATTAACAACACAGCGAACTACGAAAGACCTCTGAACCCGGTGAGTGGACCAAGAGTTTAGATTGAATTTGCCACAAATTAGTCTCCACGGGAACAGACTCATAATAACCCCAATGCATTCAAACGGAAAACGGCATTTTACAATCCGGTACTCTTGAACCAGCAGGGCAAACCTCAAAACTATACGTCTTTTTTCTTCCACTTAGAACTGTGTGCCACAACAGTCAGGACGATACTGCCCGAGTCATCCCACACATATGAACTCTTACGGGATATATTCACATGAACTATTTTATCTTACTCAAACTGTATATTTGTAAAATGTGAGAATGTTTTGCCTTTTCTATTATGTTCGATGCTGCATCCTGTGTTCCACATCGTTCAGGAAAATGTCTTAGCTGCTGTGTGTGAGTGGGTCGAATTGGCGACTGCTCATGATGCGTTCAGTGGCAGCTCGGAAAAACGTGAAACATAATGTTCCAAAGGTATTGAATTGTTTTAAAGCACGTGAAGGTACTTTATGTCTGCTGATTAGTGTGAAGGGCTACCAGTTTTATACACACAAATTTGCTAAAATCACGTACTTTAATAATAATAATATACTGCTTATATCATATTTTTATAATGCATTCTCTACTAGGTACAGTTTTTTTTATTTTGTGCATGCAAATTGTTTTCCACTTTTCTACTTCTTCCCTCTGAACTTTGCTCCTGTACATTGCAAATTTCTCCATTGTGAGACAATAAAGGTTTTCTTATCTTATTTAACGTTTTAAATAACAATAATACTGTTGTGTATAATGATTTCAGTAAACTAAAAGAAATGTAATCTAATCACCCTTCAATAATGCATTATTACTATTGCCAGCTGTTGAGTGTAAAAAAGCTAACCGCTGCATGTTAACATTTTAAAATGACAAATTGTGTATTCATCGTTAACTTTAAAGACATACACAAATACCGGAATGTTTGGACTACAACAGCAACTTTTTTCCTTGAACAACAGTGCATCTTTTTGTTTTTATTTTTCAATCCCAGAAGCGTCACATGCACGTCTTTTCTTCAGTTTTTTCATTGCGCTCCAAGTGCTAACTGTTCATTTTTAGTTTTGTCTAATATTTGGATAAGTAATATGCACATTTTATGAACCATAGCAACTTCAGTATTAGAAGAGGTCTTTTTTGGTAACTTATTTAGTGATTCCTACCTGTGCTTGAGAGTTAAGGCTTTTCGCTTTAAGACACCACACCTGCCTTTGTTGTGTACACTCGGTTCTTTTATTAATGACGTTACAATCTTCTTTGCACACACACACACACACACACACCTCAGCGCTGGCATCAGAAAAAATGTTAACAAAATGCAAAACAGTAAAAAAACACACTTAACACTTCGATGAATCTCAGTTTGAAATGTTTGGGGCATATTTTTTTTCCAAAAATTGCAGTATGTTTCCTAACATTTTGCGTCAGGGGAGCCAACCTTTTAGAAAGTGAGATCTACTTACTGGAAACCAGTTTGACACACACTTCTGGAAGTACCAAATTTGCTCACATTACCTTTAATAATATTTTGTTATTGATAATTAATTTTATTTACCTATGTGAAGCCACTGGTCAACAGTGAGATTTGAACACTCTGTCTAGTCTTCACTGAGACAAAACAGAACATGTGACTCTAATAACACCAGACCACTGCAATCAGATTTTAAACCTGCACCGGGCAGAGTCCACCGGAAGTCAGGTCCTACACCTTCACCACGATTCCATCACATCTCATAATTGACAACAACAGCATTAGGAGGCATTGCAGGCAAATGAAATAGCACCCACATCAACCACCAAAACCATCAGATCTCACCTAAAAAAAGCCTTCGCAGCATTATGAAATACTGAACAACCACATTGAAACTCTGCTTTCACCAGAATAAATCAACATCATTTGCACTATTAAGATTTGGCTCTGCATCCCCAAACTATAAAAAGAAATGTTTCTTGATCTAATTCACAAGTCCTTTCTTCTATGACTATGAGAGTAATCACATGGCTTCCCCGCCTCTCATTTAATCACAACAACGTCATTGTACTTCTCATATGAAGTAGGTGAAGAACCACACTCACCACACATACTTTGAAGAGACCCATAATCTAACAAAAAACTTCCCTACAATATAATTCAATGGAACCTCTAAAGTTTTGAGGCATTTTAAACAATTTCACTTGAGTCCTCAGATCACGAGAACGAAGTTCAGAAAGCATCAAAGAAATGAATTTGTCTCTTTTGACCCCCCCACTCAACTCCAAAAACTGCCTGCAATGGTAAAAATTGGACGCTGAAAAATATTGCTTCATTTTTATGGATAAAATATTTGAACTAAATGAAGTTGAATGAGTTGTTTGACCTCAGAGGTTCCACTGCAATAAAAATGGATCTAATATTCCCATTACCTATTAACACCGCCCCCACTTTTTTTGATATAATTTTATTTATTAAACTGTCCGAGCCACCTTTGCACACCAACAGGGCAACTCTTGTTTCCATGGCAGAGAAACAAGTAGTCTCTTCTCAACGGAACACAGATTTATTTTAGCAAGGCTGGGAATAGAAAGCCATTGAGTAAAAAAACCAAAGCAAAATGAGGGCTAATCCCCATGGATTACTCCAGATTACTGCCATTTTTAACCCACTCACACAAAGCGAGTGGGACGAGGTGTGTTAGTGGGATGAAGAGGGCTCCAAGTGGATGAGAATGAAGATGCGATGAACCAGACGTACTGTTGCGGGAAGCTAATGTCTGAGGCACAACCTGAGCATTCAATGAAGCCCACCATGCAATTCTCAAACAGAATAGAAGGAACTGATAGAACAAGCCCAAAAACATTCAACCCATGAAATTTCAAAATAAAATATAACAGGGCACTCAACTTTTTTTTTATTGAGTCAATCTGTATTCATGAGTCTTTCACAATGTGTACGGCTGAGCGACTTTGAAATATAATCAGCGATTGTTTTCCTCCCCTTAATATTGCTATTGTGATTTATTATGCCATTATTTTTTAAAGGTCTGCTTAACATGTACAGTATTGTTTAACAAACACAAGCAATAAATTGATGTGTATTACAAAAAAACGCTAACAACCTTATTATACATAAATGTTTTAGTTTTAAAGCATAGACCTTTTGTGAAAGTAAGTGCAATTGAACGATGAATTAAAATAGAAGTCAGTTTATTTATCACATTATATTATAGTTGTTAAATGACTAAACATTGACTTGCAGTCTTTCAAGCGCTCACTAAAACTTCACAAAATTCTACCAAACAAGCGTGGTTTGAGCATAAATCAGTAAGTCATAAATCGGATTGCAAGAATCATGCAAACAGATCTGTGGCTTCATCACTTCAACTTGAAACAATTACATGTTAACGTGTGGTGTGCACTTCTTAACAAATGAATTTATTTAGAGAGAACGAGAGTGTGTGTGTGTGTGCATATATATATATATATATATATATATATATATATATATACACACTACTGTATATATATACTGTATATATAAAAAGCCTAGCGACAGACCAATATAAAACTGAATTTTTGTTTTCCAAATTGCAGCCTTTGCAAATTAAAAAAATTGCATTCTTCTACATTGTGATATTGATTTGAATTGGATTAATGGTTCAATCCTAATGTAAAGTGACTTGAGGTAACTTCTGTTGTGAATTGTCGCGACATAAACAAATCTGACTTGACTTAATTTGCTGGGGCATACCACAGCTGGGATAGGCTCCACCTCACCTGTGACCCTGAAGAGGACAAGCGCTGCAGAAAATGGATGGATGGACTATTTAAAACCATCCAGTAGCTATGCTTGAATAGTCTTGCTGTCCTTGTGATTTACTAGTGGTGGTAATTAGAGGTAAATTAATTAAATTAGGTAAATCCTCATTGAAGGCCCATGCATCAAATGCATGGCATGCCACTGGAAATACAGTGCTGGATACTTTGTGTAACAGTAAATACAAAAAAAAATACATTTGGATCATCGTTAAAACAAATGTACCTCTTTTGATGGAGTTGTCAGCAGGGGGCGCGTCACATTGTTCATAATCCATCACTTTCCCTGCGAACACCTGTCAGGCCTGCGCATGCGCACAAACATACTGTCAAATTGTTGTCCATTGTTGAAGTAAACATTTCCAAGTTGGCCCAAATCGTCTTGTTACCTGTTGTTCAAGCGGCCAAACCGACGCAGACGTTTTGAAAAAACGTGCTGCCATTTGCAGACCACTTCCTGTCGTCACAGCAAGTTCCGGCACGCGACGGCCATAGTTTAGACCAGTCCCCACTTGCCCCGGTCCGCTTTAGAATTGAAATCAATCGTGTAATTCCAACAAAGAGGGCAGGACACGACGTGGAGGGCGGTGGTAGTGCGGTTGGTCGGACCGCCGGCCCGTGGACAAGTCACTCCCCTGGAGTCCTCCCTCTCTCGGGTGCTTCCAAGCGAGCGCGCCCTCGCTGTCCCGAGCCCGCAAGACTCGAGTTACGTCAATGACTATTACGTAATGGCAGCGGCTCATGTTCTGTTTGGGAATGGGCCGGTTAGGAAATATAATCCCCATGTTGCTTGGCACACTCAATAATCCAAAATGGACGTTACATATCACATTTTATTTAACGTGTTAATACAGACCAAACTGTATATTTGTGAATGTTTATTACTGTGGTTGTACTTTGCAGTGGTGTAAAAGTGCATAGCGTCCGTCATACTGAGCGTTGCTGGAGCTATTCCAATTGTTTGACCCCTTCGTAAGGTAACCAAAAGATTGCAAATACACAACAACAAGTGCAGTCAATTATATACTACAGTTAACTGCAAGAAACGTGTCAAATGGTGCTTTGAGGGACAAGAGACCAGATTTATGCGTTTTTCTCGAGATATAAACTGTCATCTGATTTTTTTTCCCGTGACATGCATAACATTTTGGGTTACGAGCGCTGGTGGCAGTGAACTCAACTCTTCAATGCTGTTTATTGCGACTCAGATGAATTGTGTTAACTAAACAAAAGGAGAATTAAATATTGTATTTGACCAACACACTTGCTTAATAATGTCTGCGTGTTGTATTATTTTTGTTATTTTGACTTCAAAATGGTGCCGCGAGAGTGGCTGCCTTTCCAGCAGCTCCTATATTTTGTTGTTCTACTTCTTCCTTTCATAACTTTGCTGCTGTGAATTGGGAATTTCTCCATTGCGAGACTAATAAAGTTTTCTAATCTTATCTTAATGCTAACACACAATGCAAATCGTCATTGATCAGCTAACTAATAGGATCACAGTTGTGGTGTTACATTCCTTAAACAACAGATATTTCAATAATGTATACAAAGGGAGCACACATTTAGACATTTTTTAAAGGTGGCAAAAATATTTACATTTAATCATGTCCTTAATGTATGTCCTTATAAAGTACAATAGTATGGAGTTACAGTTTTCTTATTTAAAAACATTTTTTGTTAGGTCGCTGAAACAAATAAATTGCACTTCCATTCATTTTAAAGCTGATTTGAGAGATGAGAAGTGTGGTCACAGCATGAATTAAATTTAAAGATAAATGTCAAATCCAAAGTTTTCCCTTGGAAGTAATCACCCGATTCTAACTTTTCCTTGAGTTTGGGAAGGAAAAAAAAATCTCATGAATCATGTTGGATGAGTAGGGAGGTTGCTTCAACATGGAGATGTTATTCCAGGTACTGTCAGATGCCCAAAGCATTGAGAGCAGGTGCGTTATCATGGTGGAGCAGCCAGAATTAAGGGTAAAACGTGTAGTTTGATTTGTACATATATCTTGTGTGACACCAGTTCTGAAATTTAAATATGGTAAATAAAAAAATCTATACAAACTGAACAAATACATTTCAATTGACTAACTTTAATAAATCCCCTAATTTAATACAACACATATTAAAAGACTCTTGAGAATATAAATGTAATTTGATGGGCTGGATTAATGAGCAGGTATATGGCCCATGGGCCACCTCATCTAGAATGGTTTTCGCTCTCAACCAAAGTATTGCAAAATATATGATGCAGTGCAGTTACACACCATTAAAAACTCGAACCACAATAATACTTTGTCTAGTTTTAATTAATACTATTGTGGCAATAAAAACGGACCTTTGTTCTTTATACAAGTCCAATTTTTATTACAACACATTAAAAGAAAACTTCAAAACAACTAAATAGAACCAAAACAGGTGACCAATAATATTTCTGTTCTGGGTGACTGTGATAAAGCGTTTTAACCGAAAAACTTCCACAAACTTGACCACATGAGTCTTCACACACACATGCGCACGCACACACAACCAACCACTAATATGTTTGTAGATTGCAAGGTTGCTTTTCCAACTGTGTTTAACTGAGGTTTGAGAAGTGAGGGGCCCTGAAGGCTGACAAACCACACAATGTGTGCGCTTAAATAAGCGTGTGTGTGTGTGTCGTGTCGTGTCAGCATTGTAACTGATAAATACTTCACAACATCTCGGCGAATTGTGCAATATGAATGGGGTCTGAAAAAAACAGATGCTGGAGAGTGCTTCTTAAATGTAGCATTTTTTAAATCTCTGCTTTTGTCCTTGTTGTATCAAGAATACACGATATCAACAATTATGGCAATTGTGTCTTTCCCCAAATGATCTTTGTTCAGTGAATCCAAATTTACTTGCACATGTTCCCCAATTTTTTTCAATAATTCACACATTTGCAAATAAAATGTAGTGTCTTCCATAAATTAGCCAAAGGCAAGGCTTTATTGTGAAACAAACAACCATACAGTAAGGTATAGTTTGAAGCATTCACTGCACTCAGTAGCTGCAAAGTTAGTAAAATAACTGTGATAAATAATGCTTGGATATGTGTTAGTGTTAGTAAAACTGAAACATGAGGTAGTCAAGTAATAACATATTGTACAGTAATTCCTCATTCAGTCACATGAGCAGTCACTCAACACACATCTATTTTCTTCAGCGCTAGTCCTCACTGAGGTTAGGACCGAGTTGTAGCCTATCCCAGTCACCCTGGGTGAGAGTTGCAAGTCTATAGCACAAAAGGCATTCACTCACATTCACACCTATGGACAATGTAGTCCTTAGTCAATAAACGTTACATGCCCACACTCAGATTCGACCTTCCAACCTCAGTCTCAGAACTGTATGGTCGAATGTGCCAATCACTCCTATGCTGTGTTACCCTTGTAGAGAAGCTCCTAAAATAATTTGGCAAGTAAAATAAATATTTATCCATCCATCCATCCATTTTCCGATCCGCTTTATCCTCGCAAGGGTGGAAGGGGGTGCTGGACCCTATCCCAGCCGTCTTCGGGCAGTCGCCGGGGGACATCCTGAACCGGTTGCCAGCCAATCGCAGGGCACACAGAGACGAACAACCATCCGCGCTCACATTCACACCTAGGGACATTTTAGAGTGTTCAATCAACCTGCCATGCATGTTTTTGGAATGTTGGAGGAAACCGGAGTACCCGCAGAAAACCCACGCAGGCCTGGAGAGAACATGCAAACTCTACACAGGAAGCCCAGAGCCGGGATCAAACCCACAACCTCTGCACTGTGAGGTCGACGCGCTAACCACTGGGCAACTGGGCCGGCAATAAATATTTAAAATAAGCTACATAATACTGTACTCAAAGGCACACCAATAAGTCTTTCACTTATTAAAATGCAGTGGTTTTTGTGTCACATTCCCAATAAATGGCCGATTTTGATAGACAGGAAGAGTGCTAACAAACAAACAAAAACAACAGTCAGGAAATAAAATTACCGTCAATTAATGTGACATGCTGTAAATAATGTTACCTGTTGCCTCAGTGTGCAGCTTGGAACCATCAGTGCTGGTCACTTTACAGGAAATGAATGTTTTTCTACCTTCCTTGTTGTCAAGGGAGGATTCGAGTATCACTGTACTTCCCAACGGGACGGGGCTTTGAACAAATCAACATATATCGTCAGTTTATAATGCTGAGGATTCTGCACCAATTGAAACAAAACTTGCCAGAGCATGGCGATAATTCCAATTGACTTCACAAATAAAAACTATCCTGCAACAAATACATTGTTACCTGCGGTAATTGATGTTGAGATTGGCTGTCATGACTGGTCCAGACATGAAAGCTGCATGAGCGCCTGTGACAGAGTCAATCATAGTGGCGATTGCCCCCCCGTGGACATGCCTGGAAATACATGCAACAGCTTTTCAATGACACCCACAATGTTGTAATTTCAAAAGAATAAAATTAAGAATTCCCTCCACCTCGCCTAAGGTCCCAAAGCATGATGCACCCACCACCATGCTTCCTGTAGGTATGGTGTTCTTTTGATAATGAGCAATTTTACATTATCGCCCAACACACTTTTTGGACTCGTCGACAAAAAGTTTATCAGACCATAACACCTCTTCCAACATGTGTTTGGGATATTTTGCCTGTATTGTATTGTGTTAAATGGCCAGATGACTCACCCTGGAGGGCCCTCCAGCAGGTGTCCAGCCTGGAAAATGCAAACGCACCTCTGCTCTTCTTTGTTAATAAACATGACATACTCAAATGCAGCCCCTGTGGTTTTGATGTTTCGGGTGAAAAGACGATTTTTGGACTGGATTAATTTGCTGAGATAGGCTCCTCCTGAGAAGAGAAAGAGGCATGGTGAGTCAGCAGCATCATGCAAATGTTGTCGAAGTGTACCATTTATGAGAGCGAATAGGTGTGTTTAGACAATTCAAATGCTTTCACCTGTGGCATACTTGAGGGTCCGATTGTAGCTGGGCACTCTCCTCCAAGGTCCCCTTTGTTTCTCTCCAGATTCATTTTCCGGCTCACATTGGCTGTTGTAGAAGTCATACAAGCGCATCATTTCTGCACTCCACGAGGAGTTGGGTAGGCTGAAGTCTCGAGGCTTCAGGGAAAAGGGAAATGGCAGTGCCTGCATACAAAATTAGGATACAATATCTCCAGTGTCAGTAAATTCAATCTTTTGATTTTTTTTTTAAATTCGTTTGGTGGAGTTTTGTGAAGTCGTCATAGTGAACTCTCAAAAGACTGCAAGTCAAAGCCTTGAGCAATTTAACTCGAAGTAGAGATTCAAACTGTATTTCGTATGAATTCACGGTTCATTTGACTTTATTTTGGCGTAAGCCTAAGCACCAGTAAGACGAAACCATTAACGTATACATAAACCTGGTATTGTTTATTGCAATACAGATTAATTCATTGCGTATTTATTCCTTACTCGTATTCATAAACCGTTATTCTACCAATATTACAGGTCAAACTGAGAAAACCTCGTTCACCTTGTCTATTATTTACTCTAATTATCCCACGGGGATAAAGTTTTCTGCATCTGAATTGTACAACAGGGTACATACATACCACCATACTCCGCACAAAGCTGCTTCCGAATGGCAACCCGGTAGACGAACGGCAGAAATGAGGAGACACGGATGGAGATGAAGCAAGGCGCTGGCAGCCCGTCAATAGTCGTAAGAGGCTTCTCGCCATCTTCGACATGACGAGGGGCTGCATCAGTCGTACAGTCTTGGTCATAAATGTCTAAATTGAGGGAGTTTCGGCGTTAAAACGGAACTAACCAAAAACGTTCAACGGCCGATAAACCATTTACCATAAGCATATTTTAATAATGCGTTTTTGTCCGGCTATGGCAAAACACCGTAACAACCTGATGTAAGAAGATAAATGACTTTCAATGAAACTGGTTCACCCTTGTCAACTTCCGCTGACGTAAGGTCTCACGTCAGCTCACGTGATTCATCCCCCCATCGTGTTTAGGTGAAAGAGCTCTTGTGACGTAACGTGTACGCCAGGTAAACAAATGTGCCTTTTGTTTTGTGTGTAACTTTTTGATTGTTTCAAAAGACAAACCAAAAAATCTGAACGAATACTAAACAAGAAAAAAAATATGATTGTGGTTGTAGTTTGTAGTGTTATATCGAAAGGCAAGTGAACATTTATCTGTGTGGAATGACAGACACGAGACGAAATGGAAAACTAATTTTATAGAACACAATGGGGAGGGAACGGTACGGAAGACAACCTTATTTTTTCTTTCTTCATTGGCCCTAATCCTCTTCCGTAGAACGGGCATAATCGCTCATTTGTGAATTAAAGTACAAATTGCAGTCTAGTTATTCCAGGATAGCTATTCTCAAAGTAAAAGATCATTTTTTAGGTACCGGTATGTTTATTTTGCTGCTATACACACAAAAAATAATCTAACAATCACACACAACCACAGAGCAAAACGTGGGCTCTTTGGCTGTAACAAAAATTTCTCAATTTAATTTTAACACCAAAGAGGATATAGTGTAACCACACAACTGTACAAAATGAAGCCCTGCATGGCTTCTACGCAAGTTCACTGTGAGCATTGGTTGTTTTTGAGGTGTCCTTACTGCGCAGCATCAATACCACACAACCTCCTACAAAACAAGAACAACATAAAGCAAAAACTATTAGTGCATTTGGCAGAAAAGAACCATAACATATTGTGGCTGACAAGATAATGTCTCTGCTCAGACTAAATTTTTTTCAGATCTTACCGAACCTCTGCAAAGCTTGGATCAGCAAAAATGCATACAGCTTTGTCTCGATCCAAAATATGCTGTTTTACATTCTGCATTTCCTCCTCAGCTTTTCTTCTTTCCTCTGCGTGATCAGCTGAACAGTGTGACAAAAGACAAAAAATAAAAAAACACGACAATAAGAAAGAATTTGATGCAGTATGATATTAGTCTTAAACCACACACAAACTGTCAGAAAAAAAATGGCAGCAGTTACATTTATTTATAGTATATTCAACCAGGGTCGATGAACTGGATTGATATTTGGCCGGTCTGTGTTGCAATTCCATAAAAACGTTTGGAAACACCATACGTACCTTTGAATTTATTACCGGATTCGATGACAGCGTTCTTCTTGCTCTCTGCAATTCCCTTTAAAAAAAAAAGATTGTTATTAAAAAATATATATACTGTTAAAGTCGAGATGCACGGAGCAATTATTATATCCTGTTTAATAGGCAGGCCCAGAGTGGGAATATGGATATTCTGGTGAATTCCTGGAGGGAAGGCCTGTTATATACGTTGATCAGGCAAATATTCCAGCCTGCATATTAATTTCCTGTGGTCCTCAGATCTGTTTTGAATCAAAGTGGGTTCACAGTATTCAAATTCATTACCTGTCCAAATGAACTAATGCATATTACACATGGCACAAAAGGGACGACCTTTGTTACCACGGGTGTCCCAAGTCGCAATGATGTAAAGGTACAGTGTGTAGAACTTTAGTGCCATCTCGTGGTGAACTAATTGAATACAGTGGCCTCAGCTCAAATAGCGTGCATTTTGAACCATGCGCACTACGGTGCCTCGGAGAGACCACACTTCGCAAACCTACGTCCAATATCTTCAGCAAAGGGGGAAGCAATTTATTGTCCCAATGACTTCTAGTACTAGGCGGCCCGGTGGGCTAGTGGTTAGTGTGTCAACCTCACAGTACAGAGGTACCGGGTTCGATTCCAGCTCCGGCCTTCCTATGTGGAATTTGCATGTTCTCCCTGTGCCCGCATGGGTTTTATCCGGGTACTCCGGTTTCCTCCCACATTCCTAAAACATGCATGCTGATTGAAAACTCCAAATTCTCCCTAGATGTGAGTGCGAGCGCGGATGGTTGTTCATCTCTGTGTGCCCTGCGATTGGCTGGCAACCGGTTCAGGGTGTCCCCCGCTTGCTGCTTGAAGACAGCTGGGATAGGCTCAAGCACCCCCCGCGACCCTTGTGAGGATAAAGCGAATAAGAAAATGAATGGATGGATGGACTTCTAATAGACCCTCATGTCAGTGCATCGCATTTGTTACATATGCTACAGTCATCATGTTGAGGAACCTTTTTATAATAAGTTTGTGACTTTTGGGTATCCATAGCAGAAAGATGATGGCGACACATGGCAGTCTCCTGTCTGGGAGGCGAGTGCTATATAATTAGCGAAATATAATTAGCGATTACTTCACCTACAATTACATTAGAAAATTATGCTGATGTGATATAACATTTTTATGTATTTATTAGTTTTTTTTAGCAGTATTTTAAAGTTGGAGTTCATGCCGATCTTCTTTAAGGTGGTACTTGGTGTAAAAGGTTTGACAACAAATGATCAAGCTGGTCTGGGACTGCATGCTAGTATTCTTGATCCTTGAGTTATTTTGACAGAAGCATGCCACTGACATGTTTCTTATACACCTAGGAATTGTTTTCGATAATGTAACACAGTCATAATAAATAGAATACGATAATAAGAACAAATCAAGATGTCCCTACTTTCTTGAATCTACATTAAAAATAGACACATCCACACAATAATACTGACATTAAATTAATACATACCTGTGGTGTCAATAAAAAATAAACATTAGCATTTTTCCAAAGGCTGACTTTTATTTGCTCTTGCATAAGATTGTGCAAGCGTACCTAATGAAATGGCGTTGTAAAATATTTCGTGGTACCTGCTGCAGGTTGCATTCAAAATAAATACAGTAGTAGAATATAATGTGCTCATGGTTATGTGCGTGTTGCCCTTGCCTTCTCTTCGCCGCATGCCTGCAAACGTTTTTGATGCTCCTTCTCCTCCTTTTCAGCAGCTGCTTTGTGCTTCTTCAGCTCGTCCACCCTGCCCATGACGGACTCCAGGTTCGTCTTCAGCTCCTTGATTTGACTTTTTATTCGGGTGATGACTCTCTCTCCCCTCTTGGAATCTGCAAGGTGTTCCACCGTGCGGGTTCTTAAGTGGTGCAGTTGCAACTCCTGGCGTACAGTCTGGAGGATCATCACGGCCATGACAGCCATGCTGGAGAACGTTAAAACAACCACTAATTTCATAATTGGGATTAAATCACGCAGCTCGCTACTATCAGACGGACTCGCTGGACCACTTGTTCATTTGGGCGTGTCAAACCACCTATTTCCTCGTTGCGTGAGATGACGCACCGACGAACACATCTTGATAGGTAACACTCAGGTTACGGAACGGGCAACATCAGGGCGCATATGTGCCATAGGCGCACGCACACACACACACACACACACACACACACACACACACACACACACACACACTTTTTTTTTTTTTACATAAATATGTTCATATTATTCAGGTAATATACATGTCATTCGAAATCTACCCAAGAAATAGCGTTTGTTGTATAGAGCAGTAGAGAAGACCCAGTGCAAGTGTAACTCAGATATTTGCCATCTTGTGGCGTTTGTTAATATTATAACTATAGTCGGCTCCTACAGATTGATAGTTCGACCCCCCAGATTCACATATTCGCCGATCTTGTTTCCCATTTTTTCCCGGATTTCTTCCCTCACTCCCCCGGGGTTTTTTTGTGGGTGGGAAATGTATATTTTACGTTTAGCAACATTTTAGAATACTGTATTTGTTTGGGTTTGCAAAAACATAAAAAATAAATTTTATCAAGGTGTCACTCAG
This sequence comes from Hippocampus guttulatus, assembly GCF_054856545.1. Lineage (NCBI taxonomy): Eukaryota > Metazoa > Chordata > Actinopteri > Syngnathiformes > Syngnathidae > Hippocampus > Hippocampus guttulatus. The sequence continues at coordinate 16,940,733 of NC_141266.1, read as the reverse complement.
AGTGCGCCCGCAAACCACCAGTTAATAATGATAATAATAATAATACATTTTATTTATAAGCGCCTTTCAAGACACCCAAGGACACTTTACAATAACAAAAAACACAAAACAATACGGGTTGAGCAGCGGCAGCCAAAACGCGCCAGCGTTCACTCAAAAAAACATAATACATCATGTCTCATTATAGTTTATTTATTTGTACTTTTTTGCACAAGTCACATTGATCCTTGAAGTATTACCACATTAATGACATTTAACAAGAAAAATATATTTCTACATTATGGTTTTGTATAAATGTTTCATCTTGTACATTTTAGACAATAAATAAAGATGCCGTTTTCAGGTAATGGGCGTGTTTTACGTCAAACCTGGGCGTGTTTACGGTAGACTCGAACAACTCGCTGAAGAACATCGCTTCCAGGTCCTCCGCGGTCGCGTTTTATTTTAGCTTAAAATAATATACTTTTACTAATTTTAACAGAACGATAAAAACCCGCGCGTGGAAGCTAACGAAGCGGTACCATGCAGTTTAATTAAAAACATTTTTGGGGCTACCTGACAAGACGTCCCCGGGTGAATATCAAGGATGAAGTTTCAACTGTTGCTGCCTCTGACCATTGCGTTGACCGTGGCCCTGGTGGTAGTCATTAAAAGCCGCAAACAAGAGCACGACAAAGTGGACAAACGGAACAAGTTCGAGAGTATGAAACTGCGGGTGACTAACGACGTGGTGGGAGAGTACCAAACGGAAAAGATCTCCTTGGAGAACCTCATCGAAAACGCCCAAAAAGAGGAGAAAACGTTAGAGACCGATGCGGGGTCGTGTGAACAGAAAGTCCTGAAAAAGAAGAAAGAAGTGGAAGCGTGCCAAGGAGCCGTGGTAAGGAATAATTGTGTACTCGCGTATTATTATAATTATAGCCTACATGATAATTGTCGCTGGTAAACACTTCAAACCAGTCTCATAGCCCCCAGGAGAAGGAAAGTGTTCTCCAACCCTTATTGAGCAAAGACACAAAAAACTCATAACACATGATTATACGAAAGTGTCAACCAAATTACTGTATATTGAAATAACGATAATCTTTCATCATTTGAACAAGGACGTGTAGCCATTTTATATCCACTGGAACTGTATTTTCTGCCATCTAGTTCTGCTTGTCACTGTACATTGATGGCATGGACAGATGAACAAAAATACATTATGCACAAAAGGTACCTGTGTATTCACCAGCTGCCAGTCATATACATATATATCACAATTGTGATCAACCCAAAAGTCGTCAAGGATAGACTGTCACGATGCAAGGTGGTGGTGGACCACAAAAGGCAGGCAGGAGGGAGGAGCAGGGTGAACTTGATGAATTGTATTAAAACAGAGAAAACTAAATCCTAAACAAACAAAGTCCAAAGTATCAAACAGAACACATGAGTGAAGATAAAACATAATGACCAAAACCTGACTGAAACAAACATGACAGGAGCACACAGCAACACACGAACATGACAGTAGCAGACAAACAGCAACAAACAAACATGACAGAAGCCAAGAGCAAACACAATGACCCGACAATGAGTGAGCACTGGGAGTCCTTTTAAAGCACTAATTACATAATGACCAACAGGTGTGCAGCTGCATGGGGAGCCCTACAGTGCCACCTGTTGGTCCCAAACCAAATCATGACATAGACATAGCCGCTAGTCCACATTCAATCGCTTTACTAAACAAATGATAAGGAAAGAATAATGAGACACACGCACATTCATACACACACTCCCAATAGCCACAGTTCACATTGAGTCATTCAACACATTGACTATGTGTTGGCAAGGCTACTCTCCACTCTCATTGTCTGACGCCCACGTCACTCACCAGGCCCGGCCTCACCTTGTAAAGCCAGTCGTCTGTTCTATGTCAAGTGTTTTGTTACAGCTGCAGCTGTTGTGAAATGCACTATGTAAATAATGTAATGTATTGTATTGTATTCTATTCAAAGGCTCATGGACGACAGCAAAATGTGTGAATGGTGACCCTGAGTGGGCAGAAATATCTGCACCTCAAATGCACATCATTTTGTGTTTAATTTTTATTCAATTGCTCAATTAATCGATGCAACAATCGGCTTGACTAAAAAATGTTCACCAGCTACACCTAGACTGTACATACAATACATACAACAGAATAATAGCGTAGTGTTTAACTAAACAAGCCCAAATTTCACACTGAGTACATTTGTAAGCTAATTGTGACAAGATCATTATTTTGTGGCGCATGTGTTTCACTTTATGATTTTTTTTTAAAAATCAGGATTTTCCCCTCCCCCACACAATTGATTGAAACGCAAATGTCGTTAGATGTCCCACCTCTCTAACAGTGCTGATCAAAACTGTGCTAATGTTCGGATTTTGTTATACGGCGACATGGCAAAGAGACATTACATATTACACGTACGCATATTGCACAACTTTGGGAAAGTGTGTGATACACAGTATTTAACGGTACAATTCTGAGCAGTGATCATGTAGTGAAAGATTTGGACATGTTGTTGGTATGCCTTTTGTTCTTGATCATGCCGGTGATGAATCGTGTGTGAAATTTGACTGTGGACTGTGCATGGTGGTGAATTATGTTGCTGACTTCCTTTTTCCTTTGCTGCAGAAATCACTGAAAATAGGGGTGGCCGGTTTAGAAGGACAACTGCGGAATCTGCTCGGTAAATCTTGTCATGACGGATTGTCCATAACCAACATCATGTTCAAGCACAAGGGTGTCCGTATATGCACGATACCCTAGACCGCAGTTTGGTGATCAATTTTGTAGTTGTGTCATCAGATTTGCGGTCGTATGTCTTGAAGACTCAAGTGACTGTAACTGCCTTGCTCGTAATAATCTTGAATAATGCGTACTACAAGAATAAAATCTTTCCTTGTTGTGAAAGATTATTTCATATTCTGCGTGCAGCTCAATAATATCAACAGCAATAGATGGTCGGTCAGTCTAAATCAGGATATATTCAAAATATGGCCCGGGGGCCAATTGTGACCCGTGTTCAAATTTCGACCGGCCCACAGCCTCTGGCGTGAAATCAATTATTTATTGCCCTTTCGCACTGCTGACCATTATACAAAATACACACGTACAAAAAAAGCAATGTTATAATTCACCAGAGGATGGCGGCAAACCCACGGCAGCGCTTTCAGGTGCATTCGGAAATACTCTCCGAACGTGCTCTGCCTCTCCGAAACACACCACTCTCTCACATAGTCGTGTTAGGCGCCGCTGCATGACCCTTGCACCAGCCTATTGGTAAAATGGAGACTGTCGCAAAGGAAAGGAAGGTTGATGTCGCTTCCAGGATAAGTGGAAATTGGCTTTTTTTTGTTTTTCACAGAAATACGAAACAACTGCGTCTGCCTAATTGGTCAAAAGACTGTGGCTGTTTTCAAGGAATGCAACAAGAGGCACTAACAGATAAAACACGCAAACTACAATGAGATGACTGGGAATGAACACTGTGAAATTGTGACTGAAAGCTGAATGGATAGCTCCCTCACAGGATTTCACCTCACCAAATCTGGCGCTCTTTGCAGGAAGTTTGGATTAAATGTATGATGGTAGAACACTGAAGCGCCTCAGTGTAATGCAACCGTGTTGAAATGGCAGCAAGGCAAAACGAATTCCCTGCAGCACAGTCACATTGGTATCTAAAATACTATACAGTGCCTGTATATGAAAATCTTCCGGTAGACGTCAGTGTGGCCAGTAGGGTGGCCAGACTAGTCACCCGGTACTGTAACTCCACCCCTGTGAAGTACTCTACTCTGTATAGCCTCTTTTACATTGAGAACTCAGTGTCTTGTGTTTGCACGCCTGTCCTGGCGTTCCACTATAGTCACACAAGCGCTAACCAACCCCCGTTACGGCTCTGACACTATCTCTGAAGTGGTTGCTGCCCTTCAGCAGCACTTATTGTTATGCTCAATGTTCCTCTTGTGACTTGCAGGTAAAACGAGTAAAGAGAAGGAATCATGGATTGCCAAACTGGAATCACTGAAAAAGGAACTACAGGAGCCGAGTGCTGTGTGTGCCTTTTTGAAGAAAGGAGCACATTCTGCAAGGTATGCATTGTTTCCACTTTCTGCATGTATTTTGCACCCCCAATGCATGCAGAGAGCGCGAATAATTCTGTCTCGTTTCAATGGCATCTAATCACCTCTGAGTGGATTGGTACTCAGTCAACGAACTTAATGAGTATTTTGCTTGTACAGACGTCGTATTCCGATGTCTGTGCTTATCAAGTAGCTCCGAGTGTTTCATTTATCCTGAATAAAGAGAAGACTGTGCAAAAAACGACATGGCGTTTCCGCATCTGAGATTTAAAGTTCCTGTGAAGTGAAAATCAAGTCAGTCTTGTAAAATTGACACCACAGAGAAGTGTTGCTTTCAACCCTGCAAAATTTGAGTGGTTTATGAAAATCGGAACATACTGTATATAATATGAGGCTTGAAAATCATGTGGGCGTTACTGCTGAATGTACTGAAACCACATCCCACTCAACTGTCAATCATATTTTACTCCCTCTAGCTTCTAAGCCTACACACATCCCGACATATTGGCAAAAATATATTTTCTTAAAGTCTCCGATGGCTGGAATACATCTCACCGGGTCGTAACGGAACTTCCCACGACGGGAGGCGCTAGTCACCAGCTATCTCGCGTGCTAACCACGGCATCTCTTGGCCAACGAACTGGCAACGAGCTCATCTGCAGCGTCACCTCCTTGTCTCAGTCCAGATAACAGAAAAACACTTCAGGCAAGTTGGCAGCACATGTTATTCAGCCTACATGCTGTTGTCGTAGAAATGAGCCAAGTAATTATAACTCCAGTAATTGTGTTGATGCGAACGAAGGCGCTTTAATTCATGAGGAGGGGGGGGGGCTCATTCCCGAGTCCAAGTGCGTCACTCGGCACCATTTTTGCCACGGCTCAAAAAAAAAAAAATCATGAAAACTTCATGGTGAATAACACTTTAACATGACATTGCCGCAATGGAGCACGACATAGTTCTCAGTCCTTACAAAAGTTTTCAGCAATTACCTTTGAACATGGAGAAATTATTTAGAAACAAATATCGGAATTCATATACAGCTGCCTTTAAATTAGTCGTGACTTTCTCTTTGTCTTGCAGTAAATTGTGTAACAGTCAACCAGAAGCAAAAGGAGAGGTGCCGAGCACGAAGCCGCCAAAGGCAGAGGACTCTCAAGCACAGAAGCCGAAAACACAGAAGCCAAAGGCAAAGGCCCCTAAACGAAGAGCAAAGGGTTGAGGACTTTGAGACTGAGGAGCTATAGGCGGACGCTTCTAAACCTGAAAAACCAGTAGGAAGGTCCAACATTACAACTTTTGCATCATTTTCTATTCATGTTGCACTTAAGTTGTCAGATTGGATATTGCTATTCAGTTTCAACATGTTATTTATTTTGGTGGAATAAATAAAATGGTCCCTTAACGTCTCCCTTTATTGGATGCAACGATATATTTTGTGTGTTTATACTGTATTGACACATCATCATCATCCTCCTCTTCCTCCTCCTTCTGGGCAATCGGCCCCCGTCAGGGACTTGCCCCCCCCTCACGAGTTCCACACCCGGTACGACTCTCGCTGGTGCTTCGCTAGGTTCACACCCAGTGCGGGTCCCGGAAGTGCCCTCGCCTGATTTTTGTTTCAGGAGGGATGTAGGCGGCTACTACCACTCCCCTCCATTCCGGCAGAGCGAGCACTGGGCGCCTCACCTTACTCCTTCCCCGCTGGCTGGTGGGCATTTAGCCGCGTCTGTTGCCCAAGAGCCCCGGCGTTCCCCCCTCGCGCCACTTGGAGGCATCCCACCACGTGAGACATCATCATCATCATTCAAACAAAAATGGTTGAATCTGGACATCAAAAGACTTTGAGAAGATTTAGAAAAGACCCTTGGAAAACTATCATCTCACACGTGTTTACATGTAATGACAAAATTCAGAGTTTTTAGTCACAGCCTAGTCTTGGACTGAGTTTTTAAAAAGGCTCCGTTTTGCAGGGTCAGTATTTATACAAGAGTACAACTAGATTTTTTTTTCACCACAATGCAAACTTTTCCCATCATGCTCAGTCTCATTTTTTCTGGTGTTCCCCCTTCCTCCGTGCCGCTATTGTGATTTAAAAAATTTCCTGTTTCTGGTTTTGTTGATGTCAAGAATAACAGTTTATTCAACTATTGTTGAAGTAACTGTAATGTGGGGTTTGGTAACAAGAAAATGCTTACAGTATCTCTGATTTATGAGATATGAGAATTTGAAATTTTGGGCCAGATTCTAGCAAGCATCATGGAAGTTGTCACCTTTGATTTGCTTTCGCGAGTCACATAAAATTATGTGGAGGGGCCGGATCTGGCCTCTGGGCCTCGAGCTTGACACCCGTGATGTACAGTATTGTCATTTCATTTTACTGTCGAGAACGCCCAACAGACAAAAAATAATGAGAGCCAACCAATCAGAAAGTGTCACCTGCATCGGTCGCACCCTGTTACAATTTTTTATTTCCATACAGCTTTGATTGAAAGAGCAAAGTTAATTTGGCATAGACAATGATTTCTTTAATTGTGTCATTAAAGTGTTGTTGTAGTGATATGGAATTTAACAGGTCATGCAATTCAATCACCTGCAAATGTAACATTCACTTAAGCACATTTGACTTATATGAAGAATAATTGGCTCGTTGTTGATGGTCATGAGTTCATAATTACCTCATATTTATAAATATTTTGTGAGTAATTTCACCTCGCTTTTATTTTACAAAACATACAAAACAAATGTATAAATATTTGTGGCAAAAAAAAAAGTTTGAATATGAAAAGACCCTTAGAGTCTTTGAAACATGCTAAACCGACAAAACATGATGGCATCAGACATTTTTATTTTTAACTTAAAAATGCTTTTTGTTATTTAACCTTTTTGGTCATGTTTGACTTTGCCCCCTCTGTGCACTTACCACATCTGTTTGAGTGAGTGTATTAAAAAGTAGCCCCGGGCTCACAATTAGGCAATCAGAGGGCTGTCCTTCTGCCCCAATAGGCTCACAAGGTCAATACAGTCGCGGCTACTGAAACGGTGGCACTTGTGGTCGAGGGGGTTCGACTGGGTTAGTTCGTCAAAATGATTTGGTCAAGACAGTATGCTGATCATAAAAAGTCATTTTCAAGATATAGTTCAATCCATTTGTGTCCTTTCAGTCTTACCTCTGTGATTGTATGAAGTGTGAAAGTGAGCGAACAATTGCGTCTTGACCGTTATGATGAATTTATAAAGACAAGCATGTCATAGGTGTTGGGATCTTTTATGTACTTGTATCTGCAAAGAAGATTTTGATGTACTGGTAAAATATATTTAAAAAAAAATGTTATTTGATGTGTTGTTTTTTCTACCCATTCATTTTCTATACCCCTTATTCTCATTATGGTCATTAGTTTGCTGAAGACTATCCCAGAGGACCGAGGAGAGAGTTGGTGTACACCCTGGACCGGTTGCCAGCCAGTTGCAGTTTTAGTTTATTACATTTCCAATTGAATTGTCACGTTAAAAATAAACAGAAATAATAAATATAACATGAATCTGAAAAAACTGTCAGCATTCGCCATTTTTCTTTGGAAAACTTTAACCTTCATATTTTAATTTGGTTTTCATATTTTTTTCAGCTATTGTGTCAAATAAGATTTTTTCAATTTGAAATTATATCTATTTTAAATATTTTTTAATGTTAATATTTTATCCAAAAGCCATATTTGAGTGTGAAATTTAATTATAGACTAAACACAAATTTTTACCTATCATTTGTGTATTATTATCCCTATTGGCCAATGAAGAGCATCGTAGTCATGTTTCCAAAGTTCATCCTATGTGTGTCCTGCCTACAGGCAAAGCCTGAAAGTTATTTGATTGTGCAGCTGCAGTCATGAGTGGGCGTGTGTGTGCAAGAGAGCGCTCAAAGTGGGATGAACATCACGTCTATCGATTAGGCTAATGTGGAGAGGAAAGGCTGCAGGCCTGGATCAATACAAGTTTAATTACAAGCAGCACCAAATGTGTGTGAATGCGCGTGTCGCTGACATGAGTGGCCCCCCCAAACCCACAGACCGCTGTATATAAATACTGTCCCACTGAGGAATTGCTCACATACGCTCATTTTTAACAATTAATACTTGTCGAGTGTGACTTTTTTTTTACTTCCTGCGAGAAATCACGGTAAGTGTCATTTTTGCATGTGTTGATTTGATTTTTTATTTTTTGCAGAGCTCCGAAATTTGATCCTTTGCATGTTCACGCCCATTTCTTAAAGCAAAGTGAAGCCTCAAGTCTGTCAGCTCTTTCTCCATAGTGCATCTGTGGCATTGCCCCATATTTAGCGACTCATGTGTGATTGCCTCTTCTCTATTCACGTTTTATGTCATGTGTCATGTCTTCAGGTCGCCCGAGCATTCAGCAGAAGTTCCGATCAGCTGGACGCTGTGTGATATGTTTGATATTCGGTTGTTCTTGTGCTTTTCCATGTCAACTAAATATCAGACATATTCCTACGGCGTCTGGCACTGGCATCATGAAAATGTAGCAGAATGAAAATCCGAGGTCTTGTTATAAGTGGCCAAACTTGAGCGCACACGAGTAAGTACGATGATAAGTCTCTTAAAATTGGGTTAGTTCGTTTTATAACATTTTATGTCATTGGATGTTCTTAGCGGGGCCCACACATTTCTCTGTTAACCACAAAGCTGACTCCAAGCGTTCGGTGGGGTGCACCCTGAACTTTTTGCCAGCCAATCGCGGGGCACACATAGACAAACAATTGGCTGGCAACACCTGCTGAGCACAGGCTCGGGATAAAGCGGATCGGAAAATGGATGGATGAATGGATAATTCCTGTCTTTGTGTAGCGCACGATAACAGAGTGAAATATTACTTCAAATCTCATGGCAACTTAAAAATTTTCAACGGTATTGATTTAAAATCCGTGCATCTGTGCATCTCCTGCAGGCCAAGCCCTCTTTGTCCATGAAATTTATAGTGACACTCCTGTCTCAAAGGCACCTCGGTGATTCTTTTAATAGAAGTAACAAAAACTTGCCAGATAGCACCGCACGGTGAGAACAGTCTCAACTGCTTATTCTGTCAGAAGTCACTTCAATTTCAAATAAACGGATGTAGAGCGTAACGACTGAACTTGTTTGTGTTTCATTGTGGACTTCATTCTCTTTACGGGGATTTCCATCCTGTTCTGAGAGCAAACATGGAAGTGTTTATCAAGCGAAATCATGGAACCGTCTTGCTGCTGGAGTGGGGAGAAAAAGGGCTTTCCTTTCTACCAGTGATGTCCCTAAAAACAATGTTGAGGTCATTATGAAAACCGTTGATTATAATTCAGAGCCCAAATATTTGTGTCAAGTAATTGGTGTTTAAAAAGTATATATCGTATTACAGTATTCCATATAGTTATACCGAATCAGAGGAATTAATGAAACATTTCTTTTTTCAAAATTAAGTGCTTTTGTTAACAAGCCAACTTAAATGTCTGATGACATCAAATAAAAAGTACGAAATGGAATTTTGCTTTTTTTTCTTCAGAAATGTGCCTACAGACATACTCTGCGAAGTAATGCTTACAAAGAAAAACTAAAAATAGTTTTTCTTTCCTCTTTCCTTGTTTTAAAGTGCGACGTTATCTGATCGCCTTGAACTTGCACACCCGCTTGCTTGACTCACAAATTTTGTCGAATGGGTCAAATGCAAAGCATTCGACGGGTCTGCCCATGCTAACGTCCGGTTACTACTAGTGTACATATTAGACTCCTGATAAATGATTTAAAGAGGGAAATATCACTTTTAAGTGAGTTTTTGTTTTCTTTATTTGCATTTCTTGCAATGATTATTCTCCTTTTCTTACCAATATTGTCAACTGGATTCTGAATGGATCTGGCTATTGACGACCTCTGAATTTCTTTTTATTCACAGTGTTACTTTCTGATATATTCCAATTTCCTCCACATGCTGAATAAAGCTCGAGAGCCAGTAAAGACCGATTGTCGATGAATCAACAAAGCTTCATATCCTACAAGCGTGTTTATAGAATCCAGCTGCTATTTTTAATCTTTTTAATGAATGTATTTTACATAGAAGAGACTTTTGGTCATCGTATGATGATCGAGCAGTCCATTTTGTAAAATGGCATAATAATCCATCCTTATGGAGTCATTTGCCAGTGATGCGTGATAAAGTAGCCCCTGTTCGCCAGCACACAATACGCAAATGTGACACGAGATAAGTAGATAAGAAGTAATGTGAACCAGGCCTCTTTTGTTATCAGAAAAATCTCAGAGAACTCGAAAGACAGGTTAGGTGGCATAGAGACGGGCAAATATTAACAAAACAATCACAACTACAAGAGCAACCGTTTCAGCTTCGACAGAAATAACAGGCTTGGTACCACGAGACATCATGGAAACTACAGACAAATACACACAATCAATTCAAAGAGCAGTGAGGTATAAAAATGCTCAATAAATTATAACAGTGTTCAATAAGACTCAATACTTCAGTTTTGTTTTGTCCATTTTATTGCAAGCTGGCATTCAAAGATCATAAAATAAACAATGAAAGATAGACATACATAAACAAAAAAATGACAAGACCCCAATTTTTTCTGTTTGATTCACGTTCCACAAATGCAAGATTAATCGGAAAACCGTGTTTACATGAGTAGAAAATATGACAGTCAAGAACATTTTTGACTTGCATTGATACTGTAGCATGTTCCCACCTCATGTCTGTCAGAGAGTTTGTGAAAAATGCTAGGTGACATGGAAAGTGACTTTTAAAATAAACAAACTGGCCAATAAAATATGTCAAATTGTTTCTTTGACGAAAGTAATAGTGCCATAGGCAAATAATGAAAATCCACGTATAATTAATTGATATGTATACTGTGTATATATCTATCTATATATATATACTTCTTCCTTTCATAACTTTGCTGCTGTGAATTGGGAATTTCTCCATTTGCGAGACTAATAAAGGTTTTCTTATCTTATCTTATACACACACACACACACACACACACACACACACACACACACACACACACATTCATACTGTTTAAACATTTGCTAAATCACACATTTTAAAAGATAAACTAAGGCATATTTGCCATTATTCCCTCCTCATTATTATCATTATTATTATTTTCTTCTTTTTTTTTTGGTCGCTGTACATGTTTTCCAATTAGCAAAAACATACCATATCAAAATGAGATATTCATATTAAGTGCCGCTTAAAGGCCAAAGTTCCCCCAGTCATGTAACATCTACATCAATCTCATGTAATTTAAATGATAGTTCATTACGTACTGTATCTGATATGAAATTGAATTAGACAAATTGAATTAGATGCACACCAGTGAGTTACATTGGTGAGTCATCCGTGACGATTAGCAGGCAATTTGAGGAGCACAAATGCTTGAAGTTTTAATGTTCTCAGCTTTAAACCAGTTTTATATAGTCCAATAAAAAGCAGGCATCTCCAAATTTTGTGCAGTTTGATCCCTGCGTTTTCTGTAGTGCGTGTCACAGCTGAGCTAGAAATCTGTCACGACTGACTTTATGTAAGAGGTGGGGTAATCACTGGACTGGTTGCCAGCCAATCACAGGTCAGCAATTATCGATACATTGGGAAAAACATTTACAATATATCCAGAAATGAAATTGAAAATTTGATCTTTTGTGTCATAATATGAACATTCACCAATAGATGGCAGACATGGCGTAGCTGCACTGGATCTTATGCTACCCTATACGTGAGTAGGCCCAAACATTTTTGCAGAATTGTAATGATATGCAGGACAAACATAGAGTGAGGTTATTTATTTATTTATTTATTAGGGTGTTTGTTTTTTTTTTTTGAATGAGTTCTTGCACTCAATGTTAGTTTGCTGTTCAGCAGTTTTATGCCATCCTTGAGTATTAATTTTTATACATGAGAGCCCTTGCACTGGACAAAAAAATTCCTAGCATGCCATGTACCAGTAGTTATATTTGTTGTTTGCTTCTAACTCTTTGTATTTGTGTTTGGATAGTGGACAACTCTTTTTACACGCATTAAGAGCACATATTTTGCACATATGCACCTGTTTTGTTCATACTGGTATCCAGAATAATAGATTTGTCATACATCTTGTTATGAACCTTACATTATTCCACTGTGCTGCCTGTTTGCAGAAAAAAATACAATAAAAATACAATTTGGAAACACAAGACTACATGCAAACAACATTGATGGCAAAGGGGAAAGAGCTCAAGGGATTTTGTGCACTCACATGCCACACGTGCAGTTCCTGTGTAGGAAAATAGGTGCCTGTGTGTTGTCGTGGTGGTGATTCTCACCGAAGGAACCCTCTCCGGAGACAAATGTTATGTGAAAGAGTGCACATTGTACGCTCAGGGGGGTAATTCTTGTGAAGCAGCGTCGTAATAACATCAGTGTGTGTGTGTGTGTGTGTGTGTGTGTGTGTGTGTGTGTGTGTGTGTGTGTGTGTGTGTGTGTGCGTGCGCACGCGTCATGTTTAGGATGAGTATTAATGAGCAGGTTGTGGGGATGGACAAATAGTAACCAGAAATGGAAAATGTGCACTCTGGTGATATAAATAAGTGAGCCTACCGTCCTTGTGGGGCATTGTCAAGGAGACTACGCTTGAAGTCGTTTTCTTTCATGGGGTAGTTTGCAGCGATGGCAACAGTACATACGTTCTTGTTGGTGTATGCGGTCCTCCTCAGTGCCAGCGTGCCCTTATTTTCACTTCATAGCAGCGGGGAGTGCTTCTTCAACACCAAAGGTCAGTGCAGGATGAATTAAAATGTTTTAAATGGCATATCACGGATTTTAATAGCGAAGAGTTTCCTGGTTTCCATTGATTTTACAGTTCAAAGGGACTTTGCAAGCACATTCAAATGCACAAGCTTCATAAATGTTACTTTCCTGCAATCTGTCACAATGTTCAACACAACAATCCCAATGGAGCACAATAATGCACCTTTGTGCACATTACATGCAGTTTGAACTATGAAGAAAATATGTGTAATATTCTAAACTTGTTTTTATGTATTCATTGTTTTTACTTGCTATACACGATGTGTTATCTGTTTTTACTCAATACTGTACACCTGTAATGGGAATTTCCCCCACTGTGTTACAATCAAATGGCCGTATTAACTCCCAGTACTTGTCAAATGTACAAAACCTGCACCCAATGTAAAGTTAATGCCGGAGTTGGCCTAAATCAAAAGCATTTGTCATTCACAAAAGCATTATTTTATGCTCCTGTTTAATATTTTAAGTGTGAGGGCACTCTCGAAACCAAATTTATATGAATGTTTGAATGACTTTTGAATGACTATTTGAATGAAAAGGAATACAGTATATCATCTGCCTCATGCAACCGGTGCACCCTCAACCACAGATATCTTGCTTTGTCTCACAGAAAATGAGAAAAGAACAAGCTTTCTTAATCTCGCACATAAACAAAAAAATATATACTAGGTTATAATTAACATCAAAAGTATAAGTGCAAAGGCTAATATTCTTATCACCCTTCATTAATTATTCATAATTAAACCCTAATAATTGGGAAAAAAGAATAACAATTATGTTGTACAGTTATGAGGAAACTTATGATGCATGTGATGCAACAATCAAGCAAATGTTTATTATTTCGTGCTATAAGAGGATTTGAGGTCCTAATATTTTGGGGGGGTTTTCTAGAGTTGCATGGTGGGCTGCATCAGGCTGTGTGTAGAGTCCACACCGCTGTATTATAATTTATGTACCTCACGTTACCCAGAGTGTGTGTAAATACACATTTCAAATAGTTTTATTTTTCAATATTAATTCTCACCATTCAAGAGCCACAGTCTGTTACTCCACATACTTTAGTTTATGTTGCATTTAGACATAATACACTACATATTTTGCAGGGAGTTGTGAGTACTTGGGTCAGATGTATGGGATAGGACAGCGTTGGATCACAGTGGATTGTTACCAGTGTGTCTGCATGGAGCCTTTTGGAGTTGGATGCTGTGATCAGTAAGTACATTTACCCCAAACCTATTTTCGATCCCTTGGTTCTATGCACTAATGTAACTTTCCGACAGCGGCTCCAAACCTGTGGACTATCCTGAATGGTGTGACATCATCCGCAAGCCTGACTCTTGCACCAGTGTGGTGGTAATGAGAGCCAATCACAAGCTGCCTTGCCTGTGGGGACGAGGCCACCTCCGGACAGCTGGGGGCCTCCCCTGGAAGGCTGACAATGATCCCATGTTTTGAGTCCAGTAACTTATGCAAAATAGAATAATGTTATTGTACAGTAAAAAATAACATTGAACCATGAAGTGTAAACTGATTGTCATTCTGGTACAGTAGTGACTTCAGATACAAGTGAACGAACTTGTGTTTGAGATACGAGCCACCAGTCTGGCAAATTTTTGCTTTGAGTTACAAGCAAAAATTTAAGATAATGTGCAATAGCATGTGGAATAAAAAAAATACAAAATCAGCTGTTTAATGCCAATTCCAGTTTACTGTAAAACTAAACATAAAACAAAGAGATGCATGTTGTATATTTAAAATGCCAAAGACGGACTAAGAAATAGCCTACATAGTCACTGTGTTATCACCATGAGCGACAGATATTTGAACACAAGATGTGCATCAACACATGTAGATAGACACTTTAACAATAATCACAGGTACATTCTCTTTATCCTGTGCGGACCTCCCCGCAAAATTACTGCAGTTTACTGAGTCTCTCAAAGTACTTGTGAAAGTCTTCTTCATTTGTATCTTCATGACTGTATATTACTGCCCCCCAGTGGCCAAGTCGCACATCCCAGCACTCTCAATGAATTATTCAAGGTACAAACTTTTTCATTGTTTACATTAAATTTGAGTGACTAAATGAAACTGGTATCTCAAGGCACAAACATGAGGTATTACATTTCATTCCAATTTACCCTGTTTAAATGTGGTGGTATGCCGTCGATGAGGCTGTCATCTGGTTAAATTCAAATTCAAGATTAAATACATTATGTCCATCCATCCATTTTCCGAACCACTTGATCCTCACTAGGGTCGCGGGGGGTGCTGGAGCCTATCCCAGCCGTCTCCGTGCAGTAGGCGGGGGACACCCTGAATCAGTTGCCAGCCAATCGCAGGGCACACAGAGACGAACAACCATCCACGCCCACACTCACACCTAGGGACAATTTAGAGCTTCCAATCAGCCTGCCATGCATGTTTTTGGAATGTGGGAGGAAACCGGAGCACCCGGAGAAAACCCACGCAGGCCCGGGGAGAACATGCAAACTCCACACAGGGAGGCCGGAGCTGGAATCGAACCCGGTACCTCTGCACTGTGAAGCCGACGTGCTAACCACTGGACTACCGGGCCGCCCAAATACATTATGTATTGACCATATTTATGTGCATGTGATTTTTAATAAAACAATGTATATTTCGAAATTATAAGATATCCTTTTGTCCTTTATTTGTCCCACACTGGGGAAATTTACAGTCTACAGCAGCAAATATGGGGGGGGGGGGGGGGGGAAGAAAAACTGTGTTTGCATTCACAAAAATAAATGTAGATAAAGAGAACTGCTGCGATTGGCTGGCAACCGGTTCCGGGTGTCCCCCGCCTACTGCCCGAAGACGGCTGGGATAGGCTCCAGCACCCCACGCTACCCTAGTGAGGATTAAGCGGTTCGGAACATGAATGAATGAATGAATGAATAAAGAGAACTGTACACAGTTCAGAAAGAGTTATAATTATTCTCTTTACACCTGTGCACCTATCATGTGAAAACATCACCAGGCAATAACCTGATTTTTCATATGTACACACACACACAAACACACACAATAGACAACCTTATAAATCACATACTTCTGACGATATATTATTGATGAAATTAAAAAAAAACATTGTGTGCCTTTAGTTTCTGTTAATTTGGCGCCAAAATCCAAAAACGCTTCCGGTAGAAGCCAACGACTGTACTGTACTGGAATCACAACAGTAGAATACTGTACTGCAAAGAGACGCAGGCATTTGACGTCACGCAGTCGCGCGTGCGCAATGCAATGCACTTCCTATTATTCGTGGCTGCAAGGGGCGAAAACGTCTTGGTTTTTCTGTAAATTTTATTTCGCATTCAAAGTTATCACAAGTAGGAAAAGCGTCTAAGATCAAAATGTGGATACTGAGTCCAATGGAGCGAGGAGGTAACTTTTTCTCTCGATACTGACGAGTTTGCGCAAAGGAACTCACATAAATCAATGCGCTCAATTAGCTTTCATTTCGCTGTAAGTATGCGCGTGCCAGGCAATAAATTTCAGACTATCAACATGAAGCCAAAGTACTCGTTTTATGTCTTCGCCGTGTGCACTTAGTAACGAACGTTAAATTTGTCTCGTAGGAGCTGAAGAGAGTAAGACATTTGGGCATCGTCAGCCATTTGTGAGGCACGGTTAAGTCATAGAACAAGAATAGACAGGTTCAAAAGTCATTAAATGCCCTCTTTTTTTGCAAATAGGTGAGACCCACTATCTCCTCTCCGGTAAAGAGTATGTGGTGGGTCGCAAGAACTGTGACATCGTGCTGCCGAGTGACCAATCTATCAGCAGAGCTCATGCTCACTTCATAGTTACTGATCAGGTGAGAAAGATGATGACCTGGAATGACATGTTATGTACACTGGGGTACTACTTTGTCAGATAGAATTGCATCGCATTAGATTAATGATTTACGATCACTGTGCCACAATTTTTTGAAATTATGGATTCAACCAGTCCCACTTAATTGATTCGTAAATTATTATTATAAATAATGTATCTCGGTTCATCTATCCATCTCAACATTTTGTAACAGGAAAAACAATTATATGCTCTTCCATTAGATGACAGAAAGACCATTTAGCCTGTGCATCCACTTGTTCCTGTTCCGGCTCACTGTTATGGATAGCTGTCTGCAGAACCCTTCAGTATGCAAATGAGCCACTGTCGGGTTTCTAATGCTCAGTAAACTGCAAATGCGAAGCAAATGAACTTTGTTAAACTCGTTCATAGTGTTTTGTGTAGTAACATACGTAATTGCTAAAAACACAATCAAAACAGGAGTTAATATTTCTCTTGAAAATCTTTATTTGTTCACTCAACAACAACAACCAAAACCATTTAAAAAAATTATTCTAGTAGCTAAGCTGTAGCCTATTCTCCTAGAACAGGGTGTGTGGCCGCATCCAAGTAAGTGAATTTGTTAGTTAGACAGATACCTGTCTTGGTATATCTAAAACTTTGACTTACTTCAGACACTGACCCTGAGGGACACCTCCAAGTACGGCACTGTCGTCAATGGCCAGCCCCTGGCACAGAACTCTCCAGTCAACCTGCAGTCTGGGGACAGCATTACATTTGGGGTTTTTCAATCCAAATTCAGGTACTGAAACAACAAACCGCACATACGATACATTGCCAACAGCAGATATGATGCAATTTGTCAGCTCATGTTGTTGCTCATTGTTGATGTTGATCATTATGTTAATTTGTTTAGGTAATAAAAAATGTTAAGTTATTCAGGAGTGTGCTTCGTACGTTTTGAGAAAAGGGACATTGATCAAAAGGAAACACTTATTTTTACATTGGTTAGAATTTATTTTTCTTTTTGCTAATAAAAATTGATACAACTTAATGTTGGGGGGGGGGGGGGACTCTCTGCAAAGCTTGTTTGATATCAAGAGAAAAAAAAAATCCCAAAACGGGAAATAGAACAAAAATCCAAACTTGCTTTTAATTGTCATTTTCTTTTATAGGAGGAAAACAATCGCAAATTAGGTTAATCTATAGTCAACAAATTTTACTATGTTTTTAACATCAAGGATGCAAGTTTTCCGAAAGTGTTATAGGGGAGTAAACAATAAATCAGATTTTATTTGAAGGTGTTACCGCCCAGCAATTTATTTGACCTTTTTCTCTTTTTCTTGCCCAGTCTGGATCATCAGAAGCCAGTGGTGTGTTCTTCTTGTTTGGACAACGATGGCAAAGCTGCACTCTCTGAGGCTCTGCAGCTATTTGGAGGAAAGCTGGTCAATACGTGGACCAAGGACTGCACCCACCTGGTCATGCCTTCTGTTAAAGTCACCATCAAGGTCAGGGCAATGTTTAATTTTATCTGCGATGTGTTTCTTGTTAACAGTGTGCATGCTTTGCATGACTTATCCCCATCAGACAATTTCAGCTCTGCTGTGCTGCCGTCCTATCGTGAAGCAGGAGTTTTTCTCAGAGCTCAACAAAGCAGCTCAGCAGAAGCTACCGCTCCCTAAAGCGGAAAGGTAATGTGCCATCGCAGTCTCCGGGGTTCTCAAACATGGTCTCATATGTGCTTGTTTTACAGATTCATCCCTGACATCGACGAGCCAAGTTTGAGAAATGAGGAGGTGAACCTTGAACCAGATCTGAGGCGCAAGCAGCTTTTTGCAGGCACAACCTTCATTTTCCTCACGGCCAAGCAGGTTTGTTTGCAGCGGTCAGGATGGAAGAGAATAGCATTAAGTAGAAATTTACCTGCCAAACAAATGCTTGTCTGATGAAGACAACTATTTATAGACAAAGTTCCCCTCCTAATGAGCTTGTTGTTTATCTGCTAAATGGCCGCTGCTAGGCAGCATCAGTCCTCAGATCCTCTGGGAAATGTTTCTGGAAACTTACTCACTTGTGCAGTGTTTTTAAGGGCAATAGCTCATGGTCCTTTCTCAACCACCTTAGTTGATATTTTGAACTAGAGACCTCATGTTATGTCATATGACTATTTAACCCTTTTCTTATTGAAAAAGCAAATGACAATGACACTATACTGTATATCCTATATAGTCAGTCTCTCTCTCTCCTCTCTCCATCCATCCATTTTCCGATCCGCTTTATCCTCACAACGGTCGCGGGGCGTGCTGGAGCCTATCCCAGCCGTCTTCAAGCACTAGGCGGAGGACATCCTAAACCAGTTGCCAGCCAATCGCAGGGCACACAGAGACAAACAACCGCGCAACATTTTAAATATTGATTAATATAGCAGTCGCTGATGGTGTAGTGGTACACTTGCCTGACTTGTGTGCCAGCAGCGTAGGATCGTTTCCCACTCAGTGACGATGCGGATGTGAGTGTGAATGGTTTGTTTGTCTCCATATGTGCCCTGCGACTGACTGGCGACCAGTTCAGGGTGTAGTCTGCCTTCCGCCTGAATTCAGCCGGGATCAGGCTCCATAAACTCCCCGCAACCCTGTTCAGCATAAGCAATGTTGAAAATGGATGGATTAATCATTAATATATTATCAGGGTGTTGCTAAATTGGCAAAACGGTGATGGAAATGTTTCCCCTCATGTTGTAGTTTCTGAGCTGGAATTAAAGTTGCTGGTTGCTTTTTTGGGGAAAAATAATTACCAGAGGGATGAGAAAAGTCACTCATTGGCAACAAAAACTGCTTTTATGAACTACCTCCATTCTGTTTGCAGCCATGTCGTTTGTGTAAGCAGTGCAGGTTATTTGGGGCGTGATTTGAACTACGGAAGCCGAACATGGGAAATAAAATAGCACACTCAAAAATGATCGATTACTTGCCCAGCACTAGTATAGCTTGTGTACTTAGTCGTTGCTATTATCTTCCTTATTAACTCTATGGCAGTGTAACTGATTCACATCTTTGTTGTTGGCAGTTCAAGCGTCTGAGTGCATCTGTGACTTTTGGAGGCGGCATGAGCCAACTCCTAGAGGAGGGCACCCTGCCCCGTGACCTCCTGGAGTCCCCGCAGAGCTGCGTGGTGGATTTTACTGCTGGCAATTCACAACCTTCCCTTCCTGCTTCAACCACTGGGTGGCACAATTCCTTGAAGCACGTCATTCAAAGGTTTTGAAAAACTCCACACAAGAGAACAGCTCATCTTGACTGTCGTCGGTGAAAATGTAAGAGCCTTCCATTGCCTCTTGTGAGATAGAAAAGGCCTTCGAGTCATCACGGAGTCTGAAATCGGATTGGCTGCTATCTACACTTCACGTGACATGTACTGCAACCCTTCCAGTTTAACGACAGATGCAGGTGGAAGAACATTTGTGGTATCTTGGGAGAATGCTTTTCTATTATGACTTACCGGTACTTTGTTTCGTTTCGTTTTGTTTTTCTTTTTCTTTTTTTAGAGACAAAGAAGTCTCCAAGGATTCCGAGCGCATCACTCTCCCAATATGTGGATGAGACCGTTTTGCCTGCAGCATCGCAGAACATCACAGCATACGCAGTCAACACAGAAACCTCACAAATGTACAGTATACACACACACACACACACACACACACACACACACACACACACATCATCATCTGCTCAAACTTTGCCTTCTGATTTATTCCAGTTCCATTTCCTCATTAATCAGTCCAGAGCGGTGTGAGGTAAGCAGGATCACCACGGTGGGAGAGACTCCGGAGAAAAAGCTGAATCGTGACAGCGCTCGTTCTCATGGCCCTAAACCCACAACCCAGAAGATGAGCACTAAGTGCATTGTGGACGATTCGCGTAGCTCGTCGTGGTTGAGCACTACAGAGAACGCACATTCCCTGAGGAAGAAACCCGCATCCAAAGTGACAGGTAAATTTCATGTGTGTTGGAAGACCATAACGCTGAATCTGAGAGCGGTTGTCAATTGGAAAGGTTGCACCTCGCACTTACACGGTCCAAAGTCGGAGCCTTCACAAATGTCGTGCATGAATGACAATGTTGATGATATGAATTGCATTTCATCTAATGTCGCTATTGCTAAGACTGCAATTGCAACGTTTATTTTATGTGGGCGGAGCTTTACATGTACTTGTAGTCAAGTTGTGGAGTCAGCTGTGATGAAGAGGGACAAAAAAAAGCAATGACATCGTAGAGGGAAATAAAACACAAAAGGCCAATTTAACAAAGACAAAATTAGAGATGTCAAATGATGCGAGTGTAACTAAAAATTGCAAACGTTTTTTTAAGCAAACGTTCTTGCACTTGCAGGCCAGGATATTTACAAGACAACTTTCCAGCCTCCTTTGGCGAAGTCCAGTGATGCTAAGAAGACATTTGAACCAAAGAAGAAATTTTCTCCGAAATCTCCTCAGAAACAACATGTCTCTCCGCAAGCTTCGCCACAGAAACAGGCAACAATGACGAGCTTTTTCAAACCGCTCAACAAGAAGAGGTAACCATCCATGTAATACATTTTGGTTGTCGGCATCCATTCGTGTGTGTGTTTTTATAAAAAATAGAATCGAGCCTCCAGGTTGTAGAAAATTCATTCTGTGCGGCTGGTTGAATTCCAAGTTGGTTTGAGACTCAAATCTTGATTAACTGTCAAGACACTGTTTGAAGTAAAAATGTAACTTTCATGCACACGTAAAGAGAAGTATACCATTGTATGATTTAAAAAAAACTACTCACCCTTTGAAGAAACCTGAAAGGAAATAGGGAACATGAAGTCGTGCATACTGTCACTTTGTGGTGTTTTTTTTTCTTTTTTTTTAAGGTATTGTTGAAATTAATAAGGGCTTATTTTATATATTGACATTGCTTGGACTGAAATAAATGAACTTATTTATGTGCGGTCATTTATTGAAATGGGCCTGTTTTTTAAAATTGGTTGAACACCAAATTTTTTTTAGGCATTTGAATTTTGACGTTTCACCATTAGTGGGTTTTTTTGGTTTTTTTTTTTTTTTGAACGGAGGGGTATGTGTGTATGTGTGCAAATTTCAAATAACTTTTCCTTACGTATTTTTCATTTTGTTCAAGGCCTTTAGATGAGGAATTCTCCACCGTCACATCAGAGCCAAAGCGTCCTGTACTTGAATCTAACAGCCAGGTCGAAGGCTCCCATGTGGCCCCTGAACATGCTCCCTCATGTTCAGCCAAAGCCCCCGCAGCCTCTTCCCAGATGCCAATGGACTCCGAAAGTAATCCATTTGTCAATCCGCCAGCGGCTTTGTCCCACACGAGCCGAAAGAGGAAGGAGATGGAAGAAGAAATAGATCCGGATGACCTGGAATCTATCATGTCTGAAGAAATGGACTGCATGGATGAGTCATTTTCCGTCAGCGAATCTCCGCAAGCAGGAAACCATCGCTCTGAACAGACGTCCAAAAACGTCGAGGCTTTGAATAAGAAGCAACGAGTCGAAGTCAACCCGAGCAGCCGAAGGTCGCCTTTGGAACCGGCAGACGACCCGCTTCCACCTCAGCACTGCCAAACCGAGCAGGAAGTTGTCCCCAAGACGACGCAGAAGCTGCAACCAACAGCAGAGAAGATGAGTCGCGGAATTTCATCTGACAGCACAAGTGAGCATAGCGACGCTAACAGAGTGTCCTCCAGAGAGGTGAAGATGAGCTCTCCGGTCATCTTTTCAGTCAGATTGTCTACTTGTACCTTCCAGTTACTATTCATTGAATGCTCCTGTTGATTGTCTTAGAAGCTTGGCCAATTCAAAGGAGATGTTGATCAGCCCAAAGAAGCGACTATGGTTCATCCTACGAAACCTGTCGACAGGCAGGAGACCCAAGTAAGTTTTGCAGGGCAGGCGTAAAAGTTATTCTCTATTTAGTAAGGTCCAATTTCGGTGCCACCTCGATTGATTTAAAATAAAGCACTCAAAATGTGAGTTAATTGTAGACTTTCAGCTGTTTGAAGATGTTTGGCAAAAAGTTGGCATTTACCTTGAAGGAAGGGCAGCCATTTTGTACCTCTCCAAAGAGCTCTAAGTTAATAATAGACATTATTTTTCAGATTTAGCAGCCGGTGATGTCTGGAGTTAATGGAAATCACCAAATCCCAACTCCTCCCATCGTGTTTAAAGATGTAAAACACATTTTGAATGAGTCACAAGCATGCTCCAAAACTGTAGAGTGACAGCAAAGCGTGCAGTTTAATATGTGATTATTTCCTTCCCTATGTGTCTCGTGTTCTTTTTGTTCATTCTGCGTTTTTGTACATATCAGATACTAACGGTGGAACTTGTGCCATTGCATGCAATCTTTCCCAGGCTAATGTTGCTGGTTTGTGTGAATTCGGAATCACAAATAGAAGTCGAAACGAATGTTTCGGCAGCGTCCCAAATTGTCACCCCCGTGAAACGTTTCACAGTACAGGCAACGTTTTATGCAACATTTTATCAGTTGCACCAGTCATGCAAGAATAAAAATGTTGCGCAATACACCAAGCGCAATAAAATGACATAGCCTTTGATGAACGCAATAATATAATCAACATAATTAATTCGGTACATGGCGTGTAGGGAACTGGAGAGAAATGGTTGATGACCTCACAAAAGGTAAAAAGAAGTTAAGCGCAGTCATCAAAGTGTCAAGAATAAAGAAATGAGGTCGCATGAAAATAAATGTATCTGTGTATTTACAATTGTTTCTTCCGTTTATTTTTGAAATAACGCACACTTTTTTAATTGAACAGCTTAAGGAAACAATAGATGCATTAATACAACAAATATTACATAAATCGTGGTCTTGAAAATGCGCCGTGGGCAGGATTCATGAGTGGGCTCGACAATGCCGGCTGGCCATGCCTGTGCCCGCCCCTGCGTTGGATGCTCACTCGGTGTTTGTGTTGCTGTGTTGCAGATAACGGAGCTGGACGAAGACCTCCCGAAACAGTTGATTTTAGTCGAGTTTCGATCCCTCACGGTGAACGTGCTGCCCAAAACTAAACCGCAGCAGGTGCACACCAACGGCTTTGCGAAGAACTTCAAACGTTTCCGCAAGGTCAGAACACATTTACAATACCAAAACTTCATTTTGTCATTTATTTTCTATGTAGTCAACCACAGCTTAGGAAAGGAAAAATTATTTTACGATTATGTGTGCAATGGGACAGGTGCGAGTGGCCGGGACAGACGACTCCCCACACATCATCGGGAGGTCTGACCTGCTGGCTCACAACCGCGGCAAGAACTCCGAACTGGACGAATGGTTGAAAGACGTAGAGGAGGTTCGATTCCCTTGATCTCAGTTCGTCATTCCGTGAGCGATGCATTGAGTCTTCTGCTGCTGATGTGCGTTTATTGTAGGAAGAGCGGCAGAGCAGACTGGAGGAGACTGAAGGAGATAACCTCTTTAGGTGAGGAAACCGATGACTTTTAACGGGTAAACCTTTTCAAGTGGACAGCATGGTTAACTCATGGTGAGCTGGTCGAGCTCACAGTTCTGAGGTTCAGACTTGAAATCTCTGCTGTGTGTACTTTGCATGTGTTCCCCTTCAAATCAAGGTCTAATATCATGGAAAACTTACGAACACCAATTTTTGATGTCACAAGTGACAAGTATATTCCATTGAACGTTTTAGTTGCTGCTCGTTAGCTCGTGGCGAACACAATAAGCTAATGTAGCACTCTACAACTTTGCTCAATGCTCCATCTTGTCAAATAGCACAAACGGGTTGACTCAAATGCAAAGAAGCAGTCACAGAAGTTCCAAATTCAATCTAATGTTCACATAAAGCTGCTCAGAATAACCTGCGCTGGATCTTTTTCTTCTCTTAACACCAGCTTACTTTCAAAAAGTGGTGCAAAAAGGTTAGGAGAAAAGCAAAACACAAATGCAGAATTCATTGCTTGATGCTGGCTGAAATGAGTTCGGGTGAGGTGTGCTGATATCAAGCATGCGTACGATTTCAGAAAAGGTTTTTGCCGGCTCGGAATGAGGCCAAGGTGCGACCGTTCTGCTTGTTAACTTCATAGTTCTATCCGTTTTTTGTTTACTTTTTGAACTTCATTCATTAAACTAAAAGACAAAATAGAAATACAAGAGCCCTCCTCTGTCCTAAATGAAATATGACAAAAGGGCATGTGTGTCGAGTTAAACAGCAAGCAAAGTTAATCTGTTGCCCTGTTGAATCGTAGTTAAAGATTGGCTTGAGTCAGATCATTGAAACATTTCTCAGCCAGAGGCTAAACATTTGAAAAAAGAAAAAAATTTTGAGCGAGAGAGACTATACAGGATGTATAGTGTCATTGTCATTTGCTTTTTCAATAAGAAAAGGGTTAAATATTCATATGACATAACATGAGGTCTCTAGTTCAAAATATCAACTAAGGTGGTTGAGAAAGGATCATGAGCTATTGCCCTTAAGAACACTGCACAAGCGAGTAAGTTTCCAGAAACATTTCCCAGAGGATCTGAGGACTGATGCTGCCTAGCAGCGGACATTTAGCAGATAAACAATCAAGCTCATTAGGAGGCGAACTTTGTCTTTCAATAGTTGTCTTCATCAGACAAGCACTTGTTTGGCAGGTAAATTTCTACTTATGCTATTCTCTTCCATCCTGATCTATCAACCTTTATTTTGTTGATGTATTTTTTTGTCTTAAGGGGTTTTAGGGGCGACTTTTGTCTCTGATACAGTGCTCTCCCGTCGCCACAGCCGAATATCGCAGTCGCATTTGTAAATGACACCCACCTTAGTGCAAGCAATTTTAGAATCGGAGGGGGCCTCAAACTTTACGGGTAGGAAAACCCCTGGTTCACTGCATATTTTCACCCCAAATTTTAGTTGTGCTTCAAATTTTAAAAAGTTGAAAGTATTCGACTGTGGAGCTTTTCCCTTTCCCCATGTTCGTTGCCTGAGGATACTTAAATGTGCTTGTACTTCATTCCCACCTGTCGGTGTTGTCGAATTAACAGCCATTTCTTCAGCCCACGCATCTTTGGTTCTATTCGTGGACTCATACTAATCAACATAATTAAGGGGAATTATGGGTTCTTTCGTCACAGCGGTTTCCACGGTAACGGGGGTGATGTAAGCTGCTGTGTTTTCTTTGACGAAGCAGAAAAAGAGATTGAGATTGATTGTGCGTGTGTGTGTGTACGTGCGCGCGCGCGCGTGCATACGGTCCGTGCGTGCGTGTTGAGGCTGAGCTGTTTGATCACGGCGTCACACTCAGTCAGTCATGCATAGCCGGGGAGCAGACCCTGACGCTAAGAAAACAGTCCCGGTGCATTTCGGTGGCTTGAGACCAGAAAGTGTCTAGACGTGCTTTATAGGACGCCTGTTTGCTTTTAGTTGTTCAAACACTCTCTCTCGTCTTTTACGGCGCTGTTTTTTGTTTGTTCAAAATGCCTCCCGAGCACAGTGAAGGATGAACCGTGAGGAATGTTAAAAGCCCGTCCAGAGGGAGCGATGACATCAACCGTCCAATGTGTGTTTGATTGTTTGTGTGTCTTTAGGTACAACCCCACCAAATTAACCAAGAGAAGAAGATGAAGCAAGTTCATGGTCAGATCGTCTCGAATGAGAATGAAAATCTACATTTGCATCGTGAATGTTTGTTCGCCACTAAAGTTAGTTTTCTTCACACCGATGCTCTTCTGACGCCACCGACAGCAAGTATTGTAAAAGAAGTTTTCCAATCACGTTTTGTGCAAAATATGGCATTCAAAACATTTCAGACAGCATTAAAAGTTGAGATGCCAAGAGCAGCTTTTCCTTTTTTGTTACGTTAATCGATTGATCGTTTAAAAATTGGGTCGATTTTGAGTCATTGATGTTATTTTGTCTTGAAGAAATTGAGGCAAAACGGAGTGCGCTACTTAAATTGAATCGGCGGAGGCTCTATTTCTTTCTCAACTATGGTTAAGTCTCAGGAGGAACAACATGGCGTCAGCTGGGCGACATCCACGCTATGGCACAAGTCCGCCAGGCTGCATAATTCTGAAGCTGTTTAGTGAAGTAGTCATCCTGCCAAAACGCATACATAAACCCTAAAAAATAAAAATAAAAAGATACGTTTACACTCAGCAGTCACAATTTTAAGTGAGAGCCAATACACGATGTTTTCATCTCAAATGAGCTTTATAAAATGTTTAAAGGCTGAGTTTTGGAGACCACTCTTGTATCTGACGTCATGACTTGGACCTACTGTTAATTCTGTGGCCAGTGTGTGTGTGTGTGTGTGCGCGCGCGTGCGTGTGTGTGCGCGCGCGCGCATGCTCAAGCTCAGCAAAGCAATATTTGGAAGTCTGTCAAAAACCACACTGCAGGAATTCATGAATGAACACCAGACTGTTAGGAAGCATATAACTATTGTAGCTTTTGAATGTATAACCCCAAACATGGCTAACATATTAAAGGGGACTCAAAGAGACCCGTCATAATAAATGAACCATTAGCTGTGTGTGCGAACACTGTTTTTCAATGAGGTGACAAAGGGCATATGTGCGAAATAGATCATAGCCACCGTTGCCTATTTTGCACAAGCTGTCAAGAAAAGTAGCGAAAGAGTAGCGCACTGACATCTGTGCTGGCGTGTGAAAAGTTCCCTGAAATTATATGAAAGTTACAACAAATGTTTGTGGACCTGCCACAGTGTTGTAAAATTTGCACCCCAAAAAAAATATATATATATAAATATATATATATATAAAATTGACAATTTTATGAGGAATAAAGTTTTACTTTTAGGCTAATAAAGTTCAGAATGTTCCAAATGTTCACCTGGAAAAATATGACATGAACTCCTTGAAGTCACGTCGTTATTCTTGTAGTTTTACATTTTTCTTTTCTCTGAAAAAATAGGACCACATTCTCATGAGATGATGACTTTATTTTATAAAGATTTTTCAATACGTTTTGACTGTAATTTGACATCGTACAAAATCATTTAAAACCCCGGTGTTATTTTAGATAACTGCAATTCGTGCCATGTCACGAAATGTTAAATGGCTAGTCACAGTAGTTGGAAGATATTTGAAACATAACATACTCAGAAATACATTCTGTATAAAATGTTCTGCCTAAAACCTTCTCCGTTGAGCAGCTAAAATTTTTTTTTAAATCTTTATCATGTTGCAAATTTGAAAAGCTTTTCAATAAACATGCTTGGAGACATTTGAATCAAGTTAAGTGTTGGAGTTTGCATTCTTCAAAATTTTTACATCAATGTTGTCCCTTTTACTGCAAATGAATATCGGTTATCAGGCTCCTTGACGACTCAAATCTGCCCGAACAAAAACATATCGCTCTATCTCTGGTTTTTTGTTCGTTCACACTTTCTGTGAAGAAACTGGGACGACGGTATGGTCAAAATATTTGTCTCTTTCAGTACTCTTGAGTTTATTCTACTTCGTGCCTCTCAATAGCTTCATGAAAGGAAATGTTAAGTTCGTTAGGTGAATTAAAATACATGACAAGGGGGGGAAAATGATGAAAAAAAACGTCTCAAGTTCTGAGGTTCCAAAAAGGATGGCAGAGATTGCAAATGTCGGCACACGATATCTTAGATTCCTCGAAAGTCAAAGCATGTCTTTTAGAAATGTACAGCTGTTTTCTTTACGATTCTTTAAAAAAATGCTTTCACACGGAAAAAGAATCGACACATGGTTATGAAGACGTCTTTCCGGTTTTAAACCAAACATTTTTGCTTTCGTCCCTTTGTTTCAAATGAAGTTCTTCCCTCCATTGCCGATGAGCTTCCCCTTTTTCTTGAGTCTTCTCAGAAGGCAGGCGGCGATGCCTAAAGCGCCACCCTTTAAAAAGCGAACAAAGTTATCTCCCACCAGCGGGCCCATGGCAAACAGCCCAGGCTCATTGGTACACTCAAAGGTGTACGGGTTAATGTCTATGGGGTTCTGCTTGCAGGAAATCGGCTTTGTGGGGTCTTGACCCAGATACTGGCCTTGGCCTTTGAGGAAAAACAAATTGGGGCTGGTCCCGATCAGTACCAGGGCCATCGAGATCTTGAATGCCTTTAGGGCATTGTTTCCCTGCAGCAAGCACTTCATATCAGACTGTAAGGAAACCACGCAGTGTCCCGGGAAACTTGTGTAGTCGGCAAAGTGGCTGACGCTCGCGTTACTGGTCATGCTAGCAGCCGCCAACTGTGGCCTGGGGCACATCTTGGCGCAAACGGAAGAAGCAATACTCATCGTCTGAGCCCTGCTTGAAGAAGACGAGGGACCCGCATTTGTGTAGGTCTGAGAGCACATCATGTTGTAGACCTTGTGGTACTCTGGGTACAAGGTCTTTGGCAACTGTCTGAAGATGAGGTCGGCGTCATCGACGCTCTTTCGAAAGACATGCAGCACTCTGACGTTGCAGCTGCAAGCGCACAGAACCGCGTCTGCGGCACTTAAGCCGGCCCCGACTATTAAGATTGGGTCTGAGTTTCTATCAAGCTTTTGCAGGCTAATAGCCAAGCCCAGGTCAGCGATGCTGTGGTACACGAAGGGTAGGTCCTCTCCTTCCACGCTTAATCGAACCGGTGAATCGGATGCGCCAGTGGCCAGGACCACGTTCTCCGCAAACAGAGAGAAGGGAACATGAGTTTTGTTCTGCAGCTGTTGGTATCCCCTGACTTCCCAGAGAGGGCCCAGTCCTCCCTCGCTGATGCTTTCTACTCCATTACCCTTAAAGCTCTCATCTCCGCAATCATCCACTCTTTCGTCTCCGAGACGAGTGTGTCCATTTTTCAGATATTCCGTCTTGTGACCCCGGCAGAGTCTTTGGACTGAGGTCACGTAGGTGTTGTCGACAAAATTCTTTTGGAGGCCTTTTAGCTTCACATAGTTGCGGTAATAGGATGAGATCTCGTCAGGCGTGGCCCTGTCATTGGTGACACCCCTTGGAGGAAGAAAATGTCAATGAGCAAAGGCGGCAGAAAACAAAAGTTGATGGATGTTCGATCAGTACCTTCGTTTTACGCCGATCAGGTCCCTGTAGTTGACTCCGGGAAGCTCCATCCAGATGCCAAGACTTATAGTCAGCATGGAGCCTTCCATTGCCTGAAAAGGAAAAAGGGCATGACTCATCAAAAAATAAGAGAAAACCCCAAAGTGCAAACAAAAGTACCGTATTCGCCCGAATATAAGACGGTGTTTTTTTTTGCATTGAAATAAGACTGAAAAAGTGGGGGTCGTCTTATATTCGGGGTCTAGACATTATACCCATTCACGACGCTAGATGGCGCCAGATATCATTGAAGCGAATGCTGAACTTGATTCCCCAGGCCAAAGTGAACCCCTGTCACGAAGAATAAAAATAAAAATAGCGGTAGCACGAAGAAGAAAAATAAAAATAGCGGTAAGAAAGAAAAGAAAATAATAGAAGAGATAACAGAAAATGGAGAAACGTAGCGACAATCTGGAGAAAAGTCGAAGATCGGCCAGGTTAACCGGCAGCTGAGGAGAAGTTATGATGTAATTTACATTTCAAAAACCAGAAGCCATTTATTTACGAATGTGATTGCACTTTAGTTTACATATTTACATGTTCAGATATTGAGATTTGAATGAGGCAAAATAACATGCTTTTTCTCTCAAATATATTGTTATAATCATTTGTTTCAGATGTACTGTAATTATTTTCTGTATAAAAATTAATTTGGTGTTCAAAAAGTCTTTTTTCAAACATGAATTTTGCAAAAGAGGGGGCCGTCTTATATTCGGGCCAATACGGTATGATCGAACTCACGTGCCAGGCTCCCCCAGGTGTTGCTCTCCCTAAGACGAGATGTGGGATGTGTTGCTGTTTGTCCCTCCTCCACTGAAGCACAGGAGGGTACTCATAGCCGTAGTCGGCGTTTGGGTGCAGCAGTGTGTCAAATAGCACAGCCAGGGGGTTCCTTGACCGTCCCTCAAGACCTTCACTCAAGTGTTCGAGATCCTGCAGACAAAAAGCAGCTGGGTTTGATGGGAATTGGTTGTGAGCAAACATTCTCGGACTCACTGTGCATTATTTCAAGTCTGCTATACTTTTACTTGATACTTAGATCATATACAGGAGACAGTGCTTACCAATAAGTCATCTTCACAAAACTGAACACCGCATACACACAATGGGAGAGTCTCGGTGAGGAGGGAAGTTTTGAGTCTAAGATACAGTGGTAACTTCATTCAAGAGTTTAATTTGTTCCGTCATTGAGCTTGTAACTCGATTTACTTGTTTCTAAAAATGTGATTTTTGGGTCAGGAGTACGCGAGAGCACCTGGAGAAAACCCGCACTATCACAAGGAAGACATGAAAACTCCAGAGGAAATAGTCTGAACTGGATTCAAACCCATAAACCCGCGAGATAATTTTTTTGCTGAAGAACATTTCTTGTGTTCTCCGTTTTTACCTGTTCGGTGACGGCAAGGTGTTTGGTCTCCTGCAGTTTTCTGTAGAGTATCGGGTTTGGGTGGACCGTTGTTGGGTCGAAGTAAGGCTTGTTGCCACTGAGCAGATACGACAGACAAATACCTGATGGTCCGTTGCCTGAACAGAAAAAGAGGAGCGACGAAGGAATTAGCGCATCACGGAACAATCTCAACGACTCAAATGATGATGATGTCTGCTGAACGGTAGGTGAGGTTCGCGGCAAGTGAATTACCTATGATGATGACAGGAACAATGGGTGGGTGTTCTTGGAGGCGAGTGGTTTCTTCTAGAAGAGGCATGACGGGAGCCTGAGCCACAGCTGGCACTGTGGAGGAACACAAAAGTTGCGGACGTTTCCAATATTTTATTAACTGCAGAGCCTCATTGGTGCTTAGTGGGGGGTTTTTTTTTTGTCAGGGCTTGATCAGTTGAACAGCTTTAAACTGTCTTTAAACTATAGCTGTCATTGTTTGCGCACGGCCATATTGTCGTTGTCATCTCATGATCTAACCCCCCTTATATGGAAGCACCCTGCCACAAGATAAAATGCCAACTCTTTTCCCTTCCTGCCAGAGGATGCCCACACCCCCTGGCCCATCCTATCAAACACCGCCTGAGGCCAGGCTTCCATCTCTTTAACCCTAGTGATGCTTCCCAAACAAAAGCCAGTTCTAATCAGATTTATATAGGCTGGGCCCAGTTATGAAACATTACTATTGTGTGTCGTGCATGTTTGTGTGTTACACGACGATGCCATTGTGTGCCTACCGAGCAGCAAATCCCCTCTGATCACTCCTCCCCAGCGGTCTCTAATCTCACTGTGTTTGTTGATATCTTTACCGCCCTCTAACACAACAGCAGAAGTCTTAATAATGTAGTTCTTGCGCTCTGGCAGAGCCAACCATCAAAGTTCCTTCCTCTTAGAGAAGCTTCTGCCATAACACACTCATGATTTGCTCCCAATCCTACCCCCTGAAAATCATGCCAGCTAGAGTACAACAGTGTCCCTTTGGCCTTGTTTCTAACTAAAACCCAGAGGAAGTCCATTCATGTATTAGGGTTAGTTTGAATCGGTTAGTATGACTATTTTTTAGCGTTACGACGACGTGAACACTCCCTTAAAACATGAAGAACAGTGCCCTGGGCACTTCCCGTATTGGTTTGTATGCTGAGTATGACTGGGGCTAGAGTTAGCATGATTAGAATAAGTATGACTATACTTGCTTTCTCATGATCAGTCACCCGAGAGAGAGTAGGACAGTACCATCTTGATCGAGTTTTACGGGTAGTATGACTGACCAGGGTTATAGTTAGTATGATTAGGACGAGTATGAGGGTTAGTATGACTCATATTAACCCTTTCAGGGCCAGCGGTTACTACAGTGGACAGTTTTATCAGGTTATCAGGTTACAGGGTGCATGAAAGGGTTCAGGTTGGTATGACTCAGGTTAGAATTCATATGACAATGATCAGGGTTATTATGACCATGAGGGTTAAGATTAGGGTAACCAGGGTTAGCTTGACCGGGATAAGCACTATTAGTCTGACTGGTGTTCTGATCAATATGACTAAGGTTAGCGCTCCCACAACCGGCCGTCCCGGCAAACACAATAGGCTCGAGTAGAAAAGTGCTTCTAAATTCTTACCAAATTTCCCAAGCACATTGTACAAGCGGGCTGGAGTTGACCCGGGTTAAAGTTTGATTACCTTAGGATTGGGTTAGTTAGACTAGAGTAGGGTTATGCTGTAGGATCACTGTATTTTACATTTGTAAACATTTTGTTGCCATTCAAGGCAGTTTAATTGCACATATGACATGTCATGTTTGAAAAGCACTACGCCTCTATTTGTGACCGGTGGGATTTTTGGCACCATTTAATAATAGCAATCACCATGTTTATATTTTTTATCCATATTTTTTTCCATGTTCTGATTATTCAAGCAGCAAATAATAAACATCAACACATCTCTAATTAACTGATATATTGCTCCGCCAGCAAGCGCCTCCAATGTGTTTTCATTTTGGAACATATTGGCAGCCAATACCTCATGTACAGCAAATATTGCATCATTGAACCACTGAGGTGGTTCCATCAAAATGCACGTTTCTCTTGCCTTTTAAGTCTTGGGACCATATAGACATTTTAACTTATAGGTACAAATAATAACATTCCACTAATTATCCTTGCACTAGCGGACTGCACTCCATCATGGGATAGAATAACTCTTCGACTGTTAGATCCCCTCAGTTTTTTTTTTTACAATAAACATCTTTTGATGTTCAGATTCAATGGAACATGGTGTTCTTAGGTTATTCATATTGTTCAACTCCACCTACAGAATGTTTGCTTCTAGAAATTGGAAAAAGAAAGGAAATCGTTCCAGGCCTCGTTATTTGCACATGCTACACATTCAAATGCAAACAAGAATGTTGCATTACTGATAAGATTTTTTTCCCCTCCCATCATCCTGCTTTACACTTCGGTCTATCTCAGTCCAGCAGCGTGTCAATGTCTCCATCATTCCATCATTGAGGTCAAACGCCAAAGCAGGGACGATGAAAAGTCCCATTCAAGGACGGCGCGTCTCTTACCGCTCTTAGGATGGTGTCTCTTCCTCCACGCTATGTCCTGTGGTGTGACGACCAACGGCGGTTTGTATGTGCCTTATAAATACGCAGATGCTTGTGGGAGGATCTATAAGCACAAGCCACTATCCAATCACTTCCAGCTGATCGTCTGAGAATGGACCCGTTCTTCGGCGTCCGTGTGTCAGACTGTGTCCGTGTGGGATTAAAAATAATAATACGTGTCGTCACATGCGCATCTCCTCTGCGCCGGCAAGTGTAGGCGCGTTCACGCACGATTCACGCATCCAAATCTGCGCATCCGCGCGCACGCTGATGCTCTCTGCACACTCCACGTGGGAGCGTGCACAGAAAGCCGGCGCGCCCCCGTCAGCACACCACAGGCCAAAACAACACCTCGGATTTTGGCCATCACAAATTTGTGATACAAACACTGCTTTAATAAACGTGGCCACCATCGATGTATTTGTTCAACCGTTTTATTTGAGGAAGACCAGCGAAAATCAGTCGTTATAGTTGAGGCGACCCCCCCCACATACTGTACTTTAGTTCGTGTTTAGTTAGTTTTTGTTGTTATGGTCAGTTCCGTTCTCGTGTACAGGTAGTCTGCTTGTTTACGATTTTTAATACAATTGTATAGTAGTAAGATTTATACTTAATGTAGATTTTTCCCAGTATCACATGTAGGGTATTTGAGTTTGAAATCAAAACGCGTTTGGTGATACAACATAATTACGACGTTTATTTGAGGACTTGAACGCAGCAGCACAACCATTGGCCAGTGTATCACAGTTTGCTATGACGTACTTTGATCACGTGTTCAGGAGAGATGCTACTTTATAACATGTAATCATAAAGCAAATTGACCTTAAAGCTTTTAGTCAGTGCGTGTGTATATACCATTTTTTTCTAAATCGCCCAACTCACGTATTAGATTTACAGTTTTGAGTTAAATTCCCAAACGCGCCATAACTTGCTCGCAGGCTAACAAAATCACGTGATCAACTCTCAGTGGTTTGGCTGGGTGAAGCGTCGTCCCACTGGGTTGTCCTTCTATCTAGCGCATGCTGTGTAGCCGTTAGCATGTTTGTAGCATGCGGCTAAACGCCCGTTAAAGATGGTGCACCTCTGTAGAATTCGCCTCCGTAAAGTAAGTATTACTCAGCCGACTCGTGTCCTTGCTGATTAGCAAGTAATTGCAAGCGCTTGTTAGTTAGTGACTTGCTACCAAGCTGTCAGCCCCGTGTTGTCAAACGGTGAATGGATGCTATCTGCGTAAACCGTATATGACTATCATGCTTTTTAAAGTATAAAATTGAAACATGTAAAGGACAACAGAGGATAATTGTGCATGTTTTCATCGATTTAAAACAGCTCTCGCGAGTTTGTGAAGTGTTTTCGTCGAAATGCCCCTAGGATCAAGAAGTTCAGACACACGCTGAACGGAAACAAACAATTAGGTTTTCGATCCTATTTTTCATGAGAATGCATCCACTTCACAGGTGTGGCATTTTAAAATGTTCATTAGACAGCATGATCATGCACAGGTCTACCTTAGGCTGCCCACAATAAAAGCCCCATAAAAATGTGCAGTTTCACTTAATCGGGGGGTTATCTGGGGACAGAAAAACAGTCAGTGCTTGGTTGCAGAAAAACAATGAGCTGATAGGTGTCACGATTTGAAAGGCACCTCAGGCACCCTACTTACAAATAGGAATAAAACGATCACATCCGAAAAAAAACACACGATCGGAAAATTGTCTGTTTTATTGGTGATAAAAAAATGTAGTTTTTAAAAAAAATGTCATGACATGTTTTTCCAAAAATCTTTTTCAGTATGGAAATTTCGTGGACAACCTTCGACTGTATGTCCGCGGAGGCACTGGCGGCATGGGCTTGCCCCGCATTGGGGGCCACGGAGGAAACGGGGGAGATGTTTGGGTGGTTGCCACAAAGAGCATGACCTTAAAGAAGGTCAAGGAAAAGTACCCTCAAAAACGCTTTATAGCCAACGTAGGAGGCAACAGCAGGTGGGAGCGTATAGTCTGGATGTTCAAGTGGAAGTTTTAATGAGGACGTATAAATGTTTGCTTTGCTTATTTGGCTAATGGAGAGCTTTGTCAACAGTGTGCGTTCACTGAAAGGACAAAGAGGGAACGACACTGAGATTTTGGTTCCTGTGGGTGTCACAGTCACGACTGATGATGACAGGATACTCGGTAGGTCAAAAACTGCTTCATGTCATATGCTTGTATTTTGTCTTCCTTACATGGTGTATGCAGTTTGTTGTCGTCCTTAGTTTCACAAGGAGTGAAAATGGAGCAATTTAAGTTTGAAAACAATACACTGGTGCCACTCTGCTATGTTCAAATATTTAATTTTTCCCATGGGGAACAATGTGAAAAGAAATAATCACTTCCAGGGTCATACTATTAACAATTGAGGGAGTGTTTTGTTGAACATTTTAACATTTCTACCCCCCCCCCCCCAAAAAAAAATGGCAACAACTGTTTCTTGTAATACAAGTGCAGTGTAGCCCTGCCTTGTCACGGTTCGGCTTTTGCGAATTTACATAATCTCAAATTGCTGAAGATTTCATTTTTTGCTGTTTTTGTGCTGAGACAAAAGTAAAGTATTACTTTGGCACCATCTTGTGGAATATTGTTGCTGTTTGATTTCCTGTATGAATACTGTCCCGAGTTTGAGATATCCCGTATTGTTGTCAATCCTTGAATGTATCATGTGCTCCCCAGAAGTGAAACCGAAAGTATGTTTCTGCTTCTCTCCCAATTAGCTACTTAGAATAGTCCGCGTGGTCTACTTTGGCATTACAATCTAACTGCATTTTTGCGTTTGGATGCCAAAAAGTTACTTGTGCACTAAAAACTGAAAGCATCGTAAAGCATCAACACGATTGCTTCGAGCATGTACACAGTCCTACACCCATGTTGCATAGACGCCTGTCTTCTGGAGTGAAATTACTCAACGCAAACAAAGCACCTCCACATGAGGCTTTCCAGGCCAAAAAAAAAAAAGGACATCTCAAATATAGACAAAAAAAACCTGTCAGTGAATTCAAGTTTACAACTATATCAAAGATTCCACCAGATGACACCAAAGTAATAATGATTTATTTGTGGGTTCACTCTTTTCCAATGGGCCTCACTTGATGATTGTGTTGCTGCTCCCCCATAAGGAGACTTGAATGCGGAGGGTGATCGAGTACTTGTGGCCAAAGGAGGACACGGAGGCTCCTTCTCCTCCTCCTTCCTGCCCAGTAAAGGCCAGTCGAAACTTATCAGGCTGGACCTCAAACTCATCGCTGACATGGGCCTGGTGGGGTGAGTGCACAACGTCAAGAGTCTCTTACGTTCCATCAACTCGCAAAGTGGCTTGTGAGAACTTTTCTCTCCGTCAGGTTTCCAAATGCGGGAAAGTCGTCTCTGCTGACCGCCTTGTCTAATGCAACCCCTCAAATAGCCAGCTACCCATGTAAGCGCATCCGCAGTAATCATGAATACATGCAAGTAAATGACGCCTCCTCCGTAAAAGCGCTCATCATTGCAGATGTTTAGAGCTGAACATTCATTGCCTTTACAAGTGCCTGTTTTTTTTTTTTGTTTCGTTTTTGTTTTTTGCAGTCACCACATTGAAGCCCCAGATTGGAAAATTATTGTACGAGGACCACAACCAGGTGTGAAAAACTCCTCATCATTCCTTGATGTTACTCGTCATGTGCTGATCGCTTGTCTTTCATCGCCGGTCTAGATCTCTGTCGCGGACCTCCCGGGCTTGATCGAAGGCGCTCACATGAACAAAGGGATGGGACACAAGTTCCTCAAGCATGTGGAGAGAACCAAGCAGCTGCTGTTTGTGGTCTGTGAAACATTAATAACTCATCAGCAGTTGATGGGTGATAAAGATTCAACACATACTTTCTGGTTTGTTCGGATTTGGGAAAACACATTCCCATTGGAAACAATGCAAATTCTCAGAAATTCTTACGAGCACTGATTTTGTGATCGACACGCATGCGTTTCATTTCCAGTTTTGTTTGAAAAGGTGATTATTATTATTTTTTTCCCAGGTGGACGTTTGCGGCTTCCAGCTCGCAAGCCAAACGCCGTTCAGGTCCGCTTTTGAGGCCGTACAGCTGCTCACCAAGGTCACACTCATCAGGCGATGACGAAGTCACTCTTTTTCTTCTCTTCGAATTTAATCCTGACTCGTGTCTCTCATTTGCTCTTCAGGAGTTGGAGCTTTACAAGGAGGAGCTTCTGAGCAAACCAGCCCTACTGGTGGTCAACAAGATGGACCTGCCCGAGGCCGACCACAAACTAGAACAGCTGAAAGAGCAACTCCTCAACCCCGAAGGTAAACGCATTAGGCTACAATAAACGGGTGCTTTTGTTGAACAGACGTTAAGAAACTGTCTGTGTGGTGCAGAGTTCTGCCATACGTTGTCCAATGACATGACACCGAAGAGTCACTTGGCGTTCAGGCACGTCGTTCCCATCTCCGCCGCCACCGGGCTCGGCGTCGACCGCTTGAAAGCTTTCATCCGAGAGTCGCTGGAGGAAGAGGCCTCCGAGGCCACGGAGATGTTCCGGCAACAAAGACTGCAACTCCTGAAGCAGCACTCACGATAAGCGCGTGGACTCGCGTACTGTATGTTACGCAGTGGACTTCAACATCCAACTTTCATTTGGCTTGAAGAGTTATTTTTGAGAGCAGTCAAAACACTTAAAATATTCGATACACCTCCGAATCGGATCCAAGGGCTGCATCAAAGCATTCTGCCTTTACAAAGAAAGCCATTGTAAAGGATTGAAATGATCAGAGAGCTCATGATATTGTTTCAAGATTGTACTTTGTCATAGTGAACAGTGACACTTGCAACTGGGAGTTATTTGATATTCATGTATTGTTGTTAACTATTTCTCTGAGATATTATGTTGATTCTTCTTTTGCTGTGAGAATTTCCCTTGAGGAAATATATCTATTAAAATAATTTTTAAAAAAGAGTTTCCTTTCGCAAGCCCTAAAAAAAGCCATCACACCTCAGATGCTAGAAAATGAGACCATATTAAGTTTTTAGTTTTTTTTAAATTTCGGACAATTAATGTGACCTAGAATGTTAACAATCCATTTAAAAACAAATCTTTTTAAAAGAGGAAGTAAACAAACAACGGAGGTAATGTGGTTAAACCCCGGAATGTGTCATTTATAACAGTGAACAAACGTGTCGATGAAAGATTTATTTTATATTAAATATTACAATACAGAATAATTAGGACAAAAAATAGGGGGCTTGATTTTTGCATCAGTCTGTACAGCATACAGGCAATAGTAATTCACAAACGAAAGACAAGAGTGTCCTTACAGGTATGACAAGTGGGGCGAACATCTTCCTTTGAAATGAAAGGATGTGACATGTTGATATTTGGAGTCCTCCAGGGATACATTCAATGGACAGGCAGTCCTGCGCGTGTCTGTTGGGTGAATGTTTGTCCATGACATCAAGACAAACACATTTCACCGAATGTAATGGAATATCATTGTTATTCTTAACATTAAAAAGTTGTGATGCTGATGAAGAGCTCTAGTTGAAGGCATTTCTCATTCATGGTCAACAACAAGCACTAATGGGCAAATAAATGTGTCAG
The DNA here is from genome assembly GCF_054856545.1 of Hippocampus guttulatus. NCBI lineage: Eukaryota > Metazoa > Chordata > Actinopteri > Syngnathiformes > Syngnathidae > Hippocampus > Hippocampus guttulatus. The sequence continues at coordinate 16,901,204 of NC_141266.1, read as the reverse complement.
TCATCAATACATCAAAGGACTTCTGTACTGACTGAGTGAGCCGCCGCTGTACATAATGTCAAGAATACAAAGGTACTTAATCCAAAATATACTACAGTGGTCGCAATATTAATTCAGTCGGGTGCCCTTCATAGTAACGCTAAAGCCTAATACAGACATGAATTACAAATGTGCTAAACAAAATGACACGATTAACTGTACAAAGAATAAGTTATGTCGCATTTCATTAACACCCCCCCCCCCCATAAAATAGCAAGTGAATGAATTTTTTTACCGTTTGGATTTCAACATTGACATTTAAAGACAATAAAATTAGGCAAAAGTGTTTCTGTCATGCTCGTTTCCAGTTATGCTCGTGTAGAGCACAGGTGTCAAACTCAAGGCCCGGGGGCCCGATCTGGTCCACCACATCATTTTATGTGGCCCGTAACACCAAATCAAACATGTTAACTTCCACGATGTTACCAAATGTACCTAGATTCATATTCTCATACGCAATAAGAGATATTGTAATCGTGTTCTTGTTGCCAAACCCTTCACTACAGTAACTTAAACAACATTTGAACAAACTGTTATCCTTGACTTCTTTCTATGGTTGCAGTCATAACGGCTCGCCAAGGGAAATGGTAAAACTAAAACGTGGCCCGTGACAAAAATGGGTTTGACATTCCTGGTGTAGAGGAATAACTCAATATAACTGTTATGCTGTTGGTACACACAGCACAGTCCGGGGTCGAGGAACGCACAAAGAGCGGTTTGATCCGGCCCGCCATGCAATTCTCAAAACAAATCACACCTCACAGGAGCTGTCATTTCCAATTATTCTTGGACAATGTTTTTGTCATTAATTTATTATAACCCTTGGAGGACTTTAAGAGAAAGGTCACCCATTCCTATTGAAACAACAAATGCACACTTGTGGTTACAAGAGTTGTGCTAAACCACCGAGGAGATTGCTAGCTAGATTAGCTAGCTAACGAGCGAGATTCAGACGCTAAACAGAAAACTAGCCATGAAAGGAACAACCTGGTTTGTTGTGTGATTTGCGTCTTTATGAAGTTATTCACCACAATACAAATGACAAAAAGAGTTTGCAACCACACGTAGTTCTCACAAAAGCTAACAGTTCGCCAAGTTATTCGCCTAGGACTGCTTATTTTTTCTTCTTGTATTTGGCACCATGCTGCCTCTGACAGGTCATTCGTGGTACTTCAGCAGACTTAAAAACTCACCATTTGTGGTGGAGTTTTGGTTGCGTGTGGTCCACTTTTTTTCCTCGCACATTTTAGAAATCGGTTAAGATGTTGAAAGTGTGGTAGAATTAATACAACTGCAAAACACAAATGTAAGAAATTCAGAACATTTTCTAACAATTACTCCTGTTACAATCCGAGTAACACAAATTACAAAGCATTTTACCATTGTGGAGACCACACATCGGCATATATTACTCCTCTCTCTCTTACTTAGTTTTCCAACCTTCCTGCATGATCCAACTTTCTCATTATTGGTTGGATTTTTATTTACTGCTCATAAATTAATGTGGCATGAGCTAAATGTCAATCACTACAGTAGGACCGCATATTTATCTTATCTCATTCACTCCCAAAGACGTATTTAAACGTCTTTTCAGACTTGGTCCAGAATTGGCTGGTACTGAATGAGTTAATGTCACCCAGTGTATACATGATGAAAAAGTAACACAAAAATGGGCTACAACGTTAAAAGTGGATGTGTGTGCACCTTGCTTTGTACCACACATTTGTGCATGTGCATCTTTCGAGGAAGGTTTCGGCAAAGCTGTGGACTTAACAATGGATGTAACGCGATGAGTGAGAGGTACACCAAACACATAGAGCAATGGGACAGGCGGCTTTTCAATGGGGTTCTGTCAAACTGGGGTTCTGGAGAATAATCCGCAATATATAAAAGTATGGCATATTGTTTTTTTTTTAAAAAGTGTAAATATACTTTTGCCCACAAATAAAACAAATGATTGAACTGATTTTTTTCCTCTCTACCTTTGCGCCATCTCTGAAAAAGATTTATTATTATAGAAACAAAAGGCCATGTTTTTTTTAGAGGATAAAGGGTGCATTTTTTTGAGAATATAGTCCATTTTTAAATAATTATTTTTTGGATTAAAGTAGTAATGACAAGAATAAGAGACGCAGTGCTATGAGAATGGAATTGTATGTCTGATACTCACTTATGACTTTATCTTGGAAAAATACGACTTCATTCTCGTAACATGCCAACCTTTTTCTTAAAAAATAATAATTTTCAGTCCTATAACATTAACGTTACGGGGTGCATATTGCGGTTTACCGTTAGCCATCTTCAAGATCACCAGTAGTCTTTAGAAAAATGTCTCCTCTGGACCTTGAAAATTGCCCCCCCCCCCCCCCCCCCCCGCCAAGTGGACCAAATATATTTGTACATTCTGTCGTGAATGGAGACTGCAGCATTAGTCGTCACACAGCAGTTTAAAAAAAATGCACAGTTTGCTTTACATATGTACACACCATACAGCGAGGAGGGTGCGTGTTCATCTCCCATTTTTATGAGCGATGATGCAATATTGTTATTTCTGATGAAAAGAGAGAGCGAGAAATGTGAAACTGTGTGCCCCTCGCATGCGTTGTGTCCAAAAGGTACCTTTGGAGCTGCTTCATGCATTCAGTGTTTGTAGCCACAAATGCTCCACGAAATCCAGTGAGGCAGCAAAGAAGTGTGGACCACACGGGGTGGGGTTGGAAAGAATGGCTCAAGGTGTTGTTGTTGTTGGGGTTTTTTTCTCTGGGAGGGTTGGGTAGGTCTAAGCTCCAGTTCTGCACCTCTTCGGGTTCATCCAGCGTCTTGACTGATGAGATGCTTGTCACTCATCCTGGTCTACGTTCGGAGTCCATTTGTTTTGTTGTTGTGCACGTGTGTGTCTTCACTTCATGTTTTCCTTTGCGCTTATATTGACGTCTCCCACAGCTGCAGAGAGAACAGGAGAAAAATGTGTTTACAAAGCCATCATGACACTTGCTTATCTATAGCTGTTGTTGGAATTAAGTGTGTATGTCAGCATTTTTATTTATTTTTTGTCATAGTAAGATCCCGTTTTCTTTTTTATGGTGTGTGTTACACTTTTCTTCTTAAGGCACCAATAAAAATAATCAATACACTCGTGGAGTTAATCATTTTATAATGTCATGACATTAAATTCATCAAAAGTACAATTTAGAATGATAATAAAGCTTTGGAATTTATTTAATGTATTGTGGTGGCTGTCATTTGTCGTGGTGTCGAAAAATACAGCACGGGTGTCATTTTTGTCACGAGCAATATCGTAGTTCCGGTTTGCCTCAGAGGGCTGTTACATCACCATATAAATGTTTCACCACCTCATATCACATACACACAAGAAATTGACCAGATAGCTAGTGTTGAAATCAAAAGTCAAGGATAATATTTTGCTCGAGTATTATTCAAGTTACTGTAAAAAGAATGAATTAAATTAATTACAAAGAAAATGATCCACGACATCACGTATTACATATCATTCAGTTTGTGCGGCCACAAAGATTGCATCATCAAACAAAGCAAGCCATTTTCCCAATTTTAGACAGACAGTTTAACCACTGACCCTGGCGCTCTGCCTGTTTGCTTTCCGCTGGTCGTCGGGCAGAGGCGGCATGGGGTAAGGGTATCTCCTGCTGGATGCGATGGATCCTGTAGAGGAAGTGGGAGACTTGGCGGGGGAAAGGGTCCTGCAAGGAAAAGAATAAAGGACATCATTTCAAAAAATCCAAAACTAGAATCGCATTCGGATTCAATACAATTGTCAAAGGTTGCCCCGAAACGCTGCTGTGGCTTGTCAGCCGAAGCACACATACACCAAATCATCATCAGCTAGTATGTGCAAACTAAGTACAGCAGAGGGCAAGCCAGTTCCCAGCAGTGTGGCTGCACTCGTGCTCCCTCACATCATAGACTTACTTTTTTTTTTTTTTTTTTAGTTCATAGCAACATCACCCCGAAGGAGTGTAGTCCAACGTGAGGAATGCTGAGTGTGAGGACAGAGCACATGTGAACAGCGCTGGGAAAAGAGCGAGAGCAGCCTCGGAGGCCACCTTTCTGACGGACGAGTCAAGGAGCCACAATGAACCTGAGTCTGACACCAAATCAGCAAAGTGGAGGAGAGAGAGACGAGATGCAACATGCTGTCTTTATTTACATTTCCTATTTCCTAATACTGATCATTTATATGGACTGTATATACAGTAAAATGATTGACAAATTCCCCTACTGTCTGAGATGTTATCCAGTATCGTAATGTGACTTTCCATTTTTGTGTAAGCTCTCATCCAATCTGATGCTTTCTAATGAACTTCAGGGATGCATCACGACCAATTAAAAAATATTTGAATATAACCCAGCAGAAATGACAGCGGATGTGAACCGCGCACCCCCTCTCAGCATCTCTCCTCTGTTGTTATGGAAACAATATAGTCGTGGGCACAGCGTTCAGAGTGGCGACCTGCTGGTGGTCAAAGGGGACGCACAGTGTTGGACACACACACACACACACACACACACACACGCACACACACACGCGCACACACACACACACACACAAACGCACGCACACACTTGACGCCACAACGATGAACATGCAGACGCGAGAGGACATGAAGTGGGGGCTTCGAGAAAATGGACATGAACACTCGCATTCAACACAAATAGACATTTTGGATCAACATAAAAAAGCCACAAGAGCCAGACAAAATTGGTATCTTGTATGCTTTGCAGCAACCCCTCTCTGCAACAGATTTTTTGTTGTTGTTGTTGTAATGTCATAATTTCATTTAGCTTGCCCAAGCCGTAAATGAAAGCAAAGAAAGCGGCGAGAAGGAGGAGGAGGAGGAGGAGGACAAGGGATGAGACAGTCTGAGATAATACCTAAGGTACGGTCCTTGCGTGTTTTTATTCACATCTTCTACCCATTTAGTTACATCATAATAGTCTGTTTTGTCGTGAGGGGTTAAATACCTGTGGGAGGGGAGAGGGGGTGATAGACACAAACAAGGAGAGGAGAGGGAAGGAAAGAATGAAAGGATAGAAAAGGAGCAAGTGTTGGGAGGGAGGTAGGAAGAGGAGACATTTTAAGAGAGTAGAGCAGAGACATCCTCGACAGACAGCACGATGCAACTGGCTAGTGGATGAACTTTATGGATGAAAAAAAAAATCACACACATACAGTATATATATATATACACACACACACACACAGACACACAACCACACGTCCACACACATACCACCCTGCATTGTGCATTCCAAGGCTCGACAACATCATCACATCATTCTAATGTCAGTGGCATGCTTGCAATGCAAAGAGATGCAAACTCCTTGTGATGCCAAACACAGCCTGTGCGCACAGGCGTCATCACGGTGCATTCGCAGGCATACGGTAAATAACAAGGTGCATCTACAGTGGACATAAAGTCTACACACCCCTATTCAAAATACCCAGACCAAGATACATCATTCTCAACCTTTTTCACCAATAATGTCACCTATAATTTATTTAATATGGTCATAGTCACAAATTAAAGTAACCATTTATACCAGGAGTGGGCAAACTTTTGATTCTTACAACTGACAGGTTACAGGTTATAGAAAAAAAATATGTATGTAAAATATTAATATTGAAAATAAAATAATATTTTAACATTTTAAATGTTAATATTTAAATGTCTATTCTAATTAACAATTATTTATTAAAATACATAACATTTATAGTGTATATCTGTATAATTGACCAAGATTTTTATCCTATTACTGAAAATGAAATTTTGTATGTATTAAAAAACAAACATTTTAATAAGTGATTGGTGGGCCGCAACCATAGTTCGCCCACCCCTGGTTCAGGTTGTCCCACCAGATGTTTTCCTCCCGTGCCGCAGCAGTGAGCTCACCCACCGCCCATCATGCACTGAAAAAAAACGGTGTGTTGAATATACTCAAATTTCTGTTGTCAAGTGGGTGCACAAAATAAAATCATCTGGATTCAGATATATTTTTAAATAAGATGTATAGTCTCCTTAAAAAATTTATTTGCATCCAGATGATTTAATTTCATGTAACCACCCAACAAAATAAAATGGAATAAATTCAACCGCAATTTTTTTTCAGTGTGGGGGAACTTACTCAGTGGAGTTTGAGCGAGCACGGAACTTCTTTCCTTTCAGTTTCTTGCGATGGCCGCTCATGTTTCCTGGCAACAGAAAGAGGCAAAGGTCATAAACGTGAACGGCAGAGGGGACCTCCTGCTGCGTTTGCCGGCTGTTACCTTGCCACGAGTTGCTCCTTGGTCGCCCGTTTTCACAAATGTCAGAGATGTGTTTGGCGTCTGGGATTCTCTCACTCCACGAGTGGGACAGGCCATTTGATCTACATGCACGCACGCACACACACGCACACACACACACATAATGATACCATTGATATTAATGTGCACATATAGTTTTCAGAGATGGCATTTGTGGCAGACAGTGACAAAATGAGCAGCAGACTGACACATTGAAAAGGCTAGAAGTAAGAAGATACTCTGACACCTAAATGGAGATACTAAAAATCTAAAGTGGTTTTGCACAATTCAGAATTGGGCCAACATTTCCAGGAAAATGGCCCTCTAGAGTTAAACAAATTCAGAGCAAAAACCTTGGTCGTGCGTCATAACAACAGTCATAGAAATGTCTATCCCGGCTGCTCAGTACAACATGGCTAATGTGAAGGACATTCACAAAAGCCAAAGAAGAAGAAGAAGAAGCAGAAGAAGGCAATGTACACTTCAGTTTTAGTTCTGTTTCATGTTGTTGTCAGCTTCCAGGCACGTGCAGTAATTTTTTTTGAACACATTATCTCACTTCACACTTACATTTGATCAAAATGATTATTTCTAATAATCTAAAACAGGGGTGCCCATTAGATCGATCCTTATCTACCGGTAGATCTAAAACAGGTCCCAAGTAGAACCGAGTGTCGAGGAGAAAAAAAAACAAACAACCATTTGTGTGTCTTTGTACATGTTAGTAATATATTTTTTGTGTTAATATACGCTGCACCCTAATCATCTTATCAGTCTCATTTTCACAAAAAAAATATTTAAAAAATAAAATAAAGCAGGTAAATCTTAAATTTACGGAGGCGCGTGATTACGTCACCGGAAGTTGTTAGCGCTCAGCAGTCTTCAATTGCAGCTTGTGATCAGAGCTGTTGCGCCCTATCTTTTATCGTCATTATTCTCATTCAGAGTTTGCTTCGTGTACAATTCACCGAGGGCACGGGCAAAGAATAGGAATCTAGGAGGGCCCAGGGAAGCACTTTAAAACGGTAGGTGTGAACTACGATGGTTAACAGACTGCAAAAGTGCGTCGCATGCCTCTCAGTTTCAGGCTGTTTCTCATCATGGCGTGCGCGCGAGTGTGTGTGTGTGCGTGCGCGTGCGTGTGCGTGTGCGCGCGCCGGTAAGGGTAGATCCCGGGAGGTTAGTTGATCGAAAAGTAGATCTTCGATCCAAAAAGTTTGGGCACCCCTGATCTAAAATATCAAATATGTTTTGTTTTTTTAACTGCAGCCTTTGCAATTTGAAAATTGCATTCTACTACTGTGCAATGTCGATATGAATGTGATTAATTGCTCAGGCCTAATTACAGTAGCAATAGGGATCATTTTGGAGACATTGTTTTGTTTGGTGGTGTGCCGTGAGATTTTCTTTTTCGTATAAATAATTATAATAAGTGCCTTGGCTCAAGAAAGTTTGTGAAACACTGCCGAGGGGTTAAATGTTTGACACTTAGAATGCATGATGATACATGGACATGCGATGTATAGAGTGACTGACCTGCCAACCTACGAAGGCGCCGATGGTACTGTTTACACACACACACACAACCGACACACACTGCAGTGAGCGAATGAATGAAAGATGTCAAGATGGCGCACCTGAAGCCAAACAGTGAGATGTTCTGTGTAATGGAGGGGATGGAAGGAGTGAAGGACAGGGCGCATATCTGAAGATGCGACAGACACGCTGACCTCTTCTTGGAGCTGCAGCCCGAGTTTGTGCTCACGCCGGGCGGCATGTCGCTGTAGAAAGAATCGGCGTCGCTCGGCTTTGTCACATAGTCGCCTGGCGGCATTTGACTGCGCATACAACAGACATCATTCTGTACATACTGTACGTGTACATCCATAGAATGTTTGTTTCATTTATTTCCCCGCCAATCTGCCGAAAAGAAAATTGCGACATTTTCCAACTGGTGAAAGACGAGTTATTGATCACTGATCAGTGTAGTTATATTAAAAAAACAAAAAACAAAACAGTGATTTAAAAAAGAATTGCACAACACTGTTTTCCCCTGACTTGTTATGACCGCAAACAGCGGTTTATTTACTTCATTCGTGTAAAAATTCATTTTTGGAATACAGTACTATTAAATTACCAGCCAACAGTAAATTACAATTTATGTGAAATGAAAATGGACGTTAAACACCAAAAATATTATCCATCCATCCATCCATTTTCCGAACCGCTTGATCCTCACTAGGGTCGCGGGGGGTGCTGGAGCCTATCCCAGCCGTCTCCGGGCAGTAGGCGGGGGACACCCTGAATCAGTTGCCAGCCAATCGCAGGGCACACAGAGACGAACAACCATCCACGCCCACACTCACACCTAGGGACAATTTAGAGCGTCCAATCAGCCTGCCACGCATGCTTTTGGAATGTGGGAGGAAACCGGAGCACCCGGAGAAAACCCACGCAGGCCCGGGGAGAACATGCAAACTCCACACAGGGAGGCTGGAGCTGGAATCGAACCCGGTACCTCTGCACTGTGAAGCCGACGTGCTAACCACTGGACTACCGGGCCGCCCCCAAAAATATTATTATTGATATATACTTTTTCTCTTTTTTGGCGGTTGTTTCGATATTAGCAGTTCAAGTGTATATCATATTGCTGTTGTGACAACTTAATTTTACTTATGGAATGAATAAAGTATAATAAGTAAGTTCATTTTTTAAAGCACTCTAATTTTTACCTCATTTCATTGACAAAAACGTTTTATTAATGTTAGCTTTTGTCTCTTTTAATACTGTGCGCTAACGACAACCTTGCAAATCAGCGCTGTCGATTTGGCGCTGCTAAAAGTTGCTATCACAGTCTCATATTTTAAGCTAGCACGGCTCCAGAAGATGTAATAGTTAAAAAAAAAAAAATAAATCTTGAAGCACGGACTCACAGCACGTCATGAAAATCAGAAAATATTGTTGAGTGAACAAACCGGCAGAATCTTCGGTGAACCTCTGACTCCACGTAGCATCTCTGCTTATACCTCCTGTGAAGAGGCGGACCATTACTCAGCATTGGAACACGACCGCTGCCAAATTTGTTGTAACATGTTCACGTTTATTAGTATCGTAGCTCAAAGCCTTACGTTGTCCTCACAATTGCGGTGCAAGACTACGAACAGTGCTCATACACACACTGCTCACAACATTAATTACATTTTACGACCATCATGACGAACATTTAAAGACACTAAAATAGTTGGCCTAATTGGAAAAAAAACACAAGGAAAAAATGTGTTTTAGTATTATTGTCAAATTATACAGTTTCAACATAAACACTGTGCTGGAATATCGGGGGGAAAATAATGAATTATTCTATTAAAATGTATTGCACATAAAAAAATAACATAATTAAAATTATAAAACAAAAGTTCGCAGAGATTAAATGCTAATGTATTGATCTTAAAACCTAAATATAACTGAACTGTATTTAGGTGGTGATTCTTCAGCACACCACTCAAGGTCGCCATCTCCCTTTAGTGGTGCTCATACCACATTTTGAGAGTGCAGTTGTACACCACTTCCGTAAGTGTCCTTCAAAGCTTCACATGATTATATTTGTAAAGGACTCCGTTTCCTAAATGCTATTTGGATGGCATTAGATTGTGTCGGTGTTCCTCATAAAGTTGTTAAAAGAGTTCGGTGTTGTGTTGTCGTCACTCACTTGTAGCACCAGGCCGTGACAGCCAAGATGAGGGCGAGGAAGAGGATGGAGCCAACGATGGCACTGATGATGATGTTGGTACTGGTGATGCCTGACGCGCAGAGACAGTCAGACACATTTGTGTTATTGCCGTTGCATTTTCAAGCCATTCGAGGACAAGCAGAACCACACAAGGAGGCACACTTGGCAAGGAAAGTGTCAGCGGAGCAAAAAGAGGGACAGTGGGTTTCAAATGCTGCCATCTTCTCATTCTTTCTATTCTGAAGGGGTTCCCGATCGGGGCCGTCATCGAAAACGTCACGTGTCCATTCGATAAATTTGAATTCGGGATGGTAGGAGCGGAAAGACTCAGGAAATGACAAGTCAATTACAAGCAAGCAAAAAAAAAAAAAAAGAAACTCAAATCTAACCTCAAGTCACGCTGTCAAAGACACCGGCCTGTCAACAAAGAATTTGTGTAAACAAAAAACAACGAATGATTGATGGACAATGAACAAAAGCATGAAATAGTCAGAGAGCAACGTACTAGAAATATGATGTTTTGTTTGACAGGGAGTAAATAAAAGTCACACGTGGATGAGAGGACGAGAGTAGCAAGTAGGTGGCAAAGAATGGGCAGCGCTACCTGAAACTGAGGCTGTGGGTCCCACCACAAGATAACTGAGAGGCGACGTGGAGTTACAGTCCTCTCCGGCCCAGCCCAGGTAACACACGCACTTCAGTTCATTGCTGCACACCTGTATCCAAATGAAGTCGTGCTTCTTTAATGTAATCCCCAACTACCGCCAAGCCTTCGAAGAATTTGGGGAAACATGATTTTCATCGATGGGCCATCACAGCAAGACCATCAGTGCTGGTTAAAATGCTATCAGAAGCACTGCTCATCTTAATCTGCCCAGAGGCTTCAGGATCAGCAGTGTTGGCCAGTGTAACTTAAACTAGATTACCATTTCACCTATCGGCTTTCGAATTTGCCTCATAGAGCCAACGAGTTGGCTCTCAGTCATGTCAGGCTTTTTCTATCGTCTGATTGGTTGGTCAGAGCAAAATTTGTTGCAGCCCTGTACAACAGGCAAAATATTTAAACATTTAGTTTAATTCATTCCGTGAGCATGTTCGTAACTTAAAACACCTCTCTCTTAAACCATGTTTCGCCACTGAAATGAATTTAAATACCCTTAATATGTTCTTCCGCCCACCCCATACCCCCCCCCAAAAAACAACTAAAACGTGTGTGAGTGTTTTGAAATAGCACCAACTAAAAATATAACAGTTTTTACCACATTCTTCTTCAGTTCAATTCAATGTGCGCCTTGGTCTCCAGGCAGTGTCATATAAAAATAAACATACGGATATGCATGAAACCGGTCAATAAACTGCAGGAATATTTGCAGTTCTTCACAGAAGAAAAACAATACATACTGTGTAGTGTTGTTATATTCTCTGTCCACATGTGCTGCTCCACCATTTGTGTTCAAATATGCATTGCTTCAAGAGTTATAACACTATGAATCCCATGCTATTCATTAGCCTGTCGATGGCAATTTGCATTGCTGTTAGCATTAAGCTAAACAGACATGTTTTTTTGTCTTTTTCTTGCGTTGTCGTGTGATTGCATAAATATATGGGTATATGGTGATATATGATTTCATGTAATACAATACAATACAATCATGGAGTTATTAAGACGTGGATTAAGTCGGCTACATCTCCACTTAAGGCTCAAGTAACAAATTTACACCGTACCACTGAATAGTTAAGAATGCCTGCATGTGTGGGTGCTTTGTACCCCGTGTCCTGAGCAGACGCTTTTGTCGGTGGTTCCGGGACAGATGCTGAAATTGAACTGCTGGATGGGGAGACACTTGTGGTTGAAACAGATGCGGTCTGTCCCGCAGACCGTGCCATCCTCCACGTAGCCCAGGTCGGTGTCTCCATCGATCAGCACGTGGGCACCACTGACACACACACGCACACACAGTCGATTTGGCGGTTAGGCCTGCTTTTGTGTTCTAACTGTGGTTAGCACTGACTGCATACCTGCAGTCCAGAGAGGCACTATGTCTTGCCACTGAGAAGGACGTCAGGCCTCCCTGCAGTTCTCCCAGTCGCGGGGCAGGTGAGATGTTGGAGCACAGCAGGTAACCACAGTGAACGTCCCTGAAAGACGGAGGTGCAAATAAAAATCAGTGCAGTGGAGATGAGCAGGAAAGCTTCACACATGCAACTTACTGCTTGTTACACTGGATCCACGTGTCTTTGTCCCGCCCACAGTTGCCCTTCTCGGTGCCCTCAATGTTGAGCTTCTCGTAACAGAACTTATCAGCCGCCGTGGCCTCTGGATGTTGAACCACATGACACAAAGTCACAGATTGAGAGTGCGACTCATGTATCAAGCATGCTGGCGCGTTTGCTCGGTTTACTTTTGCGTATGATTGGACGTTGTTGTTTTTGCATGAGACGCCTACAATATGCGCAGCGTATGTGTAAATGGACTCATTATATTTACATTATGTGCAGGGATGTACGGGGACTACAATTCGCCCTCCACCCCCCTTCTTATATGTGTGCATGTAAATTAACAAATGCTAATATGATTGTATGTGGATGGACAGAAAAAGTGTGCGTGTGTGTTATGTGTGTGGATGTACTTGGTATATTGACAAATCTTTACGTTATGATGTTATATGAGAGAGTACAACACAGAAATATTTTCTGAACCAAAACAAGAATACTGTATTCGACTTACTCTCTCCCCAAATGTACTTGCACTGTTTATCTTTGGTTTTGCATCTCCCGTTAAAGCAGCGCCCCTAAAGAAGAAAAATTACATGTCAAGAGTGTGCCGAGCATTTACAGAAATGTCTCAAAATGGGGTTATCACAGTTTGGAATTTTTCATTGTAGTTACTTTATATTTTGCTTTGACTTTTGTTTATTAAATTCAGTTCGTTTTCATGAATTTTTAGAGCAAGTTTGGGGGGGGGGGATGCGTCATTTTAGTTTAGTTTTTATTAGTTTTAGTATTAGTTTTTTTTCCTAATACATATTGGCGTGCAAGTGCAAGATTAAAAAAAAGTAGACCAAAAGAAAAGTAAAATACAACTCCCAAATGACTGTTCAACCTTCCTTCGTCCAAAGCTACAGATGTACAGCAATACGGAAATCAATAAATTTAAAAGGAAGCCAGCAGGGCATTTATCATTACTTTAACAAAGTTTTTTCATTTTTAGTTACATTTTTTTCTTTTGTTTCCAGTAACAATAATCATCTTGGTTCAAGACAGTTAAGATGTGATGGGACCGCCTCACCTGGTCTTTTTCACACGTGTAACCGTCCATCTTGTGCACATTTGGTGGACACTGTCAAAAGAAGACATACCTCATGAAGATCTGTGAGTCCGTTTGGCAGGTCGGCTTCGAGGCTGAGTGGCTTTTGCTCACCTGGCTGGAGTTTCCTGTGCAGTTTTCGGGAATGTCACAGTCATTCACCGCATCTCGGCACACGACCCCCAGGAATTCCATCTGTGGCAGATAAAAGAATAACGTCATGATGAACAGTGGTTTAAGAAAGAAAGGCTTGGCAGTGACTTGTTTCCTACCTGGCAGTTTTTGCAGCAGAGTCCGTTGCTACATTTGGATCCTTGAGTCAGGGTGCACTTTTTACAGCAGTTCTCTCCCTCTCTTGCACACTCCTGTTGGAAGAGAGCAGCTTTTTTTTTTGATTACTTATTCATTTAAATGGTTATTTCATGTAACATTTGCTTTTTAGTACATTTGATCAGACAACTCTGTGGGCAAACTTTAATCAGGTGTCATGCTTCATTAGACTACCAAGTCTGACACTGTATGATGTTGCTGCTGGGTAATTATGCCATCACAAAACTGTGTATTTGTCTTTCCAAAAAATATATATATATCTCAATGCAGTTTCAATGGTCATCAATTAGATGTGGCTTTTGTTATTTGCAGAATCCACAAATATGTGTTCCACTGTATGGTTTTAATTCATAATATCACCATTTACCACTAGATGGTAGACATAGCTTAGCTTCACTTGCATCTGATCTTTTTTTTTGCTGATTTAGAATAATATGCAGGGATAATATTATTTTTGATAAAACCCTTTGTTTTTGAAAGCTGTACCTTTTATTCGTGCATTGAGAAATGTATTATGAAAAATGAAATATTAAGGTACTATGAAGTATATTGGTTTAATTCAAAAAATTAAATGCAATTTTTGTTATATATCTGGTTAGAAAAGTGTGTGGTCCTATGTGGCCTCCCCAATAGCGCTGATGAAAAATGATGCCCCCCTCCCTCCTTTTATCATTTAAGTGGTCCATCCCTGCTGACAACAACTCACCACTGGGCTGCCACAGTCACACTCCTCCCCTGTTTCCACAAAGCCATTACCACATTCGGGAGGCTCCAGTAGCTGATGAACAAACAAAATAATAATTTAAAAAAAAACAAAAAAAAAACGTTGAAATATTTCTATCTCGGATTTTATTCTATATATCGGATTTTATGAGTCGGCGTAGGGGAAGAAAACTGTACTGTGGAGAAAACATACTTTGGTGGGCTTGTTGAACAGACAGGTTCCTCCACCACTGTTTAGGAAGTTGTAGTATTCCTCCACGTTACAGTCGGAGAACTTCTTGGGCAGGTAGAAGCTGTTCAGCACAACCACAGCATATACGGAGCCCATACCATAAATGTCATCTTTTGTCAGGGAAATACTCACAGCTGAGAGGAGATCCTTTCTATGACTTATATGTAGAGATGATTATAAAACTGGGAACAGAGCCAGTGATATTCACTTGATTCCAGGATGCATGACGTTACTTTGTCAGAGTAATGAACCTCAATTAATGTGGAAGACTTTGAACAGTTATTGTATCGCCCTTCTATGAGCTCATTCATGCTATGTGGTTTTCATCAATACTCAAAAGAGTGGCATGAGTAGAATTATGTAGCACTGGGACATCTCAAGTACTTTATCACATCTGCTTTTTTTTACCGTAATCTATGGCCACTATACAGTAACTCACTAAAATCTCATCAAGAGAGAGAGAGACTGTCAGAGATGATTCTAATGTTGAAGTCACTATACTATAATAATATGCATTGCTTCCTGTAATTGCAACACAGATCTGAATGGAGTTGAAGAAGGTTGATCATATCAAAGATGACATGAGCAATAATTTGAGCTAAGGATTGGCCTTACAATGTACAACGATCTGGTTCACACAAAGTATTAAGTACTGGATATCATTTAAAGTAAACTCGATTTTTTTTTGTTTGAGCAAATAAACAATAATCCATGAAACTTGTCCCTTGTCACTCACTTTCAACTCTCTCTCACTCTTCCTCCCTCTCTCGCTCTCACACACAGACACATACACATACACACACAGTAGATAAACCTGTGAAAACAGAACACTGAGAGGAGTTAGGCTGTTCAAACATGCAGGCGCTGTGGAGTAAAAAAGAAGCTGGCGTCAATGGACATGGCTGAGCTCGCTCACTGAATACATTGAAGTGTCTGAAATACCGCTGAGTTGATTTGAGAGAGAGCAGAAGGCAGATGACAGAGTGCTCTGTCATGTGACCTCTTCACATGATGGCTTCGCTAGCGAGTGTACCGAAACTGGATGTGTTAGATGGGAACCCAATCGAGGAGGTGTGTGGGCAGACAGTGTCAGAGTTCCCAGCTGAGTCATTAATGATGAGACTGACATTGCAGACAGTATCAATCGACAACACATGGACAAGACAAGACATGGAAAAAGGATGAAAAGACCAATGTGAAGCTACCTAAAGTACAGTATTTCCACAGATAGTGGCTCAAATGGTGAGGAGCAAATTCAAGCGGGGGGGGGGGGGGGGGTATTAAACAGTATGGTCAATGCGTAGTGGTGCCTTGAGATCTGAGTGACATGATTTCTGTTTTTTTTTAAATACAAGCTGTCATTTGGCCATTTTTGTTGCATTGACTTGCAGGTCAAAATTGTTGTGGATGTTGACATAATGTATGCAAGAAGTTATTTTCGTTCTCTATCTATCTGTGCGGCATACAGGTACTAAGCCATGGACCGGTGGTTTGGAACCACTGCTTCAAGCAACAGATGCCTGAACACAAAAGGTGGAGCAACACATGTACACAGACAATATGACAATACTCACAGGTATCTCTTCTTTATCCTCTGCGAAGAACAACGCTACTGAGTTGTGGCCGTCTCCGTATGTATCGGTATGTCAGTATTACACTGCCCCCCCCCCCCCGGTGGCCAAGGTGCAAACACCAGAAGGAGCAGCTTAATACCCAATGAATTGAAGCAAAATCTGTTTTTTTTGTTTGTTTTTTTAAAACATAATTAATCATGTCATTCCAGAATGTTCTCACAAAGTACAATTTTATAGTGCTCAGTCACTAATTGGGGGCACGTTATTTATTCTAGAGGGACAGCCACTATTTGAGGAAATGGAGAAAACAAATTAAAGCTAAGCTGACTGGCCACCGACTTTAGCCATATACAGTCAGGTCACAACATTAGGTACACCTGCACAAGCTAATGAGATCAAGTACAAATGTATCAAAAATCCTGCCCTTACAAAGAAATGAATGATCAAAGTTTGATCGACGCTGCGAGAGCGCTATTCGTTAAACAATACTGGACTGTTCATCATCAGAAAGGTGTTATAATGTGGTTCTACATGACACAATGAGAAACAAATTGTGTAATGAATACCTTTGCGACAGCATCCCTCACAACTAAGTTGTGTCATGTTTTATAGGTTGAATATTGACATTGCATTTTATATAAGACTAGGTATCCCTAATGAGGTGTCCACTTGATGTAAAACAGAATAACATAGATGAGCGTTATTGTTCAATAAGATGATGCCAAATACAATCGGAATGGACTAAAGGCACACCAGACTGTATTTGTTTACATCATTTGAACAAACAGAGACGTTTGGTTGTGGTGGGTGACAACCATTCTGCCGAGGCAGTGGTTCAAAAGGGCATAAGCAATGTTCTAGCCAGGCCTCTGCTCACCTGCTGTCCCATTTGGGATAGAGGGGAAGTGCAAGAAGTATTTAAGAGGCGGTATTGACATCAACGCACAACACAGAATCACAATGACACACAAAGTTACATGTTTTGTTGGCTATAGCATTATTAAAGAACACTAACCACAACGTGGCATTAAATACTGTCGCAACAAACTGCTAGATTACAGAGAATGGTCATGGGCTGACACCTACTGGTGGGTTCTCTAATTGCAGCAAGGCCCCTTTATGCGATAAATGCTACCATTGCGATATTATGGCGGTTTGGGACTTTCAGTTAGTGCCTTCATGAACCTTTTTACTTACCCAACATCATCCATGATGCAGCCTGACCAACGATCATCACATTTGCACTCTCCTGTAGAAAAACACACAGTGAGAAGTAGCAATGTAATCTGAATTCAACCATTAAAATGACCGAAATGATGATGCGATTACGGGGGGCAGAAAACCTCGGTGCAGAAATTGTGGGTGCACATACGTGGTATATATCAGACGGGTTAGAAATGATGGATTTAAATTGGACAATATACCATTAAGAATCCTCTTCTTATCAGAGAAAATGCCAATATTCTGCCCAAGGGACTGAGCCAGCGTTATGGCCATCTCATATGGTTTTCCAAACTGATAAAGGGAAATAAATAGACAACAGCAACACAAAATATCGATTAAGTCTGACGTGAGAAGACCATCAAAACTCCGGCGATGACACTACGGCACTCAGATAAAAGAACGCAGCAAATACAAGCGCTTCGTTCGAAGGTTACCTCATTGACTCCGCCCCCTTTGGTGAGGGAGCAAACTCCTCCCATGTAGGAAGCGCCGCCCCAGCTGCTGTGAAAACGGTTCCCTCTGATAATCGAAACGTAGAATAAAAACATGATGAAAGTCACGAAAAAAATTAAGCAGTGGTTAAGTACTATACATTCAAATTTGATCACATCTTGAGTTTGCTTTTATTTCAAATCCATTGCTGTGGTAGGGAGTTATCGATACAGATTGTTTTGTTCATATTAGTGTTCGTGACTAAAAAAGCCTTGCCTCTTAATTTCAATTATGTCACAAAATATGTTGTTTTCTGTCATATTAATGACTTCTACATAGTAATGCGAATACTAGTTGTATTTAGTGCAACCGATAAAATAGTACAGTGATAAAATCTAATGCGGGGGTGTAGAAGAACAATCATAAAAAAAAAAAAAGAAACTGGAATAAAAAGTACATTCATTACAAGTTTGACGTCTCGCATACGAATGACATCATGGCGTACACCCAATACTTTTCGAATTTAGTAGGATTTTGTTTAAAAAGTACTCCAAGAAAGTATAACTTGCAAGAAACTGGCATATTTTGGGGTTACATATTTAAAAATTCATAAATTAGAAGTAACGCGAAAAATGTTACTGTCTAATATTTGATAATAATATCGGCACTCACGAGAAGAGGTGTACGGCGTCGCATCGCTCCTTGATGAAATCTTTGCGGTACTTCATGAACTCCTTCAGGGTCACCATGGGGTCATCATCAATGTTAAATTTGTTGTCGGTGGACCATGTTTCCATGGCGACGAGCACGATGCGGGTATTAAGTTGTTCCTTGAAAATCTGGGGAAATCAAAGGAGATTATATAAAAAAATGAGGGCGCAGTTTAAAGGAGGTTTGCTATTAAATCTTTGTCCTGAAGGACCCTAACGGAAAGCAGGATATTGCAGCATGAAAACACTTGATCTGATTGCCAACATGAATTATGGTCAAATGATTCAAAGAATACAAGATGCTGAGAGGGATGAAGATTTAGATCAGAAGTAGGGGACTTTTTTTCCCCCATTAGGGATCATTTCAGTCATTTAAAGCCCTCCGAAGGCCACAATATGATAATGCGTGATGATATCTTTTTAGTATAGCTCAGCTGAGGTTTCCTTTGTTTTGAAGGACTGCATTGCAGGCCAGTTCAAATGCTCTCGAAGGCTGTCTCTAAATTCATTGCGGCAGTTTTATGAGTTGTCGCTTGAAGGAATAGCTGCGATTGTAGCTGTGGAAAGAAACTCAACTCCCGCACAGAAATCAATGGGAACGTTCCAAAGACGATCTGCTTCGTATGATCTTTTTCAAGGGCGAGACCAAAATTCTTGACCTTTTCCGGCTGAGCTTCACGAGGCGATCGGCTTACAGCCGTGACCCGGTGGCCGGTTGCATTTCCATAGCGGCGCACACGAATGAATGATCCAACAGCGACATTCATGCTAAGACAGCCTCCTCAAGTGTAACCCTTTCGGGGACAGCGGCTACTACGGTGGACAGCTTATCATGTTATCAGGTTACATGATGGCCGAAAGGGTTAAAATGGGGAGATCAGGGTTGTTTAAAAGAGGAATCAGTGTGATGCGTGCTCAACACCAATGGCAGGAAGTGCTTGAGCCGAGCTTTCCGGAAGGAGGATCAATCAATAGAGTTCTTACCATGTCAGCCGTATTGACTACTGACTTCGCATGGTTATTGGTGTGGCCAACGGAGAGGCGATGCTTCTTGTACTGGAAAGGGAGAGCGAGAAGAAACACATGAGTGCAAAACATCATCTTGGGGAAAATTCATTTCAAAATATTTAAATGTAAATTTATTACATTTGACAAATTTTAAACCGCAAAGGCTACAAATAGGGGGGGGGGGGGGACTGCCTCATTTCAGTGGGTTGGTAGTCTTTTTTTTTTCATACATATCTATATTTTATTTACTGATTTATACAGAGTATGAATGAGTTCAGAGCTTGAGAAATGCAGTCCACAAGTTTACATAACGAGGATCTTGAAAAAAATAAACATTAAATCGCAATATTGAGGGGGGGGGGGGGGGGATTGCCCTACATCATTAAGGTTTAGTTACACATTTAAATGTCCAGAAGAAAAAAAAATGAAGATGTGCATAAATAACCCACATTACAGTAACATCACCAACTTTAAATCAACAAAATTATGGGGAAATATTTGCTTCTAAGATCAAACAAAGCATCAGGAAGTGTCACGCCACATGCAAATCTCACAATACTCAGCATTA
The DNA here is from genome assembly GCF_054856545.1 of Hippocampus guttulatus. Taxonomy (NCBI): domain Eukaryota; kingdom Metazoa; phylum Chordata; class Actinopteri; order Syngnathiformes; family Syngnathidae; genus Hippocampus; species Hippocampus guttulatus. The sequence goes on along the minus strand of NC_141266.1, from coordinate 16,881,008 downwards.
ACTCTCAGTATGCATTTTCCTTTGGCTTTTATTGTGTTTTGCAAAGAAATAAAGTCTGATGATAACCACAATAACAGAAATTCAACTTCTTCTTGTTACTTTTTGTATGGCTTACCATTAAATGGTCATTGATCACCATCAACTCGATGTATTTGATCTCATCTTCCACACTTTGTGACATGTGCGGAGCCTGAAAAGAATTCCTGCGTTTATTAAAATGAACAAAATGCCATAGGAAGCCTCGCAACACCATATCAAGTCATTGTGATAAAACATAAAGTTTGTTCACCCCCCCCCCCAAAAAAAAGATGAGAGAAGCTCTCAGAGCATCTAAGAAACGATGACGCCGATGACGCACAATTTAATATTTCATGGAGAGGAAGAGGAGGAATGTGAAGGGCTGCTGAGTGGGGGGAAACTTTGTTCACAAACCTCAAATGAGAACAAAACAACACACACAAGTGGGACATTGACTAATTAGCAAAATTTGTTCATACCTGTCTCTTTCTCCTGTGGACAAGCCTTAAGCCAGGAAATTGGGCACTGGGAAAGGGCGACTTGAGAAGGTTACCTAAAGGAGGTCATTATTACCAGTGGTTTACAACTCAAATCAATTACTAATTTATTGACCAAGTTCCATCCTACCACTGAGGAGGTCATGAAGTCCATCTGGTCTTCCAGATTTGTATATCAAGTGGACATCACTCTGAAAGAGAGAAAATCAGAACAATTTTCATTTCTAATCCAAGCTAACTGGCAAGAGCTGAAATTCAAACTCCAAACCTCAGAACTGAGGTAGACGTGTTCACCACTAGGACACCTTGCTGTCATTTAACAAAAAAAAAAAAAATCTTCTCAGTGAAATCCCTTAACTCATTCACTCCCAATGACGTTTTTAAACGTCTTTTCAGACTTGCTCTAGAATTGGCTGGTACTGAATGAGTTAACTTTGGCCAAAACAACAACATAAGAAACAGAATCGCAAGCTTGAAGAGGAACAGCCTAGAAATAGCACTGATCAAAATAAACTGCTTTTGAGTCAAGGTGAATATTTACTTTTAAGTACACTAGTCTTTATACAGGACTCTGTTGCCCTTGAATCAATTTAACAACTTCAAATTGAGTCAATTTGGCGGAAGATAGGACTGTGTTTATCCCAAGTCTGTGCCATTTGTCCACGAATACACTGTTTTTATTGACTTCCATTTGAACTGAATCTTTGTATGTATTGTTGAGGCATCAAATGAATGCCCTTGTATCACCATAATATGCTCTGGTTCATATGTAAGAGTTTACTCAATCATTCAGTGAAGATTAAAACCACGGTTGACTTTACCTCTTTCCGTTTACACATTTTTATATTGTTTTGCCAACCTAGGAGGTTGAAAAAATATATGTACAAAGTACATCTGTTTTTACACATAGCGAGTAAATGTAAAAAGTTATGGAAAAAATAAATACTAAAGTCCAGACACTGTACTTGAGTATTTGTAGATAGGGTACAAACCTCCCGTTTATCAAACACAAATACAACTAATCAAAATGTCATAATTACAGTACATATTTGTATGAGAATATTTATCAGTGATGTGTTCCTCGAGCCGGTCCTTGGCCTCGGTCTTGGCCTCGAGGACCGGCTCGAGGACCGAAGGGTGGTCCTTGGTCCTCGGCCTTGGAGTCAAATCCTTGGCCTTAGCCTTGGGTTGCCGGTCATCGGATACAACGAGGGATTAGAGCCCCTAATCCTTCGTCCACAGGTACAAAATGGGCCAGAGGACCGCAAAAATCACAAAGAAATCAAACAAAATCCATCCAGGGAAACCCACGTTGATAACTTTGTCTGACGCTTTTAGAGGGGCGGGCTGTCACTGATAGTACAACGTGTAAAGAGCGACATCACAGTTAGTTTCAATCACGGTTCGTTCCGTTCGCGATCGGCAGTTTAAATAGCGTGTAAAGCCTTTCTGTAACAGTGGTGTCTTTTATTTAGTTATTTTTGCACAGTTGTCACGTTTGTGCGGTCGCACTAGAATGTTTGTTTGAACCAAGTAATTTGCGTTACAGCTGGAATCAATAATGTCGGCAGTTCACTTCCGGGTTTGGCCGTTGGGATTTGGAGTCCTTTTGCTCGATTCCAGTTATGTTTGCTGAATGCTTTCTCATGTTTGGAATAATGAATATTGATAATACATAGTTTAAAATCATGGTTGATTTAATTATTTTTTATTATTATTGTGAAGTTGAAGGTATTAAATTAATTAATGTAGTATTAGTGGAAGTGGTAATAATAGTAGTACTCAGAGAATGTTGAGAGATTCAGCCATCTCGTTACCTCTGCGTCCCGCGTCCGAGACGCATAATTTTCCCACGGGACGCACAGTTCCAAATAATGTGCGTTTTTGGGATGCAACGATATTTCTCAGTCAAAAAACAAATAAACAAACACAAAAAAAAACTACGACAAGCCTGAGGATTTCACGGTGACAATCATTACCGGTAGCGTGTCGTTTCCGTGGCGTTAAAATGACGCCACGGAAACAAACAACGTCTCTCCAAAACAAACAACGCTATCTGGCCTTTCCCCTGGATGGAAATACGCACGGAGTCTAGGGGCCCCCACCGCCCCCTCCTTCTCGGCCATGGACTGATAAACCGGGACTGTCTTCACGATGAGCAGACCTCGACGATGCAGCTATGACCTGCACACGCATACACATACATAACTGGACAACCACACGCGCATACACATCCTTGTTATCACCGTCTTCATCGCTCCGATTCTTTTCCCCCCGTGACGTGGATCGACATGCAGAGCGCTCGTGTGAATCCGTGCAGCTGGTCATTTCGGCCGGGTCACGGTTACCCCTCTCAACCCCCCCCCCCTCCCATTCATCCCCCCCTTATTACATGTTATGTCTTGTGACTTGTTGTAACTGTCATATGCTTATTTCTGTGCTAGGGTCTTTTTTTTTATCCTGGACTTAAATTATCCTCGGAAGAGGATAGTTCGAGCGTGGTTTTTTTTTTCCCTCTCCCTACCCAGCGTTTTTTCCTTTCTGAATTCTGATTGTAATTTCCCCATTGCGGGACAAATAAAGGATATCTTATCTTATCTTAACGGTACGGAAAAATATTTAACCATAAAAGTCACCGCACACGAGTTGACTGTGATCAACGCAATTTCACTGTGCCTGAATGTGTGTTTGTGGTGTGGTGTGTGAGTGTCTTTCTTCTAATTTACTTTCGTTTTGTTTTATTTTCAGTGTTGGGGTGGGGGGGGGGGTGCAACAGATAACGTTATGTGCGCATGCGGGTTGCTATTTTAGTCCGCAAACTGAGGAATCGCGCGGATGAAAGTTTGAGATGGCGGCGAAAAAAAAACTCACAAAAGTCTACTAATTACGACATTTAAGAAATGTGAATGCCAGTCTGATTTTTCGTATGAATCGTCCAAAGGGCGTATCACTAAACTCACCTGGAATGTATGCACAGAACAGAGAGCAAGATACGACGAGAGGCACGATTACGAGGCAAGTTGGTCATTAGATTTGTAGGCTAATCGTTATGAAAAATATTATGAAACAGTATTGGTTATTCTATAATTTACTGGTTGTAGCATGGTAACTTTATGAATAAAACCTTCGTCACAAGGTGTAGTAATGCTAATGTTAACTGTTGGTAGAACTCATGATGACGTGTGTCAAATTCTTTCGTCAAATTGATCGTAGATTACACATGCATCGTCTTGGGAAGAGGATGTAAAGCCACATCAATACTTACCCGTATTGATGATTACCAGTAAATTAATCTTTGCAGTGTGAAATTGGAAAAAATACTCTGATGATGCCACATGAGGACAACAGTTTTTGATCCATTTATTTTTTGGAATAAACCTGGAGTACACAGCTACTGATGTAATGTTCATTGTTAATGCATCGTTTTCAAACATTTACCCTTGAAGTATTATACTTTTGAGTGTCAGAATTCTTGATTATGAATATCAGTCAAAATAGAAAAATGGGTTCCCATAATGAACGTTTACGGAACCCAACATTAGTTACCATGGTTTCCCATTGGGTAATCCGACGGAACCGAAAAACAGTTACCATGAATTTCCGAAATCCTCAGGCCTGCTACTGAATTATTTAAATGTTTGCAGCATTTGTTTATAATTGTATGTATATGTTGTTGTTTGTGTTATTATCATATGCAATTGAATAAGTAGACCATTTCAGAATTCGAAATTTGGGACTCTCTCAATGCATAATGGGACTCACACTTTTCTGATCAGCGAGTCCTTGGGACTCGCTGCCGGTAAACTGTAAAATTATCACTGCAGAGATTACCGCTTTTTCTGCACTCAGTGATTGACTTCCATGCAAAGTCATTTCTCAACTTGTATTCCGTGCCATTTCATGCCTGCTGAGTGTTGATTTACTTCATATTAAGAAACTACTGCACTAAAACATTCATTTATAAATGTATATCATATGCTTTTTTGTTTTTCTCAGTATAAATAACACGTACCCTGACTGTTCTACTCTTTGAATAAAAACACTTCATTCAAGCGTTCGGGAGTGCAAGGGGTTATGATGGAGGGGTGTTGCAAATCATGAAGACCTGCCAAGTGGTATGATAGCATTGTTTTATACATGTCCTCGGCTAGGCCTCAGCTTCAAAATCAGTCGGAAAATTTCTCAAGTCCTTGGCTTTGGCCTTGCCTCGGAAAATTTTCCAAGTCCTTGGCCTAGGCCTTGGGTTGCCGGTCCTTGGACACAACACTGATATTTATATGCCATATATGCAAAAGATTCAAATGGAAATACAGGTAAGGTGATAACTGAGGTTTGGTTTGGTTTTTTGTATTTTAAATTTGCACATTTTACAAAAAAAGCAGTTTTTTTTCAACCAAATGCAACGGTGCATTGAATGAAAAAACAATAGTTTTATTTTTACAACATAAAAAAATAAAACTACGAAAATGAATTAAAATAAACAATTAAAATAGATGGCAGGAGGAACAAGAGTGTACAAAAATGTTTACAGATATTCAAGGATTTCCTAGCCTTTTGGTAAAGAGAAAACTTTATGTATCTCATGTACTGGTTGTACTCGTACTACGTTGCGGACGCCCTTTAGGTTGATGTCAAATGCCTGCAAGACAACATTGTGGGAAAACTGTCCTGCAAACCCTGATTACGCCTCTCATGCTAATGCTAGCTACTTCAACCGCACTCCGCGATCTGCTTTATTCTTAAAAATGAGCCAATGTGACATGCCACAACCTTAAACGTAACCACCAACAGGCTTCTTGAAAACAAGGTACGAGCCGAGTTGTTTTGTTGCGCCTTTTACTCTCGATCGCGACCGTCTTTAGCATCAGAGATGTTCAAACCAGTTGAAGATTCAACAGGTTTCTGCGCTGCTAACTTGGTAGCGTCACATTTTAGATAAGGAGGTCAAGAATTTCAAATGAAGTCACTTTATTTAGTCGAAGTAGTTTGTTTTATAATTTAATACTGTTTGAATATAACTGCGCCCCGGAAAGTTAATTAACCGAAAAAAAAATTAAACTACGAAGAGAAGGCCCCACTTTCTTTTTTTTTGTGTGCTGATATTCAACCAATCAACCTATTACAAAGTGAGATAAATCAATTTGAAATGAACTTTGATCAAATAATTTTATGAAAAAAGGGGTCATTTTATGCAAAAAAATATTACAGGGCCCAGGCCATACTTTACCTAGAAAATGAAAAGCAAGTTCAAACATTCAGCATTGCTTTAAATGTATGATAACAGATATGGTTCTATGGGTATTCTATTGTGCTTTGTTCAGTTGGTCCTAGTGCACTTTCCCAGTCGCCTCCACCACAGAGTCCTCGTTACTGTTTGCTAATGAAATGAGAGCATTGTCTCAGGGGGGGTTGATATTGGGTCAATTACACTGCAGTAAATAGGAATACAAGAAGGGGGCACAAAGTTAGGTCAGCCTGTGGCTTACTTCATTAAAGTGTTATTTTCCCATCAGGTAATATAGCGCGAAGCAATGAGTTGATTTGATGAATTGATTCAAGTTTATTTCTCTGGAGTTTATTTAACAGCGTGTCCAACTGACATATGCACTGCTTCCACAAACGATGTGGCTGGAAATAGAGTGTTTAACAAAAGCACAATCAGTGTTGCCATGTTTTTTACTGTTCTGACCACTCTCAAGTATTTTTTTAAAAAAAAGTGACTTCCCACAAATTAACAAACAACAGATACAGAATCAGAATCATATGACTTCAACTGACACTTTTTCTTTGGCTGCAGCACCTCCCAACACCAACCACAATGTCATGCCGCGACATTCATGCCACCAATGCCTTTGCCTTCATCATCGCCTTTGTGTCTGTGGCCGGCTTGGCCGTGGCAGCGTTAGTCCCTCAGTGGCGCGTAACCCGACTGGTCACCTTCAATCGCAACGCCAAGAACATCAGCGTATACGACGGGCTGTGGACCAAGTGCGTCAAGCAGGATGGCTACTCGGGATGCTACTATTATGATGCAGAGGTACGTCAGTCAGGTCCTGTCTGGAGCCTCTTTTACACAGTGTTAAAATTAGGGATGGACCAGTACCGATATCAGCCTTATTTTTCGATATCAGATCTCCTGGAGGCTCCGATACCAGCCACCAATACTTAAGGAAAAGAACATCTGACATTGAGTTTTTCGGTAGTAGTTGGCGCTAAACTGCGGCCGTCTGTTCACAATGTTTTGTTAATGCGTTGAATGAAATTTTATTTAGCCAAAGTACTACAAAAATCAATGAATATTCACTAAGTGGTGAATACTCGTACTGGCATCGAACATCGCTCTAAAATGTTCATCTTTTTCATGTTCTGATCACCCGTAGATGTCAAGACTTGTTTCATACAATGCTGCCCGAGCAAGGTGGTAGGTAGCAAGGTTGTAAATCCATCAACCAAAGTTCTCAATTGGCGCCAATGATCTCATGTTTGCAGTGGTACTCCAAAGTGGACCAGCTGGACCTGAGGCTGCTGCAGTTCTGCGTGCCGGCGGCTCTGGCCTTCGGCTCTCTGGCCCTGCTGCTGTGCATGGCCGGCATGTGTAAAACCTGCTGCTGCTCCGACAAGCCCGATCCGGACATCAAGAGCATCCGCTTCTTGGTGAACAGCGCCGGCTGCCACCTGGTGGCGGGCGCTTTTCTCTTCCTGGGCGGCGGCGTTGCCATCGCGCCCTCCGTGTGGTTCCTGTTCGGAACCAAGGAGCTCAACAAGAGATACGACGACATATTCTCGGACGGCTTTGCTCCGTACGTGTCCATAGGCTGCTCCGGGGGGCTCATGCTGGCCGCCCTGCTCATGTTCATGTGGTACTGCATGTGTAAGAAGTTGCCCTCGCCGTTCTGGTTGCCCCTTTCCTCTATGTCCGCCTCCGCGTCCACCCAGCCGCTCACGGCCAACGGATTCCCGCCGTCGCCGCTGTATGCTCCCCAAGCCTTGCCGCCTCAGGCCTATCCTCCCACGGTGATCGACGCGCAGCAATACGTGCCCGCGCAGGGCTACGTTCAAAGCGTGGCTGCCCCTGCACCGGCGCAAGTGTACATGTCTCAGTTTTCTGCTCCTGACGGTTACGGCTCGGAGGTGGGAGGAACCCAGGCCTACAGCTACGCACCTTCGCATAGCTACGCGCCATCTCAGACCTACGCGCCGTCACAGAGTTACGCAGCCAGCTACGCCGGCCGCCGCTATTCCACCCGCTCCCGGATGTCCGCCATTGAGATTGACATTCCCGTGGTGACACAGTAAGCAAAGTCCTTGCAGATCAAATTCATATTATTTCTCTTTGTTGCCCTCAAATGAATATTATTACTCTCTAAGCGGCTGATTGAATTCCCGATCATTGAAGTGAGCGCCTGTGGAGGGGTCTGGATCTATTTCATATGAAGGAAAATGACCATGAAGTCGCGGACCACACACTTGTGCGACTCCAAACTAGGGCTGAATTATTTTTAAAAAAAAGAATCCGGTTGCAATGTTGTTTTTTTTCTCCACAATATTGCAATTGTGATTTAATATGCGATATTTTTTTTCCCAAGATTGTCTTTCAAGACAAGCAATAAATTAATCTGTATTGCAATAAGCAATGTCATCTCGCTTAAACATAAATGTTTGGGTTTTCCAGACAAATTTGGCATGAACATAATTCAGTCGATTATAATTCAGATTACAACAATCATGCAAACAAATTTATGGCTTTCTCACTTCGTTTTTTCATGTCTTATGAAGCAATGATATTTAAACGTCTGGACTGGACTTATTTAGCACCTCAGCAATATACACCTGTAAAAACATACAGTAAAGTCAGCTGACCAAAATGAAGTAGATGACTCCCCCGACCCCAAAATTGCAGTCCTGGGGATTTGAAAATGGCATACTACTACATCACAATGTCATTGTGAATTTGATTAATTGTTCAGCCCTGTTATGCCAAAATACATCCCCCGCTACTGGCCAGGAATGATTCGTGTGTGCCTATAAGCTAATACCACACAGGATAGCAACTGCCAACTATTAAGTGGCTTCCTGGTAAAGCGTGACACCCAAAATTACAATTTGGAGTTCAAACAAAATTTTCGAGAAAATACAGTGGGAACATGACTTTGGATTTTTTTTCCCCCAGATAAGGCATTTTTGCTTTGGCTTCTGAGCAAAAAAAAAAAAAAACTAAACTAAATGTGATACAAAACCTAAAAGTCAAAAAATTTTGAATTCAAACCACCATCATGTGACGTTATGCAGATTTTGTAAGACTTGTGCTTACTTAGCATGAAATGGATTACGATGAATTAAATGGCATTTTCTTTGGCTCGGGACCAGCCGTGACTCAGTATGTTGCTACCTCGGCAGCTCAACAAACAACTTCATGTTGCCATTATCTCTGTTATGTGTCTTTTTTTTTTTTTTTACACTTGTATAACATGAATGTTACTGAAACATTTTCACAGAATGGACGGTTTTTGACCTTGGAGGTACCACAATTTGTCAGGAGTCTATGGAAGAGGCAGACATTTCCCTCCCCTTTTACACTGGATGCCAATTGTTTCTACTGTTACTGTACATTGAATGTTGAAGAATCACTTCAGGAGGAAGGTGCTCGTCATCACTACTCAAATACTTCAGACGGACTTAAGTGTTTGCGACATAAATCGCTGTTCAATGTGATGTTGGAGAGCAATGCACTAATCCTGAGTACTAACGTTGAGTACATACTGTGCCAGTTTACACCTTTGATCCTTTTTTTTTTCGTGATGTGTTAACTTACTGGATGAAAGCTAATTGCAACGTCCAAATGTATGAAAAGATACTGTATGGAAGTAGCTGTTTGACTTACAATGTAGCAGCGGTAGAACTTAATGAAGTTTGAAACATTCCTAAACCGATTTTGTCTTTGTATTCCTTTGTATCGTGACTATATGAGCACATGATAGCATTTTTCTCTGTCATTTTTATTTTGTGATACACTGAAGTCAACGAAAAATGTTTTTCTATTTTTTTCCCCTTATTAAACACAAACTGTTCTTGTGATTGTATGGCGTCTGTACTTTCATTCCACACAATCTAATTTATAGATTGATTTGTAAACGGCGAGGGGGTTGTATTTAATCCCACTCCTAAAATAGCTGGTAGCCTTGCTGGCCACAACATTAGGTACACCTGGCCGTATGATCCAAAAGAGCTGAAAATGTTCCTTCCTGTGGTTGGACTTTGCAGCGGTGTAGAACTGCACCGCGTCATACTGACAGCCGTTTGTTTCTAATTTGGTTACCGTGAGGGGACAGATGATTGGAAACGCTCAATAAAATGCAGTGCAGATTACAACATGTGTCACTTAAAAGTAAACAAAACGTCATCTTGAATAGTTTTCTTTTGACTACTCGGGCCTCCCTAATCAATTGTCCAGTGGATGTACATGACTGTCAATCAAACATTGTTTTGCCCTCATGAGCTGACAATAATGAAGTCCCCGATGTTCGGCCTGCTCTCTGATCTGATAAGAATCAATCTCCGTACAACAATCTCGAGGGAGAGCAACACCAGGCGATTAAGCGCTTACTTAAAATGCAGCTTTGAGCTCCCTGGTGTTTCGTCTCCTCTTTGAAGTAAAGTGAGCATGTTAAATGAAGCAGCCGGCAGCTTAAAGCACTGGCGTGTGCCCCTTTGATTTTACTTTTTTTTTTTAATGTTCGCCTACTTCACTGGCTGATAATTAATAAGCGATTTGACAAAGAAGTGCAGCACCTGCATTACTGCTGACTGACCACTGTCTTCTTTGTTTCGGCCTTACCAAAGCACATACGCAGCCTCCGCACTCTGCGGGGTGTGTGCAAATGGATGGGGATTAAGGCTCAAAACACAGATGGCTTTTCATATGTTGTTAGGCTACAAAGAAACGAGGAGAGCTCCGGGGGGGCGGGGCCGGGGTTGCCACGGGAGACGGCATCTCGCTGAAGATGCAGACTGCTGGCTGGCTGGCTGGCTCATGAATATAATGCAACGAGGTGTAACATGCTGTCTCTGTGTGTGTGCACGCACCACAGGAGACCTCCCCCCCAATCTTATCATCCAATAAAAAAAAAAGAAAAAAAACCACTTGGCACCTCAAGCAAGCACCCTCGAGCCGCAACCTGCCACCATCAACCCCCACCCCTCCGAAATCCACCAAAGCACCAGCATATGAAATAAATCATCATCCCCCACATCCAGTCTGCTTTCTCCACACTCAGTTCAACACACAGTGAACATCTTTTTTTATCACATTCAAATGTAACGTTTCAATATAGCAAGTAATAGTTGGCTACTCACAAGAAAAATGGAATCCATTTGAATTTGCCAAATAGTGACTTTGTGCGTACTTATGGAGTAAACATCAAGAACAAGAGCGCAACCGTAAAATTTGTCCAGTGTACATCGATTAGTCACATGCAGTAACCCAAACAAAAAAGGCACTCGTATAAAAGTTTCTCTTTCTTCCTCCTCACAGCAATTTTCCCTTCACAAAAATGACTTGAAGGATTGTCATATCGCAGAAACTTGAACGAAAACACCGATCGAAAAGTTTCTACCATTCTCATCACTTTGGCTATTTCAGCTGACCAGCTGCAATGTTTTGCTCCAATGTTCTCCGAGGCGCAGTTGCAGCGTTGTCAAAAAAAAGCAAACAAACAACAACAACAAAACAAACATATGGTATTTTGTGCTCTTCAGCATCTTCCCTCAAAGTGTGCACATCACACTATACGGCCACCCGACGGAGCACTTGGCAATGTGCACCTGCTCCTTACCCGCTGGCTAATGTGCTTTCATGGTACGCGAGCATGTTGACGTCCGATGCTGGAAAATTCAACATATAAAGTGGCACCAGCAACCTTTTGTGGATGTGCTAACGTTACTGCCCTGGCGGTAGAGGAAGAGGGCGGGGGGCGGGGAAGGGCAGATGAATTTCCCATATGGCCGACATACGCCTCCTCCTGCTGTGATTTATAATTCGACTTTAAAGCACCTCACGACCGTCAAGTTGGCGGCGCGCCGCCGACTCACAGCTTCCACATTCGCCGATGATACAGAAGATGTGTAACTCGAAAGACGTGAAGAGAATGGCGCTTTAGAAGATTTTAGAGCGGATATGTGGAAACTAAAACAGGTCCCGGGAGGGCCTGGGTGCATTTCTAAAAACAAATCTAACCTCAAAGGAACCGGTTCTCTCATTAACTAATTAGCTACTTCAGTCACTGTGGTATCAATCCACCCCGCGGAACTAGAATGGTACCACACATCTGTTCGTCGTCCTCCATGAAAAAGAAATCTGTCAACCACCAACACAAGACTTGGGCAGTTTTCACAGCCGCCCCATTTACGCTCACCGACTGTCCAACGGCTGTATATGAGTCCCGACTACATTTCAATAATGGCCGAACGTCGACATGATGTCACATTCATCGGTGAGAACAGGATCGGGGCAAGTAAACTTTTTGTCCTCACCTGTGAGGAACATTTCCATGTGCTGATGTGACTTGGAGCAAAGCCGCGATCAAAAACAATACAGTCATCGTAACAATGGGCAGCGAGTTACATATTTGGGGGGGGGGGTATTTAGTGTGCGAGGCGTGCACTTCGTCGCCAATCTGGTCTGACATATTTTGCAAATGGATCTCTATGTAATTCACATACCTGTCAACTTGTACGTTTTCCCCGTACGTTATACGTTTTTTTTAATCATTTCAAATCATGTACGGCGTATTACAACTTTTATACGGGCGAAAAAAAAACAATTGTGAACCGATCTCACAAAGACCATTTTGGCTCAAATCCAGATCGTCTCACCTGCTGGTAGCCAACAACAATGCCGTCGTCGATCGCTACTATTGTCACGGCAAACCAGCAAAAATAATCCTCAATCATATTATTTTTTTTATCATCGCTGCGTACGATCGGATTGATAAAGCATGATGTGCGCATGCGCGGTAAGACGTTTTACGGGCTTTTGTTGCTTTGTAAGGGGAATCGTAATCATTTATAAGGGCAGCTGTTAGCCGAGGTCGACAGGTATGAAATTCACATCTCGTGAAAAATCCGAAAATTAGGCCCACCCTTAGACTTGACCGAATCACACTTCTTTGGTGGTTCCGCACGTATTTGATGAACTGTGTCCCAATATTTATGCTGAACTGTGTCCTTTATGTCTGAATTTTGGCGGGGCTTAGAACGGATTAGGGCATTTACATGGAAAACGCGTGTCTACTTACAAAATGTTTGAGTTAAGAAATTTCTTCCAGAACCGATTAATTTCTTAAGTAGAGGTACCACTGTATACTCAGATTCATCTCCGCTTGGCCTTCCACCGTGTTTCATTTGCAGCCTTTATTCTCCGACCTTGAGCGTTTGGTGGCCCAGCCATTAAATCTGTCATATGAGCCGAGTATGGATGGAAGCATAAACCAAAGTCCTTTACCTCTTTTATCTCATCTCCTTTTTGCTTATTAACAGTAGAAACACACTTACATCTCCTGGACATTTTAATTAGTGCGGACACACACACACACACACACGCACACTATTTGAGTATTAGGGTGTCTCGGGGCAATCTCAGATCCATCCTCTCCTTTCGACCATAATGCCTTTAATCGTTATTATCTAATTAGCAGAAGGCTTCTTTGTAACTGAGCACATTGCTTTGTCCAGAGTTTGCTGAAAAATTGCCAATGGCCCCCATATGGCTGGGGTGTGTGTGCAAGTGACTTTTTGTCTGGTGATCCTCTCCAGACAATCGTTGACCCCTGTTTCAATCCCATAATCCCATTCAATCTCCCATCCCAGGGCCTATATTATTCATCATCGTGGGTGTGAAGGGATGACAACACTTACTTTGTTGCCGCCGCCCTCTCCTCCAGGTTCAATCAGATACGTGTGGTTGCCATCGAAGAACATCCCACTGAAACAGAGTGAAGGGAGACACACGTGTGAACACAAATGTAGCGATGGTTGTATTCATCATTTCAAAAGGATGGAGGATTGTCGTTTCATTCTGTGTTGGCAATTTGAGTAATTGTTTCTATACTTTCGAGGAATGCACAAGCCTGTACTTTCATTTGTCAAATATAACCACTCTGACACTGATTACAGTCGATATGAAAAGTCTACATAGACATGTTCAAATCACGGGTTTTTGTGAGATAAAAAAAAGAAAAAGAAAAAAGAACTTTTTGCACCAATAATCTGTATCATGCTGGAAGTCCAAGGCCTGTTTTTTCTTCAGCGAGACCTGGAGGGAATTATGAACAGTTTGAAAAAGCAGTCATTGTTCGCGCAAAATGTTCAGGCTTCTGCTAGAATGACAGGGGGAAAAAAATGCCAGTAAAAGGCCACCTGAACAGCTGAACTTTATTTGTGGCGCCCTAGAGGCACTTGAAATGATGGCAGATGAATGCCGTTCAACATGACCTTGAGTGTGATTGGTTGATTTTCAACACAACCGCATTTCAGTTCTAAGCGGGTATGCACACTTGTGCAGCCTCATTATCTCAGTTTGAGATTTTTACCTCTTTTCTCGAACAACTAGAAGAAAAAGATGAGGTAGGCTGTTGCCCCCCCCCCCGCCCCCCAACATTTATCTATCTATACATTAGGGCCTGACCTAGATGGATTTTTTTATGCTGATGGCGATTCTGATATTTGGCAAAATAAAACTCAGATAACCGATTAATGAATAAAAAATGTCTGTTCCCTTAACGCTTCCAACAATAGAGATATGAATTACAAGCAGAACATTCGATTGTTGGACAATACTTTATCCCTTGGTAATTGTTTAACTTTATAACAGAGAGAAAATATGGCTTTTTTTTTGTGGGGAAGGTGTTTGAATGTCATTATCTTTGTCTTATGTGTAAAAAAAAAAAAAAAAAAAAAATCTGTATAAATGAGCAAAAAACCCCCCCAACATTTTTTCTTCATCGATTAATCAGTCGGTATGTGACATGTCATAATATAGGACATATCTTGACATACATTGCACTGGTTCTTGTATTTGAACACATAAAGGTAAGGTAAGCTAGCACTGTTGGCGTTCAGTGACTCCGAAAGTCATTGAACTCAAACGCTTGACTGTCCTCAAATAATTGACGTAGGCTATGGTATCGAACGCACATGTAGAGTACGGGCACGTCACTGAAATGAGCACTCCTTTTAATAAGTCAGAGATCAATTTCTCATGGAGCAGCTGTGTGAAGGTCTTTGCCATCGACGTAAGCCCACGAGCACCTGAAGTGACCGCGCCACATCCGTTAATTAACTTTATCTCCAGCTTTTAGGAGATTGGCTCTGTCAGGAAGGGTGAACTCCTGCCCGCAATTCATCTCTTTTTCTCCGGACTTTGAATCCTCAATATGTAGAAAAGAGAAGTCAAAACGATCTTTAGTCAGTTATCCATGGTGAAAATTCACTCATCTGAAAAAGGAACCAAAAGTGTCCGCGGTGACTGAAATTTTGGTGCTTCGGCATTCAGAATATTTTGCATCCATTTGGCTAACAGAATACTTCAATTCGTTCATTGTAAGACTTATATAAGAAATTCACTCTATTCGCATAAAGCGCGATTAACATTATTTATTTATTTATTCAAATCAAGAACAACGATGAAACTCAAGAAGAATAACGAAACTCTCGATCAGGATATCAAACATGACATCTGCAGGATGAAATCGGACAAAAAGAAAAAGTCACTTCAATCAAATTTAACGCCTTTCCATCACTGAATGTCAGCTCAAGTGGTTGATATGGATTCAGTAATATCTGACGATATTTTAAGAGATGTTCCCAATATAAATTTGCGTATCCTAAATCACAGGTGTCAAACTCAAGGCCCGGGGGCCAGATCTGGCCCACCACATCATTTTATGTGGCCCGCAAAAGCAAATCAACTTCCATGATGCTTACTAAAAATTGTACCAAAATTTCAAATTCTCATATGTAACAAATAAGCGCGATATTGTCAGCTATTTTTCTTGTGACCAAACCTCTCATTACAGTAACTTACACAACAATTGAATAAACCGTTATTCTTGACGCCTTTTCTCTGATTTCAGTCAGAACGGCCCTCCAAATGAAACGGTAATTAAAATGTGGCCCGCTACAAAAATAAGTTTGACATTCCAGTACTAAATCAAAAACTATGACTCGACTTTTATCAAACTGAAATGTGATACTTTTTAAGGATCTTTAAAGCACACCCAGGACAACGTTGACGCGGCATAAATTACACACACAGAAAAGTGATGCAGGCCAAGTTATGGAAACCAAATATTTGACTCATTGCCAAAACTGCCTCGTAGTGACTGGCAATTGTGGGACAGATTGAATAAAATGTACTCGAAGCACCCGGTTCCTATTTGAGCCTTGGAAACAGGATAAAAAGTAACCCAGTGGCTCTGCAGACTAACTTTGGCAACTTGCATGCTTGAAAAAAAAAAAGATGAGACCATGAACATTTTTTTAGCAATAATTTGGACAATTTGAAATCTTTCATTCCTTTTCAAGGCTGCTTTTGTGCATGCGGGTACAGTAAAGCGAGGAATACGACATGATATTCATTCCCATCTATGCGTTACATGTATTGGCGTTCTGAAAAAACAAACCCGAGCCATTGGTGAACGATCATCTGACAGGACGGCTGACGATAGGAGCATTAGCCGTCCATATGCGGTTAAGAGCTATAATTGCAGTGTAGGTTTAAGTTTCTGTTGCTTGTGCGTGCGTGCCTAAAACACACAGAGAGGGGAGAGCAGGATGTATATAATGGAAAATACCTGACGCGGCTTCTGGGAAGTGCTCTCTCTGCAATGGCTGATATTGCTGTGCAGCCTCCGCTCGGACGCACGCATGCACGCACGCACGCACGCACAAATCCAAATTTACTTGGGTGAGATAATGCCATCGAATAATGCAAATGTTGTTAAAAAGCCGAAGCTTGATTGGGCTTGCTCAGCATTTGCATACATCACGATTAGAAGATTTTTCTTGCCAACATTGATGAGCTGACACGCCAATGCATAGTTGTTCCAAAAAAAAAAAAAAAGATGCACGGATGCGGATGATTTCATTAGCTGCACAGAGATAGAGTTTACATTCTATATTGCATATGCATATGGTGAATACCCAAATACATCATCCGTATCATGTTGATTATTGTATTTAGTGTTGAGTCATTCAATTCGACAGTGTCCAGACGCGACATGTAAACATGAATTAAAATGCACCTTGCAAGACGACATACCCACACACTTGTAATGAATCACACCTAGCATATGAATATTTTTGTGCTGCATATTTATACACTCATCCGGGTTACCCTTGAAACCACAGCACCGGCCTCGAATGTTTATTGTAAACACCTCCAAAAAAAAAAAACCTACAAAAATATGTCGCTGCAACTGGCGACGACATGTGGTCTTATTACCGATGATAGACCTTTCTGCTAATATTCATAATACTTCTGTGATTGATTCCCTTCATAAAAACAGAGCCGGAGCCTATCCCAGCTGTCTTCGGGCAGTAGGCGGGGGACACCCTGAACTGGTTGCCAGCCAATCGCACGGCACACAGAAGCGAACAACCATTCGCGCTCACACTCACACCGAGGGACAATTTAGATTGTTCAATCAGCCTGCCATGCATGTTTTTGGAATGTGGGAGGAAACCGGAATACCCGGAGAAAACCCACGCAGGCCCGGGGAGAACATGCAAACTCCACACAGAAAGGCCGGAGCCGAGATCAAACCCACGACCTCTGCACTGTGAGGTCAATGCGCTAACCACTCGACTACCAGGGCGCCCACATGATAAAAAGGATTTGCGAACAAAAATGTTTGATACCTTAGTCCAAGTCACCCGATTTTGAATCTCTGCCAATATCGAGTCCCGATCAAAGACCTCGAGCAATGCATCCGAAATGTCTTAATCTTTTCATAAATGCATCCCTACTTCAAACAAAGTCTTACTTGACAACATTGTCAAAAATGTTCATTTTGAATGCACATTTGTTTCGGCCTATATCACGACGATATCGGTTCCAAACTGCAGCATCACAGAATTACCGCATTACATACAACATAGTTACTCCCTCATAAAGGGTACTGAACAGAGATGGTTTGTACTACCTATCTGATTTCAAATGTTAAAACAAAACAGAAGCCGGCTAAATTGAATCAGCATCGATGTCGTTGCTAGATAGGGATGTGACTCAGCATGCATACTCACTTACGCATGTGTATTAGAAGTACTTACTGTAGTCCGTGACAAGTAGAAAGGGCTGCGAAGGAGCGAGGAATGTTTCTGACTTTCCCTTGGTAGTAGCAGTGCTCTCCTCCCTGTAAACACACACAGGATTATGCATTGGCTTACATTCAAAAACGTCTCCTATCAACAAGGCCTTCTCTACTGGCCTAAACAAAATCAGAAGATTCAAATTTTTGGTTCATGAAATTGGATTCATTGTTTTAGACAAGCAAACAAATATGCAGTATTACTGAGTGAAAGAATATAAATGAATCACTGCAATCATTTTGGGGGAAGCCGGCAAGCGAAAAGCCATATTTGGTAATTCGATTTAACTTACCTTGAGTGAATGGCAACGCGATGTTTCTGCCCACACGGCAGAACATTGCGTTTAAAACTTGGACAACAGAGCCCAAAACACAGTGTGCTGAAATACCGAGACGCACCGAAATGCAAAGTTGAAAGGAGTTTTGTCACAGGTGGCGTGGCATGACTCCTTCTTGTGACTGACTTCAAGTCAGCTTTAGATCAGGGGTTACCGCCCTTTTTGAAACCGAGAGCTATTTCTTGGGTGCTGATGATCGCAAAAGGGAGACCAGTTTGATACACAACTCAGAAAATAAATGTACACACAATTACGTTACTATTGCCCCTTTCATGCACCCTGTAACCCGATACCATGATAAGATGTCCACTGTAGTAACCGCTGTCCCTGAAACGGTTAATGACTGATCATTTTCATCAGTGTGACGACACTGATCATGTTAACGATTTTTGCAAAGAAGAATAATCGGCATTGAGTTCACTACATTCTTCAATTGATCTCTTTGACAACATTGTCACAATGTCCCATCACTGGTGAGGTCTTTCTGGGGGTATTTGTGTCCCGCAGACACAATGTTGGGGACCTCTGCCTTAGATCATTCAGAAGCTCCAAAATTGCATCGCAGAATAAATGATACGTCGTGACAATTTTTGTTTCTGGCATTTCAAAAATGTTTACACAAGCAGAAACGTTCTCTCAATGGCAGTGCCACGTGTGCCTTTCAAACACGCAAGATCAGACATTGCACATCTCTGGTGATTTTATTTTCTGATGGTTTTGTCACGTTATCAGGGAAATGAACTTCTCCAGACCGTGTACGTGGCACAGTGCGATTACGGTGCATTTTTTTGTCGCATGAATGTGTGACCCGGTGCGCTACTTCAGCACATCTTCTCCCTCTTTACTTCCAAGCTCTCTGTCTGCGTGCGACTTCTCTTGCCCCTTGCAAGTAAACGCATTCATTTTCCAAAGATGTAAGTGTACATGGTCTAAGTGCTCGGTGGGGGCTAACTCTTCCCGCTTGTTTCCCTGCTGCCAAACAGCCATTAGAAAGTCAGGAAGCCTCACTCCCCCCAAGGAAACTCAGCTTTTATCAGGATCAATTACCGCCGTGATGCAGCGCATAGCGACGCACCGCACCGCAATACGCCCGCCTGGTTACGCCGTTAAAAGCATGCCGGACATGCTTGGACATTCAAGCTGAGTTGCGCAACATCGCATTCCCCAGCAGTGGCTGGTGACTGCGCTGCTGCAAGGATGCTGCAGTCCTTCAGTGATTCTCATTTCCTTCCATCTAAAGACTATTTACAGCTATTCAAAGCAGTGCGCGCACACACACACACACACACACACACACACATGTGTGCGGCATCCTGGAGACATAGCGATAGCAAAATGTCAAATATGACCTTTTCATTGCTTTGACGTTTAGCTGCAGGGTAAACACAGGTCTTAAATACAATTGATTATGGCCCTGTTCCATTTGGGTGGGGCGAGGGCTAATAATGTCCACACTGGCGCTACCCAAGGATTGTGACACGCTTGATAGAATGCGTCCATACCTTCTGGTTTCATCTTGTACTTATTTTCAGCCGGATAAAATGAACCCTTATGAAACACAACGTGCATTTCATTGGTTACTGTGTTCTTATTTGGTAACACATTGGAAAACGTTACACATTAGGGCCACTGACGTAAAAAAAAAAAAAAAAAGTACATTATAACAAATGAACTCAAAGTAGAAAAAAATATCCATAAAATGAATCGAAGAAATACTCCAAGTGTAATATCAATTCAACTTAAAATGGCAGCGGTAACATGCGAACGAAAGAATGCAGACATCTGAGGCCGTGGTCAATGCCTTTCTCGACAAACTGACAATATATCATGATCAGATAATTGCGTTAAAATGTGTTCGCCCTTTCAGGGACAACCGTCACGACAGTGGACAGGTTATCATTCTTGGTGCATGAAAGGGTTAAAAACACATCCGGTTGATGATGACAATGAGGAAGGGAAGGTGTTCACACACACACACACGCACGCACACACGCACGCACGCACACTGTTGTAAGTGTTCACACACTAATGATGGTGTTGTGTCCAAACTGACAGTAGAAGAAGAAAAAGAACAATTTGCAGAATCTTACAGCAGTGACGACCGGCTTCCCTTTCGCTGACAAATGCTTTTCCACATACTCTGAAGACAGCAGATCACTGGAAGAGAGAAGACAGAGGGGAGGAAAAAATCGTCAGATAATGTCGTGTAAATGTGTGACTTTCATTCAAGTGTCACTCCGTTGTGCGCGTGGTCTTATATTTCATGGAATGATCGTTTTCTGTCGGAGTGTTTCAAAGCATCAGCTCGGCTAATTATGACCACCGAGAAGGGATGAAGCTATTTCTAGACCGCAAACAGAAAGATGTCCCTTTGAGACAAAACGTATGTCTGCAAGTGTGTGCGTGGTTAAACAGTGCACTAAAGATAAGATAAGATAAGATAACCTTTATTTGTCCCACACTGGGAAAATTTGCAGTCTACAGCAGCAAAATTGGGTCGGCTAAATTAGCAATAGCATAGAAAACAGCATAAGGTGGCTGTGCTATTTACAATGGTTACAGGTTTTCACGTATGTTTGTATGTGTAAAGGACGAATAGAGGTTGCAGTCAAGAAAATAAAAAGAAAAAAATGGTAACACTGGCCGAAAAGAAGAGTAAATAAAGTAAGTGTGTGTGTGTGTGTTTGTGTCAGCAAGTATCCCAAAGAAAATACACACCACACCAACTCAACCCGAGAAAAAAGACGTCTTGCGGGAATGAACAGGCTGCAGAGGCAAAGTATAAAAACCAAACGGCAAAACAAAATTTCTGAATCAAATGTAAAAATGACAACTGGAGTGAAAGAGCCTCCAGAAACTAGCGTGTGTTAAATGGACAAAGAACAGCGAGGATTAATAAGAGCCTCCAAAGTCAGAAGTTGTACAATTTGGACGTCAACCTAATCCGATTTTGAAAAAACTTAAAATTCACATGAGGCTTCATCTCAAGGAGCCTCCAAAGGCTTTTTTGTTTGGCTTTGTAATTGTGATGGCAGAAGAAAAAAAGTGTGACGATAAAAAAGTTAAAACTCTAAAATGTCCTTTTTTCCGAAATATTTGGGCAACTAAACTTTTTTTTAAAATTCCATTTAACACAATCAAACAAAATAACATTTATTTTTTTGGCGCAGGGGAAACACATATGATGTAAAATTTAAATCTTGAAATAAATGTTGAATATCTTTCTTTTTAATTCTTCTTAGTAAGTCACAGTGTCCCATCATAGGTGAGCTATTTTTAGCACAAACCCATGGGCTACCCATGTTGTGCTTGGAGCTAAGTAGCACCCCCTGGCACATTGATCAGCACAAAAAGGCCTTTGTGTTTGCAGGGTCTCTCTTGTCTTGCTCCCTCTCTTCTGCTCCATGTGTGTAACTGCTCAGCCCTCCCCACTCTGCTGCCAAGGAGGAGGGAAAAAAAAACCTTAAATTGAGGCAAATAACAACAAAGAGGCCGCTCCAACTTGGTCATGGTCAAACAAATCAATGATCAGCCCATGCTTACTCACAGGTACCCTTCTTTTGCTGGACTTAGGATAAAATTGCACATTTTTGTTCCCCTGATTTCTCGCGTTAATCGTTTTTCTTCACTTATATATTTTTTAAAAAAACATCAACGTCCAAATAGATACTGTAATTACAAAAAAATTATAATCTTTTTCTCGACAATGTGAAAATACTGTAAGTGCTTTTTCTTGGAAAAAGTATCTCTTTTTATCTCTCAAATAACATATGTAAATCCAATCATAAATTAACATGTTACTTTGAACTTAAGAAGCATTGAATTAAAATTAATTGATTTAAAAAAATCACATACAAAAGCCAAAGAAAAAGCAAAACGTTGTTGAGTTATCGTTTAGCTAATGACTGAGGTGTTGGCTGACGTCACACCTAAAATTGAGCTTGACTTCAGAGGACTGTTTTTCCAGAGAACCGTGGTTGAACTCCAAACCGTACCACTTCGGGGACATTTGACCAAGACGTTAAAATTTCCTCTGGAATCATCTCAAATCAAGTTGTTTTTGTCAAATCTTCATCAAAAAACAAGTCCGAGAACAAGCTGCGCTGGCCAAAGGGATCAGCGCTAAAGTGTTTCACTCCTTTCCTGCCTCACAACAGCCTGCAGACCTGCACAGGAAATAAGACTCCTCTGGAAGACTAATGGCCACTCCGGTGTGCTCGGGTAATAAAAGCACGGAGAGGCGGGAGATAAAATGGAAAAATGGAGGAATGGCCATCATGGGGGGAATAAAGAGGCAAGCAAAGCTAACGAGAGGGAGGTGTCAACGCAGAGCTCGGGGGCTCTGACCGCTATCCCATCATGCAGCGCTCCAAGGTCTTTCATGAAAAAAAAAAAAAAAACATGCGCCATCACAACTGTCATAAGAGCCACAGAGATCATTTGATAGCCTCCGATTGTGCATCATTGCTCATCTCGAACGCCGGACAACACGTTAAAGCTGCGATGGGATGACAGGAGCAAAGTTAGGCGCGTGTACACGAGTGTGATGAAGACGTGCTCTGCGGGTCAAAGGGGCGCTGTTAGCCTTTGTTCTGCTGGGATGTATGTTTAAGATTCACAGCTTGTGATCTTGATCCATGCTGATCCGGCCCAGCAAGGGGGGTGGGGGGGGGGGGGGATGCAGAGAGCGAGCGAGGGGGCACACTAAGGCGGCATCGCAAACGCAGCATCTGATGCAAGGGGGCCTGATAGCACATTGCAGATTTCAGTCTTGGAGGATTTAAATAACTTATTAGACAAAGACGCAAAAACTCAACCCCTTGTTCGCACTCAATGGCCTGACACCATCCCCCCCCCCCCCCCCCCCCGCCGCGATACACACATGCCTCTTGTCATGCTAACGTGCTGATTTACACTTAACATTCACACAATACTGTGTAAGATGATACTTCTTATTGCGCCCCAAACGATGAATCGGGTGGTTTGAAATCCACTGCTACTGGCACAGGGTGGAGGACCGGTTAGCACGTTGGCCTCACAGTGCAGAGGTGCAGGGTTCAATTCCAGCTCCGGCCTTCTTATGTGGAGTTTGCATGTTCTCCCCGTGCCTGCGTGGGTTTTTCTCCGGGTACTCCGGTTTCCTCCCACATTGCAAAAACATGCATGGCAAGCTAATGGAACACTCTAAAACACAGGTGTCAAAGTCAAGGCCCCTGGGCCAGATCTGGCCCACCACAGCATTTTATGTGGCCCACGAAAGCAAATCAAGCATGTCAAGTTCCATGAACCAAAAGTGTCATATGTAATCCATAATAACATATGATATTGCAAACATTTTCTCATTACCAAACCCCTTATTACATTTAAACAAGTCATTATTCTTGACTTCTGATTTTAAAACAAGTTATCCATCAATTTATGCCATGTATGGAATATGGGGAGGTGATTAAACATTTATATGATTTCAAAAAAATTCACCATCATAACGGACCTCCAAGGGAAATCGTAACTCCAATGTGGCCCGCAACAAAAAATGAGTTTGACACCCCTGCTCTAAATCTCCCAAGGCGTGATTGAGAGCGCGAATGGCGGTTCGTGTATGTGTTCCCTGCGATTGACTGGCAACCAGTTCAGGGTGTCCCTCGCCTACTGCCCAAAGACAGCTGGGAGAGGCTCCAGCACGCCCGAGACCCTTGTGAAGATAAGCAGATTAGAAAATGGATGGATGGATTTCCTTCCATTTTGAAGGTCTATCATCCATTATGTTCAGTCGACTGCCTTTTTCTAGAGGTTCCTGTCATTCACTGTGTTTGCGACCTTCTTCTCTTCAACAGTGTACTTATCCTTCGCTCTGCTGGAAGATGTTTTTTTTTCTCCGCTCAGTCGCCGCGGCAACGTCTTGTGTGCCGGCGCGCTTGTCAATCAGCGGATTTCCGAGCCGACGCTACCAACGATCGAGCCGACAAACCATTCAGAAGCAGGCGCGCAAGAGCCATTTACGTCACGCGTCCCTCTCTCGCGCTTTCTCACCCCTTGAATGTCAGACAGCCCACCCACTCATGCGCCAAACGGGCAAAGAGTGAAAGGGAAATGTTGCACTCACAAGACTTATTCCGTTTTATTAAGAGGGTCGTCAGAAAGAAAATGAAGCGGGGAAAAGCACACTGACGTCATCCTTCCTTTAAAGAATGCTACCACTCAATTGTATAGATGTGTATGTCATCTTTTTTTTTTAGACATTATTAGGCTTTAGCACCATCTTGTGGCATTGTGAAGCATTATAAACAGAGCATAAAAACTGCAAGTAGGTGAATTTTTCATTGACTAGCCAAGAGTAGGTTCCATGTATAAAAAAATCAAAGCAGCTAGGCTAACTGTTAGCTTATCCCGTAATTACAATATGATCGCGAAATCTGATCATTTTTCCTGTGGCCGACTCTTTTGTGAGACACAAACAGACAAAACAAAACCGTTGCTCCTCGAAATCTGTTCGGCAACAGCGCAAGCAAGCTTCAAAGTCTCGTCCAATTTCACAACCCAATCTTCCATCTGCGGCTTGGCTTATCACTACTGACCACACATCGCAATTCGTCAATATCGAACGAGTTTAACGTTTACAATAGGCGATCGCAACCATTTTCCCCAGCAGATCGTGATGGGGAAAATGACTCTTCACACAAACCGCACAACAGGAAAAACTCTTTTTGAGGCATTGCAACAATCAAGCCATTGCTGACTTTGGCTTTGAAGCAAGATGGCAATGCTCAAATTTGCCCTGATTATTGTTTGTGTGTGTACCCCGCTTAAAATTCCTGTCACATTCTGTGTCGCCAGGGGAATGGATGAAAAAGCATCCAAAAAAAAGGCAAGTTTGGCAGCACCGAAGTTGATGTGACTGTGTGGAGCGATTGGCACAAGAGTGAAGCTAGCAGCTTTTCATTGCTTCCACAAAGGCTGAAGTCTAATCATCGCCAAAACACACACATCCATACACCGGACTTGTCTTCCATGTATGGACTCGCCATTCAAGCCAATGTTAGGAGGACAGCGGGAGGTGCGCAGAAGCGATTGAACGTGCTGTGTCAGGCTCCCGTGATGAGTAGTGGAGTGCTGACGGAGGACAGGGTGAGGGGTGGCGTTACGTTGGAAGGGCGGATGAGGAGAACAGAGGAAAGAGGAGTAAGGGGGAGGAGGTTTCCTCTTCAGGGATGGCTGCAGCTGCTCGCACCTCAACACCCCCACAAGGCCCCATTAAAGGTCTCCAAGCTGTAATTCATTTTCGCGAATCAGGAATGCCTCGCTTGGACATTACTTCTTTTTTTACCTTCACAGGAATATACGGTAGATTTGATGGCAGCTAACAAATGTTGAGAAAATGAACTTTCTCTCTGCGTCTATTGTGTACTGTAGGCCAGCGCTCCCCACTCATCATTGACAATTGGTGCTGGCTTTCACAGAGACTGAAAAAAAAAAAAGAAAGGAAAAGGTGTCAAAGTCAAGGCCCGGGGGCCAGATCCGGCCCGCCACATCATCTTATGTGGCCCGCCAAAGCAATTCATGTGTAAACTTCCACGATCATTGCTAAAGTCTGTCGCGAAATGTCAAATTGTGAAGGTCTGATAAATAACGTTGACATTTTGCAATCATTTTTTACCCTGTTCACACTCACTTGAACAATAATCGAACAAAGAACAAACAAATAGCAGTTTTTTAAAGACGTGTCAGGTTCGATGAAGGCTGGAGTGACAGTCGAAACTGTCAGCTCGGTAAGAGTTTTTCCCTTCACCAAAATAGACAATTGTCTGGAAAAAATGAAACGTTCAACCTAATTGAACAAACACACTGACTTGAATGTTTACAAAACTAGTTAATCCATCAATTTATTGGTGTACAAGTAAAATTACGATGATTGATTCCGTAAACATTTATCCGGTTTCACTGTCATAACGGCCCTCCGAGGGAAGACGTGACTCCAAAGTGGCCGGCGACAAAAATTTGTTTGACACCCTTTAGCTCCACGCTGGGCTGTTCGAGTCATGTTTTGCGTGGAAAGCGTCTGTGCCGCAAAAAAAAAAAAAAGAGTAGGGGACCACTGCTGTGGCACGCAACGTACAGAAAGAAGCGCACGGAGCTGACTGTTGCATTATGCAGTGCGAGATGAGAGCATGCACATGGCGTGCATAGGTGCCGAAATCTCTTTGGTTTTACTGGTCAGTGGAAACTGAGCAAGACAGATCCACAGAGGCAGGACAATCAAAGGGGTGGCGAAAGAAGAGAATATAAGTCAAAGGTCAAAGGAGCCACGGAGCCCATCCGCGCTAACTACACCTCGGATTGATTACCGATCACAGGGCGACAGCGAATGAGGTATTGAGACGGAATCAACCCCCATGGCAGCTGCAAGATAGCCAGCTATGTGAACCATTGCGCTACCAATAGCCGCGTCCAACTGTGCTTTGCAAGCGCGAGTGTAAGTGTCCGCGCGTGTGCGGAGGCGTGCATTCACACCATCGGATGACGTGCATCATCGACTGCAATGAGGAAAAAGGTCGCAGAGTGATGTGGTATGGATGAGGGCAGTTCTATTTGTTCCAAGGCAATCCTTTCAAGTAGCTGCCTCCCCCAAGCATATAAATATACAAACACGGTGTCCACTTGATCCCCCCCCACCCCCATCTGCTGCTTCTCCACCCACACAGCAACAGGACTAGAGGGTGCTTAAAAAAACAACCATACATCCTATACTTCTTTTTTTTGTCGTCCTCCTATACGCCGTCACTTTTAACCCCCCCATCCCCCTAACTCGAGCGCTCGTGTGTTTCACATGGCGTCCTCACTAAATCAGATCACGCCTCCTTTCAATAAATTACCAAGCGGGTGGCGGAAGAGGAAGAGAGACAAGGATGGAGATGTAAATGGGGGGGGCGAGAGAAGCGTCGGCATGTATCAGTGTCACACAGCAGTTAGAGGGCGTGATACATGACCTGGGAACGGGCCAGAACAGAGACTTAAATCACACACACACACACACACACACACACACACACACACACACACACACACACACACACACACACACACACACACACACACACACACACACACACACACACACACACACACACACACACACACACACACACACACACACGTGGACGAGTAAAGTTGCACGCTCGGGCACCGCATTAGTCGCTTTCACGCTCCACGGCGGCAACATGGAGCATTCATACACGCACAGGTACATATCACGGAAAAGCGTTTCTCTCCGCAGTCACAGTCGTCAAGTATCGAAGTGTACCGGGAGCTCAAAGGACTTCGTATTTTAAACCCGTTGAGGAACAGCGGTCACTACAGTGGACAACTTATTAGGTTATCATTATTTGTGCATGGAAGGGTTAAAGGCATGACAAAATTCAGTTTCATGTTAAACCTTTTTATTTATTTTTATAGCTAACCAGATGTGAATATTCCGCCATAGTTTGAGCAAAGTTTCTCAAGCCTAACGGATAACAACGTGAGTGTACCTACATGGCCTTCTTTCCTTGATTGGTTGTTTTTCCTTGGGCGTGATGTTTTTTTGTTTTTTTTTCATGTAAGCAGTGCTAAAAATCAGCTTTGCATGATCAGGATTCTGGAGCCGATCACTTATCAACAAGTTTTAAAAAACCCATACGATCAGAAGATGGACCAACGTGTTTATTTACTGGATAGTCGAACCCCGCTATGCATTTAGGACTGGAACCGGAACCGCCGCCGCGAACAGCCCAAATTTGCCTTTAAGTGATGCCTACTGAAATGTATTGAAGGGGGAAAAAAGATTTAAACCCTAAAAATTCTCCCCAAAGCACTGATAAACATTTAATGCATGGAAATTTGTATATAATTATTTATCTTTTTTTAATGCATAAAAAAATTGCAACCCCCCACCCCTCTTAATTCACTTGACATTATTTCCGGTGTGAAATTCTTTTTGAAATGGGAACAAGTCAGTTGTTTTTACAAAATAGACTGTGTCTACCTTTAGTAGGAAAACGGTGCAATTTATGATGTGTGGAGAAAGGATGTAAAAAAAAAAAAAAATCTCTGTCGATTTAACTCTGCTAGAAGAGCGTGTGGAATTAAATCAAAGATGAGATGCATAATTTGGAATCCTTTGTTGTAACTCTCCGTTTTCCTCCTCTGATCCTCTTTTAATCTTCACCACTTTTTAATCCGCCTCATTATTTCACCCGTGTGTGTGTGTGTGTGTGTGTGTGTGTGTGTGTGTGTGTGTGTGTGTGTATTTTAATTAGGAAAAAAATTATTATGACACTTCTGCACACTAAGCCCAACAAGATGGCACAACATTGCTGGTTGGCATGCTATTAAGAAGTCAAATGTTATTCATCCACACTCTTATTTACCCACAGACACACCCACGCGCGTCCACGCGTTAATACAACTGCTTCATTTTTGGACAAACACGTGCGTTTGGAGGCACCCCGTTGTTCACATGAGCGTTCTATCCAGTCCAACCCTCACCACATAGACGGATGAGGATTGCACACACGCACACGTGCACACACGCCCTCCACGCAGTTGAATAATGCATTCAGCATTGCCGGTAAGCGTGCATTAGCATAAGGAGCATGACTGCGTGCAGGAAAGCTGACGCGACACCGGAAGGAATAACAACACACTGAGCGCCTGTCAGTGTCAACAACTGCACACAGGAGGGACGCGAGCCTTCTTGTTCCTGTTTTGTAACACTGGAGTGATGATGTAACCGATATAAGACAAGAAAACCTGCTCCTACTTCAAATGCCACAAAGGCACGGAGAAGCCTTTTTCCCGATCAGGGGCCATTTTTGTTTTGAAAGTTCATCTGAAGGCCTGACGAATTTCCATCCCTGCTTATGCGCATCTGGTTGCGTTCTTAAAAGCCCCCCAAATAGTTGGCATCCTTTTACTAACCAATCATGATGGCTGCATTCTGGTTTATCTTCTGTCATAATGCGATGATGCTTCACCCATTGAATTGTTATTGATTTTAGACGTTGGAGTGAAAAGTGGAGACGCAGTGAGAAGTCAGCTTTCACTCGGTCGACCAATGCGGGAATGGCAATTTGTCACGATTGAGTTTCCCACCACAACATTCAAGTTGCAGTCGTCATATTTGGTGATTAAAAGTGACAATTTAATTGTCAGCATTTGGTTACAACATAAGAAAAAGATAATGATATTCACACTATTATTAATAGAGAAAGGTTACGATTAAACAGAGTTCCCACGGGTCCTTAAAGTTCATAAAAATCCATTTTAAAAAACAAGTTCTTAATTGTCCTTAATTTTCAGGGTAAGCTTCTAAAATCAATAAAAATCCATAAAAATTAACCAGTGGTGTTCATTTCATTTTTCTGTCATTTTACGCACCCTTCCAAATTATAGTTTTGTCGTAAAATGCGCCTGGCACCCTTCCCCTCAAACCCCGCTGTCAGGCTACATGCCTTCCTGGTTCCCGCTCTGCTTTTCCCGCCATCTCCGATCAGTTCTGATGATGATCACGTGATCACTTCGGGTCATTTCAGGCCAATTTGACATCCAGTATGTCAAATAAAGGGTTAGCTGATTTAGCCCCTAAAAATAAAGATGTGCCCTTCCTTTGGCAGCAATGATTTGAACACCAGCTCAGTCATATGTGGCTTTCTGTTCATTAAGTCCACCGTGAATCCCCCGCCGAATGGAGAAAAAGTCCTTAAAAAGGGCTCAATTGGTCCTCAAAAGTCCTTAAAAGGTCCATAAATAAAAAGCAAGTGGAAGAGTGGAAACCCTGTAATAGATACATTTGAATCAATCATATTTGGATGTATTTCGATTTGCTTTCAATCATAACTTGCCAAGAAGCAGATGCAGACACAATACAGACGAAATAAACGTAACAGTATGTAGTTATAGTTTGCTTTCTACTAATCGTCCCCTTAATATATGTTACAGCTCCGAAAAGGGAGAGCTGTAGGGTTGTTTTTTTAAAACGTACACTTTATTCATGATTTTAACAGTCTCAACAAATACAGGGGCGTCTCTCTCGACGACCGCTCCCTCGTTCTGCTCGAGAGACGTTCAAGGACCGCCCCCGAAAAAAACATAAATTAACGATTACCTCAAAGACACCAAGAAAAGCGAAAATAATGCACCAAAACAGAAAAATCAAGCAAGGAAATCACAAAATAATTTCTAGGTGGGGGGTTTGGGGTTGTGAACACACAACAAAGGAATAAATAACAAACAATTCTGAGACAGTCCAGTCGCCTACATACAATTGAAATGTCATATACAGTATACAGTATTGCTTGTTATCTTTCTTAGTTGTTGCTGCTGTAGCTTCCTACGTGTTATTTAAAGTCTCACATCCCAATCAAATCCCCCCAAAGTATCTTCAATAGTCACATTTGGATCTTATATGGTTAGAAAGGTATCGACCTGAGGTCCACTTTTTTCCCCTTCTGATTACGATATGGGTTTCTGTCATAATGAGTACAACAGTTTTCTAAATATTTGTGTACAGTTGTACACGAGACAGTGTGTTACACCACCCTCCCCTTTTTAAAGTCCCAAAATACATTGACATGTACACACTCCTCTTTAATCTTATCAATAATTCACCATGCAGGCGCGGGTGACGTAGGGTGCGGGGATATAAGAGCTGAATGGAAGGAGGAGACGTGTGTGTTTGGTTGAGGTTGATTAAAAAAAAAAAAAGGGGGCAACCCCCACAATCGTGTGTGCGGCTCTTCCGCTTGCTTTTGTCCAATGAATGTAAATGTTGCAGCAGCCGGTCAAAGAGATGAAGGAGTAGGAGGCAGACAAAGACAATGATGGAGAGAGTAGTACAGACCCCTCCTCCCGTATACACATCAGACACACTTCGCATGTGGGCTTGTGTACACACAGAGACACAAGTAAACACTACAGGGAACATTTTCAACAAGAATGAAGGAGGGATTTCTGTTACCTATGGAGGAAAAACCCCCAAAACAAAACATGATGGCCCATTCAGCTCAGCTCTGCTACCGCCCACTCTGGTAAACAAAAAAAAAAATCAAGTTTTCTGTTTAAAACAAACAAAAAACTAAATGAACGTCAAGTCTGTGCTGCATTCGGGGAATCAGTTCATGAAGGTGTGTGTGAGTGGACGACATTCAGACACCCAAAGTGGGAAAGTGTCCCTCGTGAGGGATGAAAAAGTGGGACTCGAAGTGGGACACACACAGACGCTGTCAATCACACTCACCAGCTAAGAACCAAAGGAGCACTGCTGCACGACTTCAAACTGTGCCACAGACTTGATAGTAACTCACTTTTAGGACATTTGACCAGAAGTTACTAGATATGTAAGCTCAATGAAATCTTCTCAACGCTACATCAATTAAATTCAGGAAATATCTGCATCTTTTTTGATACTTTACACCAGGGGTCTCCAACTCGAAGCCCGGGGGACCATTTGCAGCCCCTACTTGACATCTAACTTGAATGTCAGTGAGTGCGGTCGCCACATTTTTGGCCATGTTGTTGTCCTGGATTGTTATAACTGGTCAGATGTTCATTATTTGTCTGATTAAATCAGACAGATAATGAACATCTGACTTGTTACAACGATGTAGCAGGTCAAAGTCAGTAACTGAAATTTAATGACGTGAGCAATAAGAAGGGGCCGACACCTACTATTGGTACGAGGTGTTCACTTCTTTGTTAAAACCTGGGCTTGAGTCAGTAGCACATTTGGCTGGCCGCTGAGTGTATTTGTATTCACTGCTACACACGTTAAAGTGGTGCAAAGAGTGGCTGGTTGGAGGCTAATTCCCTTCTACGGTCATTTTGAAACAGGATTTCACTCATGTGTTGTCCTTTTAAGATGATATGAGGAGGACAGCGGATTACGCCAGTGTGTGTGTGTGTGTGTGTGTGTGTGTGTGGTCACACTGAGATTCTAAACATGTCAACAAAACAGACACAATACTTCACACGATGAGCTGCAGGATTTCTACAAAACGGGTAGACTAGAACCTCCAACATCTTTCCCCAATGCAATAAATGGAAATGCCATTAATCCGTTCTAGCTTCTTTAAAAAAAAAGCCCAAAAAACCCAACACTTTTGTAATTATTGTTTTTAACCCTTTCAGCTTTAAAGCGAACGAAAGGAACCACTTCCATTTACCATGAAATGAATCGGCTGGGTTCACGCCCACAACGGCGAAAACTATCCATTTCTAACTGTACGTATCTGTGAAAATACCAAAACAAAATATAGGCTGCTCGAATAGATAGCCCCAAGACTCATTTCTCCTCGCCCTGTTGTAAAACTGTCACCTACAAACTAAAACTTTATTTATACTTTATGTCACACCAGACGCTGACCCCAATCATGACTTCATTATCTGAATCTCTGTGTTAAAGGCACCGAACGTGGGATCACTGTGTAACAGAAGCTTAACAAATAGACGGCGATGAAAACAAAACCTCCTCGGTGAAGCTAAGCTTGAGGGTGTGTTATGTTTGGTATACGAGAGGGGGGGGGGGCATGAAATGATGGTCAAGAGTAAAGCGAGAGGGAGAGGAAAGTGAGTTGCTCACTTTCCATCAGTGGTGATCAATATCAGTGTCTGACAGCACAGTGCTCCAGCCTTTACCGTAAATTATGTCGGAGCCTCTCAATCACTCCCATAACAAACACACTGTATACACACACACACACACACACACACACACACACACACACACACGTATATGCACATCAACAGTAAATGCACCAGAAAATGACTCCGTAGTCGCCAAATAAGCATTGGTGTCACATATTTGACTCCTTGGTGAATGCTAAAAGCAATTGCATTAAAAAACAAAAACAAAAAAAAAAACGACTGACTTGACACTTTCGATTGCGCCCAGCAGCCGTGTGCCGGACAAGGAAGCAAGGGAGAATTTATAACGGCATCTAAGTGCAGACAGACGAGAACAACTCACTGATTGAGCTCCATATCCAAGGTGAACTTCCTGCCAAAAGCCTCCACTTGAAAGCTGGCCTGGGCCACGTGGTTCACCTGAAAGAGGACACGCAAGAAAGGACGGATCACTTACAGCTATGAGCATCTTCACGGATCAGAGGGCACGTAATGACATGCACGCATTAGACAAATGGACACGGATGGATGGCCGCAGCCTGTCGCCGGCGACGAAATGGCTGCTTATTAAGACATCAACTCGTCTAATTTGCGGCTGGTGCTGAAAATTATGCAAATGTTGGAGTTTTCTGCCATGTTTTGTGTACTGACATGTGAGAGCAACGTGATGTAAGGAGACAAACAAACAAAAAAAAAGGCATTCAAAGATTCATAGTGTATGCTTGCCATTATTTCAATGTTATGTTGTAAGGGTTGAGACACATTATGTATAATTATTCATCTAATAATAATTTGGAATTTTTTTTTCCAGTAACCTTTTTTTTTTTGTTAATTGTGTATTGTTTTCGATTGAAATGACACAAAAGTACCAAAAGGTGGCAAATGACTTCATCGGCACGAAGGTTTCTTGCAGAAATCAAAAAGAGATGGACTCAAATGTATGACACCAATCACAAGAGATCCAATTCAAAGTCCTCATAAATCGGTCAACCCACCTCAGAGACCGACATGGAACAAAAACAGGAAGATAATGGTGATAACAATCATGGTTGAACACAAGAAAAGCTTCACCCATCATAACTGGCCTTGAAACACTCACTGGACAAAAGTAGGGCACCCCAATATTTTCTTCGCTTTTTTTTTTTTTAATGAGCTCTCTTACTTCATACCAACTTCTATTCTCATGTTGTTGTTCTTCTCATCAACCACATTGTACCATTCGATATATTCAGAAAAAGTGAAAAGAAGTCTTGTGACGTTTCTCGCGGTGTGACAGTTCGACGTCCAAAATTTGTACAACATGCAAGACAGACGTCTAAATTTGACAAGCTTGAAAGTGTTCGTCTGGGGTGGCGCTGTAATGCCACGTCGGCAGGCTATGAAAAATGACGGCCTACAAATCATCTCCAGACTATACATTTTTTCGGTCTATAACACGGATGTGCATCACTGCGGCCGCATGAGTGTAATTGATTTCACTGGAGGGCACAGATGGTGCATGCGGCTTCATTCATTCATTCATTCATCCCACACCCCTCAGGGTCAATGAGAACCCACCAACACTCATTCCGCTCGTCCGTCGCCTTCTTTCCACCCTTATGCCGCGGGCTAGTCAACGTGAATGCTCCAGGACCGCAAGGGAATGGGGGAAGTGGTTTGGGGGGTAGGGGAGGGGGTCCATTTGGGGAGGTGCCCCTTGTGCTCTCCCAAGGGTGACCTCACAGCACAATTTCCCCAAGGAGTAGAAGCCTCTCTTGTTTGCTCTGCTCGATGCATGTAAGGGTGGGTAAAATGTATATACAGTGGTACCTCTACTTACGCAATTAATTAGTTCTGGAAGAAATTTCTTCACTAGGAAATTTTGTCAGTAGAGACGCGTTTTCCATGTAAATGTGCTAATCCGTTCCAAGCCACCCAACATTCAGACATAAATGTTTCCTAAAGCATAAAAATTCATCAAAATATATAACATATACATGTTACAAATAGATTTTGGCACAATAAATGAGAGTTGTGAATAATGTAAAAAACAAAGAGTAAAGAATAAAAATGATGGTCTTTTAACTTTTAACTGCGTCATCAGGGTTTTTTTTTTTTTTTTTTTTTTGCCCTCTTTAGTCCATGTTCTCTCTCAGAAGTGGGTTTTGTAAAGAACTGATCCAAGGACGTTGCTTTTGTCGGCTATTAACAATCTTTCGAAAATGTCCAAGGCAAACATCAGCAAAGTGAGCGATCGCTCGACTGGTGAACACTTTTTTTCTGGGTGATTCCCATTTACGTAAAACTATCGGAATGCCTCGTGGTCCGAGTGGCAAATGACGAGGAGGCTGCATCGACGCATATCTATCTATTTCTCTATCTGCACACATCGACACATTCGGTAGAGGTCCCTCTTAGCCAATGAGATGCCAGGAAGATGCTCGGTAATAGCAAATGGCAGAGCAGGCAGAATAGCTATAAGCATGTTGCGTTCAGGAAACTCGGGAGTTGGAAGAGCAGCCCATACTGTATATTTATTTACCTTTCGTAACAAGAGGCAATATTTTCCTGTTGAGACGTTTCGTAATTTGAAAAATTCGTATGAATAGACGTTCGTAAATAGAGGTACTGTACTCTGATCTAATTTCCGACATGAAATGTCTGACGCAATGAGATATGAAATAATTGTATTCTGTGTACACTCACAGCAAGCAAATACGCACACAGGCTAGTTTCATTTACGGGCTTTGTTTTTGCACCAAACAGAACTTTTTGCTACTCTTCTGTTGGTGGTGTTGATGTTTGCGTCTGAGATTTAAAAATAGTCCAGAGAGTCTATAAATAACATCCGGCATGTGTAACATTCTTTCAAATCCACTGGACAGGTTTGTTTTTAGACTTGTGGCGCTAAAAACAGCCAAATACGTGATCAAACTGTCTTCATGTGACGCCGCAGATGAGTGCCAACTCTCCTGGGGCTTTGTGAACATCTCTTACAATCATCACTAATCTATTTTATAGTCAATTTTGGTATAAATGGAATCCACGTGAAATAAGGGGGACAAAGTCCACCTGGCAATTGTCTGCCTTTCAGAGCTGTAACAGCGGCAGTATGGGATGCCTGCGCGTATGGCGTAGTAAGAATAACAGCAACAACAACAACAACAACAATTAATAATAATAATAATAATATTTTTGATGTAATGGCACATTTCAAAGTCAAAACACATTAAAAATCAAATAAATATTAATGGAAAACAAATAAAAGGCTAGACAAAATGATTCACACCTGACACTTTTCCTCACCCTGTTTAGTAAATTTGCTTCGGAGGGAGTCATAGAATTGTTATTTCGCTGCCATTTTCTTGTCTGAGGTGTTAAAGAGACAAAGGGTTCAATGATTGTGACCACTTGTAGCCCCCTACGCTCTCTGAGCCCCGCACAAGCCCACATGACAGGTTTGAATTACGCGAACTGATGTTTTGTTTGAAATGGGCCCCTCACACACGCCGCATCTCTATGAGTTGCCGTTAGATCGGTCATGATGGTGACTGCAGCAAATTGCTTGTTGTGAACTCATCACGTGCTTTTTCAAGTGTTCCTCACTCGGTTTTGTCTATGCAGCAATAGCCATGGGGGACGTTACTTTTTATACATCGATTCCATAAGGTGCAGAGTAAGGAGCCATGTCGATGGTTCTCAGTCAGTTCTGTTTCTTTCTTTTTTTTACTGTACTTAATTCCCCATTTTCAGGCATTATTTGTGTAAAAGGAATGTCATATTAGTTCTTCCAGTTCAGCGTGAGTATCAACACCACATCGGAGTTGTGTAGAATTGTCCGTTTCTACTTTAACAGCCAGCGGGTGAGGAAAATGCACGTCATTCATTGCGAGGACTTGAAGAAAAATATCTTGAACGTGTCCTTATTCAACTCTCAATTGAAGCCCTGATTCAGTTCACTGCGAACAGGATGCCTGATGTATTTGCATGTCCAGGAATTGTGACGCCCCTAGCGGACAAGAGGTTCAATAGCAACTTGTGGCATTTGTATGCATGTGGAAGTTGGCGAATGTCATCGTTTTCTGAGGCTGATTTTTTTTGTAATAAGACTGAATCGTCAGCATCATCCTCCATCGTTGCTATCAGATGTGCATGTGGGGAATGAAAATCATGCATGTTCTAAATTCATAAATATCTCATTTCATAGAATTGATTATTAATGATTATGACTGATGATGATTTGGTTCATCACCCCCCCCCCCACCTAATGATTATCTAAACATGAAAATACATGTTTCCCCTGCAGGCAGTCACGAGCACAACATTGCCACGTTCAGATGTTTTGTTGATATTTTTCTCACGTGCTTCGAGAGGACTAGAGGGGGTTGCGGACAAATAAACAAGAGCCACTTCATCCAACAGCACCACCGATGCGCGGCGTGTACCTGCGTGGGTCCGGGGCTCCCCCTGACGCGGGTGCTGAGCTCCTGCTCGCCGATCATGCTGTGGTTGTGTCTGCTGTAGAGCAACCGCACGGGCACCGTGTCCTCCTTCTTCTTGTCCAGCCAGCCGCCTCCTTTACGCGGCGTTTGGACGCTCGACGAAGCGTCACCTGCACCGGGGAAGGGAAAGAGAAGAACACCCATTTTATTGTTGTGGAGTGTGTGTGTGTGTGGGGGGGGGGGGGGGGACAAAAAGACACATCCACCACCGTATTCAAATGCCCCGTTGCTCTTATTTACCAATTCTGTGAAAACATGGAACCGTAATAGGCTGAAGCGGAATATAAATAAATAAAAGAACGCTATTTAAATCGTGATACTACTAATAATATGATGATGGATTACCACGAAGGGAATGGGGGTTGCTCTGGTGACCGACGTGCATCAATCCACAGACGCACAAAAGGGAAATCCACCAAGGTGCGCGCAGCATCATCATCATCTTCGCGACGTGTTTGGATGGGAACGGCAAAACAATGCGGTAATCCACGAGGGGGCTTCGCTAGGGGACGATGGGGCCGTGGCTGCTGGTGTGCTTCATGCAGTGCCTGTGATCGGAGGCCATCGGGGGTCCGGACGAGACTGAACGCCGAGCGCGTCTGAGCACACAGAGTCGCGGCGGTTCTTTAGCGGCGAGGAGGAGGCGTTGTATGGGATGGGGTGGGGAATTGTGGAGGAGCGGTGGAGGGGGTCGAGAGGAGAGGCGGGGACACAGAGAGGTAGGACAGGGGACACCTCCTTAAAATGTGTACATCAATATCCAGCGGATCGCTGCAGAGAAGCCTCATGTATAAACATGAGCAAGAAAAGGGGTGGAGGCATGGAGGGATGCTGCGGCCCTCCGACAGACATCCGAAGCGGCAGCACCACCTCAGCCCGGGCCGCTGAAGCCCCGCAAGTAGCGCCGTTTCCCCCGGTTCCTCTCCTCATGACTCACGCAGGCATAAATCGGTATCTTGGAGGCATTTTTACACGTGTAATTTTATTAGGCATCACATGTCTAGCTTTAGCATCTTTCCCCAGACATATTGATTTTTTTTTTTATTGTAAGAAAAAAATGATTGTGTTCATTTTTGCAGACAGTTACAGTAGTAATTTAGTTTTAATCCATTTTAATCAATACCTACCTTAGTCATAGAAAAGTATTTCCAAATGATTGCTAGACAATACTAATTAAAGCTGGTATTTCTTTTCCTCAGTCTTTTGACCTTTCATATTGAGTGATTTTATCCTAATAGGTAAAATAAAAGTTATTGTGTATGACCGACATATGTTTTGGGATGAGCAGGATTAAATTATCCACGCCATCATCACCTCCATCATTTCCCGTGCAACGTGTCTGTATTTTCCACTGCTTTGGAAGACATTGTTCCCTTCTGGTCGTCAAATCTGCAGAAATTCCACATCCCATTTTATCAGTGGATCGAAAAATTTGCCAGAGCGTTTGGAGATTTGTCACGAGTGCCATTCTGTGTGACATGCTCTTGACGCGTAGCGTCCATTTTCCATCGTTGACGTTCATAAACTCTGACTTTCCTCTGAACCGTCCCTTGTGGAAAGCAACTCTGTGAAAAAAGATGGTCTCCATCTCGCTCTGAGATGTTTCCACCGACTTTCCCAGGTGGTTTCTTGCTCCTGTCAGTCTCCTCTTGTTGATTTGCGACAACACTGGGGCTTCCCAAATATGACTCGCATCTCGGCTCCTGATGTGTGCCTGCATAAGGTACTTGCACATCAAAGGTGACGTGAGGAAATATTAGGGGCCCGGGGGCCATGCTTTCACCGCAAGAAGGTGCAGTTTCCTCTGCGGCTTTTTGAGGGGAGGAAGTGAACAAATTGAGTCTGCATGGCCGTTTACGTAAGATAGATCTTTGCTTTGACCTGTGGGAGTCACTCAAACAAGTCTTGTCTTCCCTGTGAAGCAGAGGAGCAGACTGAGGGCTCGAAGTGACTTGAAAAGTAAAAGGTTCCTTGGGGCAGTCATCAGGCTGGTGCTTCTCCTCAATATTTTCGGCGGCTCTGACATTGAGTCCCCCAAATGGTCCAGTGTCAAGTTCAACAGAAGAAGGACTGCACAAAAAAAGAGCAGAAAGTTTTGAAAACTTCAAATATATTGAAACTGTTTGGGCAGAATCCAGTACCGACTGAAATGCAAAACATTGAAGGAATGCTACCTTTTCATCAATGTGTTGAAACGGGTGCAGTCGAGGGGAGATACCACTTGGTTCAACACTTTGTAAGCATTGCTTTTGGAGAAAGCCTGGTGACGTTCACTTCGCAGGTGCTGGATGAAATAAAGCACAAATGAGTTCTATTTTAGGGTTATGGTTAGAAGAAGGTTGACAGATATTAAAGTGGGTGTCATGGATACGGTTGAGGCAAGGCTTGAGGATAACGTTAGAATGAAAGTCGATGCCCAGGGGCCAATTTTATGATGTAATTTACACTTCTTTTTTTTTTTTTTTCTTGAGATAATCACTTATGAGTAGTGAAACTCGGTAAGGGTACCAGAAAATACGCAGAGACTTCAGACAGAATTTTCAAAATTAGCGTAGATTGAACTTGGTCAAATTCTCATGACAGTTCAGAGAGGTCTGAATATTTGATCCAAAATGGCTTTGCGTAGTAGATGTTACGGGAAATACATTCCTTGCAACTTGTCAGAATGAAAGTGAAAGTGGGGGGGGGAAAAAAGGAAAGAAACAACAACAGCTTATTCAGTTTAATCTTGGACGATCTAATAAATGGACATAATAAAAACATCATAAATGGGTCCTTAAAGTAAGCTTTGAATGAATACATACTCCATGGTGTAAAGTGACATCATTCACACATGACTCTTTAACCACCACTTTTCGACTGTGTGGATTTGTTGTTTGTTGTGTGCTACTTTGTGTCTTTTTGATATCAACAAATACACACACAGTATAGACACAAATGCTGGTATCCTTCTAGTAAAGAAGATGAAAACACACAATGAATACTTGATTGTTTTATGTTGTTGTCTTAATTAACTGCGGTTCACTACTTTTTACACTTGCATTGCAGTCACAGCCTTCATCATATTAATTCTGACATGTGAACGTTTTTTTAAACAGAACTGGTCGTGATTGAGATGCGAGACTTACTGTCATCAAGTTTCCATATTTGGCCATGCAGCACTCGCAGTAGCCGCCAACGTTCTTGTCATTGTTCTTTCGACCTGCAGCTTGTCCTTCACACGCTGAAACCTTAGCACTTATAGGGGATAAATGACAAAAAAACATTAGGATCGAGTGATTCATCAATTTTACTTGATTTGCACTTCCAAACTAAGAGGAGCTAAGGAGCTAATTTAGAAAAGCACAGTCAGTAATGCGACTATGCGACTTTTCAGACCCCTCTAACAGACAACACCTGGAAGTTGATTGATGAAAGGAAAGTGGCCAAGATAAAAAGAGAACAAAAGAGGAGGCTCCGGAGCTGGAGGATGGAAGACGAGGAGTACAGGCGCTTGGACAGGGCAGTGAAGAAGAGTTGCAGGAAGGATAAAAGACAGTGGCTAGAAGAGAAAGCAAGAGAGGCACAGGAAGCAGCCGAGAACAACAACACGACGACCCTATACAAGATCGTGCGGGAGCTAACCAACTCCAGGAGCAGCTCTAGCGTGCCAATCAGGAGCAAGGATGGCAGGACACTTCTAAGCGACGAGGAGCAAGAAGCAAGATGGCTGGAACACTTCAGGGAGGTTCTCAACCAACCAATGCCTCCCGTGCTCTTCAATTTCGATCAAGAGACACCAGCTCCAGCTCTAAATATTACATCGAAAGAGATATCCGAGACTGAGGTTGCCAGAGCAATCAAGGGCCTTAAGAACAACAAGGCACCGGGACTCGATGAGGTAGCTGCCGAGATGTTGAAACACGGCCAAGACGCTGTTGTGGAGAGCCTTACCCACCTGTTCAACCTGATTTGGCATGCTGAAGAGGTTCCTGCCGACTGGAGACGTGGGGTCATTGTCACGCTTCCTAAGAAGGGAAACCTCGCAGACTGCAATAACTGGCGGGGCATTACACTGCTGTCAATCCCCAGCAAGGTATTCTGCAGTGTCCTGCTACATCGCCTTAAAGATGAAGTGGATAACATCTTGAGGGAAGAGCAAGCCGGTTTCAGGAAAGGAAGGTCTTGCGCCGAACAGATCTTTACCCTTCGAAACATCATAGAGCAGTGCCAAGAACTTCAGACACCACTCATGATCAACTATATCGATTTCAAGAAAGCCTTCGACAGCATCCACCGGGAGTCACTGTGGCAGATCGTCCAGCTGTATGGTGTACCCCTCAAGTACATCAACATCTTCAGGTCATTGTACCACAACTCAACCTGTTGTGTCAAAACCAACAGTGGCACAACTGATGATTTTGACATTGTCACTGGTGTAAGACAGGGTTGCATTCTGTCACCCCTACTCTTCATCATCATAATTGACTTTGTGATGAGGAAGTCCATCACAGGGGAAGAAGTTGGTATCAAGTGGGGAGGGAGCAGACTAGCTGACCTGGAATTTGCAGATGATTTGGCTCTGTTAAGTCACACCCAGCCCGCACTCCAGGAGTTGACCAACAATCTGCATGAGCACGGAGTTAAGGTCGGTTTACGAATTAGCCAGGAAAAGACCAAGGCCATGGCCGTCGGACAGCACCAACACCTTCAACCACTCACTCTACACCAACATGACATAGAGTACATTGACAGCTTCACATATCTTGGGAGTAACATCTCAAATACAGGTGGTGTGGAGAAAGACGTCAACAGTAGACTTGGTAAAGCTGCGGGAGTGTTCCAACGCCTCCGCAACATCTGGTCATCGAAAGCCATCACTACGACCACCAAGCTACGCCTCTATATGTCAGTGGTTATCCCAACAGCGATTTACGCCTGTGAGACATGGATGAAGACAGCCAACATAACCAACAAGTTAGATGTCTTTCATCGGCGTTGCCTGAGATCCATCCTGAGGATCTCATGGAGAGACCACATCACCAACGAGGAGGTGATGAAGAGGGCAGGAGTGGCTGAACTGTCAGACATTGTCTCTGAAAGGAGAAGGAAAATGATCGGCCACGTACTCCGGCTGCCAAGAGAGAGACCGGCAAGTGTGGCCATGGACTGGATGCCAGAGGGTGGAAAGAGGAAGAGAGGTAGGCCAAAGAAGACGTGGAGACAGACTGCCAAAGAAGACCTCAGTGAGATGGGTGTCAGCTGGCATGGAGCAAGAAAGGTCGCCAGTGACCGGAACAAATGGAGGAGGCTCGTCGCCCAATGTTCCAAATAGGAGCGGGCGGAACTAACTAACTAACTAACTGGTGACTATTTTTTAAAAAGGGCAGTCACCGGCACTTTTATTGCCGTGAAGAAATAAATGATGATGTAGCAGAAAATCAGAGAAGAGAAGGTTTATTTTTCAAGAATTTTGAAGCCAAAATGTCCTACAGTTCTGGAATGACTCATATGCATATGTATTAGGGCTGCACAACATTGTAATGTGATAACATGCACCAAAAAACAAAACAAAACGCATTTTCATTATCATTGAAAGGAATTTCAAAACTTGACACTCCATAAAAGGATCATATCGCCACAACAACTATATTTTTTGTCATCCTCATTTAAAAATCAAAACAAGTCGCCATACCTGTTCTCCCGCTGTTTAGCCCCTGCAGGCTTTTTAGCATCAACCAAGAAGGGACAATGAGGAGCGAGCGTCTTCAGGTTCAACTCGGGCATGCTTGTCATAGTGACGTATATTGGACGGTAATGTCTGGGGAGAAAAGGCCAAGTGGCCACCACGTTTCAAATGTGCATTTTAAAGGGAAACAGTGAAGTGGATGCTCGACTTGACTTTCTCGAACCTGCTTGAATCTTCAACCTTGATGAAAGGTTTACGGATCCGCCCTTTTGAGTACATATTTACACAAGTCAAAGGAGTGGTCAAAATAATACAGCAACCGCGCGTCATTCACCTTTGGATTTTTGACAAGGGAATTCTGCTATCGATGCGTCTTTGGCCTACAATACATTAAGAAAAGTTGGGAAAGAAAACCTTTATTTGCCTCACAATGGAGAAAGTGAACGCAAGAACAAATGCTAAAATATTAAACGTATAAAAGTTGATCTGAACAGTGTTACGAAGTGTTGATTGCGTAAACTTACAGGTGGTTTGGCTGCCGTCAGTTTCGGACACTGGC
The DNA here is from genome assembly GCF_054856545.1 of Hippocampus guttulatus. Taxonomy (NCBI): domain Eukaryota; kingdom Metazoa; phylum Chordata; class Actinopteri; order Syngnathiformes; family Syngnathidae; genus Hippocampus; species Hippocampus guttulatus. The sequence continues at coordinate 16,837,429 of NC_141266.1, read as the reverse complement.
TTGCAACGGTCTTTTTTTTCATCTCAATATACACCAGCACATCTGCACATGAAGCACAAATCTAACAGCTCATGCACAGCACAAAAGCACACTCGGACAATATTACAGTGGGAGCTCCAAAGTCAAATGGCCCAAAAGTGGAACAATTTGAAATCCAACCAAAATTCCCAGGAGGAACTTTGGAGGTTCCACCACAAAATGTATGCAATACACCTGTACATATTTATAAATGATCTGTAATGCAAACACACCGTCAATGTAGAAGATTTTTACACCCCACTCCAGAGCCTTTGACAGAATTTTGTTGGTCTGCAAAATGTCCTAAAAACAAAGTTTTGCTCAGCAAAGTAAAGCACAAGACGATAAGAATGTTATTTAAATGCAGAGGGCCAACAAACCTTTTCTTTCACAGCTTTTTCTACGAAAGACCTTCGATGCCTTATGCCAAACTACGAATTGAAAAAATAATAATAATAAAAAAACAGAAGAAAAAAAATTGGTGAAGCGCAGCGAAGTGAGCTTAATGGATGAGTTAATAAAAACTATATCAGCGCTAAAGAAGCAATCCAAGAGAGCTCACCGTTTCTGCTTGACCCTGAGACCTTCTCTTGGTGTTGTCGCTACCGCAGCCTGTTTGGGGTGGATTTGAGTCTGGGCGAAGTGAAATCTGTCCGGATTGCAGGCCAGGGAGTCGAGAGTCTTGTCTCAGGGATTGCATGTATTTAATTTCCCTTTTGTTGGATACAAGATACTTGATGTCTTTGCTGAAGAACTTGTCAACACTCTGGGAAGACAACAAGGAAAAACATCCAATTGTTAGATTTCATGAATGGTCACATATTCATGGCACAACCTGTTATTTTATTTGTTGAGGGTATATAAAGAGATGTCAATTTAATCAGCGGCACTTATTTATTCAAGTTACACAACAACGATGTGTGGGTACTCAGTTTACAATATATGCCAGTTAGAAACCCATATAATTTGTCCAGGGCATGATTATTTCCAAGGCTCGTTTATATTTTTAAAATATTGTAATTATGACATTTCAAGGTTTAAGAATACACAAAAAGAGACACTTGTTTTTCATTCTTCTCGATTTAAGGTCAAGAACTAGAAGAACCTCTGTTATTATGACTTAGTGTAGGTTAGTGATAGTATGACACATTCCGATTTAGGTACAAATTTCACCACATCGCTCCCATAGGAAAGGAAATCCTTGGTAAACCGAGCACCACCTGAATCCAGACACTTACAGTATTTCAAGGCCAAAAATTCAGCATTGCACCTAATGCTACAATCGAGATATATTGCAATGCAGTAAAGTCTTGCTTGAGGACCCACCCCTCCGAGGTTTTTTATATCTCTCTCCAACAACTCTGCTGTTTTGTTGGACGGCAGGTCAAGATAGAAGACTTTCCCAGATAAAGGCTTCAACTGTGCCAGACGGGACTTGACTGGCGACTTCTTCTCACCACGTTTGCCAGCTTTTCCTAGGAAGACAACACAGTGGCAAGGTGAAGTGAGGTGAGCGTTCAAATCTCGCAAATCCACCACAGGTGATTTTTTGAAAAAACTATTCGTCCAAAGTAATGGCTGTAATGGGAGGAGCAATTCAGTTACGATAATAATATAATAATAATACCTTTCCAGTCAGCTCCAGTTTGTCTGTGGGTGTCCTGCGCCTTCATTTTATTCTCTTTAGGAGAACAAGTTGCACATGTTCGCCCTCTGTACGTCCACATACCGGAGCCACCGTCTTAATTTGACAGCTGGCCGTGTTTGTACACAAAATGGGGAAGTTTACAACTGGGAGGGTAAACACTCATAGCAGTCGTTAAACTACATTACGAACCGTAACTGAATCCATGCGACTGGGGGAGGGAGAACGTGTACGTGTGATAACGAACTCGCCGTTACGACAGTCTACTTCGTGCCGAGTAGATTCTGCGTGACTAATATTTGGCGGAAATTAAGTCACTTAGCTGCGGTGTTTCGACATTTACGTAGTGTGACACCTACCATTGGCATATGTAATTGTCTGGCTAATTTAAGTTAAGGAAATTTTCACGTCGGCGTTTTAACAGCACTTTCATTTCCCGCTTAACAATGTCATGTAGCAACAGGCAAGTTGCCATGTCGAAAAATTCGGTGCCTCGTGATCACTTTTAAAAACATTCGGTTTTAGCTTAATTTACTTTTTTTTTTAGCATCGCGTGTTTTTCTTTTACGTCTTCTTGTAGATAAATGACTATCGCCTCATTCGTCCAATATTTCCATCTGGTGTCTCCAATGTACTGAGTAATGTTGCGTTTGACGTAAACGAAATCTGGCAACAACGAAAATAGGTATATTGGTGGTACTATTCGAATGTGATGTTTCGACATTTAAAATAAAATAAAACATTTAAAAATCTTTTTTAATCAAAGACATGCCAACGAGCAACAATTACGATCCGTAAAGGTATGAGCGCTGTGGATGCAATTGTGCTTCGCGTTGCATTTTAGTTTCAATTTCGCGAATGTGCGAAAGGAAAACTAATGTTATAAAACGTTTCGTCATGTAATGTTGTGACTACCAGACCAGTAAGGTTGAACACGTGTTTGGACAAAATCTCTTTTTGGAACCTGTAGGATAGCCCTGTTTGCCACAGAGGGATGTTTATTTTAACGCAAACAAGGCTTTGTTGAAAGTGGTCCGGCAGGTAGGAACTTCTTGTTATTAGCTTCAGTTAGCCACGGGTAATTACCGATACTTAAAAAATAAATAGTTCCATTACGTATTAAGGTTATGGGACCACAGCACCTTATGAATTTAAAATTCTATCTTCAACGTCATCTCCTGCGTTGTGTGTTCAAGGAAACATGAGTGGTCAACGTCCCTCTGCTACGGCCAAAGATAACGGCATTACGCCAATCCAACAGATGATGGCGTCCTGCTCCGGAGCATTGCTCACTTCTCTGTTTGGTGAGGCTGTCCATTAACGCCTTGCGCTGTGTTGTCTTGTCTTTGCTATTAATAAAAAAACACCTTCCTTACTGGAGACTCACTACTTTGCATTCGACTTAAGTGGTATTTACCTTTGGGTAGTGTGGAATTTTGTGGTCAGCGCATGGTTGACACCATAATTAGGCGAATAATACGTGAAAAAATACACTTCTTAAATTAACTAGGAGGGTGGAAGGATTGAAAGAAGCAAGGGAGGAATGACAAATAACCTCATGCCTGTTCTGGGGTTTTTTTTCCGTGCAAAGGGATCTTGTGCATAAAAAATACCATTCAAGGATAGCACAAAACTACTGAACAGCAAAACATTAATTGCAAGAGCTGTTTTATGCATTTTCCCCACGAAAATCACCTCACTCAAAATTGTAATCTTATTCAGGTACTATGTTTGTCCTGTATGGTTTTCAAAATTGTAAAATTATTCATCTGACTCACAGTATAAAGCAGCATAAGACCAGGTATAAGTGCTTATAAGTGATGTCTGCCACCTAGTGGTTAATGGTGACATTGCAACCTAAACAAGCGGAATATGTTCATATTTTTGCCACCCAAAAGTGTTTTGGAATATATATATATATATATATATCGGGGAGGGGGCGTTGAATTAAATGAGTGGGAACACTTGGGAGTGTGGGCGTGGTCCTCACGTAGCCCACATAATGCTAGTTGACCCTCCCAGGTGTAGGAAATGGATGTGTGGATGTTGCATTTACACTCGCCATGATTTCCACAGTGACACCTTTAGATGTTGTGAAGATCAGACTTCAAGCACAGAAAAATCCTTTTCCAAAAGGTGAACTACATTTCGCCAAAGAATTATTTTTGTTTTTGTGTAACACGTCACCCTAATGTGCTAATGTGTTTTTCTCACAATGCTTAGGAAAATGCTTTGTCTATTGCAACGGCCTTATGGACCACATTTGCGTGTGTATGAACGGCAACAAGGCCTGGTATAAAGCGCCAGGACACTTCAATGGCACAGCGGTAAATACAAATCCCATTGTGACACATAAATGTCATGTTCAGATTGTAATCTTGTGTTTTGCGACAGGACGCATTCGTCAAGATCGTACGTACTGAAGGACTCCGGTCCTTATGGAGCGGTCTACCGCCGACCCTGTGAGCGAGAACCTCATCATTTATTCTCAGCGTCATGCACATCTCAGCCTATTGAGTGGATTCATATTTGTGGTATTTTTTTCTTGTCCGCTTCAGTATTATGGCCGTGCCAGCGACCGTTATCTACTTCACCAGTTATGACCAGCTGCGTGCACGACTGAAGGTCAAGATGGGCCAGCACGAGCAGTTCGCCCCTATGGTGTCGGGGGCTATCGCCAGAGGTTTGATTGGATACTTTTATTAATTACATTTATGATTATAACTTGGATTTATACAGAGCCTTTCAAATGAGCAAAGGATGGTTAGCAATAATAGAATTCTCAACAATACCCATTTTAATATAATATTGTCATGATCATTTACTGTAGTCCTGTTTCCCTATAGATTTGAATTTCATAACCGTACAACTCAATTGAAAAAAAGGTATATATTTTTTGAGGTGAAGTAAAAAATAAACAACGGAAATAAGTGTGCACGATGTACACCCTCACAACTGGGATTTGGTTGTGTTCAGAATGAACCAATCGCATTCGGGCTCATGTTAAATGGGAGTCAGCACACACATTTCACCACACTTTGAGGATATATTGTTCTGGTTCAGTGACACCAAGATTGAACGTCTTGGCCTAAACTCCAAAAGGTTTATCGGTCGTGAATACAACACTGTCACCAAAAATTCTACACCATACAACTTTGCAGTGGACTTTAGCGGTTCCACTGTATTTGTCATCCCGTAAATGCCTTCTCTACATCTACCAGTGGGCGCGGCCTCTGTGATCAGCCCGATCGAGCTTCTGCGCACCAAGTTGCAGTCAGAGAAATTGTCGTATCGGCAGCTTGGAACCTGCGTACGCAGGGCTGTGGGGGCGGAAGGTTGGCTGTCGCTGTGGCGAGGCCTGGGGCCCACGCTGCTCCGGGACGTGCCCTTCTCCGCCATGTACTGGTACAACTACGAGCGCGGCAAGCGGTGGCTGTGCCAGCGCTACGGCACCAAGGAGCCCACTTTTGCCATGACCTTCGTGTCCGGCGCCACGTCTGGAACGGTGAGTGCGATAGACAGAACCGTACGCGTGAAGCTCACTCATTTATCCTGTTTCCCGATGTGCTTGCAGCAGTGCAGTTAAATAAGACTTTAGTTGCTTTTTAACTCCTTATTAGTTACTTCACTGATGAATATTGGTTTCATAATGAAAAAGTAAGTACCGGTACTGTTCATGATCTGTGCTTGTTTTTCCATAAGAAATAATCCAAATTTTAATCGTCTGGATTTTTAAGGTGATGCATTTATGAATGTACAGAATTTTAATTTTAATAAAACATTTGAATTTATCGAGATGCGGTTGGATTTTATTTTTCATGGGGTTTTTTTTTTCAGATTGCGTCCATCCTAACGTTGCCGTTTGACGTGGTCAAAACGAGAAGGCAGGTGGAACTTGGGGAGCTGCAAGCAATGAATTGTAAATGTGGCCTCAATATAATGTTTTGCTTTTGAATGGGGAATCATAACCGATGTCACTCATCTAGTTGTTTCCGCGTCGACAGTATCGCACAAGGCCTCTTCCACCATCACTGTGATGAAGAAGGTTGTGACCCAGCATGGCATTAAAGGCTTGTTTGCAGGTTTGTATTCAATTTGGCCAATATTTTGTCATTCAAAACGTTGTATTCTTACCCGCTTTTCTCCTGGCCAGGTTTCTTACCTCGGGTCATCAAAGTGGCTCCGGCCTGCGCCATCATGATCAGCAGCTACGAGTTGGGGAAGGATTTTTTCCGTAAGCACAACCGGGATCGGGAACTTGGACCTCTGCACACCAGTGACACCTGAAATATGATGAATCTGCGCCTCCAACGCCAGGCTTGAAAAAGCAGAGCTGAGAAATTATTAAAAGTATATTCTGATAGTATTTATGATTTAATATTCCATGATGATTCAATCCTTTTTGCACAAGAAATGCAGTGAACTGCCGCTATTCATGGAGGTCAAGGGACCGAGCCTTGCTGTGAATAATTGCCCACCCCTGTCCAATTTCCTTTCTGATTTCATACAGATGCTACAACATGGTGGCAAAACACTCAAAACAGAGAGGATCATAAAGCATCAACACACTACTTTCAGTATTTACATTATCATGAATCATTGATACATAAACGACGACATTCGAGGAGATGAATTATTCAACACAAACAAACCACGCGCACATAAAACTCAGTCATAGTTTGAGCTAGCATACTGGCATTGCTGTAATAGCATATTAATGCAGACTGGCATGACGTCAATCACGGACAAACCCGTGTACACTAACACGTCACACAAGCGGGGTTAAGTCAGCAAATTCACCTTTTGAAATTTACGCATGATGTTAGGGACTACCAGCAAACTGTGACGATCAAGTAGACGGGCTATTGGTACCTGCTAGAACATCTCAAATGTAGAGAAAAAATAAATACTACCCAAGGTTCCACCAGATGGTACCAAAGCAAACGTTTTATTGCTGTAGCCAGGGCACAATAACAGCAAACGGAGATCTTTCCAATAGCGAAAATTCCAAAAGAGTGAGGATAGTTAAAAAAACAAAAAACAATTGCAAACGTGGAGTCGTGAATATGCAAGGGTTCACTGTATAATAAAATCAGTTTGTGAGTATCAGATTTATTTTCTTAAAACATTTGCCTGTGCCTGATATTTTGCCAGGGGCCCATCCCATTTTGACTACATGTGCACAAAATAGCGAATCCAAATCCATGTTTTAATTTTTTTTTTTTATTCTATAAGAAAATCTCTAGACTATTGAGAGCTCATGTTTCCATACCGGTGTTGTACTGGTTTGAGTAATCTCATCCCAAGGAGGACAAGATGTGTTGGAAGTAGAGTGGTGGATGTTGCACGTAGAAGTCAGAGCGCAGATGTAGCTCCATTTCCTGTTGCTAATGTTCCAATTGACATCTTCAAATAGCTAACTACAGCACCTCTGCCGGCATAGCCAAATTGTGCACAGAATTTTGCCTCAATTGCTTCAAGACGTGTCTAATGAACAACACAATTGTCATCGATAATGGTGCCCAACCTGATCTTTTTTTTTTTTTTACGACAGAGATGATAGTTGATTTAGCAAATGGCTTACTTCAGATTACAGTTGGAATTTGTCTCTCAGCCAGCGATCAGAGTATGCATTTAAATCCACAGAATAAGTGCATGAAAGTGCTTGAAAAAAATGTTTTTACTGTGAAATGTGTCAGTCTGATTTCTCCCCAAATAAAGTTTATTCAAAGTGAAGGATAAAAATCCGGGAAATATTTGTATGTGTGCAAGTGAACAATGGAATAAACTAAAAGCAAACAGCACAGTTAAGGTACACAGCCTGAATGCCAGACTTTCAATCACAATCACAACAAGCCAAATTGAATGACTGCATTGCAACCTAAATAAGTAAAGGGAAAACGTCGGATTAATCCGAGGGCGTCTTATCAATCATAGTGGTCATGACCTGAGAACGAAATACGGTACTGTGCACGCTAATGAAAACCAAGGCACAAAAACTCCTGAGAACCAAAGATGTTAAAACTGATACGGTAATAAATGAGAAAAGTGGACATACGATGATCCTCCAGAAACAATTGGTGACGACGACGAGCCCGACTTTTCCAATGTTGGCACGTGAAATAGGTCTTTCAATACAAACCATTCAAGGTACCGGTAAATTTATATCATGTCAGAGTGTGCTTCAGGCGGGTGAGCTCATTCCAACAGCATGTGAAAACACGTCAGTGTCGACACAATGAGAACATACATCTCTACAAAGAACAACGTAATAGCACGCAGAGAAGATGGCTGGCTTGAGTTGTAACCTTATGTGGGGGTGAAGCTTGGGCTGCTGACCTCAGCGGCGGGACTGGCCAGACATTCGTTAGACCTCAAACTGGCCAGAGACCTGAAACTGTTGACGGAGGTGAGAGAGCCGCACAGTCCTCTGAGGGATGGCGTCTGCTCTTTTCCTGCATTGCAAACCCATCGGAGAATGGGAAAATATGAACATTATTGTGAGCCGGGTAGCTGTCTGATTGTTTGAAAACAGTTCCATTGCTAATATTGTTTATATCGGACAGCACTACTGATTCGGAAGGCCCTGGGCAGATTACATTGACATGGTAACAACAACAACCAAAAAAAGGCTTAAAGATGATTGGACGGAAAAAAAAATCCCAAATGTGCAATGAAAGCAAGAGAGCCAAGAGAAAGACTATGAAATGAAGTGAACAGACGACTGGGAATAGAGAAATCCAATTTCATGTAATAAATGAGAATTGATTTTGTAAAAGTTATTCAGTGCTTCTGATAATGTTTCGGCCAGCATAGAAGGTCTTACTGGCAAGTTTTGTGATGTGTACCTGGACGGGGCCAGTGCGGCTTAGCCTCCAGCGTTAGCATGTGTGATGGTTCGAGGGACATCTGTGATAGGCTCATATCTGGAGGTAGATTGCGGAGACTCTTGCTGCATAACAAACAAAATATTGCGCAATATATCAGTCACTGAGAAAATTAAATGAAAATGCCAAACATTTATCAACTCTGATCTCTTTTCGCTGCTTTGAGCAACATAATTCTGCACTTTACGGCGAGCCTTATGGATAAAATATGGTTTCAAGTTCTGAAGTGGGACAAATTTCCACTTCTGGGACACTTGAGCTGTTCCATGGTAGGACATTTATCAATCATACAATACATGCAATGTTTTGAAAGTAGCAAACTGATTGCTCATAGTGAAACTGACCACTCTAAATGTTTGTAATTGCCTATAGATGCCACAAGATGGCAGCAAATCACTATTTTTGATGAAGCTCCGTCCATCGGTTCAATGGGACTGCTTGGCATAAAGATACCACCTAATGGTGCCAAAGTAATGTTTTCAGATTAGAGAAACACTCAACATAGGTGAGTTTTTTGGCACATGATGGGGATAGGCCCCCCCCCCCCAAAATCTGAGTGACTGCTGAACTGTGGTGTTTCACTGTGTACACTCAGTTTACGTTACTTTATTTTAATTTTGGTGTACAGTTTTTTTTTCTCATTATGGCGTATTTTGTTTGGATTTTAAAATCTGAAACAACAATACTATATTTTATAATTGTTCCATGTTTTGAAATTAGAACTACTCAGTCAACCAGCTTTGAAGGTTCCACAGTACAATATTAAACAATGATAAGAAACCATCAGGTTGGGCTGAATGATTTCTTTTTTTAATTGTTCAGCCCGCATCATAATCTAGTAATACAAAAATCCCTTGACATACTCCTCCCACTGTCCGGGGCTCTTCCTGTACAGCAGCGTATCCAAGGCAATGGCGTTGGCGTCCAAAGCGTCGGGAGACGGCCACTGATTGGTCAGGTGGGCTGTCAGCTGCTGTCGCGACCGCAAGTCATTGTTCTTCAACACGGTCCTGAACACATCAGACACAAATTATTCAACAAAGAAGTTCGACTTTGACTGACACCATGAATGCGGTGTTCATCCAATTGTAGTGCGCCGTATTTAGAGCTATTTTGCCCTCTGCTGCAGCTAAAATAAGGTAATCATAATTACAATGCACAGTAGTTGTACATAATTGTTTCGACCGGTATGTTGGAAAGTTGTATCCAATCCAATCCAACATACCGTTCGAAACAAGATTGCAGCCAAAAAAGGAATAGTTAAAAAAATTATGTCAAGTTTTAACTTTCAAATGTGTGTAGGCATCCTCATCACTTATAAAATTTGAAGTCACGGTCTACATCAGAATGTGCCAGCATTATTCTTAGATCGAGTAGGCTAAGCCTGTTAGTCTTTGACTTGCACACATCCTCCCTTGAGCCCTATTACATTACAACTAATGTGACTTCATGTGCATGTAATCACAGTGAGTTCGCTGCTTCAGCGCCACGAGTCGTGGCGCGTCTTTAATTGCGGGATTTAGAAGCCTACATTGAATTAGTTGTCACTCAAGAGAAGGACGTCTTTTTGATAAATCCGCAGTCTGAACTTGGAAATGTGGACGCTCACGCTTATGCACGCTTGCAAACACACACGTACGTACGCATGCACACCTGTGCGGTGTCTTAAATGGCAAACTGAAAGCAGACACCACATTACCAAGAGGCCTGTCCACCTCCACACACTCACAGTTGATCCTGCAGCTCCAAAATGATCAATTCCAGCTGCTCCTTCTCCAGCGAGTGTGACAGGTGTGTGTCCACGAGGCTCTGCTCAAGAGCTTTGTGGTGTGACGACGCCTCCGCCAGCTGCGTCTCGCGCAAACGCACAAGCTCCTCCAGGTAACACTGACACGAAAACAAGACGCAAGCAATTAGGCTTTACCTGCCCGTTACCGGTGAATCTAAAGTAAATGCAGGGAAAGGGACACTTTTTTTGTACCAAATTCTAACAACAAACAGTCAGGACTGAGTCATGCTTATGTTGTTTTGTTTTGGGGTTTTTTTTGGGGGGGGGGGGGTCTGCTATTGGCTACAAAATGCCATCTTGTGGCATCTTTCTTGGGGCCAAGGAATATGTTGAAATGAGTTGAGGAATTTCATTTCAACAAAAGTTGTGTTTTGTCGCCAATTATGAAACGTGTAAGGGGGTCAAAGTATTTTCAATTTTTTGCCAGGGGAAACACATTCTTAAAAAGTATTGTTTCCAGTCATTTCCTTCTCGCAACACTCGTAACAAAATGCCAAACTCCACAGACATACACCTTTCACGTATTTTTCTAATCGATGCTCAAACACACCTTCTGCTCCAACGCCATGCGATATTTCTGCTCAAAGCGCTTGCACTTGCTGACCAAGTTGCTCTGCTCGGTGAAGATGGAGGCAGCCGTGGCCATCTTGTCCGGAGTGCTGTGCTCGCTGCCGGTGCTGCCCAGGGTGCGCATCTCCTCCTCGTCGCTGCTGATGCTGTCGCCGCTGCAACAAAGGGAGCAATGCCCGCCACCCTGTCAGCAAACATCCAGCAACATTGCGCGCTGCCAACAACTCACGTACCTCTGAGTGAACTTCAAGTAAGGTGTGTAGTCAATGACCGAGGGGTCACCGATGTCTAGACCTTCGCCTTTCAGACAGAAGCTTGGGAGATGAGACAGGATGGGGGCGGGTTAGTATGCAACTAGTCTCTTGCCCTACTTAACCCCCTGACATGTGAATTTGGGCCTGTTTTACTGCCACTTCTCCTCCCACTTTCTTGTCTACAGTACTTTCTCATCATGTATAGGGCCTCTCTCAATTTAAAAAGCAGGGTAGACCTTTACAATCGGTAGGTGTGTAACCCCATTTAAGGCAACAGGTTGAGCAACCTAAAACCAGATTTTTTTTTTGTCCCTCTCATCTAATATATTTGACAGGACTAAAGATCTAAAGCAGAACAGCGTCAGTACCTGAAGTCGATGGTGTTGAGCCCAATGAGCGTGTCCGCCAGAAGCCCCGCCTCCTCTCCCAGTATGATCGCCCCATCCTCATAAAACCTCCTGCAGTCACGTTTGCTCACATTATTGCTGCTCATTTCTAACAGCATAAACTGAGCTGATTGCTTTGAGTGGTTGAAGTCTGTGGAACACCGATTGTCCGCACACAACATTAGGTATACTTGCACAACATGAGATCCAACACGAGAGCTGAATTATTATTTTTTTAATTTAATAACATTCAGAGAGCTGGGTCTACATGCGCTAAACTGTTGTCATAATTAAAAACAATTTGAAGACAATGCCTTTTTGACAGTGGTTATTTCTGTCAAAGCTGAGGGTTTTTTTTTTTTTTAACTCAGGCTTGATTGTGCAGGGTTACCTCATGTAGCATCCAGTGCATAATTGTGCACTGTGAGTGCGCAAGTTACACACGCAAACCTGGTAGTTCTATGGTCCCTCAGAGCGGATGAGATGTATTCAGACAGTCTTTTCTCCATTAGAACTACTCGGATCCAAGCTCGACCCTATTGAGATTAAAAAATAAATAAAATAAAGATAACATTAGATCATTATTTTATTCTTGGCAATTCCTTCCGAACACGTTTTTGCCAAAGGTCTGAATAATTAGTTTCACGCTTTACCAGTGGCCCGATGGCCACCATATGACTCGGGCCCCAACCAAAGTTCACTGATGCTGGTCCCACTGAGCCACCAGTACAAATATTAAAAACAAATGATCACAACAATTAGTTCTTGCATTTTAAAGATCTAATATTCATTATTTTGAGTTTAATCAACAGAACCGGCTCAATCATTTTTGTGCACTGCGTACACGCCGGCATTTTGGCCACAGAGTGTACACACTTTACACTATCTCATCCACAATATATGTCGTTTCCTTGTTGTGATAAAACGGTACATTTTGTGAAGTATTGTTTTAAATCTCAATATCTACAGACCGGTGTGTGGAGTTGATGGATATATATTTTTAAGCGGCTGCCTTGATCACCCACTGATGCTATATACTCGTGCATTTTGGACACTCAGACTTTATAAACGACTATCAACTTAATCCAATGATAGACCGACATTTATAATTATGAATTAAGTTAGCTATTGCTTGAAAGCGCATTATCTATTGTATGTGGAGAATGGAACGTTGGATATTTTTTCGGTGGGTGGTGTGATTGTCCGAACTTGCTCGCATTTTTTGCCACTGAGACAACATGCTACACGATTTCATCAAAAGGTAGGTCTACATATATAATTATGAATTTCATTAAATATTGTTTGAAACCAGAGCCAGTGCCGGTTCTGGCAGGCCAATATGACTGAGAGACGTCACCCGTGAGGTCAAACTCCAGAGAGTTGGCAAACTGGCATTGCATCTATTGCTTGTTTTATCGGGTGAAACTGGGTCGTGTTCCTAGCCAAGCATTCCTGGCTGATCTCTCTATTTGCTTCGAAGTGGATAATGCAAAGTAGGTGAAAAATGCCTTATTATGGGCCCTTTTGGGCTCAAATTTGAGTGTCACCTTAGCTTTGCTTGACCGCACATTCTCCATACTCTCAATGCTTCGAATGCAATTATGAGGGACTTTGCTGCTGGCGGCTTTGACAAAATCCCAGAAACTCTGAGGACTCTCGTAGCCAAACCACGTTGTCTGACCTGAGAGAAGAACATACAGGACGGGAATGTTTGTAGAAACGTGCTAACACTTTGTCAACTCATAATTTGCGTGTGTTATTATTATTACTATTTTAACCTTTCAGTCTATGGTTGAGGATATGCTCCAGGATGGACACAAAATTGACCAACTCTGCAGACGAGTCGTCCATGCTGTCAAAACAGGATCGGTCCAAGAGAGTCTTCACTGAAAACCTGAGGCAAAGTATGAACAAGGCATCAGAAATAACAGATTTTAACCAGTCACATAAACCTTCCTTTGAATGAAGATTCACACTTGGCTGTCATTGCCCATAGGTGTGAATGTGAGTGAGAATGCTTGTTGGTCACTCTTCTACGTCCCCCATGATTGACTGGCCTTCCGTGAGTAGTCTGTCTTTCTCCCAAAGTAAGATGACAAAGGTTCTGGCTCACCTGTGACCCTCATGAAGAAGAGCACTGTAGAAAATGGATACAAGCTGACTTTCCTCTCCCTAACACAGCTGGTATCTGTCCTCCCCAGTTGCAATGAGCCTACTCTGTCTAATCAGATTGCACCTAATTAGGCAGGGGGGAGAGTTAATGGACTTGGCTGCATTTCGTATGTGTGTTTGTGTGCATGGGTGCGTCTGTGTGCACCCAAGTTGTTTGTAGACCTTTTACAAATGATCTAACTCCCTCGCTTGTGCTCCATAGCAACAGTGTTTACAATGCACAAAAACACATTCACATCATTTAATTTCCACTGAGGCCACCAGCACATAAATAAAAATCATAAGTGACTACTTGCATGAAATTAGATGGAGTTTCCTTCTATGTGTATTATTGTTATACTACTCTTACATGCCGATAACCTGGATTAAAATGAGTGAAGTTGATATAGCATCGGTTAGTGGATGGCCAATAACATCCATGGCAGCTGTAACCTAACCAAGCTAATTTTAGGAAAGAGGCAGGGTACACACTGAAATGATCACAACGCACATGTACTCTAACCGTGATCTCTACAACACCAAAATGATTAATTCAAGAGATATTTATAAATCACCAATTGGTTACAGTACCACTTTCCAGTATGTGACAATTGGGCATGAGTAATTGTGCTTTGCTTCAGTTTTATTGGACTTTCTATTAAAGTTTTTAATACTTGCATTCACAACTGTTACTCATCATTCCCATTCCATATTCCATTTTACTTTGGGAGAAAAGTGGAATACACACTGGAATGGTTGTCAGCCAATCCCACACTCACAGTCATACCTACGGAAAGGAAGTCAAAGTACCCGGAGAAAACAACACATCTGGCATGAACATGCAATCGCCACACAGGAAGGCCAGAGCCGATTCGAACCGCAAGGCCAACATGATGTGTCAGAGGAAGTTGGTTTATTTCAACGCATTGAATGGGAGCGCTGCCACACAATGAAATATTAAACTGCATGCCTGGAAGCTTGAAACCCAAGATGTGTTTAGAGACATCACAATAGTTGTAATGGTGATGGAAGCAAGGTGTCAAGTTGAGGTGTCTTGATATTGCCACACGATGATGGTGGTGGTGATGATTACGAGGATGAGGCGAATGGTCATGATGGCTACCTACCGGCAAACGGTGAGTAGGTTCCTCCTTTCCACCGCCGCGCTCCTGTCCGCTGCCCGCTTGCGGCTTAAGTACAGCCCCGCGCCGAGGGACGCCATCTGCGGCACGAGGCCGGCCTGCCTGCCGCGGTCAGCCGAGGAGCGACATTAGTATTGACTTCGTCATAGTGCATGGATGGAAGGGGCTCTAGAACCGGAAGTAGAATCAAGTTAGACTCAACGGGGAACGACGCCGTTTCCAGTTAGTACTGTATTTTCGATATCCAAGCTCCGTGGGGTAAGTTGCGATTTCTCTATTTCCTCCAACCTGACAACACACCGTGAAAAGATTTTTGCACTCAGAACGAATAACTATCTTGTCTTCAGCGTTTGTGAATACAATTTCAATGAACATCGACGTTTTTCCTCCTCGTCGCTTTATTATGAAGAGCACAAATCTTTCACGTGAAAGCTACAGACATACTGTATTTGATGTAAATGAGATGCGCTCCTTATTTTAATAAGTATGACTGTGATTGGCAATCTTGTACCTACGGCCAATTCTGAGAATGCCTGAGCCGAGTTTTGAGTGTTTTGGTTTTTAATGCGGTTCAAACGATTGAAGACGATGAATAAGTAGTGCGACAACCGTTAGACGCTCATGTATCGTCTCACATAACAGAAATTATTAAAGGGACCGCAAAATGCACACTGAATGTTGTTAAGCCACCGAATAAAATTTAAGACCTCTATCATGCCAAAAGTTCCCGAGGTCCTTCATTTACAAGTTTCGGCGTAAGGGAGACGTAGCCTGAATTTGTACGTAAGTCGGAACAATACAGAAACGAAGTACTGTACGCATAGATAATCGCGCAGAAGGAGACGTGAATGACTATTTGTCCGTGGGTCAATTGAAACCCTCGATCGTCGCTGACTGATCGTGATTTAGATGCTGATTTTTTAAATTTGTTTCCAATACCTTACTTTTAACCTTGTAAGTTTGTTCCCTTATACTGTATTATGACGTATGCTGGCAACCAATTCAGTGTGTATCCCTCCTACTGCCGGAAGACAGCTGAGATAGGCTCCAGCACGCCCGCGACCGTCGTATGGATAAAATGCTTCAGAAAATGGATGGATGGATAGTTGGACTTTATCAAGGGGAGGGGAGGGGGGTAAACGACAGGTAGGGATGTAGATCATTTTCTCTACTAAAAAAGAACACCATTGTTCTTCCAATATATATTGGTGGCTGCTTGGGAAACAAACAAACCTTTTCATAACCCACCAATCGCGTTATTTTACTTGTAGATTTTTAGGCGCCTAGTTTTTCATAATAGACTAAGTTTGTGTAAAATTAATCATTCAGGAGATGGATGGCTGTATCCGCTGTAAATCTCTTAACAACCAACTTGGCCACTTGAATGCTGCCCCCTCCCGACCATGTGGGCCCTGTCAAATGTTATTTTTGATCTATGTTGCAGATAAGATACAGTAATGGTTATAATTTGGACACCATTTGATGTCATAAACTAAAGTCTCTCTCTCTCTCTCCCCATACATATATGAACATGATGGAGATTTGTCAAAGATACTTGTTGACTGTTCATCTTCTATGCTTTTTCACGAGACACCCTGTGCTCGAGACTCTCCCAGCAGTCTACACCCTAGACTGGTCGCTACTCAATTGCAGGCCTCATACTACATAAACAGCCATTCGCAGTAAATACTATTTTATAAAATAATGCAAAATATGTGTCTCCGTCGCCATCATTTTTGCAGTATGGAGTTGAAGTGTCAAAAGGTTACATGGCCACAAATTAAAATCCGTACCTTTGGCCATCATGTGGAGATTCTGTAGTTTTATAACCTTAGCCAAGAAGTTGTGCACATACACGTCCTTTGTTAGACACCACGCGCTTCTCCATTTTATCGCTTTTGATCCAACTTTACCTTTGTCCTTTGTGTTATGTAATCATTTGGACTTTATTGCTGCTGGTGAGCCATTAACATAGGATTAAAGTAGCCGGACAGGACATGGATGTACAAATGATCGTGTATGTCTTAAATAATTGGACTTTGGGGGAGAAAAATGGAATAGAATTAAATAGCATAGCAGCTTCATTGTAGTTATTCAGGGTAAACATCTAGCTGGTCTCTTCCATCACTTCCATCCACAATGGTGTACATTTCCAAATATTTAATGCCAAATAGTATAATTAAGACTACCAAATCTGCAAAAATATGATAGACAATGTCATTGAATAACAGCCGGAAAAGTCTGGGTGCTGAACCCTTTCAAAAAAAAAAAAGTTTGAGTGTTGAAAGACACATCCACCACGGTGCGACGCTCCGGATGTGGGCCGTTTATTGACTCAATTGGGTGAGGAGGCCAATATAAAATGTTTTAGAATGTTTAACAACATTAACAGTATACCACAACTTCATTCAAGTGGAGTTGAAAAACAAAAAAACACCATCATTGCAGAGCACAAACTTCACCACAGTTGAAGCCACACAACTCCTTTGAGTGATTCATGTGTCAATCTGGCTCTTGTCCAGGATTAAAATGGTGATTTGTATTTTTTTTATTTCTTTTTAATGTCCAGAGGGCAGCTGAGCAAGTGTGGTTATTGTTGTGCACAGGCAATACTGTACAGCCACGTGAGAGGGATGGACGAGGAAGGAAAAGGGGGCGTGGAAGGGGTGGTCATCCGTTAGCCGAGGTGTGAGTCCGTGTGCGTGTGAGCTCGCCATCTCTGTCAAACATTCGAGCGCTTGGCAAGGGTGTGGAAGGACGAGCGCAGCGCTGGAGAGGTGGATGTCTGTGTGTGATCACCCAGCCTGTCAAACATCAGTGCCCTTTGTGGAAGGACTACGGTGAAGGTCTGATGTTTACACTTTCATTCATTTCCACAATGGACTCATTTTACGAGCGACATAAGCAGATTGCGCACTTTCTTCCTCTGACAGGAGCCGGAGATGGCCGAAACGGATAAGTTGGAGAAGAATCTAAAAGACATTTATTTAAGGTCATATTTTGTGACTTATCGTTTGCTGAAGATAAATAGTTCATTGGGTTTACATTTGAAACAAGCGAAAAGAGCAATTCGATTGATGGTTTCCTATTTTATTTAGTGATCCTAAAGATGAGGCGGGGAAAGGTAAAAAGAAGAAAGAAAAAAAAGAAAAGCTACCCATGGTTGGTGCCATTCAACTGGTAAGTTGTGTGTCTCGGTTTCTTTATTATTCTTGGACAGCATGTCATCTTTAGTCTACTGTGAGCTCTGCCTTCTATAAGCCTTTTTCTTTTTTTTTTCTGTGCGGACAGTTCAGGTTTGCAGATTCTAAAGACATCGCGCTGCTGTTCTTCGGGACCGTGATGTCGATGGCCCACGGGGTTGTGTTGCCTCTTATGTTGGTTGTGTTTGGGGATATGACGGACAGCCTCGTATCAAATGCCGCATTAGGTTACCTCAACATCAGCAACCCCAGTGAGTTCCCAGAAACAGTTGCCCGCCTGACTGTAATGGCAGACTATTCCAACATTTTGTTTTATTTCTTTTTCAGATATCACCTTTCCAAACAGCACCATACAGGAAGACATGACCGGGTAAGTGGAAGATGAACCCTCCTAAATTCAATCGTATCATTTCTCAAAGTCTTTCCATCTCATTCCAGCTTTGCCATCTACTACTCCATCCTAGGCGCCGTTGTGGTGGTGGCGGCCTACATGCAGGTGGCTTTTTTTACACTGTCAGCCGGACGACAGGTCAAACGCATCCGAAAGTGCTTTTTCCACAGCATTATGCGACAGGACATCGGATGGTTCGATGTCAATGAGACAGGAGAGCTCAACACCCGTTTGACAGAGTTAGTAACACTCACTTGCCTCGCCCTGAGGTACACCTTCACAATAATGACATCCAATATTTTCTTTCTGACCGTGTCAACCAAAACTGATCGTTGACATGCTTTGGAGGGTGCCACTTAATTGATTTATTTTTGCTTTGTTACTTACTATTAAGCTTAGTGGAGTAAGCTAGTCTGAAATAAAACAGATGCCATTGTGACAGCGCTCTCAAGATAACCGATTGGCATTTGTATCTGCACGGACAGCGACGTCTATAAGATCCAAGAGGGGATTGGCGACAAGGTGGCTATGTTGATCCAGTCCGCCGCCACTTTCATCACGTCTGTTGTCATCGGTTTAAGCAAAGGATGGAAGCTCACTCTTGTCATCTTGGCCGTCAGCCCTTTGTTAGGTGTCATGGCTGGAATCTTCAGTAAGGTAAACTTCCCTTTTTTGTCCACCCTGTCCAAGCCTTCATCTTGAAAGCAAGCCTCTTATTGCTGAGCTCATACCGTCGGGCTCTCGCTAGGTGCTAGCATCATTCACTACGAGAGAACAGACTGCTTATGCCAAAGCGGGTGCTGTGGCAGAGGAGGTGCTTTCCGCCATCAGGACTGTGTTTGCCTTCAGTGGTCAACAGAGAGAGATTGAGAGGTTTGTGCAATTATCAGTTTTCATTAAACGGTCAGAGATGGGTAAAGCTCCATGCGAGTTTGTTGTTTTAATTCCACAAGTGGTAGGTGGAGCAAACATCTGCAGTTCATGTTATGTTAAGGCAGTGGCTTCGAATGTGCACCCCAAAAGTAATGCAATTGTGGAAAATGTGGAAGGAAGGCTCTTGTAGCCAAACAATGAAGCAAATTAGAGAATAGAATTTGGATCATCTGAAACCCCCCAAACCAGATTAGGATTTTCTAGTTGTTGACCACGACAAAGATTATGCGTCTGTATTTCAAGATTTCTTTTGTCAATGCTTTATCTCACAGGTATCATAAGAACTTGGAGGATGCCAAGAATGTGGGAATAAAAAAGGCGATCAGCTCAAACATCGCAATGGGCTTCACCTTCTTATTGATCTACTTGTCTTATGCTCTGGCCTTCTGGTATGGAAGCACGCTCATTTTGAGTGGGGAGTACTCCATCGGCATTGTGCTTACGGTGAGTCGAGTCACGAAGACCTCAAATGTCATTCCGAAGTCTGGACCTGACGAGAACTATTCGTGTCTTTAGGTTTTATTTGCAGTGCTCATCGGAGCGTTCGCCTTGGGGCAAACCTCACCTAACATCCAGTCCTTTTCCAGTGCCCGAGGAGCCGCTCACAAAGTTTACGGCATTATTGACAATGTAAGGAAATCTACATTTCCTCCTTCCTTCACATTCGGAGAGACCCGCATTTTCTGATGCCGGGCTGCTGTCAGTTTATATTAGTGCAAGCGCAAGTGTATTCTGGCGCGCCAGGATGTAGCTTTGATACAGCCAACAATCTGGAGGCGCTAATGAGCGGTTGGAATTTGCTCTAATTGGAGCACCCGCTGTTTGACTGCAGTTTTGTGTGATCGACAATGACTAAATCGACCTCTCGTCTGACTTCAGCATACAGTATTCACTCAAATTAGCGCGATCACCATTCAGCAAAGTAGCTTGTTTGTAACCAACACGCTTCAGACACTTGCTACATTCTTACACTTGCCAATTAACTAATGAATTTAACTCGGTGGCCAATTCATTTTGAACCATAAGGTAGTCTCTCTTCTCCTCAAAGAATGCTTCGAAACTGAAAACAACCTCCGACAACAATGAGCTTGTTTATGTGGACATATCCCGAGCAAAGCGGCGAGCTGTGCAAATAAACAGCAGCTTTGTTCAAAATTCTCAGTCCAACCTGCAGAGGAGACAGTCTTCCTCGCATTGTCTCTTTAGCCTTTGATAAGCACCAAACTTCCAACCGCAACGGAGCTCAAATCTAAATGAAACACTTGACTCCACAGATACCGAGCATTGACAGCTACTCAGAGAGCGGCTTCAAGCCTGACTCGATCAGTGGAAATATCGAGTTCAAGAACATCCACTTTAACTACCCCTCAAGGCCAGAAGTTAAAGTAAGCCTCCTCACTGTTCAACTTCATCCAACATCTAAACCCGGCTATATATTCGTAGTCCTTTCCATAATGGTCATCACTTGCAGGTATTAAACCGCATGTGCCTGAGTGTGAAGAGTGGGCAGACCATTGCCTTAGTGGGAAGCAGCGGCTGCGGTAAAAGCACCACCATCCAGCTGTTGCAGAGGTTCTACGATCCTCAGGAGGGATCCGTACGTACACATTTCTAAACCCTTTCACTGGAAAGATGGATCAAGTCGCATCAATGCAATTCCGTTGAATCATCAAAGCATCCAAGCCTCCTTTATTCGTTCAACACAATGAAGAACATTTAAGAATCCCATTGTTTCCCTCTTTGTAGGTATCTATTGACGGCCATGACATCCGTTCTCTCAATATTTGCTACTTGCGAAAGATGATTGGCGTGGTGAGTCAGGAGCCCGTCCTTTTTGCCACCACCATCGCTGAGAACATCCGATACGGCCGAACCGATGTGACGCAGAACGAGATTGAGCAAGCTGCCAAGGAGGCCAACGCTTACGACTTCATCATGAACTTTCCCGAAGTATGATTTTATTCATGACTTCACCTGAAAATCTCCTTCTTTTTCTTGTCAATGATGAGAGCGTTGTTATCGAGCAGAAGTTCGAGACGCTGGTTGGGGACCGAGGGACTCAGATGAGTGGAGGACAGAAGCAGAGAATTGCAATCGCTCGAGCGCTCGTACGTAACCCCAAAATCCTTCTGCTGGATGAAGCAACATCCGCCCTTGACGCCGAGAGCGAGACTGTCGTGCAGGCTGCGCTCGACAAGGTAAAAACTCACAGCGGGGGCATTGCTTGGGGTTTGTCACTCTGATACATTTTCTAATGTTTGGCTTTCAGGCTCCAATCAACCAATGTCATGTAAAACAAATTGCCATTTTGTAAACCGAATCAAAGAGGCATCAGGTGCTTGCTGCTGGAAAAGGATTGCATGGATGGATTCAATTAGGCTGCTCTATGTTACTAGTTGATGGAAAGATTTTCGCGGCCCAGCATGGAGGTCGAGGGTATATGGTTTAGTGGCCTGAGTATCTCATCTCTGCAAATGAGATTGCGTGTCATCTGCACCTTCACCGAATGAAGAGAATGGAATAATGGTGTTCCGACAGCTTTGACAGCTGCTCCTTGCCACCCAATTTGCATTATTATGAAAGTCTCAGAATAGAGCTCAGAGGTCCAGGGCGCATACAAGATGAACCGATGCGTCTCGCTGTTAACATTCATAAACTTCCCTTCAGATCATACCTTTCTGTCGTTTGTGCAGGTTAGGCTGGGTCGTACCACCTTAATTGTGGCCCATCGACTTTCAACAATCAGAAACGCTGATATCATCGCCGGCTTCCAAAATGGAACGGTTGTCGAGCTGGGGACTCATAACCAACTGATGGAAAAAAAAGGCGTATACCATACGCTCGTCACTACGCAGGTAACGCTAGCGCAAAAAAATAAATAAAATAAAATAAATAAAACATTTTGGGGACAATCTACTGCAGGCCCAGAATGATCTAGGTCTTGTCATTTACTCTCATCTCCATCTTGCAGACATTTCAGAAAGCGGACGAGGAGGAGGAGGAGGATGAGGAGCTTGTTGAAAAAAGCCCAGCCGACAAAAGTATTTCTAACTCCCCTCCATTGAGGAGAAGGTCGACAAAATCTTCCTTTGTTGGTTCAGAGGGAAAAAAAGAAGAGAAAGAAAATTTGGTGGATGACAAAGATACAACAGAGGAGGTAAGACCAGATGGTTGCTTGATAAATCGAAATCTTCTTTGCAAAGTATCAAGGGGTGGCCTGACACGGCTCTTTTCCCTGATTTGCTACAGAGTGAAAATGTTCCCCCGGTGTCATTTCTCAAAGTGATGCGATTCAACCTTTCTGAGTGGCCTTACATTCTCGTTGGAACCATCTGTGCCTCAATTAATGGCGCGATGCAGCCACTGTTTGCGGTCATCTTCTCCAAGATCATCACTGTCAGATTGTTTTTCATTTTTGCATCTTCATTTTTTTGGGGGGGGAGGACATCTGCTGGAAACTTTGAAGGAATTTATCATTTCTTCTTTTTCCGACTTTCAGGTGTTTGCTGAGCCTGATTTGAACGTCGTTCAACAGAAATCTCTATTCTTCTCTCTCATGTTTGCGGTTATTGGTGCTGTATCGTTTGTCACCATGTTTTTACAGGTACCGCTATGCGTCACACACGTGCGTGTTCCGTTGTGATGATGTTTGCTAATGTAGAAAGAAAAATGTATCCTGTGTCAAGAGACCAGAATGTTTTTCCATTTCAAAGTCCTCAATAACAGTTCACCTTCAATGGGGGCGATGGTCAATTCATGTTCATATCTTGTGGCTCTCACTTTTACAGGGTTTCTGTTTTGGTAAATCTGGAGAGCTCCTGACAATGAAATTGAGACTTGCAGCTTTCAAGGCCATGATGAGGCAGGTAAGTGGAACAAGTTTTCATGAGACAATCTTATCTTAAAGGCTTTGTTCATCATCTGACGGAATAAATACTTTATGTGGCTTAAGTACTTAGTCGCTGCAGATCAGGTATGCCAACTAACATTGTTGGCATCCGTTTTGAAGTCACAAATACAGAAAGGCGGGGCTTACACAGCAACAATGCAGTTTCCAACCACCGTTTTGAGGGTAGAAAAATGCATGGCGGAATAACGAAATGCCACCTGCAATTCACAGAATTCATTTTAATTTGTTCAAGTCAAGAACAGGCACTTTAAAATCTTAAGATCGCAGCATGATAGTTTTTGCAGGCTCCAAAAAGCAGAATTGTGGAGAATTGTCCCTTTTTACTCTCCACACCAAACTGATTGTTTACAGCGCAAGCAGCGAGCTACTCTCCTTCAACCCTTTTTTGTCCATTCTCCCTTTGAACAGAGTAACCTCCCTTAAAGGTACAGGGTCAGGGTGACTGTCTCTCACTAAGATATGGCAACTACAGAAGGAAAAGAAATGGCTTGGTAGTTTCCCAAAACTTAAAACAGAAACTTTTCCCATTTTTTTAGGACCTCGGCTGGTTTGATAATCACAAAAACAGCGTTGGAGCACTCACAACAAGGCTGGCCACAGATGCTGCTCAAGTACAAGGGGTAAGGCATTCTCTCACTGGAGCATCCACACATAACCCACCAGCATTTTTTCCCCCACATTTGTTCTCATCTTTCCCCTTTTGGTCAGGCTACGGGAGTACGTCTGGCCACACTGGTCCAGAACGTAGCCAATATGGGTACCGCTCTGATTCTTGCCTTCGTGTACGGCTGGGAGCTGACCCTGCTCATATTGTCAGTGGTTCCCGTCATGGCAGTAGCAGGAACTGTGCAGATGCAGTTGCTAGGTGGGCAAGCTGCTCAGGACAAGAAAGAGCTGGAGAAGGCTGGAAAGGTGAATGACACTCTAGGAATGCAAGCATCACCAAATCAGCCGTTGCTCAAAAGAGCTCGTTTTGGATTGGTGGGGCGGGCGGGGGGGGGGGGGGGGGCAAACAAAGATGTAGAAGTGACAAATAATTGCTCTGGCAGTGTGGTTAAAGAGTCTTGAAAAAGTTAAATGGTGGACCGCAGCAACCATTATTCACGCCTATGAATTTTAGAATGTGTTGACCAATATATTTATCCCAGTATGCAACGGTTTGTCATCGTCATGCAGTCCCTCCAAGCCTGACCCTGCGGTATTTCATCCCGTCTCCTCAGATTGCCACAGAAGCCATTGAGAATATTCGTACCGTTGCATCTCTGACCAGAGAACCCAAGTTTGAGTCTCTGTATCATGAAAACCTCATCGTTCCATACAAGTACAACAGACCTTTAATGTCCTCTCCAAAAAGAATTCATTTGGAACTCAGTGCTCTTGGTCTCATTAATGTTTGCGTTTCTTTCTTTTCAGGAACTCTCAGAAAAAGGCTCACGTCTACGGTTTTACCTTCGCATTTTCTCAGGCTATGATCTACTTTGCTTACGCAGGATGTTTCCGCTTTGGAGCTTGGCTCATTGACCAAAAACGAATGGATGTTGAGGGCGTATTCCTGTGAGTAACGGCTTTCCCTGGTTGCGAGTCATCATAGATCAGTCCAACATTCACTTTTGTACTTTGACAGACAATAAAGTGCGGTGAAAAAACCCAGCAGATAATTGTAACTGGTGTACATACTTAAATCATTTACCACAAGTTTAAAGCACGTGTAGGGCAATTGTCAATGTGATCAGATGACAAAACATTGGCTTTATGGTCACACGGGTGAGATGTACACGAGGGGAGCTTCTCCTTTCATATTACAGCTTTTACAGTGAGTTCAAAGTTCATCTCAGTGAAGAAGCTAAACAATATTGATATCATTGGAATGAATTCATACACCGAGCAGCCACCACAATATGTCCACTCGCACATCTGCTGAAACGTAACAAGAGCCCTATAAAAAAAATTCTGTCTTTAAAAAGGTGCAGATATTTTCAATACGCTTCTTTATAGTGTGTATGTGACCACAATAAATTAACATTCATTCTCACATTCTCTCACCCAGAGTTATTTCAGCAGTTCTGTATGGCGCCATGGCTCTCGGAGAAGCCAATTCCTTCACTCCAAACTACGCCAAGGCCAAAATGTCTGCTGCACACCTTGTTATGCTTTTGAACACAGAGCCTGCTATTGATAATCTGTCAGAGGATGGAGAGTCACTGGTATGCGACACAAAACCTGACATGCTTACCGGTCCTTTTTTTCTTCACAGTCATATTGATTGATCATCCATTTCCCTTCCGTGTTCGTTCTTAAATCTCCAGGATAAATTTGACGGCAATGTGCGCTTTGAGGAAGTTAAGTTTAACTACCCCTCGCGCCCTGATGTGCCCATCCTTCGAGGGCTGAACCTGAAAGTGAGCAAGGGAGAAACATTGGCCCTGGTAGGAAGCAGCGGCTGCGGAAAAAGCACCACCATCCAGCTTCTGGAAAGGTTTTACGACACCACGCAAGGGAACGTGGTGAGAAGAGACACACGCATATAAACACACAATTAGATCCTGCCTCTCCACCTACTCGATGTGAGCTAATGGCGAGTGTTTTTATAGTTATTGAGTGCATTTCACTGGTAAGACCTTGGCCCACAATATTTACTTCACGCTGTTTCTGAGTTCATCCTCATAGAATTACTTTTTCTGCTGCTCAGTCTTAACTTCAAGCGCTCTGTGGGAACAACAGTTCCAAGATCTCTGATCTGGATCAGCGGTTCTAATAATGGATGGAAGGATGGATGCCCGGATAATGCGAGTCTTGCTTGAAAGTTACTGCCATTTGAACTAAGGACTGGACTAATTTGAGGATGAAATAAGATTCTCCATAGTTTCTATCCATCAAATCAGAAGGACAAAAATATCCACTATTAGATCATAAGTGAGGTCCAAATCACTTGAGGCTTACATGGGTCTTGAGTGTTTTGCTTGAAACCTGGACCACATAACCTAAGCTCTGCTTGAGACTTGACCTCAATCATTTGATTCACATCTTTGCTTTTGGGTTTTTTTTCTTCCAGGTGATTGATTCCAAGAGCGTGAAAGAGCTGAACATCCACTGGCTGAGGTCTCAGATAGGCATTGTGTCCCAGGAGCCTGTGCTCTTTGACTGCAGCTTGGCTGAAAATATCGCTTATGGAGACAACAGTCGGACTGTAACCATAGAAGAGATTAAGGCAGCTGCTGAAAAAGCCAACATTCACAGCTTCATAGAAAAATTGCCAATGGTAAAATCAATTATCAAGCAACTGTGGTCAAAACTCATGCTGTCATCTAGTCTCACTTCAACCTTTGAGACAGTTCTATCATTAGATTTCTGCCTTTAGTTTTAATGACGAGGCAAAAAAACCCCCATTCAGTATCACTTCCTTTTCAATTTTATAAAATGGCTTGAAGACATGCTCAGTAATTATTTTGGCATACAGCATGTCTCTCAGCTGACTTGGTCCCCAGCGGTTTTTAATAATTACAGCCCTGTATCCAACTTACCATTTTTAAGTAAGATTCTAGAGAAACTATTTTTTCTCCAATGAAACAATTTTTCTACACACAAATAATATTTTAGAGAAATATCAGTCTGGTTTTAAAATGAACCATAATACGGAGACAGCTTTTGTAAGGATTTTAAATGACACCAAGTGCCATGCAGACATTAAAAAAACTCAGACTTGGTGCTACTGGACCTGAGAGCTTTATTAAACAGACTTAAAAACCTGGTTGGCATCTCTGGTACTGTTTGTAACTGGTTTCATGCCTATCTCACAGACAGATGTGATTTTGTAACTTTGAATACTTGTTCCTTCAGAGTCCATGAAATTGAATGTTGGGTTCCCCAAGGTTCAATTTTAGGCCCAATACTTTTTAATCTTTACATGCTTCCCCTTGATTGATTTATTGATTGATCGATTGAATTGTAACATTCCATGCAATGACTTTGACGTTGTTTCCTCGAGCAGAAGTATGACACTCAGGCAGGCGATAAGGGGACCCAGCTGTCAGGTGGTCAGAAACAACGAATCGCCATAGCCCGAGCGATCCTCCGTAACCCCAAACTGTTGCTTCTGGATGAGGCCACGTCTGCACTCGACACTGAGAGTGAGAAGGTGCCGTTTTTTTTTCTTTTCATCTTGAATTGCTCCACATTTGACCACCTTGTGTTTTAGCCATATTGACTTCTGTCCTCCCAACTTGTGTTCGATCTAGGTGGTACAAGAGGCATTGGACAAAGCTAGCCAGGGCAGGACGTGTATTGTTGTAGCCCACCGTTTGTCCACCATCCAAACTGCAGACCGTATCGCCGTCTTTCAGGGTGGTGTGGTGGTTGAACAAGGGACACATCAGCAGCTACTAGCCAAAAAGGGAGTCTACCACATGCTGGTCACCACTCAGATGGGCCTTGGGAGGGAATGAGTGAATCACCATTTTTATTAATCAAAACTTGGTATTCTTCTGGTGAAGTAGTGAGTGACTGAATGTATCATCTCAGCATTGGCATGAGTGCTGACTGAGAACTTTGGTTTACACGCATTTATTCTGGACAGGCTCACACAAGTTCCCTAAATGTTTCCTTTCACCTTATTAGAACTACCGTTAACGACACACTGTGGAACATCTGTCACTCGAAATGTACTACTGAAGAATTGTAATATATATACAGTATTTTTTTTTCTGTGTGTGTGTGTGTATACATATATATCTGTATATGTGGAATGATATGGTATTCTTGTATGACATAGTTAGCATTACTTTGTAGAAGTTGAATGTGATTCTAATATACTTGGAGAGTTGACTTTCTTGAACAGTCATAAAGATAAGAAGTAAAGTTCATGGGTGGATGTTATCAGCTTGTTGGTTTATCACTACTGGCCACAGGAGAAGCCATAGTCAATATTAACCACCAGACAAGGTACAGTAATGTATATCGAAGTGAACCATTCTGTTAATTACTGTGATCAACAATTACAGTACTTACAGTACCATTCCCAATTTGTGCTTTGCCCTTTGGTCTCCAACTGAACATTTTTATGTTCAGTTGGAGACCTTAAGACCTGTTGTAATGTTTTGTTTGTTTGTTTGTTTTTATCTTACTGTATCATTTTGTATCTTCCGTATTTGTATCTGTGTACAGCACTCAATTTGTGATTGTTTTTGAAATGCTGTATAGATAAAGTTGATCTGAACAGAAATTCACATTCACACTTACGCTATGGACAATGCTGAGTGCAGTGGTGGGAGACAGTAATACAAAAGCATTTTTACAGTCCGGTACTTCCATAAAAACGATGGAAGAATTTAATGAGTCTTGGAGAGTTTGAGGAGATGAACGGACGTAGATTAAAACAACGTCAACATAATTTTGCACTGCCATCTACTGGCCAAACACTCAACAACACAAGCATAATTATTTTCGAAGAAAACAAAATTCAATACTGTTCATACATACTCTCCTTAATACTGCCTGTAAGCACAGTCAGACTTGAAACCACACGGCCTTGTGCCTTGTTGTGGTTTAAAAAAAAACAGGAGTTTTGAAACTCGGATATTTAAGTAAAAATAACTGTTCTGATCATTTGGAGTTAAAAAAATAATAACTTGCACACTGAGAACACGTGTTTTAGACCAATATATCGCTTTACTTACGTTGTGCACAAACTGATTAAAAAATGCACACTTACCCTGAGTGTTTTGTTGTTGTTTGCTCCTGCCACCAGATTAGATGTAGAATTGTTCAGTGCCAGAAATTGGTGGAATTGGGCTGGCACAAGACAACGTATTTGTCACGAATCATTCCTGGACCTGAAAACATCAGACCATTTTCTTTAATAGGCCATGTGTGGGGAATATCTTACTTCTTCAAATCTGTTGTGTCATCATCATTAATGATAGTGTCCTTGTTTTTGTCTTCTAAATCCCCAAGATTTCAATCGTCAGGCTTTACCTTTCTATTTACATATTTTTATTATTTTGTTATTATTTTTACATCGTGATGCCATCTGCGAAGGTTTAAATAAAAGTAACAAGTCAATTCTGACACAGTTAGTGGTGATATCTGTACAGATATCTTCCATTCATGCGTTATCTGATCTGTTTATCCTCACGAGGGTCGCCTCGCTGGAGCCTATCCCAGCTGTCTTCGGGCAACAGGCGGGGTACACCTGGTTGCCAGCCATTAGGACAGGTATATTTTTCGGAAAAATAAATATTCAAGTGAAGTACAGATCGGTGAAAACCCGAACAAGTCATGCCCCAGTGTGGGAGTGTAGGACCGCCCCTAGAATTTGTAAACAGCACGGTTGCAGCCTATGTTTTTGTTTTTCAGCCAATGGAGGGCGTATCATAACTGATGGCAGCAGGATCATGTTGGAGCACAACTGAGGAGTGCAGGTATGGCAAACATGACGTTCTTGATCGTTCAAATACGTTAATGTCCGGCGAACATTTGCTCAGGAAATCGAATTACGCCGCATGTTCTAATGTGGTGCACGAGGAACAATGCCAAAAGTCAATTTTGCTCCCGGTTGCTTCGGATATCACGTTAAACGGAAGTTTAAATGAACCAAGAGGTCAAACACGGCTGTTGGTTTTTGAAAGCGTACTGCGTCGCTGTTTTGGGGCTAAATGGTTTGTAAACACTGTGGTTGGTACTAGGTGGGCGGAATGCCAAACTGGAGGACATGGCAGGAAGAGTTTTGTGATTACCCAGGAAGAATTTCTACTCCGTTAGCTCGGTTGCTAAGTCACGCTCAACAATAGGACAGCGCCTTTACATAGGATAGAACAACTGTGCCACATGACACCGATTTAGAGTTGTCAGCATACATATTTATTCAAGTATTCCCGAACGTTGATTTACAATAACAAATCTGCCATTCGGTTCAGTGCCCAAACCCTGGTATATGAAACCAAGTGTATGATCAAAATGATACTTTAAGGAATGTATTATAAATTGATCACTGATTGTCTTTTTTAGGGGGCGGGTGTGTCTTAGAAATATACACTGGACTGAGGTTTCGGTATCTTCAGGAGGGTTGTTGTTTTGTCTCAGGATAAGACTTTTTGTTTTAGTGTTTTGTGCTTTTTACTGGTTTTATGTATTTGACGTTTTAACCGACTTTGTTGACCTATAAGTCATTTTTGCTTCATGTACAACGCTTTGTATGAAGTGGTGGTTTTAAAATGATCTAATAGTATAGTAGAGTTAAACGTGCTCCGACGAGGAAGTACATGGTTAAATCTAGGCTAGCTCCGTGGTTGAAATAATCTTGAAACGCTCATGATGACTAAACGAGATTAAGCTAATTTTATATTGTTGAAGTCATTTCATTGCGAAATGAAGTGATGATACGGAAGACAACAACAAAGACCATTACAGGAAGAGGCTAAATGTTAGTTTGCACCTGGTGGAACTGTCGGGATTAGCACGGAAATAATAAATATTAATTTAAAAAAACAGACTGCGAACAGGTGTTGTGCTTATTAGCAACGAGCAAATACTTCAGAAAGACGAAAACGTTTCTAAAGTTGCACATTCAACTAGGAACCTAAATCTGTTTACTACAGTAATACAAACAAGCCAGTACTATAGTTAAGCGTAATAAATAAATACATTAAAAAATAACGTTAACGTGTTAATACCTGGACGAAAGGATGGCAGAATCGAATCAATCTGGAGTGAGTAGAGAACGCCAACGCATGCGCAGTAAGGCAAGCTATGCCTGAGGTTTAAGGTTGCCTTACACCGCCATCTACTGGCCAAATCGAAAAGGACAGGTTTTATAGAGGATTTTATATATATATATATATATATATATATACACACACACACACACACACACACACACACACACACACACACACAGAGGATAGAGGATTATATATATATATTTTTTTGTAATTATAATACATCATTTTCAACGTGGACCAACAATTAAATATCCTAAAAATTATCTTACGTTTTCACAGAGGTGGCCACATTTAAATTGTTGCAAAACCAAAAGAAAAGATGATCTGAATTTGTAGCATGTATATTGATGGATACAGCCTAATTTTGGAGCACATGGATAGGATCAAATTTCGAGTTTCCTTCGTGGTGATGTTTTGCCAAGTGGACCCTTGCACTCACCTTCGCTTTCTGTTAAATAGTATCTCTGTGCGAGAATCAAATACTGTACTTTAGACTGAAGAGTGTACTAAAAAGGTCAAGTCAATTGCCTGACTTCACCTGTAAATCTTTTGGCACAGCTTCATTTTCAGCAAAATGGTAAATTGGTCAATTGCTTTTTTTAATTGATCGAAAAATCTTGTAAACCAAAATAATGGATCATCCATCTTCCTCTGACAGACCCCAGACAATGATTGAAACAGACCAGTTGCAAAAGCACAGCCGTGATCACAATACGGATATTTACTCAAGGTAATATTCTGGAGCTCTTTAACAACCCACTGGAATTTGGTTTCAGAGTAAAGAGGCAAACTGTAAATCACTGAAACACAGGAGTTCTTTAATATGTCTTTATTTTTGTCCAAGTGAGTACAATAAAGCAGGAAGCGGAAAGAAGAAAGAAAAAGAGGGGAAAATTGTCACTGTGGGCCCCATTGAACTGGTATGTTGTCCATCTGTATTATTATTTTTTATTTAAAGTGTTGTAAGATTAATACTGACGATTACTGTTTGGTTCCATGAGCACAGTTCAGGTTTGCAGATGGCATAGATGTCATACTAATCGTCTTTGGGACGGTGATGTCGGTGGCCCATGGGCTGGTGTTCCCCCTCATGTGTGTTGTATTTGGGCATATGGCGGACAGATTTATACAGTCCTCAGCAATGTCTAAAAACAATACTCAATACTTCAGTAAGTTCACAGAGACGGTCGCAAATAGTAACCGAACTTAACGACGAATGTTACACCTTGTCGTCTCTATTTTCAGTTTCCACCAACAGCACCTTGCAGGATGACATGGCCGGGTAAGAAACAAGAAGTCGATGCAACACTCAGTGGGACACATTTGACAATTTGTTTTTCCTTTCCAGCTTTTCTATTTACTTCACCATCACAGCCATCTTGGTGTTTGTGGCGGCCTACATGCAGGTTGCTTTTTTTACACTGGCTGCCGTGCGACAAGTCAAACGCATCCGCAGGCGTTTTTTCCACAGTATCATGCGACAGGACATCGGCTGGTTTGATGTCAACGAGACGGGAACACTCAACACTCGTCTTGTTGAGTGAGTAACGTAATTGACATATTCTGTTCTGCTTAAAGGGGACATATTATGCAAAATGTGGCTTGGAATTGAAATTAAACTACCAAGTAGGCCATGGGTAAGCTGCCTGTTTCCCAAAATGTGTCTGTGCAAAGTGTTCTGAATTGGAACAAATTGGAAATTGACAACGGCTAACTGGGTTTCCCTACCCACAACTTTGTGGAAATATGCCATTTCCAAGCCATGGTTAAACCATATTTTTCTAAACACTCAGGGCAAAAAAAAGGTGAACAAAGCTGCACTACGTTGGTCAAGATAGGCACATCTCCTTTGTCTAAGCACTTGTAGCTTTAGCCATGTAAAATGACTTGAGGCATCACCATTGGTATCTGAAAGTGTTGTTTAGTGGCTCTTTCATCAATCTACCTCAATTTTTTTTTTTTTGAAGTAGATTCTCTGCTCCACAGGGCCTGAAAAATCGTCAGTTCTACGATGTGGCAGATATTGTAGTGACTTAAAATCATTCTTTATCATTCATTTGTCTGGGCAGTGACATCTATAAGATCCAAGAGGGTATTGGAGACAAAATGGGGATGTTGATCCAGTCGCTTTCCACCTTCATTGGATCTTTAGTGGTTGGCTTAAGCATAGGATGGAAGCTCGCTCTGGTCGTCCTGGCTGTCTGCCCGTTGCTGGGCCTGTCAGCTGGCATATTCAGTAAGGTAAACTTGCCTTCATCCTGAAAACAAAGCTCTTCTTGCTAAGCTGCTACGTCTCCCCTTAGGTGGTGACGTCCTTCACTGCCAAAGAACAGGCCGCTTATGCCAAAGCGGGTGCGGTGGCGGAGGAGGTGCTTTCTGCCATCAGGACTGTGTTTGCCTTCAGCGGTCAGAAGAGAGAGATACAAAGGTTTGCGCAAGATGTTGTACCCGACATGGGGCACATCAAGCTACAGCTGTGCTTGTCGATGGGTGTGCTGCTTTTTACAAATCATTGACCATTAATTCTCAAAAGCGAATGACAGCGTTGCATTTTGGATCTTACAATTTGAAGTGCCTCTGATTAACCCTGAAAAAAAAAAAGTTCTGATGTTCTAGTCGACTTTTCCTGACATCATCAGCTTCCGAACAGAAGCCTGAAGGTTTTGTGCTAACACAGACTGCTTTTTTTTTGGAGTGTTTATAATTCCTGCCCTCAGCTGAAGAAAAATAACATCAAAAGCATGACACGGTCACCGCCTTGCTGAACTCGCCATATTGTGTATTCTTTTGGTGATGAGCAGTGTATCGTCACCGCATATCAAGCAAAGAGATCGATTTTTTTCTTTGATTTTTGTCTTGTCAAACAGGTATCATAAAAACTTGGAGGAGGCTAAGAACATGGGAATAAAGAAGGCGATAAGTTCCAACACTGCTATGGGTTTCACTTTCATGATGATCTTCCTGTCTTACGCGCTGGCCTTCTGGTACGGGAGTGTGCTCGTTCTGAGTCAGGAGTACACGACTGGAACTGTACTCACAGTGAGCAGACATTGAGAGAAATGTGAATTTTATGACAATGCACTAGCCCTCAACTCTCATTTTTATTGCTGACAATAATGTTTTTTTCTTGAGGTTTTATTCGCTTTGATTTTTGGTGCAATCGCGTTGGGCCAGACCTCACCAAACATCCAGTCCTTTTCCAGTGCCCGAGGAGCTGCACACCAAGTGTACCAAATCATTGACAACGTAAGGAGAACACTATTTTCTCTTCCTACGTTCAGAGTTAACTACAAAATCTTCAAATTGCATTTGTAAAAATGGCGGTACAATGGCAAGATACAAGTTAAAGGCTTTCATCCCATGAGTTTGGGGTTTTGAGTGTATAACCGTTGATAAATCTCCAAGCAGCAAATGAACAGGTAATCTTCACAAATCGCTTCACTTTGCCACATCCAGTATGGCTGCCGCATTGATGTACGATTCAGCATTCAAGCTGGTGGTCCATGTATATGTACTGTAAATGGTCATTATGATCCATACTTTGAGCAAATTTTCACGGTCCACCGTAATCTTTACATTTGGAATGGCATTCAATTGACAAAGATAAAGAACATTTACTTCTTAAAGCTACTGGGAGCCGCAGCGGAGGGGATTCAAGAGCCACGGGGTTGCCGACCCCCCGTGTAGCGAGTTATATTTCTTTCTTTGTCCCACTCTGACCATATTTTGAACCACGACTGAACTCAAAAGGAAATGTTCCTTGACAGGAACCGAGTATTGACAGCTACTCAGAGAGCGGCTTCAAGCCTGACTCGATCAGTGGAAACATTGAGTTCAAGAACATCTACTTTAACTACCCTTCAAGGCCAGAAGTTCAAGTAAGCTCACCATACTGTTTAACTTCATCTAACAGAAAAAAAGAACTTTGCATGATTGCTCCGTGATTTGCAGGTATTAAACAACATGTCTCTGAGTGTGAAGAGTGGGCAGACCATTGCGTTAGTGGGAAGCAGCGGCTGCGGGAAAAGCACCACCATCCAGCTGTTGCAGAGGTTCTACGATCCCCAGCAGGGATCCGTACGTGCATATTTGTAAAAACGTAATATCTCATTCAACCTTTCATAACCACCAAGACAATTTAAAAAGAATACCTTTGTATATCCCCCTTTTGAAGGTTTCCGTTGATGGCCATGACATCCGTTCACTCAATATCCGCCACCTGCGAAAGATGATTGGAGTGGTGAGTCAGGAGCCCGTCTTATTTGCAACCACCATCGCTCAGAACATCCGATATGGCCGAAGTGACGTGACGCAGAACGAGATTGAGCAAGCTGCCAAGGAGGCCAACGCTTACGACTTCATCATGAACCTTCCCGAAGTATGACTTTATTCATGACTTCACCTGATTTTTTTTTCTTGCCAATGATGAGAGTGTTGTTGTCGAGCAGAGGTTCGAGACGCTGGTTGGGGACCGAGGGACTCAGATGAGTGGAGGACAGAAGCAGAGAATTGCAATCGCTCGAGCGCTCGTACGTAACCCCAAAATCCTTCTGCTGGATGAAGCAACATCCGCCCTTGACGCCGAGAGCGAGACTGTCGTGCAGGCTGCGCTCGACAAGGTGCAAACGCAGGCCCAGATTCAGTCGGAACGCATATTGTAGAATTATTTCGTACCAGTTGAATCTTTCTCTAAAAGTTATTTGCCCTTATAACAATTTTATCATTTGTTCAGGTCAGACTGGGTCGTACCACCATAATTGTGGCCCATCGCCTCTCAACGATCAGGAACGCCGACATCATCGCTGGCTTCCAAAATGGAGAGGTTGTAGAGTTGGGGACTCATAGCCAGTTGATGGAAAAACAGAGTGTGTATCATACCCTTGTCACCATGCAGGTAACGCTGTCATAAAAAAAGCACATTTTATTTACACATTTGGGGGAAATTCATTGAATATTCCAACAATATACAGTATACCCATGTGGTGGTTTCTCCCTCTCTATCTTGCAGACCTTCCAGAAAGCCAAAGTTGATGAGCAGCGGAATAGTGAGCAGAATGAAAAGAGCCCGATAACCGAAATGCTCAACGATGAATCTTCCCTGAAAAGGAGGAAGTCGACAAGAGGGTTTTCCTCCGCTGGTTTCGAGGGAAAGAAAGAAGAGAGAGAAACATTGCTGGATGCCAAAAACAAGACAGAGGTGAGATTGGTTGACTTGACTTTGGACAATAAAGCAAGGCGCAATTCAGCGTTTCTCTCCTCCTTTCTAAAGGATGAAAGTGTTCCACCCGTGTCGTTACTCAAAATTCTGCATTTCAACCTTCCCGAGTGGCCTTACATTTTGATGGGGATCATCTTCGCTGCCATCAATGGATTATTACATCCTCTGTTCGCCGTCATCCTTTCAAAGTACATTGCTGTAGGTTACAATTTATGTCCGGTGGGGGTCACATTTTTTTTTCCTGGAGCCAAAATAAGATCATCAGCTTTCTCTTTCAAACTTCCAGGTGATGGCTGAGACTGATCAAGATATGATTAGAAAAGAAACTGAATTCCTCTGCCTCATGTTTGCAACTATTGGAATTGTCATTTTTTTCACCATGTTTCTCCAGGTAGGCATACGTTCACGTTCACACATGCTGCATGCACATTTAAAAAATATTTTTTTGGGCTGGTATTTTTAGTGTTTAGTGCAACTCACGCGTTTCTCTTATCTTTTTGCCGAGTAGTAGCACGAACCATTGCCCTGGGTGTTTTGAATGGTATTTTAGCACTTACAGGCTACCATAGCGCAAGCTTGTGACAGTTTTGCTTGTCCACAAGTTAGCTAAGGCAAATTCAAAATAAGTCACTTGGTTGAAATGTGATTTGGAAGTGACACTATGAGGAAGAAAAATATATCCTGTTGCCCACCCGATATGGCTCCGATAGGGTTGTAATATTTGGAGCATGATTAGGAGTTTGAGTACAGTCTACAGACAAGGGGCATCGGCACTGATAACGATCTTACTATGACAATGGTTGCAGAGGGAAGGTGTCAGTCACTTGAATTCGTGTCAACGTCCAACCGTGTTTGTATCCGTCACTTTTTACAGGGTTACTGTTTTGGAAAATCTGGAGAGATCCTGACATTAAAACTGAGACTTGCAGCTTTCAAGGCTTTGATGAGGCAGGTAAGTTTAAAAAAAAAAAGGCTTTTCGGGTTTGCCGTTCACCAAGGCTGGCATTTCTCTGTCAGTATTTCTTAATTTGAAAAGGAATTACATTCTAGGACCTCGGCTGGTTTGATGACCACAAAAACAGTGTTGGAACCCTCACAACAAGGCTGGCCTCAGATGCTGCTCAAGTACAAGGGGTAAGGCATTTTTCCGTGTCTTGCCACTACACACGTATACACACAACGTTCTATCTATTTCCACCAAACCTTTCACCTCCTCTCAGGTTACGGGACTACGCCTGGCCACCCTGGTGCAGAATATTGCCAATTTAGGCACCGCTGTGATTCTTGCCTTCGTGTACGGCTGGGAGCTGACCCTGCTCGTACTGGTGTTGGTGCCAATCTTGGCGGTAGCTGGAACTGTGGAGATGGAGTTGCTAGCTGGGCAAGCTGCCAAGGACAAGAAGGAGTTGGAGAAGGCTGGACAGGTAAGCATTTGCCATAGCGTATGATGGGTTACTCACCTACCTTTGCCCTCCTTCTCGCGAAATATAAGACCATGTTATACGATGTCGCATTTTCATGGTGCATCTCATCAGATTGTTACGGAAGCCATCGACAATATCCGTACAGTTGCATCACTGACCAGGGAAGCCACGTTTGAGTCTTTGTTTCACAAGAATCTTCAAGCTCCGTACAGGTATGTGAGGACCTCCATCAATGGTTGAAACGGTTTTCGACGTGCTATTTTGGATGGTTCCGTGTGTCTCCGTAGAAACGCCCAGAAAAAGGCCCATGTGCAGGGTTTTGCCTTCTCTTTCTCCCAAGCCATGATCTACTTTACTTATGCCATATGTTTCTGGTTTGGAGCTTGGCTTGTTCAGCAAGGACGAATGGATGTGGAGGGAGTTTTTCTGTGAGTAACAAAGAGTTCAGAGCATTCATTACATTCGGGAAATAACCTCTCAAACTTGACATTATTTGGTAAGGTCGGTCCTATGTAAATGAATATTCTCCCTCAGAGTGATTATGGCAATTCTATATGGTTCAATGGCTGTTGGAGAAGCCAATTCCTTCACTCCAAACTACGCAAACGCCAAAATGTCAGCTGCTCACATCATGATGCTTCTGAACAGACAGCCTGCTATCGATAATCTCTCGCAGGAGGGACAGTCATTGGTAAGCAGCAGAAAGTTGCCAAACAGTGCACTCCAGAGCAGTTTACAGACTTACCGTATTGAGAAAGTGGATGTCTGGTTTATTACTCCAGGACCATTTTGATGGCAATGTGTACTTTGAGGGTGTTGTGTTTGACTACCCATCACGCCCCAATGTACCCGTCCTCCGAGGGCTGAATCTGAAAGTGAGCAAGGGAGAGACACTGGCCCTGGTAGGAAGCAGCGGCTGTGGAAAAAGCACCACCATTCAGCTTCTGGAGAGGTTCTACGACACCAAGCAAGGGAACGTGGTGAGTAAAACGATTGCACTTTTGTTCGTTAGTCAATTTAACGGCGCTGCACTGCACAGATGAGATGTAGAAACACACAAAGGGCATTTGCTAAATGTGTCTTCTGTGCGTATCTTTGTGTCTGTTTATGAGTAGAAAAGGCGCCAGTGAGTGGTAGCCTGTTGACGTAGTGCCGCTGAGTTTCTCTTATTCACACATTTGCTCCCTTTTTTATATTATTTTGGGGTTCGCTATGTGTCGTGTTAACCTGTTTTTGACCATGACATAGTATGGCGGATTATAATGCCACTTCTTATGTGCGGCTTCACTGACAACCTGTCTATAACAGCTATATGGTACTTTCTCCCGTAGACAAAATATTGTGGTTCTTTTCAGAAATGTTATGTATTTATAAGTTATTTAGAGTTTTGTGATTTATTATTTTTTTTTAATCTGGGGTGTTGTAACCCACCTAGTGATTTGATCCAAACAACTTTCCTCGGTCTTGGGTCATCTTGCTCAAAACCAATTTTTCTTGACATCTGACTTCAACGATGACCCGACTAGTCTTTTTGTTGTTTGTCTTCCAGATGATTGATTCCAAGAGCGTGAAAGAGCTGAACATCCACTGGCTGAGGTCTCAGATAGGCATTGTGTCCCAGGAGCCTGTGCTCTTTGACTGCAGCTTGGCTGAAAATATCGCTTATGGAGACAACAGTCGGACTGTAACCATAGAAGAGATTAAGGCAGCTGCTGAGAAAGCCAACATTCACAGCTTCATAGAAAAATTGCCAAAAGTAATCACGTTTCTCTAATGAAGGATGAATTATTTTGATCAATGCCTTCTGTTCCAGTGAGAAACTTATCAACCTATTTTCAGTTACCATGGCCCAATTACTGAAAATTGCCGAGAAAAAATTGTTTTATAATCCATGCACTGACTTTGACTTTGTTTCCTCGAGCAGAAGTATGACACTCAGGCAGGCGATAAGGGGACCCAGCTGTCAGGTGGTCAGAAACAACGAATCGCCATAGCCCGAGCCATCCTCCGTAACCCCAAACTGTTGCTTCTGGATGAGGCCACGTCTGCACTCGACGCCGAGAGTGAGAAGGTGATGTTTTTCTCTTCTCATCTGGAATTGCTCCACATTTGTCTGGCTGATGGTTCGCCGGATTGACTTCGGTCTTCTCAATTTGTGCTCGATCCAGGTGGTGCAAGAGGCGTTGGACAAAGCTCGGCAGGGCAGGACGTGTATCGTCATAGCCCACCGTCTGTCCACCATCCAAAATGCAGACCGCATCGCCATCTTTCAGGGAGGAGAAGTGGTTGAGCAAGGGACTCATCAGCAGCTGCTAGCCAAAAAGGGCGTCTACCACATGCTTGTCACCACACAGTTGGGTCGTGATATTGAATGAGTAGGGTTATTGATTTTCAAAATATTTTCTTAGGTCTTACATTTCAAATGATAATGGCTATTTGTTTGAATGTGCACAACTGTTTGTGAGTCTATTAGATGACACGCACAGGTGCAACTACAAAAATTCAGCTCAGGTTGGCTGATTCCATAGGTCAGTGTTTTGCAACTTTTATCCTGCCATGGCGAATGTATTATAAGAGAAAAAAAAATTCACCGGATGCTACTAAACAAAAATTATGTACAGTATACTGAAATAATGTATACTTGTCTCAATTTATACACAAACTGACTTATGCAGTGTGAAATCTGTGCCAGTGTTTTTTTTTTTGACAGACCTTTCTTTAGTGTTAATTTTAGTGCTTTGGATGAAAATGATTAGATTTATTCAATTTTAGTTATTTCGGTATGTGAGTTTTAGTTGAAGAAAACTCCCAAGTTTTGAGTCTAGTTTTAGTGAAACCAAATTATTACATCTTTTAACAAATGTACATCGTGTATTTCAAATTCAACAAAAAAAATTTAAATATACGACTATGCCTTAACTATCAAAGAAGCAAAACAAAAATATGTTTTGATGGCTTATTAATCACATGACCGGCACCTACCCTATACTTTCTGATCAATGAACAAAAGTATAATTTACCTGTGCTGTTTTGTTTTCTAGCTCTCGTTTGGACAACAGCAACAGGTCTACCGTTCCCTCCATGTTTCACAGTCACTCAAACAAGTGTCAATATGATAAAGCATTGCAAAAATCCCTGCAAATTTGACACATAAAAGTAACACACATATAAGCTAATAAATTAACGCTAGTACAACAATGCTAACTTTTACAGTACTTGAAGCTAGCTAGCAGCCCATTTTCGCCAGGAGTTTTGTGGAAAACTTAAAGCTTAACATGAAACTTATCCCAAATTTGTTGTGACTTACTTCAGAATAAACGTTGGTGTGATAAGCATATATTTTGAAAATCTGACAAACCACCCACTAACTTTCACGTTGAAAACTTGTTACGTTTTTACTCATGAAAGAGCCATGTTCAGCTCGTCGCCATCACGTTATCGCCATGAATAATAAAAAAAGCAGCCATCAATGGAGTCATTTTGCCATCAAGGAAAACGGCACTGAGCTGCGTCTGTTTAATTGAACACAAATTCAAATTTTATATATTCACACTGTTATTCTATGTACTTGCAACAGATGCATTTAAATTGTCTCCCATCTAGTGGCGGAGCATTTAATTTTTCTGCTTGTCACTATTGTCGGCATGGATTGAGAGACATTTTCAGATGAATCAAGTGAAATTATTGAATTTCCTTAGACACTCATGGTTATGTCTCACGGCACACTGGTTGGGAATTACTGATCTGAAAGTGACATATGCTTCCTTGTTCTTTGTGTCTTGTATAATTGAATCAGGAAGAGAGATTCAATTAGGGTGGGAAAAGTAAGTGAAGATAACCGACATTGACAAACAAACAAAAAAAGCATAATAGACAGTGGAAATATGATGAATTTTTGACTGACTGACTTACTGAAAGACTGAAGTGGAGCATGCGAAATCTGAAGTGCATTTGAGATTGCTGCATGCCCATTTCCAGGGAACCTATGATGAGAATGTATTATTAGCAGAGATACTTTTACTTTTAAATACACATTTTGTGTTGTAAAATATAATTTATGATCATGAGTAAATGCTCAATTTTGCAATTTTTATTGCACAAAATAGCATTCACTCATGCTATTGACATCTTTCGCCACACTGTCACCAACAGATCCTACCTCACGTTGCTGTTATGTCATTGAATCTGCATGTTTTACACTCACAGTGTGAAGTGTCGCTCGCTGTTTGTATAAATAAAATTATTTTGAACAATATTTGCACTCATTTTGCAATGTCTATTCCCGTTTCACACCTCTGTCGATCTACCGGTCTCCCACCCACACATCACCTGAGCAAGTTCAACTGTATGCACTTTACTCCACTTAGCTGTGTTTGGAGTGGTTGATGTTCCACTGCAAAATGTGGTGAAATAATCGGAACAGGACCCAAATCAGCCGTGGTAAGGGGAGACATTCAAATCTAAGAGGAAACTATGGGCAGCGATAACAAAAAGGGTTGATTATAACACTGCGATTTATTTGGTCATTGTTGAGTTAGCCAAATGGTACTGAGCAGCTTGGACAGAGGGACGTGTGCCGATTGGCTGATGTGTGAAATGACAATGAGGTTGTGTCTCTTGATAAAGATCCACAGATGTTGAGGGTCTGATTATGTCTATGTTGTCGTCATTTTTTAATGAGATTGCCATTGTAAAGATTACAAGCAATATTGTACTGGGAAGTCAAGAGAAAATTTGCAGCTTTATGGAACATGATCGCAATTCTACTCCATGCCATCCCATCATCAAACTGTAGATAATAATATGTTCAAGCTATCTTGTATTTTAAAAACCTTGAGAAAAGCTGTGCACACTCACTTTCCATCATTTCTGGATGTGCCTGATGTCCTAGAGCTTTGAAAATCAGGTTTTAAATTGCTGTGTAGCACCAAAGCTTAATTAAGAATTATTAATGATATCCTCTTAAAAAATGACTCTTGGGACGGACGATATGTCTTGTCCCACGAAGACCTCACTTTGGCATTTGATACGGTGGACCACAACATCCTAGAGTCTTGGTTACAGCTACTTTGTAGACATTAGTGGTAGAGCGCTGGATTGGTTTAGCTCTGATCTGGCAGGCAGAACTTGCCTTGGGTTGGGTCCACTATTTTATGGGGTTCCACAGGGTTCCATTTTAAAGCACCTCCTGTTGTCCTTCTACCTGCCTTCATGGGTTCCATCCTGAGAAAGTATGT
Organism: Hippocampus guttulatus; assembly: GCF_054856545.1. Classification (NCBI taxonomy): domain Eukaryota; kingdom Metazoa; phylum Chordata; class Actinopteri; order Syngnathiformes; family Syngnathidae; genus Hippocampus; species Hippocampus guttulatus. The sequence continues at coordinate 16,794,556 of NC_141266.1, read as the reverse complement.
GTTTTCCTTTCATTGTTATACTGAGGGCAGTCAGATTTATGAATGTCCCATCAAAGATGCTTCCTTGGTAAAACTAATTATGTCTTAGACATTTAAGACTTGGTGACTCTTAAAATGTTAATGATAGAAAACGGAAGTGGTAGTGTTTGGTCCCGGTGCCCCTTGTAAATTGTTCTAGCATTGATTGTTTTTAAAGTGCTTCATAAATAAAGTTGTGCTGAGCGGATTGTCATTTATTCACTATATACAGTACCTATATACAGTACGTTCATCTATCAATTCCAGCAATGTCAAATGGCAAGCAGAACAATGAAATGCTCTTCTCCGAGAAGGCAAAAGTTACAGTCCATTTAGTTAACATGTGCATCCACTTGGAGGAATTTTGTTTTCTATTTGGATGGTATGTCCCAATACACTGTAGATTTGGAACACTGCTTTAGGACAATTAAAAGTGGTGTTAGGATAAGATATACTCTATTTGTCCCACACTGGGGAAATTTACAGCCTCCAGCAGCAAGAATGTGGGTAGAAAGAAGAAAGAAGAAAAAACAAACAAACAAACACCGTTCAATTAAGTGCAATATAAATACAAAAGGGATAAATCGCAGTGCTATTTACAATTGTTTTTCGCATCATGTAATTATTATTATTATTATTGTTGTTATTTTCATTCAGCAGCCTGACAGCAGTCGGTAGGAACGAGCGTCGGTATCTCTCCTTCTTGCAGTGCGGGTGTAACAGTCTCTGGCTGAAGGAGCTACCTAGTGCTGTCAGGGCAGGCTGGAGAGGGTGGGAGGGACTGCCCATCATATCCTTTAGCTTAGTTAGCATCCTTCTGTTGCCCACCTCCTCCAGAGTATCAAGGGAGCAGCCCAGGACAGAACTGGCCTTCCTGACCAGTCGCTCCAGTCTCTTTCTGTCCCGGGCTGAGATGCTGCCTGACCAGCAGACAATGCCATAATGGATGGCTGAGGCCACCACCGAGTTATAGAAAGTCTTAAGGAGCGACCCCTGAACCCCAAAAGACCTCAGTTTCCTGAGTAGGAAGAGTCGGCTCTGTCCCTTCCTAATCAGGGTGTCCGTGTTTGTAGACCAGTCCAGTTTGTTGTTCAGAAGAACACCTAGGTACTTGTAGGAGGTCACCCTCTCTATGTCCATACCCTGGATGTTCATCGGTGCCGGTGAGGACTGTTTCCTGCAGAAATCCACAACCAACTCCTTAGTTTTCCTAGGGTTGATCTGGAGGAGATTCTGCTGGCACCAGTCCACAAAGTCCTTCGTCAGTCCCCTGTACTCCCGATCGTCCCCCTCTGTAATGAGGCCAACAATCGCAGAGTCATCGGAGAACTTCTGAAGGTGGCAGTTTGGAGTGGCGTGTCTGAAGTCCGAGGTGTAGAGGATAAACAGGAATGGAGCCAGAACAGTCCCCTGCGGCGCTCCAGTGCTGCAGAGAAGCCTGTCCGACTCACAGCTCTGCAACCTCACGTACTGCGGCCGATTTGTGAGGTAGTCCATGCTGTGAGATGGTGGTCCACTCCGGCGTTCTGCAGTTTGCCACCCAGTAAGTTGGGCTGGATGGTGTTGAAGGCACTGGAGAAATCAAAGAACACGATTCTCACAGTGCTCCCAGCCTTCTCCAAGTGTGACAGCACTGAGTGGAGGAGGTAGATAATGGCGTCTTCCACGCCGATGCCAGGCTGATAGGCAAACTGCAGCAGGTCCAGTGCCGGGCTCACCAGCGGTCGAAGGTGGGCGAGGACGAGTCTCTCCAGCGTCTTCATCAGGTGAGACGTCAGCGCCACTGGTCTGTAGCTGTTCAGCTCCTTAGGGTGGGGGGTCTTGGGCACTGGGACCAGGCACGAAGTTTTCCACAGCTGTGGAGCTCTGCCCAGCTTCAGGCTCAGGTTGAACATGTGCTGGACAATGTCACACAGCTGGTCAGAGCAGGTCCTGAGGAGCCGGGAACTGATCTTGTCTGGACCTGCTGCCTTCCTCACATTCATCTTCCTCAGTTGGTTCCTCACCTGCTCTGTTGTGACGGACAGGCAGGAACCAGGTGACAGACTGGGTTGATGAGAGCTGGTCGAAAGAGGAGGGGGAGGAGAAGAAGTCCTCAGTGAGAGTGGTTGCAGTTGGTGGTTGGGGGAAGGGACAGACGACTGGTCGAAACAGTTGAAAAAATGGTTCAGTCCATCTGCCCAGTCCTTGTCCTTCTCAGTCTTTGGGCTGTCATGGCCTGAGATGGTTTTCAGGCCCCTCCAGACACCAGTGACATTGCTGGCCTGTACCTGGTCCTCCAATTTCAACCTGTATATCTTCTTCCCCTCCCTGATCTTTCTTCTCAGCCGAATCTGCACGGCCTTCAGCTCCTCTCTGTTTCTCGACATAAAAGCTCTCTTCTTCTCCTTCAGGAGAGCCTTTATGTCGGGATTAATCCATGGTTTGTTGTTGTAAAAACACCGTACAGTTCTGGTGGGTACGGTGTTCTCCTCACAGACGTTTATGTAGTCCGTGATGGTGTCAGTGAGTGCATCAATGTCCTCCCCATGAACCTCGCTGAAGAGCTCCCACCTGGTTGTGTCGAAGCAGTCCCGCAGAGCATCTTCAGCATCCGTGGACCATTTCCTGACCATTCTGGTCACAGTTGGCTGCCTGTGCACCAGGGGTTTGTACACAGGCTCGAGAAATACCAAGTTGTGGTCTGCTCTTCCAAGAGGGGGGGAGGGGTTTATATGCCTCCTTGGTATTAGCATAAAACAAGTCCAAATTTTTATTGTCTCTAGTGGCACAGGTTACATATTGCGTGAAGGTTGAAAGGGAGGACGACAGGGAGACATGGTTGAAGTCCCCAGAGACGATCAGCAGGGCGTTGGGGGACTGTGTTTGCAGCCTGCTCACGACAGTCATCAGGGCATCACGCGCTGCATCACCATTAGCCGACGGGGGGGACGTACACTGTCACAGCTATGACGTGTGAGAATTCCCTCGGGAGATAATGGGGCCTGAGGCTAATGGCTAGCAGCTCAATGTCGCGGCTGCAGAGTTTGTCTTTGATCGTGATATGCCCCGGATTGCACCATTTGTCGTTCACAAAAACAGCCAGTCCCCCACCTTTTCTCTTTCCACTCCCTTTATTCCTGTCCGCACGTATGAGTTGGAAGCCTTCCAACTCGGCATGTGTGTCCGGAGTGATCGCTGTTAGCCACGACTCCGTGAGTAGCATTAGGCTAGCCTCGCGGTACTCCCTTTGATGTCGCGTTAGCGCCGCCAGCTCATCCATCTTGTTAAGATAAGATAGAAAAACCTTTATTAGTCTCGCAATGGAGAAATTCCCAATTCACAGCAGCAAAGTTATGAAAGGAAGAAGTAGAACAACAAAATATAGGAGCTGCTGGAAAGGCAGCCACTCACGCGGCGCCATTTTGAAGTCAAAATAACACAACACAACACATAGGACACAGACAGTCGTGCAATCTTCACCACTTTTCTGCATACACTTTGTTGTCTGAAGCAGTTATAGATGAAAGAGGATAGGATCAAAGTGTCCTTTCACCAGTGGATCTTACATTCCCCATGATGACGGACGGGAGGACATGTCTGTACTTTCTCCTCCTTGTGCGGCGGTCCTTCCCGGCTCGACACCCTCGTCTCCTCCTCTTCAACTCGTGTGGGATATCCGGTTTCTCACCGGCCAGTAGCCCGCTGTTAGCCCGCCATGCTAACAGCTGGTCCTTACTGTAAACAATGGAGTTGCGTGTGCTATCGGGATCTCCGTTCACAGGATACGTAAAAAGTTTAAAGCAAATAAAGGAGATGAGCAGAAATGAAGCTGCCCCTCTTCCCCCCCGTAGGTTTGGGGTGCAAAACCACGCAAAACAAAATGGGAAGAAGAAATAAAGTAAAAGGACGAAAAGAGACTCAAACAGGGATATGCGCTGCTGGAGAGGCAGCCACTCAGGGGGCGCCATCATAAAAAAAAAAAAAAAAAAACAGTTGGTTGGGTGGGTGTGTGCTCACACATTCACAATCCAAACTTTCAAAGCTCTATCAAACATTGGAACACTAATGAGGATGCGGAACGCCAACAACACGGAAGCACTCAGGTATAATTCCGTTTTGCTCTCTCTTCATTATGAAATGGTCATGCTACTGACTGACATGGCTTAATTTTCAGAAAGGAACATTACAAACCAAAAAGATTTTCGCCTTTGTTTTCCTCCGACAAAACCTACAAATGGATGAAACAGATACTTTGCAAAAGAACACAACGGATATTTATTTAAGGTAATATTCCTGAAGTTGTAACTCAAACTGTTTTTTTGTTTTAGTTTAGTTTTTTTTTGAAGTAGCAAAATTAACCCAACAATAGAACTAATATTTCAAGGAAAGCAGTTGAAATGAAGTTTTTTGTTTTTGACCCAGTGATCTCAAAAACGAAAAGAAGAAAAAAGAGAAAAAGATATCCACGGTTGGCCCAATTGGACTGGTGAGTTTTCCGTCTCTATCCATCTAGCTCAAACCACAATTATTATTTTTTTAAACACCATTCAGCATTTTCTTCCTTCTCCCTTTGACATGCGCACAGTTCAGGTTTGCAAATGGCTTCGATGTTGTTCTGATCCTCTTTGGGACCGTGATGTCGATTGTCCATGGGCTTTTGTTCCCCTTAATGTGTATTTTGTTTGGGAAAGCGGCGGACACGTTTATACTCCACTCAGTATTACCTCAAATGAACACCGGCCATGCCAGTGAGTTTGTCGAGAGAGTTAACAAATAGCCATCTGACTTGACAAAGGAGTATTACACTTTATCCTTGATATTTTTAGATTCCTCCTTGCTAATTCTGAACAGCACCTTGCAGGAGGATGTGAAGAGGTAAGAGCGAGTTTCGAAAGGTGAGTTATGTGTGTATGATGATCAAGCTGCCAGCAAGATTTGAAAGTAGCTTCACTTGACTCTTGAGTAATATTCTACTGTCAGGTCGTACCAGGCAGTACATGACAAATCGTCTTGTTTTTTGTTTTTTTTAACGATGCAAACTCTACCTTTAATTTACACTCACCGAGACACATTTGATGAATTGTGTTTCTTCCATCCCAGTTTGGTCATCTACTATGGCATCGCGGGGACGTTGCTTATTGCGGTTTGCTACATGCAAGCTGCTTTCTTTGCACTGGCTGCCGGACGACAAGTCAAAAGCATTCGCAAGCAATTTTTCCACAGTGTCATGCGACAGGACATCAGCTGGTTCGACGTCAACGAGACAGCAACACTCAACACTTGTCTCGTTGAGTGAGTAACATGTGAATCGCACTCATCCATTTCAAAACAAACTACCTCCACAGCTCTCACATTCAGATGATATAAAAACCAGGAAAGTGGAAGGTTCTTTCGAGGGGAGCAGATAAATTGGCATGGCCCGGTGAAGCCGGGTTTCTCGGCAGCCATCGTGTTCCTTTTCCAAAACGGATCACGATGGACCTTTGGGATAAATGCGCAAGCACCACAATAATGTGCTTTGGTGACCAGCTGGTTTTTTTTTTTTTTTAGCAGGGTATAAAAATGTATACCAAACTTTGCGTTGTAGCAAGGAGTGACGGCACATTCTACTCAAGAATTTGTGACATGGTTTTTGGTAGCTCGCGTTTGTCGGGTTCTGGGCGTAACAGCCCCTTTTGCTGGTTGGTTCTGTCATTTCAGCTGGATCTTCAATGAACCACTAGGTCACTAGAAGTTCCCCTCTTACTTGATGGTAGACTGAAAGCGAAGACAATGTTAGGAATGTGTATGTATACGTCATATCGCGTGTTGTAGTATTTCATGCCTCCCGTTTATGGAACAGAAGTCACATTAATAGTATGAGGTTCACTCAATGAATAAGGTGATTTTTTTTCGGTATGAGGACTTCTAATACAGAGAAGCTTACTTTTTTTTTTCACCGTAGTCTCCCAGCACTGTCACACACTTTTTCCATCTGTGCACAAGCTTCCATATTCCCTCAGTGTAAAAAATCTTTGGACTGATGTCTCAGCCGGTCTCTCACAACACTTTTGACTTGGTCACCTTCAGACTTTGTGGGTAGAAGTCGGAAGGGGCAAGGTCGGGGCTGTAATGGGGTTGAGGGAGCAGTTCCCAGCCCAGCTTGTTGATGGTCTGCACCGTTTGGGCTCCTATGTGAGGCCTTGCGTTGTCATGATGCAAGATGACTCCTTCTGACTGATGACCCCTGCGTTTGTTGTCTTTCTTGACCTGCCTCAGCAGTTGAGAGTACAGTCATACCTCGGTTTTAGACCATAATCCGTTCCAGAAGGCTGTTCGAAAACCAATTGTTTGAAAACCGAAACCACACTCTTAAAAAAAAAAATCTTTATTGAACACGTCTGTTCACAATGGAACGCTACACGAGGAAGCATCACTTCCTCGTGTAAGGAAGGCGAGAGGAGTCAAGTGGCGCATTCAAGTGCGCCTAGTTTGTTCGAGAATCGAAATTCGGTCGTCATCTGAGGCATAAAAAACTCAAAATTTTTGGTTGAAAACCGATTTGGTCGAGAACAGAGATGTTCGAAAATCGAGTTTTGGCTGTAGTTGGCCCCAGGTTTGAAAGTGGCAATGAAGTCAAAAAGTGTTTTGAGCGATTGGCTGAGACATCAGTCCAAAGATTTTTATGCTGAGGGAATATGGCAGCTTGTGCACAGGTGGGAAAAATGTGTGACGGTGCTGGGAGACTTAAAAAAAAAAAAGCTTCTGTCTGTTTTTGAAGTCCTTACACCAAACAGACACAAATGTCTTGCAAATTGCAATTGATGGACATGTTCATTTGCCTGGACAGTGACGTCTATAAGATCCAAGAGGGTATAGGAGATAAACTGGGAATGCTGATCCAGTCCTTTTCCACTTTCACCGTATCCATCATCATTGCTTTAAGCATAGGATGGAAATTCGCTCTTGTCATCTTGGCCACCTGCCCCTTGGTGGGCTTGTCAGCTGCGCTTTTTAGTAAGGTAAACCATATCCACCCCTGTCTGGCTTTGATGTAAAAAAAAAAAATCGAATAAAATAAAAGTCTCTCATTGCCAATCTTATATGGCTTTCTTCTTAGGTGCTGTCATCATTCGCTTCGAAAGAACAGGCTGCTTACGCCAGAGCAGGTGCGGTGGCACAGGAGGTGCTTTCTGCCATCAGGACTGTGTTTGCCTTCAGCGGTCAGAAAAGAGAGATCGAGAGGTTTGTGCAGAATTTTATATGCTAGTACTGTATCTCTTTTTTTTTTATCGAGGCGGGATAGTCAATACATCTCATGCATTAATACAGCTCTCATTAGATTGTGCTGGTGTATTCAAAGGTATCTGCTCTCCTGTGCCAAAACACAAAATTCTCAAAAAGTACTTGGACGGCAAGGTCAATTCTGGTGGAATTCTGAACTGATGTCTTGTATTCATCTTTTGATCAGAAAACCAAATGCCTGCAGTGTAAGACAAAAACAAAGGTGTTGGCCTTGCTATTCCAACACTTTTGGACGGGACTGTATAAGGAGATGATGTACAGTACTTCTTTATTTACAAAGACCAAGTCATAAATTCAATTTTTAACCTTATTAAAAACTACCGGTACGCAACCAATTGGGCAAAATCAACAATGCTCCCTAAAATGGCGGACAACTGCAATCCTGCAAAACAGTATACGGACTACCCTATTCCCAGAGACAACAGCAAATACAGTATCTAGTTATTCATATCTTAGCAAAAAAAATATATATTTTTTAATCTAAATTACGTACCACTCCTGGATACGATTAGTGACGAATTCAAATGCTTGAATAGGCTACACATTTCACTTCTGACACAAGTACCGGTAGCTATGGGTAGAAAGGAAAAAACGCTAGACCCTGGTGTTGTAAATGTCTATTCAACTTGTAAAAAAAAAAAAAAACTTTAAAAAAACCAAGAAAAATAGAATTAGCCTACCCATCCTTCAGAAAAAGGAATAAATAAAAAGAAAATCCCGGAATCGACACACCCTCCCTCAAACATTATTTACCTACATAAATTAGTTACACCCAAATGTTAATTAAGCAACAATCGTGCCAAGAATTAGAAAAGAGAGAGAAACTGGAATAGCACCAAGCTTTCAGACCTCCCGTTTATCAGCACAAAGGCCACAATTGTTTCAAGAGCCCAATTACTGACTTAAAAAAAAAAATCCGGAGGAGCACACGCAATCTGAGTTGGCACCACAATCTGGCATAACCCTGAGTTTAAAACGAACAACAAAATGGTGTCCGTGATTATTCGAAGTCGATGCATTTACCTTTTGGGGTTTAGCTTCGTTTAAACTGGTATTTCAATAACATGGGATCTCAAGGCGAAATCACGAATTGAATTAATTAATGTCCCACAGTGGCCAACTTGTACATAGTGGCCACAAGTGGTGTTCAAGACTCCCTCAATCTGATTTTTTTTGGTTTGCCTTTGATGACGCATATTATAGCAAAACGCCCTACCAGCCCCTTGTCAACACAAAAATCCTGACATGCCACCATACGTACAAAATTTTTGCCGGTCCGTCATTTGTCACCTGTCAGCATCATCTATCTTTGTCAGTCCGTCATTTTTTTTCCAAGCCAAACTAAAATGGAATTGTCAGAAAGTCTGTCATTTTAGTTTAACCACACTCCCGTCAGTAAATTTCACCGCCGTTTTGTGCACAATTTTGCCGAGAACAGCAACAAGGGTGGAATTCAATGGCTGTATTACAGACCAGTTAAAAAGGCCACAAAAAAATCAAATAAACGGAACAGGTGGAAAAAAAAAATCACAAAGTAGTTTTTGCCAAAACTACTTAGTTTCCGACTGCACAACCAGGCTATCAAGGACTTTGCCAAAGACCACCTCGAGCTAGGTCCTCGGACCCCATTGTGTACCGCGTAGATCATGCTCCAGCAACGGAACTCAAAGGTGGCTCTCACGGCAACCCCAACCGAGTTCAACGCCATCCAGCTGAACCTAATCAAAGCAACACAGATTACTACACAAGTCCCTCCCCCATTTGTGCCCGTCCGCTTCGAGGCAACTCTTGTCGGTGCCGCCAGTAAGACTGCCAAAAGAACTCACGACTGTGGTAACCACTCCCACTCCCTTGCCAACACAATGAACCAGGTCTGAGAAATCGGAGTCTTGCCCAAAATCGCCCATGAATGGGGAACACACACAGGAGTCTTCAACCTCGAATACTCCACAAATAGTCTCTCCAAGACATAAGGATTCTCCAAGACGAACCGGGACATGGAAGATCAAGTCTTTACTATGCTCTGCAACCATGTTAGCAACAGAAGGAAACAAAATCCGCCTGTACGACGAGGCCAGATGCAGGCGTTAGCCGTGCGGATTTTCAAATGTCTTTTCATTCAACCGATGCTTAATTCTTTGGTGTTTATGTCACTTAACAGATATCGCAAGATTTTGGAAGATGCAAAGAAAATGGGAATGAAGAAGATGATAAGTTCAAACTTGATTATGGGCTTTACTTTCATGATGATCTACCTGTCTTATGCTCTGGCCTTCTGGTACGGGAGTACACTCATTTTGACAAAAGATAAAGAATACAGCATTGGAACTGTACTCACAGTGAGTAGAGAGATTGCCTTTATGAATAAAAATGTATTGGATTGTATGGGATTTAATTAAATTAGAATTAGCAAATTGAGATCGAGCTCTCGAACAAAATATTGTGTGCTGCTGGCTAAGGAGTAATGTGATAATGAATACATGTACAGAATAGAGATTCTAACAATAAATTCAATAATAATTTAAGACACCCAAACTGCATGGCAGATTTTTAAGTGCCATAGTTGAGCTCAGAAACGATTGGAAACTGCAAATGTAAATGTTATTTCCCCCTATCAAAAATATTCAAGTTAGAAAGGTTGAATCCAAGAATGTTTTTGTCTGAAGGTTTTATTCGCTTTGCTCATTGGGGCATTCGCCTTGGGAGAAACCTCACCTAACGCTGAGGCATTTGTCATTGCCCAAGGAGCTGCACAGCAAGTTTACAAGATCATTGACAGTGTAAGGAAAGCTTCATTTTCTCCCTCTGTCGTAATCGCCTCTTTCACTTTGCTTGCTCAAAAACAAATATATGCAGCATAATTCTGCATTCCACACTATTATGTATTGTAGACGATAAGTGGTAGAGAGTCCTGAGATTGAAAGAAGAAAAACATTTTAAAAAACAACATTTTTTTTTCTCCAGATACCGAGCATTGACAGCTACTCAGAGAGTGGCTTCAAGCCTGACTCGATCAGTGGAAATATCGAGCTTAAGAACATCCACTTTAGTTACCCCTCAAGGCCAGAAGTTAAAGTAAGCCTCCTCACTGTTCAACTTCATCCAACATCTAAACCCGGCTATATATTCGTAGTCCTTTCCATAATGGTCATCACTTGCAGGTATTAAACCGCATGTGCCTGAGTGTGAAGAGTGGGCAGACCATTGCCTTAGTGGGAAGCAGCGGCTGCGGTAAAAGCACCACCATCCAGCTGTTGCAGAGGTTCTACGATCCTCAGGAGGGATCTGTGTGTGAATGTTTCTAAAACCTTTGACACAAAATATAAGGATTCAGTCACAAAAGACAGACATGCTGAATCAAAGCATTGCAACAATCAAGAATAATTGAGAGAAAAAAAAACATTCTTCTCTTTTATTTGCAGATATCAATTGACGATCATGACATCCGTTCTCTCAATATCCGCTACCTGAGAGAGATGATTGGCGTGGTGAGTCAAGAGCCCGTCTTATTTGCCACCACCATAGCTGAGAACATCCGATACGGCCGAACTGACGTGACGCAGAATGAGATTGAGCAAGCGGCCAAGGAGGCCAACGCTTACGACTTCATCATGAACCTTCCCGAAGTATGACTTTATTCATGACTTCACCTGATTTTTTTTTTCTTGCCAATAATGAGAGTGTTGTTGTCGAGCAGAAGTTCGAGACGCTGGTTGGGGACCGAGGGACTCAGATGAGTGGAGGACAGAAACAGAGAATTGCAATCGCTCGAGCGCTCGTACGTAACCCCAAAATCCTTCTGTTGGACGAAGCAACATCCGCCCTTGATGCTGAAAGCGAGACTGTCGTGCAGGATGCGCTCGACAAGGTAGGGAGACCCAACCTGTATAGTCATTAAAAAAATAAATGAATACAAATTCTGGCAGTGGGACTGACACTCTTGCCCAAGAATCAACTGAGATTGTCCAAACACGAATTTGTTGAGAGACCGTTACACCTTAGTCCTTCCAGCATCAGTGGCGCATTGACTTTCATTTCTTTAACTCATTCACTCCCAAAGACGTTTTTAAACGTCTTTTCAGACTTGGTCCAGAATTGGCTGGTACTGAATGAGTTAAGGAACCATAATGACGGTCTCATGACCCATAATAAGAACGGATAGTTATAAGGGTCAATTAGAAAGTTCTCACAACTTTTGTACAGGACAGATTTAAAATACTCTACTTTATATTCATGTCATAGATCCCGTAACGTGTCACACACCTGCAGCCCGGCGATCCACTGGTGACCAACCCATTCAGGCGCACCCACACACCTACCCCCGATGTTCCTGACGCACAATTAGCATCACCCTCAGTCTTCCTCTGATTGACACTCGCAATGATCGAGATTCAACTCAGACAGTTAGATCTTGTATGTACAGCAAGCTTCACTGTCGGTAAATCTTCAGCTAGGTCTTAGGAGTCAGCACAATGAAGATCAAATCCAAACTCTCTGAATCATTACTTTCGTCTTTATATGGTTCCATTATTTATTATTATTATTCGTGCGGCGGTGACAATTTGATCGAGGCGATCGCATTAGATTGAACAGTCCCAGCAGGAGGTTACTCGTGGCACATCGAAATCGCAACCCCCATAAAAATCTATTAAAAAAAAAAAATATATATATATATATATATAAATAAATAAAAATAAAAATATTTTCTATCACTTGTGCAGGTTCGACTGGGTCGTACCACCATAATTGTGGCCCATCGTCTCTCAACTATCAAAAATGCTGACATGATTGCTGGCTTCCAAAATGGAACGGTTGTAGAGCTCGGGACTCATGACCAACTGATGGAAAGAAATGGCGTTTATCATACTCTCATTAGTATGGAGGTAAAACTGGAATTTAAAAAAAAAAAAGACTATTTGTAGAAATGGAAATCAAGCTTTTGGTTTTCTCCCTCTTGCAGACATTTCAGAAAGGTGCGGATAAGGATCAGCAGAATGGTATGCCGAATAAAAAAAGCCCAGCGGCCAAAACATCCTCAGAGTCTTCCGCATGTAGGGGAAAGTCGATGAAAGGTTCTTCCTCGACTGGTTTACAACAAAACAAAGAGAGTGAAAAGTTGGTGGATGACAAAGGCAACAAAGAGGAGGTGATTTTGCTGCTTTACACATCGAGCAGAGAAGAAAGTGCGGTATAATTCAGCGCTCTCTCTCCTTGTTTACTGCAGGATGGAAATGGGCCACCTTTTTCCTTACTTCAAGTGATGCGTTTCAACCTTCCTGAGTGGTATTACATTTTGTTGGGGATCATCTCTGCTGCCATCGCTGGAATATTCCAGCCGATGTTTGCGCTCATCCTCTCAAACTTCATCGGCGTACGTGACAACTAACCATCAAGCAGCGTGACCGTCCCGTAATTGATTTTGGGGGGCAAAAGGGGTAGGACTTCCTATGCCAAGCTCTGAATAAACAAACCCTCTCTTCCAAACTTTCAGGTGTTTACCAGTATTGATCAAGACGTGATGAAAAAGAACGCAGAACACCTTTGCCTATTGTGTGCTATTCTTGGATTTGTATCCTTTTTTGCCAAGTTTCTACAGGTAGGCGTTCTGACATTCAATCATTTCAGCATTCATGTTAACAAAGGAATGACAGACTCAAGTAAAGCAAAAATAATATAAAGACATGTCGGGTGCTCTTGTGTCTTTCACTTTTGACAGGGTTTCTGTTTTGATAAATCTGGAGAGATTCTGACATTGAAACTGAGACTTGCAGCTTTCACAGCCATGATGAGGCAGGTAAGTGGAATTATCAGTTGCAAGGCAGACAATTAAAAGTGACCAAGCGTCACGCAACGCGTCCAGAAGGTCTAGTCTAGTGTGTGTGACATCTTCCACTAAGAGCGCATGCGAACGTGCCCTCAAAAGAATACAATATTTACATTTGGAAGTTGGGTACTTTCAGAAAACCTTCTACTTTATCCGGAATAAAGTAGAAGGGTGGAATTTAATCCGGCAGTAGTCTGCAAGGATGCTCGGACTTCCCCGTTTCTGCCACTTCTTTCAGCCCCAACAGGACCACAATAAGGTATTCTCAGGCCAGCAACGATAAAAAGCCCCTCGTCATACCTGGCCTAAGCTTGCCCCGAGACCTCCTCCGGTTGGACGGGTCCAAGTAACCTCAAACGTATCCTCTTTTGGAGTAATAATGGCTCAACTCTGAGTCCCTAACTAGCCTAGCTCCTCTCCTTATCTCAAAGAGTGAACCAGTGGTGGAAATTGTATCGTTTCAATTTTCTGGTTCATTTACATGCCCTATGCTTTACTTTCGGGCACTCGAACAACTGTTTGCCTGAATGTGAAGCGTGCATCGCCACACAGTGCCGAGGCTCGCAAAGAGCATTTAACGGGACAATCAACAATGCAAACAATGACTCACCAAAACAAAAGCATTTCATTGCTGTGGGTCTAACTATGAAACTGGGTGGGTTTAATTAATTTAAAAAAAAAACCCTCATAAAAAGTATGCTTGAAATAGTTTTAGCCCAAAGTATTACTCAAAATATGGGTGGCCAAGTTTACTTCACACTTGACCTTTAAACGGCTATGGCTAAAAACTTGAGGGTAACAATGATGATTATTTTACCCTTTTTATTATTTTTTAATCTTATTAGGACCTCGGCTGGTTTGATGACCCCAAAAACAGTGTTGGTGCGCTCATAACAAGGCTGGCCTCAGATGCCGCTCAAGTACAAGGGGTAAGGCGCTCCTCTCTGTCTCATGTTTTCCCCGCTTGACCTGTCGTAAATCACTTTTCATCTCTGCTCAGGTTACAGGCCAACATTTGGCCACAATGGTCCAGATTACGACAAATATGGGCACCAATTTAATCATGGCGTTTCTGCATGGCTGGCAGCTGACCCTCCCCATACTGGTGGTAGTGCCAATCTTGATTGCGGCTGGAATGTTAAGGATGCAGCTGATAACTGGAACAGCAGCTAAGGACAAGAAGGAGCTGGAGAAGGCTGGAAAGGTGGACATTTGCCATCATTTTGCCAAAGTTCCTGTGGTATACAACACGATGTTTTCACGCTGTCTCGTCAGACCGTTACAGAAGCAATCGAGAATATCCGGACAGTTGCATCGCTAACCAGAGAACCCACGTTTGAATCTTTGTATGAAAATAACCTCCAGGTTCTTTTCAAGTATGTGAGATCCTTGATCAGCTGCCCATAAATATCGAACACATCTACTTCTTCTCAGGTGTTCTTTTCAATAGTTCTCTCTCTCTCTCTCTCTCTCTCTCCCTACAGAAATGCAGAGAAAAGGGCCCATGTCCATGGTTTAGTCCTTGGCATATCCAAAGGCGTGCTTTGCTATGGTTATGCAGTATGCTTCTCATTTGGAGCTTGGCTCATTGCGCACGACCAGATGGACGTTCAGGCAGTATTTCTGTAAGCAACATCTCCTCGTTATGGATTTCAGCAGTCTGGAGTCTGGGGTTAATAATCACAAAGTCTGTGCGTGCATTGTGATTTTACAATGCAGCAGTTCATTCTATAGAATTAAACCATTTGCATTGAATCGTTTTGCCCTGTCCAAAAGTCCTGGCATGCCCAAAACATCGAGTTATATCTTTTCAAATACACCGGGCGGTTATTTGCAAGTACAGTTTAGTCAAAGAAAACTATATTAGACACATCACAATATCTACATACCCGAGATGTAGTAAGATATTGCTAATTTTGTCACACAACTAAATTAAGAACGCAGTTACATGTGTTTGCTTTTGACCGGAAAGTGACCATGTCCATATTTAAAGGGTGACTCATTCAAGTCGCTTAGTCTGTGGAGGCAAGATATTTTGTGTAGCTCCATGTACCGTTACAATAAAATGAAAATCATATGGGATCATCTCTGATTTGTCATATGGAAACCGATTCCTCTTTTAGAGTGTTGCTGGCAATTCTATATGGTTCAATAGCTGTTGGAGAAGCCCATTCCTTTTCTCCAAACTATGCAAAGGCCAAATTATCAGCTGCTCACATCATGATGCTTCTGGACAGACAGCCTGCTATTGATAATCTCTCACATGAAGGACAGTCATTGGTAAGCAGCAAAAAGTTGCCAAAGGAGTACTCCGCAACACACTTTACATGTCTACAGTATGAATAAAGTAGCTCTTTGTCTTACCTTAAAACTCCAGGACCAATTTGATGGTAATGTGCAATTGGAGGCTGTGAAGTTTAACTACCCCTCACGCCCTGACGTACCCGTCCTCCGAGGGCTCAATCTGAAAGTGAGCAAGGGAGAGACACTGGCCCTGGTCGGAAGCAGCGGCTGTGGAAAAAGCACCACCTTCCAGCTTCTGGAGAGGTTCTACGATATCGTGCAAGGGAACGTGGTGAGAAGAAATTGACATACACCCGTTGTTTGTGCAGCACAGATGACACCACGCAACATCCTTGATTGAAACTTGATTCGAATAACATTTGCCTTGTTTAGACTTTGGAACTGACTTGCGTTTGGGATATTTTGGTAACTTGGTCCAAATTACTTATGTAGTACTTGCCTGGGACTTGGTTGGGAGAGTGTCTGTATCATTCCATTCACAGTTATGCGATTTTGTCTTCCAGACGTTTGATTCTGTAAATGTGAAAGAGCTGAACATCCACTGGCTGAGGTCTCAGATAGGCATTGTGTCCCAGGAGCCTGTGCTCTTTGACTGCAGCTTGGCTGAAAATATCGCCTATGGAGACAACAGTCGGACTGTAACCATAGAAGAGATTAAGGCAGCTGCTGAGAAAGCCAACATTCACAGCTTCATAGAAAACTTGCCAAAGGTAAATCATGTTTTGGGATCAAGCAATTATTTTTGGTTAAAACATAAACTGTATTACCAGTTTAACTCACCGAATTTTACATTAGGCACTCACTGTACTCACACAGATGTAACAAAGTGCTGACATAAAACATCAAGGACAATAATACTTAAAATACAACTGCAAAATAAAATGTTCTTTTCTAATTCAAATACACAACGCTCCCTTTACATTGGCAGTAGATTTATAAGGCAATTATTAGGATTCCAAATTTCAAATATTAAGAAAAAACATTTACTTCGTTCCATGCACTGACTTTGACTTTGTTTCCTCGAGCAGAAGTATGACACTCAGGCAGGCGATAAGGGGACCCAGCTGTCAGGTGGTCAGAAACAACGAATCGCCATAGCCCGAGCCATCCTCCGTAACCCCAAACTGTTGCTTCTGGATGAGGCCACGTCTGCACTCGACACTGAGAGCGAGAAGGTGCCGTTTTTTTTTTTTTTTAACTTCTCCTCTGGAATTGCCACCTGAT
Organism: Hippocampus guttulatus; assembly: GCF_054856545.1. NCBI lineage: Eukaryota > Metazoa > Chordata > Actinopteri > Syngnathiformes > Syngnathidae > Hippocampus > Hippocampus guttulatus. Next base: position 16,777,920 of record NC_141266.1, on the reverse strand, counting down.
GTTTAGCCATGATTGCCTTCTGTCTTCTCAATTTGCGCTGGATCCAGGTGGTGCAAGAGGCGTTGGACAAAGCTCGGCAGGGCAGGACGTGTATCGTCGTAGCCCACCGTCTGTCCACCATCCAAAATGCAGACCGCATCGCCGTCTTTCAGGGAGGAGAAGTGGTTGAGCAAGGGACACATCAGCAGCTGCTAGCCAAAAAGGGCGTCTACCACATGCTGGTCACTACACAACTGGGCTATGGGAGTGAATGAGGAGACTCAACCGTAATTCAGTGAAGGGGGGGAATCGAGATATTAACTATGCTGAGAGTATTGGACTATTCACAAGTCATTCACAGGACTGCCATACAATAAATGCATGTTTTTGGACTGTGGAAGGAAGTCTATGTACACTTCATGCTTTGATTGGCGCACAGGTGCCTTTCGACTCTCATTTACAAATCATCAGGTAAAGATAGGTCATGAAGATAAACTCTCCTGTCTCAACATCCCGACTCTCCTGTTTTCTAGGCAATCCGTACGTCGCTCCCACATAGAGAGTAAAAAGCTGATGAATATTCAATCGATTTTCATGACATATGAGTGCATGATGAGAAGCCGTGGGGTCCTGGATTGTACTCAATAAGGGCGACAAGCAGATCAATACATTTCAGTTAAATAATGTCAAGTGTAGTGTCTTAAAGCAGCTTAAAGGCCTCTCTCTGTGTGTATCAAGGTTAACTATGCACCTTACTAAAGCAAACTTACCCAACTTCTTCAAATATTGACATCAATTCAAATGAATCCCAGGGTGAGTCACCCACCGTACTTCAAAGTAAAAATACCACTCGGGGCACCAGGTGGATGTGTGACAAGTGTCGCAGTGGATGTTTGTGACCACAACGGTCACAATGTTTTAAATCTTCATTCAGCCGTTTAGAATGATTTGCATAAATACATACATTTGTATACTGCTAAGTTATTAGAATGTATCAGTTCAATAATAGTGTTTTATTCATTGTTACAAAAACACATTTTCACATAAGTGCCTCTTCTGTTTAAAAAAAACAAACAAAAAAACACCTAACCTCTGATAAATGTCCGTTTAGTCTGTGCAGTTGAGTAAGTCAAAGCAGCTGACCGCTACTTGAGGTGATAATCACCCTGGCTAATGTTTGAGGCCTTTGTCGAGAAAAAAAAAAGTTAGCCTTCATGGCTGAGATGACCACTTAAAATCTAAAACAGTTATCCGAGCAATATACGCATTCAACAACAACTTACAGAAAAAAACGAAAGTCATTCTTAACAGTTGCATTGTTTGGTGCTATGTGCAAACACTCTACTATTCACGTTTGCGGAAGAAGAGGAGATGAGTCAGTGGGAGGCACCTAACGGAAAGTTCCCCTGCCTTTCGGTGCCAGTGAATACTTAAAGCTGAGATGTGGTCGCCAGGTGAAACATGTCATGCATGGAGTTACAGAAGTTGTTGAACAACGTTGCAGCGTCCGTCTGATGGCAAGATTTCCATGCTGAGACGGAGATCACAATCCTGCAAAGGGGATAAGTGCATCAGCACTGCCTAATAAATCTTAAGTGTCATGACAAGTGACTGACGTGCAACGGAAAAGGGGATTCAAGTCATATGGCGGAAGGCTACTTGTGAAAAAGAAGTCAACCCATGTGAACTGTGAAACATAAAAACAACAAGTCGTGTACTCACCTTTGACTTTTACACATGACGCAGTAACAAATTTGTTGCGGGAGATTACTTAAGAGGTGAATCTCTTCACGTGAAGACTCAATACAGATCACATAGCTGTGTACACTGTGCTCTTTCGTTTATTATTTTTGCCGGCTTAGCCATTTTGGACTGAGCGGCCACAATAGAGATTGTTAATAGCTTTCCTATGTCACGAAAAAAATGTTTCTTTCCTGCTCGTGGTGGCATCAAGAAAAAAAATCGAAACACTCTCTCATTGCCCTCAAGTCTTATGTATCATAATTCGGGATGGGAATAGATTATGGATGTTGAACCGGTGTTCGATTTCCATCCCTTGTTCTCATGCATGACAACGGTTTGGCTATATTGTACTGAGCAGCCGCAGAGACGTACAATTGCTTTCCCTCTGTCTCAAAGAGTTTCCTGTTCTATGGCCACCATTATAGATTTCCTCTTTGTCATTGATAATCTTCTGTGGTGGCATTAACACACACGCACACACACAAAAGACAAGAAAAGGCTAAATGTACAGTGCCTGGGGAACAAACTCGAGCTAAATGTTGCATTTGGGCCTTTGGATTTTAATGGGAGGTATTTTCCCCGAATTCGGGGAGGTTTGAGTGTATGTACTCCACTATGCAGTCTGCATTAAGGGATAACCGGTTCAGTGAATATACCTGTCATTGTTGATGCGATAGAAGAAGCCATAGCCATGATGAACCATTGGAGCAACCACCCCCAGGACTGAAGTGTAGCCCACCAGACTGGATGACAACACAAAGTTCCCGCCACCTCCACTGCAAGGACAAACAACACATCACTTATTGCCTCAAATGTGTTCAAATGAAACTCGTATCTGCATTGTATTTAACGTGACCTCTTTGTGTAGAGAGGGTCTGTGTAGAGCGCAGGAGTGGGATGTCCCGCCTCCTTGGCGAGAAGATAGAGTCCAAGAAGATGTCTGTCAAAACCTGGTGGACCATATGACGGTTACGCTTCATCGTGACAGTTGATCCGGATGAGTTAAGACGCCAACCTTTGCCCTCTTGGCCTTCTGCCATCAGCTTATTGTGTTTGTTGAAGGCTTGCAGCATGGCTTTCCTCTTGTCATGAATCTGATGAGATAATGATTGATTTAGCAGGTCACGTGAATCGGTTACAATGATTCTGTGGTACAATGTGTCACCTCACACATGGGGTCCATCATGGCTTTACACCAGCCGAGCGCCTCGCTGGTGCAAGGCCGCATCGTCTCTGTCCTGCCGTGGAAGAACCTGCGGGTCATTGCCGTTTCGTAGCAACTCCCTGCTCTGAGGTGCGAGAGCAGATATTTAGAGGGAATTATTGAGATGTTTAGGCCAGGGGCTCAAGGCCCTGGTCGTTAGTAGATATGGTCTAAAAAAAGTTAAGTACATGCAAAGCACCCGCATAATACGTATATACTTTATAACACAATAATCACTGCTCATGTTTTTACTAATAAGTACATTTTGTGCATGCGGTAGTAGCTCAGTTGCATGGCCAACTGAACAAAGGTATCAGGATGTAGGTTCTTCTTCTTCATTGCCAATTTTCCAAAACCCGTGAAGGCATAAGACAATATCTGGAGGTCCTGTGCCTGGAAGCCAGAGACGATACAGTCAGGTGGAAATATGAACATGAAAGGTCGGACAAAATATCCATAATGAAATCACAATACAAAACAATACGATAAATTTTCATCCGACCTGACTTCAAAGTTGCACATATAAAGACTTTTTTTCACGGTTTGACTTACTCATTTGAATTGTATTATTTTTTTGACTTACAACCAGTGTCCGTTTCTGGTATGTGCCTTATGTGCAGCTGCAAAGGGCAGCATTTCTTGGATTGCTGACCATCAGAGTAAAATTCTGTGAGTCCTTTTCTTGATCATCGAAATGGCACACAACTTATCAGCGATACTCAATGTCAACAGTGCACATTATCATTTGTGTATGTACGAAATAGGTGGATGTTATGGTAAAAAGCATGATTCACGAGTAAGTTTGGGTCCCGGGAGGACGAAAAATTCTAAATCGAATCTTGAAATATACAAGTTTGAAAAACCCTCCTCTCTGTGTATTGTCCATTGCGAGACTAATAAAGGTTTTCTTATCTTATCTTATAAGCTTTTGCTTACATGTACAACCTTTACTCACCACTGTGATTCACATTTCTGATGTTATGTTGAGAGGATTACCGTTGGTTGCGCTGAATATGTTTAATGGCGAAATGGTTATTAGACTGAAACAGTGCATTCCTGTCATTTATTTCGATTATTTGACAAGGTATGCTTAGGAATACAAGATGACGAATGCTGACTCACCATCTCGAAATATTGCCGTTTGGCGTGGCTAATATCATTCAGGACTTTTTGATCCGTGGTAAAAACAAGCTCCTCGGGTAAAGGCATTGGCCGGACTCTCTCTGAGCCCTGGAGGTGGTCAAATGTGTCAAAGGGGGAGAGAAACTGTTATCTTGAGAATAAAAAGCTATTTTGACATATTTGCATGTCAAGAAAAAGTCTGTGTCCACCTTCCACTTGCCCTCTGTCGCTTTAAGTTGCTGGTCAACATACCAACACATGGACACCATAACCATTCCGTCATATGCTGCATGCTGCAAAAGAAGCTCAACTGTTGACATTGTTTTCTTTATCAGCTCATACAGGCTTCTTAAATACTCACATCACAATTGGATCCAAAAGTACCGTCGGCGAAAGTGAGAGAATTGTACGATTTGTCTCCCCAGCGGATGGTGGGGTCTCCTGCGAGTGCTTCCGTAGCAATCTGCATTCACAATTAATTTTCAGTTTTCAAATAATGAACTCATGAAATCAAAGTCGAGGAATGTTTTGAAATGCGAGGTCTGTACGTTTGTGTAGTTCTCTGCAGAGGAGTATGGCTTTGCGTCATCGAGGGATATTACGAAGAGGCTGCTCTGGATGGTCTCCAGGATGCTTTCATTGTGGGGATCAATGCTAATGAGATACTCCCTCGCCTGCACAAACAATTATTATTAAAAAACAAAAATGATAATACAGTTTGGTGACATCTTCACTTCACACCCAATGATGAAAAATACACTGGACACTTCATGATGTACACTTGCGCATCCACTGGAGCGGTGACTAAAATGACCATCAATGTTAAACAAGTCTGAACTTGTCTTAACCCATCTTTAGAACTCACGACGTGCCATTCCATTCCCGGCGTATAGGTGGAACATCTCTGAAATCTCTGACAACGTTAGAAAACTAGGACTATAATAAACCTCTGGATCTCAGGATATCATGCACGTGTACCTAATGTTGTGACCCGTGAGTTTCAGTCTCCAAACCTTTGCCCATCGAGTCCTTTCATCTGAGGTAAGAGCAGCAACACCGTCGCCATCCGGCCGTCCCTCACAGCACTCTTTCACATAGCTCAACTGCCTGCCCAAGTGAATCCAAACAAGTGAAAAAAAAAAAGACATTTGCTATTGGATCTCTGAATTGTGATCTTTCACTGCTTCTTGAGCTCACACGTAGTAGCAGCGTACCGTTTGTAGATTTACCAACAAGACCAGCTGCCCGGCGCTAAGGTAACGACCAATCATGGCGCAGCTTTATTTTACAATATATTTACAGTTAACCCCCAATATTCACAGGGAATATGGATCAGGCCAGCTTGCAAATAGCAAAAATCTTCATATAACTGACGCCCATTGAGGTTTTAAGATAAGATAAGATAAGATAAGAAAGCCTTTATTAGTCTCGCAATGGAGAAATTCCCAATTCACAGCAGCAAAGTTATGAAAGGAAGAAGTAGAACAACAAAATATAGGAGCTGCTGGAAAGGCAGCCACTCTCGCGGCGCCATTTTGAAGTCAAAATAACTAAAATAACACAACACAACACATAGGACACAGACAGCCGTGCAATCTTCACCACTTTTCTGCATACACTTTGTTGTCTGAAGCAGTTATAGATGAAAGAGGAGAGGATCAAAGTGTCCTTTCACCAGTGGGTCAGAGACATCATGCTAAAAATGTGCACACGTCTGCTACAAGCTAAGTTTTGAAAGCAAACACGAAGTTGTAGCGTCCATTGACGAAAAGAGATTAGTCCACTTCTTCTGTCCCACGTAATCCGCTTCAAACTCCAAGCCGCGACTCCCAGTTCCAAATCCGCATTGGCTATTCCATGTATTATGTTTTTTTTAATTAGCAGATTAAATATTCAGTTCAGTCCGTATTTTTATTCTGCCCAAAATCGGCATCGGCTTGTATTGTCATAAACTAAGTGCCAACTCTTACTGGGAGTAGCTATTACCTGAGGAGTTCAGGTGGTGTGAGGATTTCGCCGTCACAAAGTGCATCAAACGTGAATATCCGTCCGCGACACATGACAATCAGGTGCGACGGGCAGCGGCCCTCTCGCTCTGTGACACAAACAGTAACAAAATATAGCAAACCTGAGGATCCTCCAATCAATACGTTTTCCAAACCAGTTATCCACATTAGAGTCGGGAGTGAGATGGAGCCTGTCCCAACTAACTTTGGGCGAGATGTGGGCTACAACCTGGATTGGTCACCAGTCAATCATAGGTCACTTCTACACCAAAGAAATTAACTTAACGTGCATGTCTTTGGAATGGGGGAGGAAGTCGGAGTAGCCGGAGCCCTGATTCGAACCCCAAACCTCAAACCCAGAAGGCAGAGGTGTTAACCACTACCCATTGGGCTGCAACTTCAATATAACATTTTGAGACAATACCGTACCTGTCTTAAAATAATTGTAGATGGTGTCCTTCTCAACTGCAGGTACTTTACAGGTACAGAAGAGCATTCTGAACTGGTCCATATCCAACACTATCTTACCAGCTTTCTGAGGGGCCATTTCCTCCCTAAAATCACACAACAACAACAATATTTAGCATCATGTTGTAAACTGACTTGCCCGCATGTGTATCCTACTTGTAAATGAGGTTCCAATACTGTAGCGTGTGCCAGACGTTAACACTGGCCCTCTGGAGTTGAGTTCCTTCTGCGGGGGGCCAGCAGTGTTCCAAATAGGGAGCCGGGCCACCGAAATTCACGTTAAGCTGAGATGGCGTGCGCACCTCCAGGTATGCACTGTCTAACCACCACTCTTCCAGCTGGGGGGAATTCAAATCATTCTAAATTCAACATTAAACTACTGAGTTTTATCGCGTGATAACGTCATTTATGGAACTGCAACAAACCCAGTTCCTCCTGGTCTTGGCTCTCTGGAGTAGTTTGTGGTGCAGCTCTTTGCCAATACCCTCTTGAAAAGTCTGCACAATATCCACTGTCGTTTTAAACTCCTGGTCGGATGCAAATGGGCGCACTGATGGCAAACGAAGGACAATTCAGAGCGAGCGGTTCAGGAAAGTGCATGCAGGTTTGCCTTCAGTCTTAATCTGACACGTAATAATATACTTTCATACACCCTAACTAGCTTCTACTTATAGTATGAACACAGAAAAGTCAAGTTGGTGCACAAGATCTCCACTCCTATGGTGAGGGGCCTGAATTTGGACAGAAGTCAGAACATGCAGTAGTCTATCACAATCCTACTAATAATTAAAGTAAAAAAAAGTAAGTATGAAAAGTGTCGTTTAATAAGTTTGCTTAGAACCAGGGCACTCATGATAAGAAGTGCATACACCGGTTAATTTGAACGAGGCTTGTGCTTCCATCTACTGGTAGAAGTTAATGAGCAATAAATAGTTTTTCAAATGTTTTATTCCTTTATTATAGTGCGTTTTCACGTATTTCTATATTGCAATATATTACGTATTTTTAACCCACATATTGGTTAAAAAAGGTAGGCAAAACTGAGTTTAATGCTTGGACAAATTAAAGGCATTTCCATTCAATAAATTTCCAACATCATATTCAAACAGATGCAGATTTTCTAACTCATCTAAAAAGCCTTTTCTCCTGTTACATGACACACATTTTCCTTTAGCATTTACACCTTTTTATGCTATGTCCAAATCTGCTTTCCACTTGTATCCATCCATCCATTTTCCGAACCGCTTGATCCTCAGTAGGGTCGCCCATCCCAGCTGTCTTCGGGCAGTGGGCGGGGGACACCCTGAATCGGTTGCCAGCCAATCGCAGGGCACACAGAGACGAACAACCATCCACGCTCACATTCACACCTAGGGACAATTTAGAGTGTTCAATCAGCCTGCCATGCATGTTTTTGGAATGTGGGAGGAAACCGGAGTACCCGGAGAAAACCCACGCAGACCCGGGGAGAACATGCAAACTCCACACAGGGAGGCCGGAGCTGGAATTGAACCCGGTACCTCTGCACTGTGAAGTCGACGTGCTAACCACTGGACTACCGGGCCGCCTCTTTCCACTTGTAATGTTGTATTAAAGTAAAACATTAAACTATCACGAACAGAAGTTTAACATTAAACTTTGATCTTTTGATTTTTTTTTAAGACATCCTGTTAAAATTTGAGCTCATATCGTGACATATTCTTGCACCGTCCACAGTTCATTACCTTGAAATGTCAGGACTTTTTTTCTTAACAAACAGGCAATAAAATTGATTAATAATGGGTTGTGTACGCTAATTATGAGACACTGCATAATAGTGGGTGATATTTCTCATATTTGTTAGCTTTTTGTACTACAACAGAAGGCCAAAATATTATCTTATCCTTGCAAATGTCGTTTCTTAGAAGAAGGAGAAAAAGAAGAAGAAACATCTGTTTGTGATGGATCTCACTGATTGCCTTGTAGAGATGGACGGCATAGAAATAAGCAATACATTGTAAATAATGTATCTCTACACTTGATATAAAGCAGAGCATCACCTGCATCCAAGTATTTGGAGAGGCTGCCCTCTAATGTAGGGACAGGCAGAGCAGGCAGGCTGTTTTGGTACTGGAAAGTCCTCTCATGCTGCGGCTCCGGCAACTGGTTTGCCATTTTTTAAATATTTTTTTATTCTACCTGCAAAACATACATTTGCACACGTATACGCACATACACTTTGGGTCAGTGATTCACACTGAAAAACATGAAGTAAATAGAAAGAGAGAAAAAAGATGGATCGCTGAATAGAAAGGATGTTTTAACAAGACAGGTGGATGGCTTGAGTCTAGATGGATGTCCAATGATGGAGGGCTGGGATATAGAGGGATAGTTAAATGGACAGATACTGGGGGAGAAACAGACTAGATTGTTGGAGATGGAGAGAGAGAGAGAGAGAGAGAGAGAATGAAGAGATGGATGGATAGAATGGAGATATAAATGGCAGACAGCCAAGTAGGTAGTCAAACATCTACAGACTCGTCCAATGTGACTCCATTATCTCTCATTTTAATATTTATAAACGTTTATAATATTTTATAATCACTCACCAATTTAAAAAAACAGACATCGAAATTAGAAGTGGATTTGCATTATACACAAAGTGCAGTAGGTGAAGTCTAACTCGTCTAGCTAGCTGACTGTTTGACTTGGATTTGATTCGTTGACATGATTTGCATGTCTATCACCCATGATGCGTCGTATGCAAAATGTAAAGTAGAACTCACCTCCAAGATATATGTCGACGGGGTTCCCGTAACAGGAACTAAAACTTCGGTCGTGCGTTTGGATTAGTGTTCGCTGTTCAGGATTCCCGCTGTTCACCTTTAACCGAGTGCTCCTGAAGCAGCCCGGAAGAGATCAGGGCGCATGCGCACCACAGTGGCATTTGCCCTAGATTTTACAAAGTGGAGAGTTGACTTGAGTGCAACCAATTGACACGAGGGCAATGCTATGTGTGACAAAAGTCAAACAAACAATTAATTCGTTACAAGTCGTGTTTCGGGAGAAAAAGTGTAGACATATTCAAAACTATTAAATTTTTTCCATAAAAAAAGGCTATTTTGCAATTCTTTGAGCACAACAAAATGTAAACAGCATGATGAGGACGACTGTTTTATTAGTCTAATTGAACCAGGACATTTATTGGCCAATTCAAGGATTAAACGCCTTTTGTAAATTGTGCCATTAAACCCCTCCTTAGAGGACAGCAACTTTTGCAAAAACGACTTAAATACAGTATTTAACAGATATGTGCATTCAAAATCTTAGAGAAGGTAACAATAAATTCACCTGCAAAGTTTTGAATGCATTTAAGGCTCAAATATGTTTTTCTCATGAACCAAAGCATACCACATCAGGAGTCAAAATCATACATATTACAAATTCGACTAATAATGACCACAAATCCAATGAGTAAGACAGTGCATAAGTTTTATTTTCAAAGCATCCACATTAACATTATTCTTTTCAGTCTTTCATTTCTAATAGGGATTAAGTTTGATTAAATTAATCGTTGACATTTTTGCACATGAGCAAGTTAACATTCACTAATAAGCAAACATGGAGTACTAACTGCCATATGCTACATCTTCACCTTAAAGAAATGTAAATGGAGAGAAGCTATTCAAAAAAGAAACATGAAAAATGCTTCATTATAATTTGTTTTACTTCATGATAGCAGCCTCACTTTAGTCCTTTATTGAGTATAGCATTTTAGTACAGTATTCCCTTCTATTAACCCAGTTTGCTGATGAGTTCCTTTGCGAGTGCGATGTAGGCAGACATGGCTTCATCCTTGGACATTCCTGAGCAAACACGGGAATACGAATGACAGGTTTAAAAAAAATTGTTGCATTTCAGCTCAAACATTTTGATTTCCACCTTTCCTGGAGTTCCATGCATCCCACTTGGCTTTGCCCTTCATGTCGAACAACCCCGGCCTTTCTGGAAAACGTGAAATTGCATTTGTTAAGAAATCCAAATGGTAGCCAAAACTTTTTTTCAGTGGGGTGGCCATAAGGTGATATGTCACTCATATCTCAGAGATTGTGAGACCACCCCTGAAGAAAGAATACATTACAGATGTCACTTGTCATACCCGTGTTGATGTCTCCGACAACTCCCTGTTTGTACAGGCCGTAGAGGTCAAGCAACTCCTGGTCCGACGGCCTTGTCTTCAAGTTCTTCACGTCTTCCGCCGCCTTCTCAAACTCTGCCTGCGGGTGATAACAGAGAGACAAATCTATTGATTATTAACTGGTAACAACTACGGTGAAGTAATGGGCACATTTAGTCTCGAATGTGAACTTGGTAACCTATTAGAACAGCACAAGAGGCTAAATAATAGGCTTTTATCCAAGACTGGTGCTTTTGTTCCTACTTCTACTTCACAAAGGAATTAGGACACTGCAGGACGGATAAATACAAACGCCTAAAGCTGACTTTCCCAAACCTTTGCAGCTCCAAGTAGAAATTTGCTCAAGGGTGAGAAAAAATAGAGTATAAAATTACAATTGAGCTTCTTTAAACAGTTTAGAGTACAACTGCCTCCCACCCAGAGTACAAGAGGCCCGGACCCCCACTCTCATCAGTTTAAAATGTGGGTGGCTAATTTATGTTCTCATGAAATGAACGTTTATTTTAATTATTTGAAGTAAAAATCAACTTTGAGTAAAATGTACTCTCGATATTTCTGTCTCTTCCAAGTGTAAATGTTACTCTGTCCAAACTTGGACCAAATCTAGTCTTTTTCAGAGTAAAATTTTCCTCGATTGGAGTAAAATGTCCTCTACGAGGTTGACTGTGTATCTCCCTCTGTTTTTGCCTTCCTGCCTACCAGTCCAAATTTGCGTTTGCATGGTATTTGTTGAACAAAAAAATCGTTAATTTAAAAAAAATGTATGCGTACTTTTGGCTCACCGTCTATTGCTGTATATTACACATCAACTGATTAATCTAAAAGCCCCTTGATGATAAATAAGAAACGACCCTTTGAAGCCCCCACCATAAGCTTGGGAACCTCTATTCTATTCTCACCGCATAAGAAGGGTTGTTTCTCCAACTTTGTACCATAGATGTTGGTCGGAGTGGACGAGTGAAAGATAAACAGTGGAATCGATGGAGCATCAGGTAATACGCGGTATGCTCTTAAAACGTAAAGAAAAATGTAATACAGTATAGCATGTCAGTGAAGATAGACCGCGCGTGCAAAGTCAACATGGATGATGAAAGAACAAGAAGTTGAAATTTCATTTTACCACAGAAGCCATTTTGGATGACAGTATCGCCGACACTCCTAAGTGCTTCTTTTAAATGTTCGATTCGGTCGTTTGGGTGAAGGCGCAAAAACAACGGTTCGATGGTAGAATGTCGCTCCGACAAAGCCTGAAGGAGCGGGCGGGACTTGAAACGAGTTGGTGGCCTGACGTGTGCGCATGCTCAAACCAGAGAACGGTTTACTTGCACATATCATGTCTGGGTCAAATGTCCTTACCGAACACGCTATATTCTGGGGTCAAGGAGTAGAGTTCTTGTGTGTGCGTGTGTGTTTTAAAACTACATCAGGATTTTTCCCCCAAAAAATTATAACAGTGAATATAATGGTGGCATAAATAGTACCCATTCTCGAAGTGGGTTTCAAAACTACCAGACGTATGCATGCAGCTGCACAAAATAAAGCTCCCCCTTTCAAAAGAGCTAATCTGTTTAGAAACCAGGTAATTTATTTTATTCTTTTATTTCAACAAGTCCTTGCAAATAACGTATTGTCCCTTTAACAAACGTAGCCACTGTTCACTGCATTTTAAATAAAGCTTTGCCAAAACCAAACAAGATGGCGGCGCCCGGTAGCGAACGCGTGTATTTTGAAAGGAAGAAGTTGTCATTCACCGTGATTTAAATTGGAAATATAAGAAGAGTTTACAACACGTGCTGTGGAGATATTCAGGTAAAATCTGTTTCCAAAATGTTTTTGTCAGTTTGTTGGGTTTTTGGTTTTTAATTCAACGGTTACGGACGGTACGACAGATCACTTGATGTCCATGTACAGGTTGAGCCAAGAGTCGGTGGCATGGTACCTAAAAAAAACACCTCTTATTACATTTCTGGCATCTTTCCTCTCCCTTCCATCACAACAGATGATTGTTTATGCAACCTTGCATCCTTCTTACATTCCCTCCTTAATTTCTATATTTCCACATTCCTTCCTACCTTCCTACACCCCCTTATTTCTCATTCTTCCTTCCTTTTTTTATTGTTTTTGTTTTCCTTCCCTTGGTACCTGTACTGTACTGATTTAGAATGCACAATTTTTGTAGAATGCACTTTTCTCCCGCGTCAACTTATTTGCCTTTTACTGTACATAATTAAAGTGTGTACTTACTTTTGGCCCACCCTGTACATTACTCATCTTTTTGCATTTGCTCAGCTTTCTGTTAATTGATTATTTTACATATTTTATGAAGCGCCATCATACCAACCAGATAAATTGTGGCTGTAATTCTTCTTTTCATTATTTTTATTAATTCCAGTTAATTAAATGGAAACACCGAGGAAAAGCAGCGGCAAAAAGGCCGGCAAAAAGCCCATCCAGGTCAAGACGTTGTTCACATCCCCTTTTACGCTGAACTGGAGCCCTCTTCCACAAAAAGACATGCATTTTATCCTGACAACCTTGAAAGACAAACTCATTTCCATGGGGCTTGAGAAGAAGGAAGTGAAGGTGTTTCGACCGTGGAGGAAAAAACAAAGAGGTCCGGATTCCTCATCTATGGATACGGACACAAATAAAGTGGAGGATTCGCCGAAAGGGGGCTGGACAGATGTGGCCATGAGACGACAACTCGCCCTGGGTATCAACGAGGTCACCAAAAGTCTGGAGAGGAACCAACTTAAACTGGTTCTGGTGTGCAAGTCGATCAAGCCCAAGCATATGACCAACCACCTGATAGAGTTGAGCGCTAGTAGAGGCGTCCCCGCCTGCCAAGTTCCGCGTTTGAGCGAAAGCATGGCCCCACTGCTAGGCCTGAAGAGCGTCCTCGCTCTGGGGTTCAGACACAGCTGCTACCAAGGTGACGACAATGACAAGGCAGAGGCGTTCACTGACACTGTGGATGCAATCATACCCAGGATGCCCTCTGTGGATGTTGCTTGGCTACAAGGTACAGCACCCGGTGTTGAATTGCAACACACTGCTGATGCTAAAGAGGAGGAAGGTGGACAGAGGGCGGGCCAAAAAAGAAAACTGGAGCCGGAGAGTGAACACTGCACGCTGCAACCTCTCAAAGTAACAAAAATTGTTTCCAACCCAGCCAAGATAAAAAGAAAGCGGAATCGGAAGCAAGCCAAGTGAAATTAAGTTCCCTTAAATTTTGTCCTCCCCATTATATGGAGTTTGTTGTTTGTGCCTGGAGACCTATTGGGTTCATTTATTACTACTCACAAAAAGTTAGGGATATTGGGCTTTGGGTTGAAATTTTACGATGAACCTAAAATGCACTCTAAGCTTTTGATCTATGAATCAACCAATACATTTTCTTCTTCAATTAGAAATGTTCTCTTCATCATTCTGTCCACGCACCTAACAATTGACTAACACTAGCTCACCATTGAAAACAAGTTTCAACAGAGATACAAAGAAACTGGAGGAGTCATAGAAAAGCATACTGGTGGATGTACTTGAAAATAATGTACAAAAAAGTTGTGCGTTGGTTCATTCTATTAGAAAAGGTCAAATTAAGTTCACCTTTTGCATTCTAGTCCTGAAATTCACCCGAAAACACCAATAATCCCATTTGTGAGTAATGTATTTATTACGTATAATATTTTTTGTCCTGAACGTCTCTGATCTTTTTTTTTCCATGCCATGATTAATTGAAAGATGCTTTAAAGTTCCACTATTCCAATTCAGCAAGCATCCAAGGCTTAACTCTTGGCATTTTGTTTCTTCAGAAGGCATAAAAAAAAAACACACTGAAAGTTACAACTCCAGAATTACTGTACCAGTCATCACGTATTGTAAAGATGAATGTATTTTGTTTTGTAGTAGTTATGTCTCCAAAGAAAGGATATTGGAACATGAGAAAAGTGCTTTTCAATGACACATACAGCACATTTGACAATAAAATTGTATCCAATCCAATGACTTAACTTCTTTTTATACTTTTATGACTGTGACTTAAAACATGGCCTTATTTGAACATCATCTTTATCTTCCCGAATGTGTAAAAAAAAATGAAATGGCCAATTTTAAATAAGCTAATATCGTCCGATTAATCAATCGGGCTGTCATGGTTTCTAAAACCAAACAAAACAGAATTGACCAGCATCCTAGAATAGATTGTGTTTGACTAGAGATGTTCCTCAAAGTGCCCTAAAATTGAATGACTCCGGCTATTAATCTCCAAAATGGACAAGCAGTGTCAATGCATTTTACATGGCATCAGTCGTCAGGTAACAACACAGCTTTTTCCTAAAAGGCAAAACATGGGGAAAAATAGGTCAATCAGCCTTGTTGATTTTGTTATGTGAATTTATTCAAATATCCATGCTGGCATAGGCGGCGTTTGTTGAAACAGATTAATTGCATGGCGTCATGTGGTCTACAATGATGCTGGTACAAGTTCTGTCAGCCTTTTCACAGCTTATGGATTTGAATTTTTAAAAATTGTTCTTCAGTAAAGCTGTGCGGATTGTTTACCCCATGATGTCAAACTCCTGGAAAAACTAACAAAATATTCCAAATAAGGCAGGTTCACAGGGCCGAAGTTGTCACTAAAGGTAGTAAAACGATAGATCCTACAGTCACTGCAGCAACATTCACACGTTTTTGGAGACACAACCAGCGTCCGTCTGCGTTGAACAGAAGTTCAGCCGTCTTGGCGAATGCAACTCACTCAAGGTTTCAAACATATAAACGAAAGAAAAAAAGTTCTGATAGCAGACTGCTTTCTTCATCTGTTGTAAAAGGGAGAGGAAAAGCATGTAAAAAGAAGACAATGTAGAACATCTCAAATGTGACCATGGAACAACAGCGGAGGCTCACTTGAACATAAACAAGATCAACCAAATGATATCACACTTCTCTGGTTGCCCGTTTAGACTTTTACACAGAGGGAAAACTGTCACAAACTCAATTATAAATGGAGCTTTTTCCATGCATTTAGCTGCTCAACACCTAAAAAAATACAGTAGATTTGTCTCGGACACAGGAGTACAAAGTGAATAAAATGGGCAGGGATGAAGACATCAAAAACGGTGAAAAAGCCCCAAAATAGCAAATATATGTCGCCTCTTTCCCCCAGATACAATCTAAATAATTCTCTCTAAAATGAATCGGACAAGGTGATTAACAGGATATTTTTGCATATGAAATGACCAAAAAAATGCTTTCCAGCAGCTTATTCTCTGACTTAACTAAATGCTAATTTCTCCGCAAGACTCTATTGTCCCAAATACAACAGGAAGACAAGAGAATTTGCTGTTTTGTTGATGATTAGCCTCTCAACGCCTGCCGCCTGATCATTTGTGTTGTTTTCATTGCCACCGTGAGTCAACCCCGATTTGTGATTGAAAAGATGTGTTTTGTGTTTTTTGTTATTGTAAAGTGTCCTTGGGTGTCTTGAAAGGCGCTTATAAATAAAATGTATTATTATTATGCGCAATGTGACGTTCACAATTTTCAATCAGGTGGAGTTTTTAATAAAGTTCTCTGAGAACCATACTAAATTGTATGACATTATTGTACACTACGCACAAAAGGTTAGGATGAACTTAAAATGCACGATAACCTTTCCCGGTGAACCTCATATGACCTTTAAACCTTTAATGTACTTGCCCAACTGTTAAACTGGTATTTTT
This sequence comes from Hippocampus guttulatus, assembly GCF_054856545.1. NCBI lineage: Eukaryota > Metazoa > Chordata > Actinopteri > Syngnathiformes > Syngnathidae > Hippocampus > Hippocampus guttulatus. The sequence goes on along the minus strand of NC_141266.1, from coordinate 16,761,501 downwards.
TGCACACCAAAGTGCTCAGTGGCAAAATTCACAAACGTTTTTTTTTTTTATTTCCAAGGACAATCACATCTGTGACTCCTTCAGTCTCTCACCGTCTGTTGCACTCGGTGGCATTCCAATCTCTGCGGCCACTTTCTGTTTGAAGCCTTGCAATGGCGAGGTAAGGGTCCTTTTTTTTTTTAAATACCAGTTCTGGCTGAACCAGGAAATGTAATGGTTTATTCATGAATCAAACACCCGTCATGATCATGACCACTCAGCAAAACAAGTTATGCAAAAAGTACAGAAACAATGAACAGTGGGACATGGAACATTTTCAACCCCCAAAAATACCCATGGCTTTAAAGGCTATTGACTACGTATTGTAACATGGTAGCAGCTCACTTTCACACTGAGAAGTACCACAGCATTTTTTCCCCAAACATTGGCCACCTTGAGAACCTTTTTGAAACTGAAAAATTGTGCTTCATTGATGAAATACATTCATTAAAAAAAAAAAAAAGTGCATGGCTTCATGCTGTACATGTAACTCAATGTTTCATATTAAAAAAAAAAAGTCAATGCACCAGTTGGTTTTATGACCATGTGACAGTGTACAAGTCTGTATGTACCGAGAACAAAATTAATTGAAGTACCCAGCATTGGAATGATATATATTGCATGAACAGCCCTCTATTGGTGAGATGCAGTAGTAGCGAGGGACAACATAACTTCCCCCCAAAAAAAAGAAAAGAGAGAAGTTGCCAACTAATGAAGTTGTCGGATTTCCATACTGTTTATGACAACAACGGCATGCCGGTGATCTCTGTGCATGCCAAACTGGTTTGTTTCAAACGTGAGCGTACGTATCAGGCATAACATGACATTCACATTCAAAATGTGGAGGATTTTTTTAAAATTGATTTTTACCTGCAAGTGAGCTGGAAAAAAAGCGCCAGTGGTGGAAAAATAATAATAAACATCTTCCCAGAATAAAGGTTGTTTTTCTCACCGTAGTCTGGCATGGGCGACCTTGTGTGTGCAGGTACATAATTGCCAGACCTTGTGTCCTCATCGTGTATCAGTGTGTTTGTGTGTGTCTATGTGTCTGTAGCAGCCTTCAAGGCACGGGGGCTACTGAAGGACCAGGCCAACCTGAAACAGAATTGCATTTTTTAAAATTAGATACATGTTCTTGTTTCAAAGGTGGAAAGGTATAAAATACTGCTCACGGACCTTATCAGCGTCCATCGAGGGACATTTCCAGTTGTAGAGGTAATACTGCAGATTTCCATCTCCTATACCAAACTTGAGCTTTTCCAGAAAAACTTTATTCTCCATTAGATCCAAGGCATTGAACACATCAAAGCCTTTCTGTGGAAGAAATAATCATCAAAACTACTGTCAGTGTTCATTTTCATGAGCTTATTAAAAGCGCTGCAGACTTCTGGAGTTTAGGGTACTTTTAGGCAACTCAAGTTACTTGGGATTAGCCAGGCAGGCATTAATTAATGCTCTTACTTGGTGAACTACTGGATGGTATCGCCGATTCCCAAGCACTGTGCCGTGGCACATTAATTTCACTCAACTGGTTTGAAAAGTATTGTTTATTCACTACAAATAATGTATCTTTATTCATGTATCTGCCAGGGATGTGTCGTATACCTCATATATACTTTTTCTGACATTTCTATTGGTGGATACTTTTTTTTTGTTTGTAAAATACACATTTTAGTGCAATTAAGGTTGAGAACACTGCACTAGATCGCCAAATACAAAAATGCCTCGGGTAAATTACCAGTTTGGCAAGGATCAGGGTGTCATTCATTAAGTCCAGTAGCGGTGTTTGCGTGTGAACATTGTAAAAGGAGTATGCAGCCTTCAAGCTCCGATGCAGGGGGTGATGCATCACCGTGGAGGGTAGAGTGTAGAAACTAGCAAAGTCGGTCAAGACACCACCAGCACCCTATGGGACACAAAAGCAGCTTCAAGATGGCAGACATGCAACAGTGCTGAGCACCGAAGGTTGCCAGAGCATTTATTCAATGTCATTCATATGCATCTTAAAGTGCAAATCCTAATACGCTCTTTGTCCTCACATGCCTTTAATGGAATGCAGTTTGAACCTTTATTCAATATCCTACTAGAGCGTTGAATTCTGAATGAAAACTAGTGCGCGGTGAATAAATGCTCAAAGGGCTTTATTGTAAGCTGTCTGAGCATTTATTCAATGTCCTCGATATCCATCTTAAGTCCATGGACAAGTGCGCCCTTTGTCCTCCCGAGTCAGGCAACTTTGGCATATAGTAGGACAAATACGTACATGTTATTAATGAGGGAAAACTGCGAGTCACGAGTATCATGTAGGAGTCCTACTTGTGAGGACAGTGAGCATACAAGTTCTTGGACCTTCAATAGAACATCAAGGATATTGAATAAATGCTGAAACACCTTGCCGTAAAGCCAGTTGCGGATTATTCACAGCACATTAGTTTTCATTGATAATTCAGCAGCAGCACACTGGTAGGACATCAAATACATGTGAAAAGGCAGTGCACTGAATTGTCTTATTCGTGATTATGGTGCTAGTGAGGACAAAGAGTGAACTACTATAATGGTCCTAAAGTTGGATATTCAAGAACATCAAATACATCCATCCATCCATTTTCTGAACCGCTTTGTCCTTACAAGGCTCGCGGGGCGTGCTGGAGCCTATCCCAGCTGTCTTCATCCAGGAAGCGGGGTACACCATAAACTGGTTACCAGCCAATCGTAGGGCACGCATAGACAAACAACCATTCGCACGCACAATCACATCTAGGGACAATTTAGAGTGTTCCATTAACCTGCCATGCATGTTTTCGGAATGTCGGAGGAAACTGGAGTACCCGGAGAAAACCCACGCAAGCAGGGGGAAAACATGCAAGGTCCACACAGGAAGGCCGGAGCCAGAATTGAACCCTACACCTCTGCACTGTGGGGCGGACATGGTAACCAGTCGTCCACCATGCTGCTGACATCAAATACATTAGATGTAAAAAGTCTACACACCTGTGTTTAAATGCCAGTTTTTTTGTGATATAAAAATGAGACCAAGATAAATCATTTAACATTTTTTTGCACCATTAATATGAATTATGACTCCAATGAAAACAAATATTTGAGAGGAGAAGTAATAATTGAAAAAATAATCAAGATCATGTGTTTGCATAAGTATGCACACCTCCTTACAACCGGGGGAAGAGGTTGTGCTCAAAATGAACCAATCACTTAGGAGCTCATGTTAAATGAGTCAGTGCACACCTGCCACAATTCAAAATGCCTCCTATCAACCCTGGAAACAAAATGTCATCTGTTCTAGTACTCTTTGAACAGCGGTATGTAAACTTTTTATCTCCACCACAAATTCAAAATGTTTTCCACAGATGAGCGGCTCGCAGCTACCTCGATGACATATGTGTCTATGATGTTTTCCTGAGGAAGGAGCCAGTGAGCCACCTCCTCGTCGCTCATGGACGGCGCCAGCTGGAAGCGTCTCAAAAACCTCTGCAGCAGTTCGGTCACCTGCCGGATGTCGCGCCGCTCCATCGGCCGTAGCCCTGCTGTCTTGGTGCTCTGCGGCGGCGGAGACAATGAGCAGTTACATGAAGTGAACATTCTTCATAAAAAGAGAAGCTTGGTCTGAAAGTGGGCTGAGGGGAGCCTTTACATCTGGCAGTCTGTAGAGTTTCATGGTTCTTTGCAGGGTCATGTTTCTGCTCAGGTGAGAGAACTTAACTTCCACAAGCTTTCTGGGATTTAGAGAACGATGCCAATACCTGCAAGATAACACACAAGAGAAAAGTTGTATTTCACTGGCTTCAAAATCAATTTCCTGTCAATCAACCAGCCTAACCTTCTCTATATTTTTGTCTCGTTTTGAAGCAGACGTCCAAAGGGCATGAAAGTTTACCTGCACGTGGAAACCGGTTTAGGCAGCACGACGCCTGCTGTGTACACCGCCTGAAATATTCCTTTCAGGTTGACCCGCCGCGTGATCTCTCTGATGAGCACCGGCGCCACCCGCTTTGAACGCAGCTTCTTATGGACACAGAGGAAGTTGATTTCCACCATCCTCTTCAACCTAGAGCAGCAAAAATTTAGTTTTTGAGTATTGGAGACTTCATCATTGACCTGCTAAGTGCAAGACAGATGCTCACTGGCCAGATGTTTTGGTAGAATAGACATTTCTAAACTAGTGTGTGTTTCTTATAGGGCAAGTCTAAGGTGGTTCACTCCCGATTTTGAAAAACTCTTGGACAGACATTAGCATCTGGTTACAAAAGATTCTCCATCCTGCACAGTATAGGCCTTTTCACACTGCACTTAACACTGGTGACAAACCCATTCATTGTGTATGTGTTGTGAGGGCGTGATGATGGATTGTGGTCATTTGCCAACGCGGCAGTGCACCCTGATTTGAAAGCTACTCAACTCGGGAGCCGCTGTCATGTCAGATGGCTCACCCAGTCGTAGAGAGGTTGGGGAAGAGATTTTTAGAGTGCTATTGCTAAAGACCAACAAGCAGGAAAATAATCCAAGCTGGTTCCTGGTTGGCTGCGAGACAACCACTTTCAACTATGGGCAAGCTCGCATTGGAGCAATATGTATGATCATTTATGAATACTGACGTGTCATAAACACGGATGTCTGCAGGAATGGCACTGATGAAGCCGACGAGCTTCTTGTTTGAGGAGACTCTCACTCCGCAGTGCCACTGAGGTAACCAACCAGGTGGACGTAAAGCCCTGAGGAGGAAGAACACAATTCATATTATACTTGTTAAAGATGAAGTTGCGTCCAGAAACATCGTCATCTGAAGCAATGCAACTTATCCAATTAGTCAGGGGCTCAAAGCTTGTGGCTCGGTGTCTGGTTGAAATTCCCATGCTTGTATTTGAATGGGCAAGTAAATTAATATTTGTGATGCAACGTCAGATATCTTCATGTGGGAAAAAGAAAAGACAGAAGACGGTTGAGCGAGTGCTTTGTTATGCCTGCTGAAATGAGGTTCTAATTTTGGCCCAGGATGACAGAAAAGGAACATCTGGATATTCAAACGAAAGTATTTCAGCAGTTTGGTTGCAAAAAGAATGATGAGAGTAAAATGGATTGATGAATATTAATTAATTCATTATCATGACAAAGTCATTACCATGTCCTATCATAACCTCATTTCTCCACTTATGATTTTGCCTTTTAATAATTACATTCTCTACAGCATGTCCTACTAAAAGTGTGAAGACAAAAAAAGCAATGAAAACCTAAGTATGGATGAATGAATGTTTTACACAGATGATTGACATTGAAGGTGTATTTCCGGTAGGACTGATTTTAAGTGCAGGTCAAATCATTCACCCATCACTTTTTTTATAGTGCTTGTCCTTATCAGATTTGTGGCATAGTTGGACAATTTAGTGTTCTATGCCCCTAACATGAATGTTTTTGGAATGTGGGAGGAAGACTGAGTAACTGGAGAAAAGCCACACCCAAGGAAAACATGAGATTTAAGCCCCGTTCTGCCCATGGTACAAAATAAGTGTAGCTAAATTTAACTATGAATAACATTTTTCTTTAGTGCACCTGAAAAACAAAGACCAAAATGTGACAAACAACATTGATATAAGGTCAGCGCTTACCATTTGAGGAAGCTTGGCGAATAATCAAATCTGAACATGTTATCGTCATCCTCCACATAGTTCTCGTTTAACAACGTGTACAGTTCCTTAAGCTGAAAAACAAAGCACCAGCTGACATTATGACCTGTTACCAGGGCCATTTTTGCAGTTGAGCTATAAGCTGTACTTACTACATCCGAATTGCTGAGATCTAGAGTGTCCCACATGAAGCCTTGAGGTAAGGAATAAGGCTCCTGTCGGATATTTTCTTTCACAGCTTCGATCGGGCCGTGACTCGTCACCACCTCATCTGCACACACAGCACAACTCCTGTCAGATCTGTGACATCAATTACCACATGCCTACTATTGCCAAATTTAGTTTTCCAATCTGAAGCACGACTGTCTTCTGCTGGTGCACAGCGCCAGTGCATTTGTCTCGTCGCCGTGAAAACCAGATTACGCAGATGCGCCAAATCATGCCATGGGAGGCTGCTGCCAGGTCCACTTTGGAGCAAATTAGGGTTCAGTGTCTTGACACTTAGACGTGGTTACAAGGGTTGAGGATCAAACTCACAACCTTCCGGTTGGGAGCGGGCGACGACCACGCCACACTGAGCCATGCCACCCTGGCCGAATGAATGCAACTATTACAGGTCTCTTGACGATGCAAATGCTCGATAGGCCGAAATAAAGAATGGAATTTTTCTGACATCACGTCGTGAAGGTTTGAACTTCCATTTTTGACTGCTGGTGCACATTATTTCAAAAATATTAGTTGAACTCCAAATTGTACGACTTGTGGGGTGCATGGCTTTGGGGGTTTCACTGTATTTCCCAAATAATGCCATTGAGCAAGTGCTGTTGTTGCTTCCTATTCAGTCTGCCAGTCATGAATGCCCTGAGATTAATGTGAACTTACTTAACTTGGGCACTGGCTGTGTGTCCCAGAACTGATATTTGTGCTTGGCTGCCTCATCAATGCTCTTAGCTGGGCCTTGACAGGACAGCAGCTCCATAGCTCTTTGGATGTCCTGCAGCTTCTGGATCGGCAAGCCAGGATTCTGGAGAGTAACAATCGACACGGAGGGCTTTAAGAATGGGAGGTAAAAAATAGGCGAAAGGTGGTACAGTACCTCAAAGCTTGTCAAATTTGGAGTTCAAACAAGATCACCTGGAAACATATGCCTGAGACATGTGAATGGGTGATATCAACACACTTCACTAAACATCTTTTGGGCCAAATTCAAAGCATTCATTACTTCTGTGAGTATTGAGCTTTCCTGGAAGAATGATGGTGGTCGGGATCAGAGAAGAATAATGTGAGAATCTCCACAGAAACTAACAGTGAAATAAGTGGACTTTTTGAAAGCAGATTGAGGTTGTGTTCAAGTACTTTTGTCCAGCGAATGTGTCAGTGTCAAGACAGTCATGTGGATGACTCAGCAAGTGCTATTAAAGTTTTATATTTTGGTAGGTGTCAATTTCCTGTTTTTCTCAACTCAGCCAGGGGCTGTTATTGACCAACATTTGGTGAGTAAAGGATTTTGTTGATCCTCTGTGACTGGTGTTGTCTTTTTGAAACAATTTGTTTGAGCTCTTTGTCAATAAAGAGCACTTAGTAAAGATGCGTTGACTGCTCTAACATTTTTTTAGCTGCAACGTGCTTGTCACTTGTGATTAAAGGTAGTGTAACGTGTTATATATTAACATTTTGAATTACATTGGTGGTTAATGCATACATACAATCTGTACATTTAATTATAGAGAACACGGTCGTCTCAACTACGCTGTGAGATGAGTAGTTGTTGTTTCAGAGCATAAAGACTATATGCCTGTGAATAACTGCTATATGTTTTATCTCCCTGTATTCCTACCACTCATCTTTCAAGGGGAAGTCAAGTCAAAAATGTTCTTGACTAGAGTGTGTTCTATGTGTGAGGTATTAATCTTGAATTAGTTATTAAATTCAGTTTGTTAGTCAGGTAGTTATCCATTCATTCCTTCACAGATTCAGAGAGAGAAAGGTCATATATAGTCAGTTTCACAGTTAGTTCCGTTGTCCATAGGTAAGTAGAGAAGATTCAGTCATTCAGTTTACTTGCAATGAAGCGTGTACAGAGTGTTAGGATTAGTTAATTAAAACATGTGCACTGTCGGAATTTGGAGAGAAGCAACATTAAACGCTTTCATCTCAAATACAAACTGGAATACAGCTCACCGTGCAGCAGGGGTCCTTAAAGAGCTACAATGAATAAAACCAAGGAATGAACAAACCATTGGCTGATATATGAGAGACAAAATCTCAGTGGTTCATGAGGCTTCACTTTGCCCATCACTCGTCTAAACACGTCACCTGTATTCTGTGTTCGGTTATGTGACGTTCGCAAGCTGAGCTGTGATTGGTCGTTACCTGAGCCCTGAGTAACTGTGATGTCATTTTCAGTCGACAGCAAGTAGGAAAAAATTGGATGGATTTTGCGTCTTAATTCATATTCCACAAACATTATATGAATCAGAATACCGCATTTAGATGAGTGATGCCATGTGGAACATCTAACGAAAAATTTTGACTTGACTTCCCCTTTAACACAAGCAGTGGTAGAAACACATGGATAACACACAGCTGTACTCACAGCAATATGGTCTTTAGTCTTTAGATTTGCGATTGACTTTGTTGAAAAAAAATGTCGCCGTGGTCACTTTCATCACTAGGCTATGAACATTCAGCCAATCACAGATGCCATCAGCAGGCCGAGTTGTTTGAACTAACATGGAAATAGGTGCGTTGTCAATGCACGAAACCTTTGCTAAACGAGGATATGAGCTATACTATAGTCAGACCGAACGTGACTTCAGCAACAGTATTCTTACGAGACAGTTACTGTACATAGTCAATACATGTTACGAAGACGGGTGAATTTGTGCCGAGGCCAAACATCATTGAGACTGTGCTTATTGTCTCACACACACGGCACATACATGTAGCGTCCTGTGAAGATAAGGTGGAAAATAAAAATGTAGGACAAAACACAGCCAGCTTCCAAAGCAAGCCAAAAAGGAGCAGGCTTTGAGAATGGGGAGCAAGGAAGTTGGCATTGCTGTTAAATGTATTCACTTGTTTACAGCTGTAGAACCAAAATAGCAATAGTATGTAGCACAAAACAATGTTTTAGAAAACCCTCATCTACCTGATTGACGAGCAATGTTTTTGTATTTTTTTTTCTGTTTGGGGGGGCTAGAAATGTGGAGGAATGTGACATTTCTTTATTCTGAACATAGCATAAACACAAGGGTCCCTAAAGTGAAACTGTTAATGTTAAGAAGTACTGGTCAGAGATGAGCAGAAAGATATGTGGTGTGTTTGTCTTTTGTGGTTGGGTTATTGCGTCAGTAAAGGAGGATACCATTCATCATCATTATTGCTGTTGTTTTGCTCTTTATTAGACTGGCAAAAAGAAAAAGAAAAAAAAACACCCGCTAGTAATCATGTGACAGCTGCCATATAAAAATGATAAAAGAAATGTGTAGCAATTTGCCCAGTAGAGCAACTCATCTTTTCAATGACAATGTGACATCAGAAAGGTTTTCCGGGATCCGTTTGTCGTGCCAAAATCAACCAATGAACGACAAAAGCAATCAACAAAAGAAAAATGATACCTGAATGGGAATTTCCCCACGTTCTTATGGAAACCAATTAATAATTCAGCATCATGCACAGATAACTTGTTTAAATAGTTATAACATTCTATATTGTGATCAGATTGATGATCGGTTATTGTTTTTTTCTTCTTTTTTAACTCCTTGATTGGTGATGGGCCCCAAAATCCTGATTGTATGAAGCCAACTAACAGGTGAATTAAGACGTGTAAGGACCTAGTGAAGGCCAACATCCCAAATGCAGAGCCCACCACTGTGGTATAAAAACAAGTAAAAAGTTATATTGAATGACATGCCCTCTGTAAGGTAACATGAAAACATTTCAGAGAAAGTAAAGCTATTTCGGATCACACAAAATGAATGGATGGAGTGGTCACCTTGATCTCCTGAGAGTCAGAGGCAGAGTCTGATTTGGCTCCTCCAGAGCTTGGCTTTTCTTTCTTCCTCTTCTGCTTCTTCTTCTTTCTCTTGGCCCCCAAATCCCCGCCAGGACTCCTGCGGACATGAGGACAAAGTCACGTTTGAAGGCGATGTGGACTAACTCGAGATAGTCACACACACTGTGAGGCAGGCAGGGTGGCAGCGGGCTAACGTTAGCTGCCATAGCAACGAATGACAGCTGCGCTAGCTCGCTAACGGTTTGCCTGACATCCTTCCACTAAAGTCAATACACCGGCTTGGGAAATGTATACTAAAGTAGTTCCAATGAACGGCGTAGTGACCGTTTTAAAGCACCACTTTTATGGAGGTTGCTAGTTTAAAACGACAGTCCCACAGAGAGTATTGTGGTTATGTTTGTATCGGCTAACTGGCATTAGCCAGCGAGAACACACACAAACATACACACGCGCGTAAACTGTGTGATGTACAACAGGCCGTCCGCACCCTTGCGCGTTCTCGTTCTCCTCCTCGTTGTCCCCGTCTATCCCGCAAGTATCCTGGTCGTCCAGCTCCAAGCTCTGCTGGCTGGCGGCGGATTCGCTGTCCTCCGCCATCATTAAGACTTTAGAAAAAGGGAGGGGGAGGGGGTCAAGGGGGAGAAAACTGCCCAAGTACCGTCTGATAGAGATCGCGGCGAGTGGCTACTCATCGGAAAAACAAAAGAAATTCGACCAGCCGGGAAATAGCACCACCCTGAGGCCAAACGGTGGCAATACAAAACAAAACACACAAAAAAAAAACCGTCATGTTACGTCGGTTGCTACGTGACATGTAGGTCAGAAGACAATAATAGATACCACAACTCATTCTAATTGATTATTTCACATTGGTATGGATTCTAAAGTTTATCTTTTTACATTGGTCAAAATCACATACATTCGGTGAAAAAAAACGTTATTTTAAGAGGTACAGTATATCAGTTTATTGGTATGTGTGCAAACACTTGGCTCCTCATAAGACCTCAGAGCTTCATTATGCTCGTAATACAGAACTGTATTATCTGCGTTAAAAAGTACATCGAAGTCTGTTTTATGGAGGAATGTTATTTATGTAAACCGTAAACAGCATAGGACCCAGTAATGACCCTTGTGGAACACCCTTGATTATTCTGAGGATAGCAGATTAAGAGTTACAAAAGTTTTGGCAATGTTGTCATCAGGATAAATAATTCTGAAACCAGTGAATTGAACAGGGGTCCAATCTTATGCCAGTCAGCCTTTATAGCAGGATAGCACAAGTCAAACACATTAGTGAGATCAATGAATAATGTAGTTCAGTATTTTCCTTGATCCACAGCACATCCTGTGATTGATTTTACCTAATTGAATATCTCGTAGAGACCGTACTCCATGTGAATATTTTCTTTTTGTCTGCGCAGCATGGATATTTGGATTGAAACGTTACAGTCAAGTAAATCCCCAATAAACATGAACTGTGCACCTAATCAAATCAGCATATCCTATGGGTCTGAGATAAACAACATGAATACCAAAAATGCAATTTTTGCACACATAAGAACAATTACGAGTCCCTCCTAAACTTTGCACGTTTTATTTCCACACTGATGGTTCCTTGCTAGCTCACTGAATCTTGCAGAAGAGGGAAGAGGCAATGCAAAAATGGAAGAAATAAAAGAAAACATTTCAGCTCACGTGGAAACTTTAAATAGTGATTGATAGTCTTCTTGAGTCTTTAGACATCACCTTTCAAATTTGTTGTCCTAATACATTAATTGAGACTTTCATTAAATCATCAGCAAATGGCTCTATGACAAAAACCCAGACACAAATTGTTCGTCTGGTTGTTTATTCAGAATAATTTCAGATATATATTGCAAACGAGCAATGTACACACGAATTGTACTGCAACTTTGCTCAAATGCTGAAGGTTGCCCAGAAAACAAATTTGCAATATTTCAATGTGCAAGAAGAAATAAACAAAGAAAAAGATTTAATATGACTGTGATGACTATATGAATCCCGAGTGGATTTGATTATTTCCCAGCACTCTCATATGAATACAGTAGGTCATAAAAAAAACATGCCTCACTCAGAAAAATACATTTTAAAACAAATGCTCACTCCAAATGCGCAAAAGTAACCTGTTCCCTTGGTCTACACTCGCTTTTCTTTATCCATTCCCTGCTGTGCTGCAAACCATCTCAGTGCCTCTCGATGGGCTTGCAGAATATTGTGAGCTCTGCGCAGTGTAGTAACAAGACATTTACTGCATACTTTTGGTCACAAGCGGGAACGAGAATGACGGCTGAGGTAGAGAAGAAAAGGCAGAACAAAGGCAAAAGAAGGTGAGAAATAAATGTAGTGATCCTTTCAGGAAATGTGCATTTTAAGGAAAAGGCACTTGGAAAATTGGGAACTATAGGCAAAAAAATACTGCAAACGGAAACGGTTTGGTTTCAGTTAAAATAAAGACACATAACTAAAAACAAAGAATAAGGCAGGCGAAGAAGAAAAGCCCTTAACATATTTGAAGAGGAAGTAGCCTCATCGGGTTAAAATACTTCACGTTGGCAATCAAAATAATAGTGTTAAAACAAACAAACAAAAAAAGGCATCTCAAGCAGGCGTCTAAAAGTGATGCATAGCCTTTAGAGCAACATATGCCAGTCAGTGATTCAACTCGTACAAAAACCCTTCATAGTATAAACAGTATCATTGCTGGAGGCCTAACTTGTAGTGGTATTACATCCTTAACACTCCAACTGGGTGGTGTGTCACATTGTCTGATTACACAATAGTAATAGTTGTGTTTGTTGTGTAGTCAAAGCATAACATCCTTGTGACCTGATAAACTGGTCTTTTAACAAACGTCTCTCAAGGGATAAATTGTGTTGGAGTGACTAGTTGTTGTGCACCCAAAAGCACTGGGGGAGAAAAATACTGAGGAGTGGGAATGGAGTGCTTTTATGGTCAGTGGTCCGAGGCCAATATGGCTTAAGGAAAAATGTTCCTGTAGTCCTTTGTTTGAGAGAATGACCCATCTATTGGCTGTACTACAGCTCGAAGAGGGGGCGGGGGGAGAAACCCCCAACATACTTGTTTTGCATCGAGAAAAAAAAAAGAACCTCTGGAGTCCTTCAGGCAATGTCTACTTCCTGCTTGTTAGTGGTGCGTTTACACAGGGGTGTTATGGAGGATGACAGTGGTCATTGTCATATAAACGTTTATAAAAGTTCAGAGTTGTCCCTTTGTTTGCTCGATCCCAGTGCTGGAGTACACCATGCCCAAAAAGTTAAGGATATTGGATTTTTGGGTGAAATTTCAAGATGATCCTAATATGCATTACAGCCTTTAAACTTGTAGAGAGTCTCGGATTAAGTGCACAGACAATGGTTGGAAAATGGCTATAATGCAGTTCAGATACATCCTGAAATCTCACCTCAAAGCCCAAGATCCCAAACTTTTTTTAAGTCGTGGATCTATGTCAGTGCTATGTAAAGATTCAACGGGGATGTTCTTCTCATGTAGTCGCCAGAGAATTTACTTCATATTGAAGGCCAGCAGGGGTCGCTCTTCCCTCCTCTGCCAGGGACTCTTCTTCTCCTCTCCATCCTCAGGTGGTGCGTCATCCTCTGGGGAGGCAGACAGCAGCGTGCAGTCGTTCCTGAGAGTCACGCCGTAGTCGGGCTGCGTCATGGGAGGAGAAGCGGGTGAGGGGGAAGAAACTGATGGTGGTTCCGTGTGGATTTGTACGCTCTCCGCTTCTCCCTTGACAGACTGGATGGACCCCAAATTGCTGTCCCGGGAGTTGTACTTGAAGGGCTCCTTGCTGCCCGTCCCCTCCAGATCGTCCACGTACACCAGCTGAGTGAAGGCTGTGGTTGGTGTTGTGCTCTTGGACGCCTCCTTCTCCATTTCTTGCTCCTCCTGCTCCACGTCCCGTACCCTATGACCCGCTCTGGGCTCATTCAGGTCCACGCCGGAGTCTAAGCTGGCATCGTTGCCGCTGCCATGCCTCCGCCCGCTGCCTTGTGGGCCTCCTGCGCTTGTGGCGTTACTGTGGCAACCAGCCCGCTGGAGGTCAATGTAGGAGTGGCGGATGTGAGCGTTAGAGCGGCCGTCCAGTGAGACGAACCAGGCTCTTGGGTGTGGCAGAGGCTTGCCTCCTCTGAGCTCCATTAACGTCTTTTCCGCCAATAGGGTGTCTTCGCTATTTATCTCCACCAGACCCGTTTCTCCGAGCGCTCCTGGAATGGACACCAGCTTCTCTTCTTCATCTTGCTTGGCAGGGCGTGGCACGCAGTCTTTGGGGGTTTGTCCTGAGGACTGTGAGGCATTGAGCTCAGCCTGGATGGTCTCCAGGTCACTCTGCTCGTCCGTCTGCAGCAGGAGGGCCTGACCCGACAGGGGGTGCTCCCCAGGCAGGCGCATGTAGTGAGCGGGGATGACCAGTGTGGGCCGGACTCTCGGGTAGGTTTCGCTACCACTTAGCAGGTCCACGGAGGCGCAGCACAGCAGCTGGCCCGGCCGGGCGAGCGAGGGGGGCCGCTCCAGGTGGTCAACGGAGCGGGAGAGAGGGTATTCAGGGGCTCTGCTCTCACTTCCCTCCCCTCTGGAGGGGGAGTGAGGGGGGGAAGAAGGGGAGATAACAACACCGCTCAGTTGATGTTCTGACAATTGGTCGTGCTTGGCTAGTGATAGTCCGTCGGATATGTGGTTGCCGGACGAGCAGACGGAGACATACGACTGACGGTAGCCTCGGTCGGTTCCGCACGACATGGCTGACTTGAACTGCATAGTCTCAGCCGACTGACGGTAGTCTCTACTGCGAGGTGTCAGATTGCCGAGGGACGAGCCGTGATGGCTGTTGCCCAGCGAAGAACGGCTGTGCTTGCTGTGCTGGATCAGGTTGTGCGTGTGGGGATCGTCACCGCGCTCGTAGGAGGACGGCTTCAGCATCGGCGTGGTCATGTCGGCCTCTGTCGCTGTGGAAACGAGCTCCAACTGCACCTGAGGAGAAAAATAGTCAACATGCAAATTGGAGATGAATTAGACTACATTTAAAATCCCAAACTGAATTCACTGCTAAAGATAGAGTGTGGACAAACTAGCAGAGGAGTCCAAATACCAACCTCGTTGCTGATGAGGTTGAGGTGGGACATGGAGGTCGCTTGATCCCTCTTGTTGCCGTCCAAACCGGAGGACAGTGTGAGCTTACGGTGAGAGCTCTGAGGTTTCAAACAACGGCGTCTGCTCAACACAGACACAGGAACTGGTTCATGATACATGATTATTATTTGCTCACTCAATTTATTCATGTTAGTGACGTTGACAGTGTTTTAAGAAACAACACAGCCAAGCAGTCACAAATGCATGCCATGTTTTCAAAGTGGCTAATCATTGTAAAACGTGGCCGAATAAACAAACAAAATAAAAATCAATATGAGACTCGCAGTTGTGAGGCAGAACTTCCCAGGCCTTATATTCGAGGTCCATATATTGTACTCATCATAAGGGTTCTTTTCAGCCTTGCTTTGTCTGGTCCTTCACTGAGGACCTGTTTGCCATTGGTGACCCTGACAGTGGTATAAAGCCTCAGAAAACTTAGCTTCTAGGATCATTGGGATACACAATCCCCTCCACTATGGGAAGGTGACGGCTCACGGTGGGGCACCCGGTAATAAAACAGGGCAAAGTGTCTATCACAGGGACAGATCTCTTGATGTCTTGACAATCATGAAATATAGCAGAGGGTAAGAAGACAAACCTGCAGTAGTACAGGAGGACGCAGAGCAAACACAGCAGAATGAGTGCCATGCCTCCAAGAATGGCCAATAGAAACATAGTGTGGTACATACTGATGTCTTTCACAACCAGTAGACCTATTGGAAGGACAGGAGGCAACCATGAAGTAAACAGAAAATTCCAAAACAACATGGCTAAGGATAAAACCGGTTTCTAAATAAATGTTGGGAGGAAATTTTTGAATTATACGATCTGAGGTATAGAATGTGTCAAACCACAGTGACTCTTACCTGACTTAGGTGGCAACGTGGCGGCCACCCAGTATCCCAGCTGAGGAGCGATGTAGGTCAGGATAAGCTGGTTGTTCTCCCTCTGAACGTGGCCCCAACTGCTCTTAATCCAGGAACCTGCACAAACGCACATGATTACATCTTGGAGAGTATTTTATCATCAGTTCCCATGCACTGGAAATACCTTTAGGACCATTACACATGGATCCATTGACACATTTCAAGGACCAATACTCAAATGGGAGAGTATGTGCAAGAAATGCTAATTGAAACCTTGTTGAGGACGTTACCGTGGCACTACATGCCCACAGGGAGGCAGTATCCTACTACAAGTCAGGGAGTCAAAAAGCCTGCAACGCTTCAGCTGGCAAAGGATGATGGCTTCCCATACACACACACACACACACACACACACACACACACACACACACACACACATATATATATGTGTGTGTGCATGATGCACAATACGAGAAAAAAGTTACTTTTTTCTGCAAAAAGCATTTGCATTTTCTAAAATAGTTACAGCCCCTCCAATGTCATTTATTTTTCACAGTGTAGCCCTGATCTTTAAATATAACAAGTCATTTGCACCTGATGGAAAAAAGAGGAACAATTAGCTACAATCTGTGTTTGTTGGGATATTAGGAAACTCAAGCACTCATTGATCTCTCAGGAGAGAGGATAGAGAAATTTCCAAAACATAGCAAATGGGGGCGGGGGGCACGACCAACAGGGGACAAATGGAAGTAGAGATAATGGCGAGAAGAAAAGGGAGATACTATGTGACTCAGCACCTTCAGCAAAACACACACACACACACACACGCACCAATCACTGAGTCATGTGACCAGCCCTGCCCGCACTCACCCTGGTTCTGTCTGAATCGTTTCCACGGAGGAGGCTTCCCTTGCCTGCCTCACTTGGTTAATATCAAAGATTCTTGGTGCCATGTTTCTTTTCAACACATGGTCAGCTAAGTGCATGCTTGCCTGATCTATTAATAAACAGAGGCTGGGCTGCAGCACTAGACAAACAGGTTTTCAAGTGATTAAGTGTGTGCGCGTGTGTGTGCGTGTGTGTGTGTGTGTGTGTTGGGAACCTTTTACCGTGCTCATGTATTCCTCCAACCGTCTAAACCGTGTTTCCTTTATGTCCTCATTTCAACCGATGCATTACCACAAACAGGCGCATAGTTGCTCGGCAAAACTCAATCAGGTGTCAAGTGACTCTTGTTTTGTTATTTATTTGGCGCGGTTGCTAGGGAACGAGGGATGTAGCCCACGGAGGGGTCTTGGGATGGCTTCTGTTGTGGAAATACTGCAAGCATGTGCGTAGGCTACAAACGTGCATGTGTTCTTTGCCATTTTAACAAAGTGCCTTTTGAAGCGTTGGATCTTTGAAACGAAAAAGCCATGAGATCCTCAGGGTGAAAGAATAAAGACTAACATCTATAATTTCCCTATGAAATGGTTGAAACAGTATCACACGGAGGTGCCTTGACATGCGAGTGACCCAACGAGCCTTTATTAGTATGTTTTTTATGCTTTAACCCCAGAGCAAGAATTTGAGATGCAGATGCTTCTCATTTCCTATTTGGGGAAAAGTCAGCCAGTAACGGGAATTTTCTCTGTTACCAGACACTATTGTTCACACATGGACATTATATTGTTTACTTATCTATTAATGCCCGCTGAGTGCATTTGAGCCAAGTTGCTGACCAAAACAGCAGCACACAGTTGAATTAAAGTTCGCAATGTATTGCCTACACATTATCAAACAGACACCTTTTATCTGGACTATTTTAGGTGATTGTCTGCATCCATGTTTATGCTCTGGGTAGCCAGGTGACATTTTTGTTCCACCCAGTCTGCTTGAGTTAGTGTTTTTTGGTTTGTTTGTTTTTTTTTTGCTGAATTTCACTACAACTGCCCTTTTTTTTGGTTTTCAATGACGTTTCACTTGACATAAATTGTACAAATAAAGGCCTACCCCATCAGATAACTCCCCCTCTCCATCTGCAGTTGAGTAAATAAATGCCCCAGCCAGCCCTATTTGCTGAGGTGCACTATGCAAACACCGATGCATAGTGTGTAAGCAGCGTCCTTTGTAGATTATAATGTTCTGCAACACGAGTTGTGGGAGCTGATGAGTTTTCAAGCTTAGGCTGAGCATTGCAGACATGTCTGACTCAAAATGTGATGTCATCATTGACTCTCTGACCAGCATGTGCTGGTGTGTCACACTGCAGGGACTGCTGAAAACTAATGTGTGGGGCTGAGGGGGCTTGGGCTGGGTTTGCATAAACTTGCCTTGTGCAGTCAGATTTGAGATATGGCTGCTCAGTATGATACGGCTTAAGTGACACCAAGCTGACAGACATTAGTAAGAGGAGCGAAACATGCAAAGCAACATCAGCCTAATGTGAAGAGGCACACCCACAATTGATCATTTTCAACATTCATTGGTTAAAATGGGAATCATTTTTGTTATTCTGTGACACTATGAAACAAACGTATGTCCTGAAGCAGCAACATTCCAAATAAAGTCTGCAAGTGTGAAGCAGAGAACATAAATTATATGGCAAACAAGATACAGTATAGGCTATAGGTATAGGTATAGGTTAAAAAGAAGTTGAAGTGGGAATTTTTTAAAAGCCAATTAATCGCAAAATGTTTCATAATTAATCACAATCAATCGCATTTTCCAACTACAATTTTCTTCAAAGTTTATTGACTTGTCACTGGTTTGAAACAGGAGCACCATTATTTTGCCCCCCCCCACCCCCGCCCCACACCCCCCATAACGTTCAAAGGAGTTATACCGCAGTGATGGAGCAATTACGCTTAAGCACTTCAAAGGCAATGATTAATGCATCACAGCAATCCGCAAAAATGCAATGCAAATATGCCAAGTCGAGGATGTGAGCTGTATTTAAATGGCATCATATGTCAGAGGGTTTGCTGTCGTTATTTCTTTATGACTTTGTGAATACGTACACTAATTCATTGCTCCACCTCACCGCCACAGTCTGTGATTTGGTCGCAGAGTACAAGCATGTGATTTGCATTTTCCTGCTTTTCCAGTTGACTGACTAAATCAGCCTTGACAGTAATTAAAATAAACATGTCTACACTGCAATGCTTTCAGGGAGGATGCGGATATTTATTTCTGAAAAATCCATACGAGACATCCGACCTCGTGCTTGGAACAGCAGAAAGCTTCCATGGGTGCGTGTGTGTTTCTGTCAGGACATACCCGAACGTGGGTCAAATCTCCAAGCGGAGACGTGATCATTTTCCTTCAGGCCACTGTCTGCAGGCAGGGGAACGGAGACTGTGATTGGCTCATTCACCTGCAGCTCCAGCCCGTCGCTGGCCAATAGGTGGACGGAGACGGCCGCCACAGGAGTCAGCTCCAGCCGCTTCTCTGCTCCGGTGAGGCGGGATAGGGTGAGGTGGGGGTTTCGTAACATAAAGCAACGTGGATAAAGGAGAGATGTCAGAAGGGTAAGACAGACAGGAAAGAAAACAAGGGAAGGGCAGGAAAGAAGGCGAAGAGTGGGGAAAAAAAACAAAACGTGAGGTTGAAGTGTCACAAAGCGTAAGTATGTCTGCTTGTAGGGAGTGGGGTGTCTTTTGAAGGCTATTTAAGCAGAAGGAGAAAGAAGCACACGCACACTTTTCAACCTTTGCAGATAACAATGACCAGGATGACTACAAATTGACTTAGATACATGCAAGATATGCTTTCGAAACTGTTTCCAACTCATTCTCACCCATATGAAACACAACGTGGACGAGTAGACTTGGAGCAAATCACATGAATTTAAAAAAAAAAAAAAAATCAACAATCTTTTTTTCTTTCAAACATTGTGCAACTATTCACATGGAACTTTGTGTACATGTCTGGCTTGACGGATTGTGCTGGCTTACCACCTAATGTATGTTTTATTACCAAATGTCAGCGTCGCATAAACATGTCCAATTAAACATGAATATCAAACCTAGTCCGGTTGAGTCAAATTTGACGAATTTGTATTTCTGATCTCAGCTTACAATTTAATTCTGGAAAAGACGTACGAAGAACAAAATAAGTTACCGTACTTTTTTTTACATTCGCAATTGAAAATGGAAACGATACGCGGTTTCTGCAGGCATGAGGCTGATGATGAATTGAAGCAAGCACACAGGGGATATTGTGTTTCAGAGGGTCTTATAGACTAGATGCTACTATCTCGCCTCTCCTCTCTACTTCCCAACTCAACTCCCACTCTTACTCCCACTCAGCAGCACTCCATTTTGTCATAATCCTCTTTTTGACCCTCTCGGTCTGTTGCACTTACCAGTGCCGTTGTCGGCAGGGACCCGCAGGTAGGGAAAGTGCTGGATCTCCGAGGGGGAGTCGGCCACCGTGAGTAGTGCGGTCAAATTGGCATAGGAAGTGTTGACAGGAAGAGTCAAGGTTCGACGCTGGAAATGAACACTGGGCTGGCGCCTAAATCCTTGCAGGGGGACACGAATACTGATGTCATACACTTGTTTGGGGGGGACAAAAACACATTAGAAGAGGCCGGTCTATCTTTTTCCCAAGATAACATTTTATTAGCTCTTAAATATACACTGAACACGGGATTTTGTGTTTTCATTGCCCATTCTGCGTTATCATTTGCGCCCCATTGAGTTGGTTTTTTTTTTAAACATCAATTGTTCGTATTGTTTTTTTTTACTTTACATCAGGACATTGATCACTCCAACAATAAAGCAATTATTTCTTCTGTTGCCATGTCTTGCATCTGTTAAATGAATATCAATAAGATTTTATACATAGCAGAAATAGTAAACTGCTGTCTGGCTTGGCAAAGTGATATCACTGTGGTCCGACAGAACATTCCTGAGCTGTGAGCACATGCATCCAGCTGTGAAAGAGTGCTGGTATTTTTTTTTTTTAGGTGATGATTCTGGACTGCACATTTGAAATCAAATATAGGTTGAGGTTGCATTCTGTGACCTGGTCTGTCTATAAAGAAACAACCTTGTTTCTTTTGATTTTGCATTCCCTTCTTCAACTCCTGCTCCCCCCACCCCCTCGTGTTCCTCCTTCTGTTGGACACTTTTACCCATCCCCCCGTTTTCTCAACCTGCTCCACCCATATCCCCACTTTGCAGCACAGATTGGATCATCTTCCCCCTCTTTCCCCCCCCACCCTCCCTCCATTTCATTCTTTTTTTCCCTCTTGTGCCACACGCCAAGGTTTAACTCTCCCCAGGGCTCGCCTTGTCGAGACAAACATTTAGAAGCGTCTCAGACAGGACATAAACTACCCTGCGGGCAACAGTTTACATGTTAATGGTGTCTGTACACTTATTGTGCATCTGTGAAGTCCATGCTTTAAATGACTCCCTTGTCAGTCCAAAAATACAAAAGAGTCAGCAAACAAAAGACAAATAATTTGATCTTGTCTGATTGAAAAATCCCCTTCTAATACAATTGCACACATATTCAAATGGTAATGACATTATTTGTTTGCAGACCGGGGCGGGACTTAAAAATGAAATACTGAACACTTGAGACCCGTCTTGACAAGAGTCCCGGTAATACATAGGCAATGTTACGGTCAATGTAATACACTCATGTGGACAAAAACAAATAATAGTTTCACGTGCAAGCGACTCAGTAAGCTGCATTAATGTTAGTTATTTTTCGCAGAAGATAAAGAATATATGGCTCAGAGTTGTATTATATGATCCATAAAGCGTAGGAAAGCTGGGCGCCGACAGGTATGGCAGCCTCGGTCACACGCTCCCTAGTATTATCCCTGTTTTTGTCATTTTCGTTAGTTTTTGGCGACCCTGAGCGGCTTACTTACACGAGGGAAAAGTTGCTGCGCATTGGGGAGTCTACGCTCGGTCTTTTTTCACCAGCACGCGAAAACCCACAAGGTTTTTCGGAGCTAATCGCGAGCGGAGCGGCTGCGCTGTACGGAGCATGGAAACGCCGCCGGAGGAGGGGGAAGAGAGCCGGCGTGCTCGTCAAGCTCCGGCAGCGCGGATTTCGAACCCCGCTCCCATCGATCCATCTTGCTAATCTACGATCTCTGCCAAACAAGATGGATGAACTTCTTCTCCTCACAAAGACCAACAAAAACTTTGCACGTTCTGCTGCGCTCTGCTTCACTGAAACCTGGCTCAGTGACCGCCACCCGGATTCCGCGCTACATCTACCCGGCTTCCGCCTTCTCCGAGCCGACCGCGACACGGAGCTATCAGGGAAATCGAAAGGTGGCGGGATTTGCTTCTATATCAACGAAGAATGGTGCACTGATGTCACGAAGCTCGACGCACACTGCAGCCCGGACCTGGAGTCGCTGTCTTTAAACTGCAAGCCATTCTACTCGCCACGTGAGTTCACCTCCTTTTTACTAATCGGTGTTTACATTGCGCCACAAGCTAACGCTAACACGGCGATACAAACGCTAGCCGAACAAGTAAACAACCTCGAACTAAAATACCCAGAGTCACCCCTGATAATTTTGGGCGATTTTAATAGAGCACATCTTAACCGTGAACTTCCCAGATATAAGCAGCACATCGACTGTTTCACCAGAGAAGGCAACATTCTAGACCACTGCTATACAACAATCAAAAATTCATACCGATCGGTCGCCCGTGCAGCATTGGGTCTTTCTGACCACAATTTAATCCACTTAATACCTACATACAGACAGAAACTCAAATGTGCTAAACCGGTTGTTAAGACTGTGAAAAAATGGACAGATGAAGCAAAGCTAGCTCTACAAGAATGCTTAGACTGCACTGATTGGGGCGTCTTTGAAACTTCAACGGGCACACTGGATGAATACACAGACACTGTGTGCGTGGATGGTTGTTTGTCTATGTGTGCCCTGCGATTGGCTGGCAACCGATTCAGGGTGTCCCCCGCCTACTGCCCGAAGACGGCTGGGATAGGCTCCAGCACCCCCCGCGACCCTAGTGAGGATTAAGCGGTTCGGAAAATGGATGGATGGATGTAACATCATACATCAGTTTCTGTGAGGACATGTGTGTACCAATGAAGTCCTTCCGCTCCTTCAACAATAACAAACCATGGTTTACTCCCAAACTCAGGCAACTCAGGAAAGAGAAAGAGGCCGCATTTAGAAGTGGAGATCGGGCACTGTACAAACACGCCCGAAACCAATTGACAAAGGAAATTAACATCGCTAAGAGAAGCTATGCAGAGAGGCTGAAAAACCAGTTCTCTGCTAACGACTCTGCATCTGTATGGAATGGCCTGAAAGCAATCACTAACTATAGAATGCCATCCCCCCAAACAGTGAACAATAAGGGTCTTGCTAATGAACTAAACATGTTTTTCTGCCGATTTGAAAAGGACACCCCCATTTCCCACACACACCCACCTCTGCCAGAAACTACTCTATCTACCCCCCCACCCTCTTTTTCTCCACTACAGATCCACGAACAGGACGTGAGACGGCTCTTCAAGCAGCAGAAGATCAAGAAAGCTGCGGGGCCCGACAAAGTGTCCCCCTCCTGCCTGAAAGTCTGCGCTGACCAGCTGGCTCCGGTCTTCACACAAATCTTCAACAGATCCCTGGAGCTGTGTGAGGTCCCATCCTGCTTCAAACAGTCTACCATCATCCCAGTTCCCAAGAAATCGGCAACATCGGAACTGAACGACTATAGGCCTGTCGCCCTGACGTCTGTGGTCATGAAGTCCTTTGAACGCCTTGTGCTGAACCACCTAAAGAACGTCACCGGACCCCTGCTGGACCCTCTCCAGTTTGCCTACCGGGCAAACAGGTCTGTGGAAGACGCGGTCAACATAGGTCTGCACTACATCCTCGAGCACCTCGACAGCACAGGGACCTATGCAAGGATTCTGTTTGTGGATTTCAGCTCTGCGTTCAACACCATCATCCCGGAACTCCTCACCCCCAAACTTCTCCACCTCGGTGTGTCCCCTACGATCTGCCAGTGGATCCTCAGCTTCCTGACGGGACGGACACAACAGGTGAGACTGGGAGCAACAACATCATCAATACGCACCACCAGCACTGGAGCCCCACAGGGATGTGTCCTCTCTCCACTGCTCTTCTCTCTCTACACAAACGATTGCACCTCAACAGATCCAGCTGTCAAACTCATAAAGTTCGCTGACGACACCACGGTCATCGGTCTCATCAAAGACGGCGACGAGTCTGCGTACCGCCAACAAGTGGAGCAGCTGGAGCTCTGGTGCAGCCGACACAACCTCGGGCTGAACACGCTCAAGACTGTAGAGATGATCGTGGACTTCAGGAAACATTCTTCTCCACAGTTGCCCCTCACACTATCCAACTGCCCCGTGTCAACCGTCGAGACCTTCAAGTTCCTGGGAATCACAGTCTCCCAGGACATGAAGTGGGAAGTCAACACCATCTCCATCCTGAAAAGGGCGCGGCAGAGGATGTACTTCCTGAGGCTGCTGAGGAAGCATGGCCTGCCACAGGAGGTGCTACGACAGTTCTACACGGCAGTCATCGAATCAATCCTGTGTTCTTCCATCACGGTTTGGTTTGGGGCCGCCACAAAAAAGGACAAAATCCGACTTCAACGGACAGTTAGGACGGCGGAAAAAATCGTTGGCACCGCCCTACCCACTCTTGAGGACTTGCACACTGCAAGAATCAAGACAAGGGCACGGAAAATCCTCCTGGATCCCCCGCACCCTGCCCACCACCTTTTCCAGCTACTCCCCTCAGGCAGACGCTACAGATCCATGCGCACCAAATCCAGTAGACACTTAAACAGCTTCTTCCCTCTAGCCATTAACTCCTTAAACAGTCACTGACGTAGTCACTCTTCTTGTACTACAAATACTGCTACTGGTTACTCTAAAATGGTTCAATGATTTGTTGTTTACGATGATACTAATGCAGCGTGTTATACCGGAGACAAATTCCTTGTGTGTTCTACATACTTGGCCAATAAAGATGATTCTGATTCTGATTCTGATTCTGATTCCATCTGCCTGTGTTGATATGGACATTCTTGCTGAAATATCTTCTGTTTAACGATTTATAAGACAGCACAGATAACAAACAGCACAGATGCTGTTTGTTATCCCGTCTTTGGTGTTTTGCATTGTTTGCTAGCATTGCGCAAAGCGGGCTTTGTCAAAGGTAAAACTGTGCGATATAATGTGTAGTTCTCTTCGTTAAGTTTAGTTTGACACTAAAACGTCAATTGGAGCGGCATTAAACAGCTTCTTTTTTGAAATATTGTTGTGAAGTTACTTAGGTTGAGCTCACTTTGAACAGGCAACACTTCTATATTTCATTTTTGCCCACAACCTAAAGAAAAAAAAAACGTATTTCACAACCAACGGCTCATTGAAAGTCTTAAATTTTCTCCAAAATGGACAGCGTGCCTAATAACACGGATCGCCTTGTGTAAGAGTTCCAAAATCTGTGAATGCTGTTGTTTGACTTCGATGAGGGGCCCGCTTGACTGACTGATGTTGAGCAGACACGCTGCTTATATAGAGGAAAGGCGGACTTAATTTAGGACAGCGTACAGACGTTAAACTGGGAAGGGCGGGCGTGAAAGAGGACGCTTAAGGCTCGCCCACAGTAGATGTATATAGTATCTGGTACGTGCATTGTGCAAAACAACATTCCAACATTGGCATCTACGAAGAGACACGCTTACGAAGCACAGTTTAACTACCAAGCTACAAGTTATGCTAGTGTGCATGCATGTTACCGTATTTTTTAAGATAGCGTACATCATACCATGCCTGCGTCCAATAATACAAAGAGTCTTGTGTATGTGTTAAAGACAGAAATGGCACCAGTAAATGACACTACGCCTTTTAATACGGTATGCCGTATGGTCGTGAAAATACGGTAAATAAAACGACTGAATGACAGCTGGTATTTGAAAAACTCAGTCAGGACAGTATGAAAGGTAGCAACATTTATACATGCAAACTCCCAGAAACTACTTTACTTACACTCAACAAGACATCGGGTTGGTTGGAAAACCAAAATGGCGCTTGATTTACCTTGAAATTCCGACACGATCTCCACCACATCTTCATAGACTGTCAGAGTAGCAGCTCTCTCTGGTAGAAGATTCAGGCTAATGGAGGAAAACACTGGAAGATGGACAACAAGTGGACAGAATGCATTAACTGCTTCTACCTGACTATAACTCACTGATTACTATCAGACATAACAAGTCATTAAAGCAACTTTATACATTTTTAATTAAGCCTGCTTCCTGTCAGCAGCAGCACAGGACACAAGCCTGACTCAGCAAACTGCACTTCTTGTGTTCCTCTGCCTTCCTTCCTTTCACTCCTCCATTGTTCCTAACTGGTAAGCGTGATAAACCAATTGGCTGGCGTTCCCGTTGGTTTATAACACCCCCCAGCACCATCACCGCTACCACCACACACCCCTATTCCCTACCACAAAGCACTTCAACTCGCGCATGCTATCGCACGGCGACCCCTTTGGGAGATGAGCGTGCGTCTGTGAAAGGGAGACTTAAGCAACTCCCCTCACTAGCTTTTTGGCAGGGAGTAGAATAAATTTGTCATGAAGTGGGCCACTCGTTAGCTTACACACCTGGTATGAACCCACACATTCAACTGGCAGCACATGAGGTGGTGAGCAAGAAACCGGTCTGCTCTATTTGACACGTACCAGGGAGGCGGGAGGGTGTCCACGGCACAGAGTTTGGAACGTATCCGTGTTTGGTTGCGGTGATGACCAGCGGGGTGCCCAGGCGGTATGGGAAGCGCAGGTAAACGTTGCCGTCTGCCAGTGAGGTTTCCGTGGTTACCAAAGTGTGGTTGGCAAAGAGCTGTATGGATGCTCCTTCCAGAGGCTGGTGAGTGCTGGCATCGCTGAGGCGGACCTTCAGAGTCACTTCTGCGAACGCAAGACGACTAATCAGATTGCATGTCTTTTTGTTACTGGAGTCATCACAAGGCGCAATTTATATACAAATGCTGTACTACATGTTAATAGCATGAAAGCAATGACTTAGACAGAAGTTTGGTTGGTTGTCCTGCCCTTTGGCTCCAGTCTGCAGAGAATGCATTCCACAACTCAACCTGGTGACAATTTCCTGGATTCCGACCAAAGCAACTTCCTCTCAAAAACAATGGACCGTTTCCCTTCATCAAACATGAACCACTGCACACAAAAACAAAAACATCTCTCAGAAAAAAACTGTTAATGTATGAAATAAAATCTTGGCAACACATGTCTCAGACTGTCATCGCTCTCGAGGGACCTTAACATATGGAATCGAGGCCTAAAGACAATACAGTGAACCTGTTTATTGTGGCAAATACATTATATCCCTCCATTTGTTATGCCGAGACAATTTAAGAAAAGCTTTTTTTTTAATACCAAAGCTTTACTTCTCCCACACAGTTTGTTATTAAAACAGAATTCTTACATTCTTTAAGAATGATTAAAATGTAATCTATCGTTAAAATATATACAGTATATATTTTTTTCTTTTTTTTAACAGAAAACTTACTAAAAAGTACTTGCAGTGATCAGTGTCAGAGTTTCACTCCATATCTGATGGCCGTAGATCACTCAGCTCGGCCTTTCTCAATGACCCCTTTATGAGCATATACTTTCCTGAAAACTATCATGATAAACAATGTTGATGTTTTTTTTAATGCTACCGATATTGTTAGCACACTTAAAATTTTGCATATTCTTTTTAATAGCATTTTTTATTCACAAGAATATTAAACATTTGCATTAAAATAGTGAACATTATTTCAGATAGATTAAATATGTATAGCAGAACACACCTCTATTTTCTTTGGTAGCGCTTGTTTGATCATTGGTTGCTAATTGACCCATGGTAACCTTTCAATTAGGGTGAAAGGTTTTTCCACTCCCTGACCCTAATCATGCATACCTCCCCCATACTAAAGCACATCTGAATTTTGTCCGTTTCTTGTGAGCTCACCTTCAGCACTGTGCACACAAACTCTGGATGAATGCCCCTCCCCCGCTCCAAGATCCCACGGTGGAACAGTTAACCACTCTGACAATGTTTGTGTGAGTTCAACCAGAGTGCACTCTGGGCCTAAAAACAGAGCTGCTCAAAATCATATACAGTATTTGTTGAGATCAAGTTTCTCCACACTGTGAGATTGGGCAAACTAAAAACCTGACAACTTTGCCAGAGGTGCGGAGGGAAGATCAAGTCCCCTGTGCCCACTTTTTGACCTTTCCCTCCATTCTTCCCTCTCTTACATTTAAGCAAGCATGGCAGAGGCTTGGAAGAGCACAAAGAGAGCGCTGGAAACTCCAAACTGCATCTCCACTTGGTGAGTGTCACGACCTCACTTCCTGTTCCATTCCCAGTGATCTGTTGTTAGGGGTACCAGCTGCACTCACTTTAAAAAACACTCCCCTGGGAGAGCCCGGAATGACAGGCAAGAACTCACAAATGCAACACACCCCTCCCAGTTCTCATTCAATAAATCAGCAATGGGGTGACATCATTGTTAAACAAGCTAAGCATCGCCTCTGTGTTCTGTCAAGGGGGGAAAAGGAAGCCCGAAGACCAACTACAAAGCAGAAGACCTTGCCCACTCCATATCATTGTGGATTTGAGCACCATATGGAGAAAAACGGCATAAAAAGACTGTCCAATTATCACATGGAACAAACGCCAAGAGCTGCAAGATGGCAATGTGTGTTTGTATAAGAGTACAAAAGAAAATGAGGGACACATGGGGAGAAAATGGGGTGGCAGAAAGAGTTTGACATGAGCATTTATTGGCATACTTACTGTTTTATATGTGTGGCCTAGATGTGGTATTCATTCAAGTAAATAGAATCATGACTTGTGTAACTACTCCGCTAGAATACGTTAGAACTCGCATTGGTTTATACCAGGGGTGGGCAAACTTTTTGGCTCGGGGGCCGCATTGACTTTTAAAATTTGACAGAAGGGCCAGGTCAGCACGAGCTATGGTACAATAAAAATAAAAACATTTGTTGACAGTCCATATCAAACATCAACAGAACAAAAGCATGAAAGTACTGTATTAATATACTTTTTTAAATGACAACAGTGTTGTTGATGCCCTCTTTTAGCCTGTGCATTGCTGCAGATGGGTTGTGATCAGACCAGTAGAAGTAGAGCAATACAGAGGTCCTAGGTGGTCGAAAAGACCCCCCCCCCCCGCCGCCCGTGTTCTGCAACTTCAAATCAATGCGCCACCTGGCGGTGAAATGCCTGTCAATACAAGTCCAATTGAAATGAATGCAATCATTCACATCGAACCTTAATTGCGGACCAACCTTCGGCGGGCCGGATTAAAAAGACCAAGGGGCCGGATTCGGCCCGCGGGCCGTAGTTTGCCCACCTCTGGTTTATACTGTGAGTTCTTATAATTTTGGGTGACATCACACTATTGAAGGAACTGAACTTACCATTACCAAACCGAGGAACCCCTTGCCATTAACGTACCGCATTTTCCGCACTATGAGGTACACCTTCTGTAAATGGCCTATTTTAAAACAGTTTTCATATATAGGGCGCACAGAATAGAAGCTACAATAGTGGCTGCGGTTACATTGTGCATCCACTAGATGGCGCTACGTTGAAGGGAATACAATACAATATTGAATGCTTTTGCGTGCGCCTTATAGTGCGGGAAAAAACAGTACTTACAAAAACAACTGAAAACACCATAAGTTGGTGTCTGTGATATGTGAATGCAGACTTTGGTAACTGTTTTCAAAAGTTTCACACTTTCAGGCTCAGTGAAGCAGCTGTCATGCAAATGAACTGCCAAGACAACATAGTTCGTTTTAATCTGTTTCCAGTTTAAGGCTCTCCCGGATTCCAAAGTTTACAATTGGTGAAGTTGCTGCCTTTAAAGCGGCCGAGCCAACTTTTTTTTTGTACAACAAAGCAGACTGTGTCCAGCCAAACAGCTAACACAAACAAGCCACCCTACCCTGCCTGAAGTTGTCCTGCACGCCCATTGACCTTGCTATGATCATACAAGCTGAAGCAAAAGGAATATTCTGTCCCTGTTCTAATGTTCAAATTAGGAGTGTGCGCTATGGCCAAAATTTCATATGTGCATATTTTTGCCAAGTATCTCTATAACGATATGATAACAACAGTACTATGGGTTCAGTGAAAACTAAGCATTTTTAAAGCAAAAGATATGAATCCAAAAGGATGTGGAAAGTGTTTTTTTTTTTTTAGAACTTACTGACAACCATCAACATCAATAAATTAAAAATAATGATATTAACATTGCACTGCAACTGTGCTTTAGTGACAAAAAATGTTACGCTACAACATATATTTGCTTGTTTGTTAACTGCATCAACATTTGTGTTGTTGTTGAACAATTTGCCCATGGACAAATCTAGTGAGGATAAGCAGTTTAGAAAATGGATGGATGTGTTGTGACTTGGAGGCTGCGGGGGTGATCTCCCCTTCGCCAATGACGATGGTTGTGTTTGCGTTGGTGCATTACATGGCGAAGTCATATGTTGGACTCCAAGCGATATGAACTATGCAAGCCTGGATCACGTTTTGAAGCTCCCAATACAATATGTTGCATTGTATGATTTTTTGTTTTTAATCCACAAAAAGAACATGCAAGTTGCTCTGGAAAAAGGACGTGGGGGGATAATCATGAGGAAAGTGTGGCTTCACTGAAAGTACCGGCAAGTTATCCACTGTCTGCCAATTGTGAAATTATAAATATGGTCACATAATGTTGTAATACGCAATATATGTGTACTGACAGCACATGGCTGTCGCTAACATGGAAGGTCACATGACCGATATCGCCCTAATTTTGATGTTAATACTTGAGAATGTTCAGCTCTCAATCATGATACAATAATGATATGACACCCAGCACTAGTTCTAACATCAACTTCAAATACAGTAAAAAAAAAAGATGAATTATTAGGCTACACAGGCTTCATTTCCAAACTATAAAACAAAATGTTATGAAGTAGAGAGAGATCAAATTTTAGTTGGCTAAAATGTTAGCTGGACTGTTTTGAGGAAGGCACCATAATGCAAATTATCAACCAAAGTGATGATTTCAACTATATAGTTGGGGGTTTTTTCTAAACAAATGTAATCAAATACAGTACCTCTACTACCACAATCCTCACCCGTCAGAGCTAACATTGGTGTGGCTCGTCATCCATTGTAGGTGTTCAATGAATTTTAATGCGTGTGATTGCCTGTTCAATCACCCAATTACCTTGGACGTGAGAGTACAGGATAATCAATCAAGGCATGATTAACAAAAATACTTTTCACAAGTCACATTTTTTTTAATCTTTTGTGACCACGCTATCAGTTAGAGCACAGAGAAAGGACAAATAGTAGAGGTTGATCCGGCTATTTTCCCCTCATCAGGATTAAAAGAAAGGACAGGAATCAATGGTTGATCCCATTAACTCAGCAGGGGACAGCGTGGTGTGCTTACATCATCAGGCCAGGTGATTGAGTGGCCCTTCTTCCTCTAGCCCAATCACATTCCACTTTGTTATCCATATTAAACAGAAGAATTTGTGAAACGTTTTGACTTTTGGACATGTCACTTAGATGACCTTAAATTATGTTTACACCAACATCTGGTGACTGATATCCAACTGGTGACATGATTTGATTGGTTGTTCACGTCCTAGCAAGAACCCATCAACTGTTTGCAGAAGTCAGTGTGTTACAGATGATACGACATACCTGTTATGGGTAGCGGTACACTGATTGAGATATTTAGTGAAGGGTAAAACTCAGAGATGTTCGATACGTTTTTTTTTCCAGACTGATACCGCTATGAGTGTTCACCCTTTGAGTACTCGCAGATCTCGAGTTCCAATACCTCTAGTACTTTTGATAAATAAAATTTCATAGAACACAATGCAAATGAAATGTGAACAAAGACCTTTCTTTCCGACGCACTTGATGATTTGCTGATGTGTCCAAATTGCTGCAGTATGAACCCCAACTGGGGTATTCCAATCCAATATCGATATTGGTTGGACATCAGCCAAAAGTGTATCTGATTATATCGGTCTAAATCCGATATTATCACTGCTATACAAAAATGTAACTATTCCAGACTCTGCTTCTGCTCTTCTATCCAGCAAAAAAAATAAATATTCTGAATGTACCGAAGTCAGCTTAAATTGTCATTTTGCACTCATTCATTCATTCATCTTCCGTACCGCTTGATCCTCACGAGGGTCGCGGGGGGGGGGGGGGGGGGGGGGGGCTGGAGCCTATCCCAGCTGTCTCCGGGCAGTAGGCGGGGGACACCCTGAATCGGTTGCCAGCCAATCGCAGGGCACACAGAGACGAACAACCATCCGCGCTCACACTCACACCTAGGGACGGACAATTTAGAGTGTTCAAACAGCCTGCCACGCATGTTTTTGGAATGTGGGAGGAAACCGGAGCACCCGGGGAAAACCCACACAGGCCCGGGGAGAACATGCAAACTCCACACAGGGAGGCCGGAGCTGGAATCGAACCCGGCACCTCTGCACTGTGAAGCCGACGTGCTAACCACTGGACTACCGGGCCGCCCATTTTGCACTTCAAAGAGTAAAATTGTTTTTAAATGACTTTATTAAGGTTATTTCTCAGGGTCCATTAATGTATTTTGTATTTTATCCAAATTCATATTCTCATGCTTGAGGTTGAATTTATGAAACGCAAATGTTTGGAAGGATTGTCTTATTTTCTCATACCTACTGTTGCTGACTATTGTTCTTTGAATAGTATCAATTGATCAAGTCTCTTCTAACATCCATCCATCTACCCATTTTGTTAATCCGCGTATCCTCACGAGGGTGCTGGAGCCTATTCCAGCTGTCTCCGGGCAGTAGGCGGGGTACAACCTGAATTTGCTGCCAGCCAATCGCAGGGCACACGTAGAAGAACAACCATTCACACTCACACACACACACCTCAGGACAATTTAGAGCATTGGTGTCAAACTGAGGTCCTCGAGGGCTATTTTCCCGCATTTTTCCATCTTGCTCTTTTGCAACACACTTGATTCAAATGATCACCTCATCAGCAAGGTCTGCAGAAGCCTGCTATCGATCCTGTTCATTTGAATCAAGTGTGTTGCAACAAGGAGAGATGGAAAGCATGCAGGACTGGAGTTTGACACCTGTGATTTAGAGTGTTCCATTAATCTACCTCTGCACTGTGAGGCGCGCATGCCACCCCTCTTCTAACATTTATATCCATCCATCCATTTTCCGATCGGCTTTATCCTCACAAGGGTCGCGGGATGTCTTCGGGCAGTAGGCGGGGGACACCTTGAACCTGTTACCAGCCAATCGCAGGGCACACAGAGATGAACAATCATCCGAGCTCACACTCACACCTCGGGAGAAAAGTGTTCATTCAGCCTGCCATGCATGTTATGGGAATGCGGGAGGAAACCAGAGTACCCGGAGAAAACCCACGCAGGGGCTGGGAGAACATGCCGGAGCCGGGATCGAACCCACGACCTCTGCACTGTGAGGTCGACGCGCTAACCACTGGATCACCGGAACGCCGCATTTAGATCCAAAAAATAAAATCAAAGCACGTACCATTCCATCTGATATTAGATCGATATGTTTTCATTATCAGTCTAATTTCACTCACTACTTTCAAGAGTAAACCTTCGTCCCGTTTACATTCCTGCAAACATCGCTGAACAATAATAGAAAAGGGTGATGTCACATGGTTTGAAGTGTGGTTAGTGAGCTTGGAATGTTTATGAATGAGAAAGGAAGCACAACATATTTTCATACAAGAGAAAATGAATTATAAAGTGCCTTTTTTTACTAAAATGCAGCTACTCACATGGTCACGGTTGTAATCGCTTACTGTCTGTCATGTTTCCAATGTCAAAAATGGGTCTTAAGCAATACCACATGGTAAACTAAATGTAAATAAGGTAAACTGTTGCATTTGATTGGCCACATCTTTTAAGCAGGAGTTAACTTGCAAGTGCATTTTGGTGAATGAGAAGCTTTGACAACATGACTTTCTTTTGATCAAGAAATAAGCAGCAGGTCACCATCCTCAGATCTGCACAATAAGATTGGACACCTCAGTCATTGCCTCCCAAATAAATTAAATAGATAAACAAACCAAAATAGACCTAGTTAAAAGTTTCGCTCCATCAAAGGGAGATGACTTGTAGGCTGATCACAAAGCTGGACATGAAGCAAAAACTGTGAACAAGTTTTCTCAGCCTCCAGCTAGCCTTGCTAACATAAGCTAGCTAAGTTTGGGTCCTATCAGCATCCCGCCAGGCTAGCGGTACCATTAGCCTCCGAAACTACGAGCCACTCGCTTTCTTTAGAAGGGTCAAAGTGGACCAAGATGTTCGGCCTGAGTCTTTACCTTCCTCCGACGTTTTGCTGGAGCCTTCTGAAACGAGCAATCCGAGAACGAAGAATACAAGCACGGTGGTCCAACTCCCTTCACCTTCCAAAGCCCGCATCATTGCAGATGGGAATATCAACGGCAAAAGAAATAAAAATTGTAAAAAGCAAAGCAGCTCCAGAATCTCTTTGGCTTTGACAAACTCAACAAACGCCCACATCGGCGTTTTCTCCGATTAGTCGGTAAAGGCGGCGCCACTCCATGTTTAGCAGAATCAGCAGTACCAAATTAAAGCGTTTTTTTGTCTCCCGTGGCGCATCCACACCCCCTCTTCTTAGCTCTCTTTTTCATCGACAAGTCAGGGTCAGAGAGAGAGGCAGCCCTGAGCCTCAGAGCCACATGCCATCCCAAAAAAAACAGCACCAACAGGCGGCTACATCCAACGGAAGCCTCGCTGACGTTTAAAGAACTCCGTCGCCCCTTGCTGGCAGAACGCAGTGTTCTACACACTCGTCATTTTTATACTGGGATCGTTCAAATCCTGTTAAAACTTTTTACTCGGAATTCTCAAACAGGGTAGAAGTAGAAGTTCAATCTACCATCAGTGGTTTCATCTAAAGTGGATGTTGTGGAGGCCCATGAATATCAGCGATTCCATCCCAAGTGGGTGCTATCTTGGTGTTGAACACACCAATCCTGGAGACTTTGAACTTTATTTAGTAATATTTTTACCAATATTATTTTTTAGAAAAGTTCTCAATTTAGAGTAGGTGTAGTGTAGGGTCTGATACGTGTGGAAAAATTGAACGCCATTTTGTTTTTGTGGCAATAGAAGCCCATCAAATTCATTGATATCATCCGAAGTGAATGTAAGACTGTATAGGCGTTGTAAACGCAAATGTTGGACTCTTTCAATTTATTCATTTTTTTGCCAATCGGATTTTTCTTGAAATGTCTATTTTGGCACATGAAAAAAAAATCTTTCATTAAATAATAAAAATGACATTTCATTCGGTACATGTCAAATATTGCAGTAATATCGATATCGCTATATTCAATACAATCACATACTGAATGTTTTTCCAATATCGTGCAGCCCGAGTGCGCGAGAACAAACAGGAGACAGAATGTTTTTATTGAGCACAGGAGCCCCCCGACATATCTTGAATGCAGTGCTCAAGAAAGCAGATGTCATTACCCAACATTACTCAACTAGTCATGCCGAGGGAGATGAGAAAAGAGAACCGGTGTCACCAACCTTGCCCACGTACTTAAAAAATGTGAATTCTCTGAACTGTTTTTAATCAAGATAGAGAAGAATATATTTGTTATACGTCTTTTGAATACTTGAAGACATTTTTAGTGGAAAACAGTAGAGCATGCGGTGGAGACACAATCTCCAGGGGTCCTCGCATAAAATGAGGTTGAACCCCCTGGTGTGGAACACGAGAAAAACAGCGCCTTTACCCATGCAAAACATTGGAAAACGTTGCCATCTACAGGCGAGAAAGGATAATTACGGTCTTTTAAGGCGGAGCGCAGAGTTGAAAAAACCGGGGAC
Source organism: Hippocampus guttulatus (assembly GCF_054856545.1). Lineage (NCBI taxonomy): Eukaryota > Metazoa > Chordata > Actinopteri > Syngnathiformes > Syngnathidae > Hippocampus > Hippocampus guttulatus. The sequence continues at coordinate 16,725,775 of NC_141266.1, read as the reverse complement.
GCGAAGGTGGAGCCAATTTGAGCCTTGCGAGCCGCCCGCCGTCACCACCACCGCTACAACTCTACTCCCATAATCCTAATTCCAATTTAATATAAATACATTGTACACCCCAATCGTCTTTGTGTGTGGATAAATAAATCATAAATACTTAATTGCAACGCACGACAACGATCAAACTTGAAATAACTTTCATGTGCGTAGTTCGACAGCTTTCTTTCCGGATGACTACTATTTTCCAGATGAAATTGGGTATTTCTGGCCAGAAATTTGCAAAACGTGTGGCAATCTTGCATATTGAAGCCATATATTTTCTGAAATTTGTAATGAATTTCTAGACTGCACGGTGGGATTTCTTTCACTGGCATTACTGAATTGACACGCCTCAAAATTCAAAGCAATTTCCACCGTTGCGGCTTCACTTTCGGTTTATTAACGTCCAAGGTATCGATGGTTCAGAGTCAATTGTGGTCGCTTCAACACCGCCATGAATACCCTCTCATCACTGTGTCTTTGCCTGGTGTTCTTCCATGCAGGTGAGTGCATTTTAAATATACTACAGAATAATGTTTGGAACTACAGCGGCCACATTATTGCTCCAGCACTGGTGAGCCTTTATTAACTCTCTACATTAACTCTCAGAATAAACAATGACATATCTAACTGGAAGTCCATGAGGAATAGTCAAAATTGAATTCTGTCTCTTTATATACATATACAGTACACACACACATATATATATATATATACACTGTATGTATGTATGTATATATATATGTATTTTTATTTATTTTCTTGCTTTTTGTGGGTGGGGTGGGGGGGGGGGGTAATAGGCAGAGTACTGAACTGGTTAGCAGCCAACCGCAGGGGTAATACAGTATACACCTTTATTTATCTATTTGTTTTTTAATGCACACGTTTTTTTTCTTTTTATGTTACAGATGGTGAATTTGGCTATGGGCAGATGCAATGCCAGGGGATGTCCAGTGATGATGCCATTTTAACAGAAAAAATCTACTTTAACAAGATGCTTTATCTCCAATACAACACCAGCGGAGGAAAGGTTATTGGCTACACAAAGTCAGGAAGGGCAATTGCAGACATTCTCCAAACTGACCTTTTTTTGAAAGACCAAAAAAAAAGTCTACAACAATGCAAGTCATGGATCACGGCTGCATATAGCACTTTAACAAAGAAAGGTGATCTGTTTTAACCTTTAGATTATATGATAACAAGCACTGGGTCATAGCAATCAATCATCAAAATAAGCATACCCGTCAACTCATACGGTTTAGCCATAGTTCATACGGATTTTGTGGTGAATCTTACGTATATGGCCGTATCGCACAAAACATACGGATTCTGAAAATTTCCGGGTTCCCCCCCCCCCTAACAGGTAGTTCCGTTTGCTTTTGCCCAGAATGGTGCTAGTCTACTCGAATGCTTTCATTTCCGGTAACTTTCCAGTAAATCAGATTTACTGGAAAGTTGCCGGACATTGTATTATGGAGATCTACAATAAATATCATTGAAAATTTCGTGGGTTTTTTTTCTGCCGTTATTTTGACATATAAAATGCTTTGGGATGTTATAAGGATTTTTTGCTCTTTATAAGGATTTTTGTGGTAGTTTATACAGGTTGGCGCTCCGAAAAGTTGACAGGTATGAATAAGATCCATCAAGGTTGAGATGAGTTTGGCATGAAAGAACCCCATCAAAAACATTTGGGGTGAACTCCAACCGTGATCGTGTGCTAACAATGCCCTCTCTCAGGTTCAAGTGACTTTTGACTTCACAGTCACATCTTGTGGTCTTCTGAGTGGAAGCTGCAAAGGGGAGACAAACATAGTTTCACTCCCACACCTCCATGTGTACCGGTACGTCTCAGTTCCGTAGTTCACCATTATTTCATTGTCACTTGTGATGGTTTTCACAATTTCGCAGTTGAGCCGAAGGTTCGACTGCGATTAACCGAGGCGCCGGCGGACAGCGAGCATCCAACGACCCTCGTCTGCAGCGTGTACAATTTCTATCCAAAGGACATCTTGGTGACGTGGCTCAAGAACGGCGAGCAGGTTACGTCTGAAGTGACGTCCACCGAGTCCCTACCCAATGGCAATTGGCTCTATCAGAGGCACTCGTACTTGGAGTACACGCCGACGCACTGGGACAAAATCAGCTGCGTGGTGGAGCACTCCAGCCTCGAGAAGCCGAGGATTTATGACTGGGGTATGTAGATAGATTTGTCATGTCAGGTTTGATTACTAATATTAACACAAGCTGAATGCCATTGAACTGGACAATTCTGAAAAAATAAAATAAAAATAGAGTTGGCTGTCATGTAAAGGTTAATCTAACCTATTACACATATGTCTCAGCCAATCAGACGGCTGGTTAGAGAGGTGTTCCAGGTGAGTTGAATATTGACAGAGTAAAGTTTAAAAGCAAGTCTCTCTCTTTCTCTCTCGCTCTTTTTTTTTCGCTATTTCAATATACAATAACGGAACGTTACGCTGGTATTTTCAGAGGCCATGCCAGAGTCTGTGAGGAATAAGATCATATTAGGAACAATGGGTCTGATTGTGGGTGTGGTTTCTTCATCTGCTGGCCTGATTTACTACAGAAGTAATGTGCCTGGTAAGTGATTGATGTAAATTAAGATGAAAAATGGTACTTTAGACTGACTTGGCCAAGGGACGAGAATTTTTATTTCTTGTTGCTACCAGGCAGTAACATTTTCATTATTTTCTTTTGGATTTCCTGGAAACCAATGTGAAATTGCAACCTTGTACACTGTGTAAAAAAATATCGTATATGAGACCACTTGCATCAATTAATTATGGCAAAGAACAGTCACGTTTTTCCCATTTTCAACAAAAATCTATTCAATGATATTATACATCAGCTGAAGCTGTGTGATATGTTCTATTTTTTCTTTCCAGGGCGAGTGAGAGCGTCGACAAGTGGTGACAGAAGGGACGTCCAGTCAGGGGAGAGAGAGGAGGCTGAGACTCAAATCTATAACCAAGAGTAAATAAAATAATAGTGCTAAATATTTTTTTTCAATTTTAGTTCTTTGTTCTATGCCTTATAATTTTCTGTTCAAATCCAATAAAATCCATGAGTTCATTCACTCAGTCAAAACGGCTGGAATTGTTGTTTTTGATGTTTAATAATGCTTATTAATAATAATCATCATCATCATCATCAAACATTTTATTTGTGTAGCGCTTTAAAAAATATTCAAAGGCGCTTTACTGTCATGTTTGTCTGTTTGCTATGTTGTCATCCCGAGCTGGAATGAAGGGTGTTTCCCTCCAGCAGGCCCACCTGTTCCGCATTTACCAATCAAGCCTGCCATGTATTTAAGCCCCGCCAAACTGCCCAGTCACTTGTCGGATTATTGATCTTGCTCGCTGTTGTCCTTCAAGTGTTGTATTCTAGACCTCTTTACAGCTTTCATAGTCACTGTTATTTTGTCATACAACATGTAATTTTGATTATTCCTTTTTATCAATCTTGATCTTTGGTTTCGCATGATTGGACTTGTGATATTTCCGTTGTGTATTCTCGGTGTTCACTTCTACCTTACCTTTGCAAGCACTTTTTGTTTTATGCATATTTTTTTTCTTGGCTCCTTGTGACCAGCAATTACAGTTTGTACTCTGTTGGTGCGCTTTTCTGTAAAAGTTTTGTTTTCGTACTTTGTCTGAACCTGAATTTCTGGAATCCTAAACATTATTTGGTTTGATTTTGAACCTGACATTTGCAAAGTCAAATTATCTTTGATGTCAAACTAGATTTTTTTTCAATTACACAAGGTAAAGAAATATGTACTATTTCTGGAGGGAGAATTCTTCTGAAAGTTATTTTATTTTATTTTTTTGAGGGACTGTTATTTTTTGCGAAACATATGTTTCAATCCCCTGCTACCAACACCAACACCTTTTACTTAGAAAAACATTTACACATTTGTTTATCAGAGATACCCCTTTAAACTTTCAGAAGATTAAACTGGTACAACTGGTTTGGTGGAATTTTTTTCACTCGCATGGTGCATTCTATTTACCGTAAAGGAACTTCAGATTAGAAGTACCCGAGGAACTGTATGAATTCACGGCTGAATTGCCACGCCTCCGAGTGTCACCTTTCAGCTATTGTGGCAGTAGTTTTGCTTTTCTCTCAGTTCCCTTTTTGACATCCTGCATAGAAACTTCATCATTTATCTTTGCCTGTTTTTTTTCCGTGCGGGTGAGTGTATTTTAAACACACTACAGAATGTTGTGTATTTAGAATTCACGGTCCAAAATATAATTGCTACAAAACTGGTGACCACAGACTTGACTCGTGGGGATTTGTTTTTAACACAAACTCTGAGAGAGTATTAAACAAGAACAAATCAAACTTGAATTCCAGGGGCAATACGCAAGATTTTACATGTTCCTTGAGTCCCGGAAACTTTAGGACATTAATAAACAACTTGCAGATCTCAGCTGCCGCAGTGCGTTATTGGTAAATTAGATTTTTGGGCTACCAAAGAGTATTCAAAAATGGTGGAGAGAAACAAAGAAAGCTGTGATTTGGACCATTTCAACCGCTTGAAAGTTGCATTTTTTAAATTTCAATCTAGTTTAAACATACATAGCGCTCTATTATGATTGAGAGAAGCTTATAAAACGCTGTCTGCAAAGAACAACCTGAGGCGGTCCCTCGAAGTTGCGTTCACTTGTGATTAGCAAACACGGTGTCATCCAACGAATTGGGCTTTTTTTCTGATTTAAGCATCTGGGAGCATATGCCCTTGATACATATCTTGGTAGCAGAATGGGAAAGAGAAATAACTTAAAGAATGTGAATATAAGAACGTTTTGGAAGAAAGTAAGTTTTCATCACTGCTGGTGGGAACAATTACGGCCCCATCCCAAGTAACAGTAGGAATTCCCATGCTATTAATAATAGCGTGTCAATTAGCCTGCAATGCACGTGAAGCTCCTGGCTTTTGACATCGAGATGAAGCGACTTTTAGGGTGAATTTTATGCTTGAATTTTCACATCAGTGGATGACGATAATAATATTATCCATCCATCCATCCATTTTCGGAACCGCTTTATCCTCACAAGGGTCGCGGGGCATGCTGGAGCCTATCCCAGCTGTTTTCGGGCAGTAGGCGGGGGACACTCTGAACTGGTTGCCAGCCAATCGCAGGGCACACAGAGACGAACAACCATTCACGCTCACACTCACAGCGAGGGATATTTTCGAGTGTCCAATCAGCCTGCCATGCTGCTGCAGGAGAGGAGAGGTTTTTTTTTTTAATGGTTTATTTTATAAACATAATTCCTGTGTTTGTGTAGCTCATCAAAAAACAGACACTTGAAATCTAATGGTGACTTTTAACTTTTACTCAGTACAGTATTGTATTGTTTGTAAAGCTGTCCATCTGTGCAGCTCCTGGCAGCCAATAGATGATTTGCAAGCTTAATCATGAAGATGTCGTTGTGCTCTCAACGTTTCCTTGTCTTTCAGATGTTTCAGTCGTGAATCATCATTAAGTTGAAGGTTACTTGCAGTTAAAATATGAACCTCTCTACTTTCTTTATCCTGATACTGGAATGCCTAAGGACTTGTTCACAATGTAAGAATTAAATTACCGGGTAATACGTTTTTATGTGATACCTTAATATGAATGGTAGAATGTTCTTGAGAGAGAAGATTTGATCCAGCATTTCTTATGTTTCAGTTCTGGTCGATTCCAGGGTAACCGTGTCCTGCTCTGCCGACACAGATTTGGAAGTGTGGACAGACAACGGCAATGAGATAGCGTATGCGGATTACATCCAGCAGGAGATTGTTTACACTGTTCCTAAATTTATTATGTTAGATCCAAAAATGGTGTTAAAGAATTTGACTAAATACAAATATTCAAAAAGATATGTCAAAGAATGCCAGAGAGTGTTGGTGTATTTCAAAGAAGACATCAAATATCCAGGAGACGTTGAAGGTAAACAGTTTTCTTTTCTTTTTAACTTTTACATTCATACAGTTACCTCTGAAATTCTGTGGCCAGCGGCAGAGATTTTGCCATTATTAAGCATCACAGTTATTTTGAAATGAACCAATGCGATTGCAGAGAAGCCTTTTAGACTTTTTACAAAGTATTTTTGCCGTCAGTGACTGTGTTAAGTCCAAATTGTGACCTTGCTTCGCCACTCACTTGGACGTGGCTCTCCCTGCCTTCCCTTTTGTCTTCAGTATATGAAAGTGACAGAGAAATCCATGAACAAAATTGTATCATGTTTAAAGTTTCGGTTAATTTGGGCATGTCTGGACATACTCAGCGCAGAGGTGTCGGCCGTTTGGGCGGAGGGCCTTCTTTTGAGTAATCACGTCAAAGCAAGGGGGGCGAACAGATGGAAAAAGGCTTGACTCAATCACTAAGTGGGAATAAACGATTTGGGAACAAAGAGTTGTTGAATACCAAAAGACGGTTTGGGAACAGCTGTCGCCCCCTAGTGGCCGTTTGTCATCAGCAAAATCTGTGACTTGTGTATTCGGGTAGATCAGATCACTAGCGAGGGGGCGCGGTATGCAAATCTCGGGGGCAGTGTTTTTCTTGTATTTTGCAATAAAAGTTCGAACCGGCGGAGAGGGAGCAGAGTGTGTGATCATCGGGGCAACTACCGTCGTTCGCTGTCAGAGATCCCTCCCGCCGATATTGAAGACAATTTTCCCTGTGCGCCGAGTCATTTCTTTAACTTTGGCCGGGTAAAAAACCCGGACAGAAAGTCATGCTCTGTCTGCTTTGAAATCAGATACGATCAGGCGACAAACACGCATTCACTTTCATTCGCACCAGTGGACAATTTAGCAATCTTCAATTAAGAAAACGTGCCGGAAGCCAGCACACCCAGAGAAAACCCATGCAAGCACAAGGACAGCATGCAAACTCTACACAGAGGCCACAGCAGAGATTGGAACCCTGAACCTCTGAAATGTGAGGCAAACTTGCTATCCTCCAGTTTACGATGATGCCCGGCTGTAATATTGAATTGAATTGAATATTGAATACAACTTTATTGTCAAATGTGCTGTATGTTACACATACAGATGAAATTTCTTCCCTCTCAACATAAAACAAGAGGAGCCGCTGCGAGTGTCCGCGCCGCCATCAAAAGAAAAGTTAACAAAAAAATCACAAAATAATACAAGACAACACATGAGACACAGACAATTGTGCAATCTTAATTAACCACTTTCCTGCATACACTTGAAGCAGTTATAGACAAAAGAGGAGCGAATCAAAGTGTCCTTTTCACTAGTGGATCAAAGACGTCATGCTGCAATGTGCACACGTCTGCTACAAGCTAAGCTTGAAAGCAACAAGAAGCCGGAGCATCCATTAACGAAAAAGAGAGATTGGCTCTCATCTCCTGTCCCATGTAAGTCCGCTTCAATCCGTGCATCCATCCAGCCGCAGACTGTCCATCAGAATTATTGTATTACAGGACCCTGTCCAAGATGTCTTTGAGCAATAGGCGGGGTACACTTCGAACTGGTTGCCAGCCAATCGCAGTGCACACATAGAGAAACAACCACTCACACTCACAATCACACCTAGAGACAATTTAGAGCGTCCAGTTAACCTACCAAGCATTTATTGATAATGTGAGAGGAAAACAGAGTACTGTACCTGGAGAAAACCCATGCAGGCACAGGAAGGAATCGAACCCTGCACTGTGAGGCGGATTGGCTAACCAGTCGACTAAATTAAACCTAAAAGTGTGTGACCGAAAAAAATATCCATGTGGTCGGGCTCTAGTGAGCAGTGGGGTGAGACAGGACAGATATGAAGACACCTCGGAGCAGAAATTTGGAAATAAAACCTTTGGCTTGGAGTTTGAAGCGGATTACGGGGGACAGGAGAAGTGAACTAATCTCTTTTCGTCAATGGACGTTACAGCTTCGTGTTTGCTTTCAAAACTTAGCTTATAGCAGACGTGTGCACATTTTCAGCATGACGTCTCTGATCCACTGGTGAAAGGACACTTTGATCCTCTCCTCTTTCATCTATAACTGCTTCAGACAACAAAATGTATGCAGAAAAGTGGTGAAGATTGCACGACTGTCTGTGTCCTATGTGTTGTGTTGTGTTATTTTTGTTATTTTGACTTCAAAATGGCGCAGCGACAGTGGCTGCCTTTCCAGCAGCTCCTATATTTTGTTGTTCTACTTCTTCCTTTCATAACTTTGCTGCTGTGAATCAGGAATTTCTCCATTGCGAGACTAATAAAGGTTTTCTTATCTTATCTTATCTTAAATTAGTTTTTTGTAATGACATGATGTTGTTTGCTTTTAAATGTCTGTAAATATTGTTTGGGAAGGATTTCAAATGTCAAAATACTACATTCTGTTAGTACAGTCAAACCTCGGTTTTCGAACGTCTCTGTTCTAGACCAAAATTTAGAGTTTTTTTTATGCCTCGGATTACGACCGAAAATCGGTTCTCGAACAAACTGAGCGCACTTGAATGCACCACTTGACTCCTCTTGCCTTCGTTCCTCGTGTCGCTTTCCGTTGTGAGCAGACATGTTCAATAAACTTTTTTTTTTTTTTTTTTAAAGAGCGTGGTTTTGGTTTTCGAACAATTTGGTTTTCGAACAGCCTTCTGGAATGGATTATGGACGAAAACCGAGGTTTGACTGTAATTTTAATGAGCTCCATTTTCTCTCTTATCTTTGCGAATGTATTAAAATGTTCTGTTGTAAAGGCTTTTAGGTGTCGTGTGAGGCATGTTGAGTTGCCTTGCGTGTGAAATGCACTGCATCATAAATAAACTTGCCTTGCCGATGTCATTGTAACTTCATGTCAGGCTGGTCTTTTGAAAATAGGTGTTGCTGTTACACAATGCCTCTCCGTGAGCCGTCACCTTACCGTGGTGGAGGGGTTTGTGTGTCCCAATGATCCTAGGAGCTAAGTTGTCTGGGGCTTTATGCCCCTGGCAGGGTCACCCATGGCAAACAGGTTCTAGGTGAGGGACCAGACAAAGCACGGCTCCAAGACCCCTTATGATAAAAAAAAATTAAAGGATCTCAGTTTCCCTTGCCCGGACGCGGGTCACCGGGGCCCCCCTCTGGAGCCAGGCCTGGAGGTGGGGCTCGTTGGCGAGCGCCTGGTGGCCGGGCCTACACCCATGGGGCCCGGCCGGGCTCAGCCCGAAGAGGCAACGTGGGTCCCCCTTCTCATGGTCTCACCACCCGTGGGAGGGGTCAAAGGGGTCGGGTGCAATGCGAGCTGGGCGGCAGCCAAAGGCGGGGACCCTGGCGGTCCGATCCTCGGCTGCAGAAGCTAGCTCTTGGGACATGGAATGTCACCTCTCTGGCAGGGAAGGAGCCCGAGCTGGTGTGTGAGGTAGAGAAGTTCCGACTGGATATAGTCGGACTTGCCTCCACACACAGCCTGGGTTCTGGTACTAGTTCTCTCGAGAGGGGTTGGACTCTCTTCCACTCTGGAGTTGCTCATGGTGAGAGGCGCAGAGCAGGTGTGGGCATACTCATTGCCCCCCGGCTCAGTGCCTGTACATTGGGGTTCACACCGGTAGACGAGAGGGTTGCTTCCCTCCGCCTTCGGGTGGGGGGACGGGTCCTGACTGTTGTTTGTGCATATGCACCAAACGGCAGCTCAGCATACCCACCCTTTTTGGAGTCCTTGGAGGGTGTGCTGGAGAGTACTCCTGCTGGGGACTCCCTTGTTCTGCTGGGGGACTTCAATGCTCACGTGGGCAATGACAGTGAGACCTGGAGGGGCGTGATTGGGAGGAACGGCCCCCCCGATCAGAACTCGAGTGGTGTTTTGTTATTGGACTTCTGTGCTCGCCACGGATTGTCCATAACGAACACCTTGTTCAAACATAAGGGTGTCCATATGTGCACTTGGCACCAGGACACCCTAGGCCGTAGTTCGATGATCGACCTTGTGGTTGTATCATCGGATTTGCGGCCGCATGTTTTGGACACTCGGGTGAAGAGAGGGGCGGAGCTGTCAACTGATCACCACCTGGTGGTGAGTAGGCTCCGATGGTGGGGGAAGATGCCGGTCCGTCCTGGCAGACCCAAACGTATTGTGAGGGTTTGTTGGGAGCGTCTGGCAGAATCCCCTGTCAGAAGGAGTTTCAACTCCCACCTCCGACAGAGCTTTTCCCATGTTCCGGGGGAGACGGGGGACATTGAGTCCGAGTGGACCATGTTCCGTGCCTCTATTGTTGAGGCGGCCAATCTGAGTTGTGGCCGTAAGGTGGTTGGTGCCTGTCGTGGCGGCAACCCTCGTACTCGCTGGTGGACACCAGCAGTAAGGGATGCCGTCAAGCTGAAGAAGGAGTCCTATCGAGCCTTTATGGCCTGTGGGACCCCAGAGGCAGCTGACGGGTATCGACTGGCCAAGCGGAACGCAGCTTCGGTGGTCGCCGAGGCAAAAACCCGAGCGTGGGAAGAGTTCGGTGAGGCCATGGAAGCCGACTTCCGGACGGCTTCGAGGAAATTCTGGTCCACCATCCGACGTCTCAGGAGGGGGAAGCAGTGCACCACTAACACTGTGTACAGTGGGGATGGGGCGCTGCTGACTTCGACTCGGGACGTTGTGAACCGGTGGGCAGAGTACTTCGAAGACCTCCTCAACTCCACCAACACGTCTTCCTTGGAGGAAGCAGAGTCTGAGGACCCTGAGGTGGGCTCTCCTATCTCTGTGGTTGAAGTCACCGATGTGGTTAAAAAGCTCCTCGGTGGCAGGGCCCCAGGGGTGGATGAGATCCGCCCGGAGTTCCTCAAGGCTCTGGATGTTGTGGGGCTGTCCTGGTTGACACGCCTCTGCAACATCGCGTGGTCAACGGGGAGAGTGCCTCTGGATTGGCAGACCGGGGTGGTAGTCCCTCTTTTTAAAAGGGGGGACCGGAGGGTGTGTTCCAACTACAGAGGGATCACACTCCTCAGCCTCCCTGGTAAGGTCTATTCAGGGGTGCTGGAGAGGAGGGTCCGTCAGGAAGTCGAGCCTCAGATTGAGGAGGAGCAGTGTGGTTTTCGTCCCGGCCGTGGAACAGTGGACCAGCTCTACACCCTTAGCAGGGTCCTCGAGGGTATGTGGGAATTCGCCCAACCAGTCTACATGTGTTTTGTGGACTTGGAGAAGGCGTTTGACCGTGTCCCTCGGGGAGTTCTGTGGGGGGTGCTTCGTGGGTATGGGGTACCGAACCCCCTGATACGGGCTATTCGGTCACTATACCACCGATGTCAGAGTTTGGTTCGCATTGCCGGCAGTAAGTCGGAATCGTTTCCAGTGAGGGTAGGACTCCGCCAAGGCTGCCCTTTGTCGCCGATTCTGTTCATAATCTTTATGGACAGAATTTCTAGGCGCAGCCGAAGCGTTGAGGGCGTCCGTTTTGGTGGCCTCAGTATTGCATCCCTGCTTTTTGCAGATGATGTGGTGCTGTTGGCTCCTTCAAACGGGGCTCTCCAACTCTCACTGGAGCGTTTCGCAGCTGAGTGTGAAGCGGTTGGGATGAAAATCAGCACCTCCAAATCTGAAACCATGGTCCTCAGTCGGAAAAGGGTGGAGTGCCCCCTCCGGGTCGGGGGAGAGATCTTGCCCCAAGTGGAGGAGTTTAAGTATCTTGGGGTCTTGTTCACGAGTGAGGGCAGGAGGGAGCGAGAGATCGACAGGCGGATCGGTGCAGCGTCTGCTGTGATGCGGACGTTGTATCGGTCTGTCGTGGTGAAGAAGGAGCTGAGCCAAAGGGCGAAGCTCTCAATTTACCGGTCGATCTACGTTCCAACCCTCATCTATGGTCACGAGCTATGGGTCGTGACCGAAAGAACGAGATCCCGGATACAAGCGGCCGAAATGAGTTTTCTCCGCAGGGTGTCCGGGCTCTCCCTTAGAGATAAGGTGAGAAGCTCGGTCATCCGGGAGGGGCTCAGAGTCGAGCCGCTTCTCCTCCACATCGAGAGGAGCCAGATGAGGTGGCTTGGGCATCTGATTCGGATGCCTCCTGAACGCCTCCCTGGTGAGGTGTTCCGGGCATGTCCCACCGGGAGGAGACCCCGGGGAAGACCCAGGACACGCTGGAGTGACTATGTCACCCAGCTGGCCTGGGAACGCCTCGGGATCCCCCGGGGAGAGCTGGAAGAAGTAGCTAGGGAGAGGGAAGTCTGGGCTTCCCTGCTAAAGCTGTTGCCCCCGCGACCCGGCCCCGGATAAGCGGTAGAAGATGGATGGATGGATGGATGTTACACAATGAAAAGCAGAACTACTTTGTAAACAGCTTCATACCACGGTCCAAATACTGAACTGAACTGTAATTGTTGTAATGTGTCCAATATAATTAATTCTTATCCATTCTGCCCTCTCCAGATCCCCCACAGACCGTCATCTACTTTGCAGACGAGGTTCTGCAGGGTGAAGAAAACACCTTGATCTGCTTCGTGGATCAGTTCTTCCCACCGAACATCCGAGTGCACTGGACCAAAAATGGCATAGAGGTGTCAGAGGGGGTGTCACTCGGTCGGTATTACCCCAACGAGGATGCCACATTCCGCCAATTGTCAACACTGACATTCACACCAAAAGAAGGAGACATTTATGGTTGTACTGTGGAGCACTCAGCCTTGGACAGGCAAAAAACATTTTTTTTGGGTAAATATTTTCATTCATTCTATACTTAAATGACAAAAACAACACACTCATGCAGTAAAAAAATTGTCTTTCAATGTCACAGAGGTGGAGTTCAGTCATCCCGGCATTGGACCAGATGTTTTCTGTGGCGCGGGCTTGACTGTGGCACTATTTGGAGTGGCATCTGGAGTTTTTTTGGGAGTCAGAGGACGCTATGCAACGCCTGTTTTGTGATTCTAGCTTCCACATTGATGAACAAAAGACGCAACTTGTTAAAACAGAGATTCTCCATCAGTGGTACCCTCTAAAAACAGTTGGGTTGATTCATTAACTCAATTTTGGGATTGTTTGTGTTGGGGTCAAAATTCTGGGTTATTTCTTATGAAATGTTTCATTGAAATTAAATATTTATTGGGTTATATCAGAGGTGGGTAAACTATGGCCCGCGGGCCGAATCCGGCCCGTTGGTCCTTTTAGTCCGGCCCGCCGAAGGTCGGTCCACAATTAAGGTTCGATGTGAATGATTGCATTCATTTCAATTGGACTTGTAATGACAGGCATTTCACCGCCAGGTGGTGCATTGACTTGACGTTGCAGAACACAGGGGGGATCTTTTCGACCACCTAGGATCACTCTACTTCTACTGGTCTGATCACAACCCATCTGCAGAAATGCACAGGCTATAATAGGTCATCAACAACACTGTCGTCATTTTAAAAAAGTATCTTAATACAGTACTTTCATGCTTTTGTTCTGTTGATGTTTGATATGGACTGTCAACAAATGCAGTTTATTTTTTTTAATGTACCATAGCTCGTGCTGACCTGGCCCTTCTGTCAAATTTTAAAAGTCAATGCGGCCCCCGAGCCAAAAAGTTTGCCCACCCCTGGGTTATATGCTTGTAATGTTTTTGTTGGGTCAAAAATGAACCAATCAAGTGTGACCGGCGGCAATGACAGCCATCGATATCCTGTTCGTATTTCTACATGCTCATCACCAATTTCAAGTCGACAGTTCTGGCATTTGCATTTCTTAATTTATCACTGTTTTGGTAAGTACTTTTGAAAACCGTCACATTGTCTTGGAACTGCGTGTGTGTTGGATGGGGCGAGTCCGGGAATCATAGCAAACAAGCCCAAACACCTCGCAATGTTAAGTTGTTGTGAGCTTTTGAGTAGATTGATTGGCAAGGAGGAAGAGTTTTTTTTTTTTTCAAAGTACTCCAGTTTCCTCCCACATTCCAAAAACATGCATGACACGTTTGGCACACTCTAAATCAGGGTTGGGCAAACCTTTTGACTCGGGGGCCACATTGATTTCTAAATTTGACAGGTCAGCACAAGATGCGGTACATATAAAAAAGCAGTATATGTTGACAGTCCGTACCAAACATCAACAGAACAAAAGCCTTAAAGTATTACCATCCTTTTTTTGAATGAGAACAGTGAAACAACTATGGTATATGTCCTGTATGAACGTCCAAGTATGTTAACAACATACGTGTGACAACACAAGCAACAAAGTGCAACAATATATTGCCCAAAAACTGCAGCATACAGTACAGGTACAGTATATGACAAAATACAACAAAGTTAGGACTATTTGCTACAAAATGAGACGAGTAAAAGACCTGGTGGCTTTCTTTCCACTCACTCACTGTCTCGAACTTGACCTCCCCTCGATCACCACACAAGACAGCGTTGCTCAGCTGATGTCGTGCAAAGAATTTTTGAAGCCAGCCACGGGACGCTTCGAAGTCTTTGATGCCCATAGCGCGATGGAACTCGCTTCCTCTCTTATTCGCGGCGCAGTTTGCGGAAAGTTTTTAGCACGATAACAGTCAAACCATTCCAGGAAACGTTTATTTACTCGACTGTCCGTCGAGCCGCAAGCAATTCACTCTGAGCTTGGAAATACTGTCGTCGGAATCGGAATTTAGCAAGAATCGCTTCCTCGTTTTTCAAAGTCTCGTAAATTTGAGACTTTCAGACTCCAAGCGTCTCCTGAATGTTTCGTACTTTGTAACCCGCTTCGTTTAATCAGATACACTTCACTTTCTCTTCCGGGGCCATTACTGTTCCTCTTTGTTTGGATGCCATGATCTACAAGATGTAAAAATGTTCGCAATTCCAGTAAAACTCACTGCAATAAAGAGTCACTTGGATGTCGCTGTTTTGGATCCAATGATAGAAAATAGCGATGTGGACACACTTCTTCTGTCGTATCGAGCGGGAATTGCTTGAGTTGACGCGACTGCGGGCTTCCGTATCGTCTCCCCCTCCTTACCTGTGCTCTGCAACTTCAAGTAACTGCGCCACCTGGCATTGAAATGCCTGTCATTACAAGTCCAAATGAAATAAATGCAATCATTTACATCAAACCTTAAATGTGTACCAACTTTTGGCGGGCCGGATGAAAAACACCAACGGGCCGGATCCGGCCCGCCGGCCGTAGTTTGCCCACCTCTGCTCTAAATTGTCCCGAGGTGTGAGCGCGAGCGCGAATGGTTGCTCGTCTTTGTGTGCCCTACGAATGGATGGATGGATTACATGTTTCCAGTTTCTTGCAGCTAGTCGAGAGTTGTAAAGGAACGGTTTTGGTGGGATTTTTTTTTTTTACTTGTGTAACACAAACACTTCAGCATTTGCAATAAAGGTGAACTGGATTATAAAAACATGAGAAGTGTCAGTATGAATCAATTACTGAATTGCCACGCCTTAAACTCTGAGCTTTTCAGTCGCTTCACTTTCGTTTTTTATTCCAGTTGTCGCTATGTATACGCTCTCAGCTATTTGTCTTTGCCTGGTGTTTTGCCATGCAGGTGAGTACATTTTCAATCCAATGTAGAAATGTGTGTGCTTCGAACTAGAGGGGCCACAGCATTGCTTCAACACTGGTCACGAAGAGACTTGACTCATGGAGATTTTGTTTTTTTTAAAAACACAAACTCTAATCATGATCAAACTTGAAATAAAAGGCGAATAATGAACATTTTATATATATTGTCATTGATTCCACAAACATTGTGATACAGTATTAATTTCAAGTATTTAATATTACATGAAACTGATGAAATGGTTTTATAGATGTGGAACCATCACAATGAGTGTCCATGAGTCAATATTTATTTTGAGTAATTTAAGATTTTTTAATAGGAAGTCAGAGATTTAAATGATTGTCAACGGCATTCCAATGGTGATTTTGTTATAATGGCACTGATTTGGGCTTGTGTTACAGATACTCAATGTATGCATGCTCTGCTGAAATGCCAGGGGAGCTCCAGTGATGGTCATGATGCGTCTGTTGTGGAGAAAACCTACTATAACAAGATGCTTTATCTAGAATACAACAGCACCTTGGGAAATGTTACTGGCTCCACAAAGATGGCAAGGAAAGTTGCAGATATTCTGAACACTGACTTTTATTTGAAAGGCATGAATGAAAGTCTAGAACTCTGCAAAACATGGATCACTCGTGCATACAGCATCTTAGCCCAGAAAGGTAATCTTGTTGTAATTTTTAGATTATATGATTAGGAACACTGGGACATACCCCTTAACCAATCAATCAATCAGGGGTTGGGCTATGAGGAGGTGATTTAGGTCTCCTTGAATTGTGTAGTTGACAGTTTATATACTGGCAACTTTGAGGGAGAAATCCAGGTTTGGCCCCTTTTATCTTCAAACCGGAAAAAGTTCATAAAGGCTGAGATGAGTTTGGCATGAAAGAACCCCATCAAAAACATTTGGGGTGAACTCCAACCGTGATCGTGTGCTAACAATGCCCTCTCTCAGATTCAAGTGACTTTTGACTTCACAGTCACATCTTGTGGTCTTCTGAGTGGAAGCTGCAAAGGGGAGACAAACATAGTTTCACTCCCACACCTCCATGTGTACCGGTACGTCTCAGTTCCGTAGTTCACCATTATTTCATTGTCACTTGTGATGGTTTTCACAATTTCGCAGTTGAGCCGAAAGTTCGACTGCGATTAACCGAGGCGCCGGCGGACAGCGAGCATCCAACGACCCTCGTCTGCAGCGTGTACAATTTCTATCCAAAGGACATCTTGGTGACGTGGCTCAAGAACGGCGAGCAGGTTACGTCTGAAGTGACGTCCACCGAGTCCCTACCCAATGGCAATTGGCTCTATCAGAGGCACTCGTACTTGGAGTACACGCCGACGCACTGGGACAAAATCAGCTGCGTGGTGGAGCACCCCAGCCTCGAGAAGCCGAGGATTTATGACTGGGGTATGTAGATAGGTGATATATCAGGTCAGGTCTGAGTACTAATTATATTAACATGAGCCAAATGACACTAAAGTGGACAATTATGAGAAAAGAAAATACAGTTGGCGACTTCACCAAAAACCCAGTGAATGCAATGGATAATCTGCAGCTCTGTATCGTATTTTTAGGCTTCACTTACAAGTGGTCCCCACACGGTCTGCACATGCATTTTGATGTGTTCAGCTCCCCCATAGGTTACTCAGGGGATGTATTGTGTATTGCAAGAAACTGATTCCATTGGTGGCCCTGAGACACGAAATTGAAATTACATGGGCAGCACTCCCATTGGACATGTTGGCCAATGATACTAAATCAGTAGGTGACTTTTACATACATTTCTGGAAGATAATGGTGATTACTTTGAGCACTTCTTGTAGTTATGGAGGCCAAAGGAACCGTATCCTGTGCATCTTGCGATGCCCGGATAAATGTGGTATTAAAGTATTTATGCATGAACTTATAAGGACTGCAATGTTCCCTCTAAGCTGCGCAGAGCCATTGTGCACTTTTCTCACCCTCTCAGGTCCATATACCGCACTTGACTTCCATAGAATCAACGTCAATGGTTCAGCTTCAACAGATAACGTATGTTAACTGTGTCAATAATATGTTTTGTCGTTATTTTCAGAGCCTACGCCGGAGTCTGTGAAGAATAAGATCATACTGGGAACAGTGGGGCTGATCGTGGGTCTGGTTTCTTTCGCTGCTGGCCTGATTTACTACAGAAGGAATGTGCCTGGTAAGTGATTCACGTAATTTAAGATGAAAGATGGTACTTTAGGCGAGGATTAGCAGCCAAAGATGCCCGCGCTTGTGTTGGTTTTGCCGCAGCAATCGGCTAATCAGACTGGATTTACCATGTTTCTTAGACAAGGAAGTAGTTGTAGTTCCGATATGACGAAAACGTAGACGCCTGTTAGCATGGAGTGCAAACTGAAGTTGAGGATATTTTATGTAGCTTGGTCTCATGTATTGGATAAGACTAGCTCTAATAAAACCAATCCGATAACATTCCACTCATTTTGGCCTGGGTTTAGAGTTCGATCGGATCAGACCATACCTACTTTATGACTTGGGCCAAGTGATCAGATGTTTTGTTTCTTGTCACTGCTGGGGGCAATAACATTTTATTAATTTTCTTTCTGACTTTCTGGAAACCGGCATGCCATTGCAACCTTGTGCGCTGTGTAAAGAAAAAAATGTATTTGGATCAGCGAATGTTGGTCGTCCAAAAGAACAGCCTTGTTTTTTCCAGTTTTCAACACCAATCTATGAAATGATATCAATCACCAAATGATTGTGTGGAATTGTCTATTGATTCTTTCCAGGGCGAGAGAGCGTTTCGACAAATGATGACAGAAGGGATGTGCAATCAGGGGATGGAGGGGAGGCAGAGGCTCACCTGCACCACGAAGAGTAAAACAATAATAATAATAATGGTTGAATAACATTCTTTTCAATGTTAGTTCACTGGTCTGTTCTTCATAATAACTTTTTTTATGTTTGTCAGCGCCCCCAAATCAAAACCTCTGGTCCTCATTTGAGAATCACACCAAATTCATGTGCACATTTGCTTATCACCATGCTTCCTGAAAATCAAAGTGAAGCTATGTAAATTAATGAACTGCTTCTGTTTCTTTTTTTTCATTTTGTTCATTAAAAGCCTGAGTTTGCTACTCCTCTTGTGTTGCGCCTTTTTTGCTTCCGTCCGTTACAAAACATGTTAAAGCATGACAATCTGAAATAGAACAGTTGCAGCTGGATGTTGTGTATTTTACTGTCTGAATAAAGCCATCCGCCAGTCAGTGCCGTGTTGTAAAAACTTGTTCCACATAGCCAAATAAATAAATAAATAAACCCAGAGCAGCCCAGTGGTTTGTGCATCGACGTCAGGGAGCAGAGGTGCAGAGTTCGATTTCGGCTCTGGCCTCCCTGTGTGGAGTTTGCATGTTCTCCCCGTGCCTGCGTGGGTTTTCTCCGGGTACCCCGGTTTCCTCCCACATTCCAAAAACATGCGTGGCAGGCTGATTGAACACTCAAAATTGTCCGAGGTGTGAGTGTGAGCGCGGATGTTTGTTCGTCTCTGTGAGCAATTGGCTGGCAACCGGTTCAGGGTGTCCTCCGCCTACTGCCCGAAGACGGCTGGGATAGGCAACAGTACGCCCCACAACGCTTTTGTGAGGATAAAGCGGACCAGAAAGTGGATGGATGGATAAACCCAGCACCGGCTCCCAAAAATATACTGTATATATTTATATTTTTAATTAAATATTTATTAGTCCGGTTTTGCCTTGTGAGACTGGTTGGTTCATATCTGATTCATTTACATGTGTAGTTAGTTGAGCAGCTACAAGGAAAGGGTGGAAATGGGGTGACGGGTGGGGTTCACAAACGCAAACTCCAGGGGCATTTAAATTGCCTCTCATGGGCTCTCGAGACAACACCAAAGCAATAACAAACGCCGTTGATGTTTTTAAAGCATAATAATTCACACAGTTCAAGCGGTTACCGTAGTACCTGTTAGCGTCCTTTAATTCTTCAATAAAAAGACAAACTATAGAAGTCTGCATTATACATACAGTATACCTGTATATATATATATATATATATGCTTTTTTAAGCAGTTTGAGTTTTATTTTAAATTCATTGACTCATTAAAGCTTTTATCTCTGCTTACAGCAAAACAGGTTGTTGTTGAACCTGATTTACAAGACTAATTGAACGGAAGTAGTCATTCTCACAGTATGCTTGTGTTTATCATGTCCTTGATATATTTCACTTTTGATTCTTCGTTGAGTTGATGATTTGCCGTTTAAATATGATGCTCTCCACTTCCATAATTCTGATACTCAACTTCCTCAGCACTGGTTCGCAATGTAAGAATTATATTAGCATATTTTCATCAGATATCTTGATATGAATGGGAGCTTGTTCTTTGAAGAAAATAGTTGACCCTCCATTTCTTATGTTTCAGTTATCGTCAATAGCTGGATATCCATTTCCTGCTCTACCGACACAGATTTGGAAGTGTGGACAGACAACGGCAATGAAATGGCATATACGGATTTCTCCCGGCAGGAGGTTGTTCACACTATTCCCAAATTTCTTGGTTTGGATCCAGTTTTGGGAGATGGTATAGTTTCATACAGAAGATCAACCAGAAACATTGCAATGTGCCAGAGGGTTTTGGTGTTTGCAGAACAAGATATCAAGTATCCAGCAGACATAGAAGGCAAGTTATCGTTGTTTATTTCACATCTACATTCACACAGATCTAAAATTATTCGGACAGTGGCAGAGATTTTGCCATTCTACAACACAACCATTCAGTTGAAATAAAACAATGCGTTTAAAATGATTTGCATACAGTCGTACATCTGTTAGCATGGTGGGGTAACTCAACTTCACCCCAAGTCAAGTCAAGTCAACAGTATTTATAGAGCACTTTCAAACAGCCATCGCTGCATACAAAGTGCTGTACATGGAGCAAAGTAGGTTGCTTCTTTATATGGATGGATCTCGTGCAGTTTTGAGGTATTTGAGGTTACATCCAATTTGTACATTGTTGAAGTGGATAATACTGGGTTGAAGACAGCTGGGATATGCCCCAGCATGCCCTGGACCACCGGGGCGCCCGGGTATATCGTTTTAACATTAAAAACAAGGAATCATTTTTGCCCTCTTTCTGGAATCTTTGAAATAGAATAACTTCCTTAATTTATGCACCATTTTCTCCTCTTTTTCAAGCTCTTTTCGGGGACACTGATGCTGCTGATTAAATAAATAAATACATTAGATTTTTTTTAAATTAAAATGTTTATTTAAATTTTCATTATTTTGTTCATTCTCATTAACTATAATAACCTTGCAGTGCAGTTTGGCCAATGATGATGTCTTTTCCATTCTGGCTCTTCCAGACCCCCCACAGAGTGTCATCTACCTTGGAGATGAGCTTCAGCTGGATCAAGAAAACACGTTGATATGCTTGGTGAATCATTTCTTCCCACCCAACATCCAAATTCACTGGACCAAAAATGGCGTTGAAGTGTCAGAGGGGGTGTCACTCAGTCGATATTACCTCAACGAGGATGTCACATTCCACCAGTTGTCTACACTGACATTCACACCAAAGGAAGGAGACATTTATGGTTGTACTGTGGAGCACTCAGCTTTGGACAGGCCAAAAACAGCTTTTTTGGGTAAATATTTTCATTTATTCTAATACTAAAATGGTAAAAACAGCACACGTTTGTACAGTCAAAAAGTTCTTTGTGTCTTTTAACATCACAGAGGTGGAGTTCAGTCATCCCAGCATTGGACCAGATGTTTTCTGTGGCGTGGGCCTGACTGTGGCAGTGTTTGGAATCGCATCTGGAGTTTTTTGGGGAGTCAAAGGACGTTATGCGACACCTGTTTTGTGATTGGAGCTTACATATTAATGAAGAAAACATGCAGCTTCTTTAAATCCGTTTTTTTTTTAGTGCAACTACTGTACTAAATAAGCCACCATGTGGCCAAAGAAAGTGTGAAAATGTCTGACACCACCTGGCACCGCACCACCTGATACATTTTATGATTTGTAGCTTTGGATATGTAGTTTTGTCCATATATTTGCTCGTTTTACATCTTGAGATAAGAGTGACCTGACTTCGTTTTTTGAGGCGTAAGCTGTCATTCGGCCAATCTTTTGCTTTGACTTGAGAGCACAAACCTGAGATGTGAACACCGTGGTGGCAGTGAACTCAACATATTTCACAATATAAGCAGCACTTTGGCAATTAGTGTACAATTCTTCAAAAAAGAGACTTCAAATGCCAATCCAGATTTAAGTTTACTGTATAACTAAAAAAATAAAGGGGTTAGATCAGAGGTGTCAAACATACAGCCCGCGGGCCGGAACCGGCCCGCAAGGAGGTTTGATCAGGCCCGCAGGATCATTTAAAAGTGAAAAAATGCATAAAAGACACGGAATGAATATTTTTAATGAGGTGCAATTCATGAAATATCCGCTAGGGGGACACACTGTTTTGATCAGAGAAAAAGACAACCTTGTTTTGATCAGAGAAGAAGACAATACCAGCCTCAGTCTGTCACTGAGACAGACCCAACACAGCAGACGCTATCAAGGATATGTGAATACTTTATTCTTTACACATATTATAGCACTCTCCTTAGTTTGTAAGGTGTAGGCGGGGATTACATTTAGAATTTATATGCTCGTGTAAATGGTTTTAAAAATTCCTTTCTTTATAAATCTCGTTTAATCTTAAAAGTGCATTACTATATTTTTCAATACCAATTACTTGTTAAGGTTTGGTGCCTTTGTACAGTCAATGGGATCAGCTGCAATGCATATATGTGAAAAGTAAATTGCATATTTGTCTAAGGAAATCTAAGGTCCTTCATGTAATGTTTTGTAAAAAATATATTCATTAAATTTCAACATTTTCCTAGTATTCTTGTGCTTCTTTAGACCAAAACAAAGGATATACATATTATTTTGGTTATTTACAGCAGAGTATGGTGTCATTTTTAATGGTCCGGCCCACTTGACATCTACCGAGGCTATATGCGGCCCACAATGTGAAATGAGTTTGACACCCCTGGGTTAGATAGATAGATAGATAGATAGATAGATAGATAGATAGATAGATAGATAGATAGATAGATAGATAGATAGATAGATAGATAGATAGATGACGTCTCTGATCCACTGGTTAAAGGACACTTTGGTTCTCTCCTCTTTCATCTCAAACTGCTTCAAACAACAAAGCGTGTGACGGAAAAGTGGTTAGGACTGCACGACTGTCCGTGTTTTATGTTATGTGTTGTGTTTATTATTTTACTTTATGTTAACTGTTTTGTTAAGCGCTTTGTTACAGCTGCCGCTGTTGTGAAAGCGCTATATAAATCAGCATGTATTGTATTGTATAGATAGAAAACAATGTACAGTATTGTATAACTTGTTTCAATTTTATTTTGAAGCGCAGCCTTGTGGCGCGTTGCATTGTTGTCTATAAACCCTGGTTATGGTTGCTGCTGGCTTGACGAGGGTGACTCCTCACCATTGGCTCCATTCCTTGCGGACGGTGGCTGGATCTTTAGGAGGTGCCATTATTTATGTTGTTATAATTAGCAGGGAAAAATGAAAATTGGGAGAAACATTCTGTTTTATTACAATCATATATCTACAATATTAACAACAAACCTTGCACAGATATGCCGCAAGGCTTTAAGTTCATGGCAGTGGCGGGGGGGGGCGCATCAAATCCAAGTGTTCGTGTGCACGCATCCTGATCGCGATCCTGCCTGCAAGTCAAAGTTGTGGGATGGAAATAAATACATTTTACGCATGCGCAACTTGGGGAAACAAAATGAGCCGCTTTAGTTTCTATTTCGTTTTTTTCGTCTTATTAATTAAAAGCCCGAGTTTGCTCCTCTTTTTGTGTTTCACCATTTTTGTTTACGTCCATTACAGAACACGTTAGTATGATAATTCTAAATGGCAAAGCCGGTTCAAGTACGGTATGTCGTTGCGACAAGATGTACTGTTCCCCCCACCGCCCCCCAAAAAAGCGTGTCTGTCAGTCAGGGACGTCTAGTCGTCGCTTCTTGCGGTTGCGCCGAGCTTGGCGTCAGACGAGTGCAGGGTGATGGACAACGCCGTGTCTGTCACACACTTCGTCAAAACACGTTGACACCATAGGCGGCGCTTACGTGGTCTGGATATGCACGACTCGTCTGATAAAAGAGTGCTATAAAAACGGACACAAGCGCAAATGTATGCGCCGGACAGCCCACGGACGAACCCCAACAAGTAAGCTCTTGACAATTGCAGTATGACTGATTTGTCCAATGATTATTCCTTAATGCTGCATTATATTGACTTATAGTTTTGGTACTGTCGATGGTTGAAGTTCACAGAACTAGTGGTCCATTTAAAAAAAAAAGTTTTAATTTTAAACCCTTAACTCAAAACAAGATTCAAATAGACAGTGCAGAAAATGCCCAAACAAATGAATTAAAATTCAGTTCGTGGTTATTTTGATAACTCATTTCCAAAGTAAATTGAAATGTTTGAAAAATGTTTTATTTTGCTTCAACACTCATATAAAGAGGTCTCCTTTTACGAAGGACGGCATAAATCTGAGAATACTTACTGTTGAGAGTTTGAAATTCTGAGGTTTTGGACAAACAAAGGTACATGAACGATTAAGTGATTGTCAACAATATTTATCGATTAATTTGATAGTAAATTAATTGTCGGTTTATTGTTGCATCTCTCTAGTCTTGATGTATTTCTCAGACCACTGCAAATGTTTCTCCTTGTACGATTGGTTAGGGATCACCAAAATAGGGATATTTATTTTTGGTAGAACATATAAAATTGCTTTTTTGCCATGTTCAACAATAAACACTTTCTTGTGTGGTGATACTCAACAGAGCAGTTCATCCCAATGGGTCTCTCACTATCAACATGGCTGCATCGCAGGACACAGAAACATTCATCTTCCTACTCTTCTGTTTTCTGTTCTCTGGCTGTCCCAACATCATCTCGCCTCAAGGTCATTTTGAAGTCCTCTCCAGTTCCTCCCGGAGACAGTCGCTCACGCTGGAGCTCGATCCACTGCTCTCCTCACTTTCTACTGTCTGCCAGTAAGGATGAAGTGACACGTTTACCCGTAGAGTTGAGCAGCGACGGGGTGAGGGCGGAAAAGTGGGTGAAGGACGGGCTTCACGTGTGGGAGGTGATGTGGAAGCCCAACCACAGAGGAAGCCATGCGGTCTTAGGCATCTCCAGGCAGAACTGCCCTCTGCAGGCCTCAGGTTACAACGTTTTGGTGGGAGCAGATTCCCAGTCGTGGGGCTGGGAACTCCAAAGCAATCAGCTCTGGCATGACAGACAAAGTAGGGGGGCATACCCAGAAAAGAGGAGAATTTGTTGCACCAAAGCTGCAGAGAATTTTCCGTCACGGTTTTCTCACTGTAGCCCATCAACTCTGGAGGTGCCAGACTCACCTTTTCCCATTCCTGAACGCATCGTCATGGTCTTGGATGCAGACGCAGGGACTCTTGGATTTGTCGTGGACAACCACTTCCTTGGTGTTGCGTTCAAAAACCTCCCCCGCGGTGTGGAGCTATTCCCAGCCGTGAGCAGTGTGCGAGGAGGAGCCTGCATACAACTCCGATATCTCAACGGCGCCACTCGTGAGTGTTTTATTTCTGGTCCTGTGCTTTGGCTCGAAAAGAAATAGAGACCAAAAAAACCCCTCTTTTTTTCTTCTCAGGCAATCCCCCAGCCCTGATGGCTTTGTGTGGACTCCTCATTCGCCATCATTTAGGGCTACAGAGGCAAAATCAAGTGGACAAGCTTCCTCTTCCACCTGCTCTCCAATGCTACCTTCTTTCCAGTCATTAGTTTACCGCATCCACATTAACCCCCCCCCACCCTTCCACAGGGGTTACGTTCCAGACAACCCCTGAAATAAATGAAATCCCTGATAGAGAAGCACCCAATTTAAACACTCCATAGGCGTGTTTTTCTTGCAGTTGGACCACTTTCTAAGTTCATTCAACACACTTTAGAAAAAAATATTTAAAGATTTACAGAGTGCATTGTATACAAAAAAAGAATACTGTGCCAATCGTAGAACAGTGTACCGTGCCCTTTGTTTATAGTACACAAAATCCTCTTTTTTCCAAACTAACAAATTTAACTCTCACAATATACATAAATAATCATGCCCAAAGATGTAAATTACAAAACAAATGTACAGATGTTGCTTTCTGTAGGCAGAAAACACAGGATGAGGGTTGAGACATTCAATAAATGTCTTTCCAATCCTTTCAGCAAAAATTACCTGAACTTGAAACACTTTCTATTCTCACTCCTTTCAAACTTGATGTCAAATACTATACAGTACTGTACAACTGTGTGCCGCCACATAGTGGCCAGAAGTGGAATTACATCCCAACATAAAGAACAAAACCGAGTTATAACCAGGCCAAGGAAATCTGTGCAAAAGCGGTACCCCGAATCCGGAACGTGCGATGGAGGCAGTTTAACGCACTAGTTTAGCGATTCACATTACTTTCAGTCTTTTGCGCTCAATATAAAATGGTGTGGCAGTCTGGTTCATCGTTGCAGGTTTGACATCTGTGCACTAGGCCAGTGATTCTCAAAGTGTGGTAATAGTACCACTAGGACTAGGGGTACGCAGGTTCGTATTAGCGGTACACAAAAGAATCACTTGATTAAATGTTCAAACTGTGCCCGTTGGCTTAAATTTATTTGAATCTTGTGCCGTGCATTTGTTGAATACAGTTCAATTGTATTTAACTTTTAAGTACAATACGTTAGCATTTCATCTTTTCGAAATGTTGAATTTCAAAGACTTATTTCGGTATCATTTTTACAGTAATTTATGTTATGTGTTGTGTTTATTATTTTACTTTATGTTAACTCTTTTGTTAAGCGCTTCGTTAAAGCTGCAGCTGTTGTGAAAGCGCTATATAAATCAGGATGTATTGTATCGTATTGTATTTTAATACATACTGTGTGTGCAATACATTTTGGTTGAATGATTACTCAAATACAGTTTTTATTTTAGCTCTATTTAAGTGCAGTGTCAAGTTCAAATTCTGCATAGCAGAACAGCGGTTAACATTACATCAATACTTCTTCGGAATAAAGCCTCTGCTTCATTTTTGATTATCATGAACAACTACAGATTGCCTCACTATTGCTGTTTATTTTAATAGTGGTCATTTTGGCTATGAATTTCTTCAGCTGCTCCGTGGTGTAAAACGTTTGAGATCTACTAAGCAATTAATCGCTTTGATAAAAACATTTTTTTGAATGTACATATAACATTAGATACAGTATTTGTTACAATTGAACCCTTGTATTGACTGTAGATTTACATTGGTGCTGTTGTGTGTCCTATGGTTAAAAAATGCCTTTCAAAATAAATGGCCCATAAACATTGCTCTATTGTGTCACTGGTTATATTGTTCCATTTCAGATAAGAGTTTATCTACAATACTTTCCATTGCAGTTCCCACTTACAAAATAGAAGTTGTCAGTAAAATAAACCAAACGGGCAAAATATTATCTCTCAGAAGTGCACACCTTTCAGGTGATTCTTTGCAGGTGGTAGCTGTGTGGAAGTACCGGTAGATCAAAAGTAAAATAAGTACGACAGAAAAGACGTTGTTTTGGTTTTATAAATACAGTACTAACATTATCCCTGTTTTCAGGCTATAGGTATACGTAACACAAAAGGTGTGCCTTTTGAGGGCCATGCTGTAGGCTTTCACACACATAATGACTGCGGGCGAAAGAATTTTGACATTTGTGATTTTGTAAAGAATTTATTGTTTTAGCGTAAGTGATATTCTTGGGCAATATTTGAATTTGCACATTCCTATTTGATATTTTGGTCTGACATTCATGCTTCTATTAAATAAATAAGTCTGTTAGTTATCCATCAGTTTCTATGTGTGTGTT
This sequence comes from Hippocampus guttulatus, assembly GCF_054856545.1. Taxonomy (NCBI): domain Eukaryota; kingdom Metazoa; phylum Chordata; class Actinopteri; order Syngnathiformes; family Syngnathidae; genus Hippocampus; species Hippocampus guttulatus. Next base: position 16,698,318 of record NC_141266.1, on the reverse strand, counting down.
ATATTCAAAATAAAAGTACTCTGGAGTAAAAATCTGCGATTTACCCTGCTGTGCAGTGAAGTATACAATAATATAGTTAATTCTATAAATGGGGCAAAATGACCTTATACTTTTGTATGGTAAAAAAAAATCTTCAAGATTTGATATTTCACTCTATGGATAATTTGAACGCCAGATGGGAATATTGTTGCCATGACAGCAATGGGAGGTATCGTAAAGGAGGCCGCACCTGCGAGGCAATTGACCGTTAGCTCTTAGCTTACCTACACAGCCACAAAATAAGCAATGTTCGCTCTTTTTACGTGGTTCATGCTGACATTTATCTGAAAGTTAGCAATGTACAGTATGTTGGCTTTTTTACACACGCGTATTTTCTACTTAACTAACTTCCAAGAAGGCAATGTTCGCTTTTTGGCGGTATCCCGTTTCTAATTAGTGGCTAACCTATCTGGACTGCTAACCAAAACGTTTCTGTATAAGATCACATTTTTCGAAAATCTTAATAATTCTCAACCCTATCATGGAAGAAATAGCAGGAGGAAGCAGTGCCATCTTAAATTCAACAGAGGACGAGGAAGACTCATCTGAGGTTTCGTATTACCTCATTACGTTCAGTTACCCCGAAATGAAAATATTGTATAGTTTAACCACACAGCTTAATTCATGTATTTATCCTAGATTTTATTGAGTGTTTTGGCACAACAGGGCCAAGTGGGCCTCTGTTTCTATGACAGCAAAGACTCGTCGATCCACTACATGGTGGATACACCAGATAACCACGAGCTACACTTGTTGGCTAGAGGTACCGTACACGCGACGTCTGCTTAGAAGCTGAATTTCCGTCACAAAAACGAAATAGTACGACTTTCATCCACAAGGTCATATTGATCCAAGATATATAATTTCCCAAAAATGATTATAAGCACCTATCCTTTTTTGTTGACTACCTAAATGGCCATAACTACATTGGGCAGTTTTTATTCTGCCCAAAAATTAAATAAATAAACCCCCCAAGTGATATAAAAATTATAATAAGCGGAATTTTTAGTTTGTGTCATTCCTGAACATTTTCTTAGAGGTTTAATACAGCTGAACCCCATGCCATTCAGCATCCAAAAATTGATTGTGAGCTCATTTCATTTGGTCGGACCGTAACACGTGCGTTTGGTCTAATTTTTAAACAAATGTTGATTTTCTTTGGCCCTAATTCAAAAAGGTATGTTTAGTACAAATAAAACTGCTCATCATTTAAAGAGCCCAGTAACTACGGAGGAGCATGGTGATAGAAGCAATGTTTTTCTTCAGCTGGTAGAGGGAATTACGTCGTTAATGTGAGCACAATACCTTCATGCTTCTGGTAGAAAGAAAACAACATGTCAGGAAAAGCCCTCCAGAACAGGTTACATATATTTGGGCTCAATTAGAGGCATTTTACATTGTGGCAACTGTCAGTTAAGTGACTTCCAGTTCACATGAGTTCGGATGTGATATGTTAATTCTGAACACATACAGTATCGTCAGGGGTAAGGAGGTATGCACACTTGTGCAACCACATTGTTACAGCTGTTTATTTTTTTTCCCCATCTTGAAAATATTTCATTGTTTTTCCAATTGACTTAATGTTTATATGATACATTAATAGTGGAGAAAGTTTAGAATTTCTTTTATCTTGGTCTTATTTTTATACTACAGAAACCTAAGAGCTAGGTGACTTTTTATATTTACTTTAAGTAGTGTCAGTTGTCCCAACTAAATTAGTAAAAGTTATCAAATATGAACATTTAATTCCATAAGAGATGTTAAACGTTGAATGGGGTCAAATTGATAACGAGAGGAATGAATACCACAGATTGGTGCCTAATTTTCCCTTTTTTTTTATCGCCATTCTTCAACCATTTAGTCATCCAGGAGATTTGTCCTCAAGTGATTATCACCAGCGCAAAGCAGGAGCGCTGCATGACCCGCTTCCTGATCCAACTTGGTGAGTCTGTGGGAAGAAAATGGTTTGGCAAAGACAGAGAGAGAATTTGCTTGAGGACATGTCCCGTTGTTGACATGTTCTATCAGACAAGCAGTATCTGGCTCAAGGCAACAATACTTGGCTCAGTGAAGCTTGGCATTGGCGGCCTGCAAGAGTGATAAAGGATAAGAGATGCTGTTGTACACCAACTTGTAAGGTCTTACATCATGACTTTTGTCCAATTCTTCTCAGGTTCAAACCCAGATTACAAACCAGAGGTCATTATTTATCCGTATCTTGATTTTGGTAAGGAGACCATCCAGATTATTATTTTTTTTAGAACGTTTGTACAGAGGCCTAGACATGACATGCGAATATGTTTTTTTTTTTTTAATGGTGGCCATGATGTCATTATATACCGTGCTCACAAAATGCTAATTAGTGCTACAGAATAGGTATAACCTGTGCTCAAAACAATATATTGTGACCGCATAACATGCACATGAAATAATGTGTGGGTTCAATATAATTTTCACGAACAACGTGGATTTCTGAGTAAAAGCAATTGGCCACAAAATATTTGTGTGTTGAACGTCATTGCCATGAACAATTTGGACATCTTGGTCGGTAAATAGAGCGCACCTTTGCTAGAAATTGCAACACACGCTGTTCTCCACCTTAATGTTTCTTGACTGTCCATGAATGTTAGGAATTTTATTGTTTGTATTTTGTGCATGAAGTATACTTAATGGCCAGAAATGAGCATTTTACACACCCGATATATGCTAATGCTTTATTTTATATTGCACTTATATTGAACTGTGTACAGTTCTTTTCTGAAACATTTATTTTGTGCAATGCCCCCCCCCCCATCCCCAATCTTGCTGCTGTAGACTGCAAATTTCCCCAGTGTGGGACAAATAAAGGTTATCTTATCTTAAGTCACAGCCACAAATTACAAATTTCATGACCACAAATGACTTTTGTGTGTGCATTATACGGTGTGTGTAGCTCCGTACGTTTGCATCAAATGTACATTTTTAATTTGGATTTTCATGTGACAGGTCTGGAACTCGGTAAAACAAGACTGCTTTCAGCCCATCTGCCTTTCCTCTCTGCCTCCATCTCAGAGAGAGACAAGATGGCCTATCTCTCCTCCTGTATCTCCTTTGATTCACCCCTCATGGTGAGCCAGCTGCTAACCCTACATACCAGCTTGTTAAGTGCCAGGTTTATAGCATTTATAGAATTGTGTGTGTGTCTTTTGTATGTGGGTATTGGGTGGCGGAACAAAGCTGAGAGCACTTGGGGCTCTTCTAAAATGTCTGGACAGGAGGAGAGTGGGAGTTGAGCTGGAAGACAGCAGTGTTGCCGTTCCTATCCTGCACTTCAATGCCTACACACTGTAAGATACGCCTCAATCAACGCACACACAGAACAGAATTTTTCGATCATGACTGTTGCTCTTTATATTCCCCAATACAGTAAGGGTGTGGTATACATTGACAGGGATGCATACAGGTAAGGAGCCTCTGTTGGCCAACATCGGTCCACTATATAACCCTAAAAGCTGATACTGGTCTGTTTCTATTTGTCTAATAATCACAATACACCTCAACTGTTTTAATATACACTGTATACTTTTATTTCATTGTGTTGTCAAAAAGAAATGCCTCCCTCTTTGACACCCTGAAAAAAATGTGTTGTCACTCTAATGATCTCAGGCAATAGATTCACACAGAAACATTAACGAGTTAACATTTGAACACTATTTCCATCCAATGTAGCAGCACACACAGAGTTACGGACCGTCTTGTCCGATGAATTGTACAAAGTAAACAAGCGCCCTATGCACTTTTAAAGACTGACTGTTTGTGACTGACTGATACTGTGTGTTTACCCGTGTGTTGACTGATCAAATATCGTATTTGTCTCAGTGTTCTGCAGATCTTCAAATCAGAGCTTCACCCATCAGTGTATAAGCTTCATTCGGGTGAAAAAGAAGGATTCAGTCTTTATGGTAGAATGGGAAAGCAATGCCATAGAATCAGGCACAGTAACACTTCTACTCTGTGTTACAGCGTCACTGCTTGTTCCTGTTGTACCTTGCAGGAATACTGAACTGCTGCAGTTGCAGATTTGGATCCAAACTGCTGCGGTGAGAATCAACAATCACATTGACAAAATAAGAAGCCTTCAAAGACACTCTAAAGTGATTTCTGAGATTTGTTTATGAATGCATAAGGCCTTCGCGTGTTTGAAGGGAATTGCTGAAAACACTCTTCAACATTTATCAATAAAGTACCTACCTACAGCTGTTTAAAACATGTAGTGCTACTAAAAAAACATGCAGCCCAATATTATAGATAGATGGGTGGCTAATGATTAAAAATGAATTGCTTATTGTATTGCATTGTATACACATATCGTGATTGCATAATATATCGGTCTAACTTTCCCACCTGTGGTTTCTCTGAACAGATTTTTACCGTAAATTTCATGAATTGAGATATGAATTTTCTTCATTTTAATTATACTTGAATGCACAACAAATTATTAATTGTTCAAAATATGAAACAGTAATTAGTTCAGGGAACTGTTTAAGCTGACAAGTACTATAATGTCCTCCTCCACACCAGTCGGTGGTTCCTGCGGCCAACAGTGGACCTCGCTGTGTTGCGCAGGCGACAGGAAGTCATCCGCTTCTTCACATCACCTCGGAATTCAGACTTCTTGAACACTTTGCGGGCGTCTCTACGTAACATCAGAAACATTCCAGTACTTATGACCTTTTTATTGCTACATCTGTGATTGTTTACCTTTAGTATGTCATAAAGCCTCTTGGTGTGTTGTAGACCCTTCTGCGCAGGATGTCTCTCTCACACACTAAAGTGACAGACTGGCAGAGTCTTTACAAGGTAAAATCACTTTGTATGGCTCATTCATGAGAGAGCGTTGTACTGTTGCGTATGAGGCTAATTGTGTCATTTTTTAGACGGTGTGCAACGCAGTTTGTATCAGAGACACAGTATGTCATCTTCCTCAGTCTATTCAGCTCTTCCGGGACATCAGCGAAGGCCTCGGTGATGACCTCCAACACATCGCCTCCCTCATCAGCCGCGTGGTGCCAGCTGAGATCTTTCATCGTTTTGGTTGTGCTTAAACATGCACATTCACACATAATGCTTCCTGTTGCTGTCGCAGGTGGACTTTGAAACCAGCGTAGTTGAGAACCGCTTCACCATCAAACCAAACATTGACCCGGCAATTGATGAAAGTGAGTACCCCCCATGTGGTCTTAGTCTTATCTACTTCAGTGTTTCCAACCTTTATTGAGCTAAAGCATATATAGTTTACGTTAGAAAATCCACGATGCACCTGTCACAAAAAGAATATATCATTACTGTCTGCGGAAGTATGGGTCAACTACCGTGCCATTTTCTTTCCCATAGATGCCAGTGACAAATAAACTTTAAAAAAACAATAAAATTGAATTGGACACAGTCATGAGCAGTGGCAGAGTAACTAAGAATTACTAATTAACTGGATGCTTCTTTTATCCATCAGAAAAAAGGCAGATGGCGGGCTTGTCTGACTTTTTGACAGATGTTGCGAGAAGAGAGCTGGCACACCTGGATGCCAGCATCCCCTCATGCTGCGTCATCTACATCCCTCTGGTCATCTTTACTTGCTCATTTCAATAATTTTTTTTATTCAGTGGCTGGGGTTGTCCTAGCAAATACAGCATTAATGGCTGAATACGCTGATATATTTCAAATCATACATGCCTCTGCCTCCAGATTGGGTTCCTCCTCTCTGTCCCGCGGCTGCCTACCATGGTGGAGAAAGAAGACTTTGAGTTAGAGGGGCTTGAGTTCATGGTTGGTTTTTTAACATTATCTTAGCCATGTTTTGGGATAGGCTCCCGCTCACCTGCAACCCAAATGAGAACAAATGCTTTCGAAGAAAATATCTTGGAAGAGATTCTTAACTCCTGTTTCAATGCCATGTTGGCAAAATAATGGCACCCAGAGGCATTGTTGGGTAGCAGAGGTCTGCCAGAACGTAGGTCAACTTTTCGTAGCTGATTGAATGATCTTTTGATAGCAAAGGAAGGAGGGTAGTGAATCCTTTTGACTCAAATCCCCCAAGACACTATTAAATTCATCAACAGTTGTTAAGATTAGGACAAACAGGACTCACAGGCAGACACAATGAACTCGGTACAACTTTGCCGAAACAGCTGCGCGCTACTGTTTTGATTGTATGTTCACTCATGTATGTACAGCTTGTTTTCACGTGTGGGTGATGTGTTCTAGTTTCTATCAGAGGATCGCCTGAACTACCGAAGCCAGAGGACCAAGGAGCTCGACGACCTCCTGGGAGATTTGCACTGTGACATTCGAGGTTGTTTACTCACAAATACAGAACCTTGCGAAAGATGCTCTGCTCAAAGTAAACCGCCTCTTTCCTCAGACATGGAGACAACAGTAATGACTCAGCTGCAGAACGCCATCCTAGAGAGGAGCGCTGTCCTATATAAGGTTGCTATGCATCTCAGCAACACGTTTGAAGCATGCCTCCCATTTTAATGATATGATGTGCGCTCACTCGCCACAACATTAGGAACACCTGTCATTTCCGATGGGAAGAGATGGGCAGTGTCTGGAATATTTTTTCCTAGTTAGCTTCATATTCCTTTCCTTATGATGGAGAGATGTACTCCACCATTGCAAAGTACCTACAGCCACAATAATAAAATTCCTAAAAACTGAATATCTCCCCGACAGTATCAAATAAAATGTATGTAATAGTGGGCATTAATTATTGTGAAAATGGGTGCTAGATTGAAATTTATTCTAATGCCCTTGTTTTAAGTACGAAAACAGTTCCTTAACCCTGATTGTTCACATTGTGAAGGTTCTGGACCTGGCAGCTGAGCTTGACTGTCTAATGGCATTGAGTAAAGCTTCCCAGGAGTATGGCTACACCTCACCCAAGCTAATCACCCGCAAGGCAATAGCGATCGATCAGGGCAGGTTGGCGCATGTCACAGAAAATAAAAGATTTGAATGATTGCTATGTGAAAAGATTGCAGGTATTTTACTCTTCAGACACCCGCTGTTGGAGGTGTGTTCTCCTGTGTTTGTGGCCAACTCGTTTGAGAGCCTCGAGTCACGGGGTAGAATCAAGATTATCACTGGGCCCAATTCATCTGGAAAGAGCATCTACCTAAAGCAGGTAAATCAGTCATTTTTAGTTCTGGATCCCTTTCTTTTTTGAGTTTCATTTTAGTTTGATTGCGGTAATGCGGTGTTCTGCTACAGAGCAATACAGAATGTGTTTATGAGTAAATTCAACAACAGTGAGAACGCGGTATTTTATAATCCTGTTTATTCTGGATGATGGCGTGCACATTGGAAAATAACAATGTTCTTTGTTTTGTATTTTTTGGTGGGGGGGTCTATCTTTTGTAAGACTCATATTTAGGAAATGATAAAACTGCATGACCTGCAATGCCTCTGAGGTTGCATGCAAAGAGCCCATTTTAATCACGTGTGTCCAGAATTCGCCTTCGGCTGCAACGTAACCCAAATTTGTACACCAACGCAGTAGTAATGTTATAGGTACAGTAAATGTTTGCGTGCCAAACATTTGTGCAAAACAGGACGTAGTGCGGTAACTGAGAACACTCAGCTTCTGCTTTGCCTCGATGCATTTTTGTGAAGCGGTACTTTTTTCCTCTCTTTAGCATTTAGAGGCCTGTATTTGTGTATGTTATGTACCACAGCAGAAGTACTCATGTTAATGTAATATCGCTCACTGTCACTCCCCTAGATTCACCAAGTCCAACAACTTCCTCACAACAAAGACATGATAAAGTGTGATTACAAATAACCTAGTTTCTCAAATCATATCAAACCTTTGAAAATAGCGTTCATGTTATGAAGCCCCCTGCTCAACCTCATGATGTGGTGTTTAGACTACTGTTTTCCCATTTGTTGACATGTCTTTACTAGGTCGGTCTGATTGTGTTCATGGCTCTCATCGGCTCTGATGTGCCAGCCAGGGGTGCGGAGATATGCCTGGTGGACGCAATATTTACTTGCATGCCAGGCAGAGAGTCTGTTTCTGTGGGCCTCAGCACCTTTATGATTGACCTTAACCAGGTTGTTATGGATACACACACAGTAATTCACTCTTTTAAATAAATTAACATTCATTATGACTGTCATCCAGCTGTACTGCACCCACTCTCCAACTGTCAAAATATTTCCACAGCCCACAAACACGCCCACACAATACAACAACAGATTCACAGTTTTATTTGTCATTTTTCAGATGTCGCAAACACTCAACAGCAGCACCGGCAACTCATTAGTCCTCATCGATGAGTTTGGAAAAGGGACAAACACCGTAAGGAGAACAGTAACACATTTGCCTACATGCACAGGGACACATCCTCATTAACACGAAACTCTCGAAGCTAGCCGGCATGTATTATTCAAAGCAGAACTCCGGCCCAAGATGTGTCACAGACCAATTGCAACGTTAAACACCGTTTGCACAATCTAATGAGATCCAATACAAGAGAGTAACCATAATTAGGACTTTTCAAGGACAATAATGCTCAGTTTTGATCATCACTCACAATGAAGTTTTCTTTTTCTTTTTCTTTTTTTTAATACCCCTTATCCTCAAAGGGCACATTATTTTCTCAAATCGTGGCCTCTTGTCTGATAATTGTCCTGTTCCAGTTTATCACCAGGTGCGTCATGCACTTGAATAAATAAACAGCAACCCAAATAGGACCAGTGGATTCATGCCACGTGGGACAAAGAATGAGAAAGAAAGATATAACTGTACTCTTGTTTGACACCATAATGCAGTATAAAAAAGATACATTGTAATAGTATATACTATATTTATTACAGTACAATGCATTGTAATTCAACTGATTTTTTAAAATTCAATAATTTCACTATTTGCTGAAAATTATTGTACCAAATAAGTCATATTATTGAATACAAAAATCTGCATTTTTGGTGACTAAATTATAGTGTCAGCCCTAAAAACATCTTAACGCTAATACTCTGCAGTTGAGCAAATAAATGGAACAAGTTTATCATCTCAGTCATTCATTTATTCAAAGAAATCCCTGGAAAAAAAGCCTCACACATTGCAACATATTCATTTACAAAATTTTCATGAGCTTATATTTGGTGTCCAAATAGCACTCTGTATCTGCAATAACATCCACAGGAGGCAGTTTTGGTATGAAAGAGTGTGTTCTGCCTTAGAGGCAACACAAATGGGAGCGTTAACGCTTTATTGCTGGCAAGCGCGAAAACTTGCAGCTCTCCCTGTCTCCGAGGCAACATTTGCACCTGAATACTTGCAGATCAAAATGACTACAGACTTTTTATTGGCCATTTTAGCTATATCTACATGCACATACGGTATTTGAAGATAGTCATAGGTAAAGATAACACTAAGTTAATGAATGGAGGGCTTTTTTCTTAGACACAAAAAACCCCCGCAAATTTTTCTTCGGTTGGCTATCTCACTTCTCTCTTTTTTTTTTTTTTTTTTTTTGACAGTGCCATGTCAAGGACTCATGGCTTTGTGTGATAACTGTAACTTGACTTTAGTCTTCACTCCAATCTCACTCTTATAGGTGGATGGCTTGTCATTGTTGGCTGCAACCATCTCCCACTGGCTGAAGAAAGCTCCGGTAGACATTCCTCACATCCTGCTGGCCACTAACTTTCACAGTCTGCTGCAGCTGGGCCACTTACCCACTTCCACCATGCTATCTCTTCTGGTACTGGCAGATGCTCTCACTGAAATATTTAAACAGCAGCCTGGAGCATCTGAGTGCAGGAGGAGGCTTGATGCTACTAAAACAATGTGCTGCAGAACGTCAGAAACAACTGAAGCATCCATTTACTGAGTTCATTTCATAAGGGCATGATGTTTGTGTTTCAGACGCTTGAGACAGCAGTAGATGGGGATGAGCTGGTGTTTCTTCACCAATTGAAGGAGGGCATCTGCCAATCCAGTTACGCTGCCAATGTGGCGAGGCTGGCTGGTCTGCCTGCCAACGTTGTACAGAGAGGGATGGAAGTGTCTGAGCTCTACAGGACAGGAAGAGCCATCAAACGTGTTGACAGTGTGTCATCAGACGAGCAGGCCAATAGGTTTGCCCTATTCTTTGTTTCACCAGTATCATGGAGTGGGTAATAGACATCCAGGTGTGTGTGTGTGTTTGACAGATACAGGACTGTGGTAGAGAGATTTATGAGCCTGGACCTGGAGGATGACAATCTGGATGTGCAGCGCTTCATGAAAGAGGAGGTTCTGCCCTCTGCTGGACAGCTGCAGAATACCTGACCTGTCCTGCATCCCCCGAATAAGGTTCCAAATACTAGACAAGAATTCTGATATATTTTCGTAGTTACCGTTCATTTTGTTTTATAAAATATTTGAAGTTGTTGTACTGAACTTTGAGCTCATGTTTTTCCCACTGCATTTACTTGACTCGGTGAAATTAGTTACTTTTATCAGACATCATTTAGTTAAGACGTGGGGAATTTAGTCAATTGGACGTATTAGTCCCACTAGAGCATTTGGTCCACCATGCAATTCTATTAAAAGTAAAGGCAGAAGAGGAACTATTATTTAAAAAAAAAAAAAGCCCCCAATTATTTAACCCACAAATGCTCATAATACAGTATATAATGCAAACTCTTTGTTTGCTTGTCAGATCACATTTCTTATACTGTATCAATTTAGTTCGGCCCCTGATAGGCAAAGGTTTCCCATCGCTGCTTTATTTATATGAAGTGGTTCTAAATTAAATTAAGACAAATGTCTTAATTTAAAAAAAACTGCGATAGTTGATTTGTCATGTTCACCATATGAATCAAATCTGTTCTTTTTTCCCTCCCGTATTGGCAGCACACACAGACCGAATAAACATTGGCTTCTCAGTGTGTCGGGGCCCCTGTAATGTGCCAGGATATCAGGAACACTACAGCGATGCACAAAATTGTGTCAGCTCTGGGTTGCAATGCAGCATTGCAGAAGGGGGTGTCGCAGCAATGTTTGTTCATGACGAAGACGGTGCTGTTGTAGAAGAGCTCCACGGTGGTCTCCACGTTGCACTCCTCTGCTTTTACACAGCCAAGTGTCTTTACATCCAGGACATCAACTGAGGGGGAAATAGATTTGAAGCATTCCATTATTTGACAAAATTACTACTGCAGACTTGTAGGACAACTACATGTCACTACTGAGTGAGGCAAAACTGTGCTCTAGTTGACAACTGACTGCTTCTAGTCGCCTATTTTCAGTGACATTCCACTACCTACTATTATGGACCTTCACAAGTACTACTAGTAGTACACAGATGTCAGCCGGTGCACAGTTTTGCCTCACTAGTAATATGCACAGTAGTTGTACTCCTACTATACCAAAGTTAGGTTACTAGTGTGCAGAAACATCAAGCAGTAGTCGAAGGAAGAAAGAAACGTTACTAGTGAGAAACAGTTGTTGTACCCCTCTACTGAATTGTCTTACTAGTGAGGACAAAGATTGTAGTCGTACATGGACCTTAAGCTTAATGTCAAGGTTGTCGAAGAAATGGCTTTCCATACAAGACACCTACGCAACGCACCAGCCTTCCCGCGGCCCGTGAAGCATCGGTCCCCGAGGCTGCAGTTGGTTTCCGTTGTGTAGCATGCGTCCCAGAAGCCCAGATCACAGCGGAAACACTGCAGTGGTTCCTCCTGCGCCTCAAGCCCCGCCGCCTCCATCATCTGCTCCAGCTGCTCTTCTTCCTCACCTGAGCCCACACAGGTACCGTCGATTCACTCTCACATACTGCGGCCGCCACAGCACTTACAGAACACTTCATTCTGCACTCTGCTGTATATGAGATCCAGTCAGAGAGATGGACAAAATACCCTTGGGTCCACATTGCGAAAACTAAAATCTACTGTACCCGTGGTAAAATATCTAAAATCATGACAAAATATTGTTCTTTGTCTGCCAAAATATTTCTTCTTACCAGGCCGCATGTTATTGACATGGAGATTTCCATCCTGAATTTCAAAAGGTTTCATAAAAAAAATACGATAATCACAATTCAGGAATTATAACCAGTTTGTGCAACACAGTATTAATGTGTAAATACTTTATTTAAGCACAGATCTTGTAGGCAATCTAATTACATTATGCTATTGTGTCCCTCATGTACTTTATGTAATATAATACATTAGGCGTGTTCATGTCTACAATGAAAGACTATTTGATACATATCTCAATACATGGGGTATGATACGAATCAATGGTTTTATTTTAAAGTGGAACGATTTGGTTTATTTCAGTAGAATTACAAATTGATTCAATATGGGGTGGCTGAGTTTAAGAGGGTAAAATGCAACTCATTTTTTGTTGTCGTTTACCATGAATTAGCTTGCATGACCTTAGACTACTGGCATTTCCTTCAAAGATATCTCTCCAATAAAACACGGCTATCTTGATATATTATAAAGTGAAATAATTTGGTTCGATTTGATGTGCTCGCATCTTTTCAATCTGGTCAGAGTTTCTGATTCAAATCGTTTTTGTTTTTTTTCCCCCCCTAGATAATACATCCTTTATTTTAGGCATGTAGCACATTTAAAAATATACAATGAATGTTGTCAAAGCAACACACATAGTTGGCAACATACATGAAAAAAACCACACATTTAGAAGATATGAATTTTCTTGTACATGACTTAAAACAGTTTCGCATGGTGTGTATTACTCATTTAAATCCCGTTATAAACAACATTGAGAGTTACAAGGCCTTGAGTCATTCTAGTGTTCGACATCGAGCCAAAATGATGAGCTTCATTTTGGTCTTCATCATTTCAGAGATATTTTGTTTATTCTCAAGCAGTCTGGAAATTGTTTAGGTGATTTGTGTTGCTTGGGGATGGCTTTGGGAGTCGTGGTAGCAGCCTGTTTTAATAACCAGACAGCGTGCTGGCACAAAACAGAAAGCTGGCATCGTGTAACAAGCCCTTAGCCCTCCAGGAATGCACAACATAACTGATTACTGTCATGAATTGGCTTCAAAGGTCCCAGGCTACTTACCTTGTAATTAGTTATTTATTAGCACTATGTGTGTGTTTGAGACAAAGCAGCAGTTTAGCAACAATGTTTTTTCCCCTGCAATTGAAATATATTTTCTCCATAGCTTTTTTTACTCGTGTATAGAAAGTACAAGGTATTTATTATTGAGGAAGCCTTTATTTGTACAGATGTGATATACAAACCCCAATTCCAGTAAAATTGTGACATTGTGTAAACCGTAAATAAAAACAGAACATAAATATTTGCAAATCAAATTATTTTTGGAAGCGATCCACTCTTGGGCTTCGTTTTTGGGATCCGCTCCTATCCCGGGTTGGACCGGAACCCATCCATCCATCCATTTTCAACACCCGCCTATCCTGAACAGGGTCACGGGGAGTTGCTGGAGCCTATTCCAGTTGACTTCGGGCGGAAGGCAGACTACATCCTGAACTGCTCGCCGGTCAGTCGCAGAGCACAAAGGACCGTTCATACCCACATCCACACTGTCACTGAGTGGAACCCGATCCCACATTGCTCGCACATAAGTCCGTCGAGTGTACCACATCAGCGACTCTGGTTCGGAAACCATCACAGAAGATTCTTTTGTAATAGTGACAGAATAACTATTGCCCTTATTCCAACTGAGTGTTGCTGTTTTCTTTTATTTTTCAAATATCTTTGTTTTAAAATAACAGTGAAGAGTGCACGTTTCAGTACTGCTCTATCAATTATTCTGTGTGTGAGATTACGTTGCCGGAGAAAGCCTTAGAGCCCATTTGTTGGCTGCTTGAGCTTGTGAGATGCTTGCTGTGAACCGCTGATCCATCCTTAACTCATTAGCTGGAGCCAGCTCTGACCCGTCTTAGCAGAAAACAATAACACACTCATTGTCCAGCATTTTACCCTTCAAAACTCAACATTTTAACAGACACTTCAGCTGTTACGTAGTACAGTACAACTCTAGAAGGATCTAACTCTTTGGTGCAATAATATTGCACAGAGCTGGAGTAATTAACGGATGGATACATTTGAAAATCATCATTTGACATCCCCCCCCCCCCCCCCCACTTTCTGTCGGAGACCTTCACCTAAAAAAATATTTAATGAAGAATGCATCATATGCAGTGAATACAAAGACTGCAGTAGTATGAGTATGTGGTGAAAGAAACTAAGTGTTTAAAATGAGCTTTAAACGATTATTTTTTTCTTCTGTACGTAAACCTGAATCAAAGTAGCTTTGCATTCTGATTAAACACAAATGTGAATTTATTAGCATTAGACTGGTTCCACCAAATACAGTACATACTGTAACAACTACAGTTGAGTGACTGAGGCCCGTTGATAACTTGTTTCCAGATGTTGCCTTACCTTGAGCATACATGAGCATCATGACTGCCAAAAACTGGAACATTAGTCCGCTCATTGTCAGCGGGATACGTTTCCTTTTGTTTCCACAGCGAGGGCTGCACAATTGACCGCAGGGTTTCAAATTGGATTAGTCAGTGATGCCTCCGCTTTCTGATCAGCACTAATGAGACTCTGTGTACCTGAAAAACAACAACTTATCCAACAAGTAACTATTTGACCAGTAGGATAATATTGTGTCGACTTAATTATCATCATTTCCATCTGGTTTATTAGTATTTTCAACATGCGTGACACAGAAGAAACGGCACGTTTACAGCTGTAAGCTCTCGGTGAGGAGGAGGAGGATGATGGCGAAGCATGTCCCTCATTATACCAAATTGTTCTGTTGCATGCGAAGTTCAATGAACATTTTCAGGCTGTTTGCTTCTCACTATCACACGCTCTCAAAAAAAAAAAAAAATTACCATGGCTTGTGTGCCTGTTTCAGAGCAGCAAAACTGCATGTGCCCTGAGTCAGCGCTCAGTTAAGAAGCTTACATCCTACTGTCCGTCTGCTTAGATTCACATGAACGCGCACACACACGCTGACACACACACTGGGAGGTGGGGGTTCGATTCAGTTATATTCACAATGCAGCATGAAAACTGCATTTTTGGGGATTATATAACTGGTGGGCACACACGTACATAGAAGACTTCAGAGCATTTTTTTGCTCACCTGATAGTGTTGTAGCAGTAACCGATCCTGAAATAGTCCAGGCAGTCAATTTTATGATGACTGCCCTTAAATTCGTTATGAAGCATTTATATGGAGATATAAGGACAATGAATCTGCTTGGAAACACTTGATGACGCATTGTGTGGTGAGCCTGTGCTAGAAAAAAGTAATGTGCAATGAATTTGTTGTTGTTGAGAGGAATTCACATCAGCATATCTTTAGGTAAAGGTTGGTAATCGCAGTATTTTGCCAAATCCATTTCATGATTTCCCACTAAACATTAGTGAGGAGACCTGTCACCAAGGGTGGGTCATAGGGGGCTGTGGTTCGAAGTGTGCGTGTGTGTTGTCATTGTTGCATTCGAGCCACACGTGCCTGCAACCATGCTGTTGTTTAGAGAGTAATAATAATTGTGCACCCCCCCACCATACATTTCATTTGCCCCCTTAAAGACTGAGGTCTGGTGACGGGTGTGCTAGTGACAAATATCACTTGAGAAGGGAATTCTTGAATGTCCCATGGTGTCACACATCTTTTACTAAGAATTATACGTGCGTGTGCATGTGTGTGTGTGCGCGGCATGTTTCTGAGCAACTCATGCGAAGGAGGCTGGCAGCTTGCTGCAAGATGCAGTCGCACCTTCGCCAACCTCACGCTGCCGCAGAATCATAGCATATCTCAGCCCAGCCTGCCCACACAAAAGCCTCCGCCGTTAGCGAGGATGTAGGGATGCAAATGACTCGTCCACTTCAGTAGCGAGAAAACATTCAGTGAGCCTAAAGCGACTATTAAAGCCCATCCCTCACGCAGCAGGCAGAGGAAGCATAAAGCTGTTCACCTGTTGGATTTTTTAAAAATAAAGCATAGGGTTGAGATAATAGAGAGATGAAAAGGTCAGGATGGTGGGAGAACCAAGCGTTCCTCACTTCTGCTGCGTCAGGGAAAACTCGATAGCCTCATTGGAATTTTCCCCTCTTTTAAATGCCATCCCTCTTTTCCATCCAAAGTGTAATTGAAATTCTTTAACACCTCGTCGGACCACACCGAAGGGGAAAAAGAGAAAGCTAAGCAATGGACATTCTGAATTTAAACAAGAACGCAGAGTCCCAGCTGGTATTTATAGCCTGGCTGTAGGTGTGGAGTGAGAGGAGTGTAGCCTTAACGTACCGTCTCTAGTTTGGACCAAGAAACCGTTTCCTCGGATAATGACGATAGATTATAGTACGCATGAGATTAGATGCGGACTCATTTGGCATCTAATCTGCCTCTTAAACAGAACCCTCTCCTAAAATGGTCTGAATGGAAGAAGCTTTATGGAGTTTGGCTTGTTTAAAGAACTAAATAAAGCATGGGTCAGCAAGACAAAAAAGCTCTTTTGCCAAAAGTCAGTCTTTAGTTTCTTTATACTGCCTGTAAAAAACACGTTTTTTCCCATTTTTGCTCTGTAAAAATGACTAGAATAGGGGTGATGAACCGGTTCTGTCAGTTTTCCGATTTTGGATGTTTTTTTAGCAACCACAACCATGGGCCCTAAAACTCCTGTGAAAGTTAACTTTTTTAATGCCTTTTTCTACATAAACAGCACCGATGCAAAATGAGAGGTACAAAGTATAGCAATCTCAAAACCTCAATAGGCACCAATTTCTCTCAGTTCTGCACCTTGGTGCGTTGAAAGCAATTGTAAACGTATTTTACACGACAGCGACCGGCACTGATCATGTTCCACATCTATGGTAATTATCTGTGGAACTCCAATCTTAATCTGTGAAAGCCAATAGTTAGAGTCGGTAACTCCATCATCATCGGGTTCCGTGTGAAAGCACAAACAGATGAACGCTTCTCCTGTTACGCTTTTGATTCAGAAATTTTTTTGTGAGGGATCTCTGCGTAAAATAATTCTTTAAGCCTGCGTTGCGGAAAACCGTGAAGTTCAAACTTTCCGACTAGGATTGGGAAATGTGCATTAAAATTTGAGTTCAGTGCAGAGGAATTCCTGGCAAATTTGAATACCTTAGCCGAGAAGTAGAAATCTGTTGTCACACAAAAATGTCAGCACCCACCATGAATGTAAATGGTCAGTTCAAAGTTGATATAAACCTATAGTTATCTGTATTTATTGGCAGTAAAGCATTTGTCAAAACTTGTTCCACATGGAAAGTGGTGTGAAGATAAATGGTTCCAGGTTCAATGCGTGAATGAAAAAACAACTCAACAAGGCCGTGTGTCAAAATGAAATGGTTTGTTTTTGGAATACCCACTAACTTAAAAATACTTCTACTAGCAGACAACACGCGTACAGAGGTCGTCAGACGTGTTTTTTGGTTTACTTTCGTCTGGAAAACTCGACCTCGCGAGTTCCATGTGGGATCTGTCCGACTTCCCAGCAATCTGGAAGGCAGCATTAGCAACTGCACCCCTCCGAGGCCTTGAAACATTTACAAGACAAACATCTGTTCGTGGAAGATAGTGTTTAGTACGTCCAATTCTGCTGACCCCATGAAAATGATCAGGGCTCAAGGAGTGCGGGACAGTTCCATGTGTGAAAGTTAATCTCAGTGGAGTTGTTTGGAAAGGCGGAGGAGTGAGGAACGGATGGCCCGGGGGAGGACGAGTGTGGACTTGGCTCCTGGTGGTGCAGAATTTCAGCAACAAGTGTTGACTCCACCTCCCTCTCAGCACCGTCTTTGGAATCCACATGATGCAGCGGTGATCTTTCGATGTCCTCAATGTTTTGGCAAGCCAAAGAAAGAGAAGTAGGGTTCCAGTCCTGGTTGGAGAGAGGGAGACTAAAGCACCCCTCCTCCCCATCTCTGATCTCCCATTGTTCCTGACTACTGAAGCTGGCTTGTTCTTCTTGTGAGTCCTCCCAGCCAAGGTCTCCCTTCAGGTCCTCGAGGTCGTCACACATCTCCAGCCTGTGGACCTCCCGATCCCGATTCTCGTACAGTAGGGTTGCGGCACAGATGAAGATGAACAGGCCGACGCCCATGACCACCGGTCCGGCCAGTTTCATCCTGTCCACGTGGCTGGACCCGCGGCCGCCCGTGGGCCTCGGCACCGCCGACACGTACCCGGCCACGGCCACGCTCATCCCCGCCAACACCACCACCACGCCGACCATAAGCCACGCGCCCGGGGCCGAGCGCAGACGCAGGTGTAGTTGGGTGCGGGTGGCGTCGCCTTTTCTCAGGTGACATGCTGGGAGGCAGGCTGCTGGTGATGAGTGGGAAGTGAAGGGGCTGCTGACAGGACTGCTGGCAGCTGTCATCCTTTTGATCCAAACTGCAAGACAAAGTGTGCAGCTTTAGGAAGAAGGTGGGGGCATTGTGGGTTTTGGAGCAGACACAACAGGAAATAGCTGCTTTAATAGGACATGTGCTGACTTAATGAGATGCTTGTCCTCTGTGGAGCAGCAGCAGGATCCCTTACCTCATAGTGGAACATTAAAAGTATCACGGATGACTACATTAGAAGGGGGAAATCCCCCCCCACACACACACAAAAAATTACTTTACAGCAAATCTCAATTGCACAATAAATTGCTCTTTCAGTCCTTTGGAGCCACACAGGACAAATTTACCACCACCACAAAAAAATAAAAAATAAACTAATTTAATCAACAACATTTTTCGTCGAGAGAGTTCAGTGTAAGTTGTCCCAATGCATTGGAACGAGACGAGTCATTGGATAATTGCCGGTTTTGTCCCGCCCATTGGATGTTCAGCGTCTCTGGGAGTCTATGGACAGTGGCCGTTTATAGGCTGGCCCGGAAACTCAGCTTTCTGCATGATGATTGGATGATCTGTCTGAGGCTGAATCTCTTTTTGATTGACAGCGAAATGAGCCAATCACCGATCTTATGGTGAAGGCAAACTTCTCATTTTTTTGAAAAGGAACGGAGAGTAGAATTCACGTATAAATAACCCGACACATTTTATGATGTAGGCTGAAATTGAGCCTCCCCTCCTTGACAGACCAGCATCCACCACTGTTACTGAGCCATTCAGCCACCAGCAGGTTCTAAGAACATTACATCTACTTCAAAGTCGGTGCACTGACAAAACCCTTCTAGGCCCTGATGATGATTTTTGTACCCCGCTTACTGCCCGAAGTCAACTGCGATCTGCTCCAGCGCGCCCGCGACCCTCATGAGGATTAGCGACTCGGATAATGGATGGATGGATGAAATTAATGCCTGTTCATCTACTGCATCTAAGACAGTAATGCATAGTGGCGGGCAAAACAATTCAGAGCACTCTCTTCCACTCAATGAGAGAAGGCATATAATTAAAATGTGGATCCACTTTGGTTGCCATTTGGTGGCGTACCATGGAGTCTTTCTAATGTAAAATACGTGCCTTAAATATCAATAATGGTTGGGAATAATTGAACTAAAGACGCCTGCCGTAGAATAAATGAACATCCATTTGCTGAAACGGAGTACATTGTCTGTCCACTGCTGCCGTGTTCTGGTCAGAACACCCACTACTTTTTGCAGGAAAACAGGCTGGTCACAATGCCGTAAACAAACAAGTTTCCCTTATTTTGGTTTACAATTCATATTCCTCATTGGCATTTCTAATAAGTACATTGGTTTTCCTGGTCGTGGGGAGTGCGCATTACCATTTTTTCCCCTCTCATTGGACATGATTTGACCCCTTTCAGTGGCAGTCACTTTACCGCAGTCATTCCCAAGTCATCATTTAGCCCCAAGCAGCAGAACATTTAAAGTGTGGAGGAGGAGGGGGGTGATGCGTGCGCTTCAAGGGCACAAAGTGTGAACGTGATGTAGCAGTCTTGCGCTGTTGGTGGCTGCACTGCAGTTGTTCGCAAAAAAAAAAAAAAAAGAAAATTTTGCTGACTTGCCTTGTTTTGCTCCTCAGTCCGAATCATGGTCCCCACTCAACAAGCATCAGTTGCCTTCTGCACTTCTCCACTCTATCATCCGCCTTTGGCTTCTCATGCTCAAATAGACTTTTCCCCTTCTTTCTGCTCCTTGCTTCTTTCCGCTCCTTGCTTCTTGCCGCGCTCCACACTACGGTTCAGCTGAAGCTCCTTTTTTTTTTTTAATTCTTGGAAGTAACTGTTGTTATAAAAGTGGTGCAAAGCTGCTCTGCCTCTCCTCGATCTGTGTGCCTCTGAGCGTGTGTGTGTGGAGGAGGGGTCGTGGGAATCAGGGGCAGTCCCACGGTGAGTCGTGTTATTCTTGGTGGTTGACATGTTCGCACTGATGTAAAAATATGGACTTTGATTGAAAAAATAAAAAAGACCTTCGCAGAGCTAAGCTTGTGTGTCCTCGTAGTGTACACATAGCCAAATATTGATGCACACAAGATCTTACACCATTGCCAAAGCACATATTTTCCATTAGAAAATTCTGAAGGCACACAATCAAACAAAAATGTTCCAACAGTGTATATTTGAATTGCGATTTTCTCGTCTCACTTTATTCCCAAAGTACTTTGTGTCAAATGTGGGCCTCTTTCGTTGAACACAAAGGCATTATTTCTGTCGTATGAATGGCAGCTTGTGGGTACGCTACAGGTTAAATATACATTCTGCTGGCTAGCATGTATATATAGCATACATCACCGGGATAGATGGATGCACAAGTAGACATTATTTGTAAATGTAATAAATTGAGTAAAATAATATTCAAACCAATTAATTGAAATTGGATAATTTCCTGCAAAACCTATGATGTCTCACTGGATTCCTTGTGAGACATCATAGCAAAATTTTTAGTTGAGCCGGAGTGTTCATAGGGAGACACTGATGTTTTGTTTCTTAGCTTTGATGAGTTCAATGTCATTCTTTTCTTCTAAAATGAAGTCGAAATTCATTCTGAGGCTGTGTTAGGGAGTGGGAAAGTGACAAGGTCTGTTTCATGAGAGGGTTCAAGTCATGACCTGGCACGTTGAAGCAGGCGTCATAGCCTAGCAGAGCAAGTGCTAAAGATCCACTGCCAACACTGCACTAAAGGTACTCTGCAAGTTGTTGGCAAAAGATCCCTTCTGCTAATAACAAGACACTGCAGTAGCCCTCAAAACCACCGACAGGCACATCATCACTGGATTTTAGTAAGACTTGAATATGTATATGCAGCCATTTGTTGTCTATTTTCAGAAACTATACTTTGCTAAATAAACACATAATTCAGATGACAAAAAGCCTAAGACAATTCAGTATTTTTAGGAGGCACTACTCTGACAGAGAGTCCCAACATAGCCCTGCATGGCTGCATTTCTGTGTGTATTTTGTCATGTAGTGCGATGCTAGAGGAACCAAAAAAAAGCAGGGAGGTAGAAGAAGCAGGGTGTATTAACAAAAACACTTACAGGGGGACACTGGAAAAACTAAATCCACAAAAAGTCCTGAAAACCCTAAAACCAAAGTCACAAACAAAAACCCATGACAGAAGCACAACAATCCGCCCCGAGTGGTCGGCGTGGCAGTCCTTTTAACAGAAAAAAAACAATGACATGATGACCAACAGGTGCAATGCTGGAGGAGAAGCCCTCCAATGCGACCCATTGGTGACAAACGGAACAGGACCATGAAAGTCCCACCCCATCCCACCCTCCAACGGAGGTCCCAGCACTGGAATTCCTGTAACCAAGAATATAGACTCCATCAGCCGTAACTATTATATATTATATACTAACATCGATACGACACACCCCTTTTGAGCTGCATTACTCAGGAGACACTCAGCGAGTAGGGTCAAAAACGTGAGAATATTCCATATATGTGTGCAAGGGCAAGGTAACTAAATTTGTGGTGGCGGGGACATTTTTGTGTTTTGTGTTCTGTGTTGATACTTAGGAGTGACAAGGATGGGCAGGATCAGAAATGAGGTCATCAGAGGGACAACTCAGACAGGAAAGTTTGGAGAAAAAGTTAGAGAGGATGGTTTGGATATGTACAGAGGAGGGACAGTGGATACATTGGTAGGAGAATGTTAGAGATGGAGCTACCAGGTAGGAGACAGAGACAGAGAGGAAGGCCAAAGAGGAGATTCATGGATGCCGTGAGGGAAGACATGCAGGTAGTTGGAGTCAGAGTAGAGGATGCAGAGAACAGGGAAAGATGGAAATTAATGACTCGCTGTGGCAACCCCTGAAAAGGGACAAGCCGAAAGGAGAAGAAGAAGTGTTCTGTGTTGATAGCACACGTTTTAGTACTGACAAAATGTAAACCTCATCAAAATCCGTTGAAAAAGGAGCAAATTACGCCTAAATTTCAATGTCCATGAAGAGAACGACGCCCCTGCCAACATGGCCGCCACGCAGGCGCGTTGGTCACTCTTCTGACTCTGTTCTTCGTGGTGTTCGTTGCGTAACCAGTAGGGGTCAGCAATGAACTAAAACGTACCCTGTCTGCCGAAAATACCCTTTGAGTAAATGCGCGCCTGCGCGGTATTGTTTTGAAAACAGCATGGCGCCATTTGTGTTGTTGTCGTAACGTCTACCGCTGTCTTTATGCTTCGCCCTTTGAAAAAAAAAAACTTCACAGAGAAAAAACAAGCCCCTCTACTTGAGGTTATTTGTATGGCCTGACGATAAAACGTATGTGCTAATTCCTAGGCCGTCCTTTTAACGCGAGATAACTGGTAGCTAGCTGGTTAATGTT
This sequence comes from Hippocampus guttulatus, assembly GCF_054856545.1. Lineage (NCBI taxonomy): Eukaryota > Metazoa > Chordata > Actinopteri > Syngnathiformes > Syngnathidae > Hippocampus > Hippocampus guttulatus. The sequence goes on along the minus strand of NC_141266.1, from coordinate 16,675,510 downwards.
TCTAACTAAGAGTGGCTCCAAGAAATGGAGGAAGCAGCCAATCGATATAAAGTGAGTGAGTTAACGTATAGAGTATATGTCAGACTTGTGTGTTCCTTGCTTTAACCCCTGAAAAGAGAAAGTAACGTTATAGTAATAGTATGTAATAACATAACGTACAATACATGTCTGTCTGTCTGCAGAGGAGACCAAAGAGGAAGCTCTGCTATAAGACCAGCATGAAGAGGTATGTTTGATAGTTTATACAATTTACGCATTTTTTATTAATGCTTTCAACTCAATGTGCTAAATCTGCTGCACAGCGCACTGAAAGATGAATGGAGAGGCACGGTGTCCAAGGGAGACGTCGACAGGATGTTTGATGACCTGGGTAAGTTTTCTCAATTTGTTTGTTTGTTTTTTAGTTCACATATTGCTTGTCGTGTGCCGTATTCGTATTCATCACCATAACCCCCCCCCCCCCCAACCCACCATCAATTTAGCTTACAACATTAGGACTTGTGTTGTCTTGCCAAGTGTCATTCTTTTAATAGAACTGTCCCTTTAAATCCCATTTTAAATTGTATAATATCTAATGAGTTTAATTATAACAAATGAAGCAATTATTACAATTTTTATGTTAAATTAATATGATTTTTTACAAAATATTTCTTTAATTGACTAAATCAATTAGTACACACACACACGCCTGGTGGTCGCAGGCATGATGGAGCCTATCCCAGCTGCCATGGGGCAGCAAGCGGGATAACCCTGAACTTATATGGTTATATGGAGACAACCATTCCCACCTATGGACAATTTAGAGTGTTCAATTAATCTACCATGCATGTTTTTGGAATGTGGGAGGAAACCGGGATACCCAGAGAAAACCCAGTATTAGCAACATTTAGATCGGTCCACCTATCACTATTTACCATTGAGATTTGTGCATACATTTGTTCTTAACAGACTCTCCCATTTATGCACTCCCGTCACTTCTCCAACTCTCGGACTCGGATAGTGAGGAAATCCAGGCTGTGGGACGTGCTACACCACTGGATGTAAAGGCAAAATCTGCAAAGGTACAAGTAAAACATGCAGGACTTCGTCTGTGAAGGATTTGAGTTTTGGAGTGTCACAGGGATAGTCCCGCTGCTGACAAAAGAAAATTGGCAACAAGTTGCTGCACAAATGCTCGTCTGCTCACTAGCTGTTAGAAGTAGTTGGTGGGGGGGCGGATTTTTTCAGGTCATATCGCCCAGGCCAACATTAAACTAAACATGTTTCCTTTTGAATCTAGTCTGCCAAAGAAGATCCATTACATCCTGTGACATGCACGCCTGCTGTACTAAATATCGGTAAGAGATGTGCACAATTCTGAAGCATATTCGGCATTTTGTTTCACAATGCAACTTTGTTTCAGACCATTCAGACGTTCCTTTCCAAGAACCTGTGAAGACTTCCAGCCCACTAGAGGTGAGCAGGGGTGGCAATTTGGCACAGACAAAGACCAACAACAAAGGCAAGATGCTGTCACCGATCGTCTCTGCCTGTGAAGAAAAGAAAGATGCGGCAACGATTCAGCCAGCCACTGATAAGTAAGAACCGATTCTTCCTGCCACATCATTTTATGTAGCCTGCGAACTCAAATCATGTGCCTCTACTTCCATAATTCTTGCTGAAATCAGTAGGCCTACCAACATTAAAGTTGTCATATTTAATAAATAATAACATTGAGCTATTGCAGGCACTTTTTTTATACAAAACCTCTTTTTACAGTAAATTGAACAATAGTTGAACAAATTGTTACCCTTGATTCCTCAATTCAAAATAAGTTATTTCATTTCTGATTGGTTCTCTGATCAAATACTCTCGCCTTTGCTAAGAAAACTAATTCTGATTGGATCTTGTGTCTGGCAGATAGTTACGTCTCGTTTTTAATCGTTGACAAAAATGTCAACATTTCGTCCTTGCAAATACATTTTAATGTAGTTATCAGAAAAAAAGGATGTTGAGTTTTAAGGGGAGTGGGCTAGTGAGTGACATCATGGGTGGTTAGTCTGTCAGCATCAGGATAAGAGTTTGGTTCTCTTGTGTAGCAAGCAGCTCGCTACACTCGAGGTGGGTGCTAGTGCTGCAAAGTTATTTATCTGAGTTGGATATTTTTTGTTGTTATTAGCAAGTCAACACAGGAGACAAGTGTGACCACTGCTGAGAAGGACCACCAGAGCGTTCCCAGAAATTCCTCCACGAAAACCCCCATTTGGGCATTCCTGCAGAAGGTTCAAGACTCCAACCAGTCCAAAACCAAAGTGTGAGTTGAACTGACCTTTCCCATTGGAAAATAATATAAATCTCATTTTTTTTATTTTTTAAGGGTTAACATCAAGTAACAATGTCTACAGTATGAAAAATATTAATGTGGAAAGTGAAGACAGTGCTATGTTTCTGATAGGTGGTGCCTACTTAATGATTTGACGAAGTTGTCATTATGGTGGGCGGGTATTTGTTTTCAGTCATTTATCAGTGAATCAACTAGAGATGAAAGTCCTCCGGATTTTCAAATTTTCATGAAATTTCCTCTGGAAAATTGAGGAAAAATTGCCTAAAATTAATCTGGATATTCGTTAACAACATTGAACAAGCACACGTTTGAGTTCGTTGTTTTGCTTTCACGAGCGTAGCCATGTTGAGGCACTAACACTAGTTGCAATAAAGAGATTTTCGTCTCTTTATAAAGACACTTGCTAAACTCCAGTGGAACGAATAAAAGACGCCGTGGACAAGACAGTTGTTGTAGTAAAAAAAAAAAATACAGTATATACCTGTATATATATTTGGACAAAAAGGGAAACACACAGATTAGCAGCTTGGAATTGAAGTGGATTTACATGGGACAGGAGATGTGAGCCAATCTCTTTTTCGTCAATGGACGCTACAGCTTCGAGTTTGCTTTCAAAACTTACCTTATAGCAGACGTGTGCACATTTTCAGCATGACGTCTCTGATCCACTGGTGAAAAGACACTTTGATCCTCTCCTCTTTCATCTATAACTGCTTCAGAGAACAAAGTGTATGCAGAAAAGTGGTGAAGATTGCACGACTGTCTGTGTCCTATGTGTTGTGTTGTGTTGTGTTATTTTTGTTATTTTGACTTCAAAATGGCGCCGCGTGAGTGGCTGCCTTTCCAGCAGCTCCTATATTTTGTTCTACTTCTTCCTTTCATAACTTTGCTGCTGTGAATCGGGAATTTCTCCATTGCGAGACTAATAATGGTTTTCTTATCTTATTAGCAGAAAAGCATGTCCGTCCAACTTCGTGTTGTCTCGGCTAGCTTAGCTGTTGTCGTGGATCAAAGCATCTTTGATCTGTGACGTTGGTTGCATCAGCGCTGATTGGTTGAAGCCAAAAGACGCGCTCGTGCGGACATGTTCGCGCTGATGCACGCACAGCAGAGAGCAGCAGACTATCGACTGCTGAGGTGCGCTTCGCTCGAGTGGTGTCGCTACAACAGTAACACCCCTCCACTCGCATTCTCATGGCCTCGCCATATCTCGCAAATTTCGGAGAGAACGGAAGCCACAAAGGGTGCATGTGTGCACACGAAAGGCAGATTAATCATTGAATGTCGAGTATTTGAATAGCGTTTTGTGGAAACTAATTCATGCGTGATCGGCCAGGTACGGCCCCAGCGCAATGTTCAAACAGGTAGACAGGCAAGCTGACATACGTGCAATAGACGCGAGTATTAGGAACACGTTCAAGTGGTCATGAGGCTTGAGGAAAATGATTTGAATGGAGATTTTTTTGTCCGACTACATTAGAAAGGTCCACAAACCTGGTAAGTCAGTTAAAATTATATACATATATACTGTGTGTGTGTGTGTGTGTGTGTGTGTGTGTGTGTGTGTGTGTGTGTGTGTGTGTGTGTGTGTATATATATATATTTTTTTTCCCCCTCCGGAATTTTCAGGAAAGTCCACTTTCATCTCTAATTTTAGAATTTGCGTTTGTGCGTTGTCGCACCCTGCAGTAGATGTAGGTAGCTGTAACATGCTGATTTCAGTGAAGCTCAAAAAAGGTGAAATTGTAAATTGTGGTGCGTTGTATATCTTGATCCATGATATTTTGACACTTTACGTGAAGCATTTTATCAAAACACCTGGGAACTCTTTATTTATTTATTTACTTATTTATTTTTTAAACCCTAACAAAGATACCCCAACGTGCTGAGAGTACAAATAATAAGACCTCGCGCGCTTGTTTTTTTAATTTCAGGAAATCCCTGACAACGGTCAAAGCGCCCACGCACCCTCCTGATTTCGAGGACGATTTCCTGATTGTGGATGACAACGTCCCTTTTTGCTTTTCCATTGCCACTAAATCGACCAATAAGCAGAATAAGAACAAAGAGTCCAGCAGTGGTGGCAATGGCCGGGAGATGGACGCGCCGAGTAAGAAGCTACTCAAAGAGCAGATGACCCTCCAGAAAACTCCAAAGAACATGAGAGAAAAAAAGAACGAGGCCAAGCATCGCATGACTCTCAACAAAAACAATCCACAGCGTCCGCGCAACAAGGCTGACGATCAACCCAAAGCGTCGACCGGCAGACAACCAGACAACCAGAGCGTCACGCCTTCATACGAGGTGAAGATGTTTTTAAAACATAGCCCAGACATGCAGTTTGATGCCTTATTTTATGAAATTGTGACTTTATAAAGGATTTATCGACGTGTTTTGGGGAAAAAAGGGACATTATTTTTAAATATTTGAAGATGTCTCTAAAATATTAATTTCTCTTATTTATGTGTATAAGTTGATGCAAGTGAATGCTCAGAAAAATCACATGCTTGTTGGTTGCAGGGGAAATACAACAAGTCCCGGCTCATATATGTTTTCTCGAACCAATTGTTAAAAATCATTCAAATCAAATGTTTGTGGAAAGAACTCCACACTCTATTTTAAGGCCACATCGTTCAGGCCTAGCCTAAACTCAACCTTTCCATTTCTATCTTTAGTCTTCCAACGAACCGTTACATCCAGCGACACGCTTGCCAAGTGCTGCTCTAAACATCGGTAAGTGACGTGCACACTTCCGAAGCACACTCGGCATTTTGTTTTACAATGCAACTTTGTTTCAGACCATTCAGACGTTCCTTTCCAAGAACCTGTGAAGACTTCCAGCCCACTTGACGAGAGCATGGGTCGGAATTCGGCACAGACGAAGACCAATAACAAAGACAAGATGGTGTCACCGATCGTCTCTGACTGTCAAGAAGAGAAAGATGCCGCAACGATTAAACCAGCCACTGATAAGTAAGAACCGATTGACAAGGGAGTTTGTGTTTGGCTTCTGCTTGCAATATTAGTATCTTGATGGATTGATGATTGATGGGAAAATGTATAATCGCGATGATTTTCATTGAAATTGAAATCACGATTAATAAATTGTATAAATATTCAACCACTAAAACTCAACGACTCAAAACTATGAACATAGCCCCTGCCCATTCATCCCTGCGTTGAACACTCTATTCTTTTTGTCAAGTACAAAGTGACCTTGTATAGTGCTGTGAAATAGTATTTGCCGCCTTCATGATTTCTGCATTCTTTGCATATTTATCACATACAAAGGTTTCAGTTCATCAAACCAATTTTAATATCACACCGATTACCCAAGGAAATACTAATGCAGTTTCTCAATGCCAGTTTAATTTATTAAGGCAAACAAAAAAAAGGCAACTAACTGTCCCTATAGGCGGCCCGGTGGTCCAGTGGTTAGCGCATCGACCTCACAGTGCAGAGGTACCGGGTTCAATTCCAGCTCCGGCCTCCCTGTGTGGAGTTTGCATGTTCTCCCCGGGCCTGCGTGGGTTTTCTCCGAGTACTCCGGTTTCCTCCCACATTCCAAAAAATGCAAGGCAGGCTGCTTGAACATTCTAAATTGTCCCTAGGTGTGAGTGTGGGCGCGGATGGTTGTTCGTCTCTGTGAGCAATTGGCTGGCAACTGGTTCAGGGTGTCCCCCGCCTACTGCCCAAAGACGGCTGGGATTGGCTCAGTTTAATCCCCACAAGGGTCGCGGGGGGGTGACCCTTGTGAGGATTAAGCGGATCGGAAAATGAATGAATGAACTGTCCCCATGTGAGATTTTAGTTGATCAACTAGCCAAGTAAAGTTATCAAAGTAAATGGTTTCAAAATGGGTGGCGCGGTACTTAACTGATTAGTAGTGCTCGTCCGCCTCACAGTGCAGACGTCCTGGATTCGATTCCAGGCTCCGGCTCAGGGACAGCAGAATCACATCATGCTACACATGGTGCATTCGGGTTACTTTCACAATTTTGGGAACTTTTCAACGCACCACACCATTCTGCACCTTTTTCTTTTTTATTCAATTAAAACATTTTCAAGATGGAGACAAGCCAAAATTCAAATAACAATTACATTTCAATTCATCGTCCAGCCCTACAAATAAAATCTCCCATGCTTGTTTTTGACATTTCAGGAAGACTCTGCCACCGGTTAAAGCGCCCACTCCCCCTCCTGATTTAGAGGATGATTTCCTGACCGTGGATGACGTGTCTTTTTGCGTTTCCATTCCTACGAAATCAACTAGTAAGCAGCTTAAAAGCAAAGAGTCCAGCAGTGACAAAGGCGGGTTGACGGACAGCTGGCAGCAGAACGAGCCGTCAAATAAGAAGTTGCTCAAAGAGCAGACGGCCCGGAAAAAAACTCCAAAGAACACGAGAGTAAAAAAGAACGAGCCAAAGTATCGCAATACCCCCAACAAAAAGAACCCACAGCGTCCGCTCAACAAGGCTGACAACCAAACCAAAGTGGCGGCCGGCAGCCTGACAGACGCCCAGAGCGTCAAGCCTTCATCCAAGGTGAAGACGTCTTCAAAAGGCGGCCGAGAAAATCCCAAGACCAACAGGCCGGCTTCGAGCGCGAAGGGGATGAAGACGCAGCATCAGGAGTGCAGCAATGAAGAGTGTGAAGATGTCGACCTGGCTTCTCCTTTCGGTAAGATCATCTTCTCGTCATTTCTCGCTTTCACACTGGCGTCTCGGTAAATTGCCAGAACACAACGGCGAGATACCATCGCTTGTCTTTTCCCAACATAACCCACTGAAGTGTGACAGTTCCACGTTGACGCAGCTGGATTATTAGATACAAAATACTAATACACATCATTACACATCAATTCTTATTTTTTAAATTTCACAAAGGTAGCTTTCATCACACAGATTTCGACTTGGAGCAACCCGACACCGCTGAGGATTCGGCAGCCCGAACAGTTGAGCAAAATCATCAGTCTTCTCCTGGCAGGAGTCCCACCGAGGAGTTTCAGATGCTGGGCAAAAGGAAAAGAAACCCGCCTGGAGAGTGGTGGCTCGGCTGCCCTCAAACGGAGGCGCAACCTGAGGTGAGAGGCGAGGCGCACTGTGTCAAGAAGTCCAAAGCGAACCGCGGAGAACCGGTCAATGAAGCGTCTGCGTTACCGGCCAAGCCCAAGAGATTGCTCAAAAGCACAATCAAGAAGGATGCGAAAAAGTCCAAGAAGGTTCAGTCGAAGGCGAGAAGAGCCCTGTGGAAAAGATCGCCCAGTGAACCAAGCGGTGATGGAGCAGAACAAACAGAAGATCGGCAGCAACAGCAATTCCCGGATCGGGACTCTTCTCCTCAGCTTTCCAGTCCTCTGGACTTCATCCAACAACACCAGAACCACCATTCAGGTACGATACACACCCAAAAAGCCATCAATGGAAGCTTGTCCCAGCCGTCTTTGGACAGGTTACCAGCAGGACGCATAGAAACAAACAATCGTTCACACTGGACAAATTCATTTTGAGTCATTCATTCATTCATTCATTTTCCAATCCGCTTTATCCTCACAAGGGTGCTGGAGCCGATCCCATCTGTCTTCGGGCAGTAGGCGAGGGACACCCTGAACCAGTTGCCAACCAATCGCAGGGCACACACAGACAAACAACCATTTGCACTCACACTCACACTCACACCGAGGAGCAATTTAGAGTGATGAATCAGCCTGCCATGCATGTTTTTGGAATGTGGGAGGAAACCGGAGTACCCGGAGAAAACCCACGCAGGCCCGGGGGAGAACATGCAAACTCCACACAGGGAGGCCGGAGCTGGAATTGAACCCGGTACCTCTGCACTGTGAGGTCGACGCGCGAACCACTGGACCACCGGGCCGCCCCATTTTGAGTCATAAACTTGAAATTCTTTCGGTATGATAATCGCGAGCAAAAAATATTGCGGTATCACAGCAGCATGTGAACTCAATCAAGTTTATTTTTAAAGATGTTGTAGAATATTTGGTACAGAAGAAATGTGTACCATGTTAAATTGAAATTCATAAATGTTGACTTTGTTCTGGTTGTATTAATTAGTCACAGTGTCCCATCAGAGGTGAGCTATTTGTAGAACAGAAATATGGCTGCTGGCACTTTTTTTTTTTTGGAGGTCGGGGGTGACAATACACGTTAACAGCTCAAAAAAAGACATCCGTGTTCGCTGTGCATCTTTCGTCTTTCTCCCTCGCTCCTCTGTGCATCACTCACCTGTATTGTGCCCTGCTTTGACGTCCCCTCAAAAAAGAAGAGCAGAGCTCATTACCAGTGATAGCCAGCGACTCAAATGGCAACATACTTGTGTTTTACAGAGCATCGAGTATTCCGGCGAATGTACCAGAAAAAAGTGTCCGGCAAGCCCATCCCGCCGAGTACCACGGCATCTCTCGAGCAGCTGCCGGAGAAACGGCGAAGCAGACTGCCCGGTGAATGGTGGAAGGTCACGGCCACACCAGAGAACGCGGAGGCGGGGCTTCCGAGTCACAAGAAGTCCAAACTTGGCATGAAAACAAAAGCCAAACAAAGCAGACCTTCGGCAAAATCGCCTTGGCAGGCGGTCGTTTTGCCGCCCAGTCGAACGACGCGGGACGAAGAGCAGACGGAGAGAGTGAAAACCCCTGCCAAGGTTTTCTCCACCCGGCCCTCACCCAACGACGGAGGCGCCTACACTCCCGACTGCGCGACTGCCAACAGCCAGGGAACTTTCACTGTGGAAGGAAGGCGGGACAGCCTACAGGACGGTTCCTGTCCTAAACGGGAAATGTAAGGAGACGACGGAGCATATGATCATTGGTGGGATTTTTGTCTCCTGTGTTCATGTTTTTGTTTTTCGGGGAACGGGGGGCGCAGATTACGAAGCGGACCGGTGTCCATGATTGAACTAGAACCGCATCATGATGCAGGTAAGTCCATTTCCATTCAAGGAATTAAAAAATAATGATTTCTTTTCAACCTCAAGAAGGGATCACGAATGGATGTGAGTGGGCAATGTTGGTCACATGAAGTGACGTTGTTCAGTGTTAGTTTCAACAGAATGAGAATCCATTTCATAAATGAATGCGATGCGGGCAAACGCCTCCGTGGAAGTGGTTCACCTCAGGACCTGCCCCAGTCCATCGATGCCGAATCCTTTCCGCAACATCACCAATTCGCTCATCGTCACCTAGCCCCGCATCCCTTAGCTGGAGAGGAGGGAGGAGAATGGGCAGTAAAACAGACCCACTTTTACTATGACAAGACATGAAAACCAGAAGAAATTGTCCAGCATCATGCACGTACTTGAATTCCGATTCTTTCCATTTTCTCCGTTTCAGCATTTTGGAGTGAGAAATTTCACTTTTGAATTCACCAATTTAGAAATTCATCAAGCATCATCATCATTATATTCAAACACTTTATTTTATTTTATTTTATTTATTTTATTTTTTCAATCCAATCCATTGATAACAATAATAATAATAATTTCGGTTTTTTTGTGGGGGGGTGTTTACTGTTTTCATGTTATTCATTCATTGTTGTACCCGTCTTTGTTTTATATGCCGTATTTTTACTTGATGTAGAAAAGGAAGGTGTTATGTGTAGTAAGTGCTCTATCGAGCTTATTTCAGCAGCAGACAGGTACCAACAATCTGGCGTTTAGTTAACTGGCAACTCTTCATTCCAGACCATCCGTCGACCAGACGCCCCCCCACTGAGCTGACGGTTTGCGACATGTGCGCTCCTCCTCTCAAGCCGTGCACCCTGCCGGCCAGGGACAGGAACGATCTGAGCGAGTGGCTCCAACTTCTGTTCCCCACCACACTCACAGGAGAGAATCATAGAAGTAGGAATGCAAAGGCTTTTTTTTTTCTTTTTTTTTTAATGTTGTCTTTATTTGTTGACCAAACGCACGTGTTTTTGTCAACCGATCCCTGCAGACTCGGCCGTTTCCCCCGACCAGTTTGATTGGTACTTCCACAAAAACGGCACCATGGGCATCGTGGAGGACTTGCATTGTTGGAACTTCTCTCACGGGAAGATGCTGCTTGGCTCCTTCATGAAGAAACCTCTTTGGGTGGACCACAGCGCCACCATGGTCAGAATGGTTTTTTTTTCCTCTCCAAATATTGGAAAATATATGAATAAAAAATAATATTTTAATTTTTTGTTGGTGCTGAAGGTTTTTTTTCTGCTAACGAGCTCCGTCAGGGTCAACGTAGACTGTGTCGAGTCTTGTGTGCATGCGGGCAATTCCTTCATGGTGCCTTGTGGTAAGAACTGTCACTTTTGTTACTTTTATTCAGGACTGGACAAGTGATTACAACTGGTCAACAGCAAATTTTAATCAGAGATGGCTTTAAGTGTCGCAAACTTGGTAATGGCCTCAAAGTAGGGTTTCAAATTGGGGTTATGGTTTCAAAGTAAGGTATGGTTTTCAATTTAGGGTTTTAAACTAGGGTTAGGGCTTCAAACTAGTGTTTCAAGATCGGGTTTAGGGTTTCAAGCTCGGAGTAGGGTTTCAAACTCGGGAGAGGGTTTCAAAGTAGGTCTAAGGTTTCAAACGAGGGCTTGGGTTTCAAAGTAAGGTTTCAAACTAGGATTAAGGTTTCAAAGTAGGGTTTCACAAATTAGAGTGTCAAAGTAGGGTTTCAAACTCTGAATAGGGTGTCACGGTCAAGGTCATCTTTATTGTCAAATACGCTTACATATGACATGCAGCACAGATGAAATTTCTTTCTCTCAATCCTCAGTGCAAATATGCATGCAAACATGCTATGTTTCATATTTGGGTTAGGGTTTCTAAGTAGGGTTTCAAACTAGGGCTAGAGTTTTAAAGTGAGATTCCTAACTAGGGTTAGGGTTCCAAAGTCGGGTTTTAAATTAGGGTTACGATTTCAAATTGGAGTATGATACTAGGGTTAGGGTTTCAAACTAGGGCTATTTCTGCCAGCCCAAGTTAGATGATTCTTTCATCCTCTCTTCTCTCTTGCTCTGCTCCAACAGGCCACGCCTACAGCATCCAGAACCTGGCGGAGCAGCCCGCATTCCTCTGCTTTAACAGAATGCTCACCGAGAGTCCTGACTGAAGCATTGACCGGCCGCATCCAGTTTAGGATTCTTAATCGCTATTCGTCGAGCAGCAGTTTTGACTAATGTATTTTTTTTCACTATTTGGCAGAAATGTGAAATGAATTTGTATAAATCCATTTGTCAATGATTGTTTTGGAAGTCATTTTCTTCCTTGTATGTCTAAATCACCAGCTTCTGCTTTGAAGCTGCTCTACTGCGGCACATGTTGCCATATCAGAACCAGAGGTTTCATTAAAACAGCTATTCATTTCAAACAAGTACCTTCCATCCATTTTCTGACCCCCTTATCCTCTAAACGTATCCGCGACCCTTTAGACTCTAATGGGTCACGGGGCATGCTGGAGCCTATTCCAGCTGTCTGGGCAGTAGGCGCGGTACATTAACCTGCAATGCATGTTTTTTTTGGAAATGTAGGAGGAAACCAGAGTACCCGGAGAAAACACACGCAGGCACGAGGAGAACATGCAAACTCGGAATCAAACCCAGTACCTCTGCACTGTGAGGCCGACGCTCTAACCAGTCGCTCACCGGGCCGCCGAAACGAGTGACTTAAACTTGCGTCACTGATACAATTTGTTAGCCTGACTATCAGTGATGTGTTCCTCGAGCCGGTCCTTGGCCTCGAGGGCCGAAGGGAGGTCCTTGGCCCTCGGCCTTGGCCTCGGAGTCAAGTCCTTGGCCTTGGCCTGCCGGTCATCGGATACAACGAGGGATTAGAGCCCGTAATCCTTCGTCCACAGGTATAAAGTGGGCCAGAGGACCGCAAAAATCACAAAGGAATCAAACAAAATCCATCCAGGGAAATGTATATTAGGTCGTTTTTCGACCAAAAAAAGACCATGTATAAGTAAGGCGTTTTTAGCCGAAAAAAAACGACCATGTATAGTAAGGCGTTTTTAGACGGAAAAGAAAACAACCATGTATCTAGTAAGGCGTTTTTCGCCGAAAAAAACCCAACCATGTGTAGTAATCCGTTTTTAGACAAGAAAAAAACGACCATGGATATTAAGGCGTTTTTAGCCGAAAAAAACGACCATGTATAGTAAGGAATTTTTGGCCGAAAAAAACGACCATGTATAGGAAGGCATTTTTAGCGCCAAAAAAATGACCACGTATAGTAAGGCATTTTTAGCCCCCAAAAAACGACCATGTATATAGTAAGGCATTTTTGGCCGAAAAAAAACCGACCATGTATAGTAAGGCATTTTTAGCCCAAAAAAACGACCATGTATAGTAAGGCGTTTTTAGCCCAAAAAAACGACCACGTATAGTAAGGTGTTTTTAGCCGAAAAAAACAACCATGTATATTAAGGCGTTTTTAGCCGAAAAAACATGACCATGTATAGTAAGGAGTTTTTAGCCGAAAAAAAAAGACCATGTATAGCAGGCGTTCTTAGCCGAAAAAAAACGACCATGTTTAGTAAGGCGTTTGTAGCCGAAAAAAACCCGACCATGGATAGTAAGGCGTTTTTGGCGGGAAAAAAACGACCATGTATAGTAAGGCATTTTTAGCCCAAAAAAACGACCATGTATAGTAAGGCGTTTTTAGCCGAAAAAAACGACCATGTATAGTAAGGCGTTTTTGGACGAAAAAAAAACGACCATGTATAGTAAGGCATTTTTGGACGAAATTTTTAGCCGAAAAAAAACCACCATGTATAGTAAGGCGTTTTTCCCCGAAAAAAACGACCATGTATAGTAAGGCGTTTTTGACCGAAAAAAACGACCATGTATAGTAAGGCATTTTTGGACGAACTTTTTAGCCGAAAAAAACGACCATGTATAGGAAGGCGTTTTTAGCCGAAAAAAACGACCATGTACAGAAAGGCGTTTTTAGCCAAAAAAAACGACGATGTATAGTAAGCCGTTTTTAGCTGAAAAAAACGACCATGTATAGTAAGGCGTTTCTAGCCGAAAAAAATGACCATGTATAGAAAGGCGTTTTTAGCCGAAAAAAATGACCATGTATAGAAAGGCGTTTTTAGCCGAAAAAAACGACCATGTATAGTAAGGCGTTTTTAGCTGAAAAAAACGACCATGTATATTAAGGCGTTTTTGGCCGAAAAAAACGACCATGTATAGAAAGGCGTTTTTAGCCGAAAAAAACGACCATGTATATATAGTAAGGCGTTTTTGGACGAAAATTTTTTAGCCGAAAAAAACGACCATGTATATATAGTAAGGCGTTTTTGGACGAAATTTTTAGCCGAAAAAAACGACCATGTATAGTAAGGCGTTTTTGACCGAAAAAAACGATCATGAATAGTAAGGCATTTTTGGACGAAATTTTTTGCCGAAAAAAACGACCATGTATAGTACGGCGTTTTTAGACGAAAAAAACGACCATGTGTACTTGGGCGTTTTTAGCCGAAAAAAAAAACCTGGCTGAGATGGTGTATGGTCGTATTTTTCGGCTAAAAAGGCCTTACTACACATGGTCGTTTTTTTTTCGGCTAAAAACGCCTTACTATACATGGTCATGATTTTTGGCTAAAAAAGGCTGACTATACACATGGTCGTTTTTTTTCGGGTAAAAACGCCTTACTATCCATGGTCGTTTTTATTCGGCTCAAAACGCCTTACTATCCATGGTCGGGTTTTTTTCGGCTACAAACGCCTTACTAAACATGGTCGTTTTTTTCGGCTAAAAACGCCTTACTATACATGGTCGTTTTTTTCGGGTTAAAACGGCTTACTATACATGGTCATTTTTTTCGGGTAAAAGCGCCTTACTATACATGATCTGGGGTTTTTTCAGCTAAAAACGCCTTACTATACATGGTCGTTTTTTTCGGGTTAAAACGCCTTACTATACATGGTCATTTTTTTCGGGTAAAAGCGCCTTACTATACATGATCTGGGTTTTTTTTCAGCTAAAAACGCCTTACTATACATGGTCGTTTTTTTCGGGTTAAAACGGCTTACTATACATGGTCATTTTTTTCGGGTAAAAGCGCCTTACTATACATGATCTGGGGGGTTTTCAGCTAAAAACGCCTTACTATACATGGTCGTTCTGATATTCCTAATCAAGAATTCTGACACTCAAAAGTATAATACTTCAAGGGTAAATGTTTGAAAACGATGCATTAACAATGAAATCCTCAGGCCTGCTCCTGAATTATTTACATTTTTGCAGCATTTGTTTATAATTGTATGTATATGTTGTTGTTTGTGTTATTATCATATGCAATTGAATAAGTAGACCATTTCAGAATTCGAAATTTGGGTCTCTCTCAATGCATAATGGGACTCATACTTTTTTGATCAGCGACTCCCTGGGACTCGCTGCCGGTAAACTGTAAAATTATCACTGCAGAGATTACCGCTTTTTCTGCACTCAGTGATTGACTTCTATGCAAAGTCATTTCAACTTGTCTTCCGTGCCATGTCATGCCTGTTGAGTGTTGATTTACTTCATATTAAGAAACTACTGCACTAAAACATTCATTTATAAATGTATATCATATGCTTTTTTGTTTTTCTCAGTATAAATAACATGTACCCTGACTATTCTACTCTTTGAATAAAAATATTTCATTCAAGCGTTAGGGAGTGCAAGTGGTTATGATGGAGGGGTGTTGCAAATCATGAAGACCTGCCAAGTGGTATGATAGCATTGTTTTATACATGTCCTCGGCTAGGCCTCAGCTTCAAAATCAGTCCTTGGTCCTTGGCCTCGGAAAATTTCTCAAGTCCTTAGCCTTGGCCTTGCCTCGGAAAATTTTCCAAGTCCTTGGCCTTGGCGTCAAGTCCTTGGCCTCGGGTTGCCGGTCCTTGGACACAACACTGCTGACTATCGCGATTCCTTACAATCTGGCATTAAGCTTGCATGTTAGCAAAACAAAGCTCTGCATTGGCTTAAATATGTTTAACTCCCTTCAATGTTAAAGTACCGTATTGTTCACCATCTCACAAACTGCACAACACAGTCAGGTAGGACTGAAGAGTATTTGACTGGTATCAGGTGATGTAGTAGCCGAGTGGCACTGATGCAAGCTGAATGTGTTCTTAATCACAACAATAAACCGTGAATGAATACCTCAAAGTGTAACTCAAAAGTGTGCTTTATAAATTTTTCATGAAACAGACGTTTAGCTACAACTCTTCTATTGGAGCTCATTAGACAGTGTAAACACTGACTGGAAGCAACTTACACAGTATGTCAGTATATCAGCGTCCAATGAAAAGACTGATCAAGAAATGTGCATCTCTTTAATTTCATACACAAACTCGCACACGCACTCACACACTCCTTGGAGCAAGATGGCATACGTTAACCCTTAAATTACAATACATAAATAAGTTGTTTGCATATAAACACTCACCGATGTACACGTTCCAAACTGGTGAGAGGCCTAAAAATGACCAACAGTTTGTTGCCTTTTTAACCATTTTCGTACTTTTTCTCACCTGCAATCTTTGCATAACCAAGGAGTGAATCCTCGTGTAGCTGCATTCTATTTACAATGACAAAAGAAAAAAAACATTTTTTGTTTTACATTCATGTGCCATCGAAGCGATGATAAAAACAGGAATTTTCGCGAATTACCAGTTAGACCAGTGAGGGGGGGAAAACCTACAGCTCACTGTGCACTTAAAACAAACACCTTCAAATCCTCACTATAGCGTATATACAGAGTAATATGGGTTTTTTTTGTTCAAATGGTTGTTAAATTTCAAACAACACTCTGAGATTTCATTAAAAAAACTGAAGTAGCTCCTTTTGGGAAAAGGGGTTTTCACCGTCACATCACTAATACTGTTCTCAGTTCTCACTTGCTTTACAGTGCGAGAATAAAGCAAATCATAGTGCCATTCATTGAAACAAACAAAAACAATGTTGCTTGATCAACCAGCTTTGAAAGCTGTCAAAAATAATAATAATAAATTGTGTGTGTGTGTGTGTGTTTGGGGGGGCGCGACATCCCACAAACAATGTAAGGAACATTTTTGCAGCTGTTTGTAGTTATTGGACGTTTCAGTAAACAATACAAGGGACACCCCCCCTCTCCCACTTTACGTCCATTGAGAAGAGAGCAATTAATTGAAGTTGATGGCTTTTCTGTCAACGTTTCTGTTGGGAGCCTCCAGTTATTCTTCATCGGCGCTCTTAAACATGAGGATGGAGTTGTAGATCTTCAGGGCAGGTCCCAGCTTGATGGACAGGATCTTGACGATGTCCGATTGGGTGAGCAGCAGAAAGGCCTCGCCATCTATTTGCTGGAGGCAACAAAAATAAATAGATTTCACCACGAAAACATCAAATCTAAATCGCTCGATATATTAAAAGCTGTCGAGAAAGTTACCTCCGTTTTAAATGTAGCAGCATGTTCTTTACACCCCGGAAGTCCTTTTACAAAACTGGCCACCTGGTGGAAAAACAATTCAAACGCGAGCCCTTTTCACACTTCCTGGAAATGTCAGCCGAGTCATGACCGCATCCACATCCCGACTAAATGCTCACTTCAACCTCTGAAAATATTAAACGACGGCCCCAGTATTTGGGGTTTTATCGACGTTAGGCTTTTAGATTCCATAGGAACTCTTGAGTAAAAAAAAAAACACGTCATTTCATGTCCGAAAAATATAACCAGTTATCACCCAAATTTATGTGCACATCTGTACGCATACCCACTTCAACCCGTGAAAATATGAAAACAATTCCCTCAATATTTGGGATTTTATGGACGTTAAGTGTTTGCCTCTTTATAGAGAAAGCAGAATGTCCATAAAATACCGGAGCGATTGCTCTGATATCCACAGAAGTCGAAGTGGGCGTAAATAGGGATGCTCACATCTATTTCGGTGATGATCGATTCTAGTTCGCTGACAATAAGTGACTCTACGCTTTTTCACACTGACGTACTGCGTTTTCGACTGTCTCAAGGGTTGATAAATTGCTGCCCCGAGAAGTAGTATCAGAACTGTAACAGCAGTTTAAACACTCTGCGTCGAAGCTTACCAAATAGGAAAACGCCGTAGAAACTATCGCTCCACATCTCAGATTTTCGCATTGGACAGTTAGGTAACGTTATATAACAGATGAACGATGAATCGGAAAATACCAAAGGAAGACACTGTCGAGTCATCATCATATCAATCATAAGAGTGCATGCTGAATGCCTGACCTCCTCGGTGCTCCATCCCGCCACCCTCTTGGCGGTGAGCCCCAAAACCTCAGGCAGCAACTGACAGTGTTTGTCCCAGCACAGCGCCACCCGGTGGGGTGGAGCGGCAGAGATGCCAGGGGAGAACACCGACTCGTGAAGGGCTTGCTGGAGGGAAATGGAGTCCGAGGTGGCTGTGCAGGGAGACAATATTAGACACTTTAGTGACACTGTGGTTTTCAGTGTTTGAATAAATACACAGTTTATTCAAACAGCACCCGCAGTCCTACAATTTGAACAATAGTTTCAAAATACACGGGAAAAACATTGAAACGTCGCTGTGCAAGATGTCGGGATACTCGGTGGCTTTGGTTCAACAAGGGGGGGGGGGGGGGAAGGGATCAACTTTTTCCTTTTTCATGACACTTCCAAGATGTTTCAGAATTTTTAGCAAGCGGATTGTTCTGTCAAGGAGGCCATGTTTTCAGTGAAAGGGTTAACTTCTTCAAAAGTTGACAGACGCCTTCTGAGCACAATTGTCCCTTTGGACTTGAGTAATTGTATTGTGTTTACGTCTTCATATCGAGTCGTACTTTCCACACAAATTACCTTTGCATTATTCTTTCAACATCAAACGGTTAACACTCGGGTACTTTATTGTTTTTACATCTGAATGTGAACAGTGGTTAGGTTCAAATTCCACTTGTGTGAGAAAAAGTTTGCTTTTTTTTTAATGTGCATGACAGTAATTAGGTAAAAATATGTATAAAATGAGAGAGGTACATTTATTTCACACTAACATTCATATTAAATTTGTTTTGTCACATGACTTAGACATTGTCCCTAGAGTTAATTCAGGGTTTTATGACAGCAACAATTTGGCCCTGGAATGGATTATTTCGATTCCCCTTACTTCCGATGGATCGTTTTTTAGGAACAAATTGTGCTCTACACAGTGAAAAAGTACACACACCTTTACCATTGCCAGACTCTTCTTTCACGTAGTGCATTTTGAAATATTTGGGAAGAGGAGCAGTCCTGAAAAGAACAATGTTAGAGCTTAGAATTCATTTTGTTTGATGTGACTTTTTTTTTTTTTAATAAACCTTTTGAGTCTGGTTCCATTCTGGTTCTGCTCACTGGCACCTCTTAGTGCCTCTGGCTGGCTACTGCGACCTGACAGCTCCGCCTCCACCTCCGGTGGTTTCCTAGCAACAGAGACAACTGACTCTCAGGTAAATTCTGCAGCAATGTGATGCCCGTCAAACGCAGAGGAGCTCTCTTGGGGCGGACCTGGAGTGGGCGTCATCGGTTGCCTCGAGCCGGTCCGGGGCGGAGGCGATTTGCGTGGCGGGAGCCGCGTTGGGCTCGGGGCGTCGCCCGCGGGGGAGGGCGCCGCCGAGCGTGAGGGGTCGCTCGCCGCTAAGACGGTCTGGGAGCAAGCTCTCTTTGTTCAGATTCATTTCCGAGTAGGGACAGCTCACCTGACTGCACATCGCGCATTTTATTCGGACCCCAAATCATCGACTATGACATGTCCTGGCATGAATAAGGTGATTAGAAATGTTGAAAAATGGAACAGGACTGACGTGTAATGTGTCCCATAACGAGGTCCTCTGATGTGGCCGACTCCGTTGCATCCTGGGGTGGGACATCCCTGTCCTGGAGGACTCACATCGTTAGCGCCTAATAGGACACATAAAGACATACACAATCGGAGAGACGGTTACAGAAAAAACGTTTTTTCTCTGTCGACGGCAAGTGGCAGTTTGGTGTGAGACACAACAGAGGTGCTGCAGAGGTTTCCGAGAGGCTAAAAGCAGCCATTAGCAAATGAGCGCCGAGTCATCTACTCAAATTAAAACCCTGCGGACGTCCTAAATTGTGTCAGGCTACCTCACGGACAACTTGTCAAGGGGAGTAACAAGGGTCTCACTGTTCGGGTGCTGCAAAGTGTGTCCAGTTTTGTGACACCAGCCCACAGGGTGCAGGTCGGGGCAGTCCGTCTCCACCCAGAAATCGTACTCTGGATTCCAGCCGTCGAAATGAATCTAAAAGGTGGTTGATGGCGGTTTAGTGAGGAGCCAAAGTGCGGGGCGAGAGTTGACGGACAGTTTGTACCTTAAGCCGGTGGTCTTCCGAGTCTGCCACAGTGGCGACACGGATGAGCATCGGGTTCCTCCTGTCCACGGCTTCGACCTTCATCCCCACCTGAAAACCATGTGGAGGTCTCTGCAAGAAACCATACTGTTACATAATGTTTGCGACATACTCAATCCCCACAATTTCCCCCCTATAAACCATTTGAAGGGATTTTTCTCCTTTCGCTTCGAGAAATATCAATAGAAAAGACATCATTCAAAACAGGTTTTGCTTCTTTTTGTTTGTTTGTTTTGTACAAACCTACTGGGATGTTGTTACTTGATTCCTTTAGTAAACAATCTTTGAAACATCAGAGCACCCCCCTGCATTAAATTCAACTTCCACAAAAATACTTTTATTCCTCGCTACATTGTGGTTCACTCTTTACAGGTTCAGTGCATCACATTTTATTTTTTTTATTGTAAAGTAAACCTCATTACCACTGGGGGCTCTTTCAATCGCTCTGATCAACAAACTAACAAAACACGGAACACAGAAGAACATTCTTGGCACACCGGTAGCCTCCACTGATATCGTCACTCGACCGCCAGAGTGATATAATGAGGAAGTAGCAGGCCCACAGTACATCCTCATACAACCACTCTCATGTCACTCAACAGGCAAAGTCCGTCTTTCAAAGTCACACACACACAGACGACATTATTGTAAGGCAGAATGTGTGGCTGGCTTTTCTAGTCTAATTCGCATCGAAAATCAAAGTCACCTCAAAATAAATAAATAAATAAAAAGTGATAAGCATCCTAAAAGGGTTTGGGGAAAGTCACTACATTAGCAACTTTGGCTGTCTTAAACTCGAATGAATAGAAAATCTGCATTCCTCGACCAGCTCGATGCATATAAAACATTTATGTGAGAGTGAGAGAGAGAAACATACCGGTTTGAAAGCCCGAGCAGGAGCAGCCTGTGTGCTCGTCTCTTCCAGATATTTCTCCCAGGAGAAACTCTTTGGTTGCTTATATTCTGGTGAGAGCAAATTTTAAAAAAAACAAGCACGTGAGCTCAATGATGTTGCTGTTAACTACGAAGAGTACATACAGCCAGTGACCGCAGCATGCGTTCCCAACGTTTCTACCTTGCTACGGGTTAAAGGAAACTACTCATCATCACCACAAAATTAGGTACACCTAAACAATCCAATTACCCGAAGAGCTGTATCAAAAGTTGTCTGCCTTTTCGCTGCGTCAAACAGAGCTTCCAAACATTTTTGCACCTCTCATTGTGATGTGAGTGCAGTTCTCGACCACTGAAAACTACAACCGCATCATAAATACATTGTTAACGTGGCAAAGGCGGAATTTTTGATACATTCTTGTATTGGATCGTGTTCCAAATGCAAGTGAGTGGAACAAAAGCCAAAAATGATTGAAGTGAGTGAGTGAGTGAGTGAGTGTTTATTTGGTAAATGGGTATATTTCAGAGGCAAAGACATGTTTATCTTCTATTCAAAATATTCCCTATTTTAAATTTTCTACACCAGGGTCTTTTAGAATAGTGTTGTTTCTTCAAACCTGTCCACGGATATGAATATAATTGAAAAATGGGGAATGGGGGGAGACAATGAAAAATACTAATATTAATAAATAACAACATTTTAGCCTTTTTGACACTTTTTGGTGTCAATTCCAACCAAATGATACCCATTTAAGAAATAGCGATGAAAAAAAAAAGTACTCAAAATGTGGACAGATTAGTCATCATTTTGGCCTTAACGATAAAATCAACATGTTAAAAGCAAGGCAGCAGGCAATGTTTTGAATCTACATATTAGTGAGGCCTTACAGAACAGCAAAGTCGGTGATACTGACCCACATGTGTCTTGGTCTGTGTCTTACCAGCTGGAGTGGTCAGAGTCAGCTCGGCCTCCTCGCAGTAGCCTACTGGGTGGATGTATGGGCTGCTAGCGTCACACCTTCGTACAGGACATAGAACAGGTTGACTCATGGAGTGCAACATTATTTTTTTTTTAAAAAAGGGGTATTTTATGAATTTTTATGTACCCTTCTCATTAGTGAAATACAGTCAAACCTCAGTTTTCGACCATAATCTGTTCCAGAAGGCTATTCAAAAACCGATTTGTTCGAAAACCGAAACCATGCTCTTTAAAAAAATAAAAATAAATTATTGAACACGTCTGTTCACCGTGGAACGCTAAACGAGGAAGCATCACTTCCTCGTGTAAGGAATGGTGAGAGGAGTCAAGTGACGCATTCAAGTGCGCTCAGTTTGTTCGAGAACCGAAATTCGGTCGTCATCCGAGGCATAAAAAACTCGAAATTTATGGTTGAAAACCGATTTGGTCGAGAACAGAGACGGTCGAAAACAGAGGTTCGACTGTATATATATATCTATATATATATATATATATATAGATATATATATATTTTTTTTAAATACAAATTCAAGATATTTAAAAAAACGCATTTATTAAAAACAGAAAAAAGTGAATAAAATTTCAACAGATAAGTATACTTTTTTAAAAAATTGTACGACGTACTATCACGACAGTCACATTGACTACGAGGCGAACTAAATTTCCCCCAGCACTGATTGGACAAGCAATGTCATGTGATCATCCGCAGCCAGTGATGGCCAAGCGGGCGTGTCATTAACTAATTGACATGTTTAAGGTGGAAAAAAACCTGAAAGGTGACATTTGTTCTAGCTGTGAATTTCTAAATTAACTTTGTTATTATCATGGTTATTTTTTTTATTATGATTATTATTAAATGTTAACGTACTGGACACACTTGCTGTGTGTACATGTGCCTGAACAAAGCAACCGCACTGTCACCCCGTCTCGACTCCGGGGCGGGCTCACCAGTAATCATACATGTCGTCCCAGTTATCAAAGTGAATGAGAAGTCTGTTGTCCACCACAGCTGCGATGGTTGCCACGCAGATCAGCGACGGGTTCTTCCTGTCGACCGCTTCCAGCTTCATGCCCGCTCGAAATCCGGAGGGAGTCACGGACTGAAAGGGGATACATTGACGGCGCAGTTGGAATGAAAGGAGCCGGTGGATGACCCTCAGATGCTGACGGCGCGTGACACTGACGGTGTTGAGACTCTTGAAGAGGTGCTTGGGCGCCAGCTGGCCTCGGCAGTTCTTCACGTACATGCTCCAGTTGAACTCGCCATCCTTACAACCTACGTGACGAACGGATGCGGGGTAAGAAAGCAACAACTTGCATGTGGAAGTCCACGCGCGCGCGCGTGTGTGTGTGTGTGTGTGTAACTACCTTTGGGCAACAATAATTTGTGTCCATTTTTCTCACACCAGCCTGCCGGTTTCAAATCCCACGAGTCCGCGTTGGCCCAAAAGTCATAGCACTCTGGGTAGCCGTCAAAGTGAAGCCTCACTCGATAGCCTTGGATCTGTTGTTACAGTAGAGTTCATGCTTAAATCAGCAATTCCATCCTCTCACATGCCCATTAAGACGCAATGGCCCGTTGCGGGGGTACAGATGTCGAGAAGATTTATATTAATTAATGCGTAGTGGGCATTATTAACTCATTCACTCCCAAAGTCTTTTCAGACTTGGTCTAGAATTGGCTGGTCCTGAATGAGTTCATGTTAAACAGGGTGGCGTTTCAGTTGAATGCTCTGTAAATCTTTGTACGTTTCAAATGGCAACTCTGACAAAGGTGACATGTTTTGACGTGAGTCGAGAGTGTCTGGTTTTTATTTTGAAGTCATCACTTCACGGCAAAGAAGAGAACGCAGAAGAAGCATTGTGATTTTACGTTAAAGGGCATCAGGCATCCATGTTTTGCCAGTAACGCCACTCATTAGGTTGCTTATGTACTGGAGACATTTATGGCCTGAATCTAAAGCTAAAATTCATCTGTTCATCCTTTTTTTTGCAGGATTTTTTTTTCTTGAAAACTCCTCTCTCTTGTTAAGGTAAACAAATACAAATGGACAAAGTGCAATCACGTTAAATGTTCTGCCTTTAATTTATACGTTATTTAATGTATGTGCGTGTATATATATATATATATATATATATATATATATATATATATATATATATATATCAATTTTTAAATAATAGGCCAATTAATTTAATTTTTTTCCCTATCGACAAATATCGTGAGTGGCATCGGCCTAAAGAATCCACATCAGCCAGGTCTAGTAATTACCAACCCATGTGCTGTGGCAAATGTGTGTTAGGAATTGTAGGTTGGTTGGGTCAGAGTAAATTATCCAATTTCCCATAATTGGTCCAAAATGCATTTATTAATTACAAATAATGTGTCTTTCTTCATCTAGTATCAAACGGCGTATTTGACAGTGACAAGCAGAAGAGTGAAATCCTCCTTCCACTAGATGGCAGAAAGTAGAATTAACCAGTGTATTACCGTTCATCTACAACGTAACATAATAAAGGCTTCCTGTTCAACAAAGCAGCCTTTGATTTCAAACGGAGTCACTAAATGGAGACAAAACGATTCTTATTTTCGGTTGCTACACTTCTTGTGACTTATGCGTTTGCCATGACATCTTTTTTTCCAACGTAAAAGATATGCCTTGGCTCAATTACATTTGCTCAAATAAACGTCAGCCTTACCTCCGCCACGGTGAGCACACAGAAGAGAGACGGGTGACATGGGTCCAGCCCTTCAAGCTTCATGCCCACCTTAAAGCTGTTCCGGCTTTGAGGAACCGACTGGTACTACAAGACCAAAGCAGACAGTTGGTCATGGGCTTTTAAGGAGGCGAAGATATTTTGCTTCTTGAGATAATGAAGGAGTGGCACCTCTTTGAACAGTTTGACAGGAGCAGCGATCGCCCGCTCCTCCTCCAGGTAGGCCGGCCAGCTCCATGCCCGCTTCTTGTTCAGTGGGGCTGTGGCTGGGCGGCGGAGTGAGGAAATAAATAGAAATGATTGGTGGTGGCAGTAGATGACCACAATTTATCCCACAAATTAGGTTCTAGTATTTCTCATGCATTCACATACGCTAGTGAATGGAAGCACAAAAACTGTTTTTTTGTTTTGTTTTGTTTTTTTATGGCCCGCCAAATGTCAAGAGTAAAATGCTGTTAAAGTAAACTTTATTGATGATTTGTCTAATTTAAACATGCTTTTAAAAAAAATATGCATTTATTATGCTGAGGCTGCACGGTGTCCATATGGTCAGTAACTTCGAATCATCTTCTCCCCTTTCCATCCCATATTCCTAAAATATTCACTGTGGTTTCAGTGAAGACAATCTAAAGAGACCTTTGGTGTGAATGTGAGTGTGGAAGGCTGTTTGTCTGTTTGAAGTGTTAACTATTAAACGAGAAGCCTGCTTTGCAATGTTTTAATGCCGAATACATGTTTTCGAATGTATAATGTGTTGAATGTTGGTAGCATGACATTTCCGGGCTTTTTAAAAATGTACAGACACTCCCTCATCAGCACAGTTTATCGTGTCAACACACAAAACGTACCAAGTTTGGCCATTTTGGCTGCTCTCCTGCCTTTGGTAGTCTTGGATTTCTCCTGACAAAATAGAAAATACAAAATTGGTTGATATCACTCGTAGTGGGGTAACTCTGCAATGTGGATGTTTCCTACTTCTGGTTCCTCTTGGTTGTCTTCCTCCTCATCGCCAGAATCCATATAGATTTTTCTCTTTTTTCGCACACGTTTACCTAAGGTCTCACTTTCGGCAGCTTGGCCGTCCCGGGGCTCTCCAGGAGATGACCTGGACAGAAAAAAAAACCCCTCTTGCTGGAAACAAATGCAATTTGCAGTGGACAAAAAGCATAAAGTGAGAATATCACTTGTACCGTCCACTTGTGGGCTGGGCACAATTGGGGCTACAGAACTTTCCCTGTAGGAGGGCATCCCGAGCAACATGACCACCGCAGGTTCGGCATTGAGTAAGCTCCCCGTTTGGACCATCTTCCACACTTGGACCAACTTCCACTTTGGGACTTTCTAGAGTGGGCGTCTCCTCCAAAGATAAGACAACAGGAGCAGGGGCTGCAGGAAAGAACGGTAGCTTAAACGGTGTTGGATTGAGCGGAGGCCGAAGAGCTCACAAGTGAGGTGTGGATGTATAAATAATGTAACAGGAGTGCCATATCAAGATGAAATGATGGTGATGTGATGGATCTATTGCGAAATACATGGATGAGTTAATGGGTTAACTCCTAGAAATAAATAGTTGATCCAATTTGAATTTGGAATCGATTTAAATTGTAATCTCCAAATAAAACGCTAGGGTGCGCCAGACCTAATTCAAATTTAGGACACGGTCCACACAACCGTTTCACAAATTCTTCTAAAATTAAAACTTAACCATTGGATTTTTGTATCATTTAATTGCTGTAATAATGTTCACATTCTGATGATTATCACCTCAATACACTTTATCTTATTTGATTGATGATTATCGTTTGAATTATTGGTGCGCTGTGAAATCTTTTAAAAATGTTAATTTTATTCTTGTCACCCTTATTATTTGATAACACACTCAGCCTCTCTTAAATGGAAGTACAGCTGCACACATGACATCGGTTGTTGCTATTAAGAAATCCAAGTAGTTACTCTGGCTCTTTGTATCAAATTATAAACAAGTACTTACGGTCTTACCAAAGACAGTAAAAGTTTTAACAAATGCACCAGATCGAAGAGGGAGCTACCGTAAAAAGGAAGCGGCATGACGTTCGCCTTATTTCTTAAGGTTACTCACTAAGGGTGGATGAAAGGGCTTAAAACAGGACTGACTTCTTCTCAGCTATCGTAAACCTAGATGGTAAACCATGGTACCTTTCACTTGAGACGATGCCGGCTGAATATTATTAGCCACCGCGGGCGCTGTTTTTGTCTGCGATTGACCCTCTGGTGGAGGGGTGGGACTGTGAGATGGCACCGGGTCCAATCCATCCTTTTTTGGCGTCGACTGCTGCCCTTTAAATTCTATGTCTGTCACAATCTCAAGCGTGCCAAACTCTGTCATGCGGAACTGAAGAACACAAGGAACAAAAATTAGATTCACCACTGAAAGTGTTGACCTGAAGATGACATTAAGTTCAGATGACAACCATTCTATTAACAAAATGTCACAAATTAAATACAGCAAGCAAACACCAATCTTCTCAAACCGACTTCTCATCAGATGAACAGTGAGTGTGCCCTTCCCAAAAGTAAAACAAAAACAGCATTTTTATTCAAAGCAATAACAGAGTGGGGCATCCTCCAGTCAATCACAGGGCAATTACAAACAAACAACCACTGGCACCAAACTCCACACAAAGGGACCGAAGCCAAGATTCGAAACCCTGAACCGCAGAACTGTTGAGGCAGACGTGATAACCACTAGGTCACCATGTAAACTCAAAAACGAATTTGCTGTACCCTGATGTCACTGCCTGGCAATGTGGCAATGCCATCCTTCCAGTCCAGAGCGCCCATCATGTCAAAGTCAGCACCTTGCGAGGGGCCGTCACTGGGTGGAGTGTCAGCCATTCCGGATCCTTAAAAATTCCTGCAAAACAAGACTATCAGAAATAAAGTGGGGAAAAAACAAAGAGTCAGATTATACAGAATTATTTATAGGTCTCACTTTTACTATTGCCTTTTTTTAGCCATTGAACGCATAGTCAGCGACCCGACGGGCTTCCGATGCATACGCTACTTGTAAATGTAAACAGCGATTTGCAACATCACCGCTTGATGGCGACTGTGTGCTGGCTCGCATGATCCACCATGCACTTGGATTCCACACAAAACACTCACTCATAAGATTCTTTTTGCTGGCCAAATAGCGGGGAAATGTGTTGACAAAGCGGCTCATTAGGGCCAAACAACACCCCGTTGAATGGCAACCACAAGAAAACATGTCCCGATTTAGAGTTAACCACATAAATTCATATTTTCCTCGTTTTAACAGTATCTCTTAAAGACGTTCCTTTTCCTTCCCCTAAACAAGCGACGGCTCTGTTTATTTATCAGTTTCCACAAGAACGCCACTTTCCACGACGACTGGTCCAACTTGTGATCGTTTTGATCCGATTTCTATTGCGATATAACGTTTTAGTCCTGACGCAGGGTCAACGGTGGGAATAAGATGTTTTTGTGCGGTTTAAGGGCCTCAACCTGGAGAAAAGTAACGAACGAAGGCGGGCCAATGCGTATGTGTTAAGTTTCACTTAGTACACGGCTGATTTCATTGTTTTAATTCCTGCCATAAATAAAAGTGGAGGCAAGAGCGCCCCGTGATTAGCATTCGTCTTGGTACAAAATGGCGGAGTATTGGGGGGTGGGAAGAGGCCAACCAACACGTTTTAAACTATGTAAATTACTCAAGTTACGCCACGAAACAATATACACTAGTCCTGCCGGGGCATCGAACAAGGGCTGACGCTCGCCGTGTAATTTCCCGGCGGCTTGTTTTCTGTCGCCTCTCTTATTTTCTGCACTTTGTTGTCACGGAATGTCAGCCCCAGCTCGGCTAGCTTAGCTCTGACACAAAGCTAACTGTCAGCTAGCTCCGCTCTGACTAGCATTAGCATCGGGATTGGATGCAGCCAGCTAAGGGCAAGCCGTAATAAATAAGTTTCCCGGTTAATAACAATAGCAAAAAGACGTTGGCACTATTTCTCACATCAGCATTTAGATTGATAATAACGCCGCGTAACTGTCACCACCTTCGACATTGTTGACTGATTAAATTCTTCAATAGAAACTTGAAAAACGATTTATTCTCACCGTTTCAAACCGGGGTGGGGGGAAAATACCGCAAACTGACGCCGCGTGCTGAAACGACACTGGATTTTATTTAAACAAACCGTCCCTAACTTACAACAAATTACCATTAGTGAACCTATTGTGTTTTTCAACAAAAATGTGGAACTCACCTCGTTTCTCTTTTAACTCTTATTTTGAGCCGAGGAGGCTGCGCATGCGTGGAAGATGCGCTGCCTGACAAGTTTGTGTTCGAAGAAAAAAAAGTTCACTTTACGATCGGTGGTCAATGCAACACACGCGCACATACACACGCTTTGAACCGGCTGTGACACAGCCCAATGAGGAGTCACTTTCACCGGTGTCGTTCAACACGAGCAACCGTTCGACCCTAGCGAGCTCATCGCGGTTGCATGTTCTCATTGTCTGCCGTTAACAATAAAAAACACTACAATCCATCATACACTCAACACTACATCTACCGATACCATTATTTTTTACTCCGCGTAACATTAATTTTATACTTATTGCACGGCAGTTCAGTGAAATCCGACCGAACGCTCGCATGCTATATTCGTCGGATTTGATGTGTTATTTAGCTACGGGTGGACAACACACACGCAGTTGTGTGGATGTATGTGCAACGCAGATGGAAATGCGCATTTCTTTTTCCAAAATGAAAAAAAGTCCAACAAAACAACAACGGCACATAGCATCTAATTCTTACGCAACGCGTCGGTCTCGTAACGTAACCCGAGTACAGCTATAGCTTTCATCGAGGGTTCAAGTACGTCTCAAAACAAAAGAATTCAACCGTGTGGACGGTTTGCTTCAGCGTTTTTAGTTGGACATGTTTCAACCACCCCAAGTATCCCCGTTTAACCTGCCTGATCGTCCATAATGGCTGCAGATCTCTACGACGCGCTTTAGCTCGTATGCGGCGATTTGTTTGCGTGCTGAAAAACACGCGTTGTTGTGTTTATTCGGTGCATTCTGCGGCTGAAACAAATGATTTTTGCGAACAAAGGCCCTTGCTGCTTTTTTTCTGGGGTGAGGTGAGTTCATTTTAGTGCAGCGAAGAGAAGCGGGCGGCTCACGGCTCGGTCGTGTGCCGCTTTGGCCTCTAGATGGCGTCAGAAGACCGTGGAAGAGCATCAGGACGACGACGAGGAGTGGGGCGGATTAGCGGGGTTGCAGCATTGCAATCTGTAACCAGCCTCACCTCACGCATTATCGTTCTGTCACGAAGACACAATGAGATGGCATTCAAAAGCAAAGCGGTCGACTCGAAGGTAAAACCGCTAAAAGAACTCTCAATGTTGACATTTCAGCCTGTTCCATGCATTTGAAATGGCAACGACGCTGTATCGTGATCCAATTAGTAAATACTAGCATGTGGCGCGTTCGAGTTTGACAAAGAAAGTAGTCCGGCTCCACTCACACCTGCACTGCCATCTCATAGAATCCAATGCATAATAGTGCTTTGGTCTGTTTGATTGACTGTCATTGTAGAGAGCATCATACTGACAGCTGTCTTATATTTTTGTTATCCCGTTTAGCAATAGCTACTTGAGAGAAATTATTATATAATGCATATGTATTTTAGGGAAGCACAGTAACTGAAGTGTAGTGTTTATCAACCTTTATTCAGCCAATGCGCGTATTATGTATAAAATAAAATAAAAATCAAGTGGCATGTTACCAAACAAAAATGTCACAAAAAGTGTATACACTGAAATAATAATGATGCTATTGTATAAATTTACTCACAAACGTACTTATTTGGAAATCTGGGCCTGTTTAGTTGAACCTTCAAGCTATTATTCTTTTATTTAAACGGCAACAGGTTGGATACAGAATTCGTACCTTGTGCCATCTAGTGGAAGAGCACGTAATTGTTGTGCTTGTCACTATACGTCACCAGTATTGATAGTTGAGCAAATATACAGAACTGCTAAACCAATAATGATCTTCGGACCTTTTATTTTAAATTGGATAATCTTCACTGCACCCTTGTGGGAATCGAACATGAGACAAAACATTACAAAATTGCATTTCAGGGCAGCGCAAGCGTGTGGTTAATTTGTCATTCTAATTCTGAATTACATTTTAAATGTAATAAGTGTAATTTAATTTGTATTTTTTTCCCCTACTAATTACAATGCCTCAAATTCAGATCACACTGCTTTGTGTTTGTATGCCACACAGACCTACATCACACACTTACAGCCACGCTCGGAGAGATGTCAGCGTGAACCGTTTGTGCAGTACTGCACCTCTTGAGCTGAGAGGATCGCAAGCATCAGTCTAAGTTTTAAATGACAGATTCCCATTTAATGGCATGTGTTTTAAATAGATTCATACAAGTGTTTATAAAGTAGAACTGTAATATTTCCCGAAAGGCCATTTAATACAGATGTATATTATTGATGAAAGCTCACAACTAGAAAGTATATTTCTAAACTTGCATGGTGTTTGGGGCACCGTGGTCAACTGATTAGCATATCCACCTCACAGTTCAAAGGTCGTGGTTTTCGTAGTCATGCTCAGGTTTTCCTGTGAGAATCTTAAGAATAAAGATTTGTTGCATCTTGAGGGTTTTTTTTTGTTTTCCTTGAGAAATACAATATGGCCTCCCCAGGACTTTATAACAACTGAAATGGTCCCTGGTACACAATGGTTGATTTACAACACCACAGCTGAAAATCAACAAAACAATATGCTGGCATAATTGATTAGAATTGTCCTATGAAGCTAAATTGTGCTGATACTTTTTCCTTCATGTGATTAAATTATGATCGTAAATGGCATGGCCTGTGAAGAGTCCCCAACATGTTTGGAGCTTCAGTGCAGATGACTCACTAGTAGTAAACACCCACAACTCCCAATCGGGAGGTGCTTAAGCAAATTTCCTCCTCGCGTTGTCTACCATGGGAATGGTGTAAAATTTGCAAGATGATATTACCATCTCTGTCTCTGCCCGCCAGACCGTATTCCTCAATCTGCTGCTCTGCCTGCTCGCCTTCTACTCTCTGTTTTACATGATCGGCAGTGTTTGTTTCGGTGCCTTCAGGTGAGAAACCCTTGCCCACATTCAGCCTAAAGACACATGTCCAATAAATAACAGTACAATCAAAAGTGTGATGTTATTCCTAACTATAATGAGCGGCACCAACTTGATTCGCCGTCAAAGTAAAAAGCCCACAATTGCATTGTAGTCCGTCCATCCGTCCACATGATAGTGGGTCCTCGGTTTACGACGGATTTCAGTTCCTACGACGACGACGTAACCCAAACCTTTACGTAATTCAGAACAGGCCATCACTCATATCTAAAAATACTTTGCTCTCCAATGACCAACATCATGGCCAAAATTCTAATACAGTGTTTATGATAAACAAGATTTTATTCTTCACTTCCATGCACCCTGTAACCTGATAACATGGTAAGCTGTTCACTGTAGTAACTGCTGTCCCTGAAAGGGTTTAACCCACCAAGCCAATGTAACGTGTAGCGTTTGCACATTAATGATACACCTACTGTGCTTAAATATTAGCGGGAAAAAATGTACTTAAATAATTCATAGAGTAGTACTCAAAAGTTAAATACAACTGAACTGTACTCAAAATATGCTCTTGTACTTGAAAAGTAAAACCTACTGCACTGGGGGGAAGGGGGACACAACAGGCTGTTTGCAAAGAAACTAATTTGAGCATGGTTCATTTCCAAAAATGACCTAATCACAGAAAATATTCGTATGACAAACACTTCTCCACCATAGATATAAACAAATGAAATGAAAAACTGCAAGTACAGAAGTAACCGGGCATGCCTTCTTGGGCCACATGACGACGCAAATTAGCTAATTGCGTGCCATTTTTTAAACTTCAAAATATCATAATTACAGTAGACCTTTGAATGAAAAGCATTTCTACGTCATAAATGTTAAATTAAAACTAGTAAGTACGGCAGTAACTGAGTGTGCTTGTTCTTTTGCCATGTGCCTTTTGTAACTTTAAAATGTCGAAGGGACCATGATGGGACCCAAGATGAGGTCCCCCTTTCATTATTTAGTCAGACTGAACTCACTAAATGCCTTTCACTCCTTATTTTGTTTGGTTTACTTTTTACATCTCTTTTGGTTTTCAGGTTGGATTATTTCGACGGACGTATCCCTTTCGACTTCAAAACCAAGCCGGAGGATTCCATCTCTAAATACTTGGGTGAGCGCACCCTAAGGCAGCTAGCCAGCATGATACCCAACAAACCAGATTGTCAACTCTGGCGGACTTGTCTTTGTTTACTCCGTGCCAGTCAACCTGCTGTCCTTGGAGCTGACTTACTTCTGCAGTGGCTTGGTGTTTGCCGCTGTGGTGAAGAGTAGAGTGTGGGACTATGCTCTCACTGTCACTTGTCTTCACGTCGTCATCACCAGCCTTGGTGAGTGGTGTAGTATTAAGCTATTAATCACGAGGGTGAAAGAGCTCTTTAGATTGTGCAGCCGACTCTTATATATATTCCATGTATATTTCAGTAATGCTGGAGTTTCCCCTGGCATGGCAGTGGTGGGTGGCCTTAGGTGAGACCAACTGCCGAGTCTGTCCAAACCTAAATGTACAACGTCCGTGGATGAGATTTTCCTTTTGTTTGTTCTTCCACAGGTGGCGGCTTGTTTCTGATGATCTGCAATGGTCAGCTGATTGCTTACTTTGCCTGTCAGGATGACTAAAGCTATGCTATGTTACGTTCAACGTTACGTGTGAAATATCAGAAAGGTTCGCTTTGCTCAGTGGCGTTACTAACACTATGGGATCCCATCGGTTCGACAGTACTGTGCAGATGTCATTGACTAACAACAGATTGGTTGTTTCAGCAGTCCTGGCGACCAGTTCAGTGTATTTTACCCCACCTCTCTCCGATAGGCTGCAGCTCACTTGTGACCTGAATGAAGGCAAACACTATTTTCAATGAAATAGTGTATATAATTAACTTCATTTTTGGAATGCACAAGCTAATTTATTGTTCATGACAAACATATGGATGGTGTTCGTATGGTTGTGAGGGGTGGACCGTCCCTCTCTTGCCATCCACAAGGAGATGTTTCTGTATTTTGTGATGCACATTGTACAGTATTGGCTTCTGTACTTTGGAAAACTGTGAATGTAACAACAGAATGGGAATGATGCAATGTGTACTTATATATTTAGAAAGAATTAAATGTGTCAAAGCTAAATCTTCTGACATTTCATTCTACTCCCGTAGAAGTATTTGGACAATTAGAAGAGGCTTTTAATTTTATTTTATTTTAATTTTGTCTTCACACACCACCACACCGTAATCAAAATAAAGCAATTCAAATATGACTGCAGTGTAGGTTTTGAGCTTTAATTGTAGAGGTTTCACAAGAACACGACATTTACCATTTAGGAACTACAG
Source organism: Hippocampus guttulatus (assembly GCF_054856545.1). Classification (NCBI taxonomy): domain Eukaryota; kingdom Metazoa; phylum Chordata; class Actinopteri; order Syngnathiformes; family Syngnathidae; genus Hippocampus; species Hippocampus guttulatus. The sequence goes on along the minus strand of NC_141266.1, from coordinate 16,641,697 downwards.
CCACGTTACAATAAGTTCAGCCTCGTAAATATCTAGACACTTGACACAACTGTGCAGACATGTTTAACTATCAAATGTTATACTTGGATGGAAATTCCTTGAGGTCAGTAAGTGCTTGAAGTGTGGAGCACATGGACATACTTCCTGACCTAACTACAGTATATGGTTGTAGCCATTAGGTAAATCAGCACACATCACGATAAATAGAGGCCTTCGTTTTTTTTTATATCATCCACACCCATTGAACCACAGACAGTATCCATTCATTTTCTACGGAACTTATCCTCTTCAAGGTTACAGGTGAGCTGGAGCCTATCCCAGCTGACCGCACCTTGGAATGGTCAATCACAAAGCGCGCAGAGTGAGAGAAAAACCATTTAAACTCACATTCAGGCGAGTGAACCACTAGACCATCAGTATGAAAAATAAATACTTTGTACAACGGTTGCTCCATCCGCTTGATGAAAGCAGCTCATGTGGCGTTCATGTAGGAGAATCCTACAAAGGTTTCACTAATCCCGCCCTCTTGGCACCTGTCATTTATGGAGACAGGCACGGGCTGTAGCGTGAACTCGGGGTCGATGTAGCTGATGTCGCAAGGACTCCTCTGCGAAAAGCGACAGGACACTCAAGATCGCGATGTAGTGTATTTAAAAACATATTTAAAAACATCTGCTTGTAAAATTACCACATTGGGGGTGAATGGAGGCGGGACTTTCTTCGCCAGTAGGTCATCCCAATTGATGGACGCGAAGAACGGATGTTCCTGCAGCTCCACCTGGGTAGACGAGAGGTTCATCTCATTGTGGCTACGTGTATTTATAAAGTCTAGCTGTCTTCTGCATGAGCTCTTACTATGTCACGGCTTTCCCCCAAGCGTCTGGAGATCTTCCTTTCCAGTAAACCCGCTAACAGCGAGCAGGCCGCCTCAGATATTCCACTCCGCAGGTGAAGAGGTGCATGGAGTATCTTCTCAAACATCTCTGTTTTACTGTTGCTGTAAAATGGAGGCTGACAAAGCAAACGGTATTAATAACAATAATAATAATATTTATTATTATTATTATTATTAAAACCTGATGTGCTCAAGAAAATACAAGGGCAGATTTGGAATCAGCACAAAATTCATTTAGAACAATTTACTTGCATGTCTGATTAAAAAAAATGTATACATTTGCAATGCATACACACCAGTGATACGTACATTCTATCATTGATAGTTGCACCTGCAAACTTTGGAGAGTTTTTGAGGACAGGAAAGCCCTCAAAAAGGCAGGTACATATTGGGATACAGTAATAATAAGAAAAAAATACATTTGCATTGCAAGAGGTTGTTGTTTAATAAAAACTGCACTCACCAGCCCATGCAGCATCTCGAAAAGCACGCAGCCGAGTCCCCACCAGTCCACTGCGGGACTGTACATGTGACCCTGCAGCACCTCTGGAGCGAGGTACTCCGGAGTCCCGCAGAATGTATGCATGAGCCCACCTACGGCCACCCCTTCTTTACAAAGTCCAAAGTCGGTCAGCTTCACGTGTCCCTCGCTGTCTAGTAAAATGTTCTCTGGTTTGAGGTCTCTGACACACAAACACATGCAAAGGTAAATGCTTCACCGAAGAGCATATACTGGGAAAAAAAATTTGGGGCAGTAAATTAGGTAAACCTGAACAGGATAATGCAATCCGATATTAAAATTCTGCCTTTAAAGAGTTAATAATGTTTAATTTTGGTTGAATGACCATTTTTGTCAAACTTTCGGATTTATTATGTGCCACCAGAAGGCATTTCGTAACATGACAACATCTTCTTTGTAGCACTATGAAGCATTCTGGTGGAATTCAGAGCCAGCGAAAACGCGAAGCAAGATGTTACTAAGGTTACCTGTACACAATGTCTAAGGAGTGAAGGTAGCCCAGCGCCAAGGCCATCTCTGCAGCGTAAAAAGCAGCCCTGCTTTCAGGAAATGAACGCTCTCTCTGGAGGTGATAGAAGAGCTGAAAGTGACAAAATGAATCAATGATTATTGAGTACTTGGGAAAAACAACTGAGAATGTTGCATTATGTTTACCTCGCCTCCATTAACATAGTCCACAACAAAGTAGAGCATGTTTGGTGTCTGGAAAGAGTAGTGGAGTCCCACCAAGAAGGGATGTTGCACCCCTTTAAGCAGAACGCTCCTCTCAACCATCACATGCTGCTGCTGCAAAAACGATAGTTATAGTGTGAGATAGAGAGATAGGAGGGCAGGTAAATAGTTAAGTCGGAAGAGCAGAGATGGGCGACTGGCAGCCCCTTGATTTTTTTAAAAACAAAAACATTTTGAAAATTAATTTATTTTGGGAAAATTATTTTTGTAGCTCCCAAAAACTCTAAAACAAATCACTGATAAATATTCCCTAAAATTGTTTCACAAAACACAGAGGGTAAATAGGGAAATAAAATTATGGAAAAACTAGGGGAAGAAAATAGATAAGAATAATATTGGAGAAAATAAATATGCAAAAGGATTGCCAAAATGCAGCAACTTTAGTTTTCAATTGTAATATCATCACTCACCACTAGATAGCAAATGTGGCTTAGTTGCACTTAAACTGAGTCTTATACTTCGCAAAACTACAGCAGGTCGAATATTTTTTGTGGCTTTGAAATGATATGCAGGACAAAGTACCTCAATAATATTAATATTCTGTTGTTGAGTTATATTAGTTGATATTTTATACATGTATTGGGAAATGTATCAAAATAAAATGAGACCAAGATCCTTTCAAAACTTGTGCAACTCAATTGGGTGTTTCTTTTTATTTATCTTTTAGAGTGGGAAAGTGAAAATAAACAACTGATATAATGTGGTTGCAAAAGTGTGCACACACTTTCAATACTGTGGACGCTGTGGATGTGGCTACAGTATGTTCAGAAGTGACCAGTCATATTCAAACTCACGTTAAATGGGAGTCAACACACAGCTGTCGCTTTTTAAAGTGCCTTTGGTTCACCCCTAATGAAGCTGTGTGTCCACTTTTTATATCTACTGTAGGTAGGCAAGTAGGTAGTTTACCTCTTTCCTCATAACAACCGTCTGTTTGTGTAACACTTTCACAGCAAAGTAGCCTCCAAGTTTTCTGTGTCTGGCCAGCAGCACCTGATTCAAAAGGATCGAGCGATGACACAAAACAAAAAGCGACACATACAACAAAAAAGAAAGAATAAAAAAAAAGCCTACCTTTCCAAAACTCCCTTTGCCAATAACTTTGAGGTAATCAAAATCAGATGGTTTCATCCTAAAGGACAAAAAGGAAGATGATTTTTTAAAAAATGTTTTTGTCTTTCTATAAGACCACAATGGGAAATACGGGTAATGAAATAAAATAAAATAAAAAAAATAGAAACACATTGATGGCAAGAAAAAATGTATGTAGAAAAACCGTGATCCAAAGCATACCACACCATCTGTCAAACATGGAGGAAGCTGCATTATTACGTGGGCATGTAATAGCTGCTAATGGAGCAACAATTGTTTTCATTTGACACTTCAAAATTATGAATGGCGCGCGATTTAAGAATACGCAATGATTCACTGTTTTCGCTGGATTTTAAAAAATATTTATGGCCTATTTTCCCATAGAAATATTTACTTTAAATGACCATATGACTGTGTTCAAATAGGTTAATGATTGACTAGGAACAGAACACCATCAGAAACCAAAGAGCCCCTGTTTATGACTATACTGTACTCGCATTTATTCTAATGGCGCAAAACTGATAGAATGGCTTAATCATGACACAAAACATACGCATGAAGGACTCGTCTGTCAGGAAGATTTTTTTTTTGTCAACGTACAGTCATTTGTGGAATTATGGCCATGACCATTGCCATGCATCTGTTTCTAGCAATGTGGTTTTATTCTGTGTTTTTGCCAGCAAATTAGTTCCATAACACTGGGACTATGAGCTGTGACTGTTTCCCCTAGCCTTAACCTCTGCGGCTTAAATGATGAAGTGGTTTATTTGCGGACTTTCCCAATTCACTGGACCGTCACGCTCTCAGCTTCTCTATAACTCACCAAAATCGTGTTTACTGTTCAGATATTTTCTCATGGGCTCCATCCGAACATGTACTGCTCATGTTTTAAAATCAAAGTCATACACATTGTAAAATTCAGATCTGCTCAAGAGAACAGCCTTCATTACATTTCCACTTGGGTTTATTTTCGACAGTAAGGTTGGTCGTTTTTGTTTTCTTCTGTTCTGTATTTGTACAAACTATGTATAATACAGTAAGTGGCGCTTGAAACCAGTGACTTATCAGTGACACTTTTTTTTTAATCTGTTGGGTGTGGCTTACGGTATACCGTATACTCATATGCTCACCGACCAAATTTTATATTCCATCTATTCTTGACCTTCAGTGAAAGACATATACTCACAAGGAGGATTGAGACCTCGGTGAACCCTGATGAGACAGAAAATACATTAAAGGTTAAGTAGTCAGATCCTGTTTCATTTCCTGTCAATAGACTGCTCTTTCTTTCTTTCTTTCTTTCTTTTTTTCTTTCTTTCTAAGTGTCATTCGAATCTCACCGCATTATCTCTGTCCTCCATCTTTGTCCTCCTTTTGCTCCATAGGTGACGGATCTTTCTAGTGTCCTGACTTCAAGGGAGGGGACAGTGCAATGAGAAGTGTCATAATGTTTTCCAACATGTACAGTATTTTAACGGTGACTTACCCCTGACGAAGTGGTTGATAAGGGCCGAGTTTGTGTAATAAGTGCCTGAAGAGAGCTTTTCTCCCCTTCAGCAGAGCTGAAAGACAGTGGTGCGGAAGGTTAGTTACAAAACCATTTACAGTATCACTATGCAGCCTAGTGCCCTCTGCCATACAAAATTCAACACACAAAATATGCAAAGAGAGGGCTTTAAACAACATTAGGTTCAGTGGATGAGCGCTTCATGGAATACTTGACCTTTATAATGACTAATAGTAGGATTAGTTTGAATTGAAGTTGAATTTTTACCATCGACACTTTCTAATATAGTTATTTTGCTTCCTAATAAAACGAGGCTAGTGTAATGATGGTCAGTAGACAAGGTTCACGTTTTATGCGACGTTTTAATAACGACGTGGCATAATAATAGCCTATTATGACAGCAAGTGAAATTGCAAGACAGAACAGCACATCACTTGTGCCATTTGGTCAAGTAATTTGAAACGATCCCATTTCCATGTACCGTCGAAGACTCAAAATCAAAATTCCCGTTTCTAATAGTATTTTAATATGCTAAAAGCAGCATTCATTCATTTATTAAGACCAAGTCATGAAAGTTTCCAGACATATTGTTAGCATCTTTGTATGACGTCCTGAATCATTCGTGCAGTCGAAATGACGTCTTCAAATTAAAAGTACTGTACAGTAACCGCCTTACCTGAGAATAATGACACAAGCCTCCTCACTTTGGCGTAGGTCATCGCCCCGTCGTGAGTCAAAGTCATGTGGATGAAACAACTAACAGCTGTATAAAATAAATTAGGAGAGGACGGGAGATATAATGATCGGGGCTGGTCTCAAAGTCATCTGAGCTTCTTTCACGGACCTCGACCCAAATGAACGGCTGTGGTGCGTTCACTGACCATCGGAATTTGTAGAGGTCATGAGAAAAGGCCACGTTTTGAGTGAGGTCGGTGAGTGCACATATTTTGATTGGCAGATGCTGTATAATATAAATGTGATCTAAATTATTTGTTTAATATACTTTATTTTATTATCATCATCTGTATCATCATATCATATCATATTATCTTCAAAATTGCATTGTATGGGTACTTAAATGCAGCCTCCAGTGTAAAAGGTAACATGTTAAGATGATATTTTGTTCTCCTTTCACCATTACAGTGTAGTAAATAAGAAAAAAGGGCGGGAGCAAGACAAAAATGTTGCTTCCTTTTCACAAAGTTATGGCGAGAAATAACAAGAAAGTACAAAGAGAGACTGAAGTGGTGTCCAATTTGTTTTTAAACCTTAACACTGCTCACACTGGTTTAGCTTGTCTCTGTTTTGGAATTATAGCTCCTTTATTAACTGTGTACTTTACCCCAGTTCCTGATTTTAATCTTGAGGAATTCCCACAACAAATTTAATGAATGATCATTTATACCCCCTGTCAAAGAGTAGAAATACTTCAGCTGAAACATTTGTGCACTGAGTCTGCCAGCGACCCTGAGTTGTTTTTATTGAAATTCAAGAAAGTAGAACAGAATTTCCATTGCAGACTAAATATAGTTAATAGGTCATGACCTACTGTGACGGACGGCATTTGAAAACTCTGTATCAGTCCTCTAGTTTCATGTAGCCATTGCATGCCTAAGAATCCACTGGATATGTATGCACTGTTTCCGTGCCACATTGTGATTTGTGATTGAATGAAACCAGTTCAGCATTTATACTTGTTTACTACTATAGTTCAAGCACCCCCCACAATCATCATCCTTAACCTTTCAGTTTTATTGTCTGAATTACATAACCACACTTTTATGACTGTGTGATCATATGATGAATGAAAATAGCAAGAGGTGCTATTCTGAGTTACCGCACAGTAAGTGATGTAGTCTTAGAGGAGTTTGCATGTTCTCCCCGTGCCTGCGTGGGTTTTCTCTGGGTGCTCTGGTTTCCTCCCACATTCCAAAAGCATGTAAAACACTCATTTTCATGACTGGTCAGGTTAAAGCCAAACAACTCAACTTTGATTTCATCTGGCCATGTAGTACTTTATCGCAAGCCTTCTGAGTCATTTAGATGACTTTTAGAATAATGTCATCAAATGTTGTGATATTCTCACCAAGCCTTTCACTGATGTTTTTTGTTTGTTTGTTTGTTTTAACCCATTCCCTATCTACAATCTTGTCTGGCTCAGCTTTTAGTCTTGCCAACGGTGGCATTGAGATTGTAAAGTAAGAAAATGATTCTTAGAACAGGTGTGCTTTACATGACTCGGTGAGCTAAGGAATGCTGGTTAGTTGTTGACTCCTCATAGCTGTGTGCCACATGGGCACCAGCCAATCTGTGGGAGCCAAAATTCTGGTTGTGTTCGTCCAAGATCAAATACTTCATTCATGAAACTGGACTGCTTTTCATAACTTTTATATCATGTTATTTTTAACATGAATGTTTTTTGACTGATTTCCAGATGTGGTATGCTTTGGATCATGAGACATGACTGATACTGAAGTAATATCAAGTTTGTCTGTGTGTCCCATGTCTAAAATTGGGGATGAGTGCTGAGTTGATATGGGTCATGTGGATTACTGGTACAGAAAGCTGATCTCTTGGCAGTTCATGTTTTCACTGCATTGCCCGAGAGCAAATGGGTTTGCGTTGGTCACCATGACAACAGCCCGAAGTTTTTTTTGTGTAGTTTTAGACATTCAGAAGAATGTCAACCCTCAAACCGGATCACTCTTTAGGAGGAAAAGAATATTCCCTACAATAGTTGAAATCCAACTTCATGCAGGAGCCATACTTCATTCAGCTTAGATTGTCTTGATATCAGATGTCAAGCCTGAGAAACAAAAGGTCCTAACTCATTTAAAAAAACTGGGAGGGGCAGCTAATAATATATGGACAAATTCAAGTCTTCAATGAACATAACATGAATGGGGGGTGGGGGGGGGGGGATTTGGGAGCAGGGACACCTTCAGGATTATTTTCTCTCCCACGGCCCCTTCTCAAGATTTCTCATTTTCCCTAGATGTTTTGTTTTTTGTTTGTTTGTTTGTTTTGTTTTCCCTTGCCCTTCCCCAGGGTTAAGGTCAGGGGAGTTTGTTAATATTTGTCAACTGCGGGCATGTGAAGTCCTTTGAGACTGTTTGTGATTAAGGGCTGTATAAAATAATGTGACTTGACTTGATGTGGCTAAAATGAGGCGTGACCGATAGGGAGGCTTAGAAAAAAATATATACATGTATCATATATTTTAGAATATAAAACAAAATGGTGAAGGGGATTATCTGGGGCTACACAGATTTCTGACAGGTCTATAGTCCCCTACCCCGGTTTAGCGATATCCCGGTTTGAGAAGAAATAGGAGTACTGTCCTGTACTCGAAGAAAACCCACCAAGATGCAAACGGGTGTGACAACCGTAGTACCTTATTTGTCCTTTAGGTGACGACAAAACCAGAAGAAATGCAAAATGCCAGATTCCACTGAAAACACAGTTGCACTGTTCTGTTTACGAGAGGAGCAGAGTGTACCATGTTAAACATTGTTTGCCCTGATTTGTTATATATCTAGTATACTGTGAAAATTAGACGTTAGAAGTTCTAGTTAGTAAATAAATAATTTTCCACAAGATGGCAAAAGCAACAGCTGACCTGTGTCACAACCTGTTGCAATTGAAAGGCCAACTGAGTTGTCGATTTGTGAGCGAATTTCTGTTCATTTCAGGATATAGTCTGGATTTTTTGCGACTTTTTTTTGGGGGGGGGGGTGTTGTACCGTTACATTATTCTAATGTAAAATATGTGCCTCGGCTCATTAACTGTTGGGAACGCTGTCTTGCATAATCCAGGCAAGTCATGAGCCACATTTTAGCAACGATTTCCTAAGAACTTGAAACAGAGCCTTCAAGAGCCGAATACAGAAAAATCTGACAATCTTTAAAGCAGCTACTTGAAGATCATTACTTGTGATGCGCTCACAAATTGGACCTTGACACAGAGTAGAAAGTGGAGGAAAGTCTATTTGTTCGCGAAATTGCAGTTTTAGTTTAGTTGTAAATAGTTGACATGCATCTTTACACATCTAAAAAAGCCTCTGCCTCTAACATTTTAATATACCACAGGCCGCTGAAAAATGAGAGATGAGCTCCATATAGCCCCTGGACTGTGGTTTAGACACCGTATTTGCTTGCAAAATAGCATTTCTATTCTAGTTGTATATAGTTTATATGCGTTATTAAATACATGCGCTGCTTCTAGCATTTTAGTATATACCACGGGCTGCTGAAAAATGGGAGCTGGGCGCAAGGCGCTGTAATTTGGACACCTCTGCGTTAGAGGGACGGTAGATGGTATACAGTAACTGTGAACTGATATAAATTTAGAATTTAAGCACCTTATCATATTACTGATACATAACACATTGACGAGTTTAGACATCAGAAGCCAGTGAGCATTTTTTAAAACTCATTCACTCCCAAAGACGTTTTTATATGTCTTTTCAGACTTGGTTTAGAATTGGCTGGCACTGAACGAGTTTAACCATTGTTCAATTTATTTGATTTGGTCGTGAAAAAAAAGGCTTGCAATATCGCAATCACTAAAATCAAACATAGCCTTCAAATTTGATACAAACGTAACCATTAAACACGAATAGAATGAGTAGGCCACATCAAAAGATGTATCAGACACCTGTGTAAAATATAATCTAAAAGATAAAAATGAAAACACTGAAGAAACGTATTTCACTTTAGAACATTATTATTATTGTTGTTGTTGTTATACAAAAGAAGCAGAACGTGTGTCCAAACTTTCGCCCGCACGTTTTATTGATTTCTCGTTGTTTATGTGTGCGCGCTCCCGGCAGCCTGACTTCCAGCTCGGGAGGGTGCGCGCAGAGCGAAGGGGCGGGGCGGAGCTGCGTGGAATCAGGGCAGCTGTTGGTGAGGAGTGTCCTGGATATTTACCTTCCTCAACCTGGATCCTCGGACGCCACGGCCCGTCCCGAGGTGTCCCCGGCGGTCACTTACATGTGCGCGATTCGTCTCTAAAGCGGGACGACGGAGGTAGACGCGACTTTTTCTCTTTTTTTGTGCCCGTTCCCTCTCTCTCTCAAGAAAGGTTTGATGTCGCCGGAGTTGCTCCGGGCGTGAGGGAAAAGTTTAGTAACAACGGGTTTTTTCGTGTTTAGGGTGTGTAGCTACACACATTGGACGCACAAGTCGAGGCTGTCAACAGGTTCCGCGTTCGGCACAAAGTACGGAGAGGTCACTGCCGTTTATGTTGACAACACCATACCATTGTTTATTGCTTTTCAGATAATGGTTTGTTTGGTTTGTATTCGTTTTAACTCCCTTTGTGTATTTTTTTGTACCCGTCCCTATAGTATTTGGCCGCTGTGCTGAATCTCAAGCACCTAATTCGGTGTATCCCAACCTCTATTGAGTCAAGGCATATTTTTATGTACGTATTTGACATTTGGGAAAACTGTCAAGGCACAGAATCAAGCAAAAATGTCGCCAAAAATGAACGCACAGGTTGATTGTCTCCTTTGCCATCCCGTGGAAAAGCTTTTATTTCTTTTGTTGCCTGTCATTATGTCACCGGCAAAGATAGCTGAACAAAGATACATTTTTGGGGGTAATTTATGCTGAAATTCAGATTTAGAACGCAATTTTCAACTCACAGAGGCTGTAACTTTGGGGGATAAAATCATTTTGGTCAACTGGTACTAAACAGGTCCTAAATCTGTTTATAATACGGATTTATTTACTTCTTGTATTTGTTAAATACATTGGAAGAGGACTGAAAAATATCATTGGATATTGAATCACAATCACAATATTGGGGGCGGAGTCACAATGTGACTATTTTTCAAAATCATTCAGCCCTCGCAGTAATTAAATAAAATTGGGTAATTTCTGGTAGCACACCTGATGATCTATGTCACAGGAATGAGCCATGACACACTAGTTATTTATTGACAGTGTATCTAATAAATCTGTTCAAGTCAATCTATCACATGTACTGTATATGCTAACCACTAAGAGAAGCCCGCATGTACATGCTGATTATCCTTGTTATAAAGTGCTTACCGGTACTTGTAAGTAAGCCTGTGAGAGGCTTACTTTGGAAAAACAAGCCATCAAGTAGAGCTCAGCTCGGTTTTAATACATTCCAAGTGTGTCCCTGTGTTCAAACATTAACTCAGAACACTGCGGGCCCTTGTTTTTTTTTTTTTTTAGCACAATCCATTAATCGTTTACCTGGAAGCCAAGACAGGACTGGACACACTCGCATGCACGCGGGAACATTCCTCCAGCCTACTAAGAGGTGTGAGTGGGTGCTTTAGTACTGTACATGTGTATGTATTTGTGTTCAGCCTACAACTGCAAAATGGGCGTGTTGGAGCGCTGGAAAAAATGTTGAACATTCTTATCATTCAGCTGCCTTTGCGAGAGGCAGCAAGAGCCAAAGGCAGGCCCGGGCCGAACATAAAACGGATCACCCGGAGTGGGGAAATGTTTACATTTCTTCCTTGGGGACCTTAGAACATTTTTTCTGAAATGGTAAAATAGAAACAAATAATTAAAAAAATTTTGTAACCGTTTATTTGGTTTTAGAAATGCACGGCGGCCGGATTAAATTCTCTCGCCAGTTTTATGTGGCCCACGAGCCGTAGGTTCACCACCACCCTGCACTGTGTACACTCACAGCACTCCTTTGCATTCATGCTACATTCGTCACTGCTCCATCCAGTGCTCGGCATGCAGTGTCATTGTGAGGGCGGTGCTGTCAGACAACAGTGTGAAAATGTCGATCATGTTTGTTGTCGTGTTTCTCAGGTCCCTCTCTCTGAGACCAGCCAAGGGCCAGGGTGGTTACCTGCGGTGACAGACATGCCAAAACCGGACCTGCTCTGCTTGGTTCAGCTGCTGGACGGCACCATTGAGACCTTCCGAGTCAATGTACGAAACACACCGAGAAACAGTTTCCTGCCCGTGAATATGAGGAGATCATATGTTGCTGCTATCTGTCGCCGTGCTCTGCTAGTGATCGTTGTGTGGGAGCATGACGCATCCTTTCTTTTCCCTTCCTCCCATTGATCCACATTTCATGCTCAACACTGAACCTTGGTGTCAAGTACACGTTCACCTTCTGCGGTTGTCACCCTTGAGAGGCTTTTGCATGATCAGCACACCGTGTCAAACGAAGCACACGGGCGATATAGATGCAAACATGCAGATATGGTGCAAGGCAATCAGTGTTGCGCTCTGAAACCGCAGCTGTCTAGCATCTTTGTCTGAAGATTTAATATGCAATATGAACCCCCACCTTGATCACATAATACAGTGAAGGTAAAACGACAAGTTTTTTCCCCACACATTTCTTGCAAATAATACTCGAATGCAGCAGCTTTATAATCTGCTACTAATGACTTCTTGTTGGGGACTGCAACCTTTTTCTTCCTCAGCCATGCCGTGCAAAAGCTGTTTAGAGAATTGTACAGACCTCTGCATAAACTGCACACTGATTAGATTGTGGAAAAGTACCACTGAGAGAGTAATATCTGTCGAACAGAATATGTTAAGGCCTTTTTTTTTGGGGGGGGGGGGTTAGGAATAACTAATAACCTCATCTGGAGGCAGCTTTTATACCAAAGTCATATTCAGCCATTCAAATCAGATGGCTGTAATGGATGCGATGAGTGTATATAGAATAGTTTGTGTTCAGAATGTCTATACCTACGTAAGTACTGCACAACCTCAAATTGAGGCCTCCGTTTTGACCGACAACAAAATCAAAACACAGAAGCACATTGCGAACATCCAAGCTTCACACTTGCAAGGCCTGAGCCAAGAAACAAACCTAAAACCTCAGAAGTATGTGGTAGGTGTCCTGCCTCAGCACAAATATTTTACATTGTCAAATGATTATTGGAATGTGGCAGGAAACCACAGAACCCGGAGAAAACCCATATAAGCACATGAAGGACGGAGCCAAGGTTCAAGTTCTTTGAACTTTTATAACAGAGAGAGAGAGAGAGAGAGATGTGCCGCGCCTTATGTCATGTCCGTGTTTCAGAAGCAGGATGAAGGTGTGGTTTTGTTGGACCAAGTGTGCGACCACCTGGGCCTGCAGGAGAGGCAGCTCTTCAGTCTGCAGATCAGAGAGTCCAGCACAGCCGTTACCTCAATCATGGCCAACACACACTCGCCCGTGAGTGCACACGCTCTTCTGAACCTCATGCACTTTTTTTATTATTATTATTTAAAGCCAGCCACTCTAACACATTGCACTTACTCGTTCCTGTTTTTTTTTTTTTTGCCCCCACTTTCATGTTTATTGATTATTTGAGCATACAAAAGCACATGTGGTCAAGAGACATTTGAATACAAAAAACAATTTTCAGGATGTCCACATGCATATAAAATAATTTGTTGCTGTTTAAACACAGAGTGTGCTTGCTTTGTGTTTTTTCCGTCCTTGTAAGTGATTATGTTTCACAAATTTCTTTCTGTTAGAGATGGTTGGAGCCTGAGAAACCCTTTAAGAAGCAAATCAAAGGTGTTTACCGGGCAATTTATTGCCGTTTTTCTCCCATTGCAAAGTACATTTTGACATTTCCAGAGAACCAGTGTGTTGACGGCACTGACACAATGACATTTCCCTGCAGGTCTTGCATCTCCCTTTTACCTAAACTTCAGAGTGCGCTTCTTCATTTCCGATCCCAACTCTCTACAACATGAACAGACAAGGTGCTCTCTTCTTTTTGCCTTAGTTTAATTCGTTTTGTATTTGGTAAGCACAACATTTTGTCCAGTCGATGAACTCGATCACAAAATCATGCCTTTATTGAAGATAATAATGCTCAGTTTTGTATTTATTTCACACATTCCTTAGCAGTCGTTGATATTTTGTACTGCTGTTTTCAAATATTTTACATTCTTATACAGTGCAATGAAAAACTATTTTCCCCCATCTAAAATGTTTTTTTTTGCATAGTTTCCTCACTTTTAATGTTTATAATCATCAAACAAATGTACGTAAGCATCAGACAATAATAGCCTACTTTGTCAGTAAATATAAAATGCTTGTTTTATATATTAAGAGAAAAAAGCTATATTAAATCGTGAATGTAGCTGTGGCTGATCACATTTTTCAGTTCATTTTCACTGACCACACCTAAGCCTGATTACCCCCGGACCTGTTCAATCAATAAATCACCGAAATAGAACAATTCTGACAAAATGAAGTCGGCCAAAATATCTCAAAAAGATGCAACAATATGCCATATCTTCCCACCCACCAAAAAAAAAAAAAATCAAGAACAGATGAGAAATAAACTAACTGACATACATCAGTCTGGAAAGGGTTAAAAGAGTCACTCTGAAAGCTTCCAGCGGTTCCAGCTAATCATGGTGAGGGCCATTATCCATAAATTAACCCATTTAATCCCACTGGTGACATTTGTGAAGGACAACAATGATTTAATTTACAGCGCTCTAAAAAAAATGTCTTACTGATTACTTAAAAGGGCTACCAATGACACCTGATTTTGACTTTTAATTGTCTGGGAAAAATTTGGGATTAAATGGGTTACGAAAGCATGAAATGGAACAGTGGTGACTCTTCCAAGGGGTGGGCAGCCTACAGAAATTACCCTAAGAGCATAGCGAAGACTCATCCGGGAGGTCACAAAGGAATCCAGGACAACGTCGAAAGAACTGCTGGCCTTCCCTTAATGAAGGTCAGTGCTCATGACTCAATGAGGAAGAGGCTGAGCAAAAATATCATCCATCGCAAAGGTTTAAGCCTAAAGCCACTACGGACCAAAAAGAACAGAAAGGCCCATCTTGCTTTTGGAAAACACATCTGAATGATTCCTCAGACCTTTGGGAGAATATTCTATGGATTGACAAAAAGAAACTTTTTGGAAGGAACGTGTCTCGTTACATCTGACATAAATGCAACACGGCATTATAGAAAAAGAACATCATACTAATGGTCAAATGCGCTGGGAGTGTGATGCTCTGGGGCTAGCTTGGTTAATTCAGGACCTGGACGAATTGCATGAATTCTATTCTTTACCTGAAAATCCTGAGGGAAAATGTTTGACCATCAGTTTGTGGCCTCAAGTTGAAGCGCATTTGGATTCTGCATCAAGACAACAATCGAAAACATCTCACCAAGTCCATTTATGAATGGCGTAATCTTTAAAAGTCCGTTCATGCACGAATAAAAATACTAGATTTCGGTTGTTGCTGCCGAGGGTGGCTCAACCATTTATTAGATTTAGGGGGCAAGGACTTTTGAACACTGGGCCTTGAAGGCTTGGATTTTTTTCCTCCCTAAATAATAAAAACCTTCATTTAAAAACAGCATTTTGTGTTTGCTTGTGTTGTCTTTTACTAAAAATTAATTTGTCTGATGATAGTAAACATCGTCCAACTGAAATGTCAAACGCCTCAGTATGATGCAGTGCAGTTTGACATCTCAGTAATAAGCTTGTTGTTAAATCTCTAACAAACTGGACATCGTTATCTTTATAAAAGCAATATTTTTGCTAAAGGTAATGTACCGGCCAGTATCCGTTCAGCGGCTTCATTGTAAATAATCTCACAGCATGACGGTATTTCCCTTACTGACGTTTCACTCCCCAAAAAAGTTCTTTCTAATTCTAAAATCTCTTTAATTTTGTTCTCCGCAGGAACCTTT
The DNA here is from genome assembly GCF_054856545.1 of Hippocampus guttulatus. NCBI lineage: Eukaryota > Metazoa > Chordata > Actinopteri > Syngnathiformes > Syngnathidae > Hippocampus > Hippocampus guttulatus. The sequence continues at coordinate 16,626,267 of NC_141266.1, read as the reverse complement.
ACTTCCTCCAGATCAGGAGTGACATTAAAGAAGGCAGGTTGGTGCGCAAAACAAGCCCGAACACAACCATTACAATCCACCCCATTTGTGTACACTTTTTTTTTTATAGCTTGCTACATTGTGTCTCGCTTGATTGCAGGTTGCAGTGCCCGCTAAGTTCAGCTGTCGTGTTGGCCTCTTACGCCGTGCAGTGTAAGTCTTCCACAGCAACCTGTGATTAATGACTTCATAACAGCTGTGGGAAGAATCACACTGTTGAATGTGCTCTCGAGTTCTCGACAAATGCGATAAAAGTATTGGGCCACAAGGAAGTGAAAGGATGATATGCGTTCTTGCAGCGATAATACTCCAATAAACTTTCTACAAAGTCTCCCCCCCTCCCCCCACAATGGTGTGTGCCTCTGGGAATTCTTGTCCATTTAGTAATACAGCTTTTATGGACACCGGAAGACATCAATGAGCATTCCTCGAAACCTTCCACAAAGTCCGAAGTATTTAAATGTCCACAATGTCTTTTGTAAGATGATGACTTTAAGGCGACATTTGATTTTGAAATATTTATAATTTGATATTAAAGTAAAAATAAATGTATTTTTACTTTAATATCAAATATGTGACACCCATTGGAAGCTAATAATGTTAGCCAATGACAATCTGTGCATCTACCAAAATTTGATGCAGCTCTGCTTACCATTTCTGCTTTGTCATAATAGTATCATACCAGAGGGGGGATGTGGGTGTGTTTGCATGATAGGATTTCAGGCTGTCATATGAAAGTGGCTCTTAACTCATTCAGTACCAGCCAATTCTAGCCCCCCCCCTTTTTTTTTTTACCCTAAGTCTTGGAAAAGATTTTAAAAAAGTATCTGGGGTTGAACGTGTGGAGTGTGAAAAGACAGAAATATGTCTTTGGGAGTGATTAATCTTCTACCAGTCTAGCTGATCATGACATTGGCGGATAAGCTCGATGTGAGGCTGGTTATTATTTCTAATTCTACCACTGGTCAAGTGACCACTTTATCTCGAATGACAAGTCGCCCAATTGTTACGTGGCAAATTTGCAAAAGTGCAGAACGACCTGATAAACATGTTTTCATCTCAACCTTTTGTTTATAACCCCATAAAGAGTACGTTTTCCGCAAATTGTCTTGTGTAAGATGAATTTAAAAGTAATCGGTCAATCCCACCCTGTGATTTAATTGATCAAAAGGTTTGTCTCAAGAAATTTGCCATTATGGCATACGAGCGTCATCTCATGGATTACTTCTGTTTGAACAATAGCTGAGCTGGGGGATCACAGTCCATCCCAGCAAAGCGGTTACTTGTCCAAGTACCACTTCATCCCTGAGCAGGATGAGAACTTTGTTTCCAAAGTGGAGGACCTGCATCCAAAGCACAAGTAATGTGATTCATAGCATCCATTCATACTCTTGCTGCGCTTTGCAGTCGGTTGATTGACTCTATTGCACGTGTCTGTGTGTGTTGGTCTAGGGGTCTGAAGAAAAGTGAGGCCGAGTTGTGTTTCCTCAACACAGCACGGACGTTGGAGCTTTATGGAGTGGAGCTGCACGCTGCCTTGGTATCATGGCCTCCTGCATCCAAACGGCCATTTCATGCTCCATTTTCATTTCATGGCTGACATTTCTCTGACACTCTCGCTTCTTTCTCGATTTCAGGATACCAACAATACCTCTCTAATGGTGGGCCTGACATCAAGTGGTGTTGCAATATTCTGTAATATGATTTGCTCGAGTTTCTTCCCTTGGTGAGTGATGGCCGCGCTCATCAGTTTTTTTTTTTCTTTTACCCTCAAGTTCACCACAAATGACGTTGTCCCAAATCACATTGTTCCCATGCAGGGGGAACATTATCAAGATTTCATTTAAGAGGAAGCGATTCTTTATGCATCTCAAACGTAAACATGTAAGTATTTTGTTGTTGGTAATAGTTAGCTATCCACAAGTCCGAGGCCGCCATTGTGTGTCTTTAAAGTGTAACAACTCAAGTCAACAAATTTCTTTGCAATAATAGGTTCGATGTGACCCATGACGTTTGCTGCGTGTGCCCGAGGGCACTTAGACATCAATTTCAGACAACTGCAGTGGGCGGTGTTGCATGAAATGCGAGCCTCCTGAGAATGCTAAAAAAAACAAAAAACAAAGAGTGGATTCATTGACTTAATTCTTCGTCCACCAATGCAATATTAGTCAGAATATTCTTTCAATTAGTGCGACCGCATAAAACATATTGCATGTGTGACCACGATTATAGCCCCATATTGCTAGAATGTCAGAGTGACTCAATACAGTTGAACTCATTTCTTGAATCGGCAGCTTTATCCAGATTCTCACACGAAAAAAAAAAAAAAGATGGTTTGTTTCTCGCCTCTGCTTATTGTGTGTATATTTACCAAGTCAAAATGACTGCAGCAAATAGGGTTGTTAAAACAACAGAGTTTCCTGGATGTCTGTTGCTTTTAGTGGAACATCCGTTCCAAGTTGCTCCATGAATTTCTTGTGGGGATATCTTACCGGTAAGTGTAATACTTTTAGTTAGACTGCAGATATTCCATTTATTCCTTTATTTTTGGATGAAATCCACATTTGGATCTCTAAATACGAACGTTTTGCCACTTATATGGCTTATTACAGGAATTCATTTTGCTTGACCGTCTGAATAGTATTATAGGGATACACCAATAACATTTTTTTTTCCAGACTGAACACGAGTTTCACCAGTACTTATATTCATTTTGAGGACTCGTCACTAAGCCCGAGTATCGACAATGCTTATTAAAGCCATTATGACCCAGAGTTGTGGTAAAAAAAAATTGTATTTTAATCACAAGTTTCATTCAAATACACTCACTTAAACACTTTTTAATGGCTTGGTGTTGTCATCTGTATTTACCTGAAAAGCATCTCCACATGACTGGCGTGGCTCGTACTCCAACTTTCCATAAAGTATATATCGGGCTAATCAAGTGGTGTCAATGTCATAGTATAGTATTTGTTCGAGAGCAAGTAAGAGTACAGATGTCTTGGCACTGATACTGTTCCTGGTATCGGTGCATCCGTAATATTTGATTCTGTGCGACATGCAAGAGTATAGATCTTTTTGACCTTGAAGCAATTGCGATTCCGCAGGGGGAGACCCAGGACTGCGAAGTGTCACTCGTACTGCTCTGTGCAAAGAGCTGTAAGAACCTGTGGCGCTCCTGTGTGGATCATCACTCTTTCTTCAGCAGCAACCGCACTGCCAGGAGCCCCAAATACAACAACAGCACAGTTCAATCCTATAGGAAGATGATCACACACCACCTGGGCCTTGCAAACAGTAAAAACGAAAGGTATATTTTCTTTTAGTCCATCATACAAGATATAGTTAAATATTATGTTTTTTTTAAACTCCACTTTCATTACTTGTAGTGGTCCAGTTTGTCAACGTGTGGTGGGCGGGATGGTGTGGAACCCAGTCCTGCGGCGGTCCATTTCATCAGAATATTTAGAGACGAAGAGTCTACCGTCTAGATCGCCCCCCAGCACACCCAAATGGTACAAGTGCACCATCTCACCAGACTGAATTCTGGAATCAACATCGTCTTCTTTCTGATTTATGTCTCTGAGACAGGCGGAGTACTCGCGTTCGCCACGGCATCCGAAAAGTCCGTCCGTCATCCATGGAGCTGAACAGTGAGTTGAAAGACATGTCCGAGGGAGAAGACGTCTTCTACACTTACAGGACGTCCGTCAGCAGCAGCAAGGACAGCGAAGGGGACTCTTCGCTACATCAGTGTGTATTTCATCCTTTTCCGTATTATTCTTCGAGGCAGGTTTTTCACTTACCGGTAACTGACAAACGTTTGCATATTCACAGATTGTAAACTTCGATTTTGAATGCATTGCTTTATAGTCGACGTCATCCCAATCTGTTTTGCACTCTGTGCAAAAACTGGTGATCGACTGCAATGTCATAAATTGCGCGATCTATCAATGACGTTATTGATCCTCAAAATAAGACATTACAGAAAACACAACCGCGTTCACACTGGGGTTGTTTGATGCTGCTCTAGTGGATATGTGAGCCCGAAAGCTGGTCTATTTTTAGCCTTGCCACATGTCGTGGGAGTGGAATTGGTAATTGAGTATCGTTTTGCTTTGTTTTTTTCAAAACTCGCTGATCGACCCCAGAAATGGTGATCGCGTCAAACCTAGTTGAGAGAGCTTGAGTTCATCCTCTTCAGAACAAATAGCTCCTATCTGATTCAAGAGTGTGCTCGTTAAATGGAGCAATGATAGAAGTCGGAGAAAATAAAAATTAACTGCTCCACCCGGGCCCCGCTTGAGCAGATTGACTGCCTATCTCAAAGATGTGGAGGTAGCGGATGATTGTTTTAACATCAACTCAGTCAGGCAAGCAAGTGTTTATCAGACAGAGGTGACAGATTTGCCATCGGGGTCCATTGGTTTTATGTACTTTTTTTTTTCCCCATTACCACATCCACCATAGGGAGTTTAGCAAAACAAACATATTTTTATATGCTCATAACCTATTGTGATTTCAATTCAATTGTGACGCAATTATGCTGTCGCTCTACACTGTCATAATGTGATAAAGCAACATTTAAAATACGTATGCTGTATTTCCGGGAATGTAATTTACATGCTTTCAAGGCCTAAATTCATCTTGTGTGCTTGGAAAGTATGTGCATATACATATGCAGAATACTGTAATGTTGGCCTCTGCTCTAGACGCCATGCCTCAATATGTCGCCACATGCGTCATCCTCTTGAACAAATACACACCTCCAATATTTTACCCTCAAGTAACAAAAAAACAAACAAACAATACAGGTGGGGCATTTTAGGTGGCTGAAACTGCCTTAACTATAGCAAGGTTTCCACTTGCTTACTGAAAAATATGATGTGCTTTTTTGACACTGTATACCGGCCATTACAGGCCTCTGTAACCAACATTTAAGGTAATAAGATGATTAATTTCCTCACTCTTATTACAATCCATAACCAAAGGTTGGATGATATCTCGTTGCAAGCTGATGACAGTATAACAGAAGAGGATGGCGTCAGCAGCTCCCTATACAATAACAAGGTATTTTATGAACTGTAATTTGGCCACGCCCTTAACTACGTGTGCTGTACTTCATTTTGTGTGTTGTAATTATGAGTGTCTGTGTTTATGCAGCAGGCCCTCAGCGACGGCGACCTGCTGCTAATTCGCATCGCTCCTGATCATGAGGGCAAGTTTGGCTTTAATGTTAAAGTAAGTGTAAAACGGTTGTATTCCCTCTTGTGGCTCTTGTTGTGTGTTTGTCACTCCACTCTTATGATTTAATTTCATTTTAGGGTGGGGTGGATCAAAAGATGCCTCTTGCCATATCCCATGTTAAACCTGACTCTCCGGTAAGAGCAAAATGACGCAAGCACGCACTTATCACTCTGGCCAGCGGGGAGTGAATCTGGCAAAATCTGACTTAAAAAATTTGAACCACATTTTCCTATTCCTATATTCTTAGTGCATGGTTTAAGTCAAGCTTCAAATCTTCAATTGAAACTCTGTCATTGACTGGTGTACCTTGCCTGTGGCCAAGTAGGCTGTTATAGGTTCCAGCTCACCTGCCGCCGCAGTGAAGAGAAACGCGATTTCAAATCATTTTGCACATAAACAACACAGAATCTGCATTAGCTTAAAGCATATCACATCATGTTGTCTGCAAGGTGGTAACCTTCACAACATTGTGAGGTTGAAATGTCCTGGAGAATTGGAAACCTTTCATGGAATCAGATGGAATATTTATTCATGCAACTAAAGTGAAAATTTGTAGGTTAGTCATTTCAGCATTTACGACTTACTGCAAGGTAATTGTGACCAGACCATCAGAAGGTTCTGTGCATGCGTGAGTCATTTCTGCACTCCTGCAGTGGGTTTATCAAGGCCACAATTTTAAATTTTACATCAAGGAAGTTTTGAGTAGGGAATAGGAGAACATATAAAAGTATTATTCACCGTGAGGGAAATGAACAAGAAAAAAATCGCGGGACAAGCAGCTGTAGTCATGTCGACGGAATGCGCTGTGTCTAAGTTAAGAGAAGGCAAAAAAGGATAGTCGGAACCCGTTCCTGTATGGTGGGGTTAGGGGAAAGTATGTACTATCTATTCCCCAAAAAGAACTTGAGAGAACAAATTTGCTTGACACCACATTTGCGAATCGGCTACTAGCTTTGCAGTCAGCAAATATAGCGTAAGTTGAAATGCTATGTATAGTTTTCAATATTTCCCCTTTTTTGTTCGAGTCACTTTTTAAAATACTGTTCACCACATTGGGATTCTGTGCGCCACGTCCAGTCTTGCATCATAAGTAGAAGGGCACTTTCTTCCTATTGGTCAATGCAGAAGAAACAATCGAAGGATCACGTAGGACATGTCACACTATGTAGCAAGATGAATAAAAATTCTGACACGCCAGACCTTCGTCGTCATGGTTGTGAAGGGTTCCAGCTAAAAATCTGTCAGCTAAAAATCGGGGTCCATTTGTGTAGTTTGACATCGGCATACGACAGTCTCCAGTAGGTGGATTGATATGTGGGCGGAGTTGGAAATATTTGCTGTTAAGTGACCTTGACTCGTCTCCAGGCCGGTCGATGTGAGCCCAAACTGCTGGAGGGAGACCAGGTGGTACTCATCAATGGTCGAGACATTTCTGAACACACACACGACCAGGTGGTCATGTTCATACGGGCCAGCAGAGAGTCGCACTCCAGAGAGCTTGCCCTTCTCATCAAACGCAAAGGTCTGCTCGTCGACATGCAAATGGCAGGAGATGTGCTGAGGCGAAGTCTCACGGGTGACGCCCCCCCCCCCCCCCTTGTATTCCAGGTCCTGGCCGTGCAGCGGCCCTGCTGCTGCCGCCTCCTGCCCTCACCCTCACCAGTCAATCCCAAGGAGACGGGCAGCCAGAGCTGGTCACGACATTAGACGAATCGATGCGACAGGTGGAGAGAGGAATTCAGTCAGGAACTCTGTGCTTCCACTTTGAGGTATTTGAGTTAAAAAGACGCAGGTTTGATGCAGGTCGATGTCGACATTCAAGTTGCCGATGACGTCAGTGATATTTTTACCGTACAGTGTTCAGAAATATTTTTCGGAGTCTTGCTTGAGCCTTGCAAAGCAAAGCACATTCGGAAACAGAAGACAGTTAAAATCAATTAAGGTTGTGGAGTCATTTTGTTCGGCGTACTTTGTTGTTGTTCTGTCTGCTCCTCGAGCCAAAAACACGTAATTAGCGACTGGTCCACGTCATCCTGTAAATGTCATTGTGGAGTAGTATAGTCGACTAGTCTGTAAAAGTCCTAATTTGTATACTGCACTAAAATTGATTTAATTGTCATTCTAAGATTTAATTGTCATTCTAAGCAGGAAGTCTTGTGTCCCTTCCCAATGTGGAGTACACCGTATCGGCCCTGATTATAAGACGACCCCCTCTTTTTCAAGACTCAAGTTTGAAAAAAGACTTTTTGAACACCAAATAAATGTTTATACAGAAAATAATTACAGTACATCTGAAACAAATGATTATAACAATATATTTGAGAGAAAAAACATTTATTTTGCCTCATTCAAATCTTAATATCTGAACATTTAAATACATAAACTAAAGTGCAATCACATTCGTAAATGAATGGCTTCTGGTTTTTGAAATGTAAATGACATCATAACTTCTCCTCAGCTGCCGGTTAACCTGGCCAATCTTCGACACACTTTTCTCCAGATTGTCACTACGTTTCTCCATTTTCTGTTATCTCTTATATTATTTTCTTCTCTTTTCTTTCTTACCGCTATTTTTATTTTTATTCTTCGTGACAGGTTCACTTTGGCCTGGGGAGTCAAGTTCAGCATTCGCTGCAAACATATCTGCCGCCATCTAGCGTCGTGAATGGGTATAATGTCTAGACCCCGAATATAAGACGACCCCCAATTTTTCCAGTCTTATTTCAATGCAAAAAACACTGTCTTATATTCAGGCCAATATGGTAATAATGAGTCTTTTAATGAATCGTTTTGGGACCGATGGTAGCCCTAATCCTCACTGGATCCCCATACTCTGGTATTTGTAGTTGTTGTTTGTGTATGAGTTTTCATTAGTTTGCATTCTTATCATTCCCAGAATTTATATCGGAGGAAGCCCGGCTTGACGCTCAGCTGCGCTCGGCTTCCCAAGAACATGGAGAAGAATCGCTATAGGGACATTTTACCCTGTGAGTGCTTACTTCCAATCCCTTGATGCTTCTTCCCAACCAGCATCACGTTACTACTCGCTGATGTAGCACCATGCACGATTTTATTTGGTGAGGTGTGTGAATATGCTCACTTGCCCATTGCCTCACTCTCCTTGCAGATGACGTGACCAGAGTCACCCTCGAGGGCCAGGAGGACTACATCAATGCCAGCCATATCACGGTGCCCATTCAGCAATGCATTTACATCTCTCGAATGGATGAATGTAAATGCGTGTGGTTGGTTTCTGTTTGTCTGTTTCTTAGGTGGCACCTCCGGTGTCTGGGGAGTGTTTACGTTACGTTGCAGCTCAGGGTCCACTGCCGCAGACCTGCTCTCACTTTTGGCAGAGTGTTTGGGAGCAGCAGTCACACACCATTGTCATGCTTACGACTCTGACAGAGCGAGGAAGGGTATGCATGCGACTCCACTTCCTCCGCACCTTCATGATGGGAAAAAAAAATATTTTCTTGGGAATGACAATGACTAAACAGCCACGGAAATGCTGGACATTCATTATCCCGAGTTATAAAAGACACAAATGACTTATTGTATTGACCTGCTGCCTACGTTGTTCGTACGACAGTAATTTGCTTTCTGTTGAGTTGATTTACAAAAGTGTATAGCGAGGCATCATGATCAAGGTCTTGGATAAACGAAGTGTGCTTCCTCGTGTCGTGGCTGTTGCTTGGTAACCCGAAGCTCTCGTTAATTGTTCGTTTTTCTGATCTTCGTTAAGTGCCTTGACATTTTCCTTTTGTTGAGATGTGCGTGTACACACATTACAATCACTTCACATCCCGCTCCGGATGAATTGCCAATTCCTCTCAAGTGTCCAAATGTACAGTAGACCAGTTTGGTTTCAAGAGCAAAGAAATGATATCTTGACTGATGACTCAAACTCATCCAAGTCACTGCTTGCTGTGATGATTTTGCAGACCAAGTGTCACCAGTACTGGCCGCATCCACCCGAAGTGAAGGATTACGGACACATGCGAGTGAAGTGCCACTCAGAGGAGTGTAACCTGGCCTATGTGACACGGCAATTCACCCTCACACACACTCAGGTACCCCAGTAGAAGATTGTTTTTCTTATTTCACAATTACCTTTTTCTTCTTTTTTTTTTTGGTGAAACTCCTCTACCCTTTGTCACCAATGTGTCGTGTTTTTCCACTTTTACCGCCACTTTTCTGCTCTCTTTGTCTTTCTAAGCATTATGATGCAAAATACTGGGCCATGCCACTTGATAGTCTTAGGCTAAACCCGGCATTCTTGCCGTCTCTGCTTCCTCATTTTGTGGGAACATTGGGGAACCAAGCATGGTCCATAAAAGCATGCTTTGAAGAACACCATCAGCACCTTTAAGATGAACTACATCAGAGATGGTGAGCAAGCATGACCAGGGCCTTGAAGTGTACATTATCAAATAAGCGTTCTAACCTGAAATATGTTGCTCTTGGCATTTTTGACATTTGCCCATCGCATCAGCCCCTTCCCCTAACTGCTGATTTGTCATCCCTTTCACGTCTTAACACCTTCAAGCCAGTTGTGCGCGCTGCGGTTTTCTCCATCTCAAATCAGCTATGTTTTTCAAAGTGTTACCATGGTTACATGTTCAACGGTGGATGCATTTCTTACTCAGAGGAAAACTTGTTCAGAAGTTTGGGTACTGCACGTGTTGTTAATATATAGCCAACAGCCAATCAGAAAAAAAAGGAGCCGCTGCTGTACTAGGTTTCCATAATATGGATCTGAAACAGGCTTAATAGAAGTCATAATATAACCGCATGATAATGATATTTACGTAATCCATCAGGGACATGTACAGGCTGTGACTCATGTTAAATGAAACACCTAAAGGCCACGGTGCATTTTGCTTTCATGCTTGAAAACAGGAGAGGGAGGGGTATTCCCTTGAATGGCAGGCACCGATAAATCCTATGCAATGGCCCTTTAACACTGACTTTCTTTGTTGCATGAGAGAATTATGACAGCCGACACAGCGATGATTTGCTGCTACATGTGCCGCGGTTGTGCCATATGTCCCATCTCCACGGGAAGTTACCAGTAGCCAAAACATGCTAATACCCGTGGAGGCGGACTGATGTGTATCCAGGTAATAAATAGGGTGCAACGTTCAAGTGGAGGCGTGTGCATGGACAGTTGGGTTTACATGGCGCACACTCTTCCGAGTCATAAAATCGGACTGGATTTTCCTCATGAACCTCCCAAGAGAACCTTACAAATCTCAAGGATGCATGAAGTATGAACGTGCTCACATGCATGCACAAATACTACCGTGTTGGCCCATCTGTTACTCTGGCGGTGCTAGTTAATCCCTGCATGAAGTCACAGGCCGCATGCCCGTTTAGAAAAAAATAAATAAAAAAAACAACAAAAACACTCAACTCAGCTCTTCTGTTCCTCTCTCCAATCCCCTCCACCTGTTTGTTTGCTTTTATCCCATCGTTGTGTCGTCACCCCGCATTTTGTGATCTCACCTCAGGATCACGTGCGCTGACAACACCCTGTACTTTTTGTCTTCTCACATGGCAAACTAAGTCATTGTGGAAATCCTCCAGTTTAGTTGGTATATTAATGTCACGCAACTCAACTCAACTTGTATTTATAGAGCACTTTATAACAGCCATCACTGCATACAAAGTGCTGTACAGGGAGCAACTAACATATATACAACAATAAAGCAATAAATCGGTAACAAAGATGGTAGAAAGCACCAAACAGTAAAACTGAGATCAAATCTGAGTCATGCTGAGTCAAATGCCAAAGAATACAAGTAAGTTTTGAGGCGGGTTTTAAAGATGGGCAGCGAGGGGGCACATTTTAGTCCAATGTTGTAACAGAGGTTTTGCACTGCTTGCAGTCTCTCTAATGATCTTCTTATATGTGTGTACTCAGCGGGGTGAAGAGCGTGCGGTCACACACCTGCAATACGTGGCGTGGCCTGACCACGGTGTACCTGATGACCCTTCCGACTTCCTGCTGTTCATCACCTCGGCCAGGGAGAGGAGACGAGCCGAAGAGCCACTCGTGGTGCACTGCAGGTAACACCCCCCACCCCCTAATTGAACACACGACCCCTTCTACTGTGCACCCAGCGCTGTTCGCTCCAGCAGAATACTTCTCTTTTAGCGCCGGGATTGGACGGACGGGTGTTCTGATCACCATGGAGACGGCTCTGACGCTGTTAGATCGGGGGCTACCGGTGTTCCCGCTGGACATTGTCAAAACACTGAGAGATCAGCGAGCCATGATGATTCAGACCACGGTACACTGGACCAAACATAATCCTTTCCAGGAACATTTGTCCAAATGTCTCAGGAAATAAGGGATAATTCGGTTTCATGGTCAAAACCGGCGCCTTCATAAATCCTTTGTGCTGTACATATGTGCTACTAAAAAAGTAAATACAAATCTCAGGTGCGGTATATATATTTATGTGATTACATTTATTATTTTCTTTAACATAATGGATTTTAAATAACTAATAACTATAACACCTGGATCAACACAATTGTTCCATTCTGCAAATTTACGCAACTTCAATGTTTTTAACAAGATTTTTTTCCCCCAGGACTTAAATTAGAATAATTTTTCAAAAACGTTTAGACAACAATGGAGCTAAATTAGATGCATGCATATGAATGTTGCCTGTTTTTTTGTCTTTTTTTTTTTTTTTTTTGCCGTCTCTCACTATTTATTTGGTCTGTTGCAGTGTCAGTTCCAGTTCGTGTGCGAGGCCATTCTGCGAGTCTACAAGGAGAAGCAAGGGGGATCTACGACCCCGCAGCCCAAATGAGAACCAGCACCAGAGGAAATTTAGCCTCATAACTTCCACTCGAGCGACTCCCACCGAGGGGCTGACAAGCACCACAAGAGATTAACCTCTGTTGTGCCTGCGGGGTCGCTACATAGTCTGGATAAGAATTATGTAGCATCCAAGCGCAGCTGGATGTCAGCTATGTAGCCAAGATCAAATAGGACACTTTGAATCTCACACTCGTCTGCCTTACGTTCTGCCTATAACGCCAACCAAGCTTTGAGTGGGACACACAAAACGAATGAAAGCTGCTAAGCTCAGGAATAAATTGGTGTCGTCTGCAGGATGACTGATGGAAAAGGCAGAGCAATTGTTATAAATATGTAGTTTATATGTGTGCCTTTTAGTAGAAGAGCAGAAGTCTGTATACTACAGAAGATACTGTGCGGGGTACTGTGGCGTTGCTACCACTTTTCACTTAAATTATTCTCACCATGAAATAAACGGGGATTTATATGCCTTTCGTCTGCTTTATTAGCATCCTCATTCTAAAATTGTCAACCATACATATGCACCTCAAACTGGAATATCTTTGAAAACTTGAGAAAAGCCAGCACTTATCCTCTTCATTCCTACTCTGCTAGCTTGTTGTTAGCAGATTTTGATGGTCCCGTCCTCCTGGGAGCTGTACGCACCTCTCACCACATTGTCTCAATTGTGACTGAACAAACAATTTGCCAATCATAATAAACTCTGACGACAGTCTTCCTGCAGCTAATCAATCAAATTTTGGTCATTTGGACGGTAATCCCGGGGAGAAAAAAAATTGATTCACCAAAAAAAAAAAAAAACTGACTACAATTTTGGAATCTGCATGCCAGTTTTATTTCCGCAGTGTAATTAGTCGATAGAATTCTATGGTAAATGTACAATCGGACGATTACATCATGGTCTTCTACGACCATGAATTACTGGCAATGTGAGAGCCTCTTTCTTTCACATCCTAACAGGACGATGCTGCACACTGAAGAGTTTCAGGCCATTCAGTTGATCTTCAGACGAGTGACTCGCAAGCTGGCATCCAACCAGCACAAGTATCAGCATAACAAATCAAGCCCCACCGGTCTGTTCTGACAATGTATTGGCATCTATCAGGAAGATACTTGTGATCTTGTTGTGAACACAACTGTGACTGCACATTTGTAGTATTAATGTTAATGTTAGGTTCCCATATCATTTACAGTAATATGTTTTGGTTTTGCCTGTATTAAAGCAATGAAATTATTTTCATGAACATGACTACTGACATAGCTGCAACGAGGCTGTCATTTGTTAAATAACTGCAAAAACCCATATCCAAAGCCATATAAGTGATGCACTATACCTTATTATATTGTATTAGAGTGCAGTGTGTGTGTTTTAAATAATTTTGATGATTATGTCTTGCAAAAAACCCAAAGAAATTATGATATAACATCAGAAACAATGTATCCTGCCTTCCGCCCCAAGTCAGCTGGGATAGGCAAGCTTGCGACTCCAATGAGAATAAGCAATAACAAACAATGACAATTAACGTTAATATAGAAATTAGGTTGGAAGTGGCCTTTGTGAAAAATATTTTCCGATGTGTTTAATGAATCTGGATAATACTTTGACATTTAAAAACAATTATATATTTTTTATTTGGATAATCAGTTAAAATCAGTCGCTGATTAGTTAGTAGGCAGGATAAAATTTCTTTTCGGGAATTTTGACACCTTGTCGCCAGCCACCTCCGATCGATCTTCTCTCAAAGTGGACAGATGTCCGCCAGATAGCGCTGTTCTCCGTCCGCGCGCACACATACACACGGGCGCGCGCGCGCAGGTCGCAGAAGTTTGAAGTGTTTCTACGCATGCGCGGATGAGGCTGTTTGTCCAGTTTCGCTGGTTTGACTTTTACCAGTCAGCACAGAGGCGAGTTTGCGGTTCCCATGCGGAGCTTTTGAAGCTCGTCGATCCGCAGGGGGTGCTCCCATGCCGGCCCAGATGCGCGAGACTTTCCTCCCCCCTCCCCGGAGCGTGTGACTAAGGGGTTCCCACTGCAGAGAGTCACGGCGGGATTTTTTCCCCTTGGTGTGTCGGTGGGCAAACATCAAGGAAGCAACCGGCAGGTGCACCCGGGAGAGGACGGGGCAAGTCCGGAGGAAGGGGCGGAGGAGGAGGGCGGCCCCCGCGGAGAGGAAATCAACTGGTTGGCTTCTCCCATTAGCATGCGTGTCGAGTCCCCTCGTCCTGCCTGAGCCGCCGAGTCTCCTTCTGCGCCTGCCGACCGAGTGACACCTCGGCACGGGGAGAGGACGCGGAGCCGAAGGGACTCCCCGCCCCCCTTACCCCGACCCACTACCGCCGTGGGACTCCGTCCTATCACGGAAAGGAGAATGATGGGTTTTTTGCGCCGGACGTTCAGCCGCCGCTCGAGAAGCCGCCTCCAGGCGAGGGATAGGGACGAGCGGGATGGTACGGCTGGAGGAGGGTACCCCCTGCTCATGGCCCACCAGCAGCAGGTCGTCCACGCGCCCGCTGTGGTCACCGGGGGAGTGGCTGTACACATCCCGGCTGCTGGGAACGCGAGGACCGCCATCACCTGCCGGGTTCTGCTGTTGGACGGCTCGGATGTCAGCGTGGATTTGCCCGTGAGTGGCTCGGTGGCGCGTTGGCTTTAACTCTGGCGTTCTAGTGATAATATTTTTTTTCTGGATTTCAACTCGTGCCGTTAACTTTTATATCACTTTTTGAAGCCATGGAGGGGTGAATGGATAAATAGATACATCGAATATTTTAAATAACTTTGCAGTTTATTTGGGCAGCACAGTCTTATAGTGGTTAGCATGTCTGCCTTACAGTTCCGAGGTATTGTGTTCGAATCTCTACTTCCGCCCTTCCTGTATGGCGTTAGCGTGTTTTCTCCGGCTTCTTCGCACATTCCAAAAACTTGTTTGATTCTTTCAGGACTGTAAAAGTGAGTGTGAATGGTTGTCTCTATGCCCCTTACAATTGGCCAGCGACCAACCTCTTAAGTATTTGCTCATTCATTACATCATCCATCCATTTCTTATCTGTTTAGCCATACGAGGGTCGCTGACGTTCTGGAGCCTATGTCGACTCTTTTCGGGCAGTTGGCGGGGTACACTTTTTACATCATATTGAATTTAAATTTAGTTTGGCACAAAAATGTTCCTCAACCCTGGTTTACATCTTATAGTAGCATACTGACCATCAGTTTATTATTGGACTATTCTTGAGAATAGCCCTTGTCAATCTTATTTCTACTGCATGAAAAGTGGCAAAAACGAAAGTAAGATAACACTGTGCCACTATTGTTAATCACCGATGGTGGCAGTCACCTAAACCAGGACTGGCTTCATATTTGACTCACTCCTGTAGGTACGAGACCACAACCACAGATAGTGCTCGACTGTAACCAAAAATTATTCAAGACTATAATCAAAGATTGTGTCAACAGTGTCATATTTATTTTCATTAAGGGCCAGAATTGGTCATTTTTGCCCTCAAGGTGGCTGGTGGTTATATTTGTGAAACCACATACATATATAACCCCCTGGAGTGTATGCCAAAAATCAACAACAAACTACAAATGGTCTTGGTTTGACTCACGTTTTAGCCTGTGAGCAAATTTTTTTACATTTTCTTTTTAAAAAAACAAAGGATATAGATGTGTTAGATCAACAGTTTCTTCGCATTTGTTCTTGCTTTGGCTCCATTTTAATTCTGCCTTTGTACCGTGTGACTTTTTCTTCTCCGTGCAACACTGACATTCGTGATGCTGTTTAAATGAGTCAACAAATTTGACGTTCTGCCAGAAGCTGAGCTTCACTGTTCATTCACGGACTAGCTGGCTGCAAGACTGCAAGGCAGTTACAGTTATTACCTCTATATGTTCTGTTTGGCAACCCTCATAATCGCCCCATGACATAACATAATTGACCCTCAGTTTGATTTTTATCATTTATGTGGTAGTTTTGAACAGAAGTCAAGGAAAACTGATCACATTGGATTAGGCTGTGTACTAGACTCTAACCACTGATTGTGGTGCTAGACCATAACCACAGGTGGTGGTGCTAGAATATAACACAAGGCTGATCGACTTGGTGCTGTGCGATATAAAAACTTGTGCCATACGGCCCTAACACTCTTTAGCTTATTTCGTTATTTTGAATGTTGGATTAGCACTGGGGCGGCCCGGTAGTCCAGTGGTTAGCACGTCGGCTTCACAGTGCAGAGGTACCGGGTTCGATTCCAGCTCCGGCCTCCCTGTGTGGAGTTTGCATGTTCTCCCCGGGCCTGCGTGGGTTTTCTCCGGGTGCTCCGGTTTCCTCCCACATTCCAAAAACATGCATGTCAGGCTGATTGGACGCTCTAAATTGTCCCTAGGTGTGAGTGTGGGCGTGGATGGTTGTTCGTCTCTGTGTGCCCTGCGATTGGCTGGCAACTGATTCAGGGTGTCCCCCGCCTACTGCCCGGAGATGGCTGGGATAGGCTCCAGCACCCCGAACCGCTTGATCCCCTAGTGAGGATCAAGCGGTTCGGAAAATGGATGGATGGATGGATGGATTAGCACTGTTGCTACACTGATGTGGCATCTGAGACGGGATGACAACAGTACATTTTGGGGAATGTTGATTTTCGAATTTAATTTATCCACCAGTCTTTATTTAAATTTTTATCTCCTAATTACAGCAACATACGCTATACCACAGCTACACAAGTGGCAGTTTATGAAAACAATACAATTTACTGCTTCATAAAAATACATTTATTTCACATTTGAGTTAGCATTTTGTTGTGCCCCTCGACAACCCTTTCACTTCCTCAGATGGCCCCTTCAGAAAATTAATTGCCTCTGACCCAAGATTGTGCTAAACCACTGTATATTCACAGAGATTATGCTAGGCTATAACTACGCAACTATTGATGTTGACAAAACCAAACTCAGCGTTTTTATAACTGAATAAAGTTAATTCCATCTCTTACTTATAACTGAAGTTTTTGGTTCCTTTATCTCAAATATTTTTTGTTTTAGGAAAATAATTACCGACGGCGACCATGAATGAAAGGAGGAGTTATTAGTCAAGACACAAGATGGCTGCCATTTCCTTATTGCCAAGTGCTCAGATGAGGGGAAAAAAAGGCAACGAGAGGCGCGGCCTCATCTGGTTCCCTATTTTGAATTTAGGCAAATTCTGCCAAACAACCAGAATGTCGCCAACTACCTTAACCCTGTGCTTTATATTTTACACCATCTCCTTGTCAACTCAGAATTCCCCTTATCCTCCCATCTTGTGCCATCGTAATCTTTTTTTACACGCCCTCTTGCTCATCGCCACTTTCTCTCCTCCTCCATCCATCCCTTCTCCGTCCTTCCTCTATTCCCAGACTCCCTGATCTGATTTGGTGTCACACACGTACAAGTGCGTGTGGGTGAGCGAGTGTGTGGGTATGCGTGCGTAAGTGCCTTTTGCTAAGATGGTTTCATTTTGAAGGTTGTGTGCGCGTCACCTCGCACCACTTTGCCCGTGTCTGCATGTGTCCAGCTGGGACTCGCAACAACAACATGTAGGTTCCAACGAATAATGCAAAATGACACATGGCTCATCAGAGCGGCGGCTTAGTCACAGATGTGTTGCAACAAGTTTGCTCATGTCCTTGTGTTTCCCTGAAGGCTGAGACACAGGTGTGCCCAGTCAAAAAAAGCTTATTAGACATTCACCATTTGGGAGTACTACACGCAAGCCAAATGTTGTCCTCCTGATGCAGCTTCAACAGGATCCAGGTCATGACTTCAAATACCCTTTGCAGAATGAACGAGGGTACTTCTGCTGCTACTTTTTTCCCCCCTCCCTGCCATCATGTCCCCAATCCTTTAATACCTCTGATTTCCTCACACACCCACCACAAAGTTTGGATTGGTTATCAGGATCCAAAGTACAAGGCTGTCATCTTTTTACACACAAACACACCCACTCGGTGTAAGTTGGAGAAGCTTCACTTCCGGTTCCAAGATTTTGACACGAAGTGTGGTTTCTGCTTTTTTTTTTTCCCCTCGGCAAAAAGTCTAAAGTTCTCCCCGTGGGGCTATTCTGCATTTGACCTAAATGCAACACAAACAATCCACTACAGGCAGTGACCCAACAGAATGACAATATTTTCATTACTTATGTAAGGCATGGGAATAATAATCAATTAGTTCCTAGACTTGTGTTAGGTGGAATTGATTATTGATTGCTTCTTAAATGAGATATTTTTAAAAATGAAATTAAATTGTTTTGCAGGTCTCAAAAATAAACTAGTGTCCATAAAATTGAGCATTTGATTGACCTCCATGCAGTTTTATAAACAAATCAAACCTCACAATCAGCATGTGTCTTATTAAAGATGAATTTTAATATCACAATTTAAAAGTTGTTGATTCCCGACCAATTACTGCTCTTAATACTAATTTTTTGTGCAAACAAATCCTGATTACAGCACGACCTATGAGTGGTTAGAACCTCAGCTCCAGTCTTGCTGTGTGGACTTTGCTTAGTCTCCCCTGTGCTTGCATTTTTTTTCCCCCTGGTACTCAGACTTCCTCCCAAGTTCCATCCATCCATCCATTTTCCGAACCGCTTGATCCTCACTAGGGTCGCGGGGGGTGCTGGAGCCTATCCCAGCCATCTCCGGGCAGTAGGAGGGGGACACCCTGAATCAGTTGCCAGCCAATCGCAGGGCACACAGAGACGAACAACCATCCACGCCCACACTCACACCTAGGGACAATTTAGAGCGTCCAATCAGCCCGACATGCATGTTTTTTTTGGAATGTGGGAGGAAACCGGAGCACCCGGAGGAAACCCACGCAGGCCCGAGGAGAACATGCAAACTCCACACAGGGAGGCCGGAGCTGGAATCGAACCCGGTACCTCTGCACTGTGAACTAACCACTGGACTACCGGGCCGCCCTCCTCCCAAGTTCCAAGGACATATATTTGTTTCATTGAAGGCTCTAAATTGTCCATCGGGGTGAATGATAATTTCGATGCTTGAATTAATCAAACTCAAATTGAAATTGCAATATAGTAGAATGCAATTTTCAAATCACAAAGGCTGCAGTCTAAAAAAAAAAAAAAATCAACGAGTTATAATAGCCAGTATGCTTTTTTGTTTTTTTAAATAGATGTATGTTTATTTATTTAGTGTATACATGAGTTCAGTGCAGTCGACACATTTACATATTGTTTCATGAAATATGAAAAGTTGAGGTGATAAAGCCACAGATTTGTTTGCATCACTGCTGTCATCTGATGTAAGAGTGACTGACTAGTATTTACACCGCACTTTTAGAACACTGTTAAGTTGTTACAGTGAACACTTAAGACTGCAAGTCAATGTGTGAACAAATTGAACCAGCTACATGAACTGTCATTCATATTCATTCATTGTTTATTTGCCTTTTATTATAGTGCAAGCCAAAGAGAACAAACTATTTCTGTATTAGTCTGATATGGTTTATTGCAATATAGATTCATTTGTTGTTTGTGTTTGTTAAAAATGACACGGGAGGGACCCTTGAAAAAAATAATCGTATATTAAATTGGAAAAAAAACCCTCAGTTTTTTTCCAAGCACTTGTTTATACTGTTGCATAGCGCTGCCAGATGTACCACTGCAATTGTCAGCCGACCAGTCCAGGGTGTACCCTGGGTAATGGCCAAAGTTAGCTAGGATAGACTCTAGCTAACGCTAAAATGCTAATGAGGATCAGCGGCATAGAGAACGGATGGACTACTGACAACAAGTCATTCTGCTCTGGAAATTTTGTAACGTGGCTGTTTTGGCTCATGTTACCTGCCAAAAATGAGTGTCTTGAGTCATTTTACCACGAAAAGATCATGTTACTCAACACCCACAAAGCCCCTTTTAGGAAACAATTCACTTTTTTGTTCTTCTGTTGTAGAGCAAAAGCAAAGGCCAGGACCTTTTTGACCAAATCATGTATCACATAGATCTGGTGGAGGCGGATTACTTTGGGCTGCAGTACATGGACGCAGACCAAGTCTCAGTGAGTCCTTGACACGCACGTCAACAACCTTGTTTTTGGTCCGCACTAATTCTCGCTCGGTGCTCTTTCAGCACTGGCTGGATGTGTCCAAGCAAATCAAGAAACAAATCCGAGGTGAGTTCATCCCTGCTTTGTGTTGAAGAATCTTGAAGTGCACTTGCATGTGTAGGGAGCAGGTACCACATTATCAAACGTGGACAAGGTTATTAGCATTTGGAGCCGTACCCTTGTTTGCTCTCCTATGTGGACATGAAATGCGATACAGTCGCAAGGGAAAGAGGATGTAAACAGCCGGTTTGCAGCCTGCGCATTCGGATGAGATACAATACGAGAGCTTCTGTAATTGACATAAATAGTGGGGAAGTGGGGATTATTTACTAACCTGCAGACGATGGCAGGAGGCAGCAATACTACAAAACGATGTGGCAAGTATATTTTAATTTATGTCAAGCAAAACTGCAATTTTAAAGACAATGGTGCCTGGAGATATGAGTTGAATTTGTTCTTTGTCCAACACTGACATTGCAAATCATCTCTCCCCATTGAAATGAATTGAAAAGCGAGCAATCCGTTACAGCTCAACAGTTTTCAAAAAAAAAGAAAAAAAAAGAATAAAATGTAAAATATACTTAAAAAAACATACAGTAATTACATCATTAAACACACTGTACAGAATTAAGCAGGATTTTCCACAGTTGTGCTGTGCCCCCTGATGTGTGGGCCTGGGCCACCTGGGGCACGGTTCTGCATTAACGTGACTGTGTAAGACCACCTGAAGTTCACTGACCCTGGCTTGATCGGGCCAGGACACATCTCTTAAATAATAAATACGATGAAATCAACACATTCTTGCTTTTTAAATATTAAATGTTCAATATTTTGAATTTTATTCACCGAGATCGATCAGTCACCATCACTGAGGTCCTTACTGTGCTGTGCCCATTTTTTTGGCGTCATAAGGAACGTCTTGAATAAGATATAACGGTCATAAAATGCTAAACGTTAAGTATCCAGTTAGATTTTATATTGGAAAAAAACCAGATGCTTAATATCAAATAATCATTGAAACTTTCATTACCAGTGCCGGTTCTGGCAGGACCACCACAACACAGCTCATGGCCCACCCAAAAAGGCTGAATGTAGGACTCTGACCTGGGGTAACAATATAAAACATACAAATTCAAATTGACATGGAGACGGTCTTGAGTAAGATGCAGTTTTAATGATTCGTTTTCCAAAGTCAGTTGAGACATACTGTAGCCTTTGAGTGTGCAGGTTTTCCTCATAGTGTCCAGTGTGTGCGTATTCATATCGTGTTTGGAAAAGAAAATATAATACATGAAGCTGTTGAGCAATTGTCTTCCTTTTCCTAGATGGTCCGCCATTCCGACTCTTCTTCCGAGTGAAGTTTTACTCCTCAGAGCCAAATAACCTGCGTGAGGAATTCACAAGGTAAGAATAAGAAATCTCTATTGGCCTGAGCATGATGATGATGATGAGAAGGAGGATGTCCAGCAGGGATGCAAGGCTAATTACTTTGCCGCTATGGGCCGATTGGGATTGGAAAAAAAAAAAAATCCAAATAGACTTTTTAGAGCAAAGTGTACTTTAACAGAGCAGGGACAATTGTAAGACATTTGAAAAATGTATGCTACATTACATTTTTAATCATGTCACTCTCACTGCAGGTATCTGTTTGTACTGCAGCTTCGACAGGATATTTTGTCTGGCAAGTAAGTCTTTCTTGCACATGGAAATGGGTAATCATGATGAACGGTAAAATGGTTTATGTTATGAAGGCTATGCATACCACTCTAAATGTGCTGCTATATCGTCACACGCAAACTCTTCTAAATGCAGAATACATTTTATTTATTTTATTGTCATGGAATTAATATAATGCCCCTTTTCTATTCATACACAGTACCAGTACTTGACACACTGTTTTGTACCAGCAAAGGTACTACCATGTATTGCTCGCTTCCAAAGATGCCGAGTCATGATAAACCACTTCTCGTCACTTAGTGCTGGAGCATATTTGTCATGGTAGCATTGGACTATGCACGGCTACACCCTGATGTTTCCTATTCCGCTTTCCCTACTTTGCTGCAGCGGTGCGTTTCCTCGCTGCCACTCAGTCTCCTCTCGAATACGAATACTTAAAGCATAGTGAATGCAGGGGAGTTGATGTCATTTATTGTTCTTGTTTGGATGCGTGTTTTATACTGGCTGTTGTGTTCAATGCGCTACGGCGTCCGCATTTTCCCACAGTAGTATTTGGAAGTGTAGACTGCTCCAGCATCGACAGTTTAAAAAAAGAATTCTGTTGTTTAGTGATATTACTACTAATTATTAATACTAATTTGGTACGTAACCTTCAGGAAACGTTTATTTATTGATGTATTTTGACAACTCATCAAGGTGACATTCGGAATATGGTTGCATGCAGTTTGTTGGCTGACAGTTGGAAATGGAGCGTTTGTTTGACTTGTGGACAGTCTGTCTGAGAGGCACACACACACACACACACACAGTTTTGCGCGCACACACACATGCATGCACGCGCACACAGAGGCGTGTTGCCCATCTCTATGTTCCAGCTGTATCTGGGCCACAGATCCCCCGAGTGCAGCTTTATTATAACACTCAAGATCAGGATCTGGTGAGGTGATTATTTTGGGAAAGGGGTTGCTTCTCCTTCACACACACACACACACGCACACGCGCACATGCAGATAATTGTATTTGACTCGGCAAGTGTGTGTGGGGCACTCCCACTGAGAGCAGCTCATCACACCATTCTTACCCCCCTTTTTCTCCCCCCGTCTTCAGATTGAAAAGTCCATACGATGTCTCAGTAGAACTGGCCGCCTATTGTTTGCAAAGTAAGTAGACTTAACCTCCAAGATGATTTCATTCCATTTGATTTCGTTCAACCAATATTTAGAACGGAATGGAATCGCTTTTGTTACTTGGTAAAAATTTGAGGAAAAAAGATTTAGACCTGACCAGCGTTTCGCAGTGCAGCTTTTTGAAATATGATAGTTACACCGAACACAATGTTTGCATTACATACCTTAAGTCACAATAAATGACAAAATGATTTTAAGCATGCTTGTGAACCACACAAGACACACTTGCACACGCAGAGATCCAAGACAAGACCTGTATCACGCATTTATCCATTAGTGCTCAGTTTTAGTATTGATCATTTTCCCAAAATCTTGCAACCGGTGTGATCTCATTCCACATCCACACCGCCCCTAAAAAAATGTCCAACACGAAAAAGTAAATCCTCTAAAACTGACGCAATTATGCATACAAACACAATTAGAATTTCTATCAATGAATAATTCTTCGGCAGTGACGATACAAACCGGAGTAAATTTATCTTAGTAAAGGATCAGGATGGAATCTTAATGAGTCGATTGGTGGTGCAGAAGTGACTGTTCCTCCAAGAGATTGAAGCCAAAAGGACTGCAAATGTGGTTTGTTTGTTTGCTGAAACCGCTTTGGAAGAGGTCAAGAAACACTGATCTATAGTGATAAAGCTCATGTATTTGGGTGGCCAATGAGTGAATATGAGCTTGTGTGCTTATTGTTTAGGTTGTATCAAAATGCTCCGTGTCTCCTTGCTCTCCTCTCGTTTTCATAGTTGTGTTCCTTTTTTTTGGTATGTCCAGGTGAGCTGGGAGACTGCGATCCCTTGGATCACTCTCCCGTGCTGGTGTCGGAGTTCCGCTTCACTCCGAAGCAGAGCGAGGCCATGGAGGCCGACATCTTCACCAGGTGGCTGGATCTCAGGTGAGAATGAAGCCGTTTCAGCGTCAGAGGCGGCGGTGACTTGTTGCCGTTTTCTCCTCCTCCTCCTCCTCTGCGAGTCCCAGTCACTTAGCTGGCCACACTCTCGCTGGTCTGTGTGAAGGATTAAGGAGGATTAATCCGAGGAGGGTCTTGATTGATTCTGGGCAGCATTTAACCACAGTGGCGGTCTGAACGCTCCCATCTGGGATTAGATTACATATACTGTAATTTCACTGAACCCACTGGGCCACGCAAGGACAAACGGACACCCATCACCAGCGCGTTATCCAAAGTATTTTCGTAATGTCAAAGTCCACGTCTCCTTTTCAGGGGCAAGAGTCCGTCGCAAGCCGAAATCTCCTTTCTCAACAAATGCAAGTGGCTGGAGCTTTACGGTGTAGATATGCACTTTGTTAAGGTGCGCCTCGTACATTTATCGACGTCACGCTCGCTGTGTATTCTTGAGTGTTAAATGTGCACATGGTGTCATCAGGGAAGAGACGGTTGTGACTACGCGCTGGGTCTCACTCCTACTGGCATCCTGGTGTTTGAGGGTTCCAACAAAATCGGGCTCTTCTTTTGGTAAGACTTCTTGAATCATCTTCCTATGTGCACTCAAAGTGGTTGTGATTCATAAGTAAAATGTCAAACATTTATGCGGGGTGTCCCCTGCTGCTTTTTCCGCTCTGCTGTTAGAGCAATTTAAATATCAAGACATTTGATGAAGTCGCAAGTACCGCACGGGCCATGTTTTAAGCGGTATTTTCGCATCGTTGATTGTCACGTTGGCGTTGAATGAAGTTATACAAGTTTCAAACTCGTTACACGGCTCAAGCAAAAAAAAAAAAAAAAATCACATTATGGACTACAGCCAGACGAAAGCGGAGCTCCTCGCACCTGCTAAACTAAACAAATACCTCAACTCAGCATGGCTGAGCATTTATGCACTAACATAGGCTGCAGAGATTGAGATTGCTTTTATTGTTTGTTTGTATTTTTTCACCCAGCGGTGACTACATGAGAGCCTTGGCAGTGGCATTTTACTTGTACAAGGTGACTTATTTACTGTCTGTCTTAAAATGATTACATAATAAGAATAAGAAAACCTATTCGTCTCACAACGGAGAAATTCCCAATTTACAGCAGCAAAGTTACGAAAGGAAGAAAGTAGAAGAACAAAAAGTAGAGGAGCTGCTGTCAAGGCAGCCACTCTCACGGCGCCATCTTGAAGTCATAACAACATAATAACAAAATAATACAATGCAACACATGAGACAGAGTAAAATAGGAAATGTTACAATTTTCGAGGCCAGGGGTCAAATAGTCAAGTTTTTTTTTCCTGATATACGAAACACAGAATTCATTTCATTAGAATTTTAGACATTTAGAACAACAGTGTTACTTACCCGTAACACTGAAAGGAAAAAAAGAGTAAATAAATGTTATTTTTATGCGTAGTATTTTTTTTATATAATTTGTTGAAGAATTGGCGATATTTTTTATACTATGTACTTTGTGGGACACCTTTGCTCAAACAACACATGATTGATTTGCGTTTCCTAGAAGTGTAAATATGGCTTAAAAAAAGAAATTTGTACAATCTGTCATATTTAGGCCCAAAATCACACGTCTGGACTTCAAAAAGAGTCGACTCACTCTGGTGGTCGTGGAAGATGATGAGCAGGTTTGTGTCTGCAAGCAAACACATGCACACACGCGCACGAGCACACACATCCCAATGAGGTCAGTCTTGGCCGGACTACAAATCGACATCTTTTTTCCGCTTTAAAGGGCCGCGAGCAGGAGCACACGTTTGTGTTCCAGCTGGCCAGCGCCAAGAGCTGCAAGCATGTGTGGAAGTGCGCCGTGGAGAGCCACGCCTTTTTCCGGTTACGCCAGCCAACCACGGGCAAGCCAGGCCGCAGCGACTTCACGCGACTCGGCTCTCGCTTCAGATTCAGGTAGCGCTCATCACTCGCCTCGTTACCGAAGCGACGTGACGTTGTGAGAATTTAGCAGGAAATTGCAGACAAAGTTTGATACTAATTTACCAGAGAGAATCTATTTGACATCACCCAAGCAGATTAAGAGAATATAAAAGAAAACCTCTGAAGGTTAAGATATCCTAAAAACTGGATTTCCTCGAATTACAACGTATTACCTTTGAAATGGAATCCAACTAAAGTTACGGGTTTGAGGTCTGCTGTGAACAAAAATGGAGAAATAGCAGCAAGTGGTTGGAGAGATACTCGTCTGCTTGCTGGCTACTATCAAAGTGCCCTTGAGCAGGGTGCTGTAGCCACCCCGCAGCTCAAGTTAGTGCCGCAATGTTTGCGTGCCTCTTTCACTCTGAATTTCTTTTTACATTCCTGCTTGTGCGTCATCTGGTTCCCCTTGTGGTATAAAACACAATTATACAGCAGTGTGTAAATTGATTTTTTTCCCCTCAAAGATATTATCATGAGTATAATAGATCATTACATTAAAAAAAAAATCTCCTGAGAACATAATTATGAAAGTAAGCCAGCAGCAACAAACAAACCAAATGATGTGTGCATTGTGTCTATGGTTACTTCGTATCTATGGTTACGTGGAGGTGTTCCTATGACGACCGAGATATGCCCTTCGTATTGTTTTCCTTCTCACTTTTTATGAAAGCAACTACTCTCACTTGATGGGCACTTGCTGTTATTTTTAAGAGCAGCCTCACAGGGCCCACCCGAGTCACAAGATTTCTTCTTACAAGGTAGCAACATCTTTGGTGGAAGAGATTCATAAAGTCGATTAAATTAGCCTATTAGGGTAAGTGGCCCTATTCACTTCGGTCGGAATGTTGTGACTGAGGATAATTCATCACTTTAAATGACAATGGCGTCTTCATTCAGTCTGGGCGCTAACTCCATTTCCAATCTCCTAATCCATGAGCTGTAGCTGCAGTTGCAGCAATAACAAGCAATCAAAAATCCCTAATTCCTGGCTCCTGTCAATCTCAGCGGTAAAACGGAGTACCAGGCGACTCACGGAAACCGGCTAAGGAGAGCCAGCACGTTTGAGAGACGGCCGAGCAAACGATACCCCTCCCGCACGCAGTCACTGGGCAAAGGTGAGTCTTATCTGTGCACACAATTGCGTACATACAACCCTGTGGACCTTAAGAACCTGCGACACGCCTCCGAGTCATAGTTCTCACTTAGCTTCAATACACTCATCAACCACAACATTATGTACACTTGTACAATTAAATGAGAACCGTTAATGTATCTTAACAAATGTAATAAACAGACCTGGATAAAAATGACCATATTTTGTTGTACATTTGAGGCAATTATTGCAATGAAAAGATTTTTTTTTTGTAATGTTCATTGAGAGTTCTGTACATCTTTGACTTGACATTTCCTATGCTGATCTCAGTACATTTTGTGACTTTTTTCCTCCTTGTGTTTAGAGTATTTGTCGTGAACGTTATCAGGGAACACATTTTAGTCCCGTCCCCGCTCTCTGAAAGCGTCATTTTTCATCTTGTATTGGATCTCATTACAGTGTGGATGTAAAAAAAAAAAAAAAAAGTCTGCTGTTTGTATAACCATAATTCCAAGACAATCGTTTTGAACAAAGAGGAAGCGCTGCGACGGCGTCTTGAACTTATCAGTTAGCAGGTTCGTTTGAACAAACCGCCGCCCACTATCGCGTCCCACGCTAGCTGATAATTTACCTCGATAGCTTCAACAAAGTCCCTCACATTCCCAACGTTTAAGACTTGAATCGCCACTTTTCGACACTGTGTTGACGTCAGTGAGAAAACATGGTGACATAGAGCACATACACTTGTTCGTTGCTAACATTGTGTGTGTGTGTGTGTGTGTGTGTGTGTGTGTGTGTGTGTGTGTGTGTGTGTCGCCGTCGCCCTAATAGTTGCTGCCATTTCTCCAGCCAAGCCGCCACACATCAGGTAACGCCGAAAAACCCACACAAATGCTATTATATGGACATATAATATATATTTACTTATACTTATATTAAGTGCTGACTGTGATATTAACAGCTGAACAGTTTGAAACTTTTTTTTTTCATGGCAAAACATGATGTGTTTACCAAGCACTTCCTTCATTGGATTTCTCTCCTCACCGCTTGCCCACCTCACACCACTACGCTTGCGCCACTCACAAATTTGATTGGCTGAGTCGTGTCATGTGGGTGGAGTTACAGTGCCCATGATTGGTCGGTCTGTTGTGCGCATACATGGACTACTTTAAAGACCTTAAAAGATGACATGAGGCTGCTAAGGTTAAAATAAGTCGAGTGTAAATTCCCCCCCCCCCCCTCCCGACCCCACCCATGCATGTTAAATAAAAACAAGCACAGATCACACAATGATTTCGTAATTTGTCTGAGTCTGTATCGAGTCCATCTATTGAGGACCTTCACTGCAGATGATACAAGGAGGTCTTAACTGTACATGAATTTAAAGTATGAAAGTTAATCTGTGATTGCTGATTGTTTTCATTCTTTCTCTGCCAGCCCTGATCCTAGCCTACATGCAGTGAGTGACCTCAGATGATCTACTTACACACACACACGCGCGCGCACACGTATACCCACACCTTCGTAGTATACACAGGCCTGGCTTCGATGTGAAACATTTCATTTTCGTCAATCCTCTCCAGTACCAACACAACATCCCAGTGGCGGGTCACGAAGCATGGCGCCCGGCCCACCCCGCATACACGCCCTCAGTTTACCTGCAGCCCTCCGGACACACGCCGCCGCACAGGTAGGACGGGGGCAGGGACCGCCATCAGGCTACTGGGTAATGTCAATAGGCCGGCACCATTTTTTTAGTACAGGGGTGGGGAAACTTGCCCGACGGGCACATAAAATTTTAATTGGACAGTTGGGCTAAGTCATTCGTACATGGGGTAAGAATGCGTAAAAGAGTTTCTTTTTTTTTTGTCAAGTAGTAATTCTATTTTTTCAGTTTGATGATGGTTTTTATTTACATTTTTACATGATTAATAATAATAATTAACAAATATTAAATGAAATAGAAGTATTAAGAATAATTAATATTGTTATTTGTTTTTGCTGTAAATCAATGAACCAATTATGTATATTTAGTATACAGTACATATATTCGTAATTATATTCAATGAGTTTCAGGAAAAACTGACTAAAATGTTCATGTCAAATAATTTTTAAATTGCATTGTTCAGAATGTAATACTTTACACTTTATTGAGGTGAATGCAAAAAAATGATTCAAATGTGTGTGTAAAAATCTCATTTTTAAATTGTGCTCGTCATAATTTAATTGGTTATTTAATCACATTAAAAAATCATGTTAATATATTCAATATATGTATACAGTACATAAAATTGTCTAGAGTTTTTATTCATAAAAAAAAAAAAAAAACAACTTCAGGCCATATTTTTGTTTTAGTCGCCTCAGCAGGGCTCTCCTGCAGGGCAGTTTTCTATTTTCATATCCCATCGTATCTGTGTTTTCATCTCACTTCATGTCATGCATCTCATCCAGTCTGTACGTGTGTGTGCTTGCCCTTTGTGTCCATGTGTCCGTTTCCATGCGTGTGGGTTCAGGCCTTCTGTCGGGGCCTCTTCCTCGTCTACCAGTCCCGTGTCCGGTCACCCCGTCGTCCCGGAACGAACCAGCAGCTTGCACCACGCGGCCATCATCAGTGTCATGCACATGGACAAGGTCATGACTACACTTTGACCTCTACTTTAACCTTGGACTGACACAAACTGCCCATTAAAAAAAAAAAAGCAAGAATCTCTTCCTCCTCCTCCTATTCCATTATTCATCACATCTCCACATTGTGGATCCAGTAGACGCCTCTAGAATGTAACGAGTCATAATAGTAGCTTAGTTTGCTTGTAAATGGTTCGAGTATATCCCATGATATATTTGTTGCTATGGGCTTGAGGAAAAAAAACCTGCTTTATGGTTTCTTATAACAGTGGTGGGGAACCTATGGCTTGTGGGCCACCTATGGCTTGTGGGCCATACGCGGCCCTGGAGAGCATTTGGTCACTAGAGAGCAATGTTGCTAGACTATGAAATGGAATCACGTTTTTTTGGAACTCCAGACATCATTTGAAATGTGAAACATTAACAAATACATTTACACTTGAACAGACAAAAAGCACAGCTAATGCTTTTTACAGTATCTTTCGTGCAATGACAGACCCAAACATGACTTCTAACACATACAGAATTACGACCAGCCAAAATGTGCTTTTCACTTCGACAGAGATTATTTTTGAGTGGGAGTTATTTTTTTATTTTATTTTTTTACACTGCACATAGAAGATACCATTTTCAAAAGTACATGTAGAATGGGTCTCCAGAGGACTGAAATGGCCCCCGACCGAAAAAAGCTTCTCCACCCCTGTTTTGCATTTGCATTTGTCTCTCTTTGTTGCAATTAAATGACAAAATCACTTGAATAGCGTCATTTTCCAGAGGTTATAAGGGTCCAAACATGCATATACTGTATGCTGCTTTAGGGGTGCTGCGTGTTTGTTGTTGCTTTATGCTATTATATAGTTCACCATGACATTATGAATGACAGTTATTGATTACCAACCTGCTGTTTACATGTGCCGTAACAATAATGTGGTTTTGCTGTGATAGTGGGCGGAGCTAGAATCCCATTGTGGCTTCATAAATGAATAAATGGGCTTTTGCCAAAGTGCTTATAAAATCAAGAAAATAAAATCAAGAAATGAATGAGTTTTCATGTTGTGTATCATGTGTAATGTGAATGAATTTAACAAGTTGGAAACTTAAGATGGGAATAATTGAGAATTTTCAGCAATCAACAAAGCAATCAAATTGTCGGAAATTTTATGGAAAGAGAAACGGATTGCGCAATCCAGTTGTGATGTGAAAAAAAATATATATATACAGTATATCTTTTAGGCGGGATTGATTGCTTTTGATGTGCTGTGTCGTCCTCAGCTTCCCTCTGAGCAGTCCCGCCTCCGACCATCAGCTCAGTGTGGAAGAGAACGAGACGTCATATTCCGGAAAGGTCAATCGCCGTCACCGCCGCCACACGCACAGCCAGGACACGCTCTGCCACACACACAACAAAATCCGTGAGTACAAAAAGGCCACGATGCAAGTTTGAGAAACTGCTTATTATGCATCCAGAATTTATGTGCCATCAGTCTTCACAATGTACTTGATAGACAAGTCTTCCGCTTCAATGGATATTTCACTCCCATTATACAGTTTTATGCAGTGGGCTCGTTCCTTGTAAATCGAGTCACAGATGACAAGGTACAACAGTAGTTACGAATCTCATTTCCTCGTTGTGTTGTAATACACCAAGCCTCTATCGTGAATGTAAAAGGTCCACACACCCCTGTTCAAATGCCAGGATTGTGTGAAATAATTTCCAAACACATGATGCCATTAATGTGCCTCGACATAGAACTAAGTTGGTGGGGGCGGGGGGAGGGAAATCTGTTCTAGAAGGAAAGTAAAAATTGTAAATCAAGGCTTCCCATAGCCCAGACATCCATCCAGGAAGAAGATGGCCGAATTGCTGCAACGGCGTCGGTGTGGCTGTCGTACTCTTGGCATCTTCCCTAACCAGTTTTCTTCTCGTCTTTTTCTCCATTTTTGGAGCGACGTCCAGTTAGTAATGTCACTGCTGTGGCATATTTTCATATTTGATGACGCCTGTCTTAATAATAAGATCCCTTGGATTCGATTGAATTTTTCTGCGGACCATGGCGTGTGCTGTAAAATGGGAATAATTGAGAATTACAGGAACAAAACAGGAAAAGACTCTGAGAACAGCTGAACTTTATTTGGGCCTTTTGAATGGTGGTGGGCAATGACTTATGGTCTTCTGTTGAATGAATGGAAGCAAGTGGATGTTCAGCTTTATTGTACCTTAAACCATCCAATGGAGGAGGATTTTATTTTTCTGCCTCTCAGATCCATTGATCAACATAGATATTTGTATTTAAGAAATCATGTTTTGGGGATAAACTGAGTAAAACCTGCTAATTAAAACGCATGAATCCTCATTATACACAATTTTTTTTTTAATGGTCAAAAGTTTCTATCTTGATACGTCCGTGGTACGGGATCTGAAGAATTAATTGAATTTAAATCAACATCGCAATGTAGTAGGATATAATTTAAAAATTGCAAAGGCTGCAATTTGGGAGTAGAAAATATTTCATTTCAGTCACAGTAGTTTTTTTTAAAAATATGTATATTTTATGTATTTATATTGTGTCTGGCTAAGTTCACTGCTTCAGAAATGCAGCCCACACTCCACTGCTCCACATTTACATATTGTAGATTGACACAGATTAGTTTGCATTCGTGGTGTCATCTCATTTACTGACTTTATCTTTACGCCGCACTTGTTTGGTAGAGTTTTATAAAGCTGTCATTGTGAACGCTCAAAAGACTTCCAAATCGGCGTTAAACAACACAAATTAAAGTCGATAATCTATCTTTCATATTTAGTCACCATTCATTTGCCTTTTGTTTCGCATACGCCTAACTTATAAAACCAAAGCAATAATGTTCACTAATTCTGATATTCCTGCATATTGTACTCAACACTCGACTACCTAACGTGTTTTTTTTTTCTGCTAAGAGTGTCGAGCATCACCTTGTCTAGGAGGGGAGTTGGACACGTCTCCTTCTTTCCGCAAGGCCGTGGAGTCAGACAGCGAGTGTCCTGCATGGCCCTCGCTCTGCATCAACATAGACAACAAGGTCAGACACATTTCCACACACTGAATTTCTTCTTCTGCTGATAAGATGAGACGATTCCGGTCTGGCTTCATTCTCTTCTTCTTGTTCCTCTTCAATATGTGACATCTGCAGGGAGAAGAGAAGCAGCTCTCGGAAAAGTCTCTCCACCCCTCTACCGCCTCCTCCCCGGCCTTGCTTCCAGATCACCTCAAGTGTAACATTCTTAAGGCCCAGATGGAGGCGGCTTTCAGGGTGGGTAACATACAGCATGTGATTTCCGGATAGTATTGTCTTCCTAATGCTTTTATTTGCACGTTTGTATCTTTTTTTTTTTTGCCTCCAAATAGCATGGTCCACTCAGTCCAAGGGCGAAAAACTCAGATATGCCGCTCAAGGACAGGCAAGTTCTCTCCTTTTTTTTCTGTTGCTCTTTCTTGCTTGATGCTTGCTCCCAAATTGAAAGTGAAGCTGCATCACGTGCATGCAGACTTCTAAATGAACCGACCTTATCTGTACTGATCAGATACTGGACCTAATGACCATGGCACAAGCATAGATTAAGAATTCAGTGGTTCTTAACCTTGTTAGTGTTGGTAAGAACCACTCTGTTAGGTTAATTGAAGACTCTCATTTCTCCATAGCCATAGATGTCAGTGTCAATGCTTGTTCGTGCATACGTTTCCTGTGATTGAAATTTAAAAATCATTTGCGATAGGCTCTGGCTCACCCGCAACCCTAATGAAGATGAGCACTAGAAAATGAATGGATATACTGTATCCTCAAATGCTGTCAACAGGTACCAGAGCTCCTCTCAAGACTCATCAGCGTCCAGTTTGCCTGCAGACAAAATGTCGCAGAGACCGGATGTCCGTTTTGCGTCCGAGAGTCTCCATCCTAAATCCAGCCTGTGCACCAACCGCAGGAAACGTCTCGTCAGACAGTTCAGCTTGTGAGTTCACATCGCACATGTCACTCGAGTGCACTTGAGCCTTCATGCAGGGGCACTTGAATCCTGTCTGTGCTTCTTCCGTTGGTTTTTCAAATGGAATTGTATTAATGGGTGATTAGTTTGAAGACTCAAACCGAAAATGGTCCACATGTAGTTTTAGAAATGTTATTCTTCGGGTATCACAAAATCAAACATTATATAAGCTCTCAAAAGGCAGTTTTAAATGCATTTAGTCGAAACAAATTTCCTTCATCCACTCGCTATGACATTTTTCAGAATTTAAAATAGTAGTTTGACAACACAGCAACAGATAAAGCTAATCCTAAAATGCTGCAGTCCAATAAATTAAAATAAATAAATAAATAAAATTTATATTGGTGCTGTGACTTACATGGACAAGTTTGATTTGTTCCCTCTCCACACTCGTAAATCAAACCAATCATGTCAAATCATCTTTTACTATTTAGATGAATGGGATGCCATTAGTCTGCTCCAGCCCTTTTTAAAATATAATAAAAATAGCACTCTACAATATTCTACTGTAGTTTACAAAAATAAACGTACAGTAATGACATGATTAAACTGAATGTAAAGAATTAAAGCGCTTCATGATTTTTTTTAAGGTAAATTGTTAACTGTGTGGCCCCACTTTGGCCAACAAGCGGCAGTATAATAATCATACATAAAGTGTAGACATGAAGAAGCCGGTTGCTACGGAGTCATTTTTCACATCGGATAAATAATGTTTCTAATTATTGCTGTCATGTCAGTCCATATAGTTGCCAGTCATATTCGGATTTTTTTCTCCTTTTTTGTAAAATAAGAAAAAAACATTTTTTAGGAAGCACATTGGTTTATTTAATTGATTTGGTAAAAATGACTTGTTATGCTAGCAGGCTAGCGCTATATAAAGCATTTTAAATCCTTTGGGTTTTTTGTTTTGTTTTTGTTTGTATTTTTGCTCCGCAGTAACCATGAGGATGAAGATAACCTTCCAGAAGCTCTTGCAGCCATCTCCTGTGAGAGCACAGCCAAGTCGGGCTCCAATAGTTCACTGGACAAACAGATCCAGCCCTCCATTTACCCACAGGTAACATATACATGCAATTAAACGCAAGTTACGAGAAATTCATGGAGGGGAAAGTATGAGGAATGTCTGTGTGTGTATGCGTCCATGTGCATTCCAGGTGGACAATGTGCCAACACTGGAAGTGGCTAGTTCATGCTGTGTGTCCCCTTTGCCTTCTCCCCACCTCTCTCCTTCCTGCTACTGTAGTCCCCTCCCTCACTTGGTCCCTTATCTCGCGGCCCATCACGACAGGTAACAACACCCTCGTCCTGTCATTCGCCTTAGGGACACTTTGTGT
This sequence comes from Hippocampus guttulatus, assembly GCF_054856545.1. Lineage (NCBI taxonomy): Eukaryota > Metazoa > Chordata > Actinopteri > Syngnathiformes > Syngnathidae > Hippocampus > Hippocampus guttulatus. The sequence goes on along the minus strand of NC_141266.1, from coordinate 16,591,229 downwards.
TGGACCCAATATGTCAATATTCTTGTTATCCGAATTAAAGGCCCATGTTCTCCTTGTACACTATTTGTCCTCAGTCTTAAGACAATTCAGTGCGTCATTGGAACACGTACGGCACAGTAGAACAACCATGTATTGCTAATAATGGTTTACTTACAGGCACCTATTCTCTGGGGAAAAAAATGTTACTGCAGCTTGTCGTAGTTGTAAAACTATTCATGGTTTGGGATTGGGAATTTCTCCACTGCGAGACTAATAAAGGTTTTCTTATTTTATCTTATTCTGTTTCGCCGCCTGACTGTCTTATACTGCCCTCTGGTGGCCATGTCACACACACCAGAAGGAAAGCCAATGAACTAATCATGACGTATAAAGGGTTTAATTTTTTAATTGTCTATGTAATTATGTTAATGCAGTGTTTAAGACGTTATAGAAATGTCATAGAGCAGTGGAAGGCTGTGGTGGAGAAATGTCTCTCGTGAAACAGTCATTCCACCCGTGCTCTGAATTGTCTTTGTGAAGTCAAAGAGCATACTGTACTAGATAGAAGTCAATGAACCTGAACCTGACTTTTAGGGATATTGAATACTTGGTGAGGTGTGATGGAATGAACTTAATGTTTGCAGAAATTCATTGTACAAAGTAGATCAAATTTATCTTGTCTAAAATACCCGTTTCATTCAGTAATAAGAAAATTATCTACTTAGAAATCCTGTGTGTGTGTGTGTGTGTGTGTGTGTGTGTGTGTGTGTGTGTGTGTGTGTGTGTGTGTGTGTGTGTGTGTGTGTGTGTGTGTGTGTGTGTCTAGTGGAGAGGACGTGAGGGCGGACAGAGAGAAGCTCCTAAGAGCCCTCTTGATGACCGAGCTCTGAGAGCGCGCCGCTTGACGCCCTGACATGGAAGAAGAAGACTGAAAGGTGTCAGCTGCACTCCTCATTTTTGTGTATTTTAGTTCATTTAATTTTATGTTATATTTGCTGAAGAAGGCTCACTTTCTACTCCAACACAATAGACGATATACTGTATAAACTTTCAGATGGAATCCGAAGTGGCTTAAAGCAACAAATGGGACTGGAACTGCCTGCATGAGAACAGCTGTACACAACAAAAGGTCTTTTATCTCGACTTTTATCGCAAATTTTTCAACAACTTGAATGTACTTCACTTATTCTAAGGGAATAACACCTAAGTTCTTTCTGAGGCAAGAGATGGAAGTTTGATCAAACATACTGCACATTATGTATTTAGTTCAACCGTTGTCTTCTGCGTATGCTCTATGGACAAAAATATTGGGACACCCGGTTATTACATCTCTATCTCAGTTCTAGTTCATCCCAATATCCATCCATCTCCATCCATTTTCCGATCCGATTTATCCTCACAAGGGTCGCGGGAGGTGCTGGAGCCTATCCCAGCTGTCTTTGGGCAGTAAGGGACACCCTGAACCGGTTGCCAGCCAATCACAGGGCACACATAGAGGAACAACCATTCGCGCTCACAATCACACCGAGGGACAATTTAGAGTGTTCCATTAACCTGCCATGCATGTTTTTGGAATGTGAGAGGAAACCGGAGTACCCGGAAAAAACCTACGCAGGCTCGGGGAGAACATGCGAACTCCATACAGGAAGGCTGGAGGCGGAATCAAACCTTGCACCCCTGCACTGTGCCGCTCTCATCCCAATAGGACTTCTTCAAATGAATCCAAGCATGCCTTTTTTATGGACCTCACTGTGGACTGGGGCATGTTCAGAAATGAGCAGATTTTCAATTGTCCTAAACGTCTTGGGATTTGGGGGTATTGTCCAATACCCTGATTGATTATTTAAATCATGGGAAATTGAAGTGCAAGCCTATTTGTGCAGATTGTGTTGCATGCTCCTTTTAAGCAAAAAAAAAAAGTGTGCACCTGATTCTTTAAAATGTACTTCTTCATTTCATGTTTTATTTTTTTTTGCGCTCAGAAAATCAAGGTAATTTTTAATGGGAAACTGCCCATACAAGTATCACATTATTTATTTGTTGGTTTGTTTAGTGGGAATTGAAGGAGTAATTTAAGTTATTAAAGTATATATTTAATAACGTGGAATGTTTTTGTCAAATGTCGAGTGAATATTTAAAGCCATCGTTATAATAAAAGAGAAAGCTACCTACAAGATATGTAAAAGGTATTGCAAGACAATCCAATGACATTAGTGTATTTACGTATTTGAGAAACGTAATCCCTAAAAATAGATCTTACTGAAGTTATTAGAATAAACAACCAAACAAAAAAGTAATGTCATTGATCACAATCATGTTTGGGGGGGATTTAAAATAAACAATCTCTCATAAGTGATTTTTTATCATTTCTATTGTTTTTGTTTCAATAAGACGGTTTCTTATCTTTTAGATCAAAAGTAAATCAAAGTTAATAAAAGCTGAAATAAACTTTAATCATAGTTTCAAATTTTAATGACGGCTTAGCAAGACAATAAAACGTTACTGAGAATAATCAATCAAATACGCTATTCTGTTCATTGGCATTACTCCAGTAGTCCAAAGGTACTTTTTTTTTTAAATCAAATTAGTGTCTTAAAGTGTCCACTAGGAGGCGACAAATGTGCTCCGTTGGCAGGCGAGTACGGCAAATTACTCGAGGGTGTCGTCGTTTAACGGCGTCTACGTCACCCGAATGTGGACGTCAGGACCTTAGCAAAAGCAACTATCCTATCCTGGATTCCGAGCTGACATTATCGAAAAACAACCACGCACATCTTTGGACAGTACAATTCACAAAAGAAACCTAACACATGTTTTTGGAACATGCAAAGTTAATTTCGCACAGGAACACGGAGCCCAGATTCAAACCAAGAATTTGTGAAACAGCCTTTTGCTAACCACGTGGGTCGCGCTTCTTGACGATGCTACGGGCCAATCAGTTATGCTGGGATTTGAGTGGGATTTACCACCACTATCACATCACAATATCGAGACTAAGTCCTAGTCTATGCAAAAATGCGATATAAGTAAATAAAAAGGAATATTTATCAAATTGGACAAAAACATTAAAAATATAAAATACATCACGCTCTCCTGTGCTACTGATTATTAAATGTGTTAATTGAAATGTCCAGATCGGTAAAGGCTGGGTTTTTTTTCCATCGATGTCAGTTGTAACCACTGAGCAAACAATCAGAGGACAGTTAAATGTTGACGTTATTGTGAGGATGAATTTTAAATTTGATTACTTAAAGAACCAGCCCCATCGTCAGTATACTGTAGTTTAGTTATGTCTGATTCGACGTCGGCGCTGGGCAGAATAGAATGGCATGGCAACAGTAAAGGCTGTAACCTGATTGGATGCGGGGGGAAAAAAACTGCCATACACATACAGTACTGGAAGCAGTGAAGCCAAGAGAAATGCTACCCGATCTGGAAACAAATGAATACATTCACATGGAACAAATAATGTAATAAAACGTCGGTCTGTGTAATGCCGTCATCATTTTGGCATGTTTTATATTTTCCCACGGACAAACATTTACCTATTGTTGCTGTTTGTGTTGCTGTTAAAACATCCTGATGTCTAATTGTTCTTGTGGTCATCAAGTCATTATGATAACAACTGCTTGGGCATAGAATTCACGCAACAACGCCTCCTTCTCCTTCCTCTTCCACGATGTTCATTAACATCCCCATCAAAAACATGAGTTATTATACAATTTTAAATGTGTAGCCCCTCACGTCACATCACGGCGCGACACGTTACCCATCAAGGTGAACCAAACGTAAGCCATGTCATCACGATTTTGAAAAGAGCATGGGAGCATTTGTGGTGCATGTGTGTGTGTACGTGCGCGCGTTTGCAATGACATGGGAATGTGGATCAGCCTCGCCCTCCGTGTGTGTGTGTGTGTGCGTGCGTGCGTGCGTGTGTGTGGTTTACCCGCCCTGTGAGGGAATGCTGCCTTTATGGAGAAGAATATAACTGATTTAGCTGCCCCCCCACACCTGTCTGTCAAGTATATCAAGCAGTGAATGACGCCGCAATTGCGGTGTTGTGAGGATTCGGTAAAAAGGAGGGCCTTTTACGACGTACTTTGCATTACATCCATATAGGAGGCTCCTTATAGCCATGCACAAAAACACGTACTAAAAAAATAATCAAATGCTCGCTTGGAATGTATTTATAACATTTGGTTCTCTAACCTTTTAAATTAACCACAAGATTCATAAATGGCATCCAGGCTCCTCCTGATAAGGAGGTAGAAACGTATGATTTCTCCCAGCCAATCAAGGAGACGATGAAGGAAAAGTACCTTCCTTCCTGCTCACTATAATGATAACAACCCTATTATTATAATGATGACAAAGCCTGAAAAAAATGACAAAAGCTCATTTTGAAAATCTGGAACCATGTGAATTCCACCGGCTAAACAAGCAAGAAAAAATCTGCCAACAGCTTATCTGGGGTCACGTCACCTGAGTAGCAGCTTTAGCAGTGAAGCCAAGACTTCTCTCCCGAGCCACTTTGCCAAGCTTTTTTTCCTGGGAAATCCCGAGGAGTCCCCAAACCAGCTGGGAGAAATTGTCCCTCCAAGGTTTCCCATGTCTTCCCCAGGGCCTCCTCCCGGTGTGTCGTGCCCGGAACACCTCACCAGGGAGGGATCCAAGAGGCATCCTAATCAGATGCCCGAGCATCTGCACTTTATAATACCTATAATACCCCCAAAATAATAAGGGATACATTTTTAAATAGGGTTGGGGGGGTTTTTTTCAATTTAGGGGAAAACACTGAGGTGGAGAGATGCTTTTCATTAACCACGTGGACGACATGATGTCGCGGTGTTACGTGTAGGATTCAGCGTGAGTGTTTGATGGAGTTGAGCAGGCAGGGTGGGGTGCACGCTCATATTAAATTACAACAATGGCACATCTTCCCTGAGGGACTGTGACATGCTTTTTGTCTGCTTTCCTTCTTTCTTACCCTTTTCCTGTTCTTGCCATTCATCCTCTGTGGAAAAAAAACCCACACACCACTAGAGAGTGTATGTGTGTGTGTGTGTGTGTGATCACCGGGGGACCATCTGAGGGAGTTTCCAGTCTAGCCTTTGGGCCACGTTGTCACCCCTTCTTATAACGCAACGTGAATAACGCTAGTCAGAGTGGTGCAAATTTCATGTTTATTTTTCAGCAAGACCTTCCAGTCCTACTACATACACAAAACATCAAGTCACAATGTAAATGTATTCAATCTGCATCTAGAGTTTCTGTTTATTCAGCAGCCTTTGGTAGAGAAATGTCTCATAAAATGATTATTTTCAAGCTTCACTCCGTTAAGATGAGATGCTGACAAAAGTCCTCTTGGTGAATGTAACCATGCGCTACGGTTACAAACAACCGGAGCTCTGCTTTAATCCCCCAACAAAAGGCACAACAGCATTGGCAACAAATTGCGTAGGGCACATTCCAAATCAAATGAGCCACTGAGAACAAGAGTGGTCTAACAGCATTTTGGTCACGTTTGAGATAAGTGCAAAAAATGAAGAGCAAAAAGGCATATCTTTTAGATCCATACACATGAATAAGTTACAAATTTGTCATGTAATTATGCAGTCCATTATTGCAGTCAGAACTTTAATTTTATTTTTTAGCTTGAGTGCTACTGCTTAGATGTAAGAATTACAAGTTGTGTATTTAACCAAACATGAACTTTATCTAAGTCTGCGATCCGTGATGCTAACACACAATGCAGAACGACACAGATGGGCTAAGAAAAGCAGCATCAATGTCGCGGTAATTAGAAACCTTTGACCGACTGATATCCGAACACAAGCGTCAACCCATGCAGTGCATACAAGAATACTCCTAGGCATACATTCTTTATCCTCTGCAAAAAAAAAAATCATTGCAGTACAATGCCCATTGAATGATCATGATGCACAAACTGTTTCGTTCTTTCGATTGTGTTTATGTTAGTATCGGTTTTTATATAGTCCAATATTGTTGATGACTATTTTTCTATGACAAAAATGTTTCACATTTTTTTGTCAGTTTTTTTGGGGGGGGGGGGTGCACTGAAATGGATTAAATGCATTCTCAATGGGGAATCTCCACCCCCCCCCTTGCAAAATGAGCCTAATAGTATTAGCCCACTCTCGTTCTCAGCGGCTCCAACGTAAGTAATAGCGACTCACAGTGTAACATAAACCAGCATTCAAACATCCTGCCGTGCCGTTATGAGCATCGATTGGCAGTACATCGGCATCGGCCCCTGTGTAAACATCGGAAGTTTTGACTGCTAACTTCTTCATGCATTAAAGTTTCCAATACAATTAGTGTGGATTGGAGGTGGATTAAAAACACATCATGTGGATGACAGAAACAAATTAGTGATTAAAACATGGACGACAAAGACAACAATGAGTGGGAGGTGCGGGGCCACACGGAAAAGAATAAAGTAGTCCAAGAGAAGGGTTTAAAAAACATGTTATGATATTCCATATATACAGTATATTCTCAATATTGTCATTCGATTGTGTCTTTTTTCTTTTTTTGTTGATGCTTAAAATAGTAATTTGATTCTTGTTACATTTTGACATTTTAGGGAAAAACATTTTTTTCTGTGTTATTTTAAAAATGACAACTTTATACTTGTAACATGTTTGATGAAAACACATGATTTAGTTTTATTTTTAATGACTCAAAAAATATTTTGACTTTTATTCTCAGAACATTACTTGTGTGTAAAAAAAAAAAAAAAAAAAAACACCCCGACAAATTCCTGACTGTTATGACTTTACTTTTAGGACTTTCTATAGGAAGAAAACCAGTAATTTTTCCCTTAAAATATTTTTTTCTCCCAAAAAAATCAGATTACGAGAATAATGTAATCTAGTATGACTTTTTTGCATAGTATTACAACTTCAGTCACCCAAGATTTTTTTTAATCTGACTCTTTCCTATGCACTATTTAAAAAAACAAAAACTTTTTTCTTGCAAAATTAAGACGTTTTTCCCGAAATAATACTTCTTGCCTCCTAACACATTGATTTGGTAAAATTAAAAACTTTCTTGAAACTAATTTTTTCCCCTCATATTACCATTTTAATCATATCTTACAATGTTAGAATATTAAAACATTTTTTCTAGGACTCTTAACATTGCAAACTTCTCAAAATGCAACTTTTTGTCACCGTAATTTTCTCATATTACATTAGGATTTAAAACAAATAAAATCTAGCGTGTAATATGACTTCTTTTTAGTCAAAAAAGCTTTTTTTTTTTTTTTTAAATATTAAAGCTTTTTCTTAACAAAACTTTGTCCCCCTCATGTTACTTCATTGTCATAACTTCCTTTTTTTGTTAAATTTATTTCCGGTGTGGCCCAAATGTTGTTTTGTAAAAACACTAAATATAGTACTCTCATTCAACGCGCGCGCGCGCACACACACACACACACACACACACACACAGTTGATCTCTTCACGGAGAAGCTTGAAACATTGAGCTCACTTGCTACAAAGTCATTCCTTACTACTTTGGCTAGCAAATATATAATAGTGATGATTCAACTAATGTAACACATTAAAAAAAATTACAAAGCTTTTTTTTTTCTTTCTTTCTAAAGATACACTTTGTGCAATAAAAGACAAACTGCTTTTCTTGGCTAAAGCCATACATGGTATAAAATATAATAGTGGCTGTTTTTGAAGATATAAATAAGACTACTTTGAAAAAAAAAAAAAGCTAACAATACATGTGTGCGAGGCTTAGAGCAGACTCAAGTCCAGGTAGTGTCCGGTAGGCTTGGTCATCAGGGCGGGGAGAGACACGACTGGAGGCTCGCCACCGCCTGCTTGGCCGAGCAGGCTGCTGCTCAGGACGGAGACCGGCTCCACGGCAGTCTGGACATTTGGAGCAACATGGAGGAGGAGGATCTCAGATTTGTCATGTCATTTTCAACCCTATCCTGTACAGTGTACAAGGTTACAGTATCCCGGCTAGCTTCTGGCGGAAGGCCGACTACAGTCTGAACTGGTTCGCCAGTCACACACAGAAAGGGACCCCCCCCCCCCCCCCCCCAAAAAAAAACTCACACCCGTATCGACACCATCACCGAGAAGGAAGCGAGTGTACCTTACACATCAGCTTTTTGATATACTATATGAAGATTGGATTGATTTATTTATAGAAGTGTCGCCATCACTTCAGGTGCTTACAAAGTGCAGTCCACATGTTCACGGACCATTATCATTTGTTTTCATGCAACATGAACACTTGAAGTGTTGGAAGTTACGCGTCTGTGTGCGTTATTGCGGTAATCTGACTTTAGGATTTACTGACACCGGTTTGTTGATGTTGTTGTTGCAGTACTGCAAGTCGGAGTTTAGTAGATTCACGACTCGAACTGAAGTAGCGGATTATATTTTCTCTCTTTCGTTTGAATCCACGGTTCATTTCTCTTTATTTTAGCGTAAAGCGAAACATTGACGTATAATAAGTCTGATATTGTTCATTGTCATACATAGTAACGTATTGGCTGTTTGTTAAAACATAAATAAATATATAGGAAGCGGACCATGAAAAAAAAATGATCGCACTCACAATATTGAGAGGTGGGTGGGAAACAAATTTGATTCATTTCCAAAATGGTCCAGCCCACGTTTCTACTGAATATCTTTTTATTGACTAGATCTACGTTTATTTTGTCTGCTGCTGCTCTGTCATAGAAATTAGAAATGGCTCCCTCCTGATGAGCCCGAACCCCACCCCCCCCTCCTGCCCCTCCGCCACGAGCCTTCAACTAATTCCAAAAAACATGCCCACTCTTCAGGCTACAACGTCCCGGCCGGGGGTCAAGAGCAAGCGAAAGCGTCACCACAGGTGCGCCGGGGAGAAATGATCAACGCCAGGATCGGATGTCATACAAAAGGCCACACGGACCCCGAAATAAATACACCAGCTTGTCGTTATGAAGCACATTTCTGGCTTTTCGATGTTGACACGAGCTCTGCGAGTACAAGTCGAAGCAAGCAGCAGAGGGCGAGAGTCACGGAGCGGGGAGAGGAGACAGGATAAACTCGTTTGCGAGCCTCCGGGCTAACACGGCGTTGTCTGACAACCCACACCCTCGACACAGGGACATTTGGATAAGGATGTTTGGACTCCGTTGAGGCAAATGGTGGACACAAGTTGCTTCGTTTACCTGATAGCCCTGCACCGCGCTAATGAGGTCTTTGCTGTTGTAGGTCAGACCCGGCATTCTCAGGAAACCCCCGGGGGTGGAGAGGGCGGACGTGGAGGGGAAGAAACCGACGGTCGTGGGCGAGCCAGGTGGGCTGCAGGGGAGGAAACAAAAAAAAAAAAACAACAAAAAAAATTGTTATCTACACGTGTGTACAAGTGTGCGTTAATGCGCAAACAATCGCGGTGCTGCAATAGCACAAACCGAGCTTTCTCAGTGGCAGACGGCTCAACATTTGGGCTCACCCCTGTCGAGCAGGTTCTAATACCAAAGAGTTGAGTTGTTGAACTACTTTAACCACTGAAGGTCACATCAGAACGTCCTCACTTTGACAAGGTGGAGTGAGGACTTCAATATTCAATGTTGCTTTTCGGGGGGGAATATTGGCGAGCCGAGGTAAACGGTCAGAGTTTGTTGATTTAATTCACTGCAGTAAGTAGCTGGAGCCTATCCCAGCGGTCTTCGGGCAGTAGGCGGGGGACACCCTGAACCGGTTGCCAGCCAATCGCGGGGCACACAGAGACGAACAACCATGCATGCTCACACTCACACCGAGGGACAATTTGGAGTGTTCAATCAGCCTGCCATGCGTGTTTTTGGAATGTGGGAGGAAACCGGAGTACCCGGAGAAAACCCACGCAGGCACGGGGAGAACATGCAAACTCCACACAGGAAGGCCGGAGTGGGGGATTGAACCCAAGACCTCCGCACGGTGAGGTCGACGCGCTAACCACTGGACCGCGCAGATATGAATGAGTGAATTAGATTTAATATTCATACGATCAAACATTAACTGGGTGGCAGTATGTGTCCTCCCCCGGATATTGACACGATTCTCTGAAGACAGGCGGACAAGGGAGTTTCATTCGACTCTACCGCGTCTACAAATGTGCTCCAAAGTTGCTCGCCGTTCACATTTCATCCGTAGAAAGCTTTGAAAAATGTGACGGGCCGAACTGTAGCACACAGTTGAGCCTGTGGACTCAGCAGCCCTTGGACCGGATACTGTGATGGACTGATCATCATATGAGGATACACAGTAAGCTAGGCAAAGTGATGGCTGCTTACCTGGGATAGTAGGCTGTGTAGTTCATATATAGCTGTCCCGAGGATGGGTAGTAGGCATGTCCTGGGGGGAGGGTGCGAGGACCTAGCAGCACTTGACCGAGTGGAGGATAGAGGGCGGTGGCGGCCTCAGTCGGCAGGACAGGTGGCGTGGGGGTGAAGGAGTATGATGGCGGAGATAAACCTGGAGCAGAGACAACAGAAACAAAAACAAAAACAAACAAAAAAAAAAGGCGTCAATCCATTTGAAGTGTGCCAACACAAAGACGTGATTGTGCCGTGTGTTCACGGTTTAGGAGAGGCGCTCATGCACGCTTGCAAACGATGACCACATTCACTTCACCGGACACACACGTGTTAAATGTAGACACAATGTGTACCGCATTGTTTGTAATGTTGTCATAACGTAGAGATGTTGGCTTTTTTTTTTCTTGTTTAGACTCTGAATTGGTTCAAAGGTGAAGTGGGTGACCGTGGTTTGCAATTGTCAGCCTCCTTGGAATTAACTTTGGCTCTACGTTCCCAAATCAGGCAAAGCCTCAATGCTGGAACCTTAACCACACTGGCAAAGTGAATCGAAGATATACGTCACGTTTCATTCCAATGACGAATGACTTCTGTAATTTCGTATCGATCTGAACCCTTTTCCCTCCCAAAATCGGTATTCGGCTCGGGGCATTATATGTGGTGATATGGAACAGGATCTCACTATCTGGCATGTATTGCCAGTCATAAAAGTTAAGACGTGTCCCGACACGACCCCAATTCTGTCGTCAGTCTGCCTTGTGTTCCGTTCGCTCATGTGAACATCAACGCATCGAGAATGGGTGTTTGGAAAAGTGCGAGTGAAAGGTTTTAAAACAACCTCATTTCTGTCAGCTGTCATGTCTGCTGTTAAGCCCCGCCCACCTTTCCTGAATTAATGAGACGAGCACAAGAGGTGTGCCACTCCGCTGCACAACCAAGACGAACTGGTAAGACTGGAGATTAAAGAAACAAGCTCTGAGTCACATTTTACCCCTCCTAATTTTTTTATGCAACCCTGAATAATCACTGATCGATGTAAAAAAAAAAAAAAAAGTGAAAGGGAGTGTAACAAACAAGTGTCTGGTGTGAACGACAAAGTGAATTCAGATCAGAATGTGTAAGGTCCAAACTGAAAGAGAACATTTGGCATGCAGGCTCGTGAATTAATCGCACTAATTTCTTAAGAGGCACCACATCTGCAAACTGATCACACACACACACACACACACACACACACACACACACACACACACACACTTGTGAATCTCCTGGTTAGACCAGTATGTCCAGTCCACACTTCTAGATTGGAGAAAACCCAGCAACGCTGCCCCCCACGGCAGGAGCCCACCTACCCCTGCAGGCCCAAAGCACCCCCAGCTCCCAGCAGCACTTACGTCTGGACTTACATGGCGGGGGGCTGAGCCCTGTCCCACTCCTGTTCCGGTTGTGTGTGTGTGTGTGCGTGTGCGAGAGCGAGCCTCCCATCAGCACCAGGCCCATCTCCTCGGCGCTGCAGGGGAACACCTCCACGTAGCGGCTGTTGGGCCCGTGCTGGCAGGACATCACGTGCTTGTGGAGCTGCTGGGAGGCGGAAAGCGCTCGCTCTGCCGACGTCATCTGGATAAAGCAGTCGCCTGATGGACGACCCTGAAAACACGCGGAGACATTACTAAACGATTCAGACGACAAACCATCCACTCCCAACACCCCAGCGTGAACCCCTGCGGCTTCAACAGTGAGATTTGTGGATTTTCCGGTTTCCAGGATCGTCACCTTGGCGTCTAGTCTACGCTTCTGTTTTATCCACCCAAATCATGTAAACTGTTCATGATTTTTTTTTCAATGAGCTCCATTACGTCGTGTTCACCATTCATGTTTTTAAATCAAATCCTCACAAGTTGAATCTTTCGGATCAGTATTCAGATCTGCTCTGATCAAGCGCACCCCCCCCCCCCCCCCATCATGCTGAAAAAAAAAAATGAACGTGGAAAACAATGCGGTCCACCAAGTATTTTCGCTTCGGTGTTACTCTGTGCGGTTTTAACTGTTTGTTTGTTTGTTTCTTCCAGTTGTGTTAATCATTTCTGTTTTGGAAGTACTTGTAAGTGTAAAACGTGCGGCTCATGTGTGAGCTTGCGAATGTCACATGACCAAACTCAAAAAACAGGTGAGCTGTAATTGGTCGTTACCTGAGCAATGAAATTTACGGTCAACAGTAAGTAACGAAATGGCCGCCCCCCCCATCCCCCCCCGGATAAAAACGGGTGGATTTTGCTGCTTATTTCATAGTCCACAAAAGTAAAATTAATCAGAATGCCTCGTATGTATTATTGGGGAAGCATAGAACAATATGATTGTACAAATTATTTGACTTGACTTCCCCTTTAATATAGAGGGTGCAGAATAAATACTTGTGTGCTCAATAGACCGTTTTGGTTCCAGGCCCATTCGCAATAGGTGAAAATCCATGACATAGAGCAGGGGTGTCAAACTCATTTCCCATTGTGGCCACATACAGCCTCGCTCGACGTAAAGTAGGCCGGACCATTAAAATTATACCATATTCTGCTATAAATAACCAAAATAATGTATTTCCTTTGTTTTGGTCTAAAGAAGCGCAAGAACATTAGGAAAATGTTGAAATTGAATAAACAGATCTAGCGGATACTCCATGGATTGCACCTTATTAAAAGTATTCATTCCGTGTCTTTTATTCACTTTTAAATTATCCTGCGGGCCTGATCGAACCGCCTTGCGGGCCAATTCTGGCCCGTGGGCCGTATGTTTGACACCCCTGACATTGGCCTGGCTTTTTTTTTTTTTTAATATAGTTTTACCCCACTCCATGCACTTCTCCTATCCCACATGCACGGGCATCACAGTAAGTACATACACATATGAATCACTTCATAGCGGAGGAACACTAAATGTAACGAACGCGGCTTATATCACGGACGATGCGCTCAACAGACTAAACGTTCCAGTTCATTTGGCCAAACCAATCATGCATATGGAGGGACTCGGTGGTTGCAGTTGCTGCATGTACCTGCTGATTGAGGACCATATGCACACCGTGCGGTCGAACGTCGTGGGTGAACTCGCCCAAGAAGGCGAGGATGTCCTCTATCCTCGCCGAATAGGGTAAGCCCCGCAGCCTCAGGCAGTCCCTCACGATGATGGGAGGGGGCAGGAGAGACACCGTGGGCAACACTGACAGCAAGGGGGCGGGGGCCACAGGGATCAGCGGGGCAGACGAATAGCGGTTCAACACCTGCAACCCAAAATGGCACATTTATGACACTTGGCTTGGATTGGTCCTAAACTCCAAGAGCCTTCGACCGAGTGCAGTGAATTTTGGTGCAGCGGAGACTGTGATTCAAAGAACAAAACTGACTTCTGCATTGGGTATATGAGTTTGATTCCAAATGCAGAATGTTGATAATATATAGCCTACGGGTTTTATGGGAATTGTCCGAGTACTTTTTTCCATAATAACTGACACACAACAGTCCAACGAATACCTTCAATATACGTTTCACAGGGTCCGTACACGTGCAACGTCAGCCAGTTTTAATCAGATTGTTTGAATATTGCTGTCTAAGCAAGTAACAGGCTTGTCGCCAACAGGATCTTACTATGTTTGCATTTCGAGAGGTGACCAATAAAACTGAACTCGGAGTTTATCATTCGAGGCAGAGAATTGTTTGTTTATGCAGTTTACATTGTTTATATTGTCTATACTGTTCAGATTACATATTAAGTCTTTTATACAGTGCAGCTGCTATCTTGTCTTAGCTGTGTGCGGTTAATGAACGGCATGTTTGCATGCATGTTTGCACTGAGGATGGAGAGGAAGAAATTTCATCTATGCTGCATGTCACACATAAAGCACATTTGACAATAAAGATGACCTTGACCTTTAAGTCTAGTTGTTTTTGTCAGGTGGGCAGTAAAGACGCAAGACAGAATGAACAGAAGACAAAGGAGAACTTCCCTTCAGTAACTGCGCAAAGGTAAACACACGGCCCCAGTTCCCGCCCATAATAGGTCCTGTTTAGTTCTTCTTAATCAGGGAGTGGGGGAAAAAAAAGTCATGGAGTCATTCTGCAGTGTACACATGCAAACGGATCAATCTGCCCTTTCAGGAAAATGAAAAGACAATCGCATTGAACGCTGTTCTAAATTGCAAGTACCTGCTGGACCTCCGCTGCAGTGCTCTTGAATAACTCAATATATCTTCTTCCAAGGATCTCCTTGTGTTTCCTAAGCGCACACTGGGCATGTTCGTCGCAGGCGAACAGCACAAAGGCGTCACCGGTGGGTCGGCCGTCCGGGTAGCGCACAAATAGGATGCCGTCCCTGCCTCCGCTGACCGGACACGTGTCTTTGAGTCCATCCTCCGGCGAGAAGAAGGCGAGCACCTGCTCGTGCGTGGCCGTGAAAGGAAGACCTCGCATCCTCACTATGATCTGGTCCTCGCGGGACAGGAATACGGCTACTTCGTTGGACGTACCTGACACAAGGACACGGCACAGGTTTAGAAAACGTGGTACGGCGGATACAGTCTCCATTGGATGCCATGATTGTTTTTGATCAAAGGAAAGAAAAGGTCCCCTGTAAAGTCCAGCCTGCTGTTGGCACCATTTGAGATCACGTTGAGATCGCTCAGAATTCTGTAGGCTGCATCTTGTCGAAGCATTTACGGCCCTGTTGAGTCTAAACTTATTTGTCGTCTAAAGAAGGAGAACGTGTCAAATTATGGGAAGTCGTGCTACATCCATCATGCCTAGTCGATGAGAGGAGGGTTGGGGGGGGCATCCAAATGAGGCAGATTGACATTCAATCATGCCAAACGTTTTTGAACGGGAAATATCTGTCAACAACAACAAGAAAAATCTATTTTATGATTATAAACCAAGGAGCGGGCTGAGCCTTTTCTACAACGGCAATTTTTTTTTTAATTTGGAAATGTAAATTGACGATGACAGCCAACTTGTCATTGTGGATACATAGATGGGTTCTGCATTCAACGCAATGACTTCCATCTTAGGGCGGCCCGGTGGTTGACTGGTTAGCGCGTCAGCCTCAAAGTGCAGAGGTGCAAGGTTCGATTCCGGCTCCGGCCTTCCTGTGTGGAGTTTGCATGTTCTCTCCGGTCCTGCGTAGGTCTTATCCAGGTACTCCGGTTTCCTCCCACATTCCAAAAACATGCATGGCAGGTTAATGGAACACTCTAAATTTTCCCTAGGTGTGATTGTGAGCACGCATGGTTGTTTGTCCGTGTGCCCTGCGATTGGCTGGTTCAGGGTGTCCCCCCCCCCCCCAAGGCTCCAGCACTCCCCGCAACCCTTGTGAGCATAAGTGTAAAATGTATAGATGGATGGACTTCCATCGTCTCATGAAACAGGTTGTCAGCCTCACCTCCTGCTATTTTCAGGAAGTCTTCTCCAGTTGCCTTGTAAACCTGCAATGAAAAATTAGTCCATGAAAAAAATGACACCATGAGCGGGAGGCGAAGGGCTTGGTTTGCTTTCGGTAGTCAAGCGGCGTCTGACAGGCTACCTCGATGTATCTGTTGCCCATATGATGTTTGTGTCTTTGCAGCGCCAGGTCTCGATGTTCTTCGCTGACAAAACGAACGAGGGCCTCGCCGTTCCTCCTCCCCTGAGCGTTAAGGCACAGTGCAGCCCCTCCTCTGTGCGACACCGAGCAATATCCGATCAGACGCGTTTTGGCACGTGAGTTGGTTTTTTTTTTTGTTTTTTTTGCATTGAAAGCAACACACTCACTTGGCAATATTTAGTCCGCTGAAGAAGCGGGCGATGTCCTGGTCTGACGACTGCCATGGCAACCCTCTGGCTCTGATTACTGTGCTGTCACTGACTTTCGCCGTTTTACTGCTGCAAACAAACATTCAAGGTGAAGTGCTTGTGCTTCATGAGTGACTTGAAGGAGACCTAAAAAGGAGTAGCCGTCTGGAGTAAACATTACTTACCACGTACCCGTCTCAAACTTCTCATTAACTCTTTCCGGGTTAGAGAAGGTGTGACCTGCAATTAACGAGTGCCAAAAATGAAACCAAGTACAGCATAATTCATTGTTTAGCGTTCAATCGTGGTTATTTAAAGTTGTGTGGCAGTTAACCTCTCATTCATTGTCAATCAAAACGGAGCCTTATTTGTCGAGGTAGAATATTCATTTGTTGCATTGTGGATTTCATGACCGCGTATTGGAAAAAAGCGCTTCATTTACCAGCCGAAAGTAACCATTAGCCAAATGTAACATTCAAACTGTTGCGTCAATTATCTATTTTGCATCAATTACGCTGCCTTGCAAATGAAAAACTAAAACGAGTCATTTGTGTGACGTCGCCGTGCACCCGAGTGCTCGGCTCTTCGTTTTATGGCGTCTCTTTCGTTCAAATCATCAACACGGCAAGATACATCAGTGTCACAGAACCTTTCGCCTTTTGTTGAGTTAGATGCAATGGCGTGCGCTACTCACAAAATGGCTCAGAAAGCAGGCTAAGTACGATTTGGGCCATCAGCTGGACCTTCTGAACTGCTACTTGTGGAGGCATTGCGGCTAAAGGATCCAATGTACCCAGGGAGCTGCACATAGCAGGCGCTTCTGTTGGTATGTTTAAAGCTGAACACGACGTCGGTCAAGGAAAGTGAAAATGAGAATGGTTGTGAGAGCGGAAGAAAGTAAAGAAACCGGCAGGGTTAGAAACAAGAGGCTGAGGTCGTAAATTGTGTCCTGTTTCAATGAGTGTGGAGTAAGCTTGCCCTTGTCGGTTAAACACACACACACATACACATTTTAACCGAGTGCTCAACAAGGTGCTGGTCATTTGCATTTCAAACTGTGAATTCCTGATGGAAACAACCCATGTCTCAGTTGTGGTGCGTGTGCTCTCGTCATAAGCAGTGGACAAAGAACAACACGAGTTCAAGGATACACTCCGCCATGGCGTATACGTCCAAAGCGCCCAGGTCAGAGGGGAAGTGCGTCTTGAACTCTTTACGAAGGTCAAAAAAGGAGTAAAAACAGTCTGGGATCAGGATGCTCTGGAGTGGAAAGACATGAGTTGACAAACATGAGCACAGGCTGCCTTTTTTATAACTTGCTCGTGTAAGACATTCGAGTATGTGGTATCCTCTCGGGATTGTATTACAGAACACTCGATTTGAGTTCTTCTCAATGACATTCAGGGCATGGCATCGACTAGTCGCTCATAACTTGTGGTTTGAGGGTTAGGGTTAAAATGTCTTCTATTTCTGAATGGGCAGCTTTTCCAAATGAGGGAGAACCAGTAAATATCTAAATGTCCACTATCAGAGTTGAAGGAGAAATGATTCCACGACGAATTATTCCCACCATGCAGAATCCACACTGAATGGGGCCAGAACACGGACAGGTTTCTCAATCGACGCTCTTGCGCTCTTATGTGCATGTTCTGCATCAATTTGGTATATGAGCGGTCCTTTGTGACAATGGCGTTTTCCAGGTACACAGGACGGAATTTTGGACCCCCACCCCAAAAAAATGGTACGCGAATTGATTTTCTATTGGCATCACGAAACATAAATACTTTGGGTTTGCATGTTTGCAGTTGTCAAGGCTTTTCCTAATGAACTAAGTGAGAGGTTATCAAGGTCAAGGAAGTACAACATTTTCATTGTTCAAAGATCTCTGCATATGGGGGAGGAACGAATGATAACTCGTTGTTGGCAGTGAGTGGCTCCAAGTGTCAAGACCTCTAAGTATTGTGGCGACACCGAATCAGAAAAGAAGTCAAGGTACTTTGAGCTATTGGAAGAAGAAGCTATTTCTTTGTGTAACGGAAACAACGCGTGAAACTTGTGGATCACCACACAGAACACCACCCACAACCATACCATTAAAAAATTTTAAAAAAAAGACAGCACAACAGAGCAAAAACAAGTAAGCATAACGTACGTACATACAGCTACTTTTACTACGGAAAAATACAAAAATGTCTAAATATTACGATTGAGCACTGCAAATATGTACAAATATGATGCAAGGCATGCTGGGAAGGAGGGGGGGGGGTGCACCAAAGAGAGGTCACGCACAGGACGCCATCCAGGCTATAAGACCGCCACTGGTCAGGTAATGTCGATTATTACACAGCATTCCACCATCCTACGTTTTTTTTCATCTACGGTAATAATGTATAATGTACTGGGGAAAAAACCAAACTATGACATAATCAGTGACTAGTTGACATCAGGTGGATGACATTTATTGACATTTAAAAAAAATAATAAAATTTTATCGTGCAACTCAGGCAGTTTCCGGGCTTGTGTTGTAGTCTTTTAAGATGTGGGAAAATGTTGGCGGTGACACATTGTGCTCAAATGTGGTATGCGCATGGGTGTGTTGCAGTCATCAGCTCAACATAAGTACACCTCAGATGAGTAACTTCAACCAGGAACACCGCACTGACATAACAATGTTTTGTGCGTCCGCGCTGCAAAAAAAGGTTCCGGCAGAAAGGAGTGAGAGAGTGAACATCCGCCCTGGCCGTGGGGCGTTCACCTACGCAGCCCGCTCACCTTGCTGGCGGCCTCGGGGTGAATCACTTGACGGATGTGGAGCTGCCCGTCGGTACATAAACACACTGACGTGCCTGCACCTGCGCTGTTCACTTCATTCGTCAGCTGGAGATGGAACTGCGGAGGGTTTCGAAACAAATTAAATCTGGCATGTAAAAAAAAAAAAACACTCGTTGACATTGTGCCACGGACTGTCTTAAGTATTACCGTATTTAAAGCAGTCTCCAGGTTTTTCGCTGTAAAGACACAATCTGCTCCGGACACATCTTCTTCTTCTTCCACAAGCTCCTCCACCAAATCCTCCTCCTTTTTTTCATCCGTCAAGTCTGACACTTCAGCCTTAATCAGCAGCTCGTTCACCTTGCCCAGCTTGACAAAAACAAAAGGAATATTTTTCTCAGAGTGGTATATTAATGAGAAAATGATCTGATTTTAGGTTTAACCAAATGACTGCCATCTCATATTTAAGGCCATATCAGCAAGAGGTGACACACAATTGTGAGAACAGTTTGTTGAGTCATAGCTTCTATTACTGTAGAGTAATAGAAGCTATGACTGTAAATAAATAAATAAACGAACTCAAAATTTCACGGCAACAAACTTTGATAAAAAGGTAAGTTTGACAATTCAACGAAATAGTTGTGAAAATTGGCTTTCTCACATTTCACAACAAAGAAATAATTAATAATTAAATTATTAATAATTATCCCCAAATTTAAAGCTATAAGTAAAAACAACTCGCAAATTGTTTGGAGCAAACAACTTGTTTGCTCTCTTGTGCTAACGTTGTTGCCATAAAC
Organism: Hippocampus guttulatus; assembly: GCF_054856545.1. Taxonomy (NCBI): domain Eukaryota; kingdom Metazoa; phylum Chordata; class Actinopteri; order Syngnathiformes; family Syngnathidae; genus Hippocampus; species Hippocampus guttulatus. The sequence continues at coordinate 16,571,529 of NC_141266.1, read as the reverse complement.
ATATTTTAAAGTCGTTCCAATTTAAATGACTGAATTTGCCCAATGAAATACAAGATGCGCTTTTTGCAGTGTCGACTTGAAGAATAAACAGGCTTCGGGTGATTCCAGCAATCGTAAATATTAATAATATAGAAATGCAATTTTACATGGAACATATAATCTGTGTGTAACTGACAAAATCGTTGAACACTTTCAAACTTTAAACATGTATTTGTAAAGGGGAGAAAGTCAGACTTGACGAAAATGTCTGCGTTGATGTTTAAGTAGTTACGTCTGTGTGAATACTGAGTTGCAGTTCAGGGTAGTCCACAAGGGTTGAATCGTTGAAAAGAATATCACACAGGCACGGTAAACTGTATAATCTCACTAATAAATCTGTATAATCATTAGTTTTTAACGTCACAATAGGGGCATCCCTTTAGGAGGAAAACATGTCAGACCTGATTGTAAGTAGACATGGAATGTGGACAAAATGTTATCGTGTCAAGTGTGTTGTCAATTTAAAACATGAATTGAACACTTAATATTAGATTTTAAATGGGGAGGGGGACGCAGTAAATAGGATTAGATGGTTTTATCAATTACTATAAACACCACTTTTAGAACATAAGAGCAATGCAAGTGTACAGTATTTGCATGAAAAATTTGACATCTCAAGTTCAAGCCTTACAACTAACACGTGGTTGTTGGACGACAATTTAATATGAAACTATTAGAACCCAGTTGAAAAGTTGCCCCAGTTACAATCATGATCCTTGTTTGCGAATGCAAAGGAGGATTCCATAAAGTTTCATTGTTTACCTTCTTGCTGTTGACATCCACCTGCTGCCACACCAGCCTCGCGAGTTCCTTCTCGTCAGAGCCCAGCAGCTCCCCGCCGGCCCCAGATGTGGCGGCGCACAGCACCAACAGGTAATCTACTTGCGCCGTCATTCGAGGACCGTCGAAAGTAAAAAAATATATTTCAGTCCTCCACACGTAGGCCAAAGGGGAACGAACACCTTTGACACCTGATCGCGAAAGCAGAGCTCCGTGGATCCTCGGGATTTCGTCGGCGAGGTTCAGTTCGATGTCTTTTTGTTTTTTGTTTTTTTTTTAACTGAAGGATCCCGAAGCCACCATCGCGAAGCAATGGCCGAATATCGTTTTTGTAGTGAAGCGACTACCTGTGGTGGTCACGTGATTTACCTACCTGCCGCCTTCTTCCCGCCTCCAGTGACGTGGCAGACGATCACACGGAATGTTTTTTTTTAAACGGGACAGATTGGCAAGTGTTAAAAACTAAGACAAACAAACAAACAAATACAACTAAATGTGGATGTAAATATGTATAATAGGTAATTATAACAATACTATATTTTTATTGTTTCCAATTTAATCGTAATTAAATAGCCACATATTCAATAACAAAAAATGTTTCGATTTCTTAGAATATTTTACTCATATTTGTGTATTATATTAAAAAATTAGCTTGTTTATTTTTATTTCATTGTTTTTGTTTGTTTATTTCCTTATTTAAAATTAATACATTTGTTACTAATACATGTTACTCATATTTTGCATTTCATGTAAAGCTGTTTGTGTTCAATGTAAAACACTATCGTATGATGTGCTTTGCTTCATTATTATAATTGTATTTTTAAAGTTCACCTTTTATTCATTCATCTTCCGAACCGCTTGATCCTCACTAGGGTCGCGGGGGGTGCTGGAGCCTATCCCAGCTGTCTCCGGGCAGTAGGCGGGGGACACCCTGAATCAGTTGCCAGCCAATCGCAGGGCACACAGAGACGAACAACCATCCACGCTCACACTCACACCTAGGGACAATATAGAGTGTTCAATCAGCCTGCCACGCATATTTTTTTTGGAATGTGTGAGGAAACCGGAGCACCCGGAGAAAACCCACGCAGGCCCGGGGAGAACATGCAAACTCCACACAGGGAGGCCGGAGCTGGAATTGAACCTGGTACCTCTGCACTGTGAAGCCGACGTGCTAACATAGTAATTCATGATCGGTACAAAAACATAACATACATTTATCATACAGTAATTAATCTGTAATCAAGTATTTAAAATGTGTTTTTATATTCTTACTATTTTTGCAGTTTGTAGATTTTAATAATAAATACATAATTTATGCTCCTTTTGTCATCAAATATATCATGACCAATTATGGCTTCTGAATGATTTTCTTTCTTAGTGATTTGCTCCATTGTGAGACAAATAAAGGTTTTCTTCTTAACCAAGTAATATTTTTTTAATTGTATAAATCAATAATAAATACATTCATCAAATGTTTGAAAAAAACGACAAAAGTAAATGCAATAAATATCAGAGGACTTTTGATGATGTAAGTAGGATACTGCTCAGTGGGGCACATCAATAAAATAGAGTGGACCATATGTGGCGTGTGTTCCATACATTGACTACACTATTCTTCAGTACATTTTATGAACAATACTGATTTTGAATAGATAATATAAAGGCTGAGCGTATGATTAATATACAAATAAAGTTTTACTCTTTGTTACTTTTTGTTTGTTATGAGACGATGCACTTGACGAGGCTCGAGAAACACATTCATCTAAATTGTAACTTCTGTTTGGACTGTCCTGAAACTGTGGTTAATCTATTTTGCCATTGTCCATCTGCGAAATCTTTCGGTCGTTATGTTCTGTTTATAAATGCAAAGTGTGATTCTTTAGGCTCTTGTGATTTGCATTTGTTAAATAAAGGTGTTTTAAAAAATGGACATATTGACGGTTGTGCTCCGGAAGTAGTAGTCACGAAGGCGGATGTTGACTCCGTGGACAGTGGTAACCCAAAGCAATGGCGGGGGATTCTTCAACTGAGCTTCTTTTTCTAGATACGTTTAAACACCAAAGCGCCGAGGTAACAAAACTGCATATTCGGTTTTAGACAAAGAGTTTTGTGCATTCAATACGTGTATTCTTCTTTTCTATAATTCTTGCACAGTCAGGCGCAATTTCGCGGGCTAGCAGGCTAATGTTAGCATCGTCTCCACGGGAAACAATATTTATCAAATTGAATCAGATTGACTCACGTAATATTTGTTGTTTACTTATTTTATATACAGTTTCTCTTTTGTATGATATTTACTCATAGTTCGAGATTCTCTCTGTAGAATATTGGTTTTGTTTAGAAGCTATTCGCGCTGGCCTGTTTGTTGTGCATGGTTGGACGTACTTGTTCACATTTACTATCCTGTTTCTTTGTCCGTTCACACGCAGTTTACCAATGTGGATGTGGTACGTTTCCCCTGTGTGGTACTGATCACAGAGGTCCGTGTCATTCCTCCCGGAATCAAAGCACATACCAACTTACCTGAGAGCAGAGCATGCGGGTGAGACCTGTGAATACCCAGTCATCACCAACACATCCATGCTAAATCAGCCAAATCTTTTTTTAATCTCTATTCGCAACCTTGTTGCTCCTGGCTTCTCTCCTTATACGTTATCTCCTCTGTTTACATGTTAACTGCTTCCGCCAGAGATTCTGGCAAGGAGAACAATAGAAGAGCGAGGGACAAATGTATTTTTGGAGAGATGAGATGTTGGCTCTTAAATGTCATCATTTCATACAGACGTCAACTCAAAATGACACCACTGTATTTGTTTGTCACAAATCATTTTCATGGCTGAATTATTACTATCACAACACATATCCACTTTATTCTTTATGAGGGGACGCACCAGTATCGATGCCATAACTGTATGTCTGTACTGTACTTCACACTTATGCACTTATCCTATGACACTGACACCACTTCACAATCCTCACGCACACACAGACACACACACGGACACACACCCATGTGTGTCCGTGTGTGTGTCTGTGTGTGTTTATTAGAAGCTAAAGAACATATCTTAAACAGGGGTGCTAATATTCATGAAGGTCAGTATATGTACATGTGCAACCACTTTATCACACTTGTTTATTTTTACTTCTTGAAAATATATATATTTTTTCAGTCGGGCTGGTTGCTTTTAGGTCACAGTAATGGAAAGTGTTTTGAAATCATTTATCGGGGTATAATTTGAGCAGGGGTGTGTAGATTTTCTATGTCCACTTACAAACGCAGGTTATGTCACTGCTGCAGGAATGGAACTATGTTGTGAACAGACGACCCCTTTTATACTTTCCTCTTTGAAATGCTTTTCCAGTTTATCTTCCTTTGCGGCGAACAACTGTTCTTATGTCCCCCACTCCTGTGTTGATGTGATACTAGTCATGTGATTTAAGGAGACATGAAAGATAATCATCTACTTCATCAACTTTGTGTTTGGCTTTCTAGTGAGACATCCCCTCATGCTTTCCAGCTGGAGCTATTCTTTAATAATGTACCCAAACCCAACAGCCCAACGTTCAACAGACTCGGCAGGTGAGGATACCCCACCCCCAGCCCCTACCCCTTGTTCGCTCTTTATCCTGATGAGGCTCTCCACTTTATAGTCTGTACTTCCTAGGTGGATCCCCAAAGTGTTTTAAGATGCACATGTCTGTCTGACCTGTCGAACCAGTCACAATAGCATCCAAACCCAGTTCTCAGAGGCCAGTGGGGTGTGTTTGTGTGTGTGCATGTATCCACCCATATTCAAGCTTCTTTGTTCCTGTTTTAGCTAACTGGTCTCACCAGAAACTCAACCCCGCCCTTGTTGAAATTGTGAAAGATGCAATACTCATCAGGGGTCTCAGGATGAGCACTAAAATGAGCTGTTTTTATTCCCATACTTATAATAGGACTGTAAATGGAGTAGCACCAGTTTGACTGAATCTCAATTAGAGTTTTCAAGTGTAGATATGACACATCTCAGTTATTTATTAACTTTGCCAGGGATGCTGGAGTGGGTATTTCATAAAATTGGCTGTTTTTGTCGCCAACACCCCAGTTTTTGATCTTTTCTTTCTGCTTGAGCTCCCACTTCTACATAGCTCTGAAAGCCCATAAGTGATTTTGAAAAAAAAAACCCCCCCACAAGAGTGCAGTAACACGACTACCACGTGGGCGCCGAAGTAACATTAAACTTTGAAGTCAAATAGCGAGCCCTCTAACTATCATATTGCGGGCTACAAATGGCCCCTGGGCTGCAACTTTGAGACCACTTATTCGCTACTGAAAACAAAACAAAAAACATTTTGATATATAAAACTAAGCTACTACTATTCTGTCTGGCAATATATTTAGTATGTCACTTTCAAAAGACATCTTGTTCATAAGATTCAATCAGCTGAATAGTTTTGTGTGAGCCAATGTAGTCTGCAGCACCGCATAATAGTGTATGGACAAATTTTTGTATTCATCCTGTTTTGCTTTCTGTCTTCAGTCTGGAGTATGACGAGAACAAGTCGATTGTCTTCAGACCCAATGGAAAGGTAAGCAGAAACAGAATATCAACACGTTCAAGTTAAAATAGCAGGTTTTTCTCATGTAACAAATAATAATTTGTGTGTAACCTATAATCTGTAATTCAGTTGCACTAAATTGGTGTTTAATTAAAAGATGATTTTTTTTCTCTCCAGCTTTCTAGCTGACTTCTGAAGGTTCTGGGTCAAAAGTCTCATGTTTTTAGACCTGTTCATAGATCCTTCCACCTTAATGTGAAAAACATCCAGACGTAGATAAATCGTGTCTTCCAAAAAAGCCAAATCCAAGCTGTTAAACATGCCGTCTTTATGTGTGTGAAGATCAACACAGATGGCCTGGTGCTGCGTGGCTGGTACACCAGCCTGACCTTGGCTGTGTACGGCACAGCGGAGCGTTCGCATGAGCAAGGCTCGCCCCCTCCGCCACCTCCACCACCGCCTCAGCAGCCGTGCGGGGCCAAACGACTTGTTAAACAAGGTGGGCTACATTCAAAAGAAAATCCAGTGGACATTGAGTAGATTCTGCCTTACAGTGCTTCATGTTTAACAATGTACTGTAGAGTGGGAAAAAGATGACCAATACAATGGCAGCCCACCACGACCAGCACCCAGAGGGCCTCGCACTCCACCTGGACCCCCACCCCCTGATGATGACGATGAAGAGCAAGTCCAAGCACCAGGATCAAGCAGTAAGTAACACAAGTTACTTTCCCACTTATATTAGTGTTTTCCTCACTTTCTTTTGGTTCATCATTTGCGGATTTTTCTCAGCAATCGGTTTTCACAGGATACTTACTGTAATGCCCTCGCATTTGGGAAAGGAGAGGCAAAGTCACCAATATGCTTTCGAGCCATTTATTGAATGCCGGTAGACCAATGAAACACTAACACAGTTAGCACACGTAAACAGGATCTGCTGTCAGCCACAGCTCACGATCGGGCATTAACGTATACTGTACATACACGTTCTTTGCATGCACGTGTCCTAATTAAATGGATAATGAGGCATTGCAGCTCCATATCTGGGGGTTTTTGTTTGTGTTAAAGTAGTCAGCTGTTTGAAGGTTTATAATTCTCGTAAAATTGATGCAGATTTTCGTGAGCCCATTGTGGTAAAAAAAAACGGAACCATGTTCTGATTAGCTTCTATGAATTAATAATTTCATTTCAGGACGATAATTGAATGATCTGTTTAACTAAGGATGCAGCCGAATTTAGCAGAGGTGACCAGCATCCTGAGGAGATAAACTTTGTCAAATTTTGACTTAGGGTCATTATTTTAAGAGGCTGACAATATGTTAACTGTAAGCTAGCTGGTTCTAGATGACATGATGTGGTTAGCTTTAACATTTTAATGCTGTGCAGTCTTCAATTGTCCTTCTTTTGGATGTCAGATTCAAATAATAAACTTAAACCGGGACTTGTGGCATATTGTACTCCTGCAGCGTGCTCATGAGCCTCTTGTATTTTCTACATACAAATAATGTGCTTAGTTTATAAGAGTGACACATAACATCTTGAAGCAAGCCCACTTATGACTTTTTTGCTGAAATGCTTCCTACCTGTTGAACTACATGGAAATACAGGCATGTGTAATTGTTCAGTTTTGATACTGCCGTATCGCCGGGCTTTTTTAGTACTGGCATACCGTGCAACCCCATACTGTATTGTACATTTTCACCCATAATGGGTGGTCTGTAACATATCCCCTGTGAGAAACAGCAGTGGTTTTTTTTTCTTTTTTCTTTTTTCTTTTTTTTCTGGAAATTACATTTCCTTTTGTTTCGCTAAACGTCATCTTGACTGTGATGTGAACAGTGGGCATGGTCAAAGTTGAGCCACGTGAGGGCCGTGAGGACTACCTGGAGGCTGTGTCGCCTGAAAGGTCGCTGGCTGCCGATGAAGCATACTCCGACGCTGAACAGGAGGAGGGTGAGGACGAAGAGGAGGAGCAAGAGGAGGAAGAAGACATGCGGACGGAGGGGAGCGTTCCAGAGGACGAGGAAGAAGAGGACGATGAGGGTGAGGACGAGGAGATGGAGGAAGGTAGGGGAGTTGTTTGGTGGGAGAAGTACAGTCTCCAGTCTCAAATGGACACAAAACTCGAGACCCCCTTAAAGTACAGCATCAACCGAACACAAGCTCATTGGACTTGTGAGGGTTACGTGAACTGGGTCCATTTTGGACTGAGTGAAAAAGATGACTTTGCTGTGGCATGCTGCCTCCATCAACACCCTCAACTAACCAGGCTTGCGGTCAGCATTTCTACGCTTCAAAGTAATGTCGTCATTGTGTCCTGCATGTTCAACAGAACCTGCATGTTTGGAAGTGAAGCTGTCATCAGGTCTGTATGGCTGTGTTCAGAATCACTCGCTAGCCACAAAAAAAAAAAAAATTCTGCTCAAATATGTAGTGAGTACATGTTATCGCTCTGTTTATCGCGATCGTTCCCTCAATGTATCCCATAATGCATCTTGAAAAGAAGTCGAAAAACTCGTTGGTGAGTTCAAAATAATGATCTGACCGAAAAAGAACCGTAGTTGGTTAACGGGTGATACCTTGAGGTTGCGTGATAGGTATATTCAACAGAACATTTCGAGGTCGAAAGTGGAATCGAAGGTTTTTACATTTGAAAGCTGAGGAGATACCGCCTTCAGCCAACACTGAAGTATGCCGCCATGTTCGGTGTTAACGATTTACTTTCTTCTTTTGTCATTTTGCATTTATATGCAAAATTATTTTTCATTTGATGAGCTAAGTTAGTAAACTATGTAGTGCACTACATAAAAATCCCTATCTGGTGATTAGGACGTCAGGACCGCGTGAATGATTCGGAACACAGCTCATCTATTCTTGAACATGAAAAGAGGTATACTTCTTTTCATTTGTCACTATGTTCCTTGCTCTCATTCTCTTTATATATCTCAGAAGATTGAAGTACCTTCATTTACAATGCAGTCGATAAATAGTCCAATGTGTATCCTGTTTTTTGTTATTTTCTGTTATTTAGGTGATGACGGCTATGAGCAGATTTCCAGTGATGAGGATGACCTGGATAACGGCAGCTTTAAGCTGCCGTCCTTTGACATGGACTACACACCTGAGGACCTTGCATCTGTCCCACCAGTCCAGTTTGACCCCTACGAACGAGAACTCCGACCACTGGTCTACTTCACGCCTCCGTACAAGTCACTTTTCGACACCCAACTTGAGAAACCCCGCGTAGAGGAGCCCAAGGAGCCCAAAGACTCCAGCAGTCCTGAGGGAGTAGCAGGTGGAGAGGACACTGATGCTTTTGTGCAGCTGAAAGAACTGCTAGGAAGCATTGGAGAAGACAGAGATGTCCGCTGGGTCACTGCCTTGGAAGAAGCCTCAGGACTTCTTGCCAAGGGCTTGGTGTGCCTCATTAAACAGGGCGAGTGTGTGGCCAGGGAAGAGCATGTCAGCCTTTTATCCCAGTGGGCTCTCCAAGCATTAAGTATGGAGATTGCCCTCACACAACCAATTGCTCTGAACCTCAGGCAACTGAAAGCAGGTGCCAAGCTAGCGTCGTATCTAGCGGAGTGTCCACAGGGCCTGAAGGCGCTCCTTCGTGACGGAGCTCTGGACGTCCTGTTGGATCTCCTCCATAGGGACCACGTCTCCTCCACATTGAAACTGAGTCTTCTCAGGGCACTTGACGCTCTCATCAGTTCTGCTGTTGGGGTAGAGGCTTTCCTCGACGCTGGCGAGACAGAGAAGAGTGGCTATCAGGTTTGCATCCGTTTTTTTTCTCTCTTTCTAATGCAATACAATTTTCAGAAACAAGGGCTTTATGTTTCCCAAGTTCTAAAATCTTATCCTTCACAGCGTTTAGTGCAGCTGTTCCTACGTGATGAAACGGTGAGGGTCATAACTGCCGGCAATGCCATTCTTCAGAAAAGCCACATTTTTGAGGTACTGCTTGACCTTCGCCGTACAGCAGCAGCATGGAGTGAGCCACAGCAGGTACGCACTAATTCACACTCACATGTAGATTGATCATTTTATTAATTATTCATTTCATTTGGTATTGGTTTGTTTTTTTGATGACACAAAAATGTCAACGGTTACTTTTCAGGAGGATATGGAGGATGTTGACACGCCAATGGAGGAGGAGCCGGCCCTGAGTTCCTCCGCTGTGAGTGAAGCAGAGCTCGATCGGTTGGTGGGTGCTTTGGAGGAGTTGTATCAGCTGCTGGAGACCGCCCCTCACTGCATGGTGCAGCCCCCAGGGAAAGCATTTCCAACTTCTGTTAGAATAACAGGACCACAGGAGAGAGATGATCCATACCCAACACTTTACAGGTACTTATTCCTCCACACTTGGTTCCAAAGTTTATATCAGAATTCAGTTGTGCCGCCAACGTTGACTTTAATCATCTCCAGGTACTTGCATGCTTGCCATTTCTTGGAGAGCACATCAGTGGTGCTTTCTGCAGCAGCGGCGGCTGGACACTTGGGCATCATTCAAGCCGTGAGAGAGCTCCTTCGCTTCCTGTCGCTCACGCAGTCGGGTCTGCTTTTCCTTCTCGCCCAACCCACTCCCACCAACTTACTCCTGCGCCTTCTCGCATCCGTGGCCGAGAACGACGGGGAGGAGACGGCCTTCACGGGAGGCGAGGGAGCTCTCACCGGGCTCGGCTTTGGTGAAGAAGGCTTTGGCGTGTGGCTCATGCAGGCCCTGCATGCTCTCCAAGGGGTCTCGGAGCTCATGAACCATGTGACCTCAGGCGTAGACGGATCAGTGAACTTGGATGAAGGTGACAATCCGGAGGTCCTGGCCATGCTCCATTCACTCTACCTGATGACATTCACTGTGACGGGCCGCAGTGCTGTGGCACACGTTTTGAGTTTGGACAACAACTTGTCCTGTCTGGTCACACTATTGCAGCACTACAGCAAAGAAGGACAAGGGTGAGATCCTCTTCTTCTTCCATATCACCCAACCCTAATTTTTACTCATATCTGTTTATAAAAATTCTTTTAATTTTTTTTCCCCCCTTAAAGTGAGGCCAAGACTCGCAAAGCAGTGACATATAACTATGCGTGTATGCTCATCTTACTGGTGGTGCAAAGCTCAAATGAACTGCGCATGATGGAACAGTATGCTGCTCCACTGCTCTCCGTAGCCAAGGCAGATGAGACCAATGCCAAGCTCCAGGGTGAATATGACAAATGAGGAATTTGCATTGTTTCATAGTTATTGTTGGAGTGCATCTTCACAAAGATTATGCTGATTGATTTTCTTCAGAGCTCAACAAATGGCTGGAGCCTTTGGAAAAACTGCGCTTTGAGATCGGCAGCATCTTACCACTCCTGGACTATGTCAAACAGGTACAGAATTGCTTTTTCAAATTCAAGACGGCACTGTAATCTATCAAAATAGTGCGATTTTATAACTTGCTAGACCAAACATGCAGCAAGCATTATCCAAGGCACATATTTACCAAAAATGATCTCATCAAATAACAAACCTGAATCACCTGTTATTCTGTAGATCCCGTTGGTATGCATGATAGTGCTGACATGTCTGGACTGCTCAAACATATGCCTTCACCATTGCATGTTTCAACCGATTCTGCATAAAAGCGATACTGCTGTATCTCATTTTTACGTGTACCGTCTCATGTCTTCAGAATGTGGAAAACGTGTTGACTCCAGAGGGAACTGGATTGGTCACTGCTCTCAGGGTGATCTGCCACGTTGCCTGCCCCCCGCCTTCAGTTGGAGGTAAATAGTAATATAGCTTGTGCAACAGGAAATTCTTATCCTAGTTTTTCATATCCTGCGCCAAATATTGCGTTAAAAAGATGCCGATGTTAAAAAGAAAATCCAAAGTCTGAGATCAGTTCACACTGAATAAAGAAGATAAATTGCAATACGTCTTGTGCAGAGCGGAACTGGCTCATACAATGGCCTGCTTGTTAGCTAATTCAATACCACATTAGTTAGAATGTATTGTAGTGTTCCCACGAATGGTCAACGATAGACACAGCCAATGCACTTTGATATTGTATTGTGTGTTTGTTTTGTTGTTAACTCATTCCGTACCATCCAATTCTAGACCAAGCCTGAAAAGACGTTTTAAAACGTCTTTGGGAGTGAATGAGTGAAATGCAAAATCAAGAAAATTATTGAAACCCTAATAATTGTTTTGATTAGCTGTCCACGAAATATCCATTCATGTTCTCTCTCTAACCTGGTTTTGGGTACTGAACTACAAGCTGAGAATCCCTGTTCTACTGTAATAAACAGTGCACCTCATCTTTTTTTCTGTTGGCTTTCTCTGCATTTGACTCAATAAAAGCACCTGACCACCATGTTCCTCCAGGTCAGCAAAGGGACCTGAAGTGGAGTCTTGCCTGTGTTCAGCTGTTCTCCGGCGAGGGTCTGGATACATGCGTGCGCGTCCTGCAAAAGCTGTGCGGGGTGCTGCTACAGCCGTGGCGCTTGCACGGAAACATGGGCCCCACGCCACAGCGCTGCATGATCCTCCACGTGTGCATCAGCACGCTGCGGTTGTTGCGCACCATGCTGACAGAGCTGCTCCGCGGAGGTGCCTTCCAGTTCAGAGACACTCGCGTGGCCAACGTGTTGGTCATGCTCCACATGATAGTTTGCTCCATCCCTGCATCGGGACGACTGGATGGGGAGGAAACCAGAGTGCAGGCTCTTATTGTTGATGTACTCCTCACTTTTACGCAAGGTGTCAATGAAGAGGTGTGTGAGGTTTAGGGGGGAAAGTCTTTGCTCCTTGAATTTGATATTGAGTCAGCTATAAATTCCTTACAGGTGACGCATACAGAAGAGACGCTGGCCAGTAACACATGGTCGCTGATGCTCAAGGAAGTTTTACTGTCATTACTGAAGGCTCCCGAAGGGCTCTTCTCTGGTCTAACACTGTTGACTGAGCTCCTGCCGCTGCCCCTTCCAATGCAAAGCACTCAGGTACTTCAGCTCACCGCAATCGACTATGCTCCATCCTTTTTACATGCCCATGTTGTTGTTTGCTCAGGTGTTGTCGGTACAAGACGTTGCAGTGGCCTTAAACACGAGGAAGCTGTGGAGTATGCACATCCGGGCACAGTGGAAAGTGTTCTCCGAGGCTTTGCAATGTGTGTGCGCCACCAGCTGCCCTCCGCTCTTGGCCATTCTCAGGAGAGTGTGTCTTCAGCTGGCTGACCTGTCTTCTCCCACCGCCACCCTCATTATGAAAACTTTGCTGGAACTGCTGTTGGAGGAGTTACAGCCGTAAGTGAAGGACACCACTGTGCACCATGGTGACTTTTAATGACTGTAAACTGACTGAGAGCAAAACATTCCTCTTGCAGGGTGGAGGGGAAAGCCCCGTGCTGGGCCCAGGTCTTGCGGCTGCTTTCTTTGACTGATGCGCTGGCATCACAGAGAGCTTGTAAATGTGCCACACTACACCTGCTCTCTGGGTCGGTGTCTGGAGATGAACAACTGGCAGATCTCTTCCCCTTGCTGCTGCCTCTGCTCGTGCCCCCCGTCAACCACTCGTTACAGCAACAACAATGCAGCGAACTAATGGGAACAATAATACAGTCACTGTGTGACCAGGTAAGTAAAGTCAACAGAGCATAAAGAGTATCGTAACCCACCCCTCTCAAATTCATGTTTTTTTTCCCCCCGCTGTGGAAGCTATTATTTGCTAAAAAGCTCAACTCGTGTTGGTTCTTTGCTTTTTGTAATAAACTAGATGCCACCAAAGCACTAGATGATAGGAAACTTTTAATTGCGTCAAGGGAATATACGGAAGTGACACTTGACCGTTTTGAGACAGTGGTTCTCCAAATTTTACAATTAACGGTACCACCTTACAGTGGAACCGTGGTTCACGAACAATCCGGTTTTTACAGTTTGGTTAATGTCCAAATTTATGAAATGTAAATTACCTCAGGTGAAATGCTATTTTCGGTTTTACGAACAATTTTGGCATGGCTGGGAAATCTCAACTCTTTGTGTTTCCCGCGCTATATAAACATCAATGGCTCCGTGCTTCAAGTACCGGTATCTTTGTTTTGTTGCCTGAGATGGTGATCACATTCCACAATGCATCGCAAAAACTGCACTGCATTATGGGAGTTGGTTGGTTGCACAAGATCCAGTTGGGTCATAATTCCCTTTTTTTTCCATGTTAGATCCCTTATACTATATTTAATAATGTAAGTCTAAGATGTAACGTAATTTTTTTTTTCTAGGATATTTCTCTGGTGATATCTCAAGGAGGTGAAGGCTGCGTGTCAGAGGTGGAACAGCTGGCCAATGCACTCCCAGGCCGAGAGATGCTGTCAGCCATTTGCAACTCCTTGATGGAGGTTTTGGCAAATAGAAACAGCAGTGCACCTCTTCTTCTTACCTGTATCAGGACTTTAACATTCCTCACAGAGCACGACTATGGACTTTACCATCTCAAAGTGTAAATACTACCACTGTTTTCTCTCCTTTTCCCCCACAAAGAGTCACCTTTGAGACCTCTGTCAAATGTGGTACAATTTTTTTCAGAGCTCTGAAGAAACACAATACTGGCTTATTCTCACTTCTGAAGAGATTGGTGTTTCCCTTCATCAAGGACTCTGCAGACCTGCTCTCAGCTTTGTTGGACTTCCTCCGACAGATTGTCAACACAGAACCAGTGGTAAGATTTGCTCATATTTTATGTACGCTCCCCACAAAAGTTAGGGATACTCGTCTTTCGAGTAAAATCTGTGGATAAACCTAAAACGTGTGCGATGTGTCCTGAAACTTTTTTGTGGAAAATGTATATATTTTTATCTACCTTATTTTGTGAAAAATGTATATATTTTTTTATCTACCTTATTTTTATTTACGGACACAAATGTCTTGTTTAGAGGCAATTTATAGTAAGGGTGCGTGTGTTTATGGCTCTAGTGTCATGAGGAGGGCCAGGCATCCGTCGAGGAGACATCTTTTGTTCCTCCTCCAAGGTTACTGAGTGGATCTGAGATGAAGGCTCTCCTGCAGTGGGAAAAGTCAGACTCTCATCCTCTTCTGACTTTCGAGAAACAAATCAAGGTACAAATAAAGTCCAAGTTCCCTTCATTGGATTCCGACGGAATAAAAGTCGATGTAGATTTGTATTCGATCACATGTAGTTATCGTTTTCCTTGCAGAAAGTTTGTAAGGAGGATGATTCACTGGAGCCCCTGTTAGAGAGCGTGACGGTCCTGAGGCAAATGCTCGAGGCTGCTGGGGATGAGCCTCCTGCAGTTGATACCGAGCCCACTCTGCCAGCGCCTGAGACTCTGGCAACTCAGTTTAATCACAGGTACGGCTGCTGATAATGCACAGAAATGAAACAATGCACTTGTGCTCATTCCACTTGAACTTGCCGTGAAACTAAACCTGACCAAACTTTAAACTATCCTCCCTCATTTTATTCAATCTGTAGGACCGTTTTTATTCTTTCCGAAGCACTTGATGAGCAACTTAAGGCTCTTTGGTTCTCTCCTTTCCAAACGGATGATATAGAGACTGAACTTGACATGGTGAGTACTCCAGTTTTCTCTCGAACAGTGGTCCCCAACTACTATGGTGCGCGGTGTGTCGTGTAAGATCATCACTGTGTGCTACGGGAAATGATCCAGTTTTACTTTTTTATTTCCCTCTCAGAATATGTATTTACTGCAAATAATTTTGTGTTGTTCATCTCGCTATGCTAGTGATGTATAGTACCGGTTATGGGCAGAAGAATTAAATACTGTTCCACTAGATGGCAGAAGGCACACTAAACCTGAGTATTCACCTGATACCATTCATATGACAGAATAATACTGTAGCTTTTTGGTCACATTGAGTCAGTCAATTTGTTAGCAAAATGAGACAAGATCCTTATTTGTCCCTTAACATGATTGTGTGGATGCTTGTCATAGGTGAAAGTGGATCTGGTGGGTTTGGCTCAGGAATGTTGCCCAGAACTGGACTTGAAGGCAGAGCTGGAGCGCTCCTTCCTGTCTGAGCCCTCCTCGCCAGGTCACGCCAAGGCTCAAAAGGGCTTCCGACTGGGGAGGCACAAGCACGAGACTTTCATTACATCCAGGTAGCACATCATAATCATGTTGGGGCTGAGCAGGTTTGACACAGGTAAAATGTCCTTAACTGAATGATTGGTTGCAGTGGTAAATCAGATTATGTGGAACCTGCGAAGAGAGCACACATCATGGCGGCTCCGCGTGGCCGAGGAGGTCGAGGGGGATTAGGACAGAACTTTTGCCGACCCCATGACATCTTCCGCCAGCGCAAACAGAACACTTCCCGTCCTCCCAGCATGCACGTGGATGACTTTGTGGCAGCTGAGTTTAAAGACATAACCACCCCAATTGGACTTTTGCCTCCCAAGCGGCCCCTAAAAAGCTCCCCAAAGCTGCCCACCAGAGGACTCTTCACTGGAAACAGAGGCAGGGCCACCTTCCACAATCAGACTCGCTTTTTCACTCCACCGCAGCCTAAAAGTGTACTACTCTCTGGTAAGCAACAACCAAATGCAACTTTCACATGCTCTGAAATATTATACCTCAGGATCCGTGTACAATATATACAGCATGATGACCATTTGCAGTGGTGATATGCTGGTACATGCTGCTTCCTTTTATTGATGTGCGGGTTCGATTTCTGGCCAGCGCCCCAATACCCAACCGGTGCTGGTCCCAAATGTGGATTTAAAAAAAAAATCCAGGGCATCCAGGGTGAAAACTGTCAAAATAAATCATGTGATTACCTCGCTGCGGCAACCCCTGATGGGACAAGCGGAAAGTCGCAACAACATAATGATCAGCCAGTTTATTTATTTATGTATTTATTTACTGGGGGGTTGCAGGGAGCACTTTCATTTGATTCGTTTTTAAGCAGTTGCATACAAACAGTTACCATAAGCAACAAAACAACCCCCACCCCCTCCCCAAAAAATCGATAAAATAGAATGCTGGGCATCAGTAATCAGTCTATCGAGTTTGTACACATATCGTCCATTGTCTCAATTTCTTATTCAATTGCAGTGCTTGTAGTCTCAGTCTGGGCATTAGTTTTTTCCATTTGGAAGATTTCTCCAATTGTAAATGTCCTCTGGTCCTTTGATGGAATTTTTGTCCTCCCCCAATTCCTTGGTTTTTTGTTTGTTTGTTTGTTTGTTTTTTGCAGCTGGCAGCAGTGTCTTAGCCCAATATTCATCTTTTTTCAGTACAGTATTGTCTTGAAAATTTCCAAGGTACATGGTATCAGGGCTGCATGCAAGACCAGTCAGTGTATATAAAATGAGTAAATACAATTAAAACATTTAAGATTTTTTTTTTGTCAGCAACAGTATATTAAAAGAGCTACTTTATGTAGATGCTGCAAGGCAACCTCAGGAAAAATATTTGTGACTTGTAAGCACATACCTCAGGTCCAAAGTGTACCTGAGGTTGTCCAACAGAGGGCGATAAGAGCCTCTTGGTTCCACAGGTAACTACCCTCGCCGAGACGGAGGCCGAGGTTCATCATGGAGCGCACAAGTACCCGCCGTCACTCACAGAGGAACCTACAGCGAACCACGCGGAGGCCAAAGCAACTTCACGCGAGGACCTCTGCCCTCACGACAACTTCCTGCAAGTAAGAACTGACACACAAGCACCCACAACTGTGCCACCTGGATGCTCGGTGAATTTCTAAACGTTTGCTCCCATCTTAACTTCCCAGATGCGTATCGCTTGGCTCCACGTGATCGCGCTCCACGCGGCCGGGGTGGCACCGGGCTTTCGTGGCTAAACGCTGGAGGTGGAGGAGGCGGAGGCGGCAACATCGGAGGTGGAGGTGGTGGAGGAGGGAGGGGCTCCCAGGTGAACAAGTTTGGCAGCGGGGGAGGGAGTGGAGGCGGTAGGGGCCGACACGTCCGCTCCTTCACCAGGTAAATTCACCTGGGCATTGACTGAAAGCCTGCCAAGGCTCCAAACGGACCAATTAGGTTGTTTTATGCTATCTCCATGGATTGGTGTCTGTGGATATCTTTGTGTTGATTTGTTATTGAGTTGTAACCAGAGAATAAAATTCATAGTCCTGGTTATTGAGGTTCTGTTTCATTGATTGCTACAGTGAAGCAACTTGGGAAACTCAAAAAATAAATATAAATTGTCATACTCCCTTTAAAGTAGGGGTGGCATAGTATGTCCCGTGGGCCACATATGTGGTGCTCTGTTCTTTAATCTCACCGACCGATCATTTACATAATCCAGAGTCTTGAAGAGAGCGTTCCCTTGAGATGCGAGATGTTGCAAACTTTTGGCATACGACCGACGACGTGTATTGTGGCAGCGTACTCAATTCATTTCACAAGAAGCTGCTGTTGGACAGATAATGAACAATTTTCGAAAAAGAGGTCACAAGCTGTTTCATGCCACTTCAAGTTGAAGTTTACTGTGAAATTAAAAGAAACAAACAGAATTATATATTCTCAGTATTGCTTCTAAAATTCTTAAGGATACAACTCCATGCTCTATAGTCAAAATTGGCTTTATTTATTTTTAAAAATCTATTCTTATTTGGCTCGCCTTCGATCCGATCTACTCAGATAACCGTCACCTCACGGCTCTTCTTTTTGATGCAGTCCAGCGTTACACTCTGGGTTCCGCTCTTACGTGCACCTTCACCCGACTGAGGTGAAGGAGGACAACCAGGTCCGTTTAAAGCCTGAGACGAGTGAAGCGATACACTGGGTAGATTTAAAGAAGCCTTCCTCCGCTGCTGCCTCAGTGGCTGGAAGGTAGCTTGCCATCCGGATGTCTGCCGGTCCTCCTGAAGATGGTCTCGGCCCAACTGGTCGTCAGACTGCTGATTCCTGATGGGATGCAGGTCTCTGAGGAGCTCCAGCAGTTCTCTCTTCTCCAGCTCTATCTCTGCCAGCTCCTGTCGCCTTAGACGTTCCGCTCCAAGTAGGGCACGCACGTCACAGATCACACGGGATAACTGGCCCTGTGCAGGAGAGACAGAAAAATGTCATTGCAAATGTCAAATTATTCGCAATTTCTCATTTTAATGTCCTAAATTCGAGGGCATAAATTGTATAATTGGGAATTGGGCCACATTGGACTTTTAAAATGAACAAATGGCCCGGGATATATGTCGATGACGTAAAGTTAAAAAAAAATGTGTATAATACTGTATTTCTAAAATAGTTTATTGTATTTTATTCATAGAATGATTCCTTCTCATTTTTAAATTCTGTTGCTTATAATCTAAATAGCCTATTAGATCAAATAAATGTGTAACAGTATGTTGTAATTGTTTGGCTAATAATTTTTTTGGTGATTTACAAGACATGTAAGTCCACTGAGACTTGAAGCGTAAGTTGTTATTTGTGGTCATGTTACCTTCACCTCCTCAACTTCGTTCTTCAGTTGTGACTCCTTCTGCACCATGTGTCTCCTCTGCGAGTCCAAGCGAGACTCCATCTCCCGTCTCACCTCCTTCACCTTGCACAGCATCTCAACCCTTTGTGGTGCACGTTTGAATGTAAATTCATTACAGGTGACAGGCGGTGGCCCTGCTCCACTCATGGTTACATACCGCAGCATTTCCACTTCAGAACGCAGCTCTGCCACGCAGTTGTGTTGTGACATCTCGGTGGACAGAAGAGTGTGGCCGCAGCCGTTGGGACATTCTCGGCTGCAGAAGTTACATTCAGACAGGTGAGCCTCCAAACCGCGTCTCTCGACTTGTGTAGGACACCCTGCAATGCACAAGGGGGGTTTCTTTTCATACAAAACAAATGTGGATATTGCAGTGCATTATATTTTTCCACACTAGCGCTGGGTAAAATGTAAAATGATTGTCTACATTTCTGTTGGTTGTTGAATCATAGCTTCTTAAAGCCAGAGATGCTGCAATAGGTCAAGGCAACCCAGGCAGTTGCCTAGGGTCCCGAGCAGCTCCGAGAGTTGGTTGGGATTGAACCACATCAGTGACAAAACAAACTTTGTGACATGATTTTCCCCATGGCCAATTGAGTAAAATGAGTCAAATGCCCATCCCTAATACAGAAAACCTATTTGGAAGCATATACTGTACAACGACCACAGGAAGCCAAAGGTTGCACACCGCAGCATGTAACAATTCCACACGCTTGCCATCCCTACCACAATGATGACAAATGTAGTCGTCTCCGGTCAGCAAAAACGTGTTGCCGTCATGTTGCGAGAACAAGAGCATGGTTTGTACACAAAAACCTATTAAAAAATTATGGGAAGTTGACCCCGGCTGCCCCTTGAACAAGCAAGCCCGGTAGATCCACTCGTATGGTCACCATGGCAACAATGGAGCCACCTGTTATTCTCACACATTGATTGCCATTGGTTTCAGATTACCTTTACACTACACGTGGATATTGGTTTACGCTGTTTTCCAAATATATATTAATAGTGAATGATTTGATATGGTGAAAAGTAAGTCTTCATACCTGAGTTAGAGCATGACAAAAAGGCAAAGTCACACTCCTCCTCGTGCGTGTGAAGGTTCTCCAAAGAGCACACCGTCTCACAGCCTTGTCCTGCATTTACACAGCGGATCTGCAGACGGTTCAGATCGTTACGCATGTACCTGTGAACACAAACACACACGAAACCTAAGTCGAAAAATGAAATCTGAATTGTATTTAATTCCACTTTCATTCATTTCCATTTCATTTGTCCATGGAAAGTTTTATAGTACTTGCGCTCCAAGGTGTCACTGGTGAGCTGGAGCCTATGCCAGCTGACTTTGTGCAAGAGATGGGGAACCCTCTTACTTCGCCACAATATGAATACTATCAACCGACTTGCACACGACCTGTAGAGAGGCTTGAGGCTACCGACGTCCAGCGGCTGCCGGTCTTCGGGACATGTGTGATGATGGAGCAGCCAGCTACTGATGCAGGCGCTGCAGAAGGCATGCTCGCAGGGTGCCTGGAGGGGGCGTCGCAACACGTCGCGACAAACGCAGCACAGGAGGCCCTCGTTCACATAGCCCACAAACCTCTCCGGGTCGTAACCCATCCTAAAAAAAGCAAGAATTACAACAGACCACGCAGAGTAGGAGAAAGCAAACGAATAATGTCTGCTCAGAGCCCCCCCAAAATGTTTTCTGAAACATGAAATGTAATCATGGATGCAAACATCAAAATCCTATATTCGTGTACAGTATAACACTTGTAATGGTGTCATTTTCTGCTGAAAGACCTATTCAAAGGCTTGGCCAATCACTGACTACATCCCGTTTATATCCAGTGCTTACCTGATGTTTCACCTTTTCTTCTTTCGGTTGATTTGGTGACCTCCACGGGTGACTCTTCTCCCCAAACTATGCTCTTCCCTTCTTTTCTCGTTGCTCCATCAAGATGAGGATCCCCTCTCTCCTATATCCCACCCCTGCCTCTGGGAGTGCATCTCCATAGAGTGGTATCCCTGACAACAAAGGATTGGAGGATACAGGAAAGCAGCTGTCAAACGACAGTCAGACCACATCAGAGTGACAAATGAGATAGAATAACAGTTGATACTCACATGCTGATGTATGGCAGCTTTGTCCTGTGTTACCAGGTGAGCTGTTTTACGGTCTTGCAGTTAAAATTACCACTGCATTTCCCTCTAGGCCTCTATCTCTGGATGTGGGATTAATTTGGATTAAACTCTCTCCTTCCTTGATTGGATTACAGACGGCACAACAGCAGATGACGTCAAAATATCAACACCCCATAACACATGGATGTCATCCCATCCAATTATGATGGGTTAATGTTTTTTTTTTTTACACAGAAATAGCATCAGACACATTCAAAGTTTTGATTAAGAACACACAATAATGTAGTGTATGCTTTGAATCGCTGTAGTTGCCGAAAAATATCGTGAGCCTACCCAATTTTAATTTGGGTGAGAGGTGGTTTACATATATTTATAGCAGTGCACATATAGACAGTAATATTTCAAACTCACCCTGATGGACAATTTCTTTCATGTAGTTAACATGCATCTTTTTTAAAAGAATGTGGGTGGAGTGTGGAGCAGCTGGCCACATAAGCGCAAGGAGAACATCCCAAATCCACACTGGAAGAGAGATTTGATCCAATAACCTCCCAATTTAGAGGAGTTTGCATGTTCTTCCTGTGCTTGAACGGGTTTTCTCTGAGCATTTCAGGTTCTTCCAACATTCCAGTAAACACACGTTAGGTTCAGATTGAATATATATTGTCTTTAGGTGTAGAAAATGAATAATTTCCATGTGACACAATATATTTCGTAATGAGCTCCAACACATAACAGGATAATCATAAAAAAACAATAAAATATGAAAAATACATTTCTATGTCTTTTCAGACTCCACACATTCAATCCTGGATACTTTATATTTTTTTCAAGAAGGTTAAAAAAAAGGGGGAGGGGTCAGGCAATGAATTGGTTAAAATGCAATGAAATGCATTTCACGTTTGGCACACCTCAGTGAATCAATTATTCAAACATAGGTCGCTGTCAGTCACGTGGGTGTTAATTGGACCCCGTCCCTTATGTAGCTCTTTCGTCTTCTCGATTTTCAACCAGCGGTGGCAAATCCAGGTCCAGCCACAGGTGCTCGTACCTAACCGGCAGGTAAACGAGCAAATTTACCTGCCGGTTGAGTAGAAGTACTTGTGGCCAAAGGCAAACTTTGGCAGGGTTTTCACTTTCTAGAACTCTGCTTGTAACTGAATGTAAACACAAATTAGCATGGATATTTTTCAGAGGCACTGGTTTAAACGTTAAAAGTATTATTGTTTGTTTTTAAGAACAACTCTAAATGCCTGAAATGATTTCATTTATAAGATGTAACAAAACAAACGTACCCCTTTTCTATTTCGCCTCACATACTTCCTGGATTACAACCAATCACATTTCAGAGCTCACTCAGCGGGAAAAAACCAGGAAAAATATACATCCTACTCGTAGAATAAAATTGAATACGACATATAGGGCGTTCGCAACAGATACAGCTGAACGTTGAATGAAATACGGTAATATAACACAACACATAAAATAAGACATGGACAGCCGTGCACTCATAACCGTAGTCCGGCATACGCTTTGTTGTTTGAAGCAGTTACAGATAAGAGAGAATCGAAGTGCCGTTTCAACCAGTGGATCAGAGACAAACTCAATTAGTAACACTTTACGAATGTTGACTTTTCCAAGGACGGTTTTTCGTTGTCATCGGTATTTTCTGTACTTGTATCTACGCTGCTAGATGTGTTGACAGTTTCAGGTAAGCCTTACTTTGGTTCACTGAAAAATGTATCCAGTACAACGATTTTTTCTCTCCTCAGTAAATAATCTTAATAGTGCATTACAGGTGACTGAGCTATCCACAGTATCGTGTTTATTGGCACACAGAAGTCAAAAGAATAGTTCTTGTTGGATTAATTAATTATGAACCAATGTCGTTGCATTTTACTCAATTAGGAATGAACCACGATCCCAGTAACTAATGAATAATTACATGTTTTACATTCTGAACTGTTGACTGACTCGACTGCAATGGTTGTAGTTAAATACCATTATAATATACTGTGCACATCTGTGATTATACTCTCAAACCAAATCACATAATCTTTGGTAGAAAAATCTCATTTCACACCACCAAACGAAAATATCACAAAAGTACACACAATACTGAAATATTAATGACAATACATTGGTTTGGAATCAATGTTGTATATATAATGTTCATATATCTTGTTTTCTGTTCTTTTTTTAAACAGATAAGGGGTTTATAAAATGAGACGCTCAGCAGCTCCCAGTCAGCTACGGGGTAATGTGGCGAAAAAGCCTCGTTTTGTGCCTCCTGGAGCTGCTACTTCATGTACTGGCGCAGAACCCAAGATCCAGTGCTCCAAATTTGGCTTGGACAATGCCTTGAATAAGGTAAACTATTTTTACCAGTTGTTATCAAACTAGGTTCTGCCAGCTGTAACTTGGGGGGCCCACAAAATAATTTGCAAAAAATTATATTTTATCATTAAAACAAAATACATACTGTACTTAAGAGTATCAGTGCGCCAGTAAAATAAACATACACATTCAATCACTCCTCCCTACCCCAGCTGTGAACCATTGAAAAGCTCTGATATGAGTGTAATGTATCACATAAATTGACATCCCTGCATACGTGAAGCATTTGTCACTGTCACATGCTCTTTTCTCATGTAGAGTTGTACAGGTGAAGCAAATGACCTCTGACACACATGGTACAGAATTACTGTGTGTTAATTGGATTTTGTAATATGAGCAGGGCCTTGTAAAAATATCTACCCTCTAATACCCCTTTTTGACCAAAAAAAAGTTTGCCGCTCATTGGGCACCAGAGCCAGCGCTTCCGAAGAACATGTGTGGTTTTCCAACGGCAAAGAGCCATCGTCATGATAAAGCCAACAAATAATTGGGGCCAGTTTAAACACTAATTTCCAGCACCAGAGCTAAAACTAGAGCCAATTTTGGTGGTGGGAAAAGAAAGCACTAGTGCTAACCTGGGCACGCACTAGCGCGGTGGAAAAGGGCCAAAAGAGAGGGGGGGGGGGGGAATCCTTGACCTATTGGATGATTCTTTCAGAACCGCTCAAATTGTCTCTCCTCACACAACTACTTGCCTACCAGGTCCAGAGAAGTCTGGCAGCTCCACCTCCCAACAAAATTGCATATGTCCAGTCAGCACCAACTTTGTCCAAGGCACTGGCCCGAGTTCTCAGTGCCACTGAAAATGAGAATGTTGCTGTGACAGAACCGGGTGCTGCTTCACAGGAGTTCACAACACCACAAGACAGCATAGAAACAGGTAAGGAGATGACTTTCACTGACTTTCTTAAATGATTGATCTTAGTAAGGCAAGATGGCAGAATAAGGAGCTAACATTATTATATATTACAGTTGTGATTTCTTTTTTAAATCTCCCCACCTTCCCTGTTTTACAATATTTGGTAAACATTTCAGTATTAAAGAATGAGGATCGGTGTTCACCATGCAGTAATTTTAGTGCATTTATACCACTCAGAGTAAAGCTTTGCCTGTAATTAACTGTGCTACGGTCCGTAAACACATAAATAAGTGAAAATGAACCTCAGGGCTGGATTGTGAACTGAAGAATAAAGCACTGCACGTTTCACTGAACATATCCTTTCATTGAAGTGAGTCCAGGGATTCTGTACTGTCTAAAGAATTGCCGTTCCCGT
The DNA here is from genome assembly GCF_054856545.1 of Hippocampus guttulatus. Classification (NCBI taxonomy): domain Eukaryota; kingdom Metazoa; phylum Chordata; class Actinopteri; order Syngnathiformes; family Syngnathidae; genus Hippocampus; species Hippocampus guttulatus. Next base: position 16,546,886 of record NC_141266.1, on the reverse strand, counting down.
CATTAATGGGACAACTTGTAGAAAGCTCATTTTGTGAAATGAATAGCAAGCCGCGAAAAGGCAGGGGTTGACTGTAACTATACTGTATTTTCAAGGCGTCTCCCTCTGGTGGATATTCGGAATTATACAAGCACTCGCCTTAACTTTTCAGCCAAGACCACCAATGGAGACACTATTGTTTATTAAAAAATAAAACAACAACAAAAAAACAAATACCTACACTTTAAGATGGTTAGTAGTTGACGCAAACCGCGCGTATCGCTCGTATTTGGTTGGTAATAGAAATAGTAACAACGCAGACGCGCGCGGTAGACTGTGCTGGACCTCGGCGGTGCTGAACAGCGACAGCCGCGGGGGTCTGAATTACGTATTGAGCTCCTGACGAGCACACAAGTGGACTCCCTGGCCGGCGTGTATAGCCAGCCTCTCCGCTTCCCACACGGCGGGTTTGTGGAAACGAATAGCTCGCGGCGACGGTTTTATTAGCGTGTAGCAACAATACGAGGCTCGCTGACGCGCGTGCGCAGCGCGCTTCCTTAAACTCCTCCCAGCGTGTAGTTAGTTAAACCCGCGCCGCACACTCTTTCCACCAAAACACAATGTCGACCCCAAATAAACTGATATACACCGAAATCCCCATCCCCCCGTGTATGTGTGTCACCATCTTTTGTTGTGTGTTGAGACGACGTGGCTTCGCTGTGCTCGGTTTGGGGTTTAGAGAAGCCGAGCTGTAAGTAGGTCGGGCTGGGTTTAAGCGGCTTAGCTACGTCAGTCTAAGCTGGGAGGAATTCATCCAAAACCCTGGAAGGTAGGCGGGGGCCTAAGCGAGGCTGGCCTAGTTAAGCCTGATTCTTATTGTGCACGGCAGAAGCCTGCTTTTCTTGTGCAAGGAAACAGAGGTAGGAAACCAAGGAGTGGTGAGGTTTCACGCTTGTGACATATCACAGCCCGCGTTTGATTTGGAATGGGAAGAGGAGAAAAAAGAGATATGGAGCAGTTAAATCAGTGTTAACTTTATGTCTCAGCGGAATAAGAGAATCCTGCAGCAGGACAAGAAAAGAAAGGTGGGGGGGGGGGTGACAGCTGAAGGCCTGACTGGGGCTGGAAGATGGCATCCGGTTCGGTGTTCCTTTCCAGCATGGTGGGGAAAGCTCGCTCCTCAAACTTCACCCTCTCGGAGAAGCTGGACCTGTTGAAGCTCGTCCGGCCTCACGTCCGCATCCTGGAGGAACACACCAACAAACACGCAGTCATTGTGGACAAGAACAAGTGCTGGGACACGGTGGCGGAGCAGTACAATGCCCTGGGGGGCGACAGGCCCCACCGCACAGCGCAGGGCCTCAGAACTCTTTACAAGAGACTGAAGGAGTCAGCCAAACAGGAAGTGATGCAACAGAGGCACGCCCAGCCGGAATACAGAGCCAGCATCTCAGAACCAACCAAGAGAGTCATGGAGATGATCCCTCACCTGTTTCAGCATGTGCCCATCCACGAAAAGGACCTGGCTCTGCGCAGGTACTCAGTGACTCATCAGAACCAGCAAGAGATTAGTTCAACATGCAAAACAAAAAATTCAGCAGAAGCTGCGATATAATTTTGTTAGTTGTATTGGGGTTTTTTAGCCTTAAGAGAAGAATGAAAGAAAATCAGAGTGCACACGACATCCCTCCAGTATATATACAAGTACTCTTTAGAAATCTCCTTTTATTTCCAAGAGAATAAGATTTGAAAGATAAATATAATCATATTAGTCCAGAGCTAGAGATTTTTTTTGTTCAGAGTTGAACTTAAAATGTGTTAGTGTTTTGATTTGGTACTTGAGAACAATGCCAAAAATAGTATTGATGTTTCATTGTATTTTATGACTTTAGTTTACTTAAAATGTAACATTTACAAACTTCCGCACACAGTAGTGTAGGGATGGGCAAACAGACACCCGAGCCCTACAACAAATAGCTAAAATTCGCAAACTATTGACATCCGCCTAAAATTGTTTGTAATTCCCTGTATTAATCATTTAATTGTAAATATACAACAAACTATGATATCAAACATCTTAATACTGGGTTGTCCAAACTCAGTCCTTCGAATCAGGTGTGTTTCAGCAGGGAGAAATGGAAAATAGGCATGCATTCCACTATTGTTGGAATGCATAAAGGTGTCCGATGGAAGTGTCCGTTTTTTGATGCTTGAATCAACCTCATGTAGTTTGTATTTTTACTGTTGTCATGCTGTTCACCCTCAGATTATTATACAGTAAGCACCCATCTCCCATCGAGCCTCCTGGCAGCAGCGCATCCCTGGCTGGTCCTCAGGACTACTCTGCAGCTGTCCCCACCATTCCCCATGAGGTGGTCCATCTGGACACCGAAGATGATGTAAAACCCCCTCCAGATCTCCCACTCTCATCCACGCACGAAGAGATGCGCCTGGAGGTGGCCCCGGAGCTGATGGGAGAACAACATGCGGACAGCATCCGGGATTACAATGCATCCTCGTCTCCCGCCCCTTCGTCTGTCAACATCCCCCTCTCTGCCTCGCCGCTGTCTTTACACCACGACTTCTACCCCAACAGCATCTACCCTAACAACGTCTACCCTCATCACGAGTCCGAGCGCTTCCGCCCTTTGCACCTGGCCAAAGAGGAGCACGAATTGGTGCTAGCGAATCACAGGAAGGTGGCAATGTACCTTGAGGAGAAGAGGGAGGGGCTAAAGAGGAAGCAGCAGTTGGAGGAGGAACTTTTGAGGGCCAAGATCAAAGTGGAGAAGCTGAAGGTGGCCCGACTTCGACATGGGCTGCCTGTCCCTCTTTAGCAAGAAGGAACATGTTGACCTGAGGCAGGGCCTGGAACGAGAGATAAGAGATCCACTTCAACCACTTCAGTATCAGAGTATTTGACATTGATTTTGTCAAAGGTATTGGAAGGCTAGAAAATACCACTTTTTAGTACCCTGTCGCGTTTCCATAGACATACTGCAGTCCAAGGAGGAGTCATACTCATAACAGAATATTAATTTTTGTGCTAAAATTGAAAGAGAAAGAGCAGAAATGATACGCCAATAACGCCTTGAGAAAAGAACACAAAATTCCGGATGTTCTCAATCCTACTCTGCTGTGTAAAATTAATTGATGGGTTACACTGTGTCGCGCTGCTATGATGTCACGGAAATTACGAAGTGCTTGCACACCAGTTTCAGGGGTCGTATCTCGTTTTGAACCATCTAAAATCAAACTTCCATACCATATGGCAGATGAGGATAGGTTTAAAATCTGTGATCTCTTTTTACATTTTGTGAAACTCTACAAAATCTCACGGTGAGCCTTAAAACAATGTCGAGATGCAACTATTACACGACAACAAATCGATTTCCAAATTAATCGATAATTAGTTGTGATAATTCATTAATTGTTAACAGACCTAAAATTGTTCAAATCCTTAGAATGTCTCCCTCAACAGGAAATATTCTCAGATTTCTTCCTTATCAAAATACAACATCTACAACCATCTGGTTTTACTTTGGAAAACACTGATCAACATTTTTGCCTATTTTCTGACATGATGCGGATAATCGAATCATGAAAAGAAGTTTCATGCGTTTTCTGAAAAATCAATTTGAAAAAAAATGTCCTTTTTTTTGAAGAACGGGATGGAAAAAATAAAATGTTATTTTTAAATCAAATTAATCCCCAGATTAATTGATTGTTAATCCTTAGTTGCAGTCCTAAAACAATGCTATACAGGGGAAGCTATGATGTCACTATGATGATGGTCTGGCTACCCACTTTTCCCCCACGTTCAACTGTGGATGTTTCGTTGTATATTGTCATGTCATATTCAGTGCGTTGCTAAAAATGGCATGAAAATGAAATCGATCGCCAGTGAATACAAGTGAATGGAATATTGTACTTCGGGGAAATGACTGTTGGGTGTTGTTAGTTTTTGTTTCTCTATTTTTTGGTGTCTTTTTCTATTAAAAGAAAGTTACTAGACTGAGGTTTTGATTTTTTTTTTAAATCACACCTCCACTTGACCTACTTTTTGAATGCCTATTTTCCATAGACATTTCAACTTGTTTTTTCTGTCCAAATGTTGCAAGGGAGAACTCTACTTGAATGCATGTGAGTAGCTCTGAGCGGATGTGAGTGCACAACTGGTGCAACAGGGACATCTGCTGATGGGGCCTGCCTGTGCATCCAGAATACTCTTCATCACTATTTTGCGTTTGTTTCCACAGGCCCCCTTCAAGGATGTGCCGTTTCAAATCCAGTCCCAAATACAGAATGCAACCAGGACATGGTCCGGTACTTCAGCGTGATGTGGTGTAAGGCCAGCAAAAAGAAACACAAGCGCTGGGAGGGGGACGCCGTGCTGGTGACGAAGGGTCGCACGGCCACCTTGAAGGATATGGAGGGCAAGGACATCGGACAGGGTGAGGTATTGTGAACCAATGTCAGGTTTATTAATTTAGCTTTAAGTCACGTGTCCTCAAAGGGCTTTACAGTTCACAAAAGTCAACCATACCCCTTTCTCTAGAGCACCCCGGTTCGGTCAAGTAAATACAGCACTCTAAGAAAACCAATTTGTGGGGGGAAAATAGGAAGAAATCACGAGGAGTCACAGATGGAGGGGTCAGTCTTCCAGGATGACCGGGACGCAACGGATGTCCAGTGGGCAACAGTTATCGCATGATAAGATGCTGTACAATGTTTGCCTACACAGGATGAGAGTTAATGAAATGAACCACAGGTAGCCTCTGAGGAAGTGCTCCTCCTCAGTTTCGCGTCTTGGTCAGTCCATTCGGAATCATCTACAGCAATCTTCTCACCTCGCTCATCACCACCTAGAGGAGAAGTGACAGTAAAACAGGCCAAAGTCCAGATGAGAGAGGGTGAAACGGGGGGGCAAGAAACTCTGCATAAATCAGTCTTTAGTTAGTCTTTAGTTGAGATTTAAACATTTCTCTCGAGGTAGCTGCTCTCAAATTTCCACAGTTAGAGCATTGCATCATACTGGACCCCGTATAGAAAATCCTCTACAGCCTGCTGATTTCTTTTTAGCTCTCTGAGTCATGAAAAATGTACTCGGTGTGAAATCTGTTGAACATAGAGCTACAGTATTCTGTTGTTAGAATGCCTGTTGAAAGGTATTCACTTGCTATGACAAATGTACAAAGATACAGTACTCAACTTTTTTTTTTTTTTTTTTTTTTGTAAAATGGTTTTGAACCAAATAAGGGAAATTTGATTTTTTTCCCCCCTCCATTTCACATGGTGGTTGGCATGCAAAAAAAAAAAATTGAAAATAATCATGTTATGGCACGGCCTGCCCTTATAGGTAGCGGCTACAAAATGTCAGTGCTGGCGTCACTCACTGAGGGAGAGACCCTGATTATCGGAGCGAAAGAAGTGGAGGTGATGGGAGTCATATCCGCAGAAACGTTTGCCACGGGACGTTGTTTCCAAGAAGCACGGGTAGAAGACATCCTCCAAAAGACGGCTCCCCCTCCTTCACTCCGCCGAGCATCCAAACCTTTTTGCCCCCCTTCTTTGTCGGGGAGAGCGGAGCATCTTGGATCCCAACCAAGGGAGCAACAAATTTGCAGGCCTCGCCATGATCCACAAGCCGCCGGTGTGTAGACTCAATCAGTTTTATATCCACTGTCTTCAATAACTTTTATTCAATCAGATTCTCTTTATATGTAAAGTTTTCCTTTGTATCATTCTTAGGTGCTCTGGTGATGCCCCGGCCCTCTCTCAAGCACCAGTGGTCAAATAACAAGTCAGGGCTTCCTGTGGTTGATGTGGTGGTTGACCCGCACCTGACGGCTCAGCTGCGTCCCCATCAGAGGGATGGCCTGCTCTTTCTCTATGAATGTGTCATGGGCATGAGGTATTATCATGTGTCCACATTTGTGAGCTCTCCCGTTGTTTAGCGTCCATTTTCTTTCCATCATTAGAGCCGCAGGGCGCTACGGGGCTATCCTGGCTGATGAGATGGGTCTGGGGAAAACCCTCCAGAGCGTGGCTCTCTGCTGGACTTTGCTCAAGCAGGGTCCGTATGGAGGGAAAGCGGTCGCCAAGCGTGCGCTGGTTGTTACGCCGGGTAGCCTGGTGCAAAACTGGGGCGCCGAGTTCAACAAATGGCTGGGCCGCGAGAGGATCAACGTTTTCACAGTGGATCAAGTGAGGAAAGAGATCTTCAAATATACTTGCTCAGCATGTGCGTGCCGTGACTTACTCTGTTTTAGGAATGACAACACGCGGCTACGCAGGTTAAATTACACGAATTATCTTCTGCCATCAAGTGGAAGAGCATTTTGTTCACTATATGTTGGTTGTATAGAAAATACATACTTGTAAGTCAATTATAATTGTGTAATCATCAAATAGTTAGCAGCATCTCTGTAATGTGCACAATCCTCCATAAACAGGAAGTAGGCTCTCAACTAACATGCAGAATGACTGATTTAAAAAATATGTTGCCGTCGGCGGTCTTTTTTTTTGTCAACAGTGTTTGTAAACGTTTCTGGTTCTAAATAGAGAAAATATGTAAAGACAAATTTTTAAAAGCTGTTTTGTACACGGTCTGACTAAATTGTGCAGGCATACTGTATCTAACATTGTGATCGAATTTACTAGGACCATTCTTCTCATAGTTGTCTGTTTCTTTTTGTACTGTGTTGTCGTATGAAGGACCACAGGATCGAGCAGTTTGTATTGTCTCCTCTGCATGATGTTCTTGTGATCAGCTACGAAATGCTACTGCGCTGCCTCGAACAGGTTTGCCCACCTCCCTGTCCGCAACTTTTCCTGTGGAATCATGCGAAATGAGATCTCCTGAATGCCACCTTTGTGTTCTCAGGTGCAAAAAGTGGATTTTGGTCTCATCATCTGCGACGAGGGTCACAGATTAAAGAACAGTAGCATCAAAACGTCCTCGGCCCTCAGCAGCCTGAGCTGTGCTCGCAGGGTCATACTCACAGGTGCTTGAGCTGCACCTCTCTTGACTGCTGCGAGAAATCAACATGGTCTCTCTCTGAATTTACTAAATATGTTTTGAAGGTACCCCGGTGCAGAATGACTTGCAGGAGTTCTACGCCATCATAGAGTTTGTTAATCCGGGCATACTTGGCTCCACCACTGCATATAGGAAGGTGTTTGAAGAGCCCATTCTTCGTTCCAGGCAGCCTTCCTGCTCAGAGGTAACACACACTCACTCATCTTCAGAGGTGTCAAATCCAGGTCCTGAAAGTAGAAACCCTGCCACAGTTTGGCTTTCGTCACAGGTCCTTCTAATCAACCGGCAGGCAAACGAGCGCCCAGGCAGCTTGTTGACCACTATTTTCTAATTTATTGAGACCGGTAACCATGTGACACTTCTAAGTCAATGTATGAAACAAAAGCAATATGCCGCTCTCCCAACAGGAGGACAAATCTTTGGGAGAAGAGCGAGCGTGTGAGCTCTCTCGACTTACCGGCATGTTCATCCTGAGGAGGACACAGGAGATCATCAAAAGCTACCTGCCGCCGCGCCTGGACTGGACATTGTTCTGCAGACTGTCCCCACTGCAGCAAGATGTCTACAGGCATCTCCTCAGCCACAGAGTGTTCCGAGCCTGCCTCCAGGGTTCCATGCAAACGCACACTCACCTGGCCTGCATCACCGCCTTGAAAAAGCTGTGCAACCACCCTGCTCTGCTTCACACCACTGTCATGGTGAGACATTTGATTCACTGAATCAGTCAAGTCCTGTTCAAATTCAAAAATTTTTTGTGGCAACATGCTTTTTTTTTTTTTTTTTGTAGGACAAAATGAAGTGTGATTCCGAAGAGAGCTCGTTATATGAAGGCTTAGCACAATTTTTCCCAGAAAACTACTCTTCAGATAGCTTCAACGCTGATGACTCGGGGAAACTTTTAGTTCTGTTGGATCTCCTGAAGACTATCAAACAGTTCAGCCCATCGGACAAGTACGCCATTGTCAATTCAAGACACTTCTGTGTGTTGCTGTGTCTGTTGAATTACAGGTATGACAGTTCTTGTGTCTCCCCGCAGGGTGGTTATCGTTTCCAACTACACTCAGACGCTGAACATGCTCCAGAAGCTTTGTGTGCACATGGGTTACACGTTCTGTCGGCTCGACGGGCAAACGCCCACCAACCAAAGGCAGCGACTGGTCGATGGCTTCAATAGTCCTTACTCTTCCAGTTTCTTGTTTCTGCTCAGCTCCAAAGCTGGCGGTGTCGGGCTAAATCTGGTGGGGGCTTCTCACCTGGTACTCTATGACCTTGACTGGAACCCAGCCACCGATATTCAGGTACAACTACCATAACAATCAACAAGATGATGATGTTTTGTTTTGCTGCATTGGAACATTCACTCCTTTGCTTTGTTCAGGCTATGTCACGAGTGTGGCGAGACGGACAGAAGAAGACCGTGCACACTTACCGTCTCCTGACTGCAGGTATCATCCTGGATTTGGCTGTGTACATGATGTGCGTTTGCACATATTTTACTCCTGCGCCTTGTTTGTCCATCCGACACTCACAAAATGTTGGTTCAGAAATAGATTTCAACGGTTTCTCTATATTAAATCAAATATGTGGATGAGCATTTAATTCTTCTGCCTGTCACTTTACATAGCTGCCATAGATCGATGAACAAAGATGTATTATTTGTATACATCAATAATTAGCGACAGACTGAGATGAAATACATTGTGATAAGCCCATTTTTTAAAAATTGACCGCTGAATTTTTTTCATAGTTATATTGACCTCTTATTAAAAGTGAAATAATATATTTTAAAATAAAATTACCCAACTTTTTCCCTGGGTCCTCTCACCCAAAGTCAGCTGTGACGGGATCCATCTCAGCTGTGGTTGTAACTCGAATGAGGAAAAGCACTGTAGAAAATATATGGATGGAAAATACGGCACACTGGGAACCGGACTCATTCGTAGGTTTCTGTGACCCTCTCAAGGCACCATCGAAGAGCGCATTTTCCAGCGGCAAGTGTCCAAACAGGGGCTTTCTGGGACCGTGGTGGACCTTGGCAAAGGCTCAGAGCATGCCAGCTTCTCCACCAGCGAGCTACGAGATCTCTTCAGCCTTTCTGACACGCAATCTCTAACTCATGACCTCTTGAACTGCAGCTGCGACATGGACGGCTCAGTTCACGGTAGGGCCGGTTTTAATCAGTTAAAAAAGACCATATTTGCACACTCATCTTATTTTAACTTTCTGCTCAGATATGAAAGAGGAAGAAGATCAGGCTTCTAACAATCGCCCGTGCCAGCTTGGTCGTGACCGCAGTGGTTTGTCCCAGAAGCACCTCAGCATGTCTGAGCTGATGCGGTGGAGACATTTCTCTGGAGACGCCCACACCTTCTCTGACCCTTACCTCGATCACGCCCGAGACCACATCACCTTTGCCTTTCAAACCACCATCTCGCATGTGGAACCATAAACATCACTTCTTGCCTCCAAGACGACGCTCAGTCCTGGTGGAACCTGTTCGCATTATTACTTTAAAACCATTACCCGGATTGTAGTTTTGTGGTGATGTCGAACTCCATTCGTCATACTAAAAGGGTTGTTGTTATACTAAAATCGCTGTTGTTATTAAGCCACTGAAGAGGGTCAAAATGTTTGAAACATGTCAGTAACATGTGCAAACAGCTCAGAAATTTTATCTTGTTAGCTTAAAAAAATGAGCTTAAATTTTAAATGAAGAAACAGGATCGATGGAGTTCTCACTAGGCGAACAGATTTGCGTGAGTTCCGAATTTTTTTTTTTGTCCATTGTTTCAGAGCCATCTAAGGTAAAACTGTATTGACAACAGCAGTTAATCCTAACGATGAGGTATGTTTAGGTGCTGAGAATTTATTCAGAGCATCTCATTCGGAATGATTTAGTTTACACTCTCCTTGCGATGTAAATGTTCAGTCATTTAGTTGATAGTTTTCACAAAACAACAAGCTTTCCAATGAGGACACTTTCTCATGCTGTGACCTCTGACATGACTGTCCACGGTGAGTCACAGTGGTTAAGTGATGTGGGACACTCGTCAGCCTTTTTCATCGGTGCTGCCTCGGCACTGAGCCGCTGCGTCGGAGTTAGGTTCTCGTGTGTTCCGCGTGTACCGTGTATGGATTGTATTCAACTGCGTTGTTACATAAAAGGGATAATTATTATTCATCTGACCGGCGCCGCGCCGCTCTATGAGGCAATTTTCTTGTGTAACATCTAGGTTTCGGGAAGGTTTGGCTTTTTACGTTCCAAGGGCTCTATTAACGCACTCTGAATTATTACTCTTCATCACCTTGCGATGGCTATTTTATTCAGCTCATTTCAGTCTGAATACAAAAGGGTTCGATTGGAATATTTTTTAACCTTATGTTATTCTTTCATCAAACTCACAATGTGTTGACCCAGTTGTAATATTAGTATTTAGTAGGATTTTTTTAATCAATAAAAGTTGTTCACCACTTATATTCTGACATGCGGTTTAAAAAAAATGGTAGTTTAATTCATGTCATGTGAGAAGAGATTACCTGGTAATCAGTCCGGGGTGTATCCCACAACTCAATTCAGGTGAGATAGATTCCCACTCACAGGACACTCTAATAAGGACAAGCGCGACAGAAAAGGGATGGTTGGGCTAGTATGACACTGTTTAGTGTTTTTGTCACTAAATGTGACATTTTTGAATGCAGGTCATATACTGTATGTCTTTGATCAATTAGGGAAAATGATCTGGGGTTTTTTTTGTTTGTTTCTTTGTTTTGTTTTTAATATATATTTGCGGAGACTCAGCAATAGTTGTAATGCCAATGAATCACAGTCTCCCAGGACATGAAGTGGGAAGTCAACACCATCTCCATCCTGAAAAGGGCGCGGCAGAGGATGTACTTCCTGAGGCTGCTGAGGAAGCATGGCCTGCCACAGGAGGTGCTACGACAGTTCTACACGGCAGTCATCGAATCAATCCTGTGTTCTTCCATCACGGTTTGGTTTGGGGCCGCCACAAAAAAGGACAAAATCCGACTTCAACGGACAGTTAGGACGGCGGAAAAAATCGTTGGCACCGCCCTACCCACTCTTGAGGACTTGCACACTGCAAGAATCAAGACAAGGGCACGGAAAATCCTCCTGGATCCCCCGCACCCTGCCCACCACCTTTTCCAGCTACTCCCCTCAGGCAGACGCTACAGATCCATGCGCACCAAATCCAGTAGACACTTAAACAGCTTCTTCCCTCTAGCCATTAACTCCTTAAACAGTCACTGACGTAGTCACTCTTCTTGTACTACAAATACTGCTACTGGTTACTCTAAAATGGTTCAATGATTTGTTGTTTACGATGATACTAATGCAGCGTGTTATACCGGAGACAAATTCCTTGTGTGTTCTACATACTTGGCCAATAAAGATGATTCTGATTCTGAACAAAATGGACAGGAGTCCACAATGTAACTTCACGTTCCATTTAATTTGCTCTTATTTTGGAAAGAAAAATGTACTGTTCCTGTCACCAACATCTGACCTAGTGGCAGAAAAATGACCGCCACACAAATTTGAGTTAATGTTTCACACTCCTTTTAACTCTATATATGTCTTTGAATCAGATTTGCTGATACCTGCAGAAATCCTGTGAACATACTGAACCCCCAGTTGCTGTGTCATCAGTAGGTGAATGAGGTGAGAATGTTTCAGCGCTTTGAGTACCTCGAAGGTACAAAAGCTCTGCACAAGTGAAAGCCCAGTTTGCATGTTCTCCCTGTGCTGGCAAACTAAGTTAATGGATGACTCTAAATGGTCTGGATGAATGTGAGTGTCTACACGGGCCCTGCGATTGACTGGTGATCAATTCACCTCTCTCCTAAAGTCCGTTGGCGTAAGCTCCAGCTCACTCGTGACCCTAGTGAGGGAATGGATGGTAGTTTGTTTCGAAGCCCATCTTGTGTCAGCAAGCTAGTGGGCACGTGTTCGACAAACAACTGTAACTCGTCCGATTGATCCAAATGATGTCTCGGGGCCATGTGTCTGATGAGCGCACGAGATGGAGTCATTCTAAAGCTCTTAACCATCCTCTGCCAATCCCCCCCACCACCCCCTTTTAAGCCTGCCAGCTCAAAGACCCGCTGGATGCATTTAAATGAATAACTCCACTGCTGAAGGGAGGGGTGCAGTTGTTTTGATGAGAAACTAAATGACAGATTGGATCTTTATTTTATTTTTTATGATCCCTAAATCTCTGAATGAAGAGATAGTCGGGCCAAGCCTATGGTATTAACCCTCAAGGTTGCAGGTCTTATATTTCATTCATGATCACTTAGAGAATCATTGACATTTAAGCTGCATGAGCTTATAGCCACGTGTATCAGGCTGCACATACCGCTCAGGCCGCCAAATATTTTTTTTAATCATCTGCCGCTTCAGTGGCCCCGGGCTCAGCCACGGTGAAGGCTTGTGGGCGTGATTTCATCGAGGAATAAATCGGGCACATGGCCTTCGGAGTGCAGCGGCCTTCATGGTTCTAACATACTGTATTGTATTCATGCACGCTCCACCCTTCCACACTGCACTTTGCCCTTCATTTTATTTATGACTTCTAGATGTACAGACAGCCTGCGTGGCTCCTCACACTGCTGCATTGTTCTTTCTAAAGTTTCAATTAAGATGATTTTGCTCTGACCTGAGAGCTGAGAATTTTGGGGGGGCTGCCACAAGTCCTTAAAACAGGTCATGTTTGATGGAGGCCTTTCGTTTTTACTGCAAACTTCAGACAACTCGCAGCTTTTGTTACCCCGCAGCTTTACTCAGTGCAGCTTAAACAACATTGCGTCTCAGCCATCCCCAGAACATCCTGTTCATGTTTACCGTTGAGTAATTTTATTTTTCAATGAACTTTTTAAAACAAAATTTGCACACATTGAATCATTTTCTCTAATTGTCGGATAGCTAACAGTTCTCCATATAAGAGGTAAAGTGTTGCTTCTTCAAGCTGTTGTTTATTTAAAGTACTTTCATCACAGCCACACTGCCATTGTCATTAGCGTAATATAAATTGAGCTAGCTTAATGCTAACATACAATAGGAAATGCCATTGATGAGCTATTGTAAATTAGCATTGTTATTGTGGCAATTTTACACCATCAAACGATTGTGACTTTAAGCCAAATACGATAAAACACATACAAATACAACCAAACAGCATCACGAACAGCCGTTGTCTTTTCTCTGAGGAAATCACAAGGACCGCTGGAGTTTTTCTTCAATTTATGGTTTACTGAGTATCTTTTTTTCATCAGTCAACTTTATGATGGGGTAAACTTGTCGCTCAATTCCCAGTCTTGCACTGTCGGACTAATTAAGTAAATTTGGATAATTTACTGCGGCAGACCTAATGATTTATCACGACACACTTGTTGGCACAGTGACATCAATCACCTCTTGATACCAATGAAGTAGCAAACTTCTACACATATAGAATTAAAACATTACTTAGCTTGTGTAATTAATAAAATTTGGTGACTGTTTCGCTCTTAGAACAGATTGTTTTATATTTACATTACTGTTTGTCTTTTGGGATAAAATGTTCACCCATCATTTCACAACATATTGTGCTAATTAGAGGTTCCACCCTGTACCGTCCCCATGTTGACTGTCCCAGGATGTGGGACAGAACACCGCGGTCACTTTGTATGTGGCTATGTGTCTAAAACTAACCGTCAAGACCTTGCCAATGTACAATATGAAAGCCTGTGACCCTGGTCACGCCCCAGCACTTAACAAGGATTTAATGTCGCCCCCATCGTCTGTCGGCCAGAAGAGATCAGAGCAGAAGGCCACGAGATATGAGACCACATCGATACAGAAGCTTTGCACAACACAAACAACAAAAGAGAAAGGGGCGTAATCCCACTATTAGTGTAATGGCTCTCCAAAATCAACCCAAATTAAAATATGATTTTTACTTCAACATGAACGGAAAAAGCATGTTTTAAAAGAAAAACTGTTAAAGAGAGTTGTACTGTATTTTATGGCTCATTAGGTGCACTTTTATTAGGCGTATTATCAATGAATGGGTCTAATTTAAAACGTTTTCATACATAAGATGTACCGGGTTATTAGGCACAGTATCTTGTGAAGAATTGCATGTTAAATAGTTATTCTAATTGCAGTTTATGTTTGTTGATCTGTTTTTTGCTTTTCGTGGTTTTTTTGGGGGGGGGGTTGGGGGGCTGTGGATTCCCCCTCCGGGTGGATGCCCAAAACACCCGGTCGGTCACCCCTTTGCATGCCACTGGGACTAGAACAAAGTGGTAGTCAACCAGTAAACGGTAAAACCAGTCCCACCTTCTCGTGTTCATGTGTGACCCGGATGTTTAATTAAGAGATTTCATGACCACTAAACACAGTTGCCATTGTCACCCAATGCTGCTGGCACCTCTCCAACTCCAATTGTCAGACGGCCTTCCTTCCTGCTGGCAGAATGTGAGAAGAACATTCAGTGTGAATAACAGCAATACACATTTCCAAGTGTCGAGTCTTGTATAAGAACAAATCCATTAGACCCTTTATACATTCATGCATATGTTGTGTAATCATTTTCTCAATGCACTTCCAGGGGATCTCCGTGTGATTTGTGGGCCATTAGCGTACATTAATGTTGAGAGCATCTAAACTCTCCCCTCCAGCCCTGAGAGTTGATCAACACTCCCTCCAGTAACTGAGTGAGTGAGAGAGAGAGAGGCGAACCTCGTCATATAAACATGCAGGGAACCCCCAGCAGCATGAGCATTGCAGGATTAATGAGAGCACCGAGAGGACACGGCACGCTCCATTTCACTGGCAACATGTTTCTCATGTTTCTCAACTAATCCTGCTTCCAAGCTACGCTGCAGGGAGCACTTTATAAATTCGTTTAAAACCGTTAACCATTTGGTATTGGGGAATAAACGAAGCCCAAGTCAGTGATTTTAATTGCTTATTTCTTGAACGACGGGATAATGATGTCCAGCGTGCGCCGGCACAGCCTCCGTCTCCAGAGCGAGATCCACCGCTGGAGCATCTGCGACCCGGACAGCCTCCTCGCCCGCGTCCCCGCTTGCATCTCCCGATCCAAATCGTGCGCAAGCTCCGCCGGAGAGTCCGACGGAGGCAGCAGCCGTGGCAGCTGGTCCTCGTCGTCCGACTCGGTCATCTCCACTGATTCGGTCAACCCGTACCGCGTGGTGCTCCTCGGGGCCGGCGGGGTCGGGAAGACCGCCTTCGCTTGCATCTTCTCCGGGGCGGCGGACAGCATGGACAGCGATGACTGCGAGCTGTGTGGAGGTAAGAACTCAGCAATGGAGTACGTAGACTTCAATTTATTTGAATGGGAACTATTGGGGGAATTGGAGTGTTTTCAACAAATGTAATGTCTTAAAATAAAAAATATATTTCACAAATGGCTAGGTTTGTGAAATTGTGGTTGTATGATTGAGGTGGGTTTGAACTAAATTATACCGAAACAAATTTTAACACCTGTTGTCCTCGAGTTACAACATTTCAAGGTTACGAACAGTTCGCGATACTCGCGCCCTCAGTTAATGCTCTTTTCGTGGTGCTTATTTAGGTAAAGAAACATTTCAGTCAAATTTTAAGTATGATACCGTGGAGAGAAAAAAAAAAGCAAACTATAACCACAATAATGAACATTTAAATCAATTTATCTTTTTAAAGTTAAAATATTTGATTTGTCTTTTTTTTCATTATTTCAGAAGAACTACGCGAGAAGGAACTTCACGTGGATGGAGAGGCTGCAACAATCACTCTGTTGGACACATGGGATGCAGACGTGAGTCAAAATCATGGCCGGAGTTAACGATACGTCGGGCAGGGGCGAATTGTGTGCTTGGACCTTCTCTCCCTCGTGCCCATAATCCACTCATCATATTGATCATCCATGCATGTGTGTGTGTATGTGTGTGTTTGGCAGAATGACGGTGAATGGGCTCAGGAGTGCTGCATGCAGTCAGGCGACGCCTTCCTGCTACTGTACTCCATAACCGATCGATCATCCTTTCTGCGGGCGTCCGAGCTGCGCATCACCCTGCGCCGCCTTCGCCCAGCCCAACACACGCCCATCATCCTGGTGGGCAACAAGTGTGACCTGGTGCGACGCAGGCAGGTTTCTACCAATGGTAAGAACCCTCAACTTCAAAATCGTAATACTAAATTAAAATCATACAGGACCGGTCAAAAGATCTGACACAGGGTCTCATGCTATTTTAATGAGAAACTGTCAAATTCGGTAAATGTAAAAGCTTCTAGTCTGATTCTTTGGGGGAAACCTGGCTTCCTTTATTTGCTGAAAAACACACCTATTCGCTGTTTTTGTAGTCAGGCAACAGCAGCGTGTAATACAAATATATTGCTTTGTTGTGGCCAAGGAACAATGTTAAAGTAAGGTGAGGTTAACCTCCAAGTTACTACACTCGATGTACTCAGTATAAGAACCATTGGTTTGAAAGTATTCTCCTGGCTGGGTGAAGCATTAAAAAAAAACCCGCCAGAAAAAAACTGTATATTCTGCTTCCAGAAGGCCGCGCCTGCGCCGCCATCTTCGACTGCAAGTTCATCGAGACCTCCGCCGCCATGCAGCACAACGTGTGGGAGGCCTTCCATGGCATTGTGCGACAGTTGCGTCTGCGCAGGGACTCCAAGGGCGGCGGGCGCGCTGCTTGCCGCCCCCGTCGGGAGAGCCTCCCCATCAAGGCCAAGCGTTTTCTCGACAAAATAGTGGCCAGGAACAATCCCAGCGTCGCATTCTGGCTCAAGTCTAAATCCTGCCATGACTTGTCTGTTCTGTAAGGAGAATGATTGACACGGAACGGCTGAGGAGTGGACTGCGTGGGCTTGTGGGGAAAAATGAATGCTACGATGAGCAGCTTCAAGAACAGTTTGGTGGACAAGATGGCAACATTTGCTGTTTACAGGCAATCAATGGACAAGGAGAACCACGTGTTTGTGTTTCACATACCCCTCTTCCGATTTGCTTTCAGTCCTGCCAGTCTGTTAAGTCACAAGTGTTGACGCTTTATCTGTAAGTGTTCAAATGTATTTTTTATAGAACCACAAGCTTCAGCGTACTAGGTGCAGATTAAGACAAAAACAACTTCACCTCTTAAACACTCAACACAACTGAATATTTTTTTTTGTTATACTAACTGATGGCTCAATAATATGAGAGAGAGAGAGATTTGATTAGTGTGAAATGTTTTGGTGTGTGTGTGTGTGTGTGTGTGTGTGTGCGCACGCCTGTGAGTGAATGGGAGGATGAGTGAGTGTTTTGGGATAAGAGTGAGAGGTTTCTTGATGGGTAAGAAAGTTTTTGTTTTTGCTTGTGAGTTTTTTTGTTCTTCTTTTGTGATTTTTTTCCCATTTTTTCTGGTCTTCGTGTGTTAGAGTTTATGTTTTTTGTTATATATGGGAGATAATGAGTCAATGTTTTTTATCAACAGTGTGAAATGTTTCTTGTTGCCTGTGAGAGGTTTTCATTTGTGAGAGTTTTGTGTGTGTGTGTTGTTTTTTTTTGGTGAGTGTGAGAAATATTTTGACAGTTTTTGTTGTTGTGTTTGTCTTTTATGATTTGTTTCTTGAAGTTTTCTTTTTGGTGTGTGTGTGACAGTTTGTGAGCTTATGGTGTGGTTGCTTTTATGTGAGAGTTTTATTTGTAATGTGTGTGACAGATAAGGTTGTTTCAGTTTTCTTTTGTGAGAAGTATTTTTTTGTTGGATTTGAGAGTTTTGTTGTCATATGTGTTAGCGAGGGTGAGCGTTTTAGTTTTGGGGAAAGCATTTTATTGGTGTGAGTGGGCAGTTTGTGTTGTGTGTGTGAAAGGTTTTGTGTTTGTATGAGATGAGATGTTTTAGTTAATTATATGTGAGTGTTTTTGTTATGTGAGAAGTTTTGTTTTATGTGAGAGAAATTATTGTTGTGAGGTGTTTTTTCCCCAGTGTGGTTTTTTTGGGGTGTGAGTGTTTTTGATGAGAAATAGTTTTTGTGTGTGAGAGGTAAATGTTATCTTTGGCTTACATGCATCTCATTTCAGTGCAAATTCCCTGCAATGTTGCCACTTGTATGTACAGTAGCTTATTGTGTTGCTTTTTTCAATAAAGATCAGAAGAAAGTCTCCTTTTGTGTGTTCTCGCGTGTGACTCAAATTTGACACAATGGAGTTACATGACAACCACTAAAAATAACACGCGACAGATGAGTCACAGGGTGATAATGCCACGGTGAATATTGAAAAGATCAAATTGCAGTAGTGTGCGACTGGGTGCTCAGGCCCTGACGCGAGATTCGGGTCGCAGCTTGAGTCTGATCTGTGGCCTTGTTGGAGAAGCTGTGGAAAAAAAAAAAAAAGAGAGAATATGTTGCTGGGGTAACATTCACATCATTTATGGAAGGCCTTGTGAGCAGCTATTCAATTCGAAGCAGTGGATAATTGTGCCTCACTAGAAACATGTCACGGCCTTTGCTAGCGAGACTCCCACTGCCTCACCATTTTAGGGCCTTGGCCTAGGGCTGATAACAAACCTCTTACCCGCCAGAAGGTCTAACCCCCCACCATATCCCTGTGCAGGGTCAAGCAGAGCCCAACGAGTATGCCAAAGTTAGTGCTGTAGTTTTGCCTCACTAGTTAAATGTAGTAGTCTGTGTATATGCCATGTTATCCGACTCATGTGCGCAAATAGTATACAAGTACATGGACCTTAAGGTGAATATCAGGGATATCGACTCAACACTCAAACAGCTTGTCGTGAAGATATTTGAGCATGTATCCTTAGGCACTAAGGTTCATTCCTAATTCAGTGTACTAGTATTAAATGGAGTGAAAAAACTGTTCACTGGATAACAACTGTGTGTTATTAGTGAAATTCTAAAAGTCTACCGGTTGACATCTAGCGGTTCACTGGGAGGTACTAGCGGTGTGCAGATGTCAACTAGTAATATGTAGAACAGTAATCCCTCGTTTATCGCGGTTAATGGGGACCAAAACCACCCGCGATGAACGAAAATTCGCGAAGTAGCGACCAATTAACATATATAGGTCAAAAAAAAAGTTTTTTTAAAGTTCGCAAAAAGTCCGCAAACAGTCCATGAGAAGCTGCAAAACAACAGCGAGTCACATAGAGCAACATATACAGTACTGTACTCCATGTATATGGAAAAAAAAAAGTTTATTTATTTATTTGTTTATTTTTATGAATATGTTTGAAAAAATCCGCGATGCACCGAATCTGCGATAAACAAATCGCAAAATAGCGAGGGATCACTGTACACCAATGTTGTCGTACCAGTGTGGAGAAACCATATAGTTGTGGAATGGAGTCGTGAATAAAATAGATTACTCGCAAGACACCGTCATTGTACGAGTGCATTGAACTCCGTTATTAGTGAAGGCGTACTAGTACATGCACTTGAAGCTAGATATCAAATAAAAACTCAAATAACTTAAGTTACGATTAAGGCAAAAACGAAATTAGCTACTTATACTATTCGAGAAAAGGTAGGTGCTGACAAGTAGAATTTTATAATGTCACCATTAGTTCTAGTGAAACACAGATGTCAACTAGTGCAGATTTTGCTCACTAACAGGAAGTTGAATTTGCCTATTAGTAAGCGTTTCCAGCCTATTTTTGAGGATGCTCAAGCATCCCTAAAATTAGAGATTGCTTTTTTAAGATAAGATAAGATAAGAAAACCTTTATTAGTCTCGCAATGGAGAAATTCCCAATTCACAGCAGCAAAGTTATCAAAGGAAGAAGTAGAACAACAAAATATAGGAGCTGCTGGAAAGGCAGCCACTCTCGCGGCGCCATTTTGAAGTCAAAATAACAAAAATAACACAACACAACACATAGGACACAGACAGTTGTGCAATCTTCACCACTTTTCTGCATACATTTTGTTGTCTGAAGCAGTTATAGATGAAAGAGGAGAGGATCAAAGTGTCCTTTCACCAGTGGATCAGAGACGTCATGCTGAAAATGTGCACACGTCTGCTACAAGCTAAGTTTTGAAAGCAAACACGAAGCTGTAGCGTTTTTATTTATTTATTAATTTTTTAAAATGTATGTCTGTTTTTTAAAAGGCAACAAAGGTGCCCTACCAAACAGTACTTAGGTGAAATGTGATATTTAAAAAAAAAAAAAACCCGAACCCCACTTGCCTCAAAAAATGGTTTGTTCCATCCAATTCCTCCCGCCTCCCACTACAGGGCTCCCAGCATGCAGTTTACTCAGACTAATATTCTACCTTCCAATGATATACTGTAAGTAGAAAGTACCTGGCCTAAACCAGGACGGGTGACTATTTCTTAACCCCTAAGCTACCACTCAATACCTTACCAACACACTTTTACCATTGTCATTCCTAATATTTGCTGTATTTAATCCTAGTTCACTGTTTACATTGCTAGGTCGGAGTTAGCCGACGTTTTTCAAGCTAGGACACATTTCGGATAGTCAGAGGCAGCAAGCACCATTGTCCTCCATTTGAATTGGACGTAAGAAAAAAGTTGTGGCATAAATATTTGTTCATTTTAAAGCCAAGGCTCTACTGACAAGCTAACTGACTGAATGCTCATTCACATTGGACATAACTCCAATCAAGACACATAGAGGAAATACAAAGACAGGATTTTGTACATTCATCATCACCAAAGTCAATTCTGTTAATGCGTTTTACATGTTTCCGTTGCATTTAATATAAGTCGCAAAATCCAACTGGGGTACTGGTTTATTCCAGAAAAAAAGCACAGGCCCCTGATAATGTTAAATGGAATATCAATGAATTTATTGTGTTTATTTAAAAAAAATACATGGGAAGAGGACACTGGAAAAAGAATAATCTCCTATTAAAACGCAATCGCATTTTAGGGTTGGAGGAAAAGAAAACATCTCAATTATGTTAGTTTTCAAAATCATTCAGCCCAAGTCACCTTCAGTAAACCTCAGGTTTTAAAATCGCCCCTGATTTCAGAAGTCATCCTAATAGTGAGGACAGAGAGCTGGATATTACGGAATAAATGCTCAAAACGCTTCCCATAAAGAAGTGTGTGTCTTCGCCACCATGCAGGGCCATCCCAAATTGTCAAGCAGAAGGTGTTGGCGCATGCTTTTTCATTCTTACATAATCCATGCAAATTGGACACGCTGGTGCGAGGTGTCGACAGTCGCAGGCCGTGTTTCAACTGCCCCGCTGCTGTCAAAACGGTGACGCATTCACAGACTGCACAGTTAAGGATTCACACACATTGTCGCCTTTTTTCTTCCTCCTCCGCAGGATGTTGCAAAATAGCGACGCTGTTGTTTTGACGTGTATATATGCTTGGAGATCGACTGAGGATGTCAGTGGGAATTGAGGTCAGATGTTCCAAGGTGCCCTGCCGAGTGACCGCTGTGATCTACAGGGATCCATCAGCACTATTGACGACCTCTTATCAGCCATTGCCACAAATGGACAATCTGACAGGAAGCGGCGCACTAGTGCAGGTCAAAGTCTGACCATGAGAAACCAGCTGCTGAGTAGTCCCATTTCTTAACGTACTTGTCTTGTTTCCGTACAATTCACAATAAGGTTGACCTTAAAATGGAAAACACATTTTTGAAAAAAATGTACAAAAATAAATCTGGGCTCACAATTTGGAACTGCATAGTGACCTAGTCTGTAAAATGTAGGCCACTATAAAAGCAAGTTGGGCATATTTGTTTACTGATCATTAGCAATAAAATGAAAAAAGTTGATAAAAGTAAACATAAGTCTTATACTATTATAGATCATATACTGACTTCTAGAACTAACAAAGGGGGTCTACTGAAACAAGACGTCTGATTACTCCCAGTGAAAGGCCATGGTATTTATTTCAAAAGTGAGACTTAAATGTAATAAAGGCAATTATGTAACAAATGCACATAATGATACTATTAATTAAAGTTAAAACATAATTTTCTGTGTTTAAAATGTTGAATTTCAAGAAGTAGAGAGAGTTGACTTTTGGGAGACACGTGCCGTTTTTAAGTCGATTTTGCGCTCTGACTTGCAAACAGGCATTTGAGATACGAGCACTGTATGGTTGTAGTGAACTCAACTCAGCTCATGTCACAACAAGGAGCAGTTTGGCAGATAGTGAACAGCTCTTGACAAAAAGAGGCTTCAAGCTGTAAATAGCCACTCCCGGCACTGTCAAAGAAAACATAAAACCAAGAGAGCTACCCAGTTTGTATTTTAAACAACCACATACCTTGCTTTGGATAATTCTGTTTAGTTTAACGCTAACAAACAATAGAATAGACGGGCGAATGAAAGGCATTACTGTCGCTGTGTTGTAAGCCTTCAAGCAACAAATGATTGAACACAAATGGTGAAGGGGCACACGTAGACAGACAATATAACAACACTCACGGGAATGTATTATTTATCGTCGGCAAAGAAAGACTAAAAGGACTGCAGTTTACTCAAGAGTGACATGTTTATCAATTTGTCTGTTTTATACTGCCACCAGATGGCCAAGGCGTGCACACCAGAGGGAGCAGCACAATGTCCATGGAATTGAAGGGAAAAAAAGTGGCCAAAATTGTTTGTATTCTATTTCATTATGTCATTACTGTATGTTTTTATACATTATACCGGTAATATTTTAAAATGCAATTTTTTTTACTAAATTGCATTTTAAAATGTTTTTAGTTTTTTGGGGGGATGTGCGAGGCTGGAATGCATAAATGGCATTACAAGCAACAGATTCTCCTCAATATCTGACTTAAATGTTTGTTTTTCCACCACAATGACCTCATAGATTCAAACGTGACAAATAAGATCACTCTGACTTGAAAGCACCGCCGTGAGATTTCCTGTCGTTAAATGAGAGTCCTTACAGTGTTTCTTCCTTCCTGGTTGTCGAGCCTGGTGCCCATTGGTGGGTGAGTAGTGACAGTGCTGATTAGACAATGATTAGATCCAATAAAAGAGTGCTGGTTAACGTGTGGTTAACGTTTGACCAGGCAGGATGAGAATTCACATCAGTCACACCCGGACTGACTGGCAGGATCTCTCCGGAGAAAGGTGCGTCACCTCGACTCTCCCTTATACACGCTTTCGTTTGAATGTCTTTAAGGTTGCGCTTTTTAAAAGTGATTGTGGTTTGATTTTCTTTGTGGAGGCCTTCTTGGCATGTGCTGTCAATGGTTTCCTGAGCATGACCTTGGCTGTTTGCAAATGTTGAATATAAGAACGAAGGTTATTGATTCTATTATGTGGAAGGACAAGAACTGCATTCTATTTTACAGTTGTTGTAGATTAATCACATCTTCGGTTTATCCTCGCCCGGCAGCCTTTTTCCTTTTTTCTCATAAAGTTGGCCAAAGAACATACAAAATCGATGACATTAATATCACGCAACAATCCAACAAATGTTTATGACTGTACATTATGAACATTTGCTGGGTACATGGTTTGGGCCGCAGCCTTTGCACCATTTGCTTTAAGTCAAAGAAAGTGAAAATACTTGTATGTTGTAGTCCTCCGGAGAGCAGAAGCCAATTTTAAAATAATCAAAATAGTTATGCGTTCCTTAAATAGAGAGTGTCTCAGGTTGGTGACTTTAAAAAAGGTCATTAGCCGCCACTCAATGTCACCTTCACCCTTGTCCACCGGGGTCACTTCCCCTTTCATTGCATGACTTGAGGCATGTTCCTGTGTCTGTAGTATCATGACTAAATGGTTTTATTACGCAATAGATAAGCTGTCTTTTTAAGAAAAGTGTGGACATTGTGGGCTTTTAGGCAGAACACTGTCATAAGTAACAAGTTGTATACTGCCCAGACACTTCATAAGGTACACCTCTCAGCGTACTCTGATATCGCTCTTGCATTGATACTTTCAGATTGCGGACTCTGATATCGCTCTTGTATTGACACTTTCATATTGCGCTGGTGTACCAAATGAAGTGTCTGCTTCATGCACATTTGTTGGCTAAGGAACCATATTTGGTGATTTAAACTGCAGACAAAATGGATGCCCTAATAAGGCAGTAGGAATGGAATGAACAAAAGGATGAATAAGAATAATGATAGTAAAGAAAAAATACAATTTAATATTTTGAAAGAAAAAAAGTAGATTGCACCAATATATATTCATGATGACAAATTTTAGTGAAAGCAGAATCAAATGGACAATATCATAGTAATTGTGATATTTTAATGTTACAGTAACTTTTTTTCCTTTTCTGTTACGCCCCACTAGGGAGGAGAAAACATTTTGCGCCTTACCACTCTCCATCACAACTATAAATAGTATCATTTGTCCATAAAATCAGTCAAAGTACATGTCTGCAAACCATAAACAAAAGCATATATAGATCTACTTACTCCAAATAATAGTTTTATTTATTTATTGTCTGTAACAGCAAAGAATTAAAGTGCATCAATTTGACAGATTTTTTTTAAAGTGCTCACCACCGCCACCTACTGTACTGGAGAGGAATTACACGTCATTCTCGTGCGCCCCCCCCCCCAAAAAAGGGTCACACAGAGCCACCCAAAGATCGACCCCACCCTTCCCCCAAAGGAGAGCACCCCTATTATTTGAGAAGGACTGCCTTGAGAGCAGTTTCGACGCTGATTTTAAAAAAATGCCTTCACTTTTTTTCTAGCACATAAGGTTTTGCAGATACTTTTTCTCTTTTTAAGTGTGACCTTTAAAGGCTGGTGTAATATGAAATCCACAGTGCATTGTAATTTATGACTACAACAGAATACGCCACCCTAAGTTCAGTTTTTAAAATAGACCCTTTTACTATTTACAATTTACAATACAATTTAGAGTGGAAAAAACAGTTGAACTTTGCACAGAAAACATGTTTTACTTGATGTATTAACTCGTCTCCTTTTTGTTGTTTGTCCGCAGACTGTGATGATGACTCCCATGGTGCATCTGTGTCTTCTGGCACTCTTGCTCGGCTCTGTGAGTACACTGCATATTCATAAGAAAATGTCAAAACACACACATAATAAAAACCCTCTTGGAGAGGAACCACACTCCATTTCCTGAGAAGCCATACGTGATGTAAAATGTGACTCATGGCTGAATCATTGAAGCGAAAGGTGTCCTTTGTCCCGTCCCGTCTTTGCTTAGGGAGGGCTGTCGAAGAAAGGCCAGACTTTTTCCATGTAATGCCGGTTCAATCAATAACTGATCTTGTTTGGTTCACTGACGTTTGGGAGTTGGAGTGAAAAGTGTGTTTCTTCCATTTGTACTTTTGTTCGATGGTTCTGATAAAATCGTACAAAGCAGGTGTGGGAAACAGTTTTCCTCACTCGATTTCTGGACTAAATGTTTTATACAGTGTCTCTTAAAATCTAGACATAATGAAAATATTATGAACTCCTTTTTTAAAATTTTCATCCAGATTACCTTTTTATTGTTATATGAAATATTTTGGTTGTATTTCATGTTACACAAAGTATGCTCGGTGCAAACTGAACACTAGTGCTCCAAAGGGGAAAAAAAAATCCGCCTACCTGACCAACTAGACTTTATTTGGGTTTAATCAAGGGCACTTTAAATGTCAACAAGTGGATTGACTCCCATTTACCATGAGTTTGAAAGTTACTGGTTGTGAGGGAATGCCCACCTGTGCAACTACATGACTTCAGTTCATTATTCTCACGTGGCTAAATACGGTCACCAAAATATTAGGAATCCCTTGAGTGGGATGCAATACTGTTTGCTTTCTCAACCTTTGACAGGCTGCTGGCTTGGGCCTGGATGGCAAGAAGGTCCCCTTTGAGAACTTGGTGATGAAGGTGCAGGAGGGCACACCTGTGCCCTACGCACTCTGTCAGGTACCACACACACACAAGCGCACACTAATTGTAACATTTTTTTTTTAAGTTAATCTAATATGTGAGTTGTTTTTGCTCAGTTCCAGGTCAGCCATCCTGGTGTGAACGCTTTCAGGCTGAACGGAGAAGGCAGCGATGACATCAAGATCTCAGCTGACGGTTGGCTCTACTTGGACAAATCTCTGGACTGGTCCCAAAATGACAACTACCTTGTTGCGGTAACATACCACCCACCATACCTGTGCAATTATGTCTCATGGATTTTAAGTGCAAGAGATTGTTTAAAAAAAAAAAAAGAAAGCATGACAAAAATACAGTGCTATTTTTTTTCATGCTTTTTTTAAGCACTGTATTTTTGTGTTTAATTGTCATTTTGTCATTGCCCCAGAAAAACAATCCAAGGACCCTATTTTCGTAAGCGGGCACCCGTAAAAATGTAACACAGGCGTAAAAACTGCCCCATCTTCATTTTCACCCTGGGGCAAATTGAGTTCACCGTGTGTGGGAATTCGACAGACTGCATTGGGCCTTGCTGGGCATTGCGAGGGCAATTTCTGTCACAATTTGGTGATAGAAGATAAACTAGAATTTAGATCAGTTAAAAGCAGGTCCAAGTTGTGGTGCAGGTGGTGCAATTCGATTTTGGCGGATTTGATCGAGGTGCAGGCAGACAGATTCTGACCTTCGCTGATGTGTGTGGTGGATGTCACGTCCCTGATTTTATTTCATATGAATGTGCATGTGCTTGTTTCCAGGTGGAGGCCTTAGTGGACGATGAGGTCGTGGAGGGGCCCATTTTCGCAACCATCCACGTGCTGGATATCAACAACCACGCTCCATATTTCAACCAGAGTTACTACACCGCTTTGGTCCGAGAGAACACTCCAGCAGGTGTGCATTCTACCTCTGGACCACCACCGTTGATTTTTGAAACCACAATCCAACCTGGGAAGCATTGTTATGTATCATTCCAGGTGTCCCGTTCACTCGTGTGTTTGCGTTGGATCGTGACGACCCCAGCACTCCCAACGCTCAGCTGACGTACAGCCTAGTCAGCCAGATCCCCAACCGACACAACAGTCTGCTCTTCCAGGTGGATCCCAACTCGGGAGAGATCTCCACCACCGAGCAAGGTGACGCCCCGTCCCGCCCGCCGGGTGCGAAATGTCACGTGTCGGATGCGAAATGTCAGTAATCGGTCTATTTCTGGTCGTAATCTGGCAGCACATTGTCCGAGTGAAACCAGATTACGCAGCTCATCTGGTCTGGGCAAGATTAACGCAGATTGGTGGCAGACTGCCGTAATGTGTCGTGTGAGATTGCGTATGACTGATTACTTGGAATCAGGCGGCACGTGAAGTCAAAGAAATAGTCGTAACTGCGTTGAAACACTTGGTACATTGGCGCAGCCCAACTTTTTTCCCCACCGGAAAAACAACATTCAGGTGTAGCGCTCAAAGCATTGAGATGTTGACCAGCATTAGAATGCGTTATAACGGCTGATCAAAAATACAATACAATACAATACATGTTGATTTATATAGCGCTTTCACAACAGCGACAGCTGTAACAAAGCGCTTCACAAAACTGTTAACATAAAGTAAAATAATAAACACAACACATAACATAAAACACGGACAGTCGTGTAGTCCTAACCACTTTTCCGTCACACGCTTTGTTGTTTGAAGCAGTTTGAGATGAAAGAGGAGAGAATCAAAGTGTCCTTTAACCAGTGGATCAGAGACGTCATGCTCAAAATGTGCACACGTCGGCTACAAGCTAAGTTTCAAAGTCAACAAGAAGCTGTAGCATCCATTGACGAAAAAAGAGATTGGTTCACTTCAAATGTATATTTGATATTGTAAGATACTGCATCGTTATGCACAGTTAGAACCTTAACCCTGGAGAACCCAAGAACCTTTTTCTTCTTTGGAAAATGATGAATTATACATTAAATGACTGCTATATGTTCACTGAACACCAAAATATGTTTTTCCAAATATTTCATGCTTTAATCCTCATTTAGGATTTGGGCCAAACTTGACCCTTTGGGATTTAAGGGTAGCATTTGAGTAGCAGAATTTATAGGGGCCAAATTTGACCCCGTGGGTTCCCCAGGGTTAAAGTTAAATACAACTGAACTGTGCTCAGATAGTGATTCCCTCACATTCCACTTGGTCGCGCACATATTAATTGTTTGTGTGGTGCGCCAAAAGTTTTTTTTGTAGAGCCTCTAAAGTCCAACACAGCTTTTTGTGATTTAGAATCACTTCACCCCACAGGAAATAATGCAAATACTTTTTTTTTTTTCAGAGCACAGGGGGGCATTTTTTTTAGCTCAATGGTTACATTTAATGGTTTAATATAGTCAGATGGGTATTTTGTAGATGAAGAGAAAAATGTGTAAAAATGTAAAATTGTTTATTTTAATGATAGACTATTACAATGAAATATATCATCGTAGATGTAATTACAAACAGTGTTAACCTCAGTTTTAAGGGAGACTTGCTGCTTATACATGATTTATCTTCCTTCATATGATTTTAACAAGGAGTTAAATACTGTCAATATTAAAATGTAAAAAAAAAACAAGAAACGATCAAAAAATGGAACAGCGTACTCAAGTTTTACTCTGACGATGACACATGGAAGCACTGTGAAAAGTGCAGAGGGGAATTCTGTGTGTTGCCTGAAAGTGAGCCTCTTCACACAAAATCGAATGTTTTTTCAAAAACGTAACTTGCATTGCAGCTTGTGTCACAGTGTTTTAATATCCGAATTTTTGTGTGACTTTAGAGGTTACTCGTACCGCTTTATCCTGCATGTGTGACAGGGGAGCGCATGCTCAATGCCAGGGAGACAATCCAGTACGCCAGAGGAGAAGACCGCAGCGCCGAGTCTCTCAGGGCAAAATTTAACAACTACTGTCCCTCGCCAACCGTCCCCAATGAAGAAAACCCCTTCTTCACTTGTGTGGAGAGAGCAGGTGTGTGTGTGCAACTTTCATTTCAGTTAATCACTGGTAATCAAGTTACCCCTCATCTTCTTCTTTGGTGTCAGAGATGAGACGCAGCAACCTGGACCCCCTGGAGGACCCGGACTACACCTTAATCGTGAAAGTCCACGACATGGGAGGAGCATCCGAGATGGCGCTGAGCGGCAACTCCAGAGTGCACATCGCGGTGCAGCCCAACCTGTGGGTCAACCCCGGCAGGATTGCCATTCAGGAGCACCTGGAGGGATCCTACCCGCGAGTCATTACCAAGGTGAGGAGGAAATTCATTCAGATGCAGACGCTCCACAATGACCCATCTTGTTGTCTGGTTTTAGGTCCAGTCCAATGAGCCGGGCGCCATTTACAGGCTTGTGCAGAAAGAACGAGAGCTGAGGTTCCCTTTCCAGATCACTGAGGATGGAGACATTCTGCTCACAGAGGAGCTAGACAGGGAGGAGAAGGACATGGTGAACGCTTTTGCACATTATCGAGTTCCTCTTTGACATACCAGCAGAGTCGGGAAGTAGCAAATTACATGTAAATTGAATAAAAAATGCTGTTGACAAATGTTGATTTCGCTGAGTGTGAACATTTGCAGAAAGGTAAATAAAGAATATTGTAAAACTCCCAGGTCTTAAAATAGTTGCCAAAATGGTTAACAGTTGAGAGCATTTACTCAAAATTAATTGAAAAACGTAATCAAAATGTAATCAAACATCATTAGTTATATTACTTCAGACACAAAGTGAAATATTGACACAACTAATCCATTTTCAATCGCGTAACTAACTGGAACTGCTCCTGTTTCAGTACATCCTGGTCGTGATGGCCGAGGATGTCTATGAGAACCAGGTGGATCCCCCGATGGAGATCCACGTTGTGGTGGAGGACGTGAACGACAATGCGCCCGTGTGCGAGGAAGAGGAGACTGTGTTCGAGGTGCAGGAGGACGAGCCTGTCGGTGAGACCTCCGCAGTTGTTTTCTTTTTGTGTGCTTCAAGGCCAAACATTTGGAATGTTCCTTCATTTGCATTGTAAATAGCTGCTTCAGGGATGGGCAACTGTCACTATAAGTGGCGTGTTGATGAATAAAAAAAAAATAATAATAATAATAAGTTAGAAAAAATATATACAATACATTGTATGATTTATTTATTGTGGAGGATTATAAATATGTTTCCTGCACTGCAGTGGACTAGTGAATATATGTGGCTCTGCACCCGTGAATTTATATATACATATACTGTACATATACATTTTTTGACATCCTTGAATGGTAACTTTTATGTATGAGAGCACATTATAAATGTGTTATAAAAAACAAAATACATTAAGAGCACGTATTTTGCACGTCAGCGCGTATTTAAAATGGCATTTTTGTCATACAGCTTACTAGAAAGGGCGTGCATGGTCCGATGTAAAATTGTAGTCGATTGTCAAAATGTAGTATAAATACATATGCCCGGCCCCCCCTCCTTAAGGTGTGTGTTGTGATCAATAAAATCTCTGGTGTGCTTTCAGGCAGTCTGATCGGGGACCTGATAGCCCACGACGCCGACCAAGCGGAGACGTTGAACGCTCTGCTGACCTATACCATCATGTCGCAGCAGCCCTCCACCTCGCCCGAAGCCTTCGCCATTGACGCCGCCTCCGGTCGAATCCAAACGCTGCGCGCGCTGCAGCGCAGGGACCATCAGGTGTATAACCTGGATGTTAGAGTCAGTGATCCAGGTACCACACACACACACACACACACACAGACATTGATGTGCAGGTACTTACTCATCACTTCTGTCCTTCAGCTCACAGTGTTCTCTGTAAGGTCGTGGTCAAGGTCATTGATGTGAACAACGAGTTGCCTCGCTTTGAGAAGAATGATGTAAGCACACAATCGTTGCATCGCATTAGATCAGCGTGCGTCCGAATCAGAGGTGACCAAAGGACTCACACTGTACTTGTGTAGGAGTATCAAAAAATCTGGTGCAAGTGGAAGTACTGTTTGAACTCATTTAGTCAAGTAAAAGGCAAAAAAAGGGAAAACAAAAAAGTAGGAATTTTTCCTGGCAAAAATATCGCACAGGTCATTCATTAGGTAGCGTACAATTAGATAATTGATGAAGAGCAGAATGCCAGCACTCCACTTTTGATCTAATAAACAAGAGTGCAGTGGACCCCCGCACACTTTTTAGTTGAACTACCTCAGCACCTGAGCCAATTTTAACCCTTTCAGGGACAGTGGTTACTACAGTGGACATCATATGATGTTATCAGGTTCCAGGTTATCATTATGGGTGCATGAAAGGGTTAATAAAACCTGGCACGTGAATGTTGGTGGGACTGGGTTGTAGTTTTCTAATATTAAGTGAATGTCTATGGTAAGGAAAAAGTTAATGCCCCCCCCCCCAAAATCCCAAACACCGTTGCAATTGTTTTGATATTTTTAGAGGTTAAACGTAGAGATGTGCATGTGTATTTTAATAATGACTGGTGGTAGTTTTTTTTTTTTTTTTACATTAAGCCACGTTAAGCTTTTTTGCATTAAGATGATTTCCTTGCGTGTAGTCAAGACACCGGAAAAGTCTGTACATGAAAGTACAGCACCTGATGATGTGCGCGTTGTCGTTCAGTACGGCAGCTACACGGTGGCCGAAGACGCCGCCGTGGGACAAACGGTGCTCAACATCAGCGCATCAGATGACGACGACGCGGACAGCGGCAGCTCCTTCATCGAGTTTCACATCTCAGCCGGCAACGACGACGGCGTGTTTGCCGTGGAAACGGACGGAAAAGGCGTCGGCCACGTGGTCATCGCAAAGGTACAAACGTCACCTTACCAGAGCTTGTAATATTTTAGGGGTTTTCAGTTTTTTTACTTTTTTTTTTTCCTGTTTCTATTACTTTTCACTTCTTTTTTTTAATGTTTTGCTTTAGTTTAGCGCTTATTAGTTTTAGTATTAGTTTTTTTCTAAATATATGGAATAAAAAAAATGGTTTCATATATAAAATATATGAAACAAAAGAAAAGGTTAGAAAGTATGGTGTAGTAAATTAAATTACAATTTTATTATCAGAAGACAGATTGACTTTACAGCACTACCGAAGTAAATACATTTA
This sequence comes from Hippocampus guttulatus, assembly GCF_054856545.1. Classification (NCBI taxonomy): domain Eukaryota; kingdom Metazoa; phylum Chordata; class Actinopteri; order Syngnathiformes; family Syngnathidae; genus Hippocampus; species Hippocampus guttulatus. Next base: position 16,514,877 of record NC_141266.1, on the reverse strand, counting down.
AAATGAACCCTGGAAGCTCATGAATCATATTAACTGGCAAAAGGAAAATTGACTTTTTTGCTATAATTATAGTTTGTTTTGGTTTTAGCTTCAGGCGGCCCGGTGGTCAACTAGTTAGCGCGTCGAGCTCACAGTGCAGAGGTGCAGGGTTTGATTCCGGCTCCGGCCTTCCTGTCTGGAGTTTGCATTTTCTCCCCGTGCCTACGTGGGTTTTCTCCGGGTACTCCGGTTTCCTCCCACATTCTAAAAACATGCGCCATTGGTGTATGCAACACTCTAAATTGTCTCTCATGTGATTGTGAGCGCGGATGGTTGTTCGTCTCTGTGTGCCCTGCGATTGGCTGGCAACCAGTTCAGAGTGCCACCCGGGCTACTGCCCGAAGGCAACTGGGATAAACTCCAGAACGCCCGCGACCCTCGTGAGCATAAGCGGATTGGTAAATGAATGGATGAAGATCTTATTCAGTTATTTTAAAAGAATTTCGTTTGTTATTTTGTTACCAAACATTTTTTTCCCTATTCTTTCATTAACTGTAACAACCTAGCACCCGTCCGTGTAGAATCTTCACAGTTAGTCTGTGAAAGGACATCAACTTGCTTTTTAAGAGATAGAATTGCAGCACTCGGTAATTTAGCTCAGTTGGCATGGTAACCTTTGTATTGAAATGCAATCTGTTCACAGTTATGCTTATGTAATAGCAATCGAGTGTGAAATTGTGTTTGAAATGCACTTTGGGGAATGAGAATGATTTATTTATTTTTTTTAATGCAAATGTTTTTCTCAATGGGCTATGGACCTAAAATAAAGGAGAATCTGGATAAAGGCTCTGACAGCGCATTATTTAGTGTATTGCTGTTTGAGTCACTATGGTAACAATGGAAATATGTACAGTATATATATACTCCTAAGGGTAATGTTAGGCATCCAAACATTTCGTTGTCAAACATGCACTCCTTGTGTACCTACAGCCTCTGGATTTTGAGACCTCGTCCTCGTACAAGTTGAAGATCGATGCTCGGAACCCGGAGCCTTTGATGAGCGGCCTGGAGTACGGTGCCGAATCCACCGCCTTCGCGTCCGTGTCGGTAACCGACGTCGACGAGGTCCCGGAATTTACCCTGGACATCCTGGAAGTAGTTGTGCCCGAAAACATCACAAAGGGAGCCGTGCTGCTCACGGTGGAGGCCAAGGACCCTGAGGGCAAAGAGATACGGTAAAGGACCATCTGAGGAAACTTTGCACCCCCTGACATTAGTACCAAACAGCAACAGACTTGTGAGTGAGTGAGTAAGTGATTTATCTATTAAATTAAGGCACTTAGTCATAGAGTGAATGAGTGAGTGAGTGAGTGAGTGAGTGATTTATCCATTTAGGCACTTGGTCATAGAGTGAGTGAGTGAGTGAGTGCGTACTTATAGAAAAAAATTTGACACTCGTGTGAGTTAGTAAGTTAGTGGGTTTATTTAGTTTTCAAGTTTTTAAACTACTGTAGTTATTTGATCAGTAAGTTAATGATGAAGTGAGTCAGTTTTTTTGGTTTGTTCGTGAGTTATGTAGTTAATGAGTGAGTCAAATACTGAGTTGGTTCACTTTCTGAGTGGGAGAATGAGTTAGGAAGTTTGTAAGTCATGTACCGGTAGTTAATGAGTTTAACAGATAAGTTAATGAGTGAGTTAGTAAGTTAGTGAGTTTGCCAATAAGTAAGTTCATGAGTGAGCTAATCCGTGGTAAACTGTTCGTTACTTACTTACTTTACTTAGACTGACATGAAAGTGTGATTGTTCTGCATGCACGAGGCTGAAGTGTGCAATGTTTCTGTGCAAGTTTACAAGCTATGACAACGTGATGGAGTAAACTGACCTCAAAAGCAACACGTGCAAATCAATCACAAAGTCATCAATAATTCCTCGCACTTTAAATTTGACGGCGTGTTTTGGACTTTGGTTCCATCACGTGTGCGTATATGAGTAAACTATTGATTTGTTTCCTCTGACTTTGTCTGGGTTATTGTTGTTGTTGTTATTGTTGTTGGGCAGTTTCAAGATGGAAGGTGACACCGAAGGCTGGCTGGAGTTGAACCCAGCCACCGGACAAATTTCAACCAAAGACAAGCTGGACAGAGAGACCCTGGAGACCTTTCAAGTCACTGTCACTGCCTTCGAGAAGGGTCTGAGACATTTTGAAAAACAATTGTCGTGACACTTACATAATATTATACTGTACTGGATCTACTAGATTTTTTTTTTTTTTTTAGCACTGTGTTAGGAAAAGAGTTATTTACATCCATTACAGGAACAAATGTTTTTTACTGTCACAAAAGGCATTTGTAATATCACAGCGCTTGTCCTCATTAGGGTTGCAGAGAATGAATATCACTCCAAATGTCATCTCCACTCAACAGATAATCCTGAAAAGTTAGACGAGCGCGTGGTGTCGGTGAGGTTGCTGGATGTGAATGACAACACCCCCAAACTGACAGAGACGCAGGCCTTCATGTGCCTGAAGAAACCCGAGCCGGTGTTCATCAAGGCTCACGACGGAGACGACGCTCCCTTTTCGCAGCCCTTCACCTTTGCCCTGGCCCACAGCAAAAAATCCCACAACTGGGACTTGGAAACCATTGACGGTACCGAAATGATGCAATGACTTTCCAATGTGCTATAAGACACCTTGTAAGCACTTCCATCACGCTCCTCCGTTGTGTACTGCCCAGGCACCACAGCCAAGTTGACCCTGAAGAAAACACCAACGGAAGACAGAACGTTTAGTCTGCCCATCAACGTGAAAGATAATGCAGGGATGGGAGTCACGCAGCCCTTTGAGGGTCAGTGAAGCAGGATACTTTCACTTTGAATCAGTCCGAGACTTTCTGCTGTTTTATGAAAAACAAACAAACTTTTAAGTACGACAGAATTCTACACTGCTACTTTTACTGAATTCACTACTAAAATACTTCATGATAATGATTATAGTAATCCCCCTCCACCACCGGGATTCGGTTCCAAAATCCAGGATTTTGAAGTACCCTAATTAAATACTCCTGAGGCATTTTTTTAATAGCATTTTCATCACTTAATTTTTTTAAAGGTCTTTTTGAAACAATACAAACACATTCAAACGCATATATTGAGTGAGAGGATGAGTCAACAATATTGTACAATGTTACAGCGCATTGGTCCCGCTACCCATTTACAGTAAACAAACCGGGTTGTTTCCAAACTAACAAATTTATCATCTCACAATATACACCGATAATCATGCCCACACATGTACACTATAAAATTAACCTACAGCCGTTCTGGAGGCGTAAAAAGCAGGATTACACAGGATGTGACTTTCAGTAATTTTCAGCAAAAACGAGGCTAAATTGAAATACTGGACCAACGTGTTTTTGTTCTTCGTTTGAATTTGCAATTGTGTGCTACCATCTACTGGTCGACAGTAGAATTACACCCAAAAATAAACAGGATGCAGAACAAAATACTTATAAAATGTAACCCCCCTAAAAAAATCGATGAAGGCATTTTACTATTATCATAACCCTGGTCAAGTTGGCAAACGCGTTTTGTTGCAGAAAATGTTACGGTTTCAGGGGATTCTGATGTCGCCAAATCCGAAAATTACATTGTTTTAGTTGTTGAGACATTACATAGTCTTCTTTAAGAAAAGTTGTAAGACTGCACAAATTGACATTTATGTTCACTTGATTCTTCAAATTTGTTGAGGCTGTATCTGTCATGTCAAGTACAATATTCTTTCGTGTTGTCTTCCATATGTAAATCATGTTCCGGGTGAAAATCAAGCAAAAATTCAAAAAATGAGGCAATGTAGCAGCAATAAATCTAAAAACGGGTGAAAATGCTACTTTTCAAAGCGCATTTGGTAAACTGTCAAATCAAAAATATTGATATCTCAAAAAACTAAAGCCAATTCATTTTTGGACTCTGCAGCCCAAAGTTAGCCAGAAGACGTTCTAATATGTTTTGTGTCGTCACGTTATTATTATACAGTGCAGGGTGGTGTATTTAAAAACAAAAAACAAAAAAACATTCGTATGCTAATCTATTTCTCCAACCACCAGTACACGTGTGCACGTGCACGGAGCTGGGCTACTGCTACGTGGCACCAGGCGAGCACGGCTTCAAATACGGAATGGGACCCACCATCGGCATCCTGGCGGGAACTCTGGGATTCTGTGGTGAGTTTCTCCCTGACTTTGCTCTGTTGCTCCTTCCCCTCATTCTCGAAGCAAAAACAAAACAAACCAAAAAAATCAACCACCTGTTGGTGTTTGCAGTTTTGGTCCTCGTCGTCGCGGTCAAACGCTCAAGTAAACGTAGTAAGAAGAGCGAGGAGGTGGAGAAGAACGCCTTGATGTAGACACAACTCTGCATTTGTACTATTTTTTTGTGTCATATGAGGACTTTCTTGACGTTTCGAGGAAAGCGTGTACATTTAAGAGGGTTGCTTCGCTGCCAGTAGTCACCACAAAGTCTTTTTATTTTCTTGGCTATGTTGTATTTACTATATACATATGAGACATCATAAACAAAATAAAGACATGATTAAAAGTTGCCAAGCAGGATTACTCATGTCAGGTGGCCCCGCCCTAATTTATTGATGTGGCCCCATCGCTGTAACATGAAAAATGATGACTATAATGTTATATGTTTTGTTGGGCTATTACTGCTCTTTTTCCCCCCCTCAATAAACAAAACAAATGGGAGCCACTATTACATGATGGATGGTGTTTCTCTGAGTATGTAGTCATTTCTATTTCATTATTTCCCACACCAGCTCCAATTGTTGTGTGTGCTGTTTGTGTTTAAAGAAGCGCGTGGGCCTGCAGGGGACATGAACACATGAACATCTCCCCTTTCACTGGAAAGCCTTCTGTTCACATTGTGACATTTCACTCCGTATGGAGCGCTAGCACCCTCCAGTCAGTCTTGTTGTCCTCCTCCTCCACTTCACCGGCCGTCTGCCGCTGAGCAGTCAAGGCCAGAGCGCTGCCGCACTGACTCACGTGTTATTAGACAACGGGGAAGCAAGAGTTGTGTAATTAGTGGCTTATTGTGCCTTGCAAAGTGAAGACAATGCTGGTAAAGTGGAGACGGGGACAAAACATCACATGCGGCTGGTCGGATGCCGACGCCACATGTGCCGTCGTGCGCGCCGAGCGAGCCACGTGCAGCTTTGAATTCAGTGAGTGTGTGTGCGCAGCAAATAGTGAAATGCGTTTTCAGTATGTGTGTATTTTCGCGTTACTCGTATCCCAGCATCACTTTCCAAAACGCTCACCCGAACATTGCATTGAATTTGTGAGCAAAATTAATTTTGTGGACACTGTAATAGGAAAACATAAAAAGTCCTATCGTTGTTCTATAAAAAAAATGCTTCCAAATTTCTAATCAAACTTTAACACTAACACTAACCCTAATCCAGATATATGACAACAATGCTATTTGAAATATAGACAAAAATATGTACATATGTTGAAGACACTTGCTCTTAATATATTGAATTATTTATTTATATATATAATATATTCTTCAATACAGTACATATATAAAAGATCCACTATCCTAACTATTATTTTTCAGTGCAAATGGCTCTCTTGCATAAAACATACCATTCAAAGATGGCGTAAAACTGTTGAACAAGAAACCAACATTAACTGCAAAAACTAATTTTGAACATTTTACCACCAAAAAAAAAGAACTCACTTACAATTGCTGATACTATTGAGATATCAGTAAAAAAAGTTATTAGGCCAACTAACATCGTTATAATATAAAAACCCAGTGTCAGCTCAACTAAGACATGTCTGCCATCTTGTGGTTATTGTTGATATTACAACTTAAAACGACAGTTGATCCCTGCTATATCTGAACACAAGTGGCAGCAACAGATGCAGATTATATAGCAATAGTCACAGGTATGTATTCTTTATCCTCTGCAAGAACAACAACTATAACTGCAGCTTAGTTGCAACGGTGTCCTGTTTCCCAAATCTATGTGTAGTATGTCTGCCTGCATTACCCTGGCCAAGGTGTGTGTATAAACAGCATAATGCCTGTTGAATCATCATGGACAAACCATTTACATTTTACAACATGGTTGAGTGCTATTTTTCTTATTATAACACGTCACAAAGCTTGCTGGTGTTTTTTTGTGGCGTTGAAATGGATTAATGGCATTTCCATTCATTTAAATTTGGAAAGATGATTTGAGATACGATTTTTGGAAGAAATTAAACTTGTAAGTTAAGGCGGTGATGTGTTCCAATAAAAAAGGTAACCGAGTTTCAACCAAAAATTAAATTATCACATATTGCTATTTCTTAGGTGTTTTTTTTTTCATTTGATGTAGATGGATAGAAATGGAACATATTTATTTCTATGTGATGTGAATTTATGCTGCTTAGATGAGTGAGGGAGTGTTATACAATTTAAAGAATGAATTGATGTCCTCCCCACTTGCATGACCTCCTTTTATAAGCACGCTACCAGGAAGTATGACCGACTGACTTCATTTTAATTATCAACAAAACAGTTGCTATGGTGACAGCCACATCCAGACAGCAAAATGAGGACTCACCTGGATGAAATGAGGTCACATATTCTTTTCTTTCACAATGAGCGCACCCCCAAAAGAATTACAGCCAGTCTACAGTAAGAACTGTTTGGAATAGAAATTTTACCTTTGAAATTTGTTTTTCAGGAGAATGACTCGCTTTTTCGAATAGATGATCTTTTCTCTTACAAATAGACATTCACACTTTCATATCCCTTCTTTCTTTGACCAACATGATAAGTAAGGCTTATTGAAGTCGTTTTTTGTATCGAAAGGCGTTTTTAGCTGAAAAAAAACAAAAATGTGTCATGAGGCATTTTTGGACGGAAAAAAAAAACATGTAGAGTAAGGCATTTTTGGAAGAAATTTTTAGCTGAAAAAAACGACCATGTATAGTAAGGTGTTTTTGGACGAAAAAAACGACCATGTATAGTAAGGCATTTTTGGACGAAATTTTTAGCCGAAAAAAACGACCATGCATAGTAAAGCGTTTTTAGCCGAAAAAAACGACCATGTATAGTAAGGCGTTTTTAGACGAAAAAAAACAACCATGTATAGTAATGCGTTTTTAGCCGGAAAAAAAAACCTACCATGTATAGTAAGGCGTTTTTGGCCGAAATTGTTAGCTGAAAAAAACGACCATGTATAGTAAGGGCTTTTTCGACAAAATTTTTAGCCGGAAAAAAAGACCATGTATAGTAAGACGTTTTTAGCCGAAAAAAAATGACCATGTATAGTAAGGCGTTTTTAACCGAAAAAAACAACCATGTATAGTAAGGCCTTTACTGACGAAAAAACCGACCATGTATAAAGGCATTTTTGGACAAAATTTTTAGCCGAAAAAAAACGACCATGTACAGTAAGGCATTTTTAGCCGAAAAAAGTGACCATCATATAGTAAGGCGTTTTTAGCCGAAAAAAACGACCATGTATAGTAAGGCGTTTTTGACCGAAAAAAACGACCATGTATTATAGTAAGGCGTTTTTGGACGAAATTTTTAGCCGAAAAAAACGACCATGTATAGTAAGGCGTTTTTAGCCGAAAAAAACGACCATGTATAGTAAGGCGTTTTTGACCGAAAAAAACGACCATGTATAGTAAGGCGTTTTTGGACGAAATTTTTAGCCGAAAAAAACGACCATGTATAGTAAGGCGTTTTTAGCCGAAAAAAAAAGACCATGTATAGAAAGGCGTTTTTAGCTGAAAAAAACGACCATGTATAGTAAGGCGTTTTTGGACGAAATTTTTAGCCGAAAAAAACGACCATGTATAGTAAGGCGTTTTTAGCCGAAAAAAACAACCATGTATAGTAAGGCGTTTTTGGACGAAATTTTTAGCCGAAAAAAACGACCATGTATAGTAAGGCGTTTTTAGCCCAAAAAAACGACCATGTATAGTAAAATGACCATGTACAGTATAGTAAGGCGTTTTGAGCCGAAAAGAACGACCATGTATAGTAAGGCGTTTTTAGCCGAAAAAAACGACCATGTATAGTAAGGCGCTTTTAGCCGAAAAAAAACGACCATGCCTTAATACACATGGTCGTTTTTTTCGACTAAAAACGGCTTACGAGACATGGTCGTTTTTTTCGGCTAAAAACGCCTTACTATACATGGTCGTTCTTTTCGGCTCAAAACGCCTTACTATACATGGTCGTTTTTTTTCGGCTAAAACGCCTTACTATACTGTACATGGTCTTTTTTTTTTGGCTAAAAACGCCTTACTATACATGGTCGTTTTTTTCGGCTAAAAATTTCGTCCAAAAACGCCTTACTATACATGGTCTTTTTTTTTTTGTCTAAAAACGCCTTACTATACATGGTTGTTTTTTTCGGTCAAAAACGCCTTACTATATTATACATGGTCGGTTTTTTTCGCAAATTTCAACTGAAAGTGGCCTAAACCAGCATCAATCCAATTTTTAGGAGGGATTGTTCACTAGTATTTGCGAAACTGCTGCTTCTTGTGTGGTGAGTTTTTATAATTCACTTAACATATTTTTTCTTCTATTGTTGTGCCTTTTTAATATTTATAGGGAATTCACATTATATATATATACTGTATATATATATAAAATTTGCTTGTAGTGTTTTATCTGAAAAATGAATTCGTAGCCTTTATAATTAAAAATAATATAAGTTTGGTCATATTTTCATTAGTAAATAATTTGCATTAAAGTTTTACATTACATTAATTTACATATACGGGATTTAATATTTTAATTCAGTCATATTATTATCGTCAACTTCAATGTCATGAAATGTTGCATGTACGAGCGTGGTTTTTTTTCCCCCCCTCTCCCTCCCTTGTTTCTTTCTGACTTTCGGGTTGAGTGAACGCTGGCGCATTTTGGCTGCCGCTGCTCAACCCGTATTGTTTTGTGTTTTTTGTTATTGTAAAGTGTCCTTGGGTGTCTTGAAAGGCGCTTATAAATAAAATCTATTATTATTATTATTATTACTATACATGGTCATTTTTTTTCGGCTAAAAACGCTTTATTATACATGGTCGTTTTTTTCGGCTAAAAATTTCGTCCAAAAACGCCTTCCTATACATGGTCATTTTTTTCAGGTAAAAAGGTCTTACTATACGTGGTCGTTTTTTTCGGCTAAAAACGCCTTCCTATACATGGTCGTTTTTTTCAGCTAAAAACGCCTTACGATACAAGAAACGACTTCAATAAGCCTTACTTATCATGTTGGTCAAAGAAAGAAGGGATATGGTTGCAAACTCTGGGGATTGAACACCCAACCGCTAGTTTGGGACATGGTTTCTCTACCCCTGAGCCACACCACCATATAACTTCTTGTTTGTTTTGTGTTGTCTTCAATAAAGCTGCAAATGGTGGTTAAAGAAAGATGTGACCTTGTTGCAAACACTGGGAATCGAACACCCAACCGCTGGATTTGGGACTTCAGCTTTCCACCACTGAGCTAACCCACCACAATGAACCTTTGGGTTGTTTTGTGTTTTTCCTCAAATAAGTTGTATATGGTGGTTGAAGAGTAGTCATTGTTGCAACAACCAGGGATCGAACACTCAACCTCTGGTGTGGCACTCCATCACTCTAACACTGAGCCAAAGCACCACACGGAGCAGTAGAGTTGTGTTTTTTTATTAATCATGGTCGTTTCTTTCGGCTAAAAACACCTATACATGGTCGTTATTTTCGGGTTAATACGCCTTACTATACATGGTCGATTTTTTCGGCTAAATACACCTGACTATATATGGTAGTTTTTTTTTTCGGCTAAAAACTCCTTACTGTACATGGTCGTTTTTTTCAGCTGAAAAAGCCTTATTATACATGGTCGTTTTTTTCGGCTAAAATTTTGTCCAAAACCGCCTTACTGTAGATGGTTGTTTTTTTTCGGCTAAAAACGCCTTACTTAACATGGTCGTTTTTTTTCGACCAAAAAGGCCTTACTATACATGGTCGTTTTTTCCGGCTAACAATTTCGTCCAAAAACTATACATGGTCGTTATTTTTCGGCTAAAAATTTTGTCCAAAAATGTCGTTTTTTCCGGCTAAAAACGCCTTCCTATACATGGTCGTTTTTTTTTCGGTCAAAAGCGCCTTACTATACATGGTCGTTTTTTTCGGCTAAAAATGTCGTCCAAAAATGCCTTACTATACATGGTCGTTTTTTTCGGCTGAAAACGCCTTACTATACATGGTTGTTTTTTTCGGTCAAAAACGCCTTTCTATACATGGTCGTTTTTTTCGGCTAAAAAAATTTCGTCCAAAAACGGCTTACTATACATGGTCGTTTTTTTCGGCTAAAAAATGTGATGAATGGAATTCTGCATCGGTGTGCAATTGTAAAACAAGGCTGTGTGTTGAAAAAATAAATCTGAAACTGCATTTAAGGGTGGCTCAATACTGGCTGGCCATATACGGGCCGGAGTTTCTCCGGGTGCTCCGGTTTCCTCCCACGTTCCAAAAACATGCATGGCAGGCTGATTGAACACACTAAAATTGGTGTGAGTGTGAGCGCGCATGGTTGTTCATCTCTGTGTGCCCTGCGATTGGCTGGCAACCGGTTCAGGGTGTCCCCCGCCTCCTGCCCGAAGACGGCTGGGATAGGCTCCAGCACGACACGACCCTAGTGAGGATTAAGCGGTTCGGAAAATGGATGGATGGATGGATGGGTAGGTGGGGCTGCTTCAGTAAGACGGAAAAACACTGGAAGCTTTTTTTTTTTAACTATTTATTAAGCCATATACAAAATGGGACCCGATTAGATCATTTATACATACACCAAAGACAAGACAATCACTCGTAATGTAACATGGAATAAATATTCAAGCAGTTGACTGCCATTTAAATATGAAGCAAAATGTAGAACTGGAGTTCGGTTCCAAAGAGAGTACAAATTAAAGCCTTAGTAACTGTGCAGCATGTTGCTATGGTGCTTATGGTACGACACAAAATAAGAAAATGAAGTGGAGCGTTGTCAGATGTGTTGGATTTGCCACCAAAACAAGGCCAAAAGAGAGATTTCTTCTGAATGATAACATTCTTACACATACAGCACATTTGACAATAAAGTTGTATCCAATCCAAATTCTTGTGCAACATGAGTTTACTCTTTTGGGCACCGAAAATTCAGTCGAAAATGGTCACTCGGTCAATGTTGCCCAAATCTCTCATTGACATACCCTCTTCATAAACTTTTAGGTGATTTTTTCTAATCCCCCAAATCTTGAAATTTTACACAAAAACACATTACAGAAATCTCTTTGTCGGATTTTAAAGTATTTTAATTTCTTTCAGTGAATCTTTTTTTTTCCAGCCACAGCTTCCTCATTATCGGTTTGAACAAGAAATGTTGATGTTAGTGCATCCCTACACTTTTACATCTTTTTTTTTTCATACTATCAATTCTGCTCTTAGGAATTTCTTTTCCAACCTGGAAAAGACACTTTCAACTCGGGATCTTCTGGCACAAAATAAAATTGCCACGGTGTCAATGCACACAGAATATAATGTGTATGTGTGTGTGGATAGTCAGTATCGCAAAATGATACACAATAATACAGTCGGCTCTGAAACTACAAAAGTGGATCATTCCCGTGTACAAATGTATTTTTTTTTAATTCCCATAAATAATAAAGTCAGGTATTAAAATATATGAACAAGAGTGTAAGTGTAGGCTTACTCTTCGTGCCGCCGCGCTCCGATCACATGAGGGTTGAACTGGGAGATGATGATGGTGATGTCGTCGCGGTACATGCGGGCCAGCTCCTCGGGCAGCGACAGCATCTTGGAGAGCCTCTCGTGATCCACCGTGCCGAACTCGTTGTTGCCCACGGCGTGCCGCATCAGGTGGGTGGCTGCGTTTTGATCCTCGAAGTCCGACGACACGCGAGCCTTGCGTTCCTCCAGCAGCCCCTGCATCTGTCCCAGGGTGACCTTGTAGCCCCCCACCGTGAGCGGCTGCTGCTGGTGCACGCCGGTCAAATACTCGCCGACGATGCGGACCACTTCCTGTCTGTGCAGAGTCTCCCAGAGGCCATCTGAACCGATCACCTGTGGAGGCAGACTGGAATTCACTCTTCGGAATTTACTTCAAATGTATTCTTGATTATTACTGTATGATAACGTCAAATTTTCCCTTTTCACCGGTAAGTTTGTTTGCATTGGGGCCAAGTGGGACAGGAACCCAGCAGGTTGCCTACCCATCACTATGACAAGGCAGGTGCCCATCTTCTAAAGTGCAATACCGCCACCAACAGGACTGGAGTGGTATTGACAAGAAGACAGTTTTTTTTCCCCCCAAGCAAGTTGGCTGCACATATTTAGGATGCTTCGATCTTGGAGGAAATCTTTGTTTCAGAAGGCTCTCGGCACTTGTCTCTCACCAAGAAGCGATCCTGCGGTCTGAGCCGGTGGTAGGTGATCTCGGGCTCGGCCGTCAGGTAAGGAGGCGTGTGGTAGTTGGGCGGGATGAACTTGGTGTGCTCGTTTTCATGCAACTGATCGGGCCCAGATTCCAGCACTCGCTTCTGCAGCTCGATGCCCCACTTGAACTTTACGTCGCCGAATGCTCTGAAGGGCATGAGCAGGCCCAACAAACGGTCCTGAGGAAGGGGGGAGAGAACACAATAAGCCAGGCGGGAATTCAACACAATCAACACGTACATGGAGGAACTTGTACCTGTCGTATAACAGTCTTCCTCTCTGAAGGCGGGTGTTCTTCACGAATCCGAGCCACCTCATCCTCGTTCTGGGCACAGTGGTCATTAGAGAGTGTGTGAGCGGTAAAGGAACCGTCCTCCTCCTGCACCCCGAGCACTGCCCGAGCATCTCCTGCATTGGCTATATACCTTTAGGACAAGAGAGCGTTGTTATTCTTCATTGCAACATCCCTTTAGATTTATATAGAAATATAGATGGATTAGCGCAATAGATTGATTAGATGCACCAGATAGATAGATCGATGATTTAACTGTTCACATTATCAAATCAAATCTCCTGCATTTTGGGGGGGGGGGGGGGGGGGGTGCCGCTAAAGCACCTACCTTCATGATGTCAAAAATATATTGTAATGCTGGTGTCCAAACTACGGCACAGGGCCATTTGCGTCTCGCCATGCATTTTTTAGCAGCCCGCAGCATATACCTCAAATAACTTGATTTGGTCCTTAATGCTAAAAAGTGTGTGTGTGTGTGTCGGGGCGGGGGAGGTGAACTTGATTTTTCTAGATATGCTAAGAAACTGACATTTTCAGCTACTGTGTTTAATTTTTTTTTTTCTGTATGCGGCCCTCGAAGGAAAAAGTTTGCACACCCTTGATGTACTGCCAACAAATGCAGATAGGATCAGGTCACATGCACAAGAATGAAGTACAGTGATCCCTCGCTATTTCGCGGTTCGTTTATTGTGGCTTCGGTGCATCACGGATTTTTTCAAACATTCATAATTTTTTTTTTTAAGTCCGCAAAAATCAGTGTCTAAGTGTTGTTTACTATGCGTGCTATGTGTGTGCACTCTGCACAACCGGAAGGTCCACGTGGGGCACGTGTGTGCGTGCAGGTGAGTGTATGTGTGTTGCTGAGAGAAAGAGAGAGAGAGTAAAAGAGAGAGAGAGACTTATAAGAACAAAAGCAGGTCTCTCCATCCTTAATTGTCTAAACAACCTTAATTGACTAATCATAAACACGGCTTCTGCACGCCAGCGATATGGCGCAGGTGGGGTGTGTGTGTGTGTGTGTGTGTCAAGGCCCACGTGGGGCAATTTTTTTTTAATGTATGTTAATTGGTCGCTACTTCGCGGATTTTCGTTTATCGAGGGTGGTTTTGGTCCCCATTAACGGCGATAAATGAGGGATTACTGTACTCTTAACCTTCAAGTCTCCAGAAAGTGCCAAGTCAAGACACTTTATCACCTACAGTATCAAGTGTTGATCAAGAGCGAATACCAATAAGGTCACAGAAGTCAACATGTCTGCCCGTTGTAGCGCTAACATTTTTTTGGGCTTCTGTGTCTACTTTTATGTCCTGCGGTGTTTATATTTTCATACGTAGTATGTCGATTACGTCTGAGAGAAAATAAAAGGTGTGTGTGCGCCCAACAGACCAAATGTTTTGATATGTGTTTTGTCGAGCCTTGTTATTCGTACAGGTCAGCTCCATCGACGTGAGCCACGCATGCAGTCGCTCCAGAGAAGGCCACTCTCAGAACCCAGTAGTGCAGGAAAGCATTTGGGTCTCCAACCTGGAAGATCGAACAGGCATTTAACCCTTTCAGGGACAGCGGTTACTACATGGACAGCTTCTCATGTTATCAGATTTCAAGGTGCAAGATCGGGTTAATGTACCATGATATGACATTTAAAATGGGATGTTGTTTGGGAAAAAAAAAAAAAGTATACACAGTATAGGACCACGTGTGCTGCACCTGAGCCTCCAAAGAAATGTCATTGTCCAGTCTCTTGAAGGCGTTCATGAGAGCTTCCCTAGTGTCGGGGACGTCACCTGGGCTGAAAACAGAGAACAGAAGAGCTCCATCACAAATCACATCGCAAAGATCAACTGTACGGCTTTTTCGGGGGAGATGACCACAGGGTCTTGGTTGTTGAGTTGCTTTACATGCTGCGTGACCACAAATATTTTTTCTTATGTCATTGCTTGCGTTCGTAAACTTCAAAATGCCAAGTCTTCTAATCTTTTTGCCATTGATATAGTCATTTAAAAATATATATATCTATAGTTTGTTCAAATGTATACTTTGAATTCATTTATCTCATGAAATACTTTGTCAGTCATTTTCAAACCTTTTACACCAAGTACCACTGGAAAATGAAATAAAATACTGCGCGCCCCAAGTGCCACCATCACAACTACTTTTTCGATTAAAATACAGTAGCGCAGTGAGTCTACATGTTCATAAAATAATATTATTGCAAGTCACAGTTTGAACTTTAACACCGCACCCAAATCGAGGAGAATTGTACTCAAAAGTTAAATACAACTGAACTTTACTCGGGCAGTGACTCTTTCATGTTCTACTCGTGAGCTCAAATACCACTAGTGGTACTTGTACCACATTTTGAGAATGTTCCAAACAATCAAGTAAAAATTGTATCCCTTGCCCCCAAGATTTGCAAGAGTCCACTGTAACATTTTACATAGCTCATAATTCGTTTCCGAAATCTTTTGTCTGGCAAGTGTGATCTATCGCATTTTTTTCTTTCCGCACATCTTACTTGGTGAGATCGATGAGCTCCTGCCAGTAGGTGCGAAGGCTGTTGAAGTAGAGCGTCTGAGCCTCCCTGCTGAAGTAGTCGTTGGGGTGCTTTTGCCACTGCAGGATGGGACTGAGTGCCCGGCCCGCCTCCACCGCGGCCTCCAGTTCGCAAAGCGTGTCGTGCGGCAGCAGGGACACGGCGATGTAGTAAAAGAGCCTTTCGCTGAGCGCCTGGTGAGGAGGACCATCTTGTCAAAGTTGCAACCTGACATAATACTACACAAGCACTGGCGACTGGAGTTCAAGTGTATCTGGAAACCATTAACAGTGCTCCATTTTTTACAGTCCATCTGGAAACTATTTACAGTGTTCTTATTCTTCCACATAGTTACAGCCTTATTCCAAAATGGATTTAATTCCGTTTTTCCTACAAATAAGCCATTATGCTGTATTGTGCGAGAGAATTTAGGGAAAATGACAATGAATGTGGTAAAAAAAAAAAAATTTTTTTTTTTGCTACCTTGCTAGTTAGAAGATTTTGGAGGCAATCATTTCATAGGATTTTTTACTGTCTACCCACTGTAATGCCCTTAACGCGTGGGAAGTTAGAGCAAGAGTTGACAGTGCACAGCTGACGGCCAGATACACACAAGCAAACTTGCCACAATCACGCGCCACCCCATCAGGGCCTTATAGGCACATTGCGAACACACAATACGTACAGTTTGGTTTTCTTCCTACGCCTTTGATACATTTACAATGTGCTTGCTCTCTGTATTGCTGTTTCTCAACTATTAAGAGTCGGTCTGGAACAGGGTTATAGTAGTTTGGGATTTTTTGTTATAGTTAGTTTTGATTTTGTTTTGGCTTTTTTTTTTAATTCATGTAATTTTAATTTGTTTTAAGAGATTTATATAAAGTATTTTTTTTTTATTTTATGCTCCGTTTTAGTTTAGGTTTTATTAGTGTCAGTATTAGTTTTAGCTTTTTAATAGATGGAGTATTTGTCAAGTGCAAGTCAGTTAAGTAAACTACAATTCCATAATGACAGCTTGGCGTTCTTTCTTCTGTACAGCCGAACTGTGACACAGTCAAAAACACATTTAAAATAAACACAAAAGTGTATGTATGAGCTGAAATAACAAAGATGAAACTAAGGGAAAACAAAGGACATTTTCGCTAGAGATAAAGTTAGTTTGATGACGTTCCATTACTTTTTTTTTTCAGCACTTGCATTTATATTTAATTTTACTTATGATTATTCAATTTTAGTTTTGGTTATTTCATTAGTTTTCATTAGCTATAACAACATTAGACTGGAAAATATCCCGCGGAATAAAAGGAAGTTCGCTGTGTTCGTTTTTTGGAGTAAGCTACAACATAAAATGTGGATAAAGTGAATTGCTGTGAGTACTTTATGCATGCACTGTAGAAACTGTGCTGGAATGTCTTAATCAGTAGTTGCATTCTACCTGCGCACAAGCACATCCAGCGTGGCCATCAAACACACCCAGCAGCATTCCTCTCGTTTGCAGACATGTTGCAGCACTGCGGCGGTCTTCTATTGGAGCGTTTGCTGGCAGCTGATTGCTGTCAAAGCCCATCACGGATGACAGGTTCTTGCCATCAAACTCGGGCACCTACAAGCACCCACGCACGTCCAAATTAGAGCAACTATCTAACATGGAGATGGCACGGAGGCGTTTTCCAGCGAACCTTGAAGCTGTACTCGTTGGCTTTGAGTATGGAGTTTACTTGAGGTGGAGTGAGGATGTAGCTGTGAAGCGTGGAGGTGGTCTGGTAACATCTTGAGGGAGTGTGACTCATGTGGTTAGGGCGCCACGAGGCGGATGACACCAATTGGGGCTGGCATGGTAACAGATGGGAGGACAAGACTTTCACCCTAGGCAAGCCCCTGAACAGCTGTGCCATCACAGGCATGGCAGACAGAGCACTGCAGACGCACATATACAGTTATTGCAGTTGTGAGGTGTATAGAAATATAGTCTCTGTTCACATCTAGACAAATGGTAAAAAACTGAAAGGATATTGCGATAGGATATTGCTTCACAGTGCAGATGGATAAAATGTAGTATACGATGGACCAGCCTCAACACGGTCAAGATGAAGAATGTGAAGACTTCTGGGTTTTAAGCTGTGGACTTGACAAGTAAGCCTACGAGAACAAGCGTGGGCTAACTCTTAACCATTGCCTGTACAGTTGGACAGATGGCTTGCAGAAAAATACATATCATACGTGAAAACTTCCCCACGGATGTCTACTTGATGAGTACAAGAAAACAAAGACCATTACATAGCAACATTACTCTGAATAATTAACTGCAATTAGCTTAGAGGGATGTCAACCACAGGACCGACTACTGCAAACAGGACATTAAGTATACCTGCATAATCTAATGAGATCTTGTGTAGCTCAAGTCAAAATATTAGAAAAAGCGACACAACAACAACCCTCACAGTCGATCCAACTATTTATTTTATGCTTATCCTCATTCGACTGCGAGCCTATCACAGCATGTCAAGTCGATTTCATCATGAAAACAAAACGTGTGACACTCGAGACAAGGACTGGCAGACACACAATAACTAAATACTTTGTGGCTGGAGCTGCAAGCAAGTATAGGTCAGCAGATCGGCTGAAAATAGCGTCAGCTCAAGGTTTGGGCGGTGAGAAATTTTTGATGCGGTCATAACTTGGTGGGTTGGCTTCTAGAACGGATGCTAGTTCCATGTTACATAATCAAAGGATGCTGCGTTCCTCATAGTAATAATACACCTCGACGGAGGACCCAGGCTGTGTGTCCTCCATAAACACAAGACGAAAAGTGAGCCACTGGGGGCCAGCAACTGTGGCAAAGTTGCTTTATTTGTTGACATCACATTCCATGACCTAGCTAGCAGCGAGGGGGAGCGTCGAAGAAAACTACAGTCGTTATCGTGGCTCGCGACACGAAAAGAAAAACGCTCAATGACTTAAATGTCTGACAGTTTGCAATCCGACAAGGTTAAGTACTCAATTGGCTTGCAAATGCGTCGGCTAACAGGGCAGAGCTGCCAAATTCGAAATGGAATCAGGGGTTACACCCACCACTTCAATTACGATTTACAGGGAAACTGTGTCGAGGTCACTCAAAAAGCTCAATTTGTCGGATTCAGTTGATTCTCTACATAAAGCAACGCCACCCACCTGCACTCTTGAATGTAAAGACGTTCTTAAAGCTCATGGCTCGAGCCCAAGCACTGCCAGCCAGGAGTCGCGCTAGTCTACCAGCGCCCCACCGCAAAGTGGAAGCTCATTGGCTGAGCGCTCAACCCAATATCAGTGACGACCCACATGAAAATGACTTTCAAAATAAGATGCGTCAAAATAAAATCTTTACCGATCAAGACTGTACTGTCCTTAGCACACATACAACCAAGTGGCTAAAGTAGTCAGACTATTCGATGTGGAAGTACAAAAGTACAAACACGGAACTTGCATTATAAACAGACAAACTAATAAATAAATAACAAACTCGGCTAGAGTTACGCCTATTTTTTTAAATGGTAAATTGTCAAACCTTTATGCAGCTCGTTCCGTAATAAGGTTTGATAATTAGAGATGTGTAGCTCGAACATTTAATAAAGACTGCAGAGGCACAATGTCAACCGCCATTAAACGCCTTGCAGTGAAGGACGCGAAAGTCTCTGACATAACTTATATCGTTAAAATGTGAAAATTATTACATTATTATATTAAACGTATCAAAGGTAAATGTGAAACGCTGTCATGCTATTACGTGATAATGACTTTTTGGGATGTGGCAGCGATTAAAAAAAAACTAGCAAAGGTTGGCACAGGCTTCCCACCGCAAGTTTGCTAATGTTGTTAAACGACAATTAAGAACATGTAACTAATATTGGTACAAATACACCTAATCTGTTTTTTTTCCAGATTAGATGGAGAATGTTTAATGCCATAGCAGGGTGGTGGTTTTCAGGCTGGCAGAAGAGACAATGCATTCAACAATACTTTTTGTAGCAACATCAACCAATTCTCTTGAATAAAACCATGGATGGGCCATATCTTGCTTCTCCAAAGACTGAATTGTTCAGTAGTAGTGTGACTGAGTGTGAAAGGGGTTTTTTTTCGGTCTCTACATGTCCTGCGACTGGCTCGCGACTAGTACACCCACCTCTCGCCCAGAGTAACATAAAATGAAATAACAGAAGCACAGTGAATTAAAATTACTGTAAAAACGCTTTAATCTATAAAAATAAATTGACAAGGAAAATATATAACACAACGAGGAATAGGTATGTAAAAATGTCTTCAAAAGTGAATTGCAAATACTGTAACATAAAAACCAAGCATAAATTACAGTTTAACAAGACGGCTATCAGAAGTGATCATATCAAAAATCTGTCATCCACCAGTGTTTTGTTGACGAGGTTTCTCCTTCCGAAAGAATTGCGAATCCTTTCAAAGATCTGTTTGGAATAAACAGACGTTTTATTACAATCAAGTAATGGTGATGCACCAACTATACACTTTACTTTTCTGTATATCTACAAAATACTGACCATTTGCTGTAAGTATGTAAGGACAGCAGCAAGTACAAAGTTCTGAGAAGCGAGGTCGACAACGCAGAAGAACAGAGTGTCAAATATCAGCAGTGTGCCCTCATTTCCATAATAGAGTGTATCACAGAAGGAGTGTCCTTCATCTGCGGTGACAAACAGTCATTATCTTTTTGCATGCATGCAGCACCAAACGCAAATGTACATCACGTTCAAACAGCAAGTTGATACCATTATAAAAGATGCTCTTATCATTCGGCTCAAGGAACTCCATGCCCATGACCCTCTCCAACGCCAGTTTGTCTCTTACAATGTAGTCCATGTCAGGGTGGGCCTGAGGAATGGATGACAGTGTGACTACAGAAGACAACATTTTAAAAATGGAATGGAAAATTCAATATAATAAAATAGAAAGAGAATGGAACAAATAACTGCATGTAAAGCCTCATGGGGGTAACTAACATGATCTATGACTGATCCAAGAAAGTGGTTCATGGTTTGGTAGGCTCGGATGTTTTGGTCAGACTGGTTGAATGAGGCCGTGTCCATGAGCCTTGATGGTCCGTGTCGCTGAAATTCAATCAATTAAAAAAAGAAGAAGAAATATTAAAATCCAAACATTTTCCTTGACAACATTCTGAGTGGGGAGACAAACCCTGGTGAAGGAGTCCCGTATCCTGTCGTAATGCGAGCGCAGCCGTGTGGAAAGGGCCACCTGGAAAGTCTGCATGTCTGTGTTGGGAAGAAGACCTCGTTGGCCACACAGTGACTCCTTCACATGGGAAAGATGACATGTGAGACAGATACAAATTGACCAATGTGTGTAAAAGTGATAATCGGGTCTGTAAGTGGACATACAGCTTCTCTCCTCAGATTGCTGTTCATTTCCTCCATGTTTGTATCAGCGTGGCCGTGGACAGAGCGCCCATGGATGTAATAGCCAAAACAGCGCTGAGGTAAGACAAGCACGGAAATCTGCAAAGAAAAAAACACACTCAAGTGAAACTTAACAAACAGAGAAAAACTTGAATTATCCTTGGACACATTGTCCCACTCCTGTAAATGGTCAGGGGCTGGGGGGCATATAAAAAAACACAGAGCTTGCTCTACTTGCCTACCCCTGATTTTGTCTTTAATTAACCTAACATGAAGGTTTTTGGAAATGCGACGCGGAGAATTCACGCAGATTCCTCATTAGCTCAGTAAAATACAATTTGACACAAAGTCACTCACATTACTGATTGAGCAGAGATCCACAAACTGGCGGATTTTGTCTTCCACAAAATGCTCATAAAATACGGTGAAGAAAATGACCTGTGTGGATCAATGTTAACATCCATTAAGAGATTAGCACCGCATTAAGGGTCAATATGAAGTGAGGAATAAAAGTGAAAACCTGCAGAAGTCCAATGCAGAGCCAGAGTGTTGCCGACAGACCATAGCGCATGATAAGGCTGTATGAAGGTGTGTACACTTGTGAGGGGCGCTGCAGAGTTGGCCAGGGGTCCCTCAGGGCTAAATTTGAGAAACCCAACACCTACACAAATCATCGAGAGTGATATTGACTGAGGGATGTCAGTTAAAAAAACAAAAAACAAAAAATCAAGCCATGCGTAGAGTGAGAAGCACTTCAAGGAAGAAGAGCACAGCCATGATCTGGAGGTTTGGCCGAATCTTGCGGATGGTCTGGATCTCGTTCCACTCATTGGCTACAAAGTAGGTCCTCCAGATGCTGACAGGAGAGGCGTCACGTTTCTGCTGACCGTTGGCTGAAACAGCGGCACATAGTTTGAACACACATGGAAGCAAAGACATTAGGCGCAAATGGAAAGCTTACAATGACTCCTATTTTAACACCTGCCACATTCCTGCTTGCTTTGCTGCGTGGCCTTTCCCAGTCAATGAGGAAGACGTCTACAGATAACTGCACAATCAGCTTGTGGAGGAACTGCACTGTCTGGACGCAACGTAAAAATACAGGATATGTAGTACAACGACACCCTCTAGCGTTCAAAACGAGTATTGCTCTTGTTCTCATATTTTGACCGACTCACCTTGAGAGCAAACGTACAACAGATGTACGTCACAAACTGCTCCTCTTGATGAGGGAGCGGCAATAACACCGAGGCATGCTGTTGGGCCTAAAACCATCAATAAAGATTGCAATCAAAGTTAGATGTCTGGCGCTACAAGAGAAGGTTGCAGGGAATGAAGCACACCTTGTAAAGGATGAGCCAGTAAAGTCCAGTTCCCACAGTGACGGCAAGGAAAACATTGGCCAGATCTCCGGCGTAAAACAAGAAAAACATCAGCATGGTCTGAAATCAAGAGGAAGCGGAGGGCCAAGATTGACACCCGGACTGGAAAAAAAAAATCCTCATTTATGCTTTATAGAAGCTTTACCCTCAAATCGACGACAGGTGAGGCGATCCTCCTCTTCCAGCTGACTGTTTTGAGCACTGACAAGAGCACAGCCAGACCAGCCAACACACCCAGAGCAGTCTGTGTCAAACACACGCAAATGTCTCAAGGCCGTGCGGGCAATGGTTAACAATGCCTTTTTGGTTTCATACTCACATCCGTCTTCAGGCGAGCCTCATTCTGATCCATCTCATACTCTGCGGCAAAGCTCATCTGAAGGAGGAGAGAGCGCTATTCAGGGGAAAAGCTTGTAAATTGCCGGTCTGCTTCACAGAGGTTGCAGTACCTCACCAGATTCAGCAGATAACACCATTTTTCTGTCTTACGTACATTTTTATGACGTAAATGATGAGACCGGGACACTTTTCAAAAAGGGAAGCAAAAACAAACAACTAAGATAATGTGGTTGCGCAAGTGTGAGTTGCGCACCATTATGACTGAGTGGACCGAGTGGAGGGAAATGAACAGTTCCAAATACCAGTGAGTGTTAGTGCAAAAGCGTCAGACTTTTAATAGAAAGCAAAAAAAAAAAAAAAGGCAGGAAAAAGCCGACTAAATCAGAACTTTATTTGGGTTTAATCAGACACGATTTAATGGCGGAAGGTGTGTGATGCCTCCCACCGAATGCGCGTTGTAATATGATTGGTTAATGCTGAACACAGCCACATCCCACAACCAGTTTGAAGAGGGTGTGCACACTTGTACAACCTGAGAATCTCCAGTTGTTTATATTTTTGAATCCCCTCTTGATTTTTTTTTTTAATAGGTCACATTAATGGTTGGAATTCTTTTTTAAAATGATTTACCTTGGGCTCCTTTTATATAACAAAAACCTATCTTTGAAAAGGGGTTGTACACTGTTTTTTTTTAATCCACTGTATAGATTGACCAATGTTTGCGTGAAAAATTATTTTATGAACATGTTCTGCCAATCATTTGTCCGCTTTATCCTCACAAGGGTCGCGGGGGAGTGCCGGAGCCTATCCCAGCTGTCTTCATCCAGGAAGCGGGGTACACCATAAACATGTTACCAGCCAATCGACAAATAGACTAATATTTGGAATTTGAATGAAGATTGAGTGTCTTGATCAACCAACCACAGGGCAGCGTAGAATGAGTTCCCACTGAGTGACATGACAAGTCCCTCCAAATCACGCAAGAGTGTAAGGGAAAGCAAAAGGCAAGTGTGTGTGTGTGTGTGCAACTCACAGACACGGTTTGTGTGTTGACATCGGTGACCAATACATCTTTGTACTCCACGATCATCAGTGGGGGGAACACCTGACCCTGTTGTGTGCCTGGAACCAATCGGAACCTGCACACATTTGCACATGCATGTCACTATCCACCAAGCGCGTACAAAATTGCAACATTGATTTTCTGTGTCTCTTCAATGTGACGTCATCTCCACCTTATTTTCACAGAGTTGGCAACGCGGATGACTTTAGGAAGGAGGCTTGGAATTTTCTCCCTGCCGCTCAGCGTGTCCACAAGAAACATACGCCGCGACAGGTACCAGTTGGTCATGCTTTCTGTACACGGAGAGCAAAGCATGAGGCATACCATACAATCATACGCATGCGCACAAAAACAAATCCCACCTTGGTTAATGAATTTTCCATTATATTGCTGGTTAAGGACCAACGTGGGCAAGGGGAGAAGTTTTCTGCTCTCTTCTCCGCCGAGGTCCAGAAACACATCATAAAACAGCGGCTCAGGATACGCACGCAGCAGGTCTGCGACTGAAAGATCACACTACACACACACACACTCACACATATGTACTAGTGCATTGAAAACAACTGCTGTTAAGTGAACAATCGCAAACTTACACTTTCTTGGTAAGCGGTGCCAAAACTGAATGCTGATGTCCGTTTAATGGATGTTTCTGGACAAATCTAAAAACAGAAAGGGAATAATTCAACCAGTTTGAACATTTACACTGTAGAAAAAAAAAGATGAATGATGCCATTAAAATGAAATCAAATGAAATACGTTTTTTTTTAAATGAACCGAAGGAAATGTTTAAAAACCAAAAAGCTCTTAAAGATTAAATGCAAATTTATTTTACTTAAAAATTGAAAATGGGCAGTGTTTTTTTCGCCTGCAAGGCCGTGCACCACAATTGGGAGAATCCCTCTATTGGACTAATCTAATTTTAAATCGAGACTACGCTCTTCTATACTTTTCTTTCAACGAATCCCATCAAAATCTTAAATACTGTATGCGGGAAGTCAAGATCTATTTCAGCCCATGTTTTACCTGGAGATTGGCTCCTCCAACGTTTTCCCATCGAAGAAACTCGCCTCTGACACTATAAACGGCAGCAAGCAGCTTAATCTCCGTATTCTGTCAGACAAACAGAATGTGCCAATGAACAGAAATATTTCCCATATCGTTGTGATTTCAGTTCTACCTTGTTTCTTCCTCTGAAAATAAAGTTTACTGGGACTGGATCCGTCTGAAGGACTCGACTTGCCAATCCTGGTTCATCGCCATAATAAAGCCATGGTAGATTATGTCTCCTGGAAAAAGAAATGCTTGACACGGTCAAGAGTGGTGTTTAAATGTACCCAATGCTGTGTCCTAATAATTACGCGATAGATTACCAGTAGGAGATGTCTTGAGTGGAGCTAAAGGCGGCCTGCGATTTGAAGACGGCGTTAAAGAGGCCACAGGCATCAACGCTCGCGCCGCTGAAGGAGTGCATGTTCATCACGCACATGTTGCCGAGGGCCTGGCACGCCGTCAGGTTGGAGAAATTCTGTTGACAGACGATTTGTTCACGTGCAGCGTCAAGATGATAAGAGAGCCGGTCGGATTTTAATGGAATTAGAGAATATGTAAAAATTACAAGGCAGGCTGCTGCGGATGAGTAGAGATTTTTGAGGAACCAGGCAGACACGATGCTGAACTTCTGCAAGCGGGATAGAAACAAAAGCAAAAAAATAATAATAATAATAATTTTAGATGCAAGATCCTAAAAAACGGACAGAAATTCGGCTCTTGATAGCTGAAAAGCAGCAAGTTTCATCCAGATTTCCCTGACAAAAGATCAGATCTGAAAACACATATCTGATGATGTACTTTCAACACGCCACATCTGTCTGAGATCCACACTGCTTCTTTGTTTGACATTACAGCTTCCGTGTACACGTAGTTTATTTATTCCAAACTGCATAAACACGAAGAGAAAAATTGTCATCGGTAGTGAAAATAAATGAAGATCTTTTTTTATTTTCATGCATCAGTATTTGTTTGTGGAATCAACAAATGTGTAGCATCACACCTAAATTTAATGATAGCACTCTAGGGAGAATTGCAATCCACCATTAAAACACACACACACACACACACACTCTTGGCAGAGATAAGCAACACACCTAAAGTGTGAGAAGATGCACTCACCAACTGAGCAAAGTTGACACTGGGATTGATATTTGTGGAAAGGCTTCCTGGTGGGATACACAACCCTCCTGTCTGGAAAGCCAAAATGAAATAAAGACACAGTGAATAATATGAATATAAAATATACATACTGGAAATACATTTTAAAATCTATGAGTTTATTGCCAGATGCTCGTGTATTGTGTGTACAGTACAAATGTCTTGGGCACCATTAGTTTAGTTTTAATCACACTATTATGACCACATATGACTCGAATATCACTAGAGGGGCAACATGGTGATTAGCGGTTGGCATGTCTGCCCCACAGTTCTTTGGCACGGGGTTCGATTTTCATGTATTCCTTCCTGTAGCTTTGAGGACTACTACCTAATGGATTATACATTGACACGCTATTAATGAGGTAGAAATCAGTTCATGTAGCTGCGCTTTTATCCAGATTCTCACCAAAATAACACACAATAGGTACTTCATTGGCCCTGCTATCCACCTCGCTACAATGTTTTAAGGCAATCGGAAAAAGCTGTGTGTGTTGTTTAAGAGTAAGCGGTGGCGTGAGCTCACCAGCACAGAGGGAGGGTTACACACACAAGAGCTTTTGATGAAGGAAGCCTGACATCTCTCGCACCTGAAAGCCAACGCACACAATAATAGAGGTCAGATCATCACAAGACAGCGACGTAGCATCATGAAAAGTAAAAATAAATAAGGATGAATAAATAAAATACTGTACATTACACTGCTTAATCTAATGTGACTGGTTCCACTGCTCCCCCTTCCTCACTCATGCAATTAACTAGTGCAACATTGCATTATCTAACTTGATGAAGGAAGACAATCCAAACTTCTTGGAGCGGTTGTGAGGTAAATAAAGTCGCAGCTGCAGTCCAAGTGTTCCAAAGTTATGCACCAAATGCAAGTCAAACATGAAAGATATTACATCAAGCCGTAACAAATTCTCAAAACCAGACAAGCCATCGGAACAGGATCTCATCAGTAAAGGAAAATAACTGCTGGAGATTACATATCTACTTCAAACATCTGGTCAGAAAATACAACGTTGCATGTTTTTAATGTCAAGCAGTTCATTTAATGGGAAATGCACCACTCTGTTTCACTCATAAAATTGTAAGTCGTACTGTAATCACAGTGACTCACTAGCCATGACCTTCACGTCATTACAAATATTATGGATTAGATCCTGAGTTGTGTGCATGTACGGTGCCTATACCTGTCACCGCTGCTATTTGGGACTGATAAAGCGGATCCATTTCCATTACACATCTCACATGTGGCCTCATCCAAAAGGTTTCCATGGACATCCCTCTCCACTGGAAAAAAACAACCACAAGCAGAAAGGTCAAAACAAGTGCATTACTTTTCACCTGACCAAATATTTCACTCACGGAGGATATGTCCGGCAGGGCACTGGCACTGACCCTCATCAGTTGTACTGCCTGGGCAACGAATGCACCCAAAACCATCTTGAGTTACTGCCTGGAATCAAACTAGATAACTCATTAAGTATTTGGACAAATGGCACACATGTTTATGTGAGATACATGTAAAAAGGAAGAGAATAGAATGAACAACACTTACAGGCTTGTCTTCTGGACAGGCCTCACAAGCAATGGAAGTCAGGTCAGTCGTGACTGTATGGAATCCACTTTGGCAAATGCAACTTAGCCCTGGAAAATAAACGATTAATTTAGCTAATAACTCAGGTGATGAGATGACATTTTTTTGGGGGGTGGGACTAGTATTATTTTCATCAATCAATTTTCTAAAGCGTATGTCCTCATTAGTTGCCTGAGCTACGATTCGAACTATACGATCAGAACTGAGGCAGACGTGCTAACCACGAATCAACCATGCTACACCTTTAGCTGATTAAAACAACCTTAAGGGTTGTAAATAACATTAAAAATAAAACAAATAAACCACTACATCAATATATAATAGTGAACATCGCACGTTATGTTCTTACGTTATGTTTCTTTGGAATGCAAAGCTGTTTTTTTTTTTGTTACACATAGAAATCATTTTGAAAATGATTATAGGTACTTTAGTCATTTTACATCAGACATATATATGGAAAATAAAATGCTGCTTCAATTTTGATTGTTTATTGTTCGTCCGTATTAGGTTCAGGTGTTGTCCGGAGAAAATGAATAGTCTTTCTGGGCCTTTTACTGCCAGCAAACCTCACATAAACTCCATATAATAGCATTTGCTGAATCATAAACAAATGAAGCGTTTATATTAAAGTTTCTATTTTGAAGTGAGATAGACAAACCTGCTGCGCTGCGTTGTTGATTTTCACCACAGCTCCCACACGACAAACTGGAGATGTCGAAGAACTCTTTCACATCGCAATCTGAGGGGGTTTGAAAAGGAATTACATACTGTTGGCAGTGAACTGAATTCAAATACACAAAAACGAATACGAAAACAAATCTGTAGGTGCTAACAATAAACGGGAGCGTCCCTGTTTCCATGGTGTGCTGGATTTTTCTTTTTCGTTTGCGGGTAGCATCAGATATTGTCAAGAACTAGCGCCACCCTGAGTACGGAGATACGCATGACAGTGAAACACTGAAAAACTAAACGAAACTAAAATGTGTTTTCTATCAGTTACAATGTGAATGTGTTTTTTAATGGTCGTCATTTCTATGTTGCCCTGTAATTGACTGGCGACCAATCAAGAGTGTCGTCTGTCTTTGATGCCAAGCTCAGAATCGGCACCAACTCTCCATCACCCTGAACAGAATAAGTGCAAAAAGTAAAATGAATCAAAATTGAAGTGGCACAATGGGCGACTGCGTGGTTAGCACATCTGCCTCAGTGTTTTGGTCGGGAAGTTTGAGTCCAGGCTCGTGCCTTCTACTGTAGTGTTTGTGTGTTCTCCACGTGTTGCAGGGGTGACCTCCCACATTCCGAAAACATGAATGGAAGCTTCAATGAAGACTCCACATTGTCCTCATAGGTATGAACGGGGGTGAAAATGGTTGTTGGTATTTATGTGCCACGTGGTTGGTGGTCTGCTCTTAAGAATTTCTCCATGTTCATTGCAAGTAATGAAGAACAACAACAAACAAAGACAACTCTTGGTGTTCACCAGTGTTTATTTTTAACAATACTAAAAAAATAAATAAATGCTGCAACAAAATGATCTGTAATAGCCATCCAATCCAACCCGAACCTATACATTGTGCTAGTCGGAATGCAAAACATTTGTATAAATATGATGAACAACACTGGCATTTTGAGGGATCTTCCACGGGATTTTACATCAGAAATCGTTCATCCACCTGAGTCTTGTAGGCAAGATTCTTCCTCCCTACATTAATGCGAATCTTTCGAAATATCTGTTAGGAAGTCATAAATTTAAACATCAGCGGCCTTCTTCACACATTAGATGCATTCAATACTCACCATTTGCTCGATGTATGTAAGCAGTCCGGCCAGGACAAAGTTCTGACATGCAAAGTCAACAACGCAGAAGAACAACATGTCAAACAACAGCAGCGTGCTCTCATGTCCATGAAAAAGCACATCACTGAAACTGTGGGCTTCATCTGCGGCGACAAACAGAAACAGTCATGCGCACATCGACAAAAATAAATGTATTGATTGTTCAAACCAAATACTGATACCATTATAAAAAATGGTCTTCTCAATTGGTTCAAGGAACTCCATGCCCATGACACTCTCCAATGCTAGTTTGTCCCTTACATAGTAGTCCATGTCAGGGTGGGCCTTAGGGGACAAAAATATTATAAGATGAACAAATAAGCATGAGTGTTGAACAGAAAAGAATAATATTTCTGTCAGTGTGCCACAAACATGATCTATGACTGATCCAAGGAAGTGGTTCATGGTGTGATAGGCCCGAATATTTTGCTCCCACTGGCTGGCTGAGTCCATGAGCCGTGCCGGTCCGTATCTCTGAACACGAACGATGCAGTGAGGAATTCTACATTTTTCCTGACTACATTCCTGGGGGAAATGGATACAAACCCTGGAAAAGGACTCCCGTATCCTGTCGTAATGCGAGCGCAGTCGTGTGGAAAGGGCCACCTGGAAAGTCTGCATGTCTGTGTTGGGAAGAAGACCTCGTTGGCCACACAGTGACTCCTTCACATGGGGGGGAAAAAATAAGATGCAATTCTGATGGAGCTTTTATGACTGTTAAGGTTTGCTCTAATTAATCATCAAAATGAATACTTTGGAGTGTTTTAGTATGGGCCACTCGATCACCGGGCCGCCGCCTTTGCATATTAATTTAGATTCTATAAAACCAGTCGCTAAGTGGGCGTACCGCTTCCCTCCTCAGATTGTTGCCCATTTCCTCCATGTTTGTGTCAGCATGACCATGCACAGAGCGCCCATGGATGTAGTAGCCAAAACATCGCTGAGGTAAGAGCAGCACAGATATCTGCAAAGACATAACACAGTTAAGAAAGTCTAAGCAAACCAATTAAAAACGTTTAAAATTGCAACTCACGTTGCTGATAGAGCAGAGATCCACAAACTGACGAATTTTGTCATCCACGCATATCTCGTAAAAGGCGGTGAATATGACCTGAGTGGGCATACATAAAAGTGAATTGAATGCTCTGTTGAGTGGATTGAATATTCAACGAAAATTGTTCAATTCAAAAAGCAAAACGCATACACAGGTTCAGTCAACACAAAATACTTTTCAGAACACCGATTGCCATTTCTTAATTTCTACATCATTTTGATTGTTTTGAAATGAACATAATTTCTTGGGATGGCACATATCTGGCTTTTCAATGGCTGTAAGTTATAATGTAATTTATAAAAAAAAAATCATTAAATATTTTACTCTGTGACTGCCTTTTAATTTTTTTCAACAATATTTGAGTTTAATGAGTTGGGTCTGTATTTTGTGTTCATGTATTTCATGTGCTGCATGCTTTCACTTTTAAAATGGGAAATAAAACAGAGAACCTGCAGAAGCCCAATGCAGAGCCAGAGTGCTGATGCCAGGCCATAGCGCAGAATTACACTGTATGAAGGTGGCTCCACCTGTGAGAGGTCGTTGGAAGCTGGCCGGGGCTCCTTGAGTGTAAATTTAGAGAAACCCAACACCTAGGTGATGTTATGAAAGGAAGTGAAATAAACAAAAAACGGCCGCATGCATCAGAGACCGAGTATGTCTGGAGCGTGAAGTACTTCAAGGAAGAATAGCACAGCCATGATCTGAAAGGTCGGTCTCGTTTTGCGAATGGTCTGGATCTTGTTCCACTCTTTAGCCACAAAGTAGGTCCTCCAAATGCTGACAGGTAAACAATCCCGTTTCTGCTGACCACTGGCTGACAAAAGCAGAACACACAGTGAGCATACTACACAAAGAAAAGAACTACTAGCAAGATATACACAAGATTCATACCTGTGACCGTTCGACTAGCTGGGGTTCGAGGCCTCTCCCAGTCAATGAAAAACACATCCATAGATGACTGTATTGCGAGCTTGTGGAGGAACTGCACTGCCTTGACACACAATTTCAATCATTAGTCACACTCTTTAGCGCACGGTACACCTACGCAACCTGGATCGAAAATTTTAACAAAGATAATACAGGCAGTATCAGAATGACGATTTCATCCCCGGGTTATGTCCCACTTTGGGGTCAACGTTTGTTGATTGATGATGATGTGCAGGTGTTGTTCAGATGAGGTTCATGACCCCATTAGGGGTCAAAGGTGATGGTGGATGGTGTGCAACTACAACTTCTGTCCTGGCCAGGTTCCTTTCACTGCTATGTGGATGACACTCAGATCTTTGAGACGTTAAGGAAAAAGGACGTGACGCTTTTGTCAACATCTTTGACCCCTAATTGGGAAATGAACCCCATTTTAACACCTGCACATCATCCATCATCAACCTTTTCTGTTGACTCACCTTGAGCGCAAAAGCACAAATGATGTAGGTCACAAAATGCTTTTCCTGGTGGGGCAGTGGCAGCTCGACAGACACTTGCTGCTGGGCCTAATAAAGTAGAAGGAATAATAGCTCTCAAATTAAAAGTAAGATCAAACAAACATCCATCCATCTGGTTTCTACAGCACTTGTCCTGATTAGGCTCCTGGGTGAGCCGTGGCCTACCCCAGCTAACTTTGGGTCAGTGGTGGTGGGCCACACACTGGAGTGATCGGCAGTCACCAGTCAATCTCAGGCCTCGTGTCGACAAACAACCATTCAAACTCACATTCACCCCTGTGGACAATTTAGAACAAGGATAGGCAACCTTTTTTTTTTGCCCAGTGAGCCAATTAATCAATAAAATTGTGTATTTATGTTTCGTTATTTATGGAATTGTTGAATGAATTGATCAATTCAAAAATGCACTAATACCAATGTTGTTATGAAGGATGTCAAATATGTCATTGTGTTCAGTTCTAAGCAATTGAATTTAGTCTACTTAACCATTTATAAAAAAAAATAAATAAATGGACATTTTTAATTTGACTAATATTTTTTTGTTTATTATTCACAACAAATCAACCACTGTAATTTTTTTTTACCAAGATAAAGGAATAAAATGAAGTCAACCTTGCACAGCATAAGCCAGTAGACTCCTGTTGCAAGAGTAACAAGGACGAAAACATTGGCCAGATCTCCAGCGTAGAACACCAGAAACGTCAATAAAATCTACCGTAAGATGAATGACAAAGGGATGAAAAGAGAACATTTACCGTCAAGTTGCACAATAAATGGAAAATTATCATTTTTGACGTCGCCCGAGCTTTACCCTCAAGTCGATGGCCGCTGATGCGACCCTCCTCTTCCAGCTGATTGTCTTCAGCAGTGACAAAAACCCCACCAGACCAGCCAACACACCCAGAGCAGTCTGCGAAACACACTCAAGGGTATCAGCGTTAAGATAATATCACTCCTGTATGCGGTATTGCAAGGGCAGACTTGTGTACTTTATCTAATTCAGGGGGTCTCCAACGTGGTGCCCTTGGGCACCAGGTAGCCCGTGAGGACCACATCAGTAGCCCGCCAGTGCTACGATTGTGATTTGCTAGTAGAAATTATGATTTAAAAATGCAAACATGGGCAGTATAGTATTATAGATTCTATAGCTACCTATTTAGCTAGCTAGCTAGCTAGCTACAGTATCTATCTATCTATCTAATATTATTAAATGTAATTTAACAGTATTCACTTCTGTCCATTATGATTAGTGTCAATTACTTTGGGGTTTGTCAGAGATTTTCTCGGACAAAGTTAAAGAAATGACTCGGCACACAGGAAAATTGTCTTCAATATCGGCGGGAGCGGATCTCTGAGAGCGAACGACGGTTTAGTTGCTCCGATGATCACACACTCGGGCTCCCTTCCCGCCAATTCAGACTTTTATTGTAACATACAACGAAAACACTGCCCCGGATATTTGCATACCACACCCCCGGTCCGGCCCCTCTGTAGTGATTGGTTACCTGTTTTTAAACTTTGAACCACCAGTACGTTGGCGCCTTTTCTGTCTGGTCTACATCGAATGAAGCGGGTTACGTGGGACAGGAGAAGTGAACTAAGCTCTTTTCGTCAATGGACGCCACAGCTTCGTGTTTGCTTTCAAAACTTAGTTTGTAGCAGACGTGTGCACATTTTTAGCATGACGTCTCTGACCCACTGGTGAAAGGACACTTTGATCCTCTCCTATTTCATCTAGAACTGCTTCAGACAACTAAGTGTATGCAGAAAAGTGGTGACGATTGCACGACTGTCTGTGTCCTATGTGTTGTGTTGTGTTATTTTTGTTATTTTGACTTCAAAATGGTGCCGCGAGAGTGGCTGCCTTTCCAGCAGCTCCTATATTTTGTTGTTCTAATTCTTCCTTTCATAACTTTGCTGCTGTGAATTGGGAATTTCTCCATTGTGAGACTAATAAATCTTTATCTTATGTTGCAGACTTTGCGGATGGCCAATGTCGCCTGGGCGCAACGGGTGTTCTCAACTCGTCTTTTGTTGTTCAACCGCTGTTCCCGAATTATTCATTCCGCTTTTGTGACCGAGTTTCGCCCTCTCCCCCGTGATCGCCCACCTGCATTGACGTGCTAATTGTGGACTTCAACAGCCCTCCGACCAGGTGGCCGGCGCCTTTGTGCACAGGCATTTGGGGGTGCTGGATACGCACCCAAACGTTGAGATGTGCCCAGATTAAATGAAACTTTAAACATGATACAATTTTGCTCACAGATTAAATGAAACTTTAAACATGATACAATTTTGCTCATAGATTCCTCTAACAGGGTTTTTTGTATACTGGAGGTTTCAAATCAAAAGATTTCGGGATGTTTGTTTTTGGCAGAGGTCTGTACTCCACTGAGAAAAAAAAAGAAATATTGGCAATTTTTATATTGTTGCGTCACTTGGTACAAACTACAGTCAACACAAAGTGAAGAGGGAGTGCAGTGTCATTTTCCTGGTGTGAAGCGTACGAGGCCGGTGCTTCTACTCACATCAATAATGTGGGCCTTGTAGGTCACCACATCCCTCAGTGCGCTCCTCTGCAAGAGAAAAATACAATCAAGACAGTGTGATTCCACTTTTTTAGGACGCAATATACAACACCGACTCACAGAATCAAACGGCGTGCTGACGTTTGGGTTAGCGGGCACATCCATCTTGTAATGAAACAATGTCCACTATTTAATGCATATCATTAGTGCCCTTGCAGAGTATTGCGGCATGTGTGTTGAAGATATGATGGGCTTCAAAGGCACACATATTAAAGTTACCCTACATCATAGAGTATCAACATGGCATTGTGATGCTTCACATTCTGTAAAGCTCTGCAATTAAAGTTACGAAGATGTAAGACATCGTCTCTCCTCGTTTGTGGAAGTGCATAAATGTCATTTGTGTAATAAACATGACATCGTACTAACCAGCATAATAACTAATCATAATAAACCCGCTCATTTGTAATTGTGACTAAATATAGTTTAGCACAGCTTAATTCTGCGGCAATTAGGATAAAATTCAGGTTTATTTAATTTTTTTGACATAATGACATAGCTTGATTGTTGGAAATTGTTATGAATGTTGCTTTATTGTTTTTTGGCAGCATTATAATTAGCAATTTCTATCTATCACAAGGCTTTATTTTTAAAATGATGAGATGGGAAAAAAATTATGTCACAAAGATTTGCTAGTGGTGACAGTCAAGAATAAATACTGCCAAAAATTCGCAGTAATCAGTGTTCAGTCAGAACCACAGAGGAAGATTCTCTGAGATGTTTCTGGCATGTGATGATCACTATGTGATGATTATTTGACAAAGAACTAATTCTTGAAAAAGACATGGAAACAAAATAAGAGGCTAAAATAATATATATATATATATATATATATATATATATATATATTTTTTTTTTTAGATTCTCGGTCACCCAGGTCATGGCAGTCAGTTTAGCTTTGAATGGAGGTATCCGGACTGTTCGGGTTTGGAGAAGACATTTCACCTTTTAGCCTACCTCTGTGGGTGTGCCCCCTCGGGGTGGGCAACAGTAGGATGTTTTGTTGGTTCCCTGCATCATATGTATTCAAGACAGTCATGGCAAGCTCCAAGGGAAAACGTAACGTCAAAGTGTCCCG
This sequence comes from Hippocampus guttulatus, assembly GCF_054856545.1. Classification (NCBI taxonomy): domain Eukaryota; kingdom Metazoa; phylum Chordata; class Actinopteri; order Syngnathiformes; family Syngnathidae; genus Hippocampus; species Hippocampus guttulatus. The sequence goes on along the minus strand of NC_141266.1, from coordinate 16,479,562 downwards.
CGACAAAAATTAGTTTGACACCCTGCAATTTTGTTGCTTCAGCCATAGGAAAAAAAAAAAAAGTCCACTGGAAGGCAACATATTCAGCTGGGGGTTGAAGGGATTGGGTGAAACAAATCATTTTGAGGTGGGGGACATTGTTGCTAAAATATTACATATATATTTTAAAAGAACATACTTTGAAAAATATATACAAATAAACGATCTCAAATTTTAGTGGGCTGGGAATCAATTTAGGTGTGCTGAAGCACCCACCCAAAATGGGCTACAAATGCCCGTGATATACTCTATAATAAAATATTGTATAATCTTATCCATATTTACAGGGTATAAAAACAATCTATTGATACTAATAATACTTACTAATAATACGTATAATTCGATAATTAAATTTACTGAAGACGCGAAACACACCATGCTCCTCCCCTCAGAGATGATTGTTGGGTGCTAAGGTAAAGTAAGTGACGTAAGAGGGTTCTCAACCAATCGCCCTGCACCAAGGGAAAGGCGCTCAAACTCGCTAGCTGGGTGGGATTGCGTGTGTAGGCGGAGGCATACAGTACACCCATAAGCGGTCCTACTCGTCGGTCCGCGCACTCCTTGCACAACTTCGAAAAGAACCGATGGTCAGTATTTTTTCAGGCTAAATGAGTTGTTAGCCTCCCCCACTCCTTGTGTTTATGACCCAGGCCTTTTGTCTTTCAGAAAGCAGCCTTCTTCAGAGGAAGCGACACATTAAAAAATGGCCCACGTTGTGAAGTTAAAGGGATTGGACGTGAACGCGAGCGCCGCGGACATCCGGGACTTTTTCCCCCGTTTGCACATCCCCGTGCACGGCGTCTGGATCTGGATCCTGGGAGGACCAAACCACGAGGCCTTCATTGCCTTCAAGTCTCAAAAAGAGGCACGACGTGCCGTTTGCCACAGTGGACGTACCCTGAAAGGCTCCAAGGTGATTATACGCTTGAGTTGTGTTGCAGAACTGGAAAAAAAACTGCAATACTATGAGAAGAAGAAGAAAAAACACTCCCATCGTGTATCTCAGCCATGTGTAGAAGAAAGGTCCGAGGAGCCGCAAGTTGTTCACCCACCGACTTCCCCACCTCGTGATCCGAGAATTGCATCAGCTTACTCTCCCACAATTTTACCACCAACCGTGCAAAATGGAGATTTGCAGACTTTCGACAAGCCACGTGATTGCAAAATATACTCAAATATTATTCCTACGGGGGGTCTACAGAACTTTGAAAAACCATGTGATCCCAGGATAGCTCCCATTGTTAATGGGTGTTCACAGATACATGACAGGCAATGTGATCCCAGAACAATTCCTGTTCCAAGTGGGTGCCCACAGGTGTGTGAGGAGTTACACGAGCACAAAATTTCATCACAGATTGTTCCCAGTGATTTTCTACAGATGTCCGACAAGTCGAAATCTCCCCCAAAATACAAACCTGTTGTTCCCAGTCAAGGTCCGTTGACATGTGGCGAGCCACTTAATTGTACCACTTTCTCTCCTCCTGGTGATTGCGTTCAGAACGCTGATCACCCAGAGACATCAGACCCTTTACACAAGGCGTTTCTCCTGGGGGTTCGTACAGCTCTGGAAAGTTTCCAGTCCTACCCAAGTGAGCAACGGGAGGTTTTGCCGGAACATTTACATGCAATTATGCCAGAGACACAGACGTCAGGACCAGGTTACGTGAGGCTGTTTGGACTGCCAGCCTCGACCACAAAAGAGGATATTAGTTTGTTCTTCAAAGGGCTGAAGGTCACGGAAGTCGTAGTCAACATGAAGTTGGAACACCGTCACGTGTGCCTTGTCAAGTTCGACGATAAGCAAGACTCGATTCGTGCGGAGCAGTTCAACAACCAATACATGGGCCCAATTTGTGTGGAAGTACGTAAAGCCACAGAGAAGATGTGGAAACTAGGGTTGGAAGAGTGTGAAAGCGGTTGCCATAATGACGCAAGGAACTCTTTGAGAGACACAGCAAACCGGAAACAGAAGTTCAGGTTGGAGGAAAACCATAATTCTTTCAAAAAAGCCAGACTGTTTCCTGTGTGTAAAGAGTACATTGTCAAGGTCTGCAATCTCCCTCTGTTGACAACGAAGACTGAATTAAGGCAAGTGTTTGACTGTCATGAAATGGAAAAATCCAATATACAACATCTACTTGACAAGAACGGCGACAGAACAGATACAGCCTTTCTAATTTTTCACCGCATGACGGACTGCGAACATGCAATGAGTCGTGATGGCTGGCTCCTTGGCTCGGACCACATCCAAGTGTCGATAATTAACAGAGATGAAATGATGGACATGAAAAGGAAAAATGACTGGCCTCTGAACCTTTCGAAGAGGAAATCCCGCGTGAGAAGTGAGATGCCGGAAAAGAACCTGGGTGCCGACGCAAACACATGCTTGTTAGTTCAAAACATGCCCGAATATATGAAGGAAAGCCTGATACTTAAGCTCTCACAAAAATATAACATCACAACAGACGATATAATTACTTTAAATGATGGCAAAGCTTCTTGCACGGCCATGGTGCAGTTTAAATCCTTCAAACTTGTTTCCATGGCCCATAAACTCACCCAAGACTTATTGGGAGAAAACGCCATTATAAAGCGTATAACTGCGAATCAAATGAATATCTTTGCGAATGAGGGCCTGCGTTAAAGGCGCGGCTTTGGAACCAAAGGCTGAAACGTTTTTATATGGTAGAATATAGTGGAGGGGGAAAATGTTATTGCCATAACCATTACCCCCCCCCCCCCAGTCACAGATTCTTAGAATTATCACAAGCACCCCCACAACCTTTTTTTATACCCCTGGTCCCAATATCAGATTTTGGGCAGGCCTTGGAAAAACATCCATTTCATCAAAGGAAAAAAAAAGACTGTCTTCAAGAAACTACATTTTTCTCCTGTATGGTTGCTGACATTTCCAGTTTGGTTCTTGTCGTTACAACCACTTACTTGGGAAACTTGTATATTCTCTTTTTGCAAGAAGAGAACTGGAAATACGTCATTTGTTTATTGTAGAAATTGAATATTTTGTTAGATTAGCATCAGAAAATCCTGTCAACGTGTGTTTTTTTTTTTTTTTAACAAAGCAAAAACAGAAAAATACAAAGAATGTATCTACAGTTACTCATACATTCACAGCTAATGGACACACTGAAGAAACATCTTGAGGTGTCACATCATTTCAGGAATCTGCGGGGACCGTCCATGAACAGAGACTGACCTGTAGAAAAAAAAGATTGAATTAAAACCACATGGAAGGATAAGCCGTGTTATTCTGGACCTACAAAATTCAAAATGTGGAAAACTACAAGTTATACATGGACGTTAGTAACGATCTGATGCTGAATATACTGTAAACGTAAACAGCACAAGGTCTAACACCCAACATGCATCTTTTCTATTGAATTTGAATAAAGCCTGGTGGAAAGGTGAACTTGACTGGTAGTGTACCTTTAGGTAAAGCTCGAGAGTACCTATCACTACTCCATGGCAGACTGGAAGAGGGCGATGACAAGAAGTTCAAGTTCATTGAAAAGCTATTCTTGCTGGGACCCTGCGCAGAAGAGACGTGCTCAAGATTAAAACATGGTCAGCCTCCGCATGAATTGCCTAACAGAGAGGAAAAAACAAGCGCTGACAATATGAGAGGTTGAGGCAGTCATCTCAAAGTAGATCGTGGAGACTTTGAATTGGGTCACTCATGTCTACGCACTCATGGAGTCGAGTTGTCGTCCGTCGGTGTAATTGTCACTAACCCAAGTACCGACGACCCTCGCTGTTGAAAATGAATCCAATTCCGTCGTCGCATGATGTTGAGGAAATTAGCCTTGCGATGAGTACTGTTGGTACCAGTCTCATCTGAACCTCTGTTTAAACTCTTAAAACAAGTGTGTAGTTTGTATCTTCTTCTCCCTTTTAACAGCCCCCTAGTGTGTTCTTTTGCGTCTCCCCACCTCGGGAGAATCCCCGGAGGCCGTCACGTTCCCTCAAGGAGGAATTATCTCAAGATTTATGCACGACAGGAGAGCTCTGGACTTTCCAGCCCTGGACTTCTCATGCCAAGATCGAATTGCAATAACCTTCCTTTGTCTTTGATTTTTTACATAAGAGGCAGGACTGCCCCCCTCTCATTAACATCATCCCAAATATAAACGTGAGTCTCTATTTTTCCTTTGAGAGTTTCAGATTTCATTAGGAAGCAGACGCCCAAATCAATTCGGATTGTGTTGTGATGAACTGCAGAAAAGACGACCTGGTGTTGGGTCTTCATTCCACCTTTTAGAGAAATAAAATAACATGTCCAATGAGGGCCATTAGGATATTCAACAAATCCCCCCTCCACACATGATAGCGAGTTTTGCCGACAGTCTCTCGTGTGACACAAGTGTCATTGCATGGAGCTGTGTTGCTGCTCTGAAAAATTATGGGTAACTTCTCTTTTTGGTGGGTTCAAGGTTGTACCGAGGCATTTTTCCAAAACATTTTAGGATTCAAACTTTTCATTGAAGTACTTCCATTTCATCTCTCTCACTTCGGAAAACCAAATTTGTACCACATTTTCCGCACTAAAATTCGCACCTAAAAGCCTTCAATTTTCTTAAAGGCTCACAGCGCGCCTTAAAATCTGATGCACCTTGTGTATGGTCATTACGGTAACATGTCAACCCCAAAATGGCTCCTTGCTAGAGACATCAGAATCATCTTAATTGGCCGAGTATGTAGAACACACAAGGAATTTGTCTCCGGTAGTACATGCTGCACTAGTATCATCATAAACATGATAATGAGACAACGCAGAGTTCAAACTTAAGGCGATCGGTTTCGCAGTTGAACACGGAAATATAGCAGCGGCAAGAGTTCAACGTTCTAACTTGCTGTTGGTTAAGTGAACTGTGTCGCTGCTTTATTCAATACGTTTTACTGACATCTGATTGTCGCTATATAAATCAGGGTGTGGTGCAGTGTTCTGTTGGCATTTCCTTGAGCATCTCGTGGATGCATTGTAAATTGCGTCTTATGCGGTGCGTCCAATATATGAAAAAAAAAAAAAATAGGCCGTTCATTGAAGGTGCGCCTCATTACCCAGTGCACCTTTTAGTGTGGAAAATTCGGTAAGCAAAAAAAATAATAATAATTTGAAGATGTCTATCGTATCCGAAGGAATGTCCTGCACGTATATATAACCAACAACTCCAGTGTCCTTTGTTTAACTTCTATGGATTTTCACGGGTGAAGCTCCTTACTTCTGGCGCTATTTTGTTCAGTCTGTACTCCATCAGCTGCTCTGTTAGTTTCTGTGTCACCTTCAGAACCAACTGTGCATCGCTCTCGTTCTCTATCTGGAAGGTCTCCTTTAAAAAAACAAAAAAAACCACATTCAGCATCATTATGTACGCAACTGCAAAGAAGGAAATGGAATGATTGCCATGAAATGAAGCACCTACCAGATAATGAAGCAGTTCATTTGAATCACAGCCACTGTCTGGTGGTGCGTCCATGTGTCTTGGCCTATCAAGTGGTTTCTTTACCGGTCTGTCCATTAAACTGGGAGGCAGCTTAAACTGTGGGCCTTTGTACTGGTCAGGAAACCTTCGCCTAGTATTAAAACGATCACGCCCATTCATTTGGTTAAAATCATCTCCAGGCCCATGCGGATACGGCCTTGGACTCATATCGGGGTCTGGGAAACGTTGCTTGGGTGAAAAGCGCCCAATGTTGGATGGCTCATATTCATCCGGACTGGAGTCTGGGAAACATGGCTCAGGTGAAAACCGTTCAAAATCGGATGGCTCATATTCGTCCTCATATTCATCCGGAAATTCGTCGTAAGAATCTTCATTAGGGGGAAACTCCTCATGAAACAACTGGTCATTGAATATTGGACCTAAGGAAACCAGAATAATGTTTAATCAGATGAAACAACAGTAAGGTGCTCAATAACAAATATAACCCACCAAATGGTGGTCCATTTGGCCCCATGCTGTCTTCTGGTGTGGGCAATGGCTTAGGTTCAGCAGAACCTGGGAACAGACAAAAGGTACCCAAGTGGCCCCAAAGATCCCAAACAGGTCCTATTTTACACAGAGAACTTCATAGTAGAATAACTTACGGAGTCCTTTGAAAGCAGGTACATTGTAGGGCTCCTTCATGACCACCTAAAGCATCACCCAAACAAAGAAGAAAACATAATCCAGAATAAAACTCGTGGCTTGCATATTAAATTCGTGTGGATCTTGTCAAATTGAAATGATTTAAATAGTGGTTGAACTCAAAACTGACCTTGACTTGTCCTCTCCCCACTTTTTGTGCCAATTCAGCGGCAGAATCCTTAACCATCTTCCTCACAGCAGCATCTTTGAGGAGTTCTTCCTTTTCCCAAGGGACTTTGTCAGGATGGATCTTTTTCTGTATACAATACAGAGGTGTTTGGTGATACAATTTTTAAAAGATTTACTTCAATCGCACAAACAAAAAAACCAAACAAACCCAATTTGAAGGAAATGATATACAGTGGTACCCCTATTTATGAACGTCTCTTCATATGAAATTTTCAAGTTACGAAACGCCTCAACAGGAAAATATTGCCTCTTGTTACAAAAGAAATTTCAAGATTAATACAGTAAGGGCTGCAATGCGAATGTCATCACTGCTACATTGTAAATTCTTCTCCTGCCGCCGCTACTATACTGTCAGAATGGCGGCGTAAACAAATGCACACGGGGATCAATCATTTGACGTTCAAAGTGGTATATGCTGAAGTCAAGTTTGACAGGTAACACTCAAGGTTACCGTTGTCTTAAATATATGACTGACTTAAGTCAATGGGTAAATTCACGCAAGCGGAAAAGCAAGCAGTTTCACATCTTTCTCTCTTGCACATATTGAACAGGAAGCGCCACAGGGCGCAGGCCTCTATTTCAGGAAATACAGTCAGATTTCACTGGTTTTAATCATGCAAATAGTATCTTTAACTAAGCCAAACGACTCACCATGTAGGTGAAATTGTGTTGTGCGCTTTTCACATGAGCGACCATATCGTGCTGCAGGCGGGTCACCTTGCAAAGCCTGCACTCATAATGTGGCGGGACAGTTTTACTGGGGCTGCGGTACTCCCACACATACTTAAGACCTGAAAACATACATTTGTTGAGAACGCTGAGTGTTTTAATCTCACAGTCACGGTATAAGGATGACCATCTTTTTTTTTTTTGCTTACCGAGCAAGCTATTTGGGATGCCGTCCAACACTTTGCTCAATGATGGCACAGTCTGGAAAGATGTTCCTTTGACATAAACTGGTGGAAAAAAAAACAGCAATATTAGAGTTGCTAAACTATCACACACGCTTGATAAGCGCAAATTGGGAACAATACTTTGTGTTTTACTATATGCCCAACTTTAGTTGGAGGTGAGGAGTTTGCAAAACAATGTTTCCTATCAGAGGGACGGGAAATTAGGGCTGGGTACTGAGCATTTTTTAAAAAACCCAGCCGAAAGGAGTTAAGCACTTGTTAACAAATCCATACAAAAGAGGAAGTGCAGTAATGTTCAAAAATAACACCCACAGAAAAAACATACATGAAGAAGGATGAAAACAGTTTTGCAGTTCCAGGGGATGTCAGTGTGTCATAACTAAATCATGTTCTGCCTAGATTAACAGAACATGACCATTCAGAATGCAAACAGCGGAACCCTTGTCGGAGTCCGAGGTAAGAACCGGGTGTAGGTGCTGAGTTTGCAATACAAGAGAAATAGATAAGATTGCCCCTGGGTGGCTAAATCTCGACATGCCAGAGGAACCTCAGCAGAGATACGAAAATTAGGGATGTTCAGACCGATCAGGGTTTTAAGATGCCGATCATCCACGAGTGTGATCGGCCGATACTGATCGGATGGATTCGGTGCAAAATGTTCAATTAGAACCACAACAAAAGATTTCTGTTAAATTATCAATTCATCTGTTGATTTTTTTTTGGGGGGGGGGGGTCAAAAACAGGACATTGCTTCAAATTGACAGTTCAGAAAATGCAAAAACAAATTCAGTTTGTATTTTGGTCTGTAACATGTCAGAAAATCGGGGAAATGTGTATCATTATTTTCCCTAAAGGAAAAGCAGATGGTTGCAAATGGCCTATATGGATTAAACACTATTGACATTGAGCCTTGTGTTCCAATTTGAATGCAACCAAATTACCGATACCAAATGAAATGAAATTACTCCAAATAATATCTAACATCACAGAGCAAATCAGTATGTAATTTCATTTGGGTTCAAAGGGGCAGCATGTTTCTGCTCCCAATCCTGATGGAGTATGAAATTACTACTTCAACTATTAATTTCATTAAGTATAACAAAACCATTCCAGAAGAAAAATAATAAGAGTGTTTCATTTACTGTCTTCAGTTGTTCAGGCAGACGGATTCCGTTCCTGCAAGTTCACCTCTCGTCTTCTTTTTTTCTTTCCCACTTTAATTTCACTTTTCGGAGGTCATTTGGTCAGTCATAAAACGTGAAATGTAGAACGAACGGCTACTAGAGTGATTAATCAACCATTAAAGCCCTTGATCGCGTTCACGATCACACACTTTCCACGAATATCAGCCACCGATCAATTGGAGCATGCGCGGCAAACACCAATGAGATCCCACTAAATCATGACTGCGCACAGGTATTTCGATTTACGGTGGGTGTTTTGAGATTGTTTGCTCAGATGCAAGTGCTTAATGACGTCAAGTTTGAATGGGACAGGGTACAACCGATCTGTCCCTTTACGATGCAGGTGCATTGGCAAATAGCCAAGACCTTTACGGATCAGATTTTTATCCACATTAGGAAGCAGTCCGATTACAATGTTAAGATATCCAATTGCATTACTTTTTGTTCACTTTACACTGCCATGACAGTCATCCTTGCAACTAACTGTGCCACTTGAGGGGGTTGGGAAGTTTGGTCGAGAACAGAGACGTTCGAAAACCGAGGTTTGACTGTATTCCCGAGCGGAATTTTGTTCTCAGCAACATCTCTGGAAAGACGCCTTCCACGCACGGACCTGCAGTGTAGTGGAATAAATTATATGGCGCGCCTGCAATTGTGAACATCCATCTTAGACAAACAACAATTGAACTGGTAGTTAGAAAACTACATCACAGAGGTCGAAGGCGCAAAATAACTTTCATATAGCCTAAACCAAAATTTAATTGCGTAATTTCTCCACAGACCCTTAAAGGTGGAGCTTATCGACATTGCACTTATTAAAAATTCAGCCCCAAGGCCAGTTTAGGACTGGGGCTCGGTACCCATCACCAATCATGACACAACCAACATGCAGGTGCCGTGTCAGCTCTGAAACTCCTTCCGAAGGTGAAAAATTGCAGGGGCGACTTTGGGTGTCCCCTCATTCCGTGCCAACGCCGTTCATAATGAACAGACACACAGAAAGCAGGTGGAAAATACAGGGGTCTGCGGCCACTTTGACAGGTGACTGTTGCCCCATGTTGTTAAGACTTCTGATGCACATTTAATTGGCAGCCTAATGAGCAGCGGTCAGTCAGGCCGCGGTCCTGCTTGAGGTCAAAACCCATGCGACCACTATTCTCCTGGTTGAGAGTCAAGTGTGCCACCCAGCAGGCTAAAAACCAAGGCTGCTAACACAGTGGATGGTGCTACTCTCAAAGGTCTTCCAAGAGTGAGGTTTGACGAACGTAATTTTTGCACAGGACGAGCAGCCATCTATTAACTCACATTTATTAAGACGGTGATTAATTCTAAGTGATTTTTTTTTTAAATATCCATACCTGGTATGCACAATGCTTACAGGTTGGCAGGCGACTGTTAAGAGGTGAATTTGTAATACTTTTTGTTTATAATGTTGGTCTCCCTTGAACAATAGCACTAAATGGCACACAACAGGCCCAATAGCTGAGAGTTTCAGATAGTGGTGGACAGGCCACCACCCATGATCTGAAGTAGAGACAACAAGGTCTCAAGCTTCAATTCTCTCATCCCAGGCAATGTACCATGTATGGAAGACTTACCTATGTCAGCAGAGTGCTGCGGGCGGTACGTACCCTGTCAAGAGGAGGGAATAAGTCCACAGGAAGGAGAGAGACACATAGAGGAATTAGTGACATAGTGACACTTAGCGGTGTACTGAATTTCGCGCTACACAATGTACACCATGTCTCACGACGACCCTGCATCAGCAGTGTCATGGGTACACGTGTAAAAAATAGCCACCAGTCAATGTGAATTCTCATCAAGAGAGAATGTGCATTTGGTGTCAGGCAAACACAAATATTACCTGAATGAGTATTAAGGCCACTGGCCACATGTCAACAGGCCAAGACCTCAATCCCATTCCCAAAAAGCAGGTTGAGGGAGGAAAAATGAAAAACAATTGGACAGAAATCTCCCCCACTTCAGCTTGTATGGATGTACCCATCAATTTTCTATAGTGCTTGTCCTCATTTGGGTGACCGATCCCAACTGACTTTAAGGAGAGGCTGGGTGCACCCAAGGACTGGTCTGAAGTCAATTACTGTACTGGGTACATAAAAAAAATGCTGGCACTGAAACAACATATAAACGCCACACAGGAGGTTGGGTCTGAATCAAAGATTCAAACCCGAGGCAGACACCTCAACCGCCAGGCAAAAGTGTCTCCTTGTTTGGGATTCCTTATATCTGTGGAAATTCCAAACACTACCTCGTTGTGACAAGGCAAAGAAATAAGGTGTTTTTAAATTTAAAACTAGGATTACATATTTGGAATTGTATACAATGTAAGAGCACCAACTACTCCTATACTGACTCTATTTTAGCATGAGAGTGAATGTATGATCTAAGAGCAATCGTGAATTTTGATTCGATTGGAGTGGAAAATGGGAAAGTGATGTTTCAGACATCCAGGGCAAAGTGTCCGCTGTTCATCCGGTATGTTGTAATGATTTCAACAGGCAGCCTCGGTTTGTGCCAAAGCCGTCGTTAACTGCATGGATGCCCCAGGCTCACTGAAAGGGCATTAAGATCCCGGGTGGTGCATATTCTCGTTCCCTTTCTCACAACTGTGACTGACGTTCACAGTCAAGTGAGGGGCAGTGGACGAACAGACAAAAACATACATTCCGACCGCGACATTGTCACGGAATACTTACCATGCCGTATTTGTTTGCGTTCCATAGCGACCCCCTGTTCAGAGGTTTTTTTTGCGTAAACTGGAAGCCTGGAGGTTTGAAATCCATTTCCTCGGTTTCCTCACTGAGTGACTTAAACCATAGAAAAATCAAGTCAGAATGGCGCAGCCATTTTAGGATCACAACATGCAGTACAGCCGATACAGTCCAGTTTATTCGTCGTTCTCATTATATTCCGTGTAGCTTCGTTTCGGGCCTAGTCAAACCATTTGAGAGGACCACTTACACGTTTTGATAAAACAAGACAAATTGGCTCCCTAAGTCACAAAATATCGGTAAAACCTCACAGGTTGATATAATTTACCTGAGATGTTTGCAATAAAAGCTCCTATAACTCGATCCAAATAAGCGTAGCGGACACGGTGGAGGGAGGCGGCCAAGAACTGTCTGTGTGAGACGATCAATGTGCCTGTTTAAAAAACGCGCACACGTTGTTTACAAAATCCGTAATACGACCTCGAACATAAAACATAGACGGGCAGTATCAATAATTAAGGATATATTTTTAATGCATCCACGAGTCAAAAGAAATATAATTTAAAGAAAATTAATTCATTTGTCCACGGCGTTTACGGGGACGACTATACAGTGTGTTGGTATTATCTACCGGGATACACCGATAGGCTTTCATTCATATTTTAGGTAAAATATATCTTCGTCATTTTTTGAAATAAAAATTCGATTTGTATGTGCACCAAAACATGTTTTGCATCCATTTTATCCAAGGAAATTGGTGACGAACCTTTTATACCCTCTGCTTCCCCGCCGTTGTTCTTTCGAGAAAAAAAGGGGTGGCGGCGGCGGCGACCTATAAAACAAGCGTACATTTGGCTCAACTGAAAGACGGACACGACTCAGAATCCAAAATATTAACGCACACAGACATAATAAATATTTTCTAGAATTTTTCCTCACCTTCAGATATCGACGATCCTGCACCGGAGTGTAAAATTGCAGCAGGCATAATCAAGGTTTTTAGCTGGGGTAGGTTACAAAATGAACACTGGCAATGATGCCCATGCAGTTAGCTAGCTACTGCTTATGCTAGTGTAGAAATGAGGGCTACAAACTGAGAAAGTGAAGATCTCATTTTGATAGCTAATTCACACTGTGTTTCGTATTCTGCGGTGTACCGTTACATTCATTTATTCACGTCTTCTGCATTTGCCTTTAGATCCAGTAAAACTTTTGTTTCGAGATGGCAAAACTGAAATCCAAGAAAAAGAAGAGACAAGATGACTTCCAAAAAGTGAAATTAAAAGTGGGAAAGAAGAAGCCAAGAGCAGACAACGCCACCAATACAAACTTTCGCACAAAGGGAATATATCTGCCTGAACAACTGAAGACAGACACCAGTGGCCCGACCACAAACAGGCAGCTTGGCATCAATGTAAGTGTTTTACATCAATGGTTCTAAAACGTTTTGGACCCGCCGCCCCCAGTCACGACTCACGAACCAATGTCCAATATCACTTTTTCAGATGTAAACAAACAGCAGGGAATCATTGGTTTGACAGTGTTTTGTGTGCATTTATCTCCCCTTTCCCAGGACCTGTTGTCTCAGCTCCACCATTACAATGCCAATGTCAAGCACGGTGCCTTGTTGGGCTTGAGGGAGCTATTGTTGGTGAATCCCTCTCTGTTAGAACAGCATTTGTCACGTTTGCTGTCCGAGGTAGCTGCAGTGTTCACAGACAAGGATGCCAATGTTCGGGTGGCAGCTACACGTGTGCTCAGGTTAGAGAAAACTTAAATATAGTACCATTCACCCCAGTCGCAACTAATGGCTTGAACTTATTACAGGTATATTGCCCAGTCTGTGCCCGCGGAGCGAGTGGCTCCATTTTTCCCCCTCCTCAGTGCCCACCTGTGTTGCGCTATGACTCACATTGAGTTGAGCATCCAAGAAGATGCCATGAAAGTCCTGGATGTGCTGTTGGAGTACTACCCAGCCCTGCTTGCTGCACGGCCTGCCGTGCTCCTCACCAACTTCCTGGAGTTAATCTCTCACAGACAGAGCAATGGAGGAACTAAAAAGGAACAGGAAGCCAAGGGACGCACTTGGGCTCTCTCCGTCAACCCCAACAGGACTGTTACCAGCCAGCAGTGGCGCCTCTCGGTGCTCCTTAGGTACGCCTCAGTGACTGATTACACATTCATTAAACTGAAAAAACAAAAACAAACCCAAATGCATCACATTTATGTGTTTTGAGGCGTTTTTGCACAAATGGCCTATTTCGTTTAAATGTTGTTCACTATATATATGTGTTGGTGAGCACTTCTCTTTTGCCAAATAAACCATCCACCTCACAGGTCTTGCTTATCAAGATGCTAGTTACACAGCATTTGTGACTTAAAACTACATATCCATTGAAGACACTTGGCATCAACGTGATGGCCTCTCCAGTACATCAGGAAGGTGTTTGCAGACTGATACTGTCACCTAGTGGCCAAAAATACTGCACATGTTGTATGTCTGGCAGCAGGCAGCCTAATAAGTAATTAATGCTCAATATGGCTAATGATGAGTTAGGGAAAAAAATAATTAATGTTCAACACAATTGGTTGTTAAGTAGAAAAAAATACACATTTTCTTTCACTGCACTATATTTGTGGCCTTATATGGTTTAAGTTAGCATCTGCAGGGTGAAATTAATTTGCGTATGTAATAGATGATTTAGTAATTGTATTGCTGGTATCCTACTGTGAAACTAGGCCTCTTCTATTGTGGTTATTCCATTTTGCCAATGCTGTAAACCTTATTTTGTGGCATCCCACAAAACAAACTGAACTGAAGTCTCTCAAGATTTGCTGCAATCTCACTTAATGTCAACATAACTGTTCAAGCTAAAAAATATTTTAGCCCGTTTTAATTTGATGTTGATACATATTTTTCGAGAAAAAAATGTGGTTGAACTCCAATTCCAATAGCAATTTGGGAATATTCAGTTTTGGAGTCTCCTGCGTTAACTACCTTGGCAGTTAATCATGCAACTTGTGTTTTAGACTTGGGCGCTTCCTACAGGCAGTAGTCGAGGAAAGACCTGTGGAGGATGGTGATATGTCGGCCCCATCTGAGGGAGCGTTTGGTTCAAGTGGTGAGAGCAGGATTACGCCTGTGAATGCCGTCTGGGAAGAGCTCATATACAGCAAGATCGGAGTTCAGGTGTATGAGCATTCTGGGAGCAAACCAAGCCCGCATTCCACATTCAAACTAAGGTATGATTGCATTGCTGTTAAAATAGTTTTTCCTGACCAGCACTGTCGAAAATGGATGGATGGATGTTCATTTGGATAGGTATGGTTAGTTACTTTCTCATTGAAATGTGACATTCTTCCTCATCAGCTTTTCTGTGAGACTTCTGACGGAAGGTTTTGGATTAATATTTTTATCAATGATATCTCAACAATCTTTGATATCACATTATTGTTGTTATTTATTTATTTTTATTTTTATAGACCAAATTCAGATCATCCAGGTGAAACATGTGAAGGTTTCGACTCGGCGGAGGCTGTCCAGAGCTTTGCATCGACTCTGGTGCCACTTTTGCTTGAAGTGTGGGTGGAGGCCAACACCAGTGACTCTCCTTGGAGTCACTCTGACGGCGGTCACCTGTTGAGCCCGGACGCCATGTCCGTCATGTTCCAGGTTCTGTCTATTTTGAAGCTGCTTCGAAAACTGGCACCGCGGAAGGAGCATGAAGATGCGCTGGTGAGATCAGGAAAGCGCAAATAAGCACCTTGGAATGATGAAAAGCTTATGAGGATTTTTTTTGAAGAAGATTGATTGCTTTTTTTCTTTCTTTTAGGATGCATGGTTCCGCAAGGAATACTTAGGAGAGTTCAAGCAGCACTTTATGAAAAATTTTCCGTACAGCCTTCATGACGCACCCAAACATAAAAAGAAAGTTAATACCAAGAGGTACGTGTTTTATTTAGTTGACTTTTTTCTTCTACTTCTAATAATACCCCATTACTGAGTGTTATGCAGAACCTTCTTTTTGTATATTAAGTACTGTATTTGAAAATTCCCAAAAATCTAAGCAGTACTTGAATAAAAATAACAAAACAAATAAATATTTGCAGTGACTGCCCGAAGTCTTTTTGAAGCAAAACAGTGGAATAATTTTCAATGACCAAATCAGTGATGTATTGTTAGCCCAACTGCAAAACAGTCAATGCAAAATAAGACTTATTTCTTCTTCTTCACAAGTTGCCGAATGTGAAGCTTAAAAGACAGCGTATCGTCATTTAGAAAACGTAAATATTTGTAAGATGAGACGGCTATCAAATATTTTGGTGTGCGGTCATCCTCCCTCCTGAGAATCCTATTAAATGATCGAGTATTTGTGAAAAAAAAATTGTTACATAAAGCCTATTTCAAATATGTTATCATGTCTTCGCATCACTTCACGGTCTTTCCTGCAGGGCTAAGCAGACCGCAGCTCTCCCCGACGCTCACGTCGATCCGCTGGCGCTGAACATCACACTTTGCCAGGTGATGGTGTCACTGAGCCAGAGGCAGGGAGTCGGCCGCGAGGCGGACGGAGACTGGCTGACGCCCCTGAGGACTTTTGTGCGAGACACGCTCGGCGGCGAAGTGAAGCTCAGCTATCGGCAACTGCACATGCTGCTCGGGACTGTGTGGAAGATGGTGCTCACGCAAAAAAGCAAAAGTGAGCTTTGGATGAATTTTGTCACAGCCTGGCATACACGGTGTGCTCCTAATGATGGGTCTTTTTGACCAATTATAGATAAACCAACGACTGATCAAATGAAATTTTAGAAAATATTCATGTTGTGTTGCAGCAGTGACAGAAGACCTGCTGGCAGCAATGTACTCGTACTATCAGCAGAGGCACCTGACACTACAGACCAGGTCTCTTCTGCTGTCTTTCTACAGCAAGATCTACCTGCAGGAGCAGGGACAGTCACATATTACAAGGTAAGTGCAAAGCAGCGCTCTGCAAAGTGGATTCCAAAAATTGGTTCGTCTTTATAAAAGGGATTTGACATTCTTTGGTCAAAATACACAAGTGATAAGCTTAATAGACATTTGGAACACTGATGGCAATCACACTTGGTTTTTTATTTTATTTTTTTTTGAGGGTGGTTATGCCGATAAATCTTTGCTTTTGTTTCCCCCGCCTTTAATATTCAGAGTATGGTTTTCGTTGCCAAGGCAACAGTTGGCGGAACTAGGGGAGCAGCTTAAAAGGGAGGCCGCTTAAGTACAAAGTCAAAGCTGTATTTTCACTCGTCAAGTCAGCACTTCTTCCCAAACCCGCCGAGTTAAATTGAGTCAATTTGCAGATCCGTGTGAGTGCGGCATGCTGCAGATACATCGGCAAACACACAGACCCTTCTGGCACTGTCAACAACCTAGCAGAGTTTTTACTGATTGTCAGAAGCTCAAATTGATAGAAAATGGATCGATAGATTTTAAATTACCATGTCCCATGTCATCAAATATAATAAGAAGTATAAACCCTTGTTGTGTCTCTCACCCTTTTAAAGGAGTAAAGTGCTCAGTCGCTGGCTGGCCTTTCTTCCCGTGCAGTTGTCCCAGCTGGGCCACCGTAACCCCGCTCTGTCCGCGCTGCTCATCCAATCCATCCAGGCTGCCGCTTCCCGAGGCAACAAAGACCTGCTCAGCAGTCTACAGATGCATGCCTGCAAGCTTTACGGTACACGCACCAAATCTATCCATTCATTTTTCTATAGCCCTCATTAGGTTTGTGGATAGCGCTGTCCTATATGATTTAATACAGATATATACTGTACAGAAACAAGCATTAACACTCATATTCACTTGGAGACGTGTGAGGAAGTTGGTGGACCCAGAGAGAAAAACCCACGTAAGCACGGGGAAAGCATGCAAACCCTACACAGGAAGTCTGGAGTCAAGATTGTAACCCAGAATCTTAGGACCAATCGTTTGCACACTCTTTAAAATTCTCCTGCATTTGCAACTAATGATCCAAACCAAACCAAACTCCTGACTGGTTACACAAGAATCTTGGCAAAAGCAAGATTATTGACTCTTGAGTTGATCTCGCAGGCACCATGACGCTGACGCTCCCGCGCAGAATTCAAGACGTGCCGCGAGCGCCAAAGATCAGGAACGGTCAGATTGTGTGACAAGGAAGCAGCAATAGGAGGAAGAGGAGTCGAGGGGGCGGCCAAGAGTTCTGATAGGAACATCACAACGGTTCTTTTGTCCGCGGGCTTCTGACATCAGCATGTGCGTCAGCGAAAGACAGACCTCATCAGCGCACACAGACACAAACGCATTATCTGAGTGTCTACGCCTTAGAGACTCGGGCTTTCGTCGCCACAAACTAGTTTTGGGTTTTCCTGGCATCGTAACAATTTTCCTTACAGTGTCGCGCATGATGCCATCGATTGTAAGCATGACGCCCGCTCGTGTGTGTGTGCGCACGCATCCCCCAAAGATCCGCAGGAAGGTGCTGTGGTTCTTCTGCCGTCAGAGTGCCAGCAACGAATGGTGCAGCTGCTCTACTTCCTTCCCAAGATGTCTCGCGCTCTCCTGGCCAATCTGAGCTTCTGCTGCAGCACCGGACGAATCTCTGCTGGCCTTGCCGCCTCTCTCATTCGTATTATACACTTGAGGTGAGCTTGAAATCTATACGGTGCATCGCCCGTGACCGAGGTTCCATCTGAGCTGCAGGCGTGCGCAATTGCGCACTGCTCTCGCACCCTCTTAAAGCACAGCAAATGCATCCAGCACATTGAAAAAAAAATTTTTTTTTAATCCAACATGAGCCGTATTGGCAGTTTCATAATCACCTCATACAGAGAAATTGAAACGCATATTCGGCAAATGTGGTTTAAAACGTGTCAAAAAAGAGGAGAAATGGTGAAGGTGAAGGGGCCTTTCAGACTTTGGGAAGGCACCGTGTCATGTAATCATTGTCACATGGTTGCTCACATGAAGACTGCCACTAGGTTCATTTATCTCGTCTCGGGTCCTATGCAGCTTCCGTACTGTGATAATAATAATAATAATACATTTTATTTATAAGCGCCTTTCAAGACACCCAAGGACACTTTACAATCAGACAAAAACAATAAAACACAGTATGGGTTGAGCAGCGGCAGCCAGACGCGCCAGCGTTCACTCAACCCTGAAAGTCGGAAGATACCACAAGGGAGGGAGAGGGGGGAGAAAAAAAACACTCTCAAACTGTCCTCATTTTGAGGATAGTTTGAGTTTGGCAAAAAAACTCCTGCACAAGCATATGACAATTACAACAGGTCACAAGACATGATAATAATGTTTATGTACCTTACTAATATCACAGTAGCCCTGAGGGGGACTTTGTTTGTCTTGTGACTAGTTTTGCTTCTTACCATGGTGACAATTAACTCATTCACTCCCAAAGACGTTTTTAAACGTCTTTTCAGACTTGGTCCAGAATTGGCTGGTACTGAATGAGTTAACTGTAGCGTATGCTAACTTATGTTACTTGTAAAAGATGAAGATAACATTTTGGGGGTGGGGGTTGTTTTTGACGATGTTCCAGTCCTACGGTGGTAATCGTGGTCTCTAACTAACCTGCCTTCATGAAGTAGTGAAGTTATAACTACAGGAAAGAGTACTCAAGTGCTGTACGGACCAGATGAGTTTGCAACCTGAAGTTGCAAATTGCTTCCCTCAGATGGCAGTAGCGCACCATCCCACTGCCACAATCGGCCCCCGCCTTCTGCATCCGTCTAATTCCTGGTGTCAATGGGTCAGGTTTAACGGATTTCCAGAAGCGATGCCCAAATGGAGACACAAAGAATGTCATTTTTTGGGAGGCTGGAATGTGGTGACCAGCGCCTTCCGCATGGGCCTCTCGGCCTTTCCACAACAAAATGTTGTGCTCCGTGTCTTTCGCCTGATATCCCCCCATCTTCGCTTGGGGGCACGGTCTGATTTCATAAGATGACTGTGAACACTTTGTTCCCCAAGTTTCAAAATTAAGCAGAATGTGATAAACTCGTAAATCTAGTTGGTTACGTTTGCTCCAGTCGTCTTGTTTTGCATCTGTCCTCATTTCGGGTCGCGGGAGGGCGGTAGTTGACTTTAGGCAATGAGGCGGGCTACACACTTGACTGGTGCTAGACAATTGCCGAGCACATCTAGACAAACAACTTTTACACTCATATCCAAACGCGTGTTTGAAGAGGGCCTTGGAAAAAAAAGATTGCATATGAACCCGCCATGCAGTTATATTAGTTTAAAAATTGCTCAGCCTTACTTGCCAGTCACAGCGAAAAATCGGCTGAACAATGGCTCTTGTCACTTGTATCTCAAGGCACTGCTGTAATCTTGTTTTCCAGGTCATCTCTGAGTGGATGGTCAGTCGGGAGCCAGGAAGCGGCGCTACAGGACGTGGACTACATCAGCTTCCTGTTCTCCACCCTGACGGGCTTCTCATGCGAGCAGCTGGCCTCCCTGCAGGAGGCCGGCGACACCAGAGCGCCGCTCCCCTCGCCTCTGTCGCCCCTGAGGCTTCACCGCACCCCGCTGGACCACTTCACGCACCACTGGGACGTCGTGGAGGTACGGCGCGCAATACGATTGCCCTCTTATCGTAACCATTACATGTAGAATTGAACTTCAGAGCAAACATTGTTTGGTCAAATTGAAAAACATATTCTGGACAGACGTAGGCCCACCCTCAAGAGTCGCGCACGGAGGCTCAGAGCAAGAAGTTTTATCTCGACGCACAGGTTGGAGATGCGTAGTTATCGGCCACCCTGGATATGTGCTCGCACTAATGAGAGCCGGTGGCGTGATGGGAATGTGACATTTCCGCACTAAAATTACAGTTAACGTAGCCATGCCCCGGGGCAGGTGTGTGTGTGTGTGTGTGAGAGCAACTAGGGGGTGGAACGCCTTCTAATCACTAATTCAGCGCCTCAATTAAGGCCTCAGATCCTGCCTCTCTCATTTGCCTGTCTAAGTCAATCACAGCCAAGTGGAGGTACAGAGGAGGGACGGGTGCGCGTCGGAGGGACAGCACGAAGGGATGGACGGTTCAGCGCTGGCGCGGCTGATGGCGCGGACTCGTTTCCAATGACGTGGGGGGGGGGGGGGGTGCAGCGCTATGACAAATGCTGCCGTACTCGCTCGCTCGTGCAGGTGGTGAAATGAGAAATTGGATTATTAGGTTGGAAGAAAATGAGAAAAAAAAAGCTGATAAAGTGTTCTGGTTCCAGCACAAAAAAAAAAGTTTTACTTCCTTCGTTTATTCTAAATAGAAATATCCTAGTGGACTGGTGCATCCATTAGAATTTGTAGGTTGGAGAAAAAGTTCATTGATTTAATTAGTTGAATTGCATTGATAATATGCAGATTCATGAAACCCCATGAAAATATTTTTCAGACGTCCAATTTTATAAATAGTTCTTTGTCCTATCAAACTTCTCACGATGGTAGGTTTTGTTTTTTTGGTACAATTATTGTATATTCGCTTTTGGACGCTTATGTCATCAACTGTGTAATTGAAACGCAAGTTGACAATGATTCAGATGAGATAAAGGAGTAATCTAAAATAAAATAAAGCATTTTAAATAAAATGACTATAGAAATAAATACCATAATAAATGATAGATTCATTTGTGGCTCTTGGTCTATCCTTCTATAATTAATGCATTTTAAAAGATGACTAATTTTCACAGTGGCCATGTGATAAGAAGTCAAACTTGAAAAATTCCCCGTTGTATAACGGTCAAAGTAGACCATTTTGGGTACTTTTTGGCACATTTATTTTGGACCATGAATCGTGTTATACAGCTGAAAGCGTTAATGATAACCAGTGAGAACGGTCCGCTCCTTTTTCGGGAATGAGTCACATGTTTGGAAGTCACAATGAAATGTTTTCAAGAAAATCTGTGTTTTGACTGTATTCTTGTAATTTAATGTTCCCGTCGTTGAAAATAAATTGCTTTTCTTCAAAAAAACACACAAAAAAAACCATTTCTATGTGACCCTAAACATTTAAAGTGTGGTGTATGTTTTCCCATTGGATAATCTATTTAATGACTCTAAAAGGTGTGATGGAACAGATTGGGGGGGGGGGGGTGTTGTGCTAAGTATGCATTCACATTGATGTCAATGTTATTCTTTTTCAGGAGGTGTGCCAGCGTCTGGAAACTCTGGGTTCAAATGCTCAGTGCTTTGAAATTTTACAAAATGGCATCTTTGAATACATGGTGAGGAACAAAACAAGTCTGTGTTGATTTCCACTATGAGGGTTAAAGCCACACACACACACACACACACACATACCGAGCAATGCCACTGGACGCTGCTGAGCAATTCAGGTGCGCAAGCAGTGTGATGGGTTCCACAAACAGTTTATGCGATTAATCCTCTATTCAGCTCTGGGCAAAAAAAAAAAAAAAAATCAATCAAAAGACCATTGCAAAAATATCATTTTGTTTGATTATGTTGACATTTGAGTAAGGTCAACAGTCATTTTACTCTCGTAAATGACTGACAACAAAAATTGCAAATAGAAATACGGTGGCGCCTTGAGATACAAGTTTAATTTGTTCCATGATTATATTTGAACCTCAAAACAAAATGCCATTAATCGGTTTGAGTCATAAACAACAACAACATGTTTGTTAAATAAGAAAAATAGCACTCAAGTTGTACTTGACTAAAAACAAATAGCATATATAGCAGGAATAGGGACCGGGCCGGCTTACTAATAGTGAAAAATGAAATGTGTGTGCGGGCAGGAGGAGGGGTGTGTGTGTGTGTGTGTGTGGGGGGGGGGTCCAATGAAAATGTGAATCTGCAGGTGCAGAACCGCAAGTATTAGGGGTCCGCTGTATTGACATAATTAAATAGAGTGTAAAAAAACCTGAACAGTTTTTGCCACATGTATTTGCCTCATTTCAATGGTATTGTACCGCTCCTTCTGATGTGTGTGCCTTGATCACTTGGGGGCAGGACGACTGTGCTGCTCTGTGTTCATATATCTGTCTCTTAAAGGCAAACACTATGACACCAGCGCTATTTGTTAGCCCATCTATGGCATTTCCCATTACATTGTAGCATTGAATTAGTAGACATTCAGGTCAAGTTATGTGGTTGTTTTAAATCCTCAACGTGTAATTCTCTTTGTTTTATGTTTCACAGTTTTCATGCGTCTTGGTCTTTTCACACCATTTCTCACGGTGCCGTTTTGTTTAACTCCCGATGCAAACATTGAAGCTGCTCAGCTTTGTTTGATAGTTAGCGACTTTGCATCTTCTTCCTGATCGCAATCCAGGTATTTTTTTCAAAGCAGTTTACACCTGGAGATTGTGATGGCCATGACAAGGTCTTGATCTGGTAGTCCTTTACCTAAACCTTACATTTTCCCGCTTGGGAACATTTTACTGACAACTTGCCGTCCCTTCTCTGTTAAATTGCATTGTGTGTGTTTCAGACCAAGCTGAGAGTGGTGCCTGACAGCATGGCGGCCGGCCTCCTCAAAGCCGTTTCCAGGCTAATGGACCTGTCCCTCTTGCCCATTGAGCCCGTGTTACGCTTGTTGTCCCGCTGCTGCCTCAGCCTTCTGACCCTACTTGTCACTCAGCAGCAGCAGCAGCAGCAACAACAACAGCAGCAGCAAGACCAGCACAAATGGTCCTGCGCCTCACAAGCCTATCATTCGCCGTCTTCATGCGATGCAAACAAAGCACGCCCTTAACACGTTTGTGTCTGAATCACAGGGAGGCCATTTGGGGTGTGTGCGTGGCGTCGCTGAGCACCGTGCCCCGCCTGCTGAGGATGGTTCTGCAGCTGCGTGTGGCGGATCTGAGCCAGGAGGAGCTGCCCCAGCTGGGACAGATTTTGTATATGCTGATGCAGCACACGCCGCTGCATAACCAGCTCATAGCCAACACCAGTCTGCTGCAAGAGCTCATCCAGCATCTCACGGTAAAAACATGCGTGACCGCGATGGGAGGTCAGAAACTTTAGAAATGGTACCTGTGTGACTCGACGGTCTTAACTCATTCACTCCCAAAGACGTTTTTAAACGTCTTTTCAGACTTGGCCCAGAATTAGCTGGTACTGAATGAGTTAAGTGGTTCCAATTAGATATATGTGCAAGGGTGGAGAGAGAGATAGGAAGATGCTTACCACAGAAACCAAGAAAACAAACAAATAGGTAAACACGTGAATAGTGAAGAGGTGAGGATTCACCGTACTGGCTTTGTGGAGGTGGGGTGGGAAAAGGGGAACCTGAATCCATCCTCCCAATTTGAACCCTTTTTAATAGTAGTTTATAGTTGTGTGTTTTTCCATGCACAAGTTTGACACATCCATGCTGTGTGTTGCAGAGGTACTCTCGCGGTGCGACAAGGGAGCAGTGGCTGACTGACCTGCTCTACAGCTACAGCGTCACCGTGGCCCACGGCACGTCATCTCAACGTGGAAACCTTCGAGACGTCTACTGATGGGAGGCACACACGCACGCTCACATTGTTCCCCAACATGCAGTCGCTCTGACGCACATATGAACACTTACCGCAATAGTGACTATTCTTTGTACTCACAACTTAACACGAACACAGTTGGGTCAATCTGTGCTGTTTTAATTTTTTTTTGTTCACTGCAGCAATGAATTCCTCACTTTTTTTTTATTTTTAAAGAGCTTCACCGTGCTTTCGCCTGCCTCTTGTTTTGGTGGAAATATCGTGTTGTGTGTGTGTGTAATTGGTGGGGGGAAAAATAAAACATTTACACGGCATGATGTGTCCACTGTTGTTTGTATTTATTATAAGATTAAATCAGACGATGAGTTATGACCCTTCAAGCATCGATCAAAACAATCAGCCAAATATTTGGCCACTGTTTGCCAATCTGTTTTTACCTTTATGTACTTGAATTATTTCCACAATTAAACAAATTTTTACATATACACAACACATTTACGAAAAGCTAGTTTTCAATTCAGAATTCGGGAAAATAGTTTGTTCAGCTCATTTTTTAAGTTAAAAAAAAGGGGCTTCAAAATAATTTTCAGATTTCAGCAAGAAATATGACATTGAGGATTTGCTTAAGCGAGCATATAAATGAGGTGGCACCTGTGGTACTTGTGTTTTTAATGTAAACGAACGCAGGAATGGACCCGACATTTTTAGATCGTGTGTGTGTGCGTGTGTGTGTTTCTGCAGGTGGGCTGAGTTCATGAGTGGCTGTTGATAGACTGGCTCATTCTCCGCAACACGAGGAAAGGTTATCTCAGTGTGTGAGTGAGAGTCACGCATGCGCGCGCATGTGTGCATATGTGTTTGTCTCACAATGGATGAAAGGTTATCTTTTACACGCGTCACTTCGGTAGACTTAACCCCCGCCCCGTGAGGTCATGGCTGTGATATCATACGGCTTAATTTTAGAAGCCGACAATGTATGCAGTAATTCCGGGGAGGTAAGGGCTGCCAGCCAACTGAGAAAACATTAAAAAAAAAAAAAAAGTACTTAGGTGCACGCGCGTGTGCGTCACCGCTTTCCTCGATGGCCCCGACCCTGGCTGGAGCTTTGCGGCCTCAGGTGGTAGGAGAACTGCCTGGCTTGATTCACCGCATCAGTCAGGTGCACGTAGTCCAACCCGCTCACTAGACGAGTCACACAGATATCAGGCTTTTGTTTGAAATTTCAGGGACTGAATCGACATTTTTTCCTTCAGCTCCTTGTTAGAGAACAACAAATTGTGCAAAAATTGCGCAAAAAATACTGAAACAGTCAATCGTTGGGCATTCAAAAGTCTCGGGGGTCAACCTGTAAATGTGATCCTGCATTTTAGAGTCGTCCTGAAATTTCACTCCAAAGCCCCAAATCCCTTACGGTTTAGTGAGTAGTGCATGCTTACTCTCACCAAAAGTAATCCAAAGGTTAGTTGAGTGACTTACACTGGCTCTGCGTGCGTAAAGGCACATTCAGGAGCAGCTGAGACCCCCGGAATGAAGGATGTCCTCGTACGGCCATGGAGTTTCCTAGAAGGCAAGTAAAAACAACTGTAAAACGCAGGTGGGCAAACACAGAGTATTACCGGTACATGTCGTGTAATACAAGAACCACATCACTTTAGCTTCAACTTTAAGGACTTCACCGTTGTGAATTACTGCTTTACGTTATCAAGAGTACGTAAAATACTGTAATATTTTGTGTATTAATTTCTTACTCTAAAATTGTTTCAAAGAAATGTATCTATTACGAGTTTTTTTTCCCCCCTTGAATTATATAATAATTGAAATTTAAGTGCTCTAAATGCGATAAAAACATTGCCTGGACGGCATTTAACCATTATAAGTACAGCGGTTATGACGGTGGACAGCTTATCAGGTAACAGGTTATTATTATTTGTGCATGAAAGGGTTAAATAGGGGATTTCACTTATTGCAGGCCCGAGGGTTATTGTACTTTAGTTTCTGCAACACCAAAATGTAATTCTAAAAAAAACATTATAGCTTCATAATTACCTGGGCCGCATAAAAATGTTTAAAGGTGCATATCATAATTGTGTTATCATTCAAACCCCGCTGAGATGAAATCATATTATTAGAAGCCTGGCAGATATGAAATTACAGGGAGGCTATTTGATAAAGGTGTAACACGATTATGATAGCCAGTGCCAAACCAGTCTAGAGTTGTATGTCAAATGTCCGTTGGATTCTTTGCGGCATGGGCGTGTATGTGTGTGTGCATGTGTGTTCAGTATATCGCTCTACACTGTTGACATTCCCCCTGACAGCTCTGAACTTTTCACGATGCCACGACTGTCAGAGCGACGGCGGAGGAGGGGGGAGAGGTGAGGTGAGAACGGCAAGCGGAGGGGAGGGGCGGGGGGGGGCCCACGTCACGAGGTTGGGTGAGAACATTGAGATGTGTCCATCTTTCTATCGGTTTGTCCACCAGCATGCTTGAGAGCAGCAAGGTTCCTGCCTGTTCTCCAATCATCACCTGCTCTTGTGTGATGAAGGTCAAGCCTGTCTGAGGGGAGGACGAAAGGTTCTCAACAGACAGCTGGGTCAGTGTGTGGACACAAGCGCCGCCCAAGACATTAACACGGGTTATTGTAGTCAATTACAGAGTGTTCCACACCACTATGACAGCCAGACTGGTTTGGATAGCTTCTTGCACAAATTAGGTTCTTGGTACTGATAAAAATGTCTGCCATGAAGGGCCAATTAATTAGTGGAATTTAAGAACTGATGTCTAGCCATTATCAGTGTTTTTTTCCTTTTTGATAATAACTAAAATTTCTGGAAATAGAATTAAGGTTAAGCATGTCAAATTGTACCGAAAGTATGATGGAATCAGATATATTTTGTCGTGCTCGTGTTGCAACCTCAGGAATTCCTGGAAATTTTAACGACTCGTCCGCCACCCATACAAAATGGCTGCGCGACCCACCAGTTGAGAATTGCTGATTGAGGTACGTGACATTTAAATAAACAAGAAATTGAGGAAACAAAGCGGTCTCGTATTTTTCCCCCTGTGACTTCGACATTTGAAAGACCACAGAGATGACTGTTGTTGTCAACTACGGCAAATTTGAATGATTCAAAATGATTGCAAAGCATCTAAAACGAGGCTTCAACTTTGTGAAAAATAAAATAGTTCTCAATCAAATACAACCTCTTCAACGTCGAAAAAAAAGAGATACTTGGTTGAGCATCTTTCTTATGCCTGAACATTTGAGCCATGAAAATATTTCCATTGGATATATGGCTGGACTATATTCCACTAGGTCGTTGGGGGGATTTTCCATGCCTTGACAATGAGGCGCTCTAAAGCAGGTTGGATAGTGATCTCAATGCATGCCGCAATTGCACTGCATCATCGGAGGTGCTCAAGATCTCGAATAGTTGGTCTCAAACGTGTCATCATGATGCAGTACAGGTGTACCCTGCCGCAACCTGCAACCACGATCACAAACATATGAGGCAGCTCTTACCATAAATGTTTTGGAGCACCGACGTCTTAGTAGTGGCTGCAGGTTTCGCAAGAGGAGCTCGCATCTCTGTCCGTCTCTTCTCGGTGTGGGCGTGGTTTAAAACACTTAACTCCACCCCCTTGCAGGCCTTGCCTTCACTGTGTCTGCGTGTGAGGAGCCTACAGACAACACGTGCGTTAAATCCAACAACAAAGACTTTTTTTATGGGCAGCACATTCACTCTAGAGACTAAATGGAAACAGAGGGGCTGTGTGATGGCCTTGTGCTGGTAGCTATTAAGGGCATTTGTGGGCCAAGTACGACTTGCAGCCCGTTCCATTCTTTAGAATAAAATACAAAGCTTTTACTGTATGATGCAGATACAACAAAAGTGTGCACACAATTATTTGCTAATTCTTTTCGACCTACTTTTTATATTCAGTTGAATACAATACAGAGACACCATATTTTATGTCCAAACTGATAACATTTATTCGTTTTGTTTTTTTTAACAGATATTCACTCATTCTGAATTTGATGCCTGTAAAATGTTTAAAAAAAAGCTGAAATATCGGCATGTTCACCATTGTTTTACAACCCCTTTCCTTCTCACAAAACTCAAAGCGTTTGGAAACTGAGAATACTCAATGTTGAGGCTTCGTAGGTGGACTTCTTGACCTTCTCAGCTTGATGTACAATTTTAGTTGCTCAACAGTTCAGGGTCTCTGTTGTCGTATTTTGCACTTTATAATGCGGCCACGTATTTTCAATGGGAGGCATGTCTGGACTGCTGGCAGACACGTGACAGTGTCTGTATTGTAGTGTGTTCCTATGAGCATCATGAAAGATTAAAACAAGAGGTTGCGCATCCTTTGCAAGCGACTCCTACAAATTCGCCACTCACCTTCGCCATGCTCGCTGGATGACCCTAGCCGCTTCGTGCTTCCTCCTGCGCTGCTCTCTGTCGTGTCCTTTTAGAGCGCTTGTGGCGGCGTGATGTTTTCTCAAAGGGCTTCTCGTGTGCAAAGAGGCTCCGGCAAAGTGAGCGGGATCTTTGGCCTTGTGGTGTCTATTCTTCAGGGAATCAGTCTTTCTCGGCGGTACGGCGGCTGTTTGGTCTGCGTCCAAGACGACCGTGTAAGGGGTGCTTGTGAACGAGGCGGGTCTTTGCTCCTTGACTTTACGTGTGAAGGAGTGTCTGGATGATGCTGAGCTGCTCGGAGAAAGCGGGTCCTTCAGCCTGGTAGTCGTGTCGCATGTCATGTGACTTTCAGGGCTCGGAGTGTCAGGTGGATCAGCAGCTTTGCTCCTTGAGGATCTGCTCCGATGGCCTAGTGGAGATAATACTGCACGTTGATTTATTATCCAACCAGTCCTCATTAGGTTTGCGGGAGATGTAGGTTATCACAGCTGACTTTTGGGTGAAATACAACCAGGACTGATTGCCAGTCAGGCGCGGGGTGAATATAGAAAGAAATCATCATTCACAATCACATTCACATTGACACCATTTTCATTGTTTTTTAAATACTGACAATGATTCCTAACACTCTTCACGTCTTGTTGGACAATTTTGAGGTAACACATTCTTTTGCACCATTCTAAGAGATTGTGGTCACTTGGAGTATAATAGTGACTATCAACCGCCCCACATTTCCCTATTTTAGTTTTGACCCACTTCTTGTAGACGTTAAGAACAATAAAGAAATTAAATTGTCAAAAAAAAATGCATTTGAAATTATATCACTGGAATCTTTGCACCTCAAAAATCAGCACTCTTGAGGAGATCTCTGAAAAAAGGAATCTCTCCTTATATCACACACGCACACGCACACACACACACACACACACACGCACGCACGCACGCACGCACGCACGCACACACACACACACACACACACACACACACACACACACACACACACACACACACACACACACACACACACACACATTTATTATTCTTTGAGGCATTTTAATTCAGAGGCTCTTAAGCGAATGTGGAGGTAATTATTAACAGCTCCAAATAGTCTATTGTTGGCATAAAACCTTCGGCCTTCTGCTAGAAAACCCCCCAAAACAAAACAATATCTCAATAGTCTACCAGAACCTCAGAATTTTATTTGGAGTATCTAGGTACTGTATGTTAATATCATCGGTTGATTCATTTGCAAATACCACAAAGGAAGGTCTGAATTAACTTCACTCTACCTTTGTGTCTCTCCTCTCTGTCCCTCCGTTCAGGTTTAGTTGCTTTCTTTGTCTCCACCACTGAGTCTTTCACGGATAAATCCGCCACTCGGTTCACCAAGGACAGTTTCTCCTGCTCGCTCGTCTCTGAAGACGATTTTCGTTCCTTGGCCGCGGCCACGGAGATTTGCTGCACGGCTTCTCTCCGCCGCAGTTCCTCCTCTCGCTTCCTGGACACAAGCAAAAGAAGTGGCGGCAAATGTTGTCAATATTTTGGGCTTAGACTGATGTGATGTGCATTGTTTTCAGAATTGAAATCATTTAAATGTACATCTCAGTTAAACAATGATTCCCAGCCACTGTGTGCCATGGGAAATCTGATTAAAAAATCAACCATTAAAATAAAATAAAATAAAACACGCATTTCATTAAGATCGGATTGTTAAAAATTTTTTTTTGTTTTTGTAATGACTGTAAAACTCTGTGAATCTGTATTTTATACATGTATGACTATTCTATAAGGATGTGAAGCACTTTGTGAAAGGTGCATATTATTTTGACTTCTTCATTGGTCCATAAATCATGACTTATTTACAACAAAATCAGTATCTTTGTTCAGCTACAGCCGCGTTTATATGGAGACTTCTTTGTCGTTCTGATCAAAATCATTCCGATTGAAGATCTCTGATCAACTGTTAATGTGACGTGATGTAGCCGGATGCCAGAATTTACATGCTCTACTACATTTAATTTGAACAGCCGATTGTCAGGCATGTGACATGCGCAATAGGAATTTTCTAATGTAAAATCTGTGCCGTGGCTCAACAAAGGTTAGGAAACACTCTCGTCGAGAACAAATGTGAGACGTGTGAGTAAATGACAAAGGATCAAAAGGAGCACGTCAGGAGAAAGACGTATGCGTGTGCAAGGTTGACAGAGAGAAAGACGGATACGAGGAAAGTGCGGCAAGAAAGAATGTCAAAGGTGTTCCTGTGATGACCAAACAAACAGGGCTAGACAAGGACAGATGTATAGCTGAGTGTTGTTTGTTCGTCTCTCACTTGGCGGCGTCCTTGCGTAGCTGCTCGTGCCTCATGAGGAGCTGCTTCCTCTCCCTGAAAGCCTTGCGGACCGTGTAGCCCTTGTAGATGGCCTGAATGGAGGCGGCGGCTATGTCCTGGATGGCGGCGATGGACAGAGCGCCGTGCTCCAGCATGAACTGGGTCACCTCGCTGTGGCCCCCCAGCAACGCATAGTCCAGCGGCGTGTACCTGCGTGTGAACGCCATTGTCACTCACACAGCCTTTTGAAGGTCTCCTTACCTTTGTGACCGCTACATCTCATCGTCATAATCATCATCAAAGCCTCACCTCTCCTCTGTGTGCTCCATGTGGTTAGGAAAGGCGCTGTAGCCCAGCAGCAACTTCACGGCATCCAGGTAGCCATTGTTGCACGACCAGTGGAGAGCAGTTCGCCCCTGTGGAAACAAGGTCATACCCGTGGCAATTTTTAAATGGAAAATAAAAATGGAGGGGTGCCAACCACTTACTGCAAGTAGGCTGTATCCAGTCCGTCCGTGTCTGACAACTATCACATATCACAACACATATCTTACATGATTAGAAAAATGTCTCAAAAGCAAATAGAAAGGAAGAAATGTGTGAATAATTGACGCAGCCCCTAAGAAAGGCTTGTAATTGCATACTGATGCCACAAAATGGCATAAAGCACTACATTAAGCTCCTCAACTCACTTTAACATACAGCATATAAAAATTCGACACAGCCCCGTTCAAATGTCAGGTTTTCGTGGTCTATAAAAAATGACCAAGAGAAATCATTTCTCATATTTTTCCATCATGAACGAGAGCTATAATTTGGACAACTCTTTACAAGAGCAGGAGTAAAAATAAACTGACCTAACGTGGCTGCATAAGTGTGGACGCCCTCATAGAACTGGGCACGGGGGTGTATTCGGAAATCAATCAATTTAAACTTGTGATAAATGGGAGTCAGGAGACACTGACACCCTTTTAAGTGTCCCAGATTCGCCCCAAATTAAGTTATTTTGGTCTTGTAGGCTTTCTAGCAGAAGCCTGAAGGTTTTGTACTTAAAGTGCCTGCCCAAAGCATCACCATGCTTCACTGTAGGTATGGTGATGAGCATATATTTGAGCCAAACAAAGCTTTTGGAATTTCTGCAAAAGAAAAGTCCAACCTTAGTTTCAACAGACCATAAAATTTCCCAAACACATGTGGGAGAATAATAACACACTGGATAATGATATGCATGCATGGCAGCTGATTTCTACCTCCTTGTCCTGTATGTTTGGATCAGCGTGTTTCTCCATCAGGACAGCCATGCATGTGATGTAGCCACCATAAGCAGCACACTGCAGTGGAGTCCGTTTTGCTTGGTCCTGCCAGACAGATTGGGATCATAAAGCTCTTTGAAAGCTGTAATAACGAGTTGATTTTAAATGATCATTAAAAGGCATTGTAAATAAAGATGATGTTAAAATAATGTTACATACTAACAGTTCTCCATTAGGTACACTTGCACAAGTAATAAGATCCAGTACCCACCCGCCTCTTTCTTAACAACAACAATAGTGGTCACAGGATCAAAGTAAGAAGGCTGCCACACTATGTTGGTGATCTTATTTTGAAACTACATGAGATGAGACATATGTTATAAATAGCTCTCAGAATGATGCAGTGCAGTAAACCATAAGCACAATAATAAACATAGGGTGCAAGTGCCAATAAAAAGCATAATTATGTTTGTAAAGGCCAGCCTTTTGTTTCAGATTGGATCTCATTACATAGTGTACTTGCAATGAATGCAGCACGTGTACAATGTATACTCTCACCACAGGTTGCCGGAGGACTGTAGGGAGTGGTAAGACAATATTTGTATTTTTTTTGCCTTCTAAAACCAAAATTAATTTGAAATATAGTCCTAATTTAAAATGCTTCTTATAAGATAAAACCAGAAACTTGGAATTTGTGGTCCACCCTTTCGGTGCTCTATCAGCACGAGGCGCTTCAGAGCTCACCTGTACATTGGGGCTGATTCCATTCTCCATTAAGATCTGGCAGACCTCAGCGTTCCCTCCCAAAGCTGCCCAGTGGAGTGCAGTGTGACCGTCCACGTCCACGAGGTCCACACGTGCGGCGCCTTTATTCAACACAGTAAGCAGCTACATATCTGACACACAACTACAGAGAACATAAATAGCATTGGAACATGGCAAAACAATTTCTGGAAGAGATTGCTGCTACCTTTGACACCCACCTTTGATGAGCGTGAGGATGACGTCCCTCTGTCCCATCTCGCAGGCACGAAACAGCGGCGTGTGCTTCATTACATCCAGGGAGTCCACCATGGCTCCCCTCTCCAACAGCAATTTGACAGTGCTAACATGGCCTGACAGGGAGGCTGCATGTAGCGCTGTTTGGACAATAGCGACACGAACATGAAGGCAACTAGTCAAATGGACGCCACACGCCTCACTAAAATGCGGCTGAAGTACACCCGCGACAAGCCACAACATTATGACTACTTGCTTAATAAAACGGTAATGGCAAGAGCCTGTAGCCAATATTCTGCCTTTAGAATGAAATCCACGCTGGGTTTTGACAGTTATGAATTAAAAATTGGTTTATAATTGTGGTTGTATTTTGTAGCGGTGTACAACTGTACATGGCCCGTCTGGGATGCAAGAACTCAATTGATGCTATTCGCTGGGCTGTGCAAAAAAAAAAAAAAAAAAAGCTGGGAAGTGATCAATTGAACAGATACAAGCAATACAAGGAGATCATTACCCCCCCCCCCCCCCCCCCTCTGCCCCACCAACAAATAAACTTTCTCATCCAAAATTCAAGGAAGTGACGTGGTTACCAGTCAGCCATGCTGTCCAGCTTGCAAATGCATGCATAAACAATGATAGCCAGACTGGACATTGATTATACATCCAAGAGGCCCCTTTAGCGTCAGAGCTGTGGTGACGTGTCACGAGTATTCATGTGTGAGCATACAAGAGGACAGTGCTGACAGTCTTCATGGCAAACTTTCACTAATTTTGCTGACACTATCAGCTTTCCTCTCTGGCTCATCTTCTGGGAAATCGCCTTATGACCGAGCCTCGCTTTTGAGGAGCGTTGGGACGTTGCGTTAAATATAAATTAAAAAAACGAATGCAATGATTTGCAAATCGTGTTCAACCTATATTTGTAAGGATACACTGTATTCTGTTTTTAATTTATGTTCAACACAACGTCCCATCTTCATTGGAATTGAGATTGTACAAGCACACATCGCCCGGAGCTCATCTCATTTTAGTGGCACTCACCGGTGCCGCCATACTTGTCGGTCATGTTGATGTCAATGTGAGGCGTGTGGGCCAACATGGTGCGGATGACATCATCGCTGCCCTTGCCCGCGGCCCACATGAAGGCCGTCCTGCCCTCCAGGTCAGGCTCATCTTTCACTGATGGGTGAGAAAGAAACACACCTACTGTCTCCTATTGACACACACACACACACAAAGAAAAAAAAGAACAAAGGTTGTGCAGTGATTTATAGGAAAGAGTTTTCAATGAGAAGATCACAACTTCATGGATTGGATGGCGACGATGAAAGATGATTGGATCGTACCATTTCCACTGAGGAGGGGGAAAGCCTCAACGAAACTCAAATGGCAAAAAGAGAGCACAAATTCCACTAAAAGAAGTGACCAAGTGATTGAGTACCACATTGGCACAATGGAGATCACCATTCTGCGATACCGGGGCTTAGTTCGTGAATTGAAACCTGAATTCTTCTTCTCAGCATTTTTACCCAGATTGGCACTTCAATGTGTTTGGATTTTCATGGATTTTCCTGCTTTGCACATGTGCTACCTTTCTACACAATGTCACAGAAATGTGTTAAGTGTGCACTTGAAATGCTGAAAAGAAACACTCGAAAACAAAGGTCATAAGTTCATCAAAACTGAAGAAACCAAACACATTGAATGTGAAGGTATTCTGAATAAAACTCAACCCTGTTTTTCAAGGGGTCCGTTTTCAGATCCACGGCTGTTACAAAATCGTGCATTTCTCAAGTTGCTGAAAGAAGACACTTGAGCTCGAAAACAAACTTGCACACAGTCTTACACCCAACCTGCCCAACCCCTCGCGCCCCTCACACACACACACACACACACACACACACACACACACACACACACACACACACACACACGGACACACACACACACACACACACACACACACACACACGGACACACACAAAGACCGGGGATGTTGGCCCATTCTCAAAATAGCAAGAAAATGCATTTTTTGAGGGTCGATTTTGGTCTGTTTTGTCAGGCAGGAGCCTTTCACAGAATACTGAATTTTTCAAGTGGCTAAAAAAACAACAACTAAATAATAAAAAAAAAAAAAAAACACTTGTCGGTCCCCAAACCCTGGGAAACTTCCTGACTCCAGATAACTTGATGTTATGCTTTTTAATCTGCTTCAGAACTTTCTGTACTCAGGTTTTACTACATGTTAGCATCGAACCTATTTCAGTTGGGTTCAGCAGATGAACGCCTGCCAACTCAGGTCAATTGAATTTCGGGAAAATAAATTTGATCAGGACCAAAATAAAGCCATACAGACAAGTCCTATAATCCCTTTTAATTTCCAAAATATATTTTATTCATGAATTGGTTTGTTGTGCACGCGCGACTTACAGCATTGTTGCTCTGTGCTCCGTAATGCAAAGGTGTCGCTCCTTGGCTGTCGGAGGGAATAGTGCCTGATGTGTTCCTCTCCAGCAGCAGGTGGACAATTCTGGCATGGCCTGTGAACACATGTTAAACTCCAGAAAATGCAGAGTCACGTACCTCGTGCTCAACTTCCACTTCACACTATTTATTTTACTACTACTAGCAGGCAACCTCGCCGTGTCTTATGGTTTATAATTGAATTTCCCACAAAATTTATGCATGGCATGATATTTGAAAGGAGGGTCTTGAGACATCAGCGGCAAAATGTGACATAAACAAACCAACTGAATGTTGTGTAACAAATAACATTTTTGTTATGCAACTGGTTCTAGGGGTTGTGTGTTTTTTTGCACTGATCAGCTAGGATCGACTCCAGCTCCCTCCCCCTCCCAGGAGTAGCAGAGAAAATGAATGGATGGATGACGTTACATGAACTGTCATCATTTTTTTTTTTGCGATCGACATTTTCTTGACATCCGCAAAAGCTGCTATTTTATCTGGTGTTTACTTTCATACATTTTATACAGCAGCCTTGCTTTAGTTGATGGCTTTAATTTCTATTTCATACATAATCACCGACAATCATTGTGACCTACAAACCCCAAAAGCAAAACCTGTGGCTCGTAAATGACGTTTTGCTTTTTAAGTGGTACGTCACACCAAATTAAACCGGCAAGCCACAATGATGGAAGGACAAGAAAAGGCAGTCGAAATCCGTAAGGAGTCGTGTGAGATGTGCGTCAGTTTACCGAGCAGGGCGGCCCAATGCAGCGGTGTTCTGAAGAGATTATCGTAAGCGGTCACATTGCAGCCCTGGTAGGACGTCAGCACCTCCACCACTGCCTCGTTACCGTCGGCGACAGCAAAGTGCAAGGGTGTCCGACCTTCGTAGTCCTGCCAGTTCAGCAGGGACTCCGTGGGAGCCGCTTCCTGCACACGCGCAAGACATCGATGTCTGGATTTAAACGAACCAATTTATTCATAGTGGGCAAGCAGGCTTGATTAATACGGGCCTTTGAAAGATACAGTTTCAACCTTTTTTTTCCTTGGCGTGTTCCATAACACTTTCACAAAGGGAATAACTGAAAATTCTTCCAATTTACCTCGATTTCAGAGCAAGCCACCAGAAACTTTAGGATGGCTTTTCCAAAGCACTGTCCTCAAAGTCAGCGGACAGGATAGACACCCAGTACGTTCTAGAAGTTTGTTAATGGCTACAACAGGCCTGGAAATCAAGGACGCCCAAAGCAGTGGTTTTTATCTGATGGTTCAAGACACGAGAGCGTGTCGAGGATTTATTATGAAGAGGTAGTAAAAAGTTGCCTCACTATACGACTATCTAGACGGATAATATTTTATGGTTGAGAATGGTATGCAATTAACTGCAGTCGTTTCTGGAGGGGAATAATATAGAGAAGAGATTGTCACGCGGCTCGAGCAGGCATGCTCAGTTAGTGGCCTACAAGTGTTATCCAAACTAATATGTACTGTAAGTATGACTTCACTCCGTCAGCCTAGGTTAGTGATGGAGTACGACACATTCAGACTCGAGAACCCATTTGGGTTTTGTTGCCATCATGGGAGATGAACTCCATCCTACACTGTGGACCCCGTATACCTTAAAATCTGCACACCTGAACATGCATCCAAGCTTAGACGCTCTCTTTCCATTTAGAAAATAACATTATTTTGACTGAAATTTATTACCTGGGGTGCAATGAGACATTTACTTGTATGCCTCTCTACTTGACCGACTTCCCACAAGGTAAAGAACTTTTCGCAGTACCAAGAAATAGGGAAAATATTATGGCCATATTTTGGGCAATTGTGAGATTTATTTGTACTGTATTTAGTCCTGTACATGCATGATCATCTTGAATCTAAATCATGTACTGTACTCTGAAAGGCACTATAATCAGGTAAGCAGCTATGTTTCAACAATATGTGTTGTTTATCGTTCCTAAAAATAAGTGGGTTCATTGTCTCTTGATGAAAGTGAGTCGCGACTTAGCGACACCAGGAAAAATGCGGGTCCTAAGGGACATATCAACAAATATTGAAGGGAGCATATTTATAGGCGGCCCGGTAGGCGAGTGGTTAGCGCGTCGACCTCACAGTGTAGAGGTACCGGGTTCAATTCCGGCTCTGGCCTCCCTCTGTGGAGTTTGCATGTTCTGCCCGTGCCTACGTGGTTTTTCTCGAGGTACTCCGGGTTCCTCTCACATTCCAAAAACATGCATAGCAGGTTAATGGACCACTAAATTGTCCCGAGGTGTGAGTGTAAGCACGGATGGTTGTTCGTCTCTGTTTGCCCTGCCATTGGCTGGCAACTGGTTCAGGAGTGCCTACTGCCCGAAGACGGCCATTCAGAAAACGGTGGTGGCGTATTTCTATCGCGCTGCCTAATGCGCATGCGATTTTGACCATGTCTTTGGCGGAGAACCCCCCCCCCCCCCCCCAATACATCTATACCGTTGCACTTAATTCTGCATTCCTTATTGGTAAGACAGCGCAACTTTATGCGTGATGTGTACCAGGATACAGCGGACAGTTTGCGTGGCCCTGGCTTCCTGGCTGTGCGCGGCCCAGTGCAGGGGGATCTTGCCCTCGCTGTCAGGGATGCCGATGTTGGAGTCGTGCTTGATGAGGAGGCGGACGTGCTCCGGCCGGTTATAAAACGCTGACCAGTGCAGGGCAGTTTGCTGTGAAGACAGACAAGCAGGACAGATGAAAAAGAAGAGAAAGCTAGGACGACTTATAGAACAGTGAGGGCCGTTGTTGGCTAGAGCCTTTGAGCTTTTTCTATTACGCAAATGAAAGGGCTGAGAAGCAACCCAGATAACGCCTAAATGGAAGCTACTGGCTGTCATCTGACATGATGATGCATATTAGAACATTACAAAACTAACTACTGATGTCACACCTCGGCGTCGTAACACAAGGGAGTCTCTGTCCTTGTGGCCACAGACACTTAGGCTTCACTGCGACACGAGCGCGGATGACCTCAAACTCCTCAATGAATTCCATTCGTTATGCGGCTGGATGTTTTTTTTCGGACAGACCGTGGAAGGGCTCTCAGTGTGTGTTTTAAGTACACACAAATTAGGAAAATGGCCTGAAAGTCATAACATCTGAGCGAGATCTCCTGGAAAAAAGATGACCTCAAGTTGTAAGGTTGAAACACTATTTTTCATGACAGATCAGCATTGCAAGATATCGACTACGGGTTTTAGTTTTTGGGTGCCTTCAAGTGTATGTTTTTGTGACGCAGCGACAAGGCGAATAAGTGGAAAAATGTGATGACAGCCGATAGTCCTGTTAAATAATTGTGACCGTGAGTGCGTGACTGTATATTGAAACCTCATAAGTCATGACTTCTGTCTCTTTATTGGTTGTTTTACCTCAGGCGAAAGACAGATTTTTCACAGATCAAATTTATCATGTACGGGTGTCAAGTCCCGATGACTGTTTTAATAAATACGAAAAAGTACAAACTCCCCTTATCATGATCATCACTTGTACCGGAACGATATCTTTTGAGATGGATTTTGATGTACACTGCCATCGAAAAGTTGAGATATGTATGCTTTTAAATGTTCTTAATTTAATGAGATTTACGGGGTTTTCTCCATTATTTCCTTTCTTCCCTCAAAGTTGCTTTTTATTCTTGCAACCTTTTGCCTTTCTTCCTCTGTTCATACACCCCCCTCCCTCCCTCCTGACCTCTTTCCAGCCTTCCTTCCCCTCAGACCCGCTTTTTCCCCTCGTATTTCTTTCTTTCCTGACCTCCTTTCTTTCCCCCCCCTCAGACCTGCTTTTTATTGATGCATCTCTACATACCTTCGCTTAAACCCACTTTTTTTCAGTCACACCTTGAATTCAAGCATGCTAACATCGGGCACAACATCAATAGTGACGACATAACTGGAGCAGTGTTTTAGTCTTCACGATATTGCTAAGACATGGCCCATTCTATACATGAGTGACGCAGAGACCGCAAGTCAGGCTAGTTTTAAAAGCCTGCTATTAGTATAAAATGTTTAAGGAAGATTCTGATTTGGATTAGAAAGTCATATTAGCCCTATCCTGGCCATGTTATTGAGACGTTATTTTTAAGATTTTGTTACTTATAAAATATTCCATGGCTTAGCATCTGCCTATGTTGCTGACTTAGCAGTATTAGTGCCTTATTTTCCACACCAAGCCTTATGCTCACAACATCCTGATCTTTTAGTTACTCCAAGAGCTTAAAAAAAAAAAGTCAGGAGGTTCTTCCGGATCCTCAATTCGAGCGGCAGTATTCTAGAATGTTCTACCTGTAGAAATGAGAGCTGCTACTACTGTAGAAATGTTTAAAATCTCATCTCATGAGTTATTGCTACACTCTGTCATTTGGTTTGTACCACACCTAGTATGTAACTATTCGTCCCGCCTCAGCCGCTGGGCACCTGGATTTGGCGCTGTTTTACTGCCACTTCTCCTCCCTCCTCCCCCACCCCTGAGTGAAATGAAGCGGTTGCTGTAAGGATTCAGTTTCGACCAACTGGGACTTGAATAGGACCACTTCTTGGAGGATTCTGCATCGAGAAAGCTGGACAGTTTCTGAGGAGAATCACTTCTCTGGAGGTGTTTGTCAACCTGCGGCGCTTCATTTTGTTAAACGGACTCGAATGCCCTTTATGCTAACGCTGCACAACATCATATCATCTGATAAATGCTGACAACTCTGCATCCATTGGAGCCTGGTCATCTTGGAAGGGGGACCCGTCAATCCCTTCTCAAGTGTACTTCTCTTTTTTTTTCTTTTGTCCCTGACTGTACCTTGTTCTTGTCCTGTGTGTCGACCTCCCCCGGGCCAATGTGTTTAAGCAGCAACGCGAGGGCTTTTGGAGAAGGGTGTCGTGTGGCAAGGTGCAGCGGGGTCATCTCTTCCAAATCTTTCTGGAGCCAGTTGGCGTGTCGAGACAGCAGCAGCTTGAGGAAACGAACATTTCCCTGCAAGGCAAAAATAAATGAATAAATAGATAATCCAACAACTCTGATTTAGGCAATATTCTCCACATGATATCACAGTGTTCTCATTAGCATTAGTGGTGAACCAACACTGGTGACATGCACACCCAGGCCAAATCACAAGCTTGTGGTCTTTTCATGGTGTCTTGTTCAATTCAGGGGTCATCCATCTTCTTTCTCTCTCATTTTGGTGCGCGTGATGAGCTGTTAGACAGTTAACACCAAACCTGCCCCCCCCCCCCCCGCCCCCGCCCCCGCCCCCCCTGTCATCATTACTATCATCATCCTCTGTTTGGATGGTATTCAGGCAGGGCCTCCTGAGTCATGTACTACCTAACAGCTCTCACAGGACACCGGATCGTGTGCCTGCGTGGCCCTCCGTGTGTGAGTGTGTTTTGTATATTTACCATGGTGCCGGCTCAAAGCCACAGCCTGACGGATCTATCTTGTGTGTGAGCATGCATCTCGACCAAGAGATTGTGTGTCTATGCACTCCTGTCCTCCCTATTCTCAGTCCAATTAGATCCGTAATCCCTGGCCTCTCTGCCTGTCTCGGCCAATTATTGATCCTGTGTCAAAGAGACAGGGCTCCCCATCACGATCATGCCCGCGTGCACACGCGCACACCAATACTATGTACTATGTCTCCTGCTACAGCTTTCTTTAACAAAATCATGATGACAAAGCACAGAAAATATGACCAAATAAAGATAATACTGTGTGGAAATATGGCGTCTAACAAACGTTCCCAGAATTCTCTATTCTGTCACACCGTACACATGAGAACTAAAAGGTAAACATTTAAACTTCATTTTGTAATATTTCTAATACTTAGTCTTATTATTAAAAAAATATATATACATATACATACATATATATATATATATACACACACACAGTATATATAATTATTTTATTTTTTTTGGAAGTACAATTCTCATTCAAAATACCTTTCTGGCGTCACTTTTTTTTTTCAACATCAGAAAAGTATTCTTATTAAAGGTGTGACAGAGTGGTTGAATCATTCCGAAAAAAATGATATTGAAAATTATGAAATACTTTTCTTTCACTGTATTTAATGAGAACCTTTTTTTGAGAGTATTATCATTGCAGTTTATTCACTGGTTGGTTTCTACTGCCTTGTCGTGAGGCTTGCGGCATTTATTTCGACTTAATTGTCCAAAGATGCGTCATAGCCTTTTTATTATTATTATTCCTGTAAAAGTATGTTTTCAGGGTTGTTCCCATTTTTTTTCAACAATTTGTCCCGGTACCCCTGCGGTCGTACATAGAGTCACTAGGGGGCAGTGGCCTCCCTCTTTCCACCGAACCCCAACCTGGTCGATTGAGTTGCTCACTTGCAAAGCTATTATTGTTCTTTTTTTTTTTATGACGAATTGTATTGGATCAACTTTGTCAGTTGCACTCAATACAAGCTCAAAACATGCCAATTTGCCCCACGTGCAAACAACCAGCATTTGACCAACCTTGCCGCCTTTGGCAAGGAGGCAAATCATCCTTAACCCGTCGACTGCAACACCAGTGTGTGTGTGTTTATGTGTGTGTGTGTGTGTGTGTGTGTGTGTGTGTGTGTGTGTGCCTAAGAGTGTGCGTGTGGGGGGTCAGCATAGGCCGTGCCTTCTGTGCGGCGAGGTGCAGAGCCGTGCGTTGGCTGTGGTCGGTCTTGTTGACTGAGGCTCCGGCCTTTAGCAGAATTTCTGCACAGTCTAGGCGATCAGCCAGCACGCAGTACATGAGAGGGGTGCGGCCAAATTGATCCTCACGGTCCCGGAGGACTGGCTCTGCTATACGCACAAATACACACATACACACATACACAAATGAATGGATTATGGTACCCGGGGGCCTTGAATGCACTTATTCGCTAATATACTACTTCACTGTGACTCACTTGCGAATTTGTTTTCATATTTGAACACAAGGTGTCATTGACCACTTTATTGAAGCGAGGATCTACTGTGTGTGTGGCTTTTTTTTCTTTTTTTTGCTGTGCAAAAAGCCTCATTCTGTAATGGCCGCATGGGTGTTTTGCTTAGGCTTACCTTGCCCTCTGACCTTTCTGCACAAAATTTCCTTGCAGAAATCAATAAAGCAGTGCGGTATTACATACTGATGCGAAAACACTCTTGTGTGTGTCGGTAGGGAAAAACTCCTTTTTGAGTAAGTTTTTGTCCAATCGTTGGAATTTTTTCTTTTTTCAAGAGCTGGACTTTTGGCCTCCTCACAGTTATGCACCTCGAGCGAGTTGTATATTGTTTACCTGTGATGAGTTTGTGCAGCGTGTTCCTGTCGCCATTGACAGCGGCGGCGTGAACCTGCGAGCCCAGAGGGGCGGCGCACGGGCCAGAGGGCGCTGCGGCCTGTAACACAAACACACATAAGCTCGCAAATCAACCCGCGGCCATTTCCTGTGCATATACAATAGCTTGCTTATCAACCGTTGACCAATGTAGAGG
Organism: Hippocampus guttulatus; assembly: GCF_054856545.1. Taxonomy (NCBI): domain Eukaryota; kingdom Metazoa; phylum Chordata; class Actinopteri; order Syngnathiformes; family Syngnathidae; genus Hippocampus; species Hippocampus guttulatus. Next base: position 16,436,925 of record NC_141266.1, on the reverse strand, counting down.
GCATCTTCTCAGGCATGATGTACTGTAGCTCTAAGCATGAAACCAGGTTTTGATTTCACCATCCTGATCATCAGCACCGACAAAATAAACAAAAACATATGATCTTGTTGTTAACCACTAAAAGCTAAAAACAACTCAGTCATGCAGAGGCGATTCCTCATGCATCACAGAAATTCTTCCCAAAAAAGTTCCTTGTAATCTTTTAGGGTGAACGAGAGACCCCTTACTTTTTGGGCTTTCGAGGTTCGCCCCTCATTTTATTTTGTTTGGATCATGCTCTGTGGACAGACAATGAGTTGTCGGTTTCTTGTTTTGGTTTTCCAATATTGTTCAGCCCCAATGTAAAATATATAAGCATTTGATTCGCACATATACCGTAAGTGGCCATGGGATTTGTCGCATTTACCAAACTACGTCTCTGTATAAGAGAACAGCAGAAATTCTCACTCGTCTCGTATGCCTCCTTCAGTAAGGTAGAACACAATCAGCCTCACCTTTTATATGCAGTTTCCTGTGATCAGAAAAGCTAAATATAAATACTGGGAGATTTTCAAACTATATGCTCATCAATTCCCTCTTCATGCCCCCTTCAAATTTTTGATGTCCCTTTGTCAACAACAACAATTTTGACGAAAACAATCATGATTGGATTAAAAAAAAAAAGGTAAAGCACAGACCCGAACTCTGAAATTGAAAAGAATTGCATTTATTAATTGTTTCTTTAGTTTTTATTCTTTCACCTGACTGCCCTGACTACACACCCCTGGTTTAAATGAATAATAGCAAATAAAGGGTCTTCCCAATGTGTAAAAATGATCATTCAATCCACACGAACACCTGACATCCCATTGGCTGTCAAGCCCAAAATGAAGACATTTTGATAAACGGATTGGCAAACTGATGTCTTCTGACAGAGTCCACATGCATGTGTGTGTGTGTGTGTGTGTGTGTGTGTGCGTGTGTGTGTGCTCTCACTGAGGGGGTTAAATCTCTTCCTGGCCCCACTTAACAAGAGCCCAGTGAAAGCTGCGTAATCTGTAGACAGGAAGCATCTGGGGAGTGAGGGGTGGGTGGGTGTATGGAGGCGTGATCCCTGTGTGAGCGTGTAAGAGGGGGGTCTCTCCTCATGTCTTATTAATGTCTCATTAATACTGCAACATGCTCCACTCTGTGTGTGTGTGTGGAGAGATATGGGACAAAGCCTGCGGGGGTACAACGCAGAAATCAATCATTGCCCCTAAACACATAAAAGCCAGCGGCACTAACCGGTTCCATCCCATGGCAAAATCTGAGAGACATTTTCATCATCTAAATACTTTCGGAACTTTTGCTTCTTTAACTTATTTGCAGAAAGCACAGAAGAAGAATCAAACGTCCTCCAGGCTTCTCGTCTCACCCTCCAGCCCTGCTGCCATCTCGTAAAGAGAGCTCCTGCAGACGGTGCGTGCGGCACGGCAATTACCCATCATACCTTCTGCTTTCTCACGCTCAACCCCAGCAGCCCATTACAACCTTGTATGAAAAGTAAATCAACTTGTGTGCTTGGCACATGTGCTGTGTCACGGGAAGGTTTTTTTTTTTTTTTGCCCTGAGAATTGTTTTTATTTACCAGGGTTTTACTGAAATCCACCACAAACATCTAAATCGATCGCTGAGTGACAGTAATTCGTCAGCAAAGCACATTCTAATGTCAAACACGTGCGCAAATATCCCCAAAAATACAATAGTAAGCCTCCACTTCCAACAGATGAAGGAAAAAAAATCTGTTTATCTAACCAGAAATAAAAGTAAAATGGTGATAGAGCACCACAATATATCCCAGCGGGCATCCCACAATTTTTAGAAGATTGTTTTAGATGTAGAAGGTAGGCGCAAAAGTAGGTGTAAACTTTTAACTCGCTAAGATGCTTTTGACGGATGGAAAACACTTTCCAAGTGCATGTGACCGATATGTTATCAATATTGTTTTTTGAGGCCTATGGGGTACTTATCATTGTCCCCTATGAACTCTGCCTCATGAAAAAAAAACACTCAACTTTGATGCTGCTGTATCTGTTAGAAGGCTAGACGAGTATTGAAGTCCTATCTTGATATTTTTAACAAGACCAAAATTAATTAGAAAAAAAAAGAAACTGTGGTCCAGTGGTTAGCACGTCCATCTCACAAACACGCAGAGGTCATGGGTTCAATTCCAGCTCCGGCCTCCCTCTGTGGAATTTGCATCCTCCCTGTGCCTGCGTGGGTTTTCTCCGGGTACTCGGGTTTCCTTCCAAATTCCAAAAACATGCATGGCAGGCTAATTAAACACTCTAAGTTGTCCCTAGGTGTGAGTGTGAGCGTGGATGGTTGTTTGTCTCCGTGTGCCCTGCGATTGGCGGGTTCAGGGTGTCCCCCGCCTACTGCCCGAAGACGGCTAGGATAGGCTCCAGCACCCTCCGCGACCCTTGTGAGGATGAAGCGGATCGGAAAATGGATGGATGGAAAATAAGCACTGTACGTTTCTTGAAATTAAGTCAACTCATGCTTCTGATATCAAAGTGATTTTTTTTCCCCACTATGACAAGAGCTCATTAAAACTTACTTTGGACTTTTCTTGATTTATTTTGATATTTCCTCTTCTCTCTGAGTCAATAATAACATCCCCAGCTGCTACTATCAACACATGAATTGATTTATGAATAATCTTAAATGCAAGAGGGCATTACAAAAAAATCTGAATTTCAGCTGGCAGGGACTACACTCATCAATAAAGTGAATTGATATGAGGGACATTCAGACCAATGAGAGGAGTCAATTAGAGTTTCATGAGAAACCAAGTGTTTGGAAACACCTACATCCAACCATCTATCCATCCGTTTTCGAAACCACTTATCCTCACAAGAGTCGTGGGCGTGCTGGAGCCTATCCCAGCTGTCTTCGAGCAGCAGGGGGGGGGGCACCCTGAATTGGTTGCCAGCCAATCGCAGGCCACACATAAACGAACAACCATTCGCGCTCACACTCACACCCAAGGACAATTTAGAGTGTTGCATTAACCTACCATGCATGTTTTTTGGAATGTGGGAGAAAACCGGAGTGCCCGGAGAAAACCCACGCAGACATGTGGAGAACATGCAAACTCCACACAGGAAAGCCAGAGCCGGAATCTGTGAGGCCGACATGGTAACCAGTCGAACACTGTGCAGCCCGGAAACACCTACAGTGAATCCAAATTTGTCTAAAAAGGCTTTTGAGATGGCGCGTCTGGAATCAGACAAAGGAGGATGTAAAAACAACGGCCGGGTCCTGTTGAGAGCTTTGCAGCGGACTCATTTTTCCCATTCACACGCGTTCCTCAGGGAGCACTTCACTTGTTAATATGAAGACAATAACTCAGAGTAAAGCATTGATCACGGGCCGAGTGCTGGGCCGAGTGATTGTTTATCTGTAAGAGTATTGATTCATGCTGATGCTGACATTATTTATTCTTTATTCATAGTCCCACTTGTATAAATACAACAAGTTTAACAAAGAATCTACACTTTGTTCAAGCCTTTTAAAAACTCAACAGGAGTGCTAGACACACACACACACACACACACACACACACACACACACACACACACACACGTGTGCGCGCGTGTGTCTATTTTAGGCTATATGTTAGTCTCACTGTTGTTTGGGCTTTGTGAAGAAGTCTGGTTTTGATAGAGGACAAAACTAAGGCATGCTGGGTAAGCAGTGGGAAAACGGCACAGAAGCCTGTGGCCTTTCGCTCTATTATAGGTAACACACACGCGCACACTTTTATATCAGCCTATTTTCTGACAGTTTAGAGCCTAAGCCAACACGAGGCTCTTAAAGGTGCCTATACCACCTACATGACTCTCTAGGGGTGGGTGTGTAAATGTGTATCTCTGAGAGCACAGCATAACCGCAGGGATCCGTCCCTGCATTTTGACTGACAGGTAAAGAGGTGGGAGATTGAAGAATATCAGCCCACAGGGACGCCCGATCGGCAAAGCCCTATTTCTGGGGGGAAATCCTCGATCCCCAAAGACCAATGAGCTGACTCCCTCGGCTGGGGGCCGGGCACATGAGCACAGCGGGGCCAATCAGCAGGGCGCTGGCAGGCTGAGTGACATATATGTCTGCTAATTTACATCATTACCACAATGCATCCTGACAAATGAGCCCCCGGGGTGTGAGCCAATCACCTGGGAGGGTAATGCAATTAGGCGGGACCGCAGCTGTCAGTCAAACAGCCACAGGCAGGGGGTCAGGTAGTGATGCCTGTGGCCAGAACACCCCTGCCTATTGCATTGTCGTTTAAATACATGCAGATCTAGAGCAGTGGAAGCAGACATGTGTGGCAGGACAGGAGGGGGGCGGGGGCGCGTGCGTGAAGGGACGCTGCAGAGGAGGAAGACCTCAGGAGACTCCTCAAGGTACACAAAGATTGACTTGTGTCCTCTGAGGCACTGTGTGTGTGTGTGTGTGTGTGTGTGTGTGTTTACACGTGTTTTCGCCCACTGAGGCACACTGTTGTTTTTGCTTTGAGCTACATGCGAGAAACAATACTTACTTGACAGGAACTCGGTAGAGCAAAGAGCTCCACCAAAGCAGAACTGTTCATAAAAGGGGAACACTTGTGCAGCATCTGCATTGTCCATCTGTTTGTTAGTTCGTAGGCAACTTCCTGTCTCAGGGTGTTTACGATGCTACGGACATAGGGCATTGTGTGAACGGGCCTTTTAAATTATTACATGATTAAGTGATGACGAATTGTTGGGAATCCATTTATCGTCTTGGCCCTTGGTTTGAAACTTTGCGTAAAAATGGAACCTCAAACTGTATTTGCCGATTTATCAAAATGCTCTCCATTCATGACAAAGTTGTAGGACAGGTGATAGAGTCAGTGGGTGGCCAAAGCAAACTGGACTGGACCATTTGAATTTCCAACCATCTCACGAGCTGATTTCCCATTTTGAGATGTGGGTGAAATCTATGAATGCTTCAAGGTTTCTCAAGCTGCGGGCCCAGGGACCAGCTGTGGCCCGCAGGTTGAGATTTTTGCGGTCACCTACTTGGCATCAAAGTTAAATGTTAATGTGGCCCATCGTTTTTACCATCGCTCATACATACCATAATAGCTCAGACTCATGTCAGCTTTAGGGGGAAACATTATTCCAAAGTGACAACAAGTAGAAGGAAGAGATATCCTGTCACCCAGTTTTCTTTTAGGTAGTACTGTACTCGGATGTAAAAAGTTTGACAACCACTGACACTCGGTAACAGGGAGCGAGTCCTGCCGCAACAGCAGAAAATGGGGAATAATTGACACCGACCCCCAAATTTTTATGTTTGCCTATATTCGTCATTTAAATGGCAAATATATACCACAAACTATAATCCAAAAACAGGCAAATATCACTTCATATAAACTAATCTCACAACATTAACATTAAAATAAATGGCTAATAGATGATTAGTTTTTTCATTAAAATACAGAGTGTGTGTACAAGGAAAAACGTAAGTGAAAAGTGAACCACCAGTACTTGGGGTTTCACTGTGTCTGTGTAGTATTTGTGTTAATTAACTGTCAAAACAAACTGTGATCAAAACAATAACTTATATTTTGGTCTTGTGCTCCCGGAGAGGGCAAAACTAAAGAGGAACTAAAAACTCATGTAGACACGCTTTGCATTTGAGTGACACTCGCATTCGTCTTATTGGTAATCAAGTTGATCTCGGGTCTCAATAGGTGCTGTGATATCATACCGAAGCTTTCCACTGAGTCGATAAGACTTCTGCCCGGCATGTTGTTGATGTTTGTGTTGTTTTTGCAGGTCAATACTGCTGTGAGTGGCAGCCTGTCAAGCGGTGTTAATCAAAGCCTCAGACCATGAACTCATTTGCCAGTAACATTATGCTTTTAGCTTCCCAGCAAACATTATTCAATAAAACGAAAAGCAAATGATGTGTACAAAAGTGAGCCGCAGAGGTCCTCGTGGCGTCTGTGTGCTTCAGATGCTGTTTGACTCACTTGGAGTGTAGGGGGGAGCTGTGTGTTTTGTGTCCTCACGTTATATCACTAATGAGCAGCCCTCGGGAGAGACGGGAGAGGGACGGCGTGGCAGACAGAAAAAGACAGATGAAGAAAGAGAAAAATGGAAGGGGGACCGAGATCAGCTTGGGGACTTTTTCCTCTTCGCCCTTGCGTTCCCTCTCCCCCACACCTCAGAGTCTAATTGGACTAAAACTGTGATCTAATTAAATGTCCAATTAAAGTGCAGGGAGCAACGTGCCCACCGGCGGATCACAGTAGAGGGACATAATCAGCTGGAAAAACAAACAAAAAAATCTATGCGAAATGGGAAAACATGTTAAAAACAGGGAAAAAGGGAGCAGAGAAGAATTGTGAGGGTGTTTAAAATGAGTATTTTGACTAAATATATTGGGATAAGGCAGAAGATTACCAGTATTATCCAGTTATTACAAATATTTTTGCCTACTCTTAATATAAGAATGACTGAGTGGCAGTTTTTAATGGAGGCACACAAATTCCTAAACGACAAAGGGAACGTCTTCAGTGACTGAAGACTAATGGACTAATTTCAGGAAGATGTCAGATTTAAATAACTGACATCGTTTGGCCTTGCATCACATTTCAACACTACTTTTAACTATATATAGGGAAAGTCAAGTCAACATTTTCTTGACAATAATATGTTGGTACTGCCAGTTAAATTGGGCGATGTTTACACAGTCCATATCTTTCCCCCCCAAAAGATAAAAATAAATGAAAACCGCATCAAATGAAACACAAACAATTAGAGGGGGAAAGTGTCATTGGAATGTCAATCGTTCCCATTTCATACCACTGAGAGTCAGCGAGCATGAGATAACTCTTCCAATTTCTCCATCTGTGAGTTGCTCACACACTGTGAACCCCATGCGGACAGCTTGAGGTCATCAAATATTAATGTAGGGATTCAATTCAACATTCTAGTTAATCTCCTTAACAATTAGGTTGTAACGGGTCACATAATTAGGGTTTGTTATAGTCTCAATTGACCTAGTCTCTTGGGAGAGAAACACAATCTGGCTGCAAAGGGGGTTAATCCCATAACTAAACCCACCACCATTTTTGCAGGTGTAAACTCCCAAAATAGGCACACTGTTGCTCACTTCGTGTCAGATTCTTACCATAGTTACATTGAAAGGGGCACTCAGCAGATGTTTCCCAGTTCAGTGCATCATTATTGGGTGTGAATCCATGTCCCCTACCTGTCCTGATCCCTCATCCTGCTGGGAAGCGAGAAAGAGGATCAATCACATACTGAGACAAGCCCACCTGCTCACACAATGAACTGCCAGAATGACAGTGCTACCGTGTGAGATTGTTTTAATGCAGTTTATTAATAAACTCTTTAGCAGCCATTTCGGTATTACATCCTTCGAGGGCCATACCAAAGTTATGATAAGTAATGTGATGCAAACATCTAAAACAGGTCTTCTGAGATGTTTTATTTATTTTAATTACAGTAGAGTAGATGACGAGCTGCATCAAATCCTCCTGCATGCATGTTGTCGGAATGCGGAAGGATGCTGTAGTACCCGGAGACAACCGACTAAAACAAGGGGAAAAGATACATACCATCTCCACGCAGGAAGGTCAGAGTTGAAATTCAAACCCCAAACTTAATACATTTGAGGTGGAGGTGCGAACTACTTGGTCTCCATGCTAGCACCTTGGAAATACTGTAAACACACAAATTGGAACAGACACGTTCACCTTTTGCAAGTTCATGGTGTTCCACTGAAAGTGTCTTATCTCAGTAACTCAATAACGTCAAGTTTGTTTTGGGGCGTACTTTGACAAGAATCAGGCGAAGTAAGGCTTGTGTCAAGTAGTGAGCATGTTCATGCTGAGGATCACAAAACGACCTCGAATGTGTCGGTGAAAACAAGAAAAAAAAAGACAAATCCGAGTTCACCAGAAAGGGCACGGAAAATGATGCAACTCGTCCTGAAAGTTATCAGAGGTCTATAAAAGATACGACAAATAAGTGACATGGGGAAGTGCCGGTCGTGGTAAATTGCTAACTTTTCATTAAGTGTTCCTCTTTTCTCTGCTAGTTCAATTTTGTGTTTACCTTTGAATGCCAAACTCTCAAGTTTTCTTGCAGGGCGTCCCGTTGGATGTTGTGATTGTTAAACACTACAATTCCCATTACATTTCAATCGATACCATGTTTGTAGTTTATTTTACAAGCAAGGACGTCTGTCTAGGTGTGTTTAACAACTTCATTTCCCAAATTAGCTTTAGGCTAACCGGACGTTTCCCTGTCGTTTCCGTGGTCACCACGAGATCGGTTCGCCGCTGTTTCTGCTGCAGCAAGTAGAGCGGCGTCGAAGCAGACACGGACGACTCAACACCGACACCACCTCCATCTTCACACATTCTACAATACGATGAAACTAGCAACACTATTACCTTTCCTCTTTGACCGCATCATTTGCGTCATACTGCTGGTAAGCGCCTTTCTCTGGTCCCTGCAAATGACACTCGGTTGATTGGAGCTAAAGCGCATGCTAACGTTAGCTGAGGGCTTCTAGCCAGCCAGTCAGTCCACAGCTGCTAGCTAGCCGAACAGAGTCTCTTGTCATTAGAGGTGGCGACTTTATTTTTTGGGGGCTGTGACTAATGTGCCAAACCGCTTATTCACTACTGAGGCTCCTTGTCCTTGGCAGGGTGACTGGCGACGGAAGTTTTTGCATACCGTTTCGCATTACAGTTTGCGTAGACGAGCCGGTGATGTTGAATGAGTTTACCGACGGTGTTGTAATTAATTTTGGTTCATCACAAACAGTTCGTATGCAATTTGTTTTTCATGCAGCGTGTCCAAACTTCAGGCATAATCATGCTCCTAAGGTTTCTTACTTTAGTCGGACTATCCACATTGGACGGGTTAGCATACGTTTAAGGTGGTAAAATGTCAATATACTCCTTTGGTCGAAGAAATGTGCCTAACACATACTGTAAGTGTCCACACAGATGTGTTTTTACAATTAATATGTTTTTAACCTATGATTATCGATTGAGCTCTTCGTGTCAATGGGTGATGTTCGCGGTTGGTGGATTCCTCTGTTGTGGCTTAATCTCATTGGATAAGAACCCGGAAATGAGCGGTACCACGGTTGTGTTACTTTTGGGCTGACCCGAGAACAGTCAGCTTTACATGGTAATCTTCCTTGTGTCAAGTTTATGATGAAGACGATAATATGAATTTTATTCATCCCACAATGCTTCCATTTCTGCAGCAATAATGGACACCGGAGATTAAAAGAGGAGCAGCAAGGAAGACAGATGTATGTTTAGGGCAGTGAATGTAGTAATTCAGTTTTACAAACCCAGTTCCAATGAAGTTGGGATATTGTGTTAAACATGCATAAAAACAGAGTACAGTGATTTGCAAATCATGTTCAACCTATATTTACTGTAATTGAATACATGACAAAGATTTTTTTTTTTAATGTTCAAACTGATAAATGTCAATGTCTGGCAAATAACCATTAATTTAATTTTAACATTTATGCAAAGTGGAAAAGTGTTCTGTGGTCTGACGAGTCCGCATTTCAAATTGTTTGTGGAAATTATGGATGTCGTGTCCTCCCGGCCGAAGAGGAAAAGAACCGGGAATCAGTTTTGCTCCTGCTGCCTTTTTAAAAACATATGCTCACGTGCATGCATGTTATGATATTGTTTCATCTGGCATACACTTTACCATGCCTGCGATCTATAATCCAATGCGTCTTGTATGTGTTAAATACAGAAATAGCCCCCGCTACTGACACAACGCCTTTTAACACGGTGGTGCCGTTTGATCGTGAAAATACAGTCATATAAATGCAACAATTTGCCGAATCAAACTGCGCAGCAGCATTAGAATCAACGCTATTCTCGTGCTTAGCTATCATTTCTGTCTTTCTTCAACAGACATTCGGTCTTTCTATTATCTTTATCATTAGCAGTTTTCTCTGTCTTTAGAGCCACACTTGGGGCTAATTAAGAGCAAAAAAAAAACCCCGCAAAGACATCAGCAGTGTGTGACAAAGAGAGCCGATTGGGGTTTGTGCTGTGCAAGAAAAAGCACAACTGAGCACCCCACAGCCAAGGCAGGGCTGTCTATGAACTGAAAATAGCGCGAGGGAATATTTCTTCCAAAATGTTTTGTATAAATGAATTGTTCGTGAGTCTAGGCATAGCCTGTGGCGTATTTGTTTGAAACATCCGGGATAAGCAATTAACTATCCTTCTTGAGTCATTGGCACACCAACAATCAGCACTCCAATGTTTGCTTTGTGCGAGATAATGATGACAGAGATCCACTTGTAGATGATTACTTACTCAAAGGATTCTTCACGATTATTTGCTTTTTGGGTGTGTACACGCTTGACAAATTTGGTGCTGCTAAGATGACCTTTTGCCATTTCTTTTGTAGCGTGGTTTACATCTCTCATCCTTGGTAAAGTAAATCCGTATGAATAAACATTTAATGTGCCAAAGGGTGCTCCAGAGGCAATACAACTCTGGTTAATTATTTTTTGAGGATAGTAACGGGGTGGCATGACTAGGATAATAGAGTACGTCCCCAGACCCTTTGAATATGATCCTGAGACTCCTAAATCATATTAAAAGAATTTTGGAACAGGATATTGAACATCCATGCTCCTGATGTGTCCTCATGAATGGGAAGGAGACAGTGTTAAAACGGAAGTGTCAAACAAATGTAAACCTTTTAAAACAATTTTTTTTTCATTCATGCCTACTCTCACTCGCATATTTCTCGAAATGAGAGCCACACGCGGCCCCGACATTTTTCCGCGCCATATAGCCCGTGTCGTTGTCGCCCTTTGGTTTTAATAGCTAATCATTTTCTAAAGGTGATGGGCCTTACCACCCCCGGGCAAGCAGAAATCACCAGTTTGGACTCAGCCAACATTGACGACGTCTTAAGTAAGACAGCAAAGAGCGCTGCACTCTTAGCGTCAAATTTACATTTTACAGTATTGTAAGCGTTTTCGTGATTGTGTGTGTGTGCTTCCAGATAATGCTGGCGTTTCCTTAGTTAACTTTTATGCTGACTGGTAAGTGACTTCTTTGTCTGCTCTTTTTCATTTTTGTAGTGATATCAACATTGTTAACATCATTGTGCGGCAGCTTCTTTCGCACAGATAGCCGCATCGAAGCCATAACGGATGCTTGGACAGCCATTTAATCCAAATTTGCTTTTAAGATAAACAAAGGGAGAAAAATAAATCCAATTTGTTTATATTTTTTCCCCGTTGGAAATCGTGGTAATTAAAAAAAAATCAGAACTCTTTCCATCAGGTGATTTTTTTTTGTCTTCAGTAACTTTTGACTTTAACTGTCATACGAGTATAAAAAAAAAAGGTTTATCTCCGTAAACCAAACCATGGCTTGATAACAGTTTAGCCTCCAAGTTCTGGAAATCGTAGTCAGTCCCCAAACTATACAACCTTCGGGGCAGTGGTTCGTGCACCTGTTGCACCAAGTACCACCTAAAAAAAATATGTCGCTCTCCATGTCCGACCATCATGATCAGCATTAAATTACAGTAGTCTAGTCCACACACATGCTCATCAAAAAATGTGACTTATGTATTATTCATAAAAATGTATTTTATGTCATGGGAAGCCACTGTAGTAGGACAATGTTTATTTCACCGTCGGAAATTGTGTAAATCTCACTTATTTCAGGTGCAGATTTAGTCAGATGCTCCATCCCATCTTTGAGGAGGCGTCTAATATCATGCGGGAGGAGTTCCCTGACACCAAGCAGGTGGTGTTTGCACGAGTTGACTGCGACCAGCATTGTGAGTATTAACAACTCCGCCACTCCGCTTCTTCTACCACGACAGCACATCTTTGATGAACAAAACAAACAAATTTATTAATGGTAACTAATTTAATATAGTCTACTATCGCTATGTGTACTATCCTCCAAGCAGCCGGTGCACTTTCAATTGCTTGATTGAAGAAACGGTAAGAAAACCATAGTAAGCAATAAGCACGTGTGTACACGGTGGCCACAACGCACGCAGAGTCAGCAACTGCCAGTTAACTGTCCACTCTCACTCACTGACACCCACATCACTCACCGGGCCATGCCACGCCCTATGAAGAAAGCTATACGCACTCAATGACCGTGAGGATGGCGACCGCGAGTGGATGAAAATAATTCTTGCACCTAACATGCATTTACTGTCTTTTATATCGCAGTATATAGCAGTATCTGTCAAAATCGCGTTTTTACTTTTTACTTAACTTTAATTGGAAAGCTTGAATTAGTCGATCTAATATCTGCAGTCCAAAGAAGCCAACGGGTGAAAATGAAACGACAGTATGACTAATATTGATATCCTTTCAAGTATATCTCCTAAGCTCTGTCAAAGTTGTTGATTAAATGTTCTAAACAGTTCGGCACCTTTCATGCTATACGCGCTTAATGGAAAGGGCTCCCGCGCACATACCCACACCGTATTTGATGGGTCGACGTCCGCAAAGATGGCCGCTGCACCAAAGCGCAGCGCAGACACAAACCGCCCCGGCCGCAGCCCTTTTGAGATAAAGCAAATTAAAGAGAATTATTGATGACCCGCAAACTGTTTGAAGGCTAATGACAAAACTGCTTCTTCCTGTGAAGCCTGGAGGCTTAGAGACGCCCCACCGAGAGATTGACACCTGCCACGCACGCACGCACGCACACGGGGAGGGAGTGTCTGCACAGCGAATATTTACCTCGGTGGGGGGGCAGCTTTCATGTGGGAGATCAGAGCTCAGAGCTGTCTGAAGGTTGTGTTTTCAGCCTTTTCACCGCCACCATCGCCCGCCACCGCTCTACGGCGTCCACCAGCCGCCCCCCCCCCACCCCGTGTCTGCGAGCGTGCTTTACTCTTCTTCATCAATCAATTGCTTTCTCTAACTTCGCCTTCTGCCCCCCGTGTAGCCGACATAGCGCAGCGCTACCGCATCAGTAAGTACCCCACGCTGAAGCTGTTCCGCAACGGCATGATGATGAAGCGGGAGTACAGGGGTCAGAGGTCAGTGGTGGCCATCGCCGACTTCATCCGCCAGCAGCAGGTTGACCCCGTGAAAGAGATCCACTCCCTGGAGGAGCTGAAGACTGTGGATGTGAGCGGCAACAACACACGTTTGTTTGGAGTCTTTTATTACTGGCCGATAGGGCTGCACAGCGCATCCAATTCAAATTAACAGTGCAATGTAGGAGAAAGCAATTTTCAAATCAAGAAGGCTGCAATGTCAAAAAACTAGCCAATAAGATTTACGTTTTATATACATACACACAGGTGCTCGGTCCAGAAATTAGAATATGATGAAAGAGTTGATTTATTTTTCAGTCATATATTCAAAAAGTGAAACTTGTGTAATGCATACGTTCATTCCACACAGACTGATACATTTCAAGTGTTAATTCATTTTAATTTAGATGATTATCGTTGAAAATTTAAACACAAACAAATTCCCTCTCTCGGGAAATTAATAAAATGAATAGAATAATATTTAAGACAATACAGTGTGTGTGGGGGGGGGGGGGTGTGGGGGGAGTAATAAATAAATAAATTCACATTCACACACATACCCAAAGACTGCATAGCTCCATGGACTCTTAATTTTAGCCTGTACAAGCCTAATAAATAATTTTGGATGCCCTCATTAAAGCTTGCGTCGGCAATTTCGCCAAATTGATGCTATTTGCGTCCCCAGGCAAGTACATGACGATACATTTTCGCGTTGAAAGTTAACATTCGATTAGCGTAAATGCCACGGCTATAGTGATAGTATCGTTGATCGTTTTCAAGCGAAAAACCCATGAAGAGTTTCAGTACAAAAACAGCCAGTATGCGATGGACCAATACACATTTAAAAGTGGACTGTTGCGACGAAAAACCCAACATTTATTTTCTGTTGACATTGTGGCATTTGAGGAATAGGATGTAAAACCCTGCAAACTTCTTGAAACAATTTTATTACACACTGACCCTCTTAGTTTGTCTTCAACAGAGGAGCAAAAGGAACATCATTGGATACTTTGAGAAGAAAGACTCTGACAACTACCACACCTTTGAAAAAGTCTCCAACATCCTCCGAGATGACTGCGTCTTTATGGCTGCTTTCGGGTGAGTTTTTTTTCTTCCCTTTCTCTTTTCTTATTCGCACAATTCTTCAGTGAAGTCTCCACGGCGTGGTATTGACCTTCATCTTCACCTCCAGATCGGTGTCCGAGTCGGAGCGCTTCAGCGGGGACAACGTCATCTACAAACCGGTTGGGGAGAGCATCCCCGATATGGTTTACCTCGGCTCCCTCACCAATTTTGACCTGACCTACGCTTGGGCTCAGGACAAGTGTGTGCCTCTGGTCAGGGAGATCACCTTTGAAAACGGGGAGGTTAGTCCCTCGCCTCCCTATTCATGATCACATCCTCAAAGAGATCTTCGAATGGACACCATCATTTTGAACACAATCACTGTTTTCCAGGAGCTCACCGAAGAGGGCATCCCTTTCCTTATCCTGTTCCATCTCAAAGAAGACAATGAGAGCTTAGAGAAGTTCCAGCAAGAAGTAGCTCGTCAGCTCATCGGCGAGAAAGGTCAGCTTGTTTCATTTTATTTTGTCGCGTGTGATGTCTTTTTCCCCACTTTTTACAGAAACTTGTGACCTGCTTTGTTGCATCAGATCTGAACACGGCACTTTTATGGAACGGTGCGGAACTTTTTATCTGTGCACATGCACAAGTGCAGAGCAACAAAATTGACCGAATAGTTATAACCCTCCCAAGAGACACCCCCCCCCCCCCCAAAAAAAACAAACAAACAAAAATAAATGACCAACAGAGGGAGACAGAATGGACAAGCCTCCACGAGACATATATCCTCCTTTACCCACTGCTGTGAATGCAGAAGTATAATACTCCACAGTCTCCACTTTGCTGTAGCACTCCCTGTTCTTTCTGATCGCAGTCTGCTCTTGAATAAAGTGTCTCCCTTTCAGGAAATAAATAGTGGCTAGCTTTGTTCTCCTTTTTTGTGGTTTTAAGTTCGCGGAGTCATTACCACTGATGTGTGAATTTGGCCGGTTCCCTTTTTTTTTTTTTTTTTTTGCCTTATCCTGTTCTCTTTAAGTTGAAACAGTAGGAACAGATGCTCCCCTTTCACTGCATTAGACATAGTCAGCGCACCACTGCTCCACTCGCTCTTGCCGCTTTTCACTTTGTTCTACCAGGTATTTCTAGTACCTGGTCAGCCGAGATTGCCTGTGTGCCTTCAAGGAGAATAGCCATTTGAGGATACATATTTAGAAATGCTAGTAGGGGGGGAACTCAACCAATAGCCTTTGTGTGATGGCAAACTGTTCTGTGTTGCTCAGGGTCCATCAACTTCCTGCACGCGGACTGCGACAAGTTCCGTCATCCTCTCCTCCATATCCAGAAGACTCCTGCCGACTGTCCCGTTATCGCTATTGACTCGTTCAGGCACATGTATGTGTTCCCGGACTATAAAGACCTCAAGTAAGTTCCCACCTCTTTCCTTCTCTCTTCTCACGGTTGACCTTGGTCGGCCAAGGAAGAAACACCGTATTTTACGATACCGTATTAAATGCATAGTGTCAGTTACGGGTGCCATTATGGTGTGTTATGTGCTTGTGAAAATACGGTAAGCCTCATTTGGATCACCATTAAACTTTGTCAACATGGGTTAGAGGTGTGTCAATTGATTTAGAGCTAATCGATGACCAGATAAATCAACAACCATTTAGATGATAACAGATAAATCTAGCAAAATCTGGATCTGCACCAAAATCAGATTGGATCCTCCATGGCCATTTCTCCACAATTTGTTGTTGTTTTGGAAATGTTCTTTTGATTACAAAGTTGCAAAATATTTCACGTCACCATTTACAGTCATCATGTCACTTAAATTAGCACTTGCACATCCGTGGAGTGAAAATGTTTCAAACACAAAACAAAATTCAAGAGAGCTAACGAAACAAACAGAGATTCCACCAAGCACATCATTCCAGCTATGTTGGCAATGAGAAGGGCAAACAATGCCTTCAATATGACGCAGCGGGGTTCGAAGCTAACCCACTGTAAACTACAACCACAATAATCAGCATATTGTTAAATGAATCGCCGTCAGTAAATCCGCTTTTTTTTTTTGCAAGGCTTGTAATGAGCTCATAGTACGATATAAATGTCACATTTTTTTACTTGTATATAATGTGTGGCCTTCAAAAAAAGATATGTTGAAATAAAACACTTTTTTTAAAATTATTTGGCGTCCACTGGAACGTGTGTACCAGTGTAATTGCAGTAATCACATCATGTCAAACCGATGAAGCAAATCTAATGACAGCTGACCACAAATTTGACTAGTGCCTATTCTTTGTGCTTAATGATGTCATGAGCCACCATTCTTCTCATCTGCCTAGATAAAGGAGTTTTTATTACACACACACACAAACACAGCATAATCGTCTCTTGCGCACCAGCCAAAAAAATGTTAGGCCCTTCTTCCACGTGTGCTTTATGAATGGGCCAGGACAGCAGCGCTAATGTGACATGATTTGGCACGGGCAATAAGTGCTAAACTAATCCATTCTAATCAAATATGCTCCTATTTATTCTGCCCCCACTCTCCCCAATCAGAGCCCGATCACATAGACACGAGCCCCGGGGACTGACCGGCCTCGCTCAGCCTAATTGCATCACATCAGCGCTGCGTGCGGCACACAGCTTGAAATTGCATTAGCGCAGCCTATGTTGTATGTATGCACTAATGCTAGACACCCACACACACACACAAGCTCCACCAGGGGAACTGGGTGCCATCCGTGTAACACGACAGCCTCTCGTGACCTGTCATTAATAAGATGCTTTATGGATTAACGCGTCCTCGTGTCACCGGCGTCTAATTGTCCCTTACAACGAGTCAGACTGGAACTATGTGGAACGTAGTGTTGGAATGTGCCGCCGATTCATGGCGTGTTCTTTGTGCTGAATCTTTCTAGTATTCCTGGCAAGCTGAAACAGTTCGTGTTGGACCTTCACTCCGGAAAACTACACAGAGAGTTCCACCACGGTCCGGATCCCACGGACAGCACGCCTGGACAGGTCTGGCTACACACCGCCTTGATAACCGCTCGAACACAATCGAATGACATCCAGTGCAAGAGCTCCGTTCAGAAAAAAACTCATATTGATAGTAATGCTCTGTTTTGATTGTGAGAAACATTTACAGTGGAGCCTCGGGTTTTGCACATTAATAGAAAAAGGATTTTGATTTACGGTGTTTTATCAATTTGCGAATCGTCTTGGCATGGATACGCGGAAGGATCTTTTGTCTTTCTTCTCATGCTCTGTAGCCATTATTGGCAATGTGCGTCACACATTGCAAATAAGTTGCTGTTGTTTTGTTTTTTTTTTGTTTTTTTTTTTTGGTTTTTATTCTTAATTAGCCTTCTGAGTGGCTTCTAAGAAACAAGAAGCTTGCGATAGTGTACAGAAGCTCATGGCGCAGACACGCGGAAGGATCTATTGTGCTTGTTCTGGTGCTGCGCAATTGTCATTGGCCCTGCGTCACACTGCAATTAGAGTACTGTCTCTTTTCTCTGAATTAGCCCTGAGAATGACTCCTAAGAAAAGGATAAGTGCTCGTTGTGCTATTCAGAAGCTAATTCCAAGATTTCAAACAATCACATAGTTTAGCCCCAAGCTACCTGTACAGCAAGAAGACTTGAAGAGGATTTAACAGACACGGTGTACAGTCAAATGTGTTTTTCACACTCTTAAACTAATGCCCATCCGTGCACATCGCATGTTGCTCCTGCCCGTGGGTATTTGTCATTGGCAACCATGAAATGAGCTTTGTGATTGGCCTGCTTTAGCATTTATGGACAGGCTCATAAATGAGTCGTACATTTTGAGCAGGGAAAACCTATAGTGGTCATTTGAAGATATTGTTATCTTGAGTACTGCTTTGCCCAAGGATGGTATGGTGTTCCCCAGGGTTCACTTTCGAGGCCCCTGCTGTTTTCATTGTATTTGTTACCCATGGGCTCCATCTTAAAGGAAGCAGGGTGACGAGGTACAAGTAATTTTGTGGGCAGGTACGGCCCCTTTTTTTGCCTGCCCATGGGGCCACCCCGTTTTAAGCTATGCTAACCCATGTAGCTGGATAATATAACAATATTCACAGGCACATCTGTTTTTATGAAGTACAATAAGCTCTTTTTCGCTCATTAAAAAAACACATTACAAATATTTAGTTGGCTTTTTTTTTTTTTTGGGAGGCCGAAACGAATTAATGCCATCCACATTCATTTTACAGGGGAAAGATAATCAATGACTTGTACTTGGAACACTTCCCCTCGAAAAATGCCGCAAGATCTTAGCAGAAGCTGCTCATGTCGTCCTTTTGTCATTTGAAATGACTTGGCCTCTGTGTTTGTCATCAGGAGGAGATCGGGGCCGATGGGGCCAGCAAACCCCCGCAGAGCTCCTTCCAAAAGCTGGCGCCCAGCGAGACTCGCTACACCATCCTCGGACGGGACCGCGATGAGCTGTGACATCAGCCGCCTTTCCTACCAGTCACCCTTTTTGACTCAGTGCCACACCTCGGGGGTGGGGACGTCCGGGGAGGGGAGCTTTGGGTCAGGACACAGGCCAGCGGGACAGAACAGCAACACCCAACACCCTTACTGAAAAGAGAGATGAAGAAGAACTGGAGAAGAGAAAGAGTGGTAGTGCAAAGCCCATGACACAACCATGTTGGAATAGCCTATATTTTCTTAACTTGTAACATTTTATTTGGATTCTGGGAAAAGGTGAAGACTTAAGAAGTGCGTGGGTGTGGGGGTAGAAGCATGAGAATTATTTCTGTTTATTTGGGGGGTTTTTTTCAAGCTTGTACATATGTTTTTGTTCCTTGGCATTTGTTGATCTAAATTAAATGCACCGTTATTTTTCTTTGTTGATTCTATTCACCCCTCACTCCACTTGTTCTCTAACGTGGCTCTTTTCCACCAAGGTTACTCCGACGCCGCCTCATGTGGGCGATACTCATTATGTCTTCGTAAAAGCACAAGACGATATTTTGAAGTAATAGCATCTATCTCTCTCTTTCTCTCTCTGTGCAAGATTTCTGAAGGATTAGAAACATGTCAGCTACTTGGTACTACTTGTTTCAAGCTAGGTGTAGGGAAACTGCAAGTGGATTTGCCGTGCTTTTCTCAAAGCAAAAACATCAGAGCAACTGTAATAAGAAGACTGAAAACACGTGGCCCATGAAGGCACAATAATATACACTCCTCCCAAAATAACAAAATAGGATATTGGGCTTTTGGTTGAAAATTGACAGCGAACCTCAAATTCACATGAACACGTGAACTCAATTGACCTGTGAACATTTGAATGAGCTGTGAAGTGTTTCAGTACTTTTGCAGAACTTGCTGTTCTGTCACAAGCTGAATGGCAAAATTTAAGTGTTTGATCCATGAATGCACTGATGCATTCCCTGCTTCAATTAGAATTGGCATTTAAACAGGTGTGGTCATCATGTCGCTCACGTTTCAACATCATGAAACCAAGACAACACCTTACAATTGACCAAGAGATTGAAATAGAATGTTCTCAGAATGATGTGGCCACTGAGCTGAGTCATCACCAAGTTGCAACAGACACTGGAAGTGTCACAGAAAGGCATAGAAGTAGACATCCGTGGATATTGTGAACAGTTGTGAATTATGCCAGCAGCATATCACCGTTGGACATTGCATCCAGAAGTTTTGAGAAGCTCAAATGACCTGGATATGGGTTCATCTTGAAATTTCATGTGAAACCCGCCTACATTGGATCCCCTTCATGTTTCTGATTTATTGTAATGAATCTGTTTTTTTTTTCTTTTTTGCAGAAACCCCTTCATGCCTTGTTTTGCATGTGTAAACTTATTTTTCCTGCTCCCCCCCCCCCCATGGCAATTTTAAAGAATGTCACTTGTTCATGAACAATGGGGCCACTGTCTGAACTAACCTTTTGTGAGTTGTTTGTATAATTTATATTGAAAACAATCACCACCACAAATCTAGCACGAAGACTGAAACAGCCCCAGATAGGAAAAAGGTTCCCTACCCCTGACTAAGATCGTCAGAGTTTAGCACTCTGAAGAGAGATGAATCCTGTGAGTTTTGCGAAAGTGGCTCGAATTAATTGTCTTTCTTTTCACTTAAAAAAAAAGATGCTTTTCAGAGAACAATAATTTTTTTTTCTTTTTCCAACGCTGGGCACCCCTGAGAATGTTTGATCCAGAAGGCCATGCAAAAAAAACAAACAAGTAAATTGACCTCAAACCCACAAATGCTCATCATTTGATCGTCATTGTTACACAAAGTAGGTTCTTCCCTACCCCTGCACAAAATCATTACTTAGAAAAAAAAGGTGATTGCCAAAGATTAGACTAAAATTACAAGTGAAAATAAATTTTCTGTGCTGTGCCACTGAAGCTTATAACCTCCACTGTGATAAATAACGAAAGGCTTTTCTTATCCGTCGAGTGTTTGCCTCGAATCCAACCATGTTTTTGTACACGTGCACATCCACATGATCATGGCTGTTGTATGTCAGAAGGAGGAACACTCTTAAAAAAATGTTTAATAAGTCTCTGGTACAAGTTATTGATCCTTGAAATGGATCCAAAAGAAGACTTAAGATTTAGCGGACTTGTTGCTCAGTTTGTACTGTCCAATCGAGGCCAAGAGACATCGGGACATCAGTCCCAACACATGAAAGAATCGGGGGGATGCCATTTCCAAATAACTCATCTCAAGAAGGGGAAGAAGTTGGGAAAGGGATGATGATGATTAAAAGTCATTTTCCAAAATGTTGTGTTTTGCGTATTTTTGTGTGGTCTTTATTCACATTCAAACATAAGACATGTCTGGCAACATTTGGTTTAGCTGACATGAAGCAATAAAACAAAGCATGGAACACATTTCTTCCTGAAGTGACCTGCATGTTGGCACTTAGGTGTGTTATGTCTACGTTAATGAAATAAAAACTAGTAATATAAAGTCAATGTGACTACAGTAACAGCAGAGGTTTACAATTATGTTGCAGCAAGTTCTCAGAACGGGATGTTAAATCACAGCAAAAAGACCAGCTGACTCAATGGACACTCCATTTTTGCACGAATTTGATCCAGTTCAAGAGCGGTACCACAATTCTGCTTTTTCAAATACACAACGTTCCAAAACGAATAGTATAATTTTGAGTATAATAACAGATCTCTCATATGCAAGCGAGATGGGCTCAAAATTGTTTACAGAGTGAAAGTGAATAGTTACCTGTATGTGCTATGTGACTGGTTGGTGACCAGTCCAGGATGAACACCCCCTCTTGACCTGGGATAGGCTCCAGCACAAGCACTAGAGACGATGGGCCTTGTGAAAACCATTGTTTGATTAAAAACAGACGGCAGGCCGCAATTGACCTCCGTAGCCATAGTATGGACACCACTGATTTAACCCTTTCATGCACCCTGTAACCTGATAACATGATAAGCTTTCCACTGTAGTAACCGCTGTCCCTGAAAGGGTTAAACTACAAAAAGTGAGATGGTCATTTTATATGATTTTTACATATCACAGGTGGGTCTGAAACATCTGCAATGAGATCAGTGTACTATGTAAAATGGACAAATATACTTCTCCGAGTGACAATTTAGTTTTATTTGTAATGTCTTTTCTTTTTTTTTTTTTTACACAGCTCTTGTAACGGATCTCATGAGATCATGTAAAAGTTGACAAAACAGGCAGTAGTTCTTCCAGGAGAGAGGGTTCAGGTCTCTAAAAGTGTCCATGGTGTCTCCCATTTTATATTTAACATGAGGCTGAACACACAACTGTCAGCACTAAGAGGATCGTTGCGTACGTCCTGAACGCAAACGGATTCGCATCCGTAGTTAACAGCTCACAGTCTTGATTAATCAAGCAAGGAACACAAGGCCGGCCGTCTCTCACTTATCCTTGCTTGACCGAATGTCGGATGGCGGCGCCGTCAACTGCTTCATCTGCAACGTCAGCACGTTTTTACGGTGATTCTTCACCAGGTTGCCGCCCGCGAAGCCCAGGGCCCCGCCCCCAACGGCTGCTGCTCCCGCGGTTTTCAGTCCAATCAGCAGGCCGAGCGGGCCGGCTAACGCTCCGCCGATGAGTGCTCCGGCCAAAGGCAGGATGGCCAACTTGTATCCCACCGCCTGAACACACACGGAAAAATCACCGTTAACTCATTCAGTACCAGCCAATTCTGGACCAAGTCTGAAAAGACGTTTAAAAACGTCTTTGGGAGTGAATGAGTTAAATTCAATCACATCTGGATTAATAAAGTTTTCAGGATTTGAATCACGTCAGTGTGTGATAGTCAACAGTTTTATTCCTGCAACTTCTGTGACTCTGGCTATAATTTCGAGTTATTTTCTACTTATTTCTATAAGCGAAATATTACAAATAATAAACGTAACAACCTTTAATTTTGCCAATTTGTAAATCCTGAGTTTGGATGTGTGTATGCAAGTTATCACATAAGCCCAAATCGAAAATGCATACACAAAGCAGCTTGTGTGTGTGTGTCTGTGTGTGTGTGTGTGTGTGTGCGTGCGCGTGCAATGTCATTTGCCTTGATGACAGATAACAAGATGTTTCAACACGTTAAAACATCTGACGCCGCTCTCATTTGTGTTATCTCCACACACCTTGTGTTGTCCAATCGGGACTCCGTTACCTTTCCAGCTAGCGTGGCATCATGCAAATGGTGTTAGCATTGAGTCGAGTCGACAGCTTCTTTCACACAGAGTGTGAGCTAACAGATAACTTGTTGATTTTGATCCCAGTTTCATCTCGTGGAAGGGCATTGAATCATTCTGCCTATGCATTTGCACACTTGCAACCTCCAAGTTCAGAAGTTGTGAGGTCTGACTTGAGTACATGGCACACATTGCCAAAGAGTCATTGATTATCATAACATTTACAGTCTGGGTTTCATGACATAAATTGCACACATTCAGGACATTACACTCATAGTCAAGCAGGAACAAATCTAATAGGAATGTGTTCCTGACGCCATTTTGTACTGTACACCGGTGATCGACTGCTCATTCATTCAAACCATTTCTGAGAAGCTCAACAATCTCCCAATTCTTCACAATTCTAAACGTTGCTTCTGCTTACATTATGATTGTGTTTGTCATGAAATTGAGAGCACAGTGGTTTGGAACAGAAAAAAATTAGGGAATGATGGGCAAACTTTGTCAGCGTGTTCAATGCCATCCTGGCACCCAAAAACACTCAAATGAAGCTTCACTGTCAGAACTACGGCGGTGTGGGAGCGGGTACGTGTCAGCGAGTGTTGAGTGGCTTCAACACGTGATTCACGCCGGCCACGGCGGGCCAAACTTTCGACATTTCGAGCGCATCATATGTGTGAAGGCCAATGAGGAACACTCAGCTCACTGAGTGCGTGCGCTCAAATGGCAATGAAAACACGGAGCGGTTATTCAGAGCTCGTCTTGATGCTCCACACATGCAGATAACCTCTCCATCCCTCTCCTCTCTCAATTTCCTTAATTGTGGCTTTCCTCCGTTTTCAAGCGGATCAATAGGGACAAACGCGGTTGGAATAGCTGCGAGGCAAAGTGCCATCGATCTCCGCACGCACGCACACGCACACGCACACCCGCCCGCCCGCGCGCGCACACACACACACACACACACACTTGTGTGTGTGTGTGTGTGTGTGTGTTCACACATTAACGCAGCATACACACCTTCCCCAGGCTCTTGGACCCCTCCTCCACATTGGCAGCGGCCGTGTTGACGTTGTACTCAATGCTGTCAATCTTCTCCTGCTGGGACTGAAACGCAGGGGTTAGACACAAGCGTGCGCACACACACACACACACGAATATATACACACACAAGTTCTGCTACCAAAAGACAACAGGATACAGATTATTATTATTTAATATTATTGCGAGGTTATCATGATAAGGATGAGCGTGAGAACATTAGACGTATACTACAAGGATCCCATTTGTTTGGGTTGTGTGTGTGTGTGTGTGTGTGTCTCATGAAATATTCAGAGTGGCAGCTGTCTCTCTCCTTATGAGGGCCACATGGACACAGTGACCAAACAACAAGGAGCCCGCTTTCCATCGCCTCCACCTCCAAACAGCATCACCACTTTCCATTCGTAACACTTCACTTGCACAATAACAGGTAAAAGCTTTCTTCCCTTTTATTTGAGCGCGAGCACTGAATGATTCTGACTGAATATTTGAATTCGTTCCTTTCCAGACAGTATAAGAGGTGTATAAAAACAAGAAATCCCCCAAAATATGACTTTGTTTTTCCTTTAAAAATACTTTATTCTGATAATATTTAATTTTATCATTCAGGGCTCTAGACTGAGACCAAATTGGGTGCCCAGTCACCCAATTTTTTTCATGGTACACCCTGCTCTTTTTTGTTTATTGGTGTGGCCCTAATACAGTTTTCAGATGCCTTTTACGATTCGGTTGGCAACGACCAATTTTTTTCAAAAATGTCATACCGCTTTTCGTATGATCACTTTATTTATTTATTTTTGGTACAAACCAAAGCCATTCATTTCAAGGGATGGTTGTGCGTTCATCCTAAATATTTTGTAAGTTGTGGGTTTGGACAGACGGCAAGGCATATTCCACAATGCACGTTTCTATGAGCAAATCAAGGAAATTACACTCCGGGTGTCTCCTCGACAACACTCGGGCATTGTCAGCAAACACATCCTGTCAAAAGTCAGACCTTCAAAATAAAAGAATTCTGTATTATGACATCCCACACACTTTGCTTGGCCCCCATGGCAGGTGGTTTACTTAGCAGTCAATAAACAAACATTGTTTTGACTGCGACTGCTAAATCAGATACCATGGTGGCAGAGGAAGCCTTTCGGTGTTTTTATTCTTGTTTTCTCTAGTTTTTTTTGTGTGATGACATTCTCACCTCATTTTCTTCATTGTTTCGATTAATTATAGTTGGCGTTTTCACTGCAGAATAAAGCAAATTCATTCAATTAGAAAAATATATTAATTGTGTCTAATCATAAAAATGCCCCCAAAATAATAATAACCACGATTCTTAGAATGATCAGTCTGAAATCATCAGCCTGAAATTGTACGGGAATGTCTTTTAAGCGAGGCAAACATGAGAAGGGTTTCAGCAATTAAAGAAATAAAAAGGACAGAACAATTAGGGGGTCAGATAAACCTCTGTGTGAACTCAATTACTTGCAACGCAGGTCATGAAATGTAACTTGCACATCCGTTCATGCAGGCTGGAACCCAATTGGACATGGAAAAATAACAATAATTGGATGACAAGAAATTAAAGCCTGTTGAGTTGTTTTCTTTTCATTTCTTCCCTTGGTTGTACCTCACCACATCAATAGCTTTTTGAGTTTTAGAATATAATGAGCTGTTGAAATGTGTGTGTGGAGGGGGGGGGGGGGGGGGGTTCAGAGAAAAACATGATTGTCATTTGAAATGTCAGACAATGGATGGAGGAACCAGCAGAAAACAGCACATCCAGGACACGCACAGTAAATCCATGGTGGTTGTGTACGAGAATATGACTCCCGCAGGGCCCCCACCCTCTCTCAGCCCGAGATGCCAAAACAACATGTCGATGCTCTTTCTGTGCCTCCTCTCGCCTGTTTTGAACCATCACTACATCTTCATTCTCCCTCTCTGCCACAATTAATCTCCCCTGCCTCTATCCCCGAGGATCGGGCCGATAATCTGAGCCGTCTGTTCACCACCTGCTCCGATGCATCCCCATGTTGCCCACCCCCCCGCCCGTGGACATTTCCTTCCACCTCCAAATCCTCCATCTCCCCCTTGACTGCTGCTCAAGCTTTCCCGCCCCTCTGCTGAGGGGTCTCCCCAGGGTCACCCGCAGTCGTCCTTAAACTGATCCGTGCTCTCAAAGGAGCCCCATCAGCGAGGCAAACAGAGCGAGGCGGAAAGAGATGCACACGGGCTCTACATGTGAAAGCCAATTGCTGTTCATACTTACATGGACAAGCACAGAGAAGCTGGAGACCAAACCACTCAGCTGCTTCAGGTCCTGAAAGGGGAAAAGTAAACTTGAGAGTTCTATGCTTACTAGATTGCAATGTTCACTTGAATTTGATTAATTGTTGAGCCATGCTCAGGGGGTCTGGAATGTCTCCTTGCAATGAACCGACATTCACTGTATTAATGTAGGCAACTTTAAAGATTGGTCTTGGTCCCTAACCCTGCAAATAACTGTATGTTTTGGAAATATATGTAAGCACGGGCGTCGGTACCTCTTCCAGGTTATCCCAAGACTCGGCAGCACTCTCTTCCACAGGTATCTCTGGCAGCTGGGTGTGGATTTGCCAGCCAGAAACGGACTCCTCGTCCATGTCGTCACCGGCATGTTGAGTGCTCGGCCCCCGACCGGATGGCAGAGCAAAGTCAGGTGGTGGCAAAGGCGTGACCTGAAGGGCGGCGTTGGAGTGTAACTGCAGGAAGTCTCGCGTGGCGGCCGACGCCCGGTCCTTGACCGGCTTGACGAGCTTCTCCAGAGCTGCCGCATCTTCTGCTTGGACGCGGCCGCACAGCTTTTCCATCTCTTTGATGTTGGCTCGCAGTTGCTGCAAAGAAACCGGAAGACAAGATGATTGGCTTTCTGAGTTTTGTGAGACAAGATTAAATTTATGTTTAATTTATGTTTTTATTGATGCATTTATGTTCGTCTTTTGAGTTATATTTGTCCAAAAGATTTCTGCGGACTTTATGGGGTGCTTGACTTCAGAGGGTCCACTATATCTGCACATTTACCTTTCTGTCTGTCTATCCAGTACACTTAACACAGAGTGCACAAACCCATGAGTCAGGATTAACACCATAAAGACACAGGAAAGCACTCTGTGTCCATCCCCGGGGCTTGGAGTGTGGTGGTGAGAGGATTGGTGGCTGCCTATTGGCTTCCAAGTAACAGCATCCTTCTGGGAATTTCGCACCCATCATGTGCTGACACACATCCACAAAAACATTCATTCAAGGTTGGGCAACATTTCTTTTCTCATTGTTTTTTCTCGCTCTTTTTTTTAAAATGAATTTCAAGATTGGGGAGCAGATGCAATTACAGTGGGAAGTCTACATTTTAATGTCCAAAAGTCTGTACAATTTCAAGTGTTCAATAAAATGTGGGTGAAAATATGCCATAAAGAGCAAATCTTCTTTCAAAAATATATTGCATGTTTTTAAATTAAAAAAAACAATTAAAAAGTTTTCCTGGACTTTTGATTTCAAAACAAGGTATCCATCATATTGCTGTATGTATATATTTGTAAAACATATGTAAATAATATGGTGATCATACATATACATTGTTTCACAGTCATAGCAGTCCTCTAATGGAAACCATAATGGAGTTTGACACTTTGTCAAACTAGCCAAACTTAGAATCTTGTTTAAATATTGATATTAATATTTCGTAATTCCAACTTCAATATCCCCACAAGAAGAATTAAAAAAAAAAAAGAAGACAATTTAATTCTAATATATTATATGGAACACAGTTAACATCAGCATGTCAGCATGGCCTTCTTAAACTGTTCCATTTTCTCAAATTACCCCTGAGGAAAAAGAAGTGCCCATTTCCTGAACGACGCTGAACTGAACCGCCTCTATTCAAGTTGAAATGAATACCATGTGCCATACAGTCACGCTTGGTCAGGACTTTTTAAAACATGACAAGTGACTTGAAAAAAAAAAGCACAACAACAATAGGCACATTCAGCATTCCTGCTCAAAGTTGAAAAATCTAAACGGCATCAGCGATGACGCACAGTGTGTCAGTTGGTGGCTATTAAAAAAAAAAAAAAAAAAAAAAATATATATATATATATATATATATATATATAGTCATAATAAATAAGTCAAATTCACTGCAGGCTCACAAACCTTTTTGAAATGGAGAGGAATCTCTTGGGTGCTGATTAATTCAACGGGCAGTTTGATACACACTTTTGAAATGACAACTTTGCACGTTTATATGTTATATAATATGTTAAACTAATGATTCTTAATCGAATGGACCAATATGGAAATAATCAACATTATTTTGATTGAGATAAAAATCACGTTAAATCCAACAATTATTCCCTTGGACTTCAAAACTGAGTATTCATTCATTTTCCGATCCGCTTTATTCTCACAAGGGTCGCGGGGGGTGCTGGAGCCTTTCCCAGCCGTCTTCGGGCAGTAGGCGGGCGGGGGACACCCTGAACCGGTTGCCAGCCAATCGCAGGGCACAAAGAGACGAACAACCATCCGCGCTCACACTCACACCTCGGGACAATTTAGAGTGTTCCATTAACCTGCCATGCATGTTTTTGGAATGTGTGAGGAAACCGGAATACAGTGATCCCTTGCTATTTCGCGGTTCGTTTATTGCGGATTTTTTCAAACATATTCATAAAATAAATATTTAAAAAATTAAGTCCGCAAAAAGTCCCCAAACGGTCCGGGAGAAGCAGCGAAAGTCAGCAAAACAACAGCGAGTCACATAGAGCAACATATACAGTACTACATGTATATGTTAACTGTATTTTGTTATTCATACACTAACCTAACCTAACTTATACATGTTTAAATCTATTAGTATACAGCATTAAGTAATGTTAATTACGACAAAATTTACTTCTACATGCATGTATACCATTAAATTTGGCTTTATAAATATTTTTTATACTCATACACAATTACACATACCTATACGGGGGGGGGGGGTCGCTACTTCGCGGATTTTCGTTTATCGCGGGTGGTTTTGGTCCCCATTAACCGTCATAAACGAGGGATTACTTCACCCGGAGAAAACCCACGCAGCCCCGAGGAGAACATGCAAACTCCACACAGGAAGGCCAGAGATGGAATCGAACCCTGCATCTCTGCACTGTGAGGCAGACGCGCTAACCAATGGACCAACAGGCCGCCTCTTAGTATTTATTCAACTACTGAAACTCAACTACTCTTTAAAGTATCATGATGCCCATTCATCGCTGCGTGTTGAACACTTTATTCTTGAAATCTCTCTCTGTTTTTTTTCTTTTGTCAAGAACAAGGCGACCTTTGAAATCCACATGTTGAACCTAACCGTTAGTTCCTAGATTTTACTAAATATATTATTATTATTTTAAATTATTAAAACTTGACATGCTAGAGAAAAAAATAGGATGATCCTGAATCACAACACACAAAAAATAAAAACATCTAGAAATGTATCGTTGCACCTCTGATTAAAAAACAACAACAAAAAAACGGGAGAAACCAAATAAATGTCAACACGGAGCACTTAATTTCAATAAAACCCAAGTGTTTCAAGATTCAAATGATCATCGTCAACAAAATTCCTTGAAAGTCAGAATGTCCCTTCAAGGGTGAGCCAATTTTACAACCAGCCGACAGCCTACTCATGTGGTCCTCGGGGGTGACCTTGTGCCTGTGGGCACCGTACTGGTGACCCCTTGGTTCGCGTCAACTTGTGGCTCACATGCTTTTTCAAATGTCATGTCACCCATGCGTATACAAAGGGCTGATTTAGTGAAAATGTCCTTGTGTACCTGAACTGTTCGGCTGGCATTTATGTGCTCCTGATGAAGACGGCCCCATTGTTGGCTTTGCTGGTACTGTAAAGAAGGAAGAAACCAAATCAGACATCCATCTTGATGTGGATGCCAGGCGACAGTATCCAAAGCGTCACCTTCAGGATGTTGTTGTGGTGTTTCTGAAGCCGTTCCAGGTCGGTTGGTAGAGCCACTTTAATGAACTTGTGAATGGGAGCCTCCAGGCGCCTCAGTGTTAGCTTGGTGCGTCCCTCCGCCATGAGACTGGCCGACACGACACCAAGCCTGTCAGGCTTGGTCTCTAAACATAGAATACATTAGAGAGGGTAATAAGATTTGTGACATTAAGAGTGACTGCATAGCCCTCAGAAAAGTACTCATTTCCTCCCTCATGTCTGACCTCAGTGAAAAAGAATAATTGGTTTGGTCATGCCATTAATTCATCCCAGCCTCCCAAACAAAACCTAAATGGTTATAATCTGTAAGGAAAACTAGCACTCAAAAGACTGCACTGTATTTAAAAAACAAAAACAAACGTTTTGACATCATTTAGCAGAATATATCACATTCTTTGTGATACATGTCAGGGGGAAAAACTGGCCAAAATCTCCAGACCTTAACCCAAGAGAGCATACATTTCATTTCCAGAAGAGGAGAATGAAAGGAGAAACCTCCAGAAACAAACAAGAACTGAAAGAGGCTGCAGAAAAGGCCTGGAAAAGTATTTCAAATGAAGAATGCAACAGTTTGCGTCTCGATGACAGGCCGTTACTATGACCATAGGCAATTACAAACATTTCTGCCCAAGGGACCCATTACTCTCACATCTTTGCTATTCACGTCTGGGATCCCTTTAAGTCTCTAACGGCCATGAAAAGTGTGGATTCACTGTACCTTTTAGACTGTCGTAACTTTTTAATAATAAGGTTTGTGGCAGCCATTTTCATTCAAATTGAGGTGAACAAATATGCATCCTTTAAAGGATACCATAAAATTGACTCGATGAGCCCAAGGTCACGGGATGCTGTGTCAAGCAAGTCAAGCAATTTTACATTGGAAAAATCCTATTTGACCCCTGCAAACCATAATGACGTAGGAGATATTCATCCAAATTACGTGGCCAATATAATAGCAGACATAACCATGGAGTGTTAAGTAAACTTACGGAAAGAAGAATCAATAAGTGCGTAAAAAAGTTATTTGACCATTTCAATTTAAAACTGAAAATTCTTGACACTTGACACACTACTTTCTGGCAATCGACTGAAGTATTTAGCTCGTGAAATTAGATGTTCCGTATTGTTGTGATCCTAGCTCTTCGCATTAAAAACGCAGCGAAAGTTAACGGACAAAGAGCAACACTTACCAAAGAGAATATCTCTCAGGGGCAATATTTACAGTTCCTCTTCCATTATGTGGCGAAATACACAACATCTACACTGCGGTGAGTTTCGGACAGCTGTTATTTGTAAACAAGTCTCAGCGAAGTGCGTTGAAAAAGAATGTCCGACCTCAAACAGCACGAAAGAAAACCACGGTTTTTCCTTCCGCATGGCAGTTGAGTAATCTTGTTCACAACGTAAAGATTGCAAAAGTGAATGTAAACGAGTGTGAACGTGCTAATCAAATTCAAATACTGTATGTGCTTTTCTTCACACACACACACGCGCGCGCGCATACGCAAAATACTATTTTACTTTCAGTTGAACATATCGCTAACGTCTATATTCTAATCAAACGTTTCCCAGCTATTAATCAGCCAAGGCGCACTAAATTTACTTTAGAAACATCTCACAGCACACCACCAAAGGGTTACAAACAGTGTTACATAAATAATCACGATCTCGACACAATGGTATGCGTCTTTCCACACTGTGGTGACATTTTATCACCACACACCACCCTCAACCTCCCTATGACATTTCCTACATGCACAAAATACAGCAAAAATTGCGCTTGTTGTGCTCATTTAGTAGCCCTGAAAAACAATGTAACGGTAGCTGGAATAAAAATGATGAATAAATACTACTGAAAATAACAAATAGCTTATGATCAGCTTTACAATGGCCTATCCGATATTGTCCCTACCACTTGGTGACCAACTTCACATATACTGTACATTACTAGAATGTGCTTCACACAGCTCTGGTTGGTAGATATTTTGCTCTTAAGTTGTGTTTCTGACCAACAAGCAACCCTGTTATTAGTCTTTTCTTACCATCTCGAGCACACGACTCAGCATAAAGGATACATTGCTCTTAAGGTAAAACGTCTTCTTTTTATTTCTTTGTTTCCAGCCGAAATGAACTGTGTCTCTTAAACCAATGCTACTCCTTTAACTCATACTATCGGAAAATATACTGACATCCCGATATCGATGTATTTATTTTTTTTAAATGCAACGTTTCTTGGTCAGTTAGCATAGCAGCTAACACACCTAGCACGTACTCTCGACCACTCTTTTAACACGATTCACCGATTTGCCACACGATTATCATAATTACTATAATACAGAGATAATATTTATTATATATTAAATTAAAAACAACATTTCTTTCTTTATTTTGAAATACTATTCAACACAAATTTAAAATACGTTTTTTCGAGTGGATGAGCATCTGTTACTAGGGAGACAGCTAGCTAGATTAGATAGACAGATAGATGATTATAACAAATACAATATTTAAAAAAGGGAAACGTAAAATAACATTAAAAAGCATTTTGTTGGATTTCCCCTTCTCTGTGATGAGCCATTGTGAGTGGGTTTCCACTTCCTTTTCTTCAGCACCTTTTACCTTTGACATTTCGTCCAACCCCCCACACACTCTTTCCTCCGTTCTTAGGGCAACATTGATGCACACAGTCCCATACCACAAGGGAGTTCCCCTGACTGCTGTTAAAAAAAAAAAAAGCCTACTCAGGTTGTCTGTACACATGCATCTGCTCACGGCCACTTCCAGGGGACTGCCATTGTTGCAGATCGAAGTGTGTCAAATTGCAAATCATCAAAAATTATTTTGTTTTTAACATGGAGAATGTGTGTGTGTGTGTGTGGGGGGGGGTGTGGGTGGGTGGGTGGGTGTGTGTGTGTGTCAGCCAGCCAAGGGACTCAGGTGTCTTCCATTTCGGCTTAATCCAGGAAGTTTGACAGCGGGAGAGGAAGTCAGCAGGTTACACCGATCACTTAATACCTCCCGCTTTTCAAAGCAGGCATAATCATGACATCCAGGTGCCTGAGTGAAAACAGTCATTTATTGCTGATAATTTGATGTGTCAAAGTGGGACAAATACAAACAAATATGTTAACTGGAATAATGCGCAAAAAGACTCCAAGTCACTTTAACACTAACAATGTAAATGACACTCAAGTCTGCTGCTCCAAAAACACGTTAATTGAAGACTCTACTGTAAATAGGTCAGGGGTACAAACGTGAACGTGTGCTGTTTGTCTTTATGTGCTGTACGATTGGCGAGTGACCAGTCTTGGGTGTGTACCGCTTCTCACCCAAAGTTAGTTGGGCTATGTTACAACTCAGGATAATTCAATTCATTATTTATTCCTACAGAAGGTTTTTTTCAGGTCACTTTACAAATGGAGCAGCTCTGAAACCAGACTCTCCACCTAAACTGGTCAACAAAATTTTAAAGAGGAAGTCAAGTGAAATATTTTCTTTGCAATAACATGTTCTATGCGCCCCCCACTAGTCTTACCACGGCATCCTGGTCAATATTGCGTTTGTGGAATATGAATTAAGCAGCAAAATCCACTCGCTTTTTTTCCCCCCCATCTGAGCGGGTGACCATTTTGCCACTTATTGTCGACTGAAAATGACATCACAGTTGCTCAACAATGATGACTCACCTGTTGCGCGAGTTTTGTCATGTGACATTCGCTAGCTGAGCCGTGATCTGTCATTATCTGGGCCCTTTGCAATGGTGATGTCATTTTCAGCGCAATATTTATCCCTTTTCCAGATAATATACTTGCATTAATTTTGTATCTGCCTTTGTTTTTGCTCTAGCACATCAGGTTTTTTTAAATAATAATAATAATAATAATAATATGTATTATAGTAATATAATAATATTTTTAAATTAAGATTTAGGTTCAGCAACAGATGGAATTTTGTTTTCAAACATCATCGCTGTAAATTGCAACGCATGGTAAAATCCAAATTGTGCAAGCTTTTACAAGTCAAACTCAAAATCAGCATCAAAAATAAGTTTAGGGACATCTAAATCCCTCTCAGGTTGAAATTTGCTTTTGACAAGTGTTATTAAAGGACCAATTCCTCACAGAGGAAAGGAAAAATATCTATGAAGAAAAAACATCAAGCAGACCAGGTGTGGGTTGGCAGTATTCCTTGATCAGTTGAACAGAGAGAGAAAGAAAGAGAGAGAGCGAGACAGAGAGAGAGAGAAAGAGATGGTCAGGGTTGACAGAGACAGAGAAAAAAAGGAATTGGAACTAGAAGACAAGCACATGCAGCCACCACTAGGAACCTATGCCGAAATAGAAAGCAATAAACTAAGCAGCAGAAAATGCTGCTCAGTCGGAACAGCTACAGTGAATGACGACACATGAAGCATGAGTCACAGTCGGTCACAGAGTTGCGACAAAATTGTCCCCCAAAAAATTACACCACTGTCAATCAAGCGTCCGACACTCTAACCGTCGGCCGTTTAATGCAAGATCCCACATCAGTGAAATATTACAGTGTCAGAACAAGACAGAAGTAAAATGACGGAATGACATCACTGACATCACAGCGTTCAATGTCCGAGACATGGAAAATTGAGCCCGAAAGTTGGCATAAGACAATAAGTCACACATACAAAATGGGTAGATGTTAATTGAAATTTTTTTTAACTGCTCGTACTGCTTTTATATAGTTTTACTTGCTGTTGTTATTTATTTGCCTTTTTTGCGAGAAAAAGCAGTGCAAAACTTTCGTTGGCCTAAATGAAGATAATTTATTAATTCATTGCGTGAGCTCGTAATATGATTATCTTAATGGAATTGCAATGTGTTCTTGTTGGATATTCATATTATTCAGATTGTTTTAAAAACGATTTGGTCCTGTTATTTTGCAGCAGCAAAAACAGCCTTTTAATGGTTCCGTTCAGTTTGTCTCCTTTCAAATATTCCATTCTTTTGAATTGACTGCTATTGGTTGTTTTTGTGCAACTACCGTTGATTTTGACGCTGTTAAAAACAAAACAAAACATGTTTGGGAACTGACTGATGACCAGATCAGGAGGTACACCATGAACTGGTCACCCACTCAGTTTCAGGGCTGAACCGTTCTCTATATAGGATTTTCAAAATGGTATTTAAATTTTCTTTGACATTCCAAAAACATGCATGCAAAAACAGGTCATTAATGACTCTCAATTGTCCAAACTTGTGAAAGTTCATGTTCTTTTGTACATGTAATGTCATTGACTGGCGGCCAGTCGAGGGTGTATCCAACCTGTCACCCAAAGTCAAATGGGATAGGTTCTCGCCCACCTGTGACAAGGGTGAAAGAAAATCTAATGGTGGTTGTTGATGTGTATTCCTGGACCGAAGATGTAATGTGACTTTAGCTGGATGTGATCCAGATAATACCTTTGGCAACAAAATCAATTGTTGTAATTATGGCAAATGAAATTTCATTAGAAGTTGGTAAAGAAGCAACGACATCCGTGACGACAACGTCACGATAGGATATTATTACGATATGAATCTCACCATACGATAATTATCACAATATTGTGGTAAAGTTAAAGATATAAAATAGCTCACCATATTCTAAAAAAAAAAAAAAAAAAAAATCAGATTAAAAACAAGAGCACAATATTGTGCACTGATTTTGATGGAGGGAATGTCGTCGCTATTTGACAGTCGTCGCTCGACAGTGCTTGTTTTTTTTTCGCGCTTGTAATGGGCAGCATTTTTCACAGCCCCATTTTGTTCAGCGCAGATGTCGGCGCTGTTGGACAGTCTGCGTTGGTGCGGCTGGATGGATGGCTGCTGGAGCCAATCATGTGATTGTTATGTGCTCCTATTGGCTCAGCATCGCAAAGTGTCACGGTCTATGTAGTCAATGTAACGCTCCAACACGAATAACACTTAATTTGATGCACTTAATTGCTCATGTGCACACACATTGTGAATCGAGTCAATTTGTGCAAGAACTCAAACGTGTTACATTCCCCTTTGTCTGG
The DNA here is from genome assembly GCF_054856545.1 of Hippocampus guttulatus. Taxonomy (NCBI): domain Eukaryota; kingdom Metazoa; phylum Chordata; class Actinopteri; order Syngnathiformes; family Syngnathidae; genus Hippocampus; species Hippocampus guttulatus. Next base: position 16,400,944 of record NC_141266.1, on the reverse strand, counting down.
CCATTAGCGTGGGTCTTAAACATAGGTGGCCACAATGTGTCTCATTCAAATTAAACTGCACTAATAAAATAACAAACAGGTTGCTGAAATGGCACTAATGGAAGATAATCTGGCTTTTTGAACAGATGTGATGTCTATTGTGACATGGTGACGATATCGTGGCAATTTCAAAATTGGGATATCGCTATGTTGCCATTATCGTTACATCCCTACTTGGTGGTCCATGTATCCAAATGAAATTCTTTTTTCTGCTATTAAGATCTGTTTTTTTATTGATTCACTCTTTGGCCATTTTCCAATTTTGATTGGATTAGGGTAAATTATGAAGCCACGGCTAGAAATTAGAATGAGTGTGCACATACACACACTGGGAGCTCTAATTAAGACTCTGGGGGTATTTGCTATCTGTCAGCTGGAATCGATTGTCCAGGAGACTGACACATCAATGTGTGTGCGTTTATGAATGTTTGTGTTTATGTGCGTGTGTGCGTGTGTGTGTGTGTGTGTGTGTGTGTGTGTGTGTGTGTGTGTGTGTGTGTGTGTGTGTGTGTGTGTACGTATGCGTGCACTCATGTATGAACGTGAATACCTGCTACCTATTTGTGTTATTTTGGGGGGGACAAATAATCTGCAATGAATATTCTTCTACACACTGTATTAGATGATCAGCAATTTGACAAATAGGAGACGAAAAAGAGGACAGACGCGACAAAACTTCTTCAGCAGCGCCCGCTGTACTATATCAAAACGGAATGATCCATTTTGTATTCTTAAACCCATTACTATTTGCGCTCAGGAGGCGAGTCTCTTTTCATAACTTATCGACCGTTACCTCCTAAAACTAAACAGAACCCAGCAAAGCGATATATTCCTGCAACCGTGCGCACTTTCACACATTTACAAAAAATCACCCGCTGCCGACAAAACCCACGTGAATGTAAGGAGAACATTTCACACAGGAAGGACACATTTGAACCCAGAACCTTTGGAACTATGAGGCATAATAACCACTAGCTCACCTTGCTGCTCGCCATGCATGTGTATGAACTAAATGGCAATTACCAATGATGTCTTTCTGTCCATCTAAGGGCCAGATTGTTCGCAGTTTCCCAATCACATTTGCAATCAATCACCTGGCTGTGTTGCACTGTTGCACGGGAGGGCCTGAGAGTAATGGCAGTGACAGTGTAGACGACATGTACTGGGAAATGTCACCATGGCGATCAATGCTGTTTAACGAAGCTGGAGGCTGATCCGGACCTTATGCTTCCCTTTCTCCTGCCCATCTTTCCTGTTCCACTTCTCTTAATCCTCTTCTCGTCTCTTCTAGTTTTTTTTCCCTACAAATGAAGCGACTGAATGAACATCTTCCGAGAATGGTGATTCTATCATTTTTGCCAGAGGTAGTATACTATGTTTTACAACAATGCACAACTACGCTGCATTTATAATTTCATATGCACCTAAGGCTAAAAAGCAAAGCACAGAGAGTATCTCTTTCTTGCAATATGCTTCTTCCTTGACAATACTGCCGTTTTTTTGTGGATCAATAAAAAAGAATTTGGTAAAACGCTGTATGTGTAATCTCAAAACCTGATTTAGGGTCGCAGTTTTTCCATTGCAGCATATCAGTCGATGTGCGGTGCTCAATCACTTGGTGTGGAGTGAAGAGTTGTCAACTTTTTTGCAATGGTTGTTTCAGTCGTGTTTAGCCACACTGCTCATTGTTGTCATTTAGGTTTATTGAAGACTCGAAATCACAGGTGTCAAAGTCCGGGCTCGGGGGCCCGATTCGGCCCACCACATCATTTTATGTGGCCCGCAAAAGCAATTCATGTGTCAGCTTCCATGATCCTTGCTAAAGTCCGTCGCAAAATGTCAAATTGTGAAGGTCTGATAAATAACGTTGAAATTTTGCAATCATTTTGTTACCCCGTTCACACTCACTTGAACAATAATCGAACAAACAACAAAAAACAGCATTTTTTTTAAGACGCGTCACAGGGAAGCCTCGACAGGTTCGATGAAGGCTGAAGTGACAGCCGAAACTGTCAGCTCGGTAAGAGTTTTTCCTCTTCACCAAAAGAGAGCTTTGTCTGGAAAAAAAATAAACTTTCAACTTAATTGAACAAATCGCTTGATTGAGTGCTTACAAAACTAGTCATCCATCAATTTGTTGAGATGATTCCAGTAACATTTATTCGATTTCACTGTTGTAACGGCCATCCGAGGGAAGACGTAACTCCAAAGTGGCCGGCGACAAAAATGAGTTTGACACCCTTGCTCTAAATTGTCCATACATTTGAATGTGAGTGTAAATGGTTATTTGTTTATGACCTGCAATGAGCTGCAGAAGGCAATTCAGTCCACGCGTAATCTGCCTTTCGCCCAATAAAGATATTGTGCAGTATAGAAAAAAAAGAATGGATGGAAAATAAAAGAACACAGGAGGCAGAATAATCAGAACTAGTTTATGATTTCAAAGTGCTGAACAGAAAATCCAGTGAACCAAGGAGAAAGAAAAAAAAAATCGAACAGTAAACTCAAACCAAAGGACGTTGAAAAAAAAAAGAACAGCAAGTTTTTTTGTTTCTCTTCTTTGAAAACAATGCACGTCGTACCACAATATTTGAAAAAAGCTAAAAACACTTCAAAATATTAGTTTTTGTATATTTATATATCTATAGAATTTGCTTCTTTTTTTTCCTCAGAAGATCACTGCCGCTGTGTGTGTGTCAGTGGGGGCGCACGGGGGGGCAACGGGGTGAGACACAAACACACGAGGCAAGCTCAAAAACAACATGCTTTAGATGCTGGCTTCTCTGACGCGCGCGCACATACACACACACACACACACACACAGACATTAAGATGCACACATTCACACCGCCACATGAGAACTATAAAAAGACGGCGGAATGTTTGTTCCGTGGATCTATCTGTCGAGCACCTTCCTTTCCTCTCCTCTCCTCTCCTCTCAGTGGGAGGAGCAGGCCGGGTGTGTGTCGGTCCTTCATGCCCTTTGCAGGCCGTTAAGTGCTTCAGAAGAGCCCATTTCTGTCTCCTAACAGTTCCGTATGAGTCCAATAAGCGCACAAAAATGAGCGTTTCAAGTCTGAGTGAGCAGTCATCAATCATTAGTGCACAGTTTCTCTCCTCTGAAGCCGGATTTCTCTCGTACTTAATTCTATTGACAATAAAGGACATGTCTTTGCGTTCAAATAATTTAGAGTTTGAAATTAAACCGCTCCTTATGCGTCAGCTCCTTACGTGATGAGAAAGCAGTCAGAAATTGCACTTGGAATCAATCAAGAACTCATTTCCTGTGTTATTGAAATCATGTGTCATATATATTGTCACTGAGCTATGACTTTCTCTTTTTGGACAAAGTGCATCGCCTGCACTTGCGTTTCCTTTTCCTGCCAGTGAATTCAGCACACTGGTTAAACAGGCAAGTATACACAGAAACTGGGCTACCTTTCTCTCTTTTTTTTCTTCTTTTCCAGAGAGTAAAATGTCTTTCTTTCTCAGCCTCCATGTGAAAATCAGAAGTGGCGAAGCATTTCATTTAATTTTAATTTTTTTTTTTTTTTTTACACTGGTAAAAAGTGTCTATTTAATTGATGGTCCTTTGGAGGGAGTTCTCTTGTGGTTATCCTGTTGGCATCACAGCAAAGTGACTGTTTTTGTACTCAAACTGGATGTGATATTTTGTTTTTTGTTTTCTCTCCATCTCCATCCTTCGCCATCAGTAAGGCAGAGTGTCCAGGAACCTGTCAATCACGGGCGGAGGTGGCACCAGGTCCTCCAGCTTCAGGTAGAAGATCCGCTGAAGGCCCTGAGTCCTCTGGGAGCGTAGCTCTGCTCTTAAACCCAGAATACGACCCAGGGCGGGCGCCGCCTTGGACGACAACGATGAGGGGCCGCAGCCCAGGTGGTCTCTGAGACAGCAAATCACTTTGTTCTGCAGCTCCTCCACTCGCTTGGAGTCCTTCAGGCCCGGGACCTGCTCTAGAAAGGACGCGTTAGGAGAAGAATGTATTAAACAACACAAGATGGTGCCATCTTACAATGTCAATCAATCAATCAAACTTTATTTATATAGCACTTCTCAAATTCACATCAAGCGCCATAGAATGTGCCAAAGTTGCTCAACAGCGTCTTTTCAATTTCCTGCCATTGAAAGTTTCGAGAAAATAATAATAATAATAATAATACATTTTTTAATAATAATAATACATGTAATTTTACATGTTCTTCATGATGCGATGCTTGTGTATGCTATAGTTTGTAAAAATTGCAAATAATTCCCAGTTAATTGTCTTTAATTCTTCAAAGAAAATGTCCCAGCTGTCCAAAATTTCTCAGATCCATTTTTAATGGCTACATTAGCACACACTTCAGTCATTAATTCCAAAACTCGATTTGCTCAACTCAATATTTCCATTTTTTTGAAACGCTTTCTTTAATATCATCACATATTCCATTTCATTGTGTTTGATTTACTTGGAAAGCTGACAACTTAGAATTTTGACTCAGAACAACTAAATGTTTGTTATTATGTTTGTTTGAGGTCAACCCTCATGAATTCCCAGGGGAAAAAAAACACCCAATTTCTCCAAGTGAATCCTTTCAAAATCTGTCCTAATGGAAGGTTTCCGTAAATATACTGGACATGTCCCATCTCTTTGCAAGCCCAATCAGCTCATTCAGCTGAAAGAGCAATTGTTACATCTTCTTTTATATTGAATTGCACCTCATTAGCCTCGATGGCTCAAGTTCTTAACAGGCTTTAACCTATCTCGCTCACTACAGATCAATACACAGCCTAACCTAATAAGCCCCCCACACACACTGCGCACGCACGCACACACGCACACACACGCACACACACACACAAACACACACTAAAAGGACAGATATATAAAAACACTTGCTGGCACACAAATGCTCTCTGCAATTCAAGACAATGACAAAGACAAAAGTGCTCAGCAATTAGCTGATTATTCGGCCCCGTGATCAGCCAAATTAGATTAGAAACACACGTGTGTGCTCACACACACACACACACACACACACACACACACACACACACACACACACACACACACACTCGCACACGCACAAACTAGTGCCCATAGCAACTCCAGTGGCACCCAAACCGAGCTTAATGTGACACTAACTCATTCTGCAGAGCACAGGGTGTCCACCGCCCCCATCACACACACACACACACACACACACACACACACACACACACACACACACACACACACACACACACGGGCGCTGTAGGGGGGCCATGGCTCAGACCACTTAAAGCTATCCATTATGTGAAGCTTATTTATTGTTTGTTTATGTGGCTCTTTTGTTTGCCGAGTCACTCCAGCCCGCCTTTCAACGTGTCTTTCAGACCTACGCACTCACTCTCTTGTCTCTATGTGCTACAGCTCCTGTGGTGGAAGTGTGTGTGTGCGTGCGCGCGTGTGTCTGTGTGGCGGTGCAGTGCGTTTGGGGGGGGGTGATCGATGGCCGCCTTTTTATACAGGCCACTCTGAATTGGTCGATGGCCTGGTTGCTTTGGCAGTGTGCTTGTGTGCTTTGCCGGGGTGGCAGTGAGACGCCGCCGAAGAGCCGTGCTCCGTGGTGGGCTGGTCGATGGGGCGCAGAGTTAAGTGCTCCCCCAGAGAGAGGAGCTTATGTTGGGGGCTTTAGACAGAGGAAGTGAAGGTGGTGGCTGAAGGCCGGGGGGCTGGAGGTAAATAAAGTCGACCTCGAGGGGAGGTTTTCACGTGTTCACAAGTTTATTTAAAGAATTAGACATTCTTGTAATATTTGCATCGATAAATTCAAATACTGTAGTAAATTGTTCTTTCATTATATTTGGTTTTTTTTTACCAAAAGTCAAATATGTTCTTGACAGTAATATGTTCTATGCACCCCCGCTCGTCTCAACACGGTATTCTGATTAATATTGCTTTTGTGAAATATAAATTAAAGTAACAAAATCCACCTGTTTTTAAGCCACTTGCTGTCGACTGAAAATGACATCACTTTTCCAAAGGGCTCCACTTGCGAAGGTCATATGACCAAACCCAGAAAATAGGTGAGCTGTGATTGGTCATTACCGATACAATTTGAACGTGCAAACCAGCGCACCGAGCAATGCCAGTGCAGACAAAAGGAGAGGAGGTGGGGAGAACTTTCCGTATGAACTTTTTTGAAATGCCAGAAACAAAAATGATCACATCATATCCTCTGTTCAGGAATTTTGGAGCTTCTGAATGACCTTAGGGCTGACTTAGAGCCAGTCACAAGAAGGAAGGAGTCTTGCCATATCATCAATGACAAAACTCCTTTCAACTCGACATTTCTGTTCATCAGCACTTTCTCAAGCGTAAAACCTTCTTTTCAATAGGTCAAGCTAGTCAACTTGGCGTTGATGGCGTTTTTAAAAATATGCCATCAGAAGGTGCCCAGGGCATCTACTTTGCTTTGCACGCCACTGCATTAGAATAAGTACACCTGCAAAAAGTTTGGGATCTTAGTTAAAGATCCCACACAAGACGCAAACCAACAGTCCATTAGCCTCTTTGTTGGTACGGTCCAGTCCGTTCTATAATTCCTACAGCTGGTTGGTTAATAATTAATCGATTATATTTATTAATTTTTATTCATTTATCTCAGGAAATAGTTTGTTCATGTGTTTACTGTAAATATTTTGTCATAGACAATTTCACATCTCTATTCAATGTTTGATTTTAATTTTATTTAAAATTATTGAACTGAATAAATCTTGGCAATGCATTACTATTTTATTAGTAGTATTAACTACTGTCCATATTTTTCATGCACATTTCAAAATCCTATTTTTAAAAGTCAAATGTGGCCATTGATTAAAAAAGACTGGCCATTCGTGGTTTAAAAATGGCAAAAAAAAAAAAGGTTGCTCGTTGTTTCATAAATGTGTTGCAATCATTGTGTATGCTCCTGTATTGTAGCATACACCCAATCCCTGCTGTAAAAATTATAATTACAACCAGCAAAGTTAGTCATGGTCTGCGACCTTGATCAAGATTTGACATGGAGACTCCCAGTTACCATATTCAGATGCGCTGTGAAATGGCAATATGATCAGGCTGTGATTCGTTTTGCACTTGTTCCCTTCCTTCATTCTGAGTGTGGACGAAACTACATTTTTGATAATTAAGCCTGAAACATTGATTGGCGAGGGTGAAAAGTGCTTAAGCCCGTTGACAACACCCTTCCTGCTTCTCTTTCCTCCATCCTTGCGCATGCTTTCTCTCTGCTTGCATGTTTGACACATGCACATTGATTAGAGCGGCAGGTGTCAGGCAGGTGCAGCAGGTGCTTATGGGTATCAGGTTCATGTTAGTGTGAAAACGTCTGCGCGCGCGTGTGTGTGTGTGTGTGTGTGTGTGTGTGTGTCCCCAAGGGGATTCGTACACCTGATCGCTGTCACATTCAATCAGGCAAACATAAACAAAACAAAAAAAATAGGAGTGTGAGGCTAAAATGATGCCTTCCATAGTTAACACTGCTCATATACAGTATGTGTTTTTATAAACCCGTATGCTGTATGTGTATTTCTCAAAATGCACAGCCTGTTCATTTTATGCCCTTTGTGTGTTTTTTTTTACCTGTGAGCAGCACGAGGGCGGCCAGGCAGGCAAAGGCGGAGGCGTCCAGGTTTAGGCTCTGGAGATGGGTGGAGAAGTCTCGGATGGAGTCCAGCCACTCTCCAAAACCGCGAAGGCACTGGAACCTGTGCAGCACCAAGCCATTACAGAACACTAATTTGTCCTCCGACAGGATCGACCTGGGAAAAAAAAGTAGGAAAAATACAAATTGTTTAGCGTTAGGAACTTTTTTTTTTAACATCAGTCCATTTTCTAGAGTGCTTGTCCTAGAGTCACGGGTCAGCCGGAGTTTATTTTTGCTGACATTGAGGGAGTCAAGTACACCCTTGACTGGTCAACAGTAAATCACAAAGCAAATATGTACTATAGACTGTCAAAAACACAAATTGTATTTTTTGGACGGGGGGATAAAACAATAATTTAACCCTTTCAGGAACAGCGGTTACTACAGTGGACATCATATTATGTTATCAGGTTACGGGTTATCATTATGGATGCATGAAAGAGTTAAGTTTCAACACCTTAAAAAAAATTAGAATAGAAATCATTGCCGACGACAACAAAGCTAGTTAGCACACCTGAAATGTTGAGTTAACGCATTTTTTAGATGTAGCTAAGTTTTTCACAGTGGGACCTGTAGAATCATATAGAATTACCGTGTCATTTTATGGCCATGACAGCCACTTCATTTGACTGTTATAAACATTTTTAATAATGCATTGAATTTGAAATCAGATGTCGGAACTAGAAATGCTCTCAAAAGCGGTTAAAGTCAGTAAAATGTCACATTTCTGTGCAGATTTTCTGAAAAGGATACAAGTCCATTAGTGAGAAACATGAAGTACTATACATGATTTGCTTTAATAGGCAATCTAATGAAGTCTTGATCTAATTTTTATCTTGGATTTGTCACCAGGGATTTGATCTTCAATGAACCTATTAACATGCGTGTTTTTGCAATGCTGGAATAAGAACATGCAAACTCCACAGTGGGAGAGAAAAGGTTCAAACTGGAAACCTCAGAACTGTGAGGCAAGCTTGCATACCACTATTCCCCCAAACTGCCTTCTGTCTAAAATATTCTTTCCGTTTAGACCCCACTTGATGCCCTCTTGAATACAATACTTGGACTAATAGAGCAAAAAGCAAACCAAGGTTGGCACCATATGCGTTCACACACAATTTGGCCCAACATCAAACACCGCGATGCAGCCGATTGAGTTGTGCGTTTTCCAAATCATCGCGTTTTGAAACATTCCTGCATTTCTGGGGTTGTGGCAATGAACGGCTGGGATAAGGAGTCCAAACGGGTACGAGTTGAAAGTGCTTTGACCGCTGCGTGCAATGGAAATATGTCTTAATGAGGAAATGAAAAGGCTTCCTACAGTTACTCATGACACAGAACCGAGAGGGGGCGGGAGATTGAGAGCTTGTGCATAAGCGAGGGCTATAAAGCGCTCTTTATGAGGGCCTGACTAAACAGCATGCTCCCTTCTTATTAGGAGCCTTCATAAATAAACCCCCAATCAAAGGGAAGACAGATGGAAAGACGCAGGTAAAATGAGCAAAGATACGCGACGTGCTTGGGAAAACAGCTTTAAGCTCGAGGAATCTCAGAAGGTGAAATCTTATCGAATCTTCACCTCACGCCGCGCTGTGCTGCATTCTTACACGAACTGTAAAATAAGTGGAAACTGAGTTTCCCCTTTAAGGCCAATGACAAGATAATCGTCTCATTGTACCCTTTGCAAATAATGACGTCTCTAGACTTTGAACTGTTCTTGACGATAATACTTGAATGATCAATTGGTTACGCTTCTTTAGGGCTTGACTGTCAGAGGTTTTCCCACAATGTCCGGTTTACCGCAATCTATTTGCAATCGTACTGTTCTTTTCGGTTATGTGACGGAGAAGTTTCTTAGTCTTCCGTTAGATGCACCACTGCAACACCAATACTCCGATACTGTACAACCTCGCTCGTCGAGGCAGATGGCCACCCACACCGAAAAGCTGATCGCTGCAAAATGCAGGTGAAGAAGGTCAATCAGTAAAATGTCTGCATTGATTTGTAAATGTTGTCATGGAAAATGCGGGATACTGAAAAATGTGCGACTTTTTGGAATGCGAAGTGGTGGATTAACTATTCCAGTAACCAAAAATATAACGTAGTGTACATTCATTCATTCATTCATCTTCCGAACCGCTTGATCCTCACTAGGGTCGCGGGGGGTGCTGGAGCCCATCCCAGCTGTCTTCGGGCAGTAGGCGGGGGACACCCTGAATCGGTTGCCAGCCAATCAGAGGGCACACAGAGACGAACAACCCTCCACGCTCACACTCACACCTAGGGACAATTTAGAGTGTTCAATCAGCCTGCCACGCATGTTTTTGGAATGTGGGAGGAAACCGGAGCACCCGGAGAAAACCCACGCAGGCCCGGGGAGAACATGCAAACTCCACACAGGGAAGCCGGAGCTGGAATCGAACCCGGTACCTCTGCACTGTGAAGCCGACATGCTAACCACTGGACTACCGGGCCGCCTCCGTAGTGTACAAATATATCATAATGACTAATGCCGTTGATTTAGGGCCATAGCGTAACGTTTATGTTTATTACATTGCTTGTTGAAACCAGTTACGGTTTGCCTATAATCAGGCCGATCAAATTACAACCCGTCATGACGTGGCTAAAAACAAAAACATTCCAAAGAAGAATCTGGAATGTGTGACCTCAAGAAATTGGCTAAATCAGATGAAAAGCATTACTAGCGTAAAAAATGACTGTGAAAATCCGCAATTTGTAGCATCTTATAGATATTCGGATATGACGCATGTATCTAAGGACGCTCATGTGCCGGAGCACGGAGAGACCACATCCACGTTATATACGGTTGGATTTCTGCCACACATTCCGCTCACCCCTGACGACGTTGTCGCCACGGCAACCCACCCATAACCACACAAACTGTTTGGTGACGGGGCCGCTTGTACGGCGACAGAGGAGTAAATTTACTCGCACGCACACACACCGACAACACTGACACCCCACTCTGACGAACACGCAGACATACGCTCGCACAAGGGGGGCCTGACAGGCGTCCGAGTTCAACGCGGGGTCAACGCGGCATCAACGGTTAATGGGGGGCTCACGGTGCCATGTGTGTTCCATGCTCAGAGCATGTGTATGCGTGTGCGTGTGAACGAGGTCGCCATGAGTCCGCTGTTTGGGATGATTCACACTCCCAGCCGGAGCCTTCCCCTCCCGCTGGAACTGTGATGCCACCACCCATCTTCTACCCACCCTGCACCTGGACCTAGCAGGGTGCAGGAGAACAAAGTTGTACATCATCAGTGTGTGTGCGTGTGTTTGGGTGAGTAAGTGTGTCTGACTGTATTGGTTTTTTGGCCCTAGACGACAGCCGGGACAAAAGGATGAGCTTGTAGGCCAAGGCCCCTCCTCGCCATAAATTTAACTAGCCGCATGCCTTGCCAGGGCAGAGCGGTAACTGTGGCGATGCTGAGGCTCAAGACGGCCCTGGGGGAGTCCTGATGGCACCAAGCAGCAGTATCTGAATTTTATTTATTTATTTTTTACATGTAAGTCAGCTGAATTGAGCACGAGTTTCCTGGCATAAATTGTCAGCTGACCTGCTTTTTAGTAGTTTTGATCTCGTCAGTTCTAGAGATGACGCACGCACACACGCGCACACGCACACAAACACACACACATGTGCAGACACACACAAAGGCTGCTTGTGCGTCACAAATCAGACGAGCGGAACTCCGTGGGTGTAGCTGCTGTCATAGACACCGACTCCATTCATAATTCCTTTCATATGGTTGACCATTCATCTCCAGATACAACAAAACAGCAGCGCCTGCTGTACAGTAGTGGCCGATAAGACTGGTCAACAAATCTTTACTCCAATGTTTTTAACTATAGAGGCGAATAAACTTTTCTCTGTGAATTATTCAGTCAGCCTCGATAGCCCGGGTGTCGACAGGGTCGCCATGGCCACTTTTGAGCGCCTCGTTGTCGTGACATGGAAAAAGCCCGTGATGACCCGTTGGGATATCGTCACTGGTTTTCATCCATGTGGCAGAGGTTTGACAGTATGGGAACATATTTTGGGGGGGATCGGTTATATCAGGACATATTCTGTTGCAGGGAGTTGGTATATGTTTGAAGGTCAATTGCCTGGTGTGTGAGTGACTGTACTTCCAACCGGGTCTGGAGGGTCAACCGGGATATGTTCTGGCCAGTGATGTCAGTAAGGCGTTGAACAAAGAATTGCCAAAAATTAAATACCGTGCCTCCCTCACACACGCGTATTGTGCATGCAACAAAAATAATAGTCAATGAATAATAAAATACTGATTCCTCACGCCAGAGTACTCAGTAAAGGCGCTCAACAAATAATTGTATATTATGGTACACATAGGAAAGGGAAACTGGTATTCACAGCTTGAACATACGTATGTAGTGAGGCATTGTGGGAGACTTCCACTTCACATTACCGCCTAAGGGAGAGACATCATGTATCATGCGTTTTGTCACGTTTTCAGCGCATTGACGACTCACGTGTCCATACGTGAAGAACAAGTGAGGAAGGAGAGAGATGGCAATAGTCACTAAAAACAAAAATACTCAGGTCTGTTGCAAACTCTTTGCTGTTGACAGAGTGTTTTCTAGCTTCAATAACTATCTCATACGCATTTTTTTTCTACACCTGGGTCATAGCGCAGCATGCATTCAATCTTAAAGAGAGTCCCACTATGTACTGTACATGAGTAAAAAATAATAAATGTTGATTAAAAAAGAACTTTGGCCATTACAACAATAGTCGTTAAAGATATCAAGTCACATAAAAAAGACGGCCTTTAAGTGAAATCCAGAAAAGACTCTTTTATTATTATTTTTTTTTAGTGAGTCAAAAATGTGGTCTTTATTTTATTTCTAATGATTTTTTTTTTCTTACCGTAAAAATGCACTTCCGGTCAAGTGGCAAAACCGCAAGTCGTTTTTATGTTCAGCAGGGGTGTCGGTGTCCCCTGAATGTAACTATCAAAGTCACTTGTAATCTCACTAAGTTACTTTTAAAATGAATGAATCTTTTTCAAAGTAATTGCGGCGACACTGGTACAGTTCCACATAGAAGTGATACATTTAGTTAAAGTTCTCATCTTCCCCTACATACTGTCATTTTTTTTTTCTCACCTGTGAGCCAACCGCAAGACAAACAGCTCCAGGAAGGCGGAATCTATTAACAGGTTCTGATCATCCCGGTGGAGCTCGGAGAAGCCTGGCAGTCGTTCGGCCCAGCAACGTGTGGTCTCCATCGAAATGGTGAGGAGCCTGTAGAACAGGTGGATGTGCTCTGCGTCTGAGGAGGACGAGGGAGGGTCAGCAGCGCTGAACTGCCGGGGTCGGTGAGAAACAGCACAGAAAAACGCAAAAGACGTTAGTGTTTGTATGGAGCTTCTCACTGACCACACATTTGGACCCCTGTAGTGCTACCTGGCTATAGTCAAGGTCATGGGGTGTGCAGTGCGAATAAGCCCTGAGCAGAGCGGAGATCAGGTTGAGGGGTGGCGAGGGAGCGGGCTCTGTCTGCAGCGGGCTCTTTGGTTTGGAGGGCAAACGTCCACGACGCCCCTTCAAGCTATCGGTGCGTACCACTGTGGAGCAATAAGAGTCAACATGAACGTGCATATTGAAGCGGCTGTTTACACAACACGCATAAAGAACGCCTGTCTCCAAGCGGATAAGTCTGTTATTGGTATTTTTTTTCAGGGGTGCTGAAGAAACTGAAAGGATGATATTCTGCACAGGGGCCCTGCGGCGTTCCCACACTGGAGGCTACTAACCAGCAGGTGGCAGTATGAGTTGTGGTAGGTGGCAGTATGAGTTGCGGCTATACACTTGATGATGACAGAGAGACAGATGCTCGTTTTCTGGGAGATAGAGAGGGACCAATGTTGCCAACTAATTTATTGAAGGACGTTGTGACGTGAAGTCATTAGGATACAGATGAACATAGATTACAGAGTGGCATTCGGCTACTCGACGTGACATGCCGTGTTGTGTAAATTACCTCAAGACATTATTAGTCAATGGCTACTTTCCTCCAAAAGTAAATGAAATAGTTACTCATTGCTCCTTCGTGAATGGAATTAGTCACCAGGGAAAGTAATGGCATTCCTTTTTTGAAATACCCTAAAATATGTCAAAGAAGTCAGATTTAAGAGGGTGTTTTCACAGGCCAGTTATGTAGCATAGAAAAGCGTAGACCGATACTTTATTTAATTAAATATTTATTGGACTTTAAATAACAACCGGTAGACATAATGTACCGATAGGGCCTATTTGAAGTATTCTCTAAAATTGCTTCTAACTCAATGAACCCCGCCCCTAAAAAAAAAAACCCAAAACAAAACAGTCAGGCAGCTTCCAGACAAAAAGTATTTTCACAAAATATTCTCCATAACAGTCAACTATGCTATTTCAAAATAAAATGAAAGACTCAAAATTAATTTATAAACACATTTCAATTTACAAATATGTAAATGTTTTGTTTTTTAGATTTTCAATCATAGTTTATTTTTAGACAAGCCTTTTGTTTTCTAATAATTCTGAACAAATTTAAAGGCAATATACTCGTTGCTAAGTGCTCTGGGCCCCGGGAGGGTGGAGGGGGTGGGGAGGTGCGAGCTCCTTGGGTACAATGAAAAGTTGCTCAATCTAGCAACAAGAGTGCTAAGGTGGCAGCAATGAGAGGGAACCTCATGGATGTGTTTATTGTCTAAGTAATGCACAAAGCCCCGAGTGTGCTAAATTAACATTGTGACGAAATGTGAAACTATAACATTGTAAATGTAGGCCCTTGTTATTTTTTTTTGACAATAGAGGGTGTGGAGTCTTTAACTTTGCTCACTCGATGTTGATAGGAGCACACGATTATATTAAGTGGGATGTCGGGGAAAATAACCCAAATGTGATAATGTCTTTGCAAAAGTGTGCACACCACCTTAACTAACCGAAGATACCCACCCACATTTGCAACAATGTACACCTCCTCTGATGAACACAAAATGGAGTTCAGGTGTTCTAGTAGGCTTTTTATGACCTTTCTATTTGTTTTTCGTGCTAATACTTGCTTATTTGGAACTGGTCATGATTTCCCCCACCAATCACACTCAAACTCATGTTAAATGGTAGCACACCCCCTGACACCATTAAAGGTGGCTCTGATTATCACAAAATAAGGTTCAGTTGTTTTAATGGGCATTTCCTGGCATTGTTTTTCTGACAGCAGCAGTTTTGTACTCACACTGACAGGTTATTTGGAACTGTTGAGAATTCCCTCCACTTTGACTAAAGCCCCAAATCCAGCTGAAGAAAACCTGGCACTACCATGTCTCACTTGTGTTTTTTACCCTCAAATATACAGATTTTATCCTCTTGACGGTAACTTTTTATCTCTTGACAAGGTAGAAACGTTTGACCCTTGAAAATTCTACTTCTTCAACTTGCGTATTCACCTGTAGTTTTACGGTTCTGGAAAGTTACCATTGATCTCAGTTCTAAATCCTGATAACACAAAGACTCTACCCCTGTTTCCGATATGCAACTAGAGACATGGATATGATAGTTATCATAAAGCTGTTGAGAGTCTTCCTACCTTCCTTGACCATGCCCACACTCAGACACTTCTGGAAGCGGCAGTACTGGCAGCGGTTGCGTCGCCTTTTGTCCACAGGACAGTTCTTACTGGCCAGACACACATACTTGGCGTTCTTCTGCACGGTGCGCTGTAGAGAAGGGGGAAAAAAAAAAAAGAACAAACGGACATTCCGACAATCAGCCTCCAAACATAATCGACCACCAAATATTTGATATGTTAAATTCAATTCAAGCTCTTGCCTCCTTCGCCGGCAAAGAATGAAAGCAGAAGCTCGCAGGTCAGTTTTTAATTACGCGCTGAAAGGCGACGCTGACATCAGTATAATTAGATAAAATTAATTTCCCAACAAGCGTTGCCTTCAGGGGGAACAAATTTATTAGCGCGGAGCCTGACAATGGTGGCCGCGTGTGTGGCGTGCTGAGGAGGCTCCCGCGAGACAGGCGGCAGAAAGGAAGGAGCTGCGTGATCAGATTGTTTGTGAAGCTCGCGGGTCAGTCCGTGGCACCTCGGGGGCCTCGCGGGGTCGCGCCTCTCTCAATAGGCCCCGAGGGAGCTGTTTTCTCCTCTGCTGGTTCGCGCGATTATTACTGACCTTATTAAAATGAAATCAGAAACGGGTCGCGTGGGGACTGTGTGTGCTTCCCGCGTGGACAACAATAACAAATATGGTCGTGATTGTCTTTGTACTCCCGCGCGGGCATGCAAAAATTATGCTTTAACGGCTGTATGTAAAGGGATCCCTCTGCGTATCATAAACAATAAAAGGTGTGGGCAGATGTCATGAATTGAGCCATACTGTGTATGGCCATCGTTCAATTAAATGTTGACTGGAGTTGTGAGTGTTTTGTGTTCAGTGAGACAAATGTGGAGAAACATATTTTTCATGTTTGGACAACATAAACGAACACATCCATCGATTCATCCACCGGGGCCCAATTTTGGAGGGGAGAAAAGTGAAAGTAGATGTGTAAACAATCACCTCAAATCAATTTTTGCATGGATGGATACTAGCAAACAAAAGTGCTATTTTTTGGGATAAAAAGAAGTCGCAAAATGTGGAGATCCACAGGAAATTCTTGTGTTGGTTTTTTTTTTTTGGTCCATATTTATTTTGTATTGTATTGACGTACATTAAATCAAATTTAGAGGACGACTGTGCGCCGTTGACTTCAGCCTGTGCATGAATCTGACCCTTTCTTTTAAATGCTTGCGTCCAAGAACATCTGAATGATTCCTCTGATTTTCAACAAGCTGGTAATACTGTAAAACAGACATGTTGGAGCACATGGAAACTAGATTGACACACTTCTTTAACATATTAATCTAAATACGTCCAATTAAAGAAAACCCTCAAGTCTACACTGTCCAACGGCAATTATTCCATCTTCTGCGTGGCCGACTGTCTGACTCATTATGTGGTGCTTCTGCCCTATGCGAGCCATTTCCATGGCATCCCCATCATCCCAACGTGAACGTCTCACATCTCATTCAGTGGTCAGTAACGTTCGAATGTGTTTACAATGACCACCCCACTGTCTGCTTTTCTCTTTTACGTTGCATCATAATAAACATCGAAAGGGAGTGGCCAGATTAGAGCACAGGTCACCAACGCTGGTCCTCAAAGGCCCCTATTCTCTCGTTCTCTTCTCCAGGACACCTGATTCAAATGATCAACTCATCAGCAAGCTTTGCAGAAGCCTGCTCATCATCCTAATCATTTGAATGAGGTGTGTTGGAGGAGGGAAACATCTGAAACATGCAGGATGGGGACATTGAAGGACCGGAGTTGGTGAGCCCTGCATTGGAGGGTGCTCCAGTGACCTCAGGGCCTATTGGTTCAACCCCCATAAAAGTGAGAGATGCATCTCATGTCTGTGTGCACCCGTGTGTGTGTGTGTGTGTGTGTGTGTGTGTGTGTGTGTGTGTGTGTGTCCGTGTCCGAGGGGATTCGTACACTTGATCGCTGTCACATTCAATGTGTGTGTGTGTTTGTTGTGGTAACTTTACTAACTAAAGCAGTGTGTATAGCGTCTCAGCAAAAGTGTCCTGGGTGACCTCCATTAGACTATGTGCAGGTGGATACACATACAGGATGAAATTACATGAATCTATTAATACAATTTAAATAATGCTTAATAATCGTGTCTTTCTTTTTTCTTCTACTATAAAGAAGTCGTCATTTGAGACCAACAATGAAACGTCTTTCGAGGAAAATTTCTTGACATTGTTGTGCCTCTCAACTCTCACTTGTATTTTTACTTAAGGAATGATCGAATTGTTTCACTTGCAAAGGCATTAGAAAGTAAAACAAGTGCGGGCTCTTGTGTGGGAGAGACTTCCTTTAAGAAAAAAAAACCCCACACACAGACACAGTAAATGTTGATTTGGATTAGGTTAAATAGACTATATTACCGAATGAAGAGCACACGTGCTGTGAGTGCTTGTGGGAGCAGCACGGAGGCATGCAGAGGCACATTCTTGACATGTAACATGTGCTAATAGCCGCGGTTTAAATTAAAAGCCTTCGGGGACTTTCCTCCCTACCTCCCATCCTCTGCTTCTTAATCAGAGGCAATCAGCGCTCTGTGCTCTGTGTCGGTCAAGTACGAGTTGATGCGGGGCAGATTTATAGCTCGCAGATTTATGGCATATGCTTTTCTGAACTGATTCAATTGTTTCCAGTATGGAAAACACATCAGTAGAGGGAGTTTGTTTTCTCTTTTTTTTTCCTTGCAGCATTGATGCTGATGTGATTTTACTCAATAATAAAATGTCTGTGGAAAAACAGTGCCTCGACAAAACCAGGGTTATCGAAAAAACGAGATTAGCATTGAACTCCAAAATTCAGATCAGAGCAAAACAAATTAATGGACATCATCATTCCGCCTCAGTCATAAAAGAAGAAAGGCTAACTTATTTGACAGCTCAAATTAATTCAATCATTTTACATGCTAATGACTCTCTTGCGATAATTGAATCGTAATGTATTTTTAAGTGACAATAAAAGGAGGGTGCCGGGTGATATGGAAACAGAACATGGGTACCATGTGCATGTTTTAGCAGATGTGATTGCGGCAGCAAATTAAGCGCATTCAAAATTGCCGTGTTTCGGCAAGTGTAGAAATGCGACGGGTGGCTTCAGCAGTGCGCATGAGAGGAAACGAGGCTTGATAGGCAGTACTGGCAGCACACAGACAGACACCCCCCCCCCCCCCCCCCGGCCCTGCAGCAACCAGACACTGCTTTTGTTAATTAGTAAATAAAAACAAATCGTGAAACTAATTGAAAAGAATGATAATCATTTACACCCGACCAGAGGCATTATTCAATTAGATCCGCTTTTCTTGCTTTGACTCTTCATTTTGCTCTCTTGCTTCTCTTGCTTGACTCTTCATTTTGCTCTCTCCAACAACAATACAGAAAAATATCATTTATATTATATGCATTTATGAAATGACATCCAATGAATCAATTGCAACTAATTTGTATTTAGGTGACTTACAACACACTTTTTATCTTGCTTAGAGCCAATTAACAGTGGGGTGGTTCGGCCCACGTTTTCAATCGACTAACATCAATTACAAAAGCTGTATTAAAATTCAGAACACTGCTTCAAAGGGCTATTCATTTGTCAATATATTTATTATTGTGATGTTGGACTGCAATGCGTCACATGTGGCGCACTCCGCTTTATAGATAGCGTATTAAAAAGTAAAAGTCAGTCTAGCTCATTTGGTGATGTATAACTAGAGTAGTGTGCGTGTGTTTGTGGTCACGTCGTACGTGGGATATGTGTTATACTCAAGTCTATAAAGTGATATGCGGCGCATGTCATTTTGCGCTCGCTGCTTTCAAATAAACTAAGACCAGAACAATATTGCAGAAAGGAGAAGGTCCTTTCGAAAATACGTTCACTGTATTTTATTTGGAGTGGCTCTGCATGAAGGCGGTGGAGGTGGGGGATTTTTTACTTGGTTGTCTTAGAGAGAGCGCGTGTTCTCACATAAATCTCACACACACTCACACACACGTATATATACACACAAGCCATGCACACACTTTGGCCACTTGGTTGCCGAGAGCGACAACCCCTGTGGGTGTTCTGTGCTTTCGTAATGACTCCTCAGACAATTTAGAGTGGGGCTCAACGTTGGGGCGACTGAAGAAAATTACTTTAAATCAACAACAGGTTATCGCTTGTTTGTCCAAATACTCTCATATTTTCAAGTTGAATGTACACTTGCTAGAGTGACACGTGTGCTTTGGGGGTTTTTTTTCCCGTAGTGACGGTAAGGGGCAAATTTATAATGATCAACAATGTGTCTGACCTGGACACAATGCAATAATTTGTTACATTGTGTCAAGATAACACATGTTGTGCAAGTAACGTGGCGTGGGAAATGTGTGTGAAGAAGTGAGTAGGTACTGTGACCTCTGACCTCCGGATGTAAAATTTGTTACAGTGGTGCCCTGAGATACCAGTGTCCGGACTTTTGAGTTTTTGGAGACAGGGGGCATCGTTCGGCCAATGTTTTTGCTTTGACTTGAGAGTAATAATTTGTAATTAATTTGCTATACATTTTCAAGAATGAAAAATGATTTGAGAAGAGTTCTGATTTATGAGCATAGGCACGGTCCACATTAAATTTGTCCCTTGGGGCACCGCTGTCGTTCAATCCTTTGCTGCTAATGTTCATGTCCACTTGTGTGCATGGTGTGACATATGAGAGGGCGTGCACACACACACATGCGCGCGCGCACACACACACACACACACACACACACCCAGGGATTGGGCATCCCAATAATCCCAGTAAAAGTGCATGGCCCATTCATGGAAAATGCGCGAGCTGTGTCAGGAAGAGCATCTGGTATAAAAACCAAGTTAAAAATATTACATGAGTTTGTTCCTGTAGTGATCCCTGACAAGGGAAAATTGCTTGTTCCTCTTCGAAAAATATTGATACAACGTGGTGGGTCAAATCCTCAACCCAATGTATTGAATATAAATAACGCAAAATTGGCTCAGCCCCTTTTGGACCCAGTACTGGGTTAGCTATTTCCCGCAATTTGGGTTACTTCTGATCCTGCAGTTTGTGTGTATGTGTGTTTTCTTTTACCTTGAAGAAGCCTTTGCAGCCCTCACACGTGCGGACGCCGTAGTGCTGGCAGGCCGCGTTGTCTCCACACACGGCGCAGGTGCCCTCTCCTTGGGGGCCACGTGGCAGGGGCGAGGGCAGGCTGTCTCCGAGTAAGGGGCCGCAGGGGCCAAGAGCCAAGGAACGGAACGCAAGGCTGGTGCCCCCGGCCCCGCGGTGCAGCTGGTACATGGGCTGCTGCTCCAGTGGCGGGCCGTGAGCATGGGAGACCGAGGAGGACGTGGAGGAAGAGGAGGAGGGCGTGCGGATCAGGCCTCCTCCTAGAGTCTCGTAGCCCCCCACGCTGCCCCCGCTGTGGGGCGGCGAGTGCTGGTAGAAGTGCGGAAAACGGGGCGACTTTAGGGAGCCCGCGTCCAGGCTGGAGCCCATCGAATGGGGGTGCGAGGGAGGGACCAGTGAGTGCTCCTCCCACAGGAAAGAGGTGCCGGGCTGCGGGGGCATGGAAGGGGTGGTGGGCGTGGATGGGGGGGACTGTTTAAAGTACATGGCGGAGGAGGACAGGGCCCCCAGTTGCGGCACCGTCGGGTAGCTGTCCTCCTCCTTCTTGATGCCGGGCCTGTGCGCAGGCATCTGGTAGAGGCAGGACGACTTGGGCTCGTAGCCCCCCTCCACGAACACGTTGAAGCTGGGCAGAGAGGTGGTGGCGGCCGCGGCGGATATCTCGCCACCGTCTAGGTCCAGCTTGGTGTAGTCAGAGGTCATGAGGTCAGAAGCGTAGCTGTCCCCCTGGTAGCCGAAGGACTGGCCGGAGTAGGCGGAGCCTGGCGGGGTGGGCCCATACTGAGCCTGCACGCAGGGCATGTCTGTTGGGAAAACACAGCGCATGAGGACAGTTAAGAGAAACCACAACACGTAGACCCAAAACCATATTTAAAAAGCTGTAATACAATATTAGGACTGTCATTAGTCAGGGACGTGATGACACGCTAGTTAATCACTTTTTTGAACACAGGAGCGGGACTTTAACAAGGATTGATGCAGCGCAGCAGAGTGAGGCCAGGAGCTGTGAGACAGACATGCACACATGGTGGATGAACAGTAAAAAATGCACAGCTCAATTGGAACAGACAGTTGTCAAAATTGTTATGTTCCCCGCTAGATCATCATGCACCCCCTGATTTATTGTGGATTGACAAGCGGCCATTAATGGAAATTTCAGAATACAAGTAAGCTTAAATTTAGAGCTGGGCGACTTCAGTGTAGTATCATGTTTACAAGCGCAATATTCTAGGCATTTTGATCTTTAACGATACAATCTTGAATTCTCTTTGATTTATGTGTCACTTTTACAGTTCACCTCAACTACGAGTGACAAATAAACTGCTTACAGAAAGCAAGGTTTCCCTATTATTTGGAGAAGTATGTGAGCAAGAGAGTAAAGACGGATGCTAAAGCCCACCACACACTGTGCGATGTGGCCGACCGAACGGGACAAAAAAATGCTGTGAGCGACTCACGCCAAGCGCTTTACCCTCCAAATTTCAAACCGTAGCAAAACTACCGGCAGACAATTGGTCGCTCATGACAACTAGTTTAAGAACCATGCACACTCCACGACAGTTCAGTGGAATTTGCTTGCGTTGCTCGGTGTGTGACGAGCAGTCTCCGTAGATGTTAGTGGTGACGGCAAAAGTTAATCTAGTTAGAGAAGCCCAAGCCGAAGACCAGGGCAAGTTAATGACCTCTGCATGTGGGTCAGTGAGATGCTAAGGCAGGTAATGTTACAGTAAATAATAATGGAACGGCATGGTGGTGCTGGATGCACACGCACACGCACACACACACACGCACGCACACACACACACAGATACACATATCGTTATGACTTCCTTTTGATTTGATATGGACACAGCCACACTTGATTTGTGTGTTTAGTGTATATCCTTATCAAACCGCTTTTTACGTCATATGCCAACATGCGACTTAAGTATGTGTGTGTGTGTGTCCGTGCGTGCGTGTGTGTGTGTGTGTATACGAGCGAGAACTGTCAACACAGCCACTCTACCATTGACACCCTCATACGCACTGTGTGCCGTAATCGCCCCCTTCATGTTTGTCCAGTCAAATACGGGATATATTAGCCCGACTGTGGGTAGAGCACTTGCAGATACTTCCATCCACTTGCACATCGGGTGTTTTTAAAGGCTGTTTAAAGGTCATAGGTTTATTAAAAGGCACAAAAACCATTGAGTTCGAAGTTGAAAGGCGGTGACGCCCGATGACCGAGAGCAGCGTTAGTCATGGCGGAAATGGGCGGAAAGGCACACTAATTTGCGTCGTTATAAGACAATGACATTATTCCTGAAGGGCAGCGTTCCTGTGAAGCCTTGAAAAGCTCAAGTATGACTCACACAAACACACACACACGCACACACATACATAAACAGTCCTTTATTCATTTAGCAAAATAAGGAGAATCCTTCGCCATAACTAGCACAATTTTATGCCCCCCCCCCCTCCCAAGTTCTGTAAAATAATACTCCAGGTGACATCTAAGGTTTAATTAATGAAGAGGGGTTTTTTTTCAAGCATACAATGAAACCAGCCTCTCAGGTCATAAAATTCCAAATTTTCAGCCAAACTCTCTGCGTACAGTGTGAAAATTCAGGGACATGAGCACCTTAACGGTTACTTACACATATGCATTTAGCTTTAGCTTTAGCTTTTCTGGATGTTTTTTTTCCCCCACCAACCTAAAACTAATGAAGGGCAAAAATCTCTCTATGACAAATCAGAATGCAGAGTAAATGAGAAAACAGTTTGCATTTGTCGTCCTTGTTGCTCAGTAAAATATGGTTAAATCAACCATATTGAAAAGAAAAGACAACACAATCTGGCAAACAAGGAAATACAGTAGATTAACACTGTACAGTTTTTAATCTATTTCTACAGTGTTAATCTATTTTCTTGTCATTAACACTTTAAGTGTAGGTGTGTCGTTAAGTGTTTGGCCTCGATTTTCATGTTCAACCTTGCCAGGCACGCGCCATATCTATGCACGGTAGCAGGTTAGACTTAATCGAGCTAATTGCGCAGATGAACGCTTGCCAGCAGATCTGCAAAGAGGGAGGGCTGTGCCACTGTGGGAGTGGTGACAGCCAACTTCAATCTTGGCCAGTCCAAGTCGCTGCTTTTGTTCCCTTTAAATGCAGCCTGCTCGTCGCACACTTGAGCTTCGGCATGACGAAAGCAGATCCGCCACCCTACCCTGGATCATTTATGCGCCCCAGCATAGCGGTGCTGCCCTGTGGAACGATTTAAAATGTGTAATACTAATGTTTAATGCCCGCTGTTGACATATTTCTGAATGAAATATTTTGCGTTAGAACAGCTGTCAACCCTACACTAACCACTCAGACGTGGTCTGAGCAGGCGTAAGATTGACTTTCCGCCACCAAATTGTCACTCCACAAGGCACATCTCAAATACACTTAGGGCCCATCCATCTTGAGGGAGACCGCTCTGCCAAATTGGAAAAAAAGCGTCTTATGCCGATTTAAAAAAATCAGGCTATATCGCTTGTAAAGTTAATAAACGTCCTATGTTGGCAATGGATTATGCCATTCGCATTATTTTCTATGGGAACATTTTGTGTCTGAATACAAACAAATATGTTGAGCTCAAAGTTGACCGAGATTATGGACCACTCAGGCGGAAAATATATATGAGAGAAAACATAAAGGGCGCAGTGGTGAGGCAGCTCGCACCAGTCGGTCGAGCCTCAGGCGGATTGTGTCGCACCTGTTGTGTCACATCGCTTTTTGCACTCACGGCAAGATGAAGGAATTACGGCAACATCAAACAAAAACATGTAGTCTAACTTAAACTGTACCGACAGCCTCAGGTGAAGAGAGACACGTGCGATTTAAGTGTGTGTGGCTGTGTGTGTGTGTGTGTCTGAAAGCAAATACAAACATAAACCCGTGTTCACTCATTCTGGCCAAAAACATAAGCCAGCATCTCATAAGAGGAAAACCAGTAAAACCACCTCATTCTGGTTTGGCCTTCAATATACAACTATAGAATTTGTTTTTATGTCACAAAAGGGGGGGGGGGGGGACCGTGACACTTGAACATCACTTTCACATTGCCCTTTTTTTTTTTGCATTCACGCTTGCGTGTGCGTGCGTGCGTGCGTGTGCGTTTGTGTGTGCGTGCAAGCAAGAGGACAGACGACCCAAGCAGAGTCAGACACACAAGTTGTGCTGCAGTACACAGCGAAGTGAAGGGAGACAGTATCTAACCTCGAGGCGCGCATTTCAACTGGACAAACTGCAGCTGTTCCAATAACTGAGTGCGCTTGTTCATTGTCAGAATGCCATAGATCTAACAAATAAAAACATGGAGGTTGCACACATCAATACAAAAAAATAAATAAATTGAAGATTGTTAAATTAAAAGAAAAATCAAGAGTGTTGTTTGCAGTTGAATTGCATCAAATACATACACAGAAAAGCACATACGCTATCAGTGAGCGTAAAAAACTAACAGCTGATTTTTGACACGGGATGAATTCTCAAGCTTATATTGATTTGTGGCCGAAGAAAAGATACACTTGTCAGTTATTATATTACTCGGTCCTACTGTAAATAATTTCTCACACGTGATGGGAGATATACTGTATATGACGTGACATTTCATTTTGTTTGACTAAGAAGTCAAATGTCAGATCAGTCCGCACTTGGTCACACACGCGCGCTCACTTGCACACGAGTTGCGATGATGCAAACACAAAAACGACCCATTTCAATCTAGGTTTAAGTCACACACACTTTTTTTAACATACGGGTACACTCTTAAGGGAGAAATGAAGGAAGGAAGGAAGGAAGGAAGGAATAAAGAAAGAAAGAAAGAAAGAAAGAAAGAAAGAAAGAAAAAGAAAGAAAGAAAGAAAATGCAACGTTTGGGTGTACCTGGCGTGAGAGCTTCGCGCTGAATGGTGCTGGGTGTCTGGGTGTGTGGGGTGGCGTGGCTGCGAGCGGGTCTGTGCTCTTGAAGTGGGTAGGGCTCGTCCGGCTTCGCGGTGGAAGGCTCCAATTGCCGGGACTGCGATCTCGGCTGGAGGCACTTTTCCGAACCTGTGTCTAGAGGAGAGAGTGAGAGAGGATGACGGGTCGAAAGCTCAGAACCAGCCCAGTTGCTATCAGAGTTATTATGTTCCCTGAACGACTTATATTTGTATTTTAAAAAATAAAGACCTACAACGAACCCTAAACATGACACCAAAATTGTCAATAAACAGCATTTCAAACTTCATGACATTACGAACAACTGATTTCCCCCCCTAGTGTGCAACAAATAGAAAACAAAAACCGTGAATTTCAGCACGTAGGCGTGCAAAAACCTTCACTCTGGCTCCAAACGCCTAATGTGACCACAGAAACAGACATATACGAACCCAGACAAGTGAGCACTTTTACGAAAGCAACGGAGTGTGGGCAAGAAGCTGCATGGCGCTCGCTTCTGATCACCACCGTTTTGGTTTGCTGGGGATTCATCCAGAAGGGCAGGCTGACGGCATAACCCAACGCAGCCACGCGCGCACGCATGCATGCATGCAAAAAAAGAGAAAAAGGGACCGAGAAGAAGAACTTAGGTGCACGGTGCGTCTCCGGCTGCCTCTCAATGTAGTCGGACACACGGCGCATCGGGAATTTCAAGGTTTAGAGCGCCCCCTTTCCGCCACATACGCCCTCGGGTCAAAACGGAGATTCGACAAATCTTTATCCTGTGTATTCTTGTGACCTGTAACCGCCGCACGCTCGCGGTCCTACCCCACTCTTACATACATTCCACAAATGGGACAACATTCTCAACATTGGGGGCAATGTATTAATCTGCTTTGGGGAACTCCAACTTTCACGCCGCCATAAGAATCGTAATAAATACTTATTGTACTTCAACATGTAGGCGGAACGAAGTCGAAGTGAAGCGTAACATGTTGTGGCTTTTAGATACGTTAGTATGGCGCATGCCTTTTCATCTTCAATTTAGGATCTGCGCAGAAAGTTGTCATTGCACTGACAGTTAAAAACCACAACAACCTTGATATTAGAAGCAAGAATGTATAATAATAACCAAATTCAAGTAAGCTTTAAAAAAATATCATGGCCTTTTTGAGCTATTGAGTTATTTCCATGAAATGAGAAAATAGGTGAAAACTCATTCGAATTGGAAGCGCTGTGTGGCGAGCTCTTCTTTGGCTCAGCGCGCACCGGTAACCATGAGAGCCACACATAAGCCGCAAAACACGCACCCGGTGCGCCGGTAAACCCCCGGTGTTCACTCGCCTCCCTCCCTTGCGCCAATAAAGCCGGACAGCGGGATGCTTCCAGCAAACAGAGACATTTTAAAAAGGGGCGAGCGAGTCAAGTGTAAAACCACACAGAAATGGACAGCTGTCAGATCGAGGAAAACAGTGGCACTTTGAGTCAACTCTTGTAATAAGAATTAAGGAGAACCCCCCCCCCCCCACCGGAAGTGATGCTAAGAAAAATGAATTTACATTACTTATTGGACTTTGATAGGACCTGGCATGACACTTTTGTATCTTAAAACGCAGTTTTAAAAAATAAATTTAAAACAGATTGCAATGGCTTTAATTGAAGTCTTCCTCTATGAGGCATCTCATCTCCATGACAACCAGAGACGTCCTGCGTGAAAAAAGGAAAAAAAATAATGAATGGAACTCGTCCCAGAGCCGAGCTTGACTGTTCAACACGTCTGGGCCACCGCTTGATTGTACAAACCATAGAAAGCTCATAATAATGGGGCACGTGTGTGTGTGTATTTTTTGATAATCTAGTCATTAAAAAAGTATTACTTACTGCTTTGCTGTGGAGGTTCCGTCTTTACTTGTGATGGCAAACTCGCATCAAGTATCCTTTTCGCATTCACAATAATCACCCAAAAGTCGAAAATGTAAAAAAAAAAAGACAGAAACAAAGAAAGAAAAAAGAAAGGCTGTAGTTGAAAATCGCGGTCAAAGTTTCTTGTTTCCTTCCTTGTTATTTTGTGAAAAGTAGTCTAAGTTTTTGTAAAAATGAAAAAATAGAAACACATGAGTGCTCAAAAGAGTGTCCGTTTCCGTCCCGTTGTGAGCGCCACTTTGCAAAGTGTGCACTTTGTTTATGCGCGCCGTCTGAGAGGAGAAAGTCAAATAGTGCATTTATGTGGGCTCAGCCTCCACTAGAGCGCCTGGTATGCGCTACGTCAATGTGACGCCATGGGATAGGTGACGTCACTCCAAGTAGAACCCTCCCCTCTTTCTTCTCCGGTCTCTCTGAGCTGCTCGCACACAGAGAGACGCAGTAGCAGAGCGAGAGAGAGGGAGCCCAAGCCAGCTGGTTGGTTTGATGGATGCAGTTCGGGGAGACCCTCGCTGGTGGGCGGTAGGGCGAGTTTGAGCTTACTTCTTTACACAAAGCTTCACATTCACTTCCAATGATCAGAGGTGGCTGTTCTCATTTTTTGTTAAAACACCCAGTATGACCTGACAGTACTACATTAGTAAAGTATGGAGTAATAATACAAACAAACAAACAGACAAACAAATAAACAGCGACCTTCCCTCCCAAAACAAAGCAAAACAAAACTTCTCCTTCTGGCCCCATCTGGTGCCGCAAATTTGATTTGTAAGAACCCACCATGAGATAAGATAAGACACAGGTATCAAACTCAAGGCCCGGGGGCCAGATCCACACATCATTTTAGGTGGCCCGCGAAAGCAGATCATGTGTGTCAACTTCCATGATCCTTTCTATAATCTGTCCCGAAATGTCAAATTGTCATGTGGACTAAATAACGTTGAGATTTTGCAATAATTTTCTGACACTGATTAAACTCACTTGAACAATAAGTGAACAAAGAACAAACAAACAGTTGACTGATTTCAAAACTAGTAATGCATCAATTTGTTTTGGACAATAATACCATGTGATGATTCAACATTAACTCAGCCCTCCAAGGGAAGTCGTA
This sequence comes from Hippocampus guttulatus, assembly GCF_054856545.1. Classification (NCBI taxonomy): domain Eukaryota; kingdom Metazoa; phylum Chordata; class Actinopteri; order Syngnathiformes; family Syngnathidae; genus Hippocampus; species Hippocampus guttulatus. Next base: position 16,372,462 of record NC_141266.1, on the reverse strand, counting down.
ACTCCAAAGTGGCCCGAGACAAAAATTAGTTTGACATCCCGGAGATAAGATAAGAAAACCTTTATTTGTGGGGTGGTGTGACTGACGAGGTGTCAATTACTCTTGTCTCGCAGTTGTGGGAACACTTACATACATACATTTACCTGCTACTTAATGTTCGAGGGGTATTTCTGAAACTATGTTGGAATATCTACCTCCAGTTTGGCAAAGTTTGTTGTCTGTTCCCTTTATCCCCTCTCTCTCACTAAAAAGTGCAGACTCCGAAATGTAACCTAAGCACAAAATTTGAACGTAAAAATAAATTTTTACTCATGTATATTATACTGTTCACTCTTCACACAAAACAGTTTGCCTCTTTTAATACCTTGCACAGTGTGTACTGTTTTTCTTTTTGTGGTGATTTTCGAGATAAGAAAACAAAATTACTGGGCATGCTCGGAAAATAGTTCTGCTAATATTGTGAATGGACTAAATTCATTAGACTTGTGATTTTTCAGATTAGGTGGAGAATTCACAAATGCCAAAGGCATGTGGTTTTTAGGCTTCCACAGGACACTCAGCGTTGGAGCCAGACACGTCAAACAATTCTCTGAAATACCAGAGATGGAGACTATCTTGCTTCTCCCAATCTATTGTGACATTGTCGTTAATGCTTCCTGGTTTATGTTCCTCCAAGTATATTTAGTTATATGCAATCTATCCATCTGTCCATCGGTGCATCTCTTTTGTTTTTGTTTTCCAATGGCCTCAGGTCAGGTTTTCTTTTTTTTTTTTGTGGGTTGTAATGTAGCGCTTCGTGACAAGGTTATGCTGTTACCAGCTTGTCAGAACTCACAATTCTGCTGTCAAAGTAAACATGGTGAATCTGCATTTAACTGTTATGCTGCACGCAAATGGAATAAACTGTCACCAGAAGTGAAGTCAGCCTCGAGGGTAAATGCTTTTTATTACGAATTAATAATGTTACTTTTTTTCTCCATACCTTTGATTAAGGTCTTGTCATCATTTGCATTCCTTTTAGTAATTTTAGAAACCATTTTATCTTTCTTTATTGACTTTTATGTATTTATTTTTTTTAAAGTTTGATGTTCATGTGTTTAAATGTTGTCATTGTACGTCCCTTGAGTCAATTTGGTAAGCTGTACTTTAGTTTTCCCCGCTTTGCTTCTAAATGTCGTTAACTTTTCTGTTTGTTAATACTTTTAAGTGTTGCGTCTTTGACTTGAGTATGAAATGTGCCATATAAATAATAGAATTCCCTTGCCTTGCTGTGGCTGAGCAGATAAAACGCATAATCAAATAATTTGTTCTTTCATGGATGGAACTGATACGTGTTTCAGCATGTTAAGCATTTTCTCCAGTTCAAATCAGACTGTGGGTGAATTTGTGCATGGATGCTGGTATTAATGCGTAGGAAGGCATTGACGCACATGCTAAATTAAAGCAGCTCACTAAACCACCTGACTTGTGGTTCTTTGCCACGAGCAAAAATATTAATTGTAAAATAAAATGCACCCAAACCAAAAATAATGTTAGCATTTTGGGCAGACGTGTGGTTAATTTTTGTATTGGTGGGGGGGGGGGGGGTGTTGCGTGGGCTGAGGTCAAGCAGGTCCGGCGGGCATTTGTACACGACAAACATTAAATTAAAAAAAGCTGCTCAGAAGCCCCCTGATAAAAAAAAGAAAGAACAAAATCGTAGCATCCAATCACGAGGCGCGAATTTTTCTGTGGGCGGGGAAAGCCTTGACGCACTGAGGCTCGTGATTGACGCAAGCTTTGTTGCTAATTTTAGCACCTGGCAGACGGAGGATGGAAGTTGAAAGGGAGTCCATTCATTGTACCGGGGCGGGCCCTACTATTTCAGCGGCGCAATTGTGAACCAGCCAAGCCAAATATAGTCGTAGACAGGTATTTTTAGCCTTACAGCGTGTCCCCGTTTGCGTTCGACCAAGGCGAGACGGGATACCGGCTTGAAACCCCTCCAGAGTGAGCGCGGGCTCGCTTTTAAGTCACTTGATGTGACGCTGCCGCCACACTCACCAAAAGCAACTCGGCAAAAGCGAACCGAACAGCTGTCGAGAGTAAATCTCGCCACTTGTGAGTCTCTCTGACCGGTGCTGGGGAACGCGACTCGGTTCGTCGGGCACGTTACACGGCCGGGTTAGAAGCCGCGTACAGCGACTGCTTTAGCGGGTCCATTGTGGCCAGTGAAGCGGCAGTTAGGCTGCCGTCACGGATTTTTTTACATACTTGTTTTGGTCTTATAAATTACGGAAAATAACGGCAATTGTTATGAAAGACAGTTACTTCGGTTAGAGTACTTAACTTACAAAGACCTGCCTGCTGTCTTTTAGGAATTCACTGTCAACAAAATCCCACCAAACAAGAGTGGCACAAACGTGAGTCATTGTCATACGTCATGTTACAACAATGAAAACAAATGTATGCCTATCATTTCAGTTTATGTACTGCACTTCTGAAGCACTGAACATACACACAATATAAACTACATAAAATATTCATATATATAGTACTCTCCAGGCGGCCCGGTAGTCCAGTGGTTAGCACGTCGGCTTCACAGTGCAGAGGTTCCGGGTTCGATTCCAGCTCCGGCCTCCCTGTGTGGAGTTTGCATGTTCTCCCCGGGCCTGCGTGGGTTTTCTCCGGGTGCTCCGGTTTCCTCCCACATTCCAAAAACATGCATGTCAGGCTGATTGGACGCTCTAAATTGTCCCTAGGTGTGAGTGTGGGCGTGGATGGTTGTTCGTCTCTGTGTGCCCTGCGATTGGCTGGCAACTGATTCAGGGTGTCCCCCGCCTACTGCCCGGAGATGGCTGGGATAGGCTCCAAGCACCCCCCGCGACCCTAGTGAGGATCAAGCGGTTCGGAAAATGTATGGATGGATAGTACTCTCCATAGTATCTCTATCTATCGACTGAAAATTGGACAAATACTTCAAGCTCCTCCCATGGCCATCTCAGTGCCCAGACCTCAACCCCATTGAAAACCTGTGGCGTGAGCCAAAGAGGAGAGGATTCAGTTCAGGACCCAGGGAGATTTAGAGAGATTGTGCAAAGAGGAATGGTCAAAGATCCTTCTTTCTGCATTCTGCGTTCCCTTCTGAAACAGGAGGTTTGGAGCTGTTTTGATGGCAAAAGGGTCTTGTACTATGTATTAACATCTATCTGACTTGCTTATAATTGTGAAAAACATGATTTGATGTAAAAGTGCATACATATACTGAGAGAGAGGGAGGAAATAAAAGAAGTGAAGCCTTTTTTTCTCCAAGTTTCAGCCTTTGAAAATTGCATTCTCTTACATCGCGAACTTGATTTATTTTTCAGTGCTAATTTTGAGTGTCATCAGCCGGTTGCAACAGAGATACAGACACTGGAGGAGACACCGAAAGGCATAGAAGTGGATATCTCTATTTGGTAAGCTCCTTGTTAGAGAGCAACAAGTTGTGCGAAAAGAACTGATATATTGAACATTTGTGCATGTGTCATCTGTTAAGCGTGCTGGTAATGCATCCCAACCAAAGCGACAGCAAGGCAATACAAGTGAGTTCGTAAAATGGAAACCACTTCACATTATCACTATACGGTGGTGTGCAAAGGGTGAGGCTAGTGGGTCAGGGGCACCGGGCATCCCCCCCCCCCCTCCCTCCAAAAATAAAAGTCGACAACAATGAATATGTGACTGACAAAGAGTTCGGGGATATTTGGCTTTTGGGTGAAATTTCAAGATGCACATAAAATTACAGTGAACTTGAATTTAACTGTATCCAGATTTGATTGCACATGCCCAACTGATCAATATTTTTGTACTTTTTGCACAACCTGATGTTCTCTAACAAGGAGCCGAATGGCAGAAGTCACAACCAGTGTTTGAAATGCGAATCGACCAAGATATTTCCAAGAGTGCCCAATTCAATTGCCTTTCTGTGACGCTGTCAGTATGTCTGTATATCTGATGCAACCTATTGATGACACATCTGTGACACTTGAAGGTAATTGACCACTTACCTCTGACAAAATCCCTGTTTGAAGCCTTGCTAGTGTGATGTCCAATGACCATGAGATGTTCCTTAATAAAATCTACCAGTACTTGCATTCCACCAAAGATTTAAGCATCTTTTGCATTCTGCACTCTGAAGGATCTATTAAGGGCTAGCGCCCTGTGAAGGTGAAACACCATCATGCCACATTTTGAGTTATTTCACAGCCGCTGACAGTGAGTGCTGACTGTCACTTGCCGATTTGGTCTCCTGGGCTGATTTGTGCAACTTGCCTATATACGCACACAGATGGCCCAACCGCTGTAAGTGTGTCCCTATTATATTAATGTGATGGCCGAATGTCAACATAAAATCATATTAATTGTGAAAAAAAATTAAGTGCCAAAAGGACTTTATTCTTCTCATTTGAGGAGCAGTTGTACATGCTGAATTGGGGCTTGGAATACTGAAGCTGTGATCACAAAGAAGTGGTCATTGGCTGTGAATTACAGATTTTTAAAAATAATTTAAAAAATGTGTGTGTGTGTGTGTGTGTGTATATATATATATATATATATATATATATATATATATATATTGTGTGTGTATCTCTCTCTCTCTCTCTCTCTCTCTCTCTCTCTCTCTATATATATATATATATATATATATATATACACACACACGTGTGTGTGTGTGTGTGATGCACTGCGTTGCTTGGCAGCCTGGTAAAGTCTCAAATTGCACTGTATCCTAATTCAGCAGTTATGGGCACGGTATTCTGATTAAATTGTGTTTATTGTATTTGAATGCATATGCGCATATTTGGCTGGGGGGAGGCACCCCCGAGCCACAACCCCAATGATGTTCAGTAGAAAATTGATTGATGGATGTCTTTATCTATGCCAAAGGACTTGATGAAAAGTGATTTGACTGCTGACAAGAAAAAGGTTTCTCACAACTGATGACCACCCTGTATGTTGACGTTCGCTTGACATGCTCGAAAATCACTGTTTGTCCGACGGCCAGATGAGTGAGAATTTCCTTCAGAATTAATAAATTACTATTTGCCGTTTGAATGGGCAATGAAAATTTCGGAAATACACGATGGATTCTCCTGTATTGGCGAAGATTCTTTTTTTTTTTTTTTTTTTTAAACACACTGTGTACGAGTGCACATGTGCTTGTGATTTGCATTGGGCAGGGTCTTGGCCAGCTGCATTGTGAACACCTCACAACTGGGGCACACTTAACTCCAAATATGACAGTGCTATAGAATTGGGCATACACTGATGGAATACAACTAGAACATTTGCCCACCTTTTTAATCAGATGTATGACTACTTTGTGACTGATTCGTCTCTCAGTACGGCAAAGGCCTCGAGCATATGTCTTTCTTTGATTTACTCTGTTCTTTTCTGCTTGCCTGAAGAGTTGTCAAGAATTTTCTGGGACATTTGAAGCATTTTTTTTAAAATTGTGGCTTTATTTTATAAAAGGCCCCTTTCATATTTGCTGTTACGTAGAGAACATTTGCCTAAGCATGACCCTACATCAGTTCATGTTCTTTCCTCAGAAGCATGTCTAGGTCAAGCAGTGTCAGACTTTGCTCGTGGAGCAGTATTCTCGGCCGTCTATCGTTTTGTGTGTTTCAACTGGACCTTCTGTCGCTGCCTCGCCAGTAACCTCACCATGATGACGTGTAGATCCAGATTAGCCCGCTCTATTATGCTGCCAGACCTGTAGTAGAGTAATATGCGATTATGACCATGTCCTCTAAATAGACTCAAACGTGCCGGTCGTGAACAGTGTTCTCCTGCATTGAAAGTCAGTCAGGGGTTTTACATGCACACAATGCTTGTTTTGTTCACGGAAAAGCCATTGAGCTGATATGAAGAGGCTTGATCAAACTCCAGTTTGGATTTTACTTTATGTTCATTAAAAAAAAAAAAAGGAACATTTGAAAGGGAATTTAACATTCCTAAATCGGGACAATCCAAATCCAATCTAATCCAGGTTTATTAAACTGTTCAATGAAAAACAACAATGGTGACAGGAGTGCTTGCGCAGTTCATTAAAAACACACAGGAACACATAAGATCGGAGTTTTTTTGTAGGTAACGTGATGATTACATTATTGCTTTTGCGCTCAACAACGTAAAAATTCATCTGTTTTCTATGGCTCATGCCCCCATTAGGGTCACGGCTGAGCTGGTGCGTATCCCAACTGACTTTGGAGCGACAGAAGTGGGGTACACCCCTGGACTGGTTGCCAGTAGCAGGGCTCATACAGAGAAAAAAAAATCATTCATGCTCGACTCCCACACACGAAGATCTTAAGCGTCCCATATTTGGAATTGGAGTCAGGACTGTGAGACAAACATGCCAAACCACGTGCCGACCATGCATAAAAATAAATGTTATTTTGTATTATATTTATATATTTTATTATATTTTCAAAATGATGCCCAATGATTGTTTTGTCTTCCTATAGGTTATTCAAAGTGGGTTTCATTCAAGGTTGGAGGAGCAGGATAGGACTGCACTTCACTGAAAAGAATGGTAAGTCCATGTGTTGGTTCAGCATATTGTCACAGACCACAAAAATGCCCTTAAAGGGGAAGTCAAGTCAAAATTTGTCTTACAATAATATGTTGTAAGGCCCCCAACACGGCATCCTGATTACTATTGTAATTGTGCGATATTAAGCAGCAAAATCCATCCATTTTTGTCCATCTTCCACTTGAAAATGACATCACAGTTGCTTAGGAATTAGGTAATGACCAATCCAGGCTCACCTGTTTTCTGGTCTTGAGCCATGATTGGTTGTTATCTGAGGCCTCAGGCACTTGTAATGTCATTTTCAGTCAAATGGAATCTCTTAACTCTCGCGGGAACTTCAACTTTCTGAGAAGCATCGGATAACTCGACCTGTTCTTGATTCCGGGGGAGCCTTGCGGCTTTATGTCTCTTCAAGTTTGAAAGTGTTAGTTTTTTTAGACGATGAGTGAAAATAGATATGTTAGATACATTTGAGTCTACCTGTTTTGTTTCAGCTGTAATGCTTAGGTGCAGAATGACCTGGTCAGCCAGGAAGGTAGGTTTGCGTGCAGATTAATTTCCACCTGTTACATTTTCTAAGTCGCATCACTGAGAAAGATGATGTACTGCGATCCTTTTTTCTTAAGTATTAAAGCCTTTTCTCTTGTTGGGGGCTCAGTTGGAGCACATACTTTGATGGGCACAGCTGGCGGCAGCGACGTTTCTAATTAATGACAATGTGACGAATTGCATTTTTTTTTTCATTAAATACGTTTGCGACTGAACAAGATTGTGCAGAGATGTGGTGATCACGCAGCAATATGTGACAGCAATATGACATATCAACATTTTTGGGGGGGGTAACTCAAGCGAGATGGTTGTTTTTGATTTTCTGAGAAGTCCTACTTTTGGAGATGCGAGTATTTCATCCAGCAGTGATGTTATGTTCTGAATCAAGTGTCCAAGTAGTGCAAACCATTTGGGCTTAATTGCGACAAGAGATGCTTTTAAAATTTTATTTATTCATTCATTCATTCATTCATTCCTGTTTAACAACCAATTCCACACAATTGCTAGAGTTGTCAATGATCATCCCTAGTAGTCCAAATTAGCTGCATTGGTCAGAATGGGTTTGCTTGACTTTGGTCAGTGCCATCTTAGTGTGGGAGAACTGTTTTGCGCCTACATGCTATTCAGTCATGTCAGATTTATGGCTAAGACAGTTTCTTCCTTCTAACCAAGAGTCAGTTTGTGAGCCGTTCCAGCATCTTAGCGGCTTAACGACGGACACACAGCACCGAGATGCAGTGAACTCTGGTTTATCGCAGAGCGCAAGTGAAAAGTGATTGTGTCACTTTGAATGAGGCCTCTATGTGGTCTGGCCAAAGCGGCAGCACTCAGCACTCCGGTGACACCGGAGAGCGAGGAGAGCACAGACAGAGGCGGAGGGGGAAACAGAGGGAGGCTTTTATCTCAATGTCACCAAATCTGCTGCAACTGTACGTCAGAGTACAAGGAAGGGGAGGGCGTGCGGGGGAGGGGGTTGCCGGCGTGGTGGCAAACTGCTCAATGGTAGCATTCTTCCTTTTCCGTGGACGCACACACCCCGGGGGGATTCCCCCACCCGGGATTGCCCAAGTGGAGTAAGTAACGCAAGCCATCCCTGCCTTATCAGCCCAGTGCCCAAATACAGGAGAAAGGGGCGAGAAGTGTTTCCATGAGCCACGAGACAGGCGGACGTACGTACGGTACAGTATCCCAACTCCGGGCCATTCGTCGATGCTATCACGTTTTGGCGCTTTTTCCGCACCAGTGTGCATTTCCATGCAGTAACGCAAAGCAGCATGTGCGTAATGTTCCGTCTTCTTGCCCCACACTCCTGTGATGGCAGATTTGTCACTTTTTTTATGGTTACGCTGGTAAACCGCATGAATCCGTTCGTCAACGGTTGTGTAACAGTTTGAGAGCGACCCAACCCCTTTTCTTCATGCGCACTTTACATTGTTTTTGCATACATATGCACGTGAACAGGTTTATGAGTGTGTTGAGGTTTAGTCGCGCACGTTTTCCTCCATGCCATGGATTCATTTGCATTATTCCAAAGAGTTTATTGAAGGTCATGCAATTTTTCCGATGGAGCAGATATCACCTTGCGTGCACATATTTAAAATCGAGATTGTATCCACTGTTTCAAGTTATGGAAAGAAAAAAAACAAAAACATTTAGGATATAAAGTAGAATATAGAGGCCATGATCGTGTAGTACTCTGCGTTGTGGACGCAGCAATCCTGGTTCGAATCCTGGTCTCGGCATGTGCAAAGACATACTTGACTTCTAGGGCAGCCCAGTGGTTAGCGCATCGACCTCACAGTGCAGAGGTACCGGGTTCAATTCCAGCTCTGGCTTCCCTATGTGGAGTTTACATGTTCTTCCCGCAGGTTTGACCATCACGAAATTGTGTTGTCTGAAATGACAATATCGATGCCCATAACAATCAATCGTTTAGACCAATGAGGACTAATACGTACGTTTAGCCTGGTGATCTAATTTCACAATATGTGTTTGTGTTTTCGGAAGGTCTAATTTTTTGGTGGGTTACCAAAAAAAGGAACATGAAGGAATCTTGCTCTTGAGCAATCGTATCACATGGTTAGATGACACTGATGACCTTTACATTTGTTTAGTGTTATTATCAAACAACTCTGAATTCAAGGGGGCACGGGATTGTGCTTAAATGGGAGGACCAGTGAGTCACCACAGTGTAGATAGTTGTTTAAAGGCCATTTTCAGGGAGACGTTAGAAAAGGGAACATGTGATGTTGTTCTGTCGAAACGCACAACTCACCCACCCACTAAAGAGGATGCTGGTCATTTTAAATGAAGTCTGACATTTGGTACACCTAATGCAGCAGTGAAGGGTTATTTAAGTTAGTGAATCGATTACGAGCTACTGTGAATATCAAGTCTACACACCTCTGTTCAAAAAACAGGTTTTTGTGATATATTAACCCCCCCCCCAAAAAAAACATTTTCCACCAGTGTGACTTGCAACCTGTGCAACTCAAGTGGTTAAAAAAAAGTTTAGAGAGAGAAACCAACTTTGAACTGAGCTTTAGGACTGCAACTAATGATAATTGAAATAATTAATCTCTCGATTATTCTGTCCATTTAATCGATCAGTCTGATCCCCAAAAAATCATGTTTAAATTTCCATTCCTTTATTCCTAAATAGGACATTGCAGAATTTTTTAAAAATTATTAATTAAAACATCAGAAAATAGGCCAACATGTTGACAGTTGGTTTCTAAAGTAACAGCAAATGTTTTATTTTTATTTAAGACAAAGATAATTAGTTTGCTTTAAAGGAGGACTACAGAATTTAAATATTTACTGGCGAGAAACTGAAATTTCAAGCATTTTGACAGTTTGAGGGAAAAAAAAGGATATAAATTATCGACAAATTTGACAATGATTATTTGTTGATTGATCGATTAATTGTGGCACATCTACTGCAGATGTGGCTGGCTTCAGAATTAACCAATCACTTTCAATCTACGTTAAATGGTGGTCGACATGCACACTAGCTATCATTTTGAAAGCTTCTGATTTCTACCAAATAAAATCCAGCTCCTATCGTGGGCTTTTGGTGACATTTTGTAAAATCTTACAACTTAAGTCATGGGCCACAGAGAGCTTCCACATGATCACAATTATCTCATTTTTAAAGGTATCAGTCAGGAGGAGAGTACAAAAGAAGTTCCAAAGTGTTAAATATACCAAGGAACATAGTGGAGACAGTCGTCATCAAGTGAAGAAATGTTAACATTGCCCAGAGCTAGATTTCCCTCCAAAATGGATGAAAATAAGAGAGGAAAATTGGTCAGGAAGGCTGGCAAGAAGCGGACAGCAACACTGAACAAGCTGCAGGAACTTTTCTTAAGTGCTGACTGTTTCGTACATGTGACAACAATCTCCCGTCTTCTCCATATGTTGGGACTACGGGGTAGGGTGGAAACATGATAGATAGCCATTTCAAAGTCCCAGATTCACGTAATTCTTTTTCCATTTGCCGATTTTGCTTCCAACGAACACCTTTATAATGTAAAATCCATTATAACGACCATATTATTCACAACATACTGAAGAATAAAGTAAACGGCTTTAGGGCGCAGCACATCTTGACCTGGAGAAGGCACTTTTCATTTTCTGACTGAATCTTTTCTTCATACTGTATACACAAATTTGTAATTGACATGTTTATACTGTATTACATGTTCATGTTTGGACCTCTATAACCATTCATACTGAATGATACATCGTAGTTGACGGCCTTTTTATTGGAAATGGTTACTACGACCTACCGTTATGACATACAGATTCGTTCTGTCCCTTGAGGTATGTTGTAAAAAGGTTCAACTGTATACACGTGGGGAAATGTGGTATGGTCCGATGAAACAAGGTGGAACATTTTGGCCATAATACTAAAAGACACCCACATTGCCCCCCCCCCCCCAAAGAAAACTATAAAAACTCCCAAAAATAAACATAGTATGGTGGTGGCAGCAGTATAGGGCTATTTTTCTTCACGTGGAATTTAGATCAGGTGGAGGGAATTAAAAACAGTTCAAAATACCAGTTTTCACACAAAACTTTCAGGCTTCTGTGAGAAAGAATGTCAAGAAAAGCCTCCTCGAATATCTGAATTTGATTTGGGTAAATCCGAGGCACATGAAATGTCGGCAGGTGTGTGCTGACTCCCGGTTAAAATTAGTTTGAGTGCAACTAGTAAATTCTGGATGCAGTCACATGCCCAGTCATTAGAGGGTGCGTACGCGTGTGCATCACATCATCTCAGTTGTTCATTTTTACTTGCCCTCTTAAAGTAATTGTTTTCAGTTGAATGGGTTGGGCAGTTTGCAAATCACACTACAGTAATTGTGGGGGAAACCTGTGAAGTGATTTTGATGTGATTTGATTTTGATCTTGATGTCATTTTCTAATACCCCCCCCCCCCCCCAAAAAAAAGACATTTGAACAGCTGTGCGTCGACACTTTACATTCACTGTGTATGTTTGAGCTTGTGCAAGCCCGAGACTCTCCCCTGCAGCCATCAGAGGACATTTGTGACTTCAGAAGGAGCACCTTGCATATCTCAGATCAGTTCACCACAGCTCATTCCACTCCGCCCCGGCTCCAGCCAAACATTGTAATCATAGAACTGGCTTATCTTGTTGAGAACAGCGAAAGGATGTGTCCTTATGTGTCCTTATTTAACTCGGCACATGGTATCCAACACAAAAGAATGTTTGGTTTCTATTAAACAGTGTATAGACGCTAAGTGTAGAACTGTTTGATCCTGTAATTCCAAGTAATGTCATGACTGTGTGGAACAAGCAAAGATATCCCTGACCACTCTTTCCTGCCCCACTCTGAACTGGACTGTCCTACAATATAAAAGAAACGGACCAGACTATTGTAACCATCCTCTTTGGTTTGATTTGAACTCAGAGTTATCAGTTTGTGTTTTAGTTTTTCTGGTACAGGTACTAGTGTACATTCGTTTACTACTGTGTTGTCTGCCACTGCCGACAAAGTACTTTGTGCCGTGTTTAAATATCAGTACTCGAGATGAGATCGCAACACGAGCCCAAAACTGTTCCTCTTCCTACGCTTTTGAAAAATGCATGACTTTTTTTTGGTCAGAGTTTCATGAAACTACTTGACTAACTTCCCTAGAAAAACCACCTTGTATGTTATTGATCTTAGAAAACGAATCACGAATTCCCCCTTACTCAATAAAAGAAACTCAGAGAGGTGTTCGTTAAAAAAAACAAAAAAAAAAACAAAAAAAAAGGGAGTCAAGTGCAACAATGAACCATGACCTATCTTAGATTTTTTTTTAACAACCTGCAGTCCTGGATATGCTGTGGTAAAACCGGATGTCATTTTTCATCCCAAGCATAGCTTGGTGGGGGTGTCTTTGTATGCGAGCCTCAAAACAGTCACTTAAACCAGTCAAAGACACATCCTTCTTTCTTCTCGGCAAGTTTGACAAGTGGTTAGCATATCAGTACAGTTGCATTCAGTTGATTACCGGCTTGGGTAATTACAACTCTCCACCATGTAATTATCACATTCCAATATGTCTTACATCATAAGCGCCATGGTTTTATTTTCATTTTGGATGGCAAAATGCCGCTTCCTGAGGAGCAGGAAAAACAGCAACCATCACTTCAACTTTGCTGTTGAGTAATATATACAGTAGTAAGCACTGTTGAAAAGTGTTTTCCGCTAAATACACAGCCTGATGATTGAAACTCCTTCCAATAATTCAGTGTTATATTTAGTCGTTTTCATTATGGAATAGTGACTTTGAAATTTTTATCGGCATATCCATATTGCTGTTTTCCGATGGCCAAGACTGATTTCAAACTGGCTTAACTTCAGACAACTGTTTATTCATGTGTTTCAATATTCAATTAAATTCATGAGATGATGCTGAGACATGGAGCTCTTGACACATTTTGTTTGAACTTAAAATAAAGCTAAATGGAAGTGGAACTTTTCAGTTAAATTCACATTTTGGAAAACTGTATTTGCTGTACAAGACTTTAGGGAGCTCATTTGTTTAAGCTTTGATTTAACTTTCTAAGACATGCTAATGAGCCCGGGGAGCTCCCTGCACTTTTTGTTGGAATGACTCTTGTCTTAAGACAAAATAAATAAATAAAATAAAATCTGAAAAGTTGTTTAATGAACATACTTAAAGGCAGTTAAACAAAGTGGTAATTTGTATTTTTAAAAATTCAAATGCCAATATTTTTCGCCTTACCGCAAATGAATAAATGAATATCGGTGAACATCCCCCCCCCCCCCACCCCCCACCCCAACCCCCGGCTGGTATTTGGAACTGTTCATAATTCACCTTACCTTGACGAAAGCCCCAGCTGATGAAAAAAAACAAAAAAAAGCCACAAAGCATGATGTTGCCGTCACCATGCTTCACTCATAGGTATGATTTTGTGTTTGTTAGACATTTCCGTCATACGCTCGGGAGATTTCAAGCGTTTTTTTTTTTCTTTATAAGATAATGCTTCCATCTCACCACCCTATTCCACAGTCTAGACATCCATATAAAGAAGATGGGAGGTTGTGGTAAACAGCCAGTATTTGCCAGAAATTCCTGCAGCTTCTTTAATGTTGTTTTCCTGCCTTTTGGCAACTGCCTTTATGAGTTTTTTGGATTAATCTCCAGTTCTGGGCTCTGTCACTGTTGTAACGCATTTTCTCCACTTGATAATAATGTCTTGTCAGTGAACCATGGTATGGTTAAAGCCTTGCATTTTTTTAACATACTTCTCCCAACTGATACCTTTGAACTTTGATGACGCTGTGGGACTATGAAAAGCTTCGTGTGTGCTAACTCCAATTTAACATGAGTTTGAATATGATTGGTTAGCTCCAAACACAGCCACTTTGCCAGTTCTAAGGGTGTGCACACTTGTGCTGAAATAATTGGTGAGTTAATTCTCTTCTGAAATCAGGTCTCGAGAGGCTCATTGATGTCTCCTTAGACAATCTGTCACTGGTTCAAACTCCAAAGTCTTGTATGATCTGAGAGACTTAAAAGATACAAATATAATAATAATAATAATAAATTCTGGAATTGTGGACATTAGACTTAACGTTCAGATTTATGTATGAGCAAAAATTGTTGTGTGTATTAAACAGCACTCTTATGATTCCAAGATCAATAACTACTTAAATCTGAAAGTTGCTCTAAAATTGCTTCCCGAGACCAATGCACTAGTTAGATAACATTTGTCTGGAATCGAGACAAAATATAAGTATACTTGAAATTAAAATAAAGGAGTAACTTTATTTGTCTCTCAATTTTGACACTTGAATGTCACTTAAAGTCACTCATTTTTGGGACATCTCCGACCTGCATTTGGAAACTTAAACCTGTGGAAACGGCATACTCATCTGCGGCCAGTAGTCTCTGCCCCTGCGGGTCTCATTGTGAACCTTCCAGAAACTCTTAAGTGTGGAATCAGTAAAAAAAAATAAAAAAAATAAATAATAATAATTCCATACCAACGATAGTCCAGGATGGAGGAGTGCCACTCATTTCTACTGATTTTCAGCCAGGTGCATACCTGCATATCGAGTACTTAGCTTGCCACTCCCCATGACTCTAACCGCTCACTTATTTACTGGGAATGCAATGGCCATAGAAGCAGTCTTAAGTTGTTGCTGACGTCCAATGTTTGCAAGGAATACCAATTTTCATCAGTATAAAACATTTAAATGAGGTTTGATCGGTTTTCCACAACAACGTTAAGGCATGAGCTGAGCAGGGCTAATAATTGTTATTTTCCACCATTTGAAAATTGAGATATTCCACTTGTCCTACAACTTTTCCCACTCATTAGTTGAGGATAAATAAATGTAGAAGATATCATGTGCTGGTATCGTTTGTAAAATACAGTTCGTGGCCCACGTGGACAAGAAACTAAAAGAACAAGGTACATTCACATTAAATGACAATAATATTCCTCATTGGACTGTTTGGATTCTTTGTGTTGGGATCAAAAGGAAACATACTTTTGTATTGCTTTTAAAGAGGAAGTCAACCACATTTGTCTTCTTTACAATAATATGTTCTATGTGCCTCCACTAGTCTCAACACGGCATTCTGATTAATATTGTAATGACCAATCATGGCTCACCTGTTTTCTGAAGATAAGCCATGATTGGTTGTTACTTGAGCCCTGAGCAACTGTGATGTCATTTTCAGTCGGCAGCAAGTGGCAGAATGGCTGCCCTCTGAGATGGACAAAAATGGGTGGTCTTTACTGCTTAAATCATATCCCACAAACGCAATATTCATCAGACTGCCGTGTTTGGACTAGTAGGGCTGCGTAGAACTTAGTATTGTAAAGAAAATTTGGGTGTTGACTTCCCCTTGAACACCGTGAAGTTAGGATCAACATAGTAAATTAATTGCCGACTCGTCACTGCTAGGACTTGTGGGTGGATTGTGTTACTAAGACTCAGTGTTGAGGTATTACGAGACACGGCGGACCAGTGCTAGTTTGTTCGTGCTTAAAATGACTCACAAATAATCAAATTTGATTTGGCATCTTCCATCTTGGCACATGACTGGAAGCAAAAGTGCAACGCTTTTTGGCTTGGCTGAGTTCCAGTGTGATTCCATTGCTCAAATAGGCGTTACCAGGAAGAAATATATATTTATTTTTTTAGAACATTATTACGAAGCAAATCAGACGAACCATATGTGAGGAAGAGTTGCGCACATTGTTAATGAATTAAAACCTTTTAATTTCCAGAAATAGTGTATACATGTACACCTATCCAATTTTCTCTACCACTTAATGTATTGTCATTAGTGTCACTGTTGAGCTGTCGCCTATCACAGCTATAGACAATCAACCATTCACACTCACATTCCCACCTGTGGACTATTGAGAATCGTCACTGAATCTTAACATGCATGATTTTGGAATGTGAGAGGGAGCCGGAGTACCCTGAGAAAACCTTGTTATTCATCCATTTTCATTTGACAGAATCATCCATCCATCCATCTTCTTATCCGCTTTATCCTCACAAGGGTCACGGGGCGTGCTGGAGCGTCTTCGGGCAGGAGGCGGGAGACACCCTGAACCGGTTGCCAGCTAATCGCAGGGCACACAGAGATGAACAACCATCCGCGCTCACACTCACACCTAGGGACAATTTAGAGTGTTCCATTAACCTGCCATGCATGTTTTTTGGAATGTGGGAGGGAACCGGAGTACCCGGAGAAAACCCACACAGGCACGTGGAGAACATGCAAACTCCACACAGGAAGGCCGGAGCTGGAATTTGACAGAATCACCCGTCCATACATTTCGAAAGCTCTTGTCCTCATTAGGGTTGTGGGTGAGCTAGAACCTACCCCTAGTTGACTTTGGCCGAGCGTGGCTCTTTCTATGTCAATTTCTAGAATAGCTGTACCACACTCAGGTCGGTGCAGGTCAGCCCTTGTAACCACAACTCTCCTCCACCTCACCACACCACTCGTCTGACTCCTTACTCCTGTCTAGTTATCGCAGGGAAGGCTGGGTTGACCTCTCTTTAAACCTTCCATTCACCCCTTCCTCTGCGCTCTCTTTCCTTTTTCCCTGTCTTTTGTTTCTCCTACTCCTGGTCCTTCCCTCCATGAAGGGGAACTTCCACTGCAGTCTCGCATCCAGGAACAGGCTTCCACTGTGGAAACAGCCACATAATACCACTCAAGTGTACTTTCCAAACGGGGGTGAGGGAGAACACACGCATTCACCTCCCCCCTCCTGCCCACCCCATTTACAGATGGGTGAATAAATGCCCCCGGACATTATTATGCCGAAGTACGGTATGTACTGTCCAACAATGATTCAGGACCACCCCAATATAAAGCATCTGTTTAATGTTCAAATCTCGCATCCTCTCCAATGACTGAATTCAGCTTCCAGTGAGCAGCCAAACAGTGTACATGGCAGAGGTCTGTTTTTCACCACAAAAAAAAAATAATCCTCGATGGTTAACCACCTCTGAGCATTGATGGATTGTGCAGAACATGCACTTGCAAACACAATGCACAGAAAAAAGCCATAAGGCAACAATTGGGACTACTTGAAGTTACCAGAGGTTATTGCCCGATGTTGCTTTCATGTGGCCAAAACACAGACAGGAAGCGAAAAAGGAAGAGAGTCCAGTATAGCTGGCGTCGCACCGATTCCTCGCACCTCCAAAACGAACACTTCGCCCTCAAAACGGCATATTTCTTCAACCATTAAATTAACATCGTCAAAGCCATTTATCAAAACTGTAGATTGGTCAAAACATTTGCAGTTCACATGTGGGGATTGACCATTACAACAGATTTGTGAAGAAATATGAAATGTTCCCCAATTGGGACATGAGGTTTCGTCCTGACGTCCAATTTTGCGGCTGCCACCGCGTATAATGTGGACTTGTGAGAAGATTTTCTGCGCGGCTTGTGTGTCTATGCAACCTTTTGTCCATTCATCCAAAAGAGCATTTGGACAGCCTTGTTGGAACAGAATAGGTCCTTCCCTGAAACAAAGCTGGATGTACTGCACTGAGGACATATTGTGCATCCAAATACTTGATGTGATATTTTATGCTTGTGATTTCAACATTTTTGGCATCTTGAAGGTTGTCGGTGTATCGCTTCTTGGAAAAGTACAGTATGCTGACATTTTGTGAGTTTAAATTGTGGTGCTTGTGAACACAACAGTTTTTTTGTTTTTTAAAAGTCTTAGATGTTATGTGAGCTTGCTTTGTATGCATTTTGCTGCAAGGTTGGACTTGGCGCAATGATGCTCTGTCACAACCACTATTCATTGGGTTTTGCGTAATTGTACCTAAGCGGCAAGAATTTCTGAGTACGTGTGACATGTCTAGGAAAAGGAAATATGCATTTCCTATGCTCATAGGGTAAACATTAAAGTAGCCGTTTGACACAAAGTAATTATTTGTAACCTTTTTTTATGAAAGGGGGGGGGGGGGATGTAGGCCATTCATCACTAGCATGAGACACTTTTGTAGTTTACGCCAAGGCCCGTAGGTTGATTCATCCTCAACAAGCTAAGTCATAGATGTTCAAAGTGTCTCGTGTCACGAGTCTCTCCTCTATTTTGAACTTAAATTCCTCCTGTCAAGGCAGGGGAATAGTGGAAACTCCTTGGGAATGGGTTCCATGGAATGTCTGGGCAAGATTCCTTCCGTCTTTTCCCCAGTGGACTTGACTCTTGGTGTACTGTAAGGTCATCAGTGCAATTTATGAAAATGGACCACAGAACTGTCAGCTGAAACACCAAAGTAAGAATGAAAGTGTTTTTTAAACTTTCTTTTATTTTCCTTAACTAGATTGAATGGGTAAAATATTGGGATGTCCGAATAACACTTTTTTTTGTCACCCGGGTCCGAGTCTATGGTTTTAAGGATTTGCCGATACCTTGGCAATCCAAAACATATTTTTTACACATAAAACCTTTTCATTTTTTTATTGAACACTCGGGCCTAAAACACTACTGCATTTTCAATATTGGTCATGATTGTGTTATCAGGATTATGTTTTAGTCTTTCATTTTGATTTTTTTTGGGGGGGGTTAGTTTTCATTATTTCAACACCAGGTTTGTTAGTTTTAGTGAATTTTAATTTTTCATAAATGCTGTTTTAGTTTAATTTTTATTAGTTGTAGTTTTCGCAACGGCTATTTAAGTTTTACTTTCAGACATTTCATAATTTTTGTTTACTATATTAACCTTGGGTGATACTTGTTAGTAATTTTTTTTAGGTTGTGCTTCGTGTAAAAAGTTTGAGAATCCCTGTTATAGGCCATAAAAATATGTAATCAGGGTCACCGTGGCAACAACAGAGGCAGAATTCTCCTTATTACAAGACACTGTATCGTCACGAGGATTAGGAAGCTGTTATTTTAGGAAGAAAATTGCGTATGTCTGTATGATAAGTCATTTTCTGCTTTGCCACTTGGACTTCTTGGTTGATATTTTCTCATACGGTTTTTGTGTATCTCTGTTTTCGTCTTCCTCCCCCGACATTGGAATGTAACTTCAGGTCAACCTTGTGACTCATCTCTCCCACACTGACCACACCGCCGCTGTGGTGTGCGGACCTCGTCTCTCATGCAGTAGCGGCACACACTCAAAATCCAACACATACGCGTGCTGACCCACACTGTTGCGTCGCACACTCTTTGTGGTAACTCCCAGACAGCTGTTATTGCTCAACAGTCCTGTCGGCCATGATGTCAGAGCAATAATGTGTGTGATTGGCTGACGTTGGGAGTGCGTCCTGTGTGTGTGGGCGGTAGTGTCAATTTCATAACGGGTTGTGGTCAAAGATGGAAGGGTCAAAAGTTCTTTGATCTTCTCAGCATGTTGCTCTTCACCACCTGGTGGGAAAAATTGTGTTTTCCTATTGTTGCTAAATGGTGACTTACTTTTAAGGAAGTTAAGATTAATGAAGGAAAGTTATTGTTCAAAAACACCAATACTTATTCTGTATAGCGCCTACTTTTTTTCACTTCAAAAAATTCCTCTACTCTGTGCCTTAACTGCTATTTGCACTATAGTTAAATGATTGATGGATGATGTCACTTATGTAGCGCTTTTCTACCTTTGGTACTCAAAGTACTTTACACTGTTTCCTCAATTACATACCGATGACGCAGCATCGGGCGCAACTTGGGGTTCAATATCTTGGTCAAGGACACTGTGACAATGTCGCAATGGCCGACGATTGAACCCACAACCTCTGTGTTGGGAGATGACCACTGCGCCATGCTGTCCCCATATACTTCCATTCATTTTCTGATCCGTTTATCCTCACAAGGGTTGTGAGGTGTGCTGGAGCCTATCCCAGCCTATTTCAGGTAGTGGGGGTGTGGGAGGGTTACACTCTGAACTGGTTGCCAGCCAATGGCACACATAGACATCAACCATCCGTGCTCACACTCACACCTAGGGACAATTTAGAGTACCCGGAGAAAACCCATGCAGGCAGTGGGAGAACATGCAAACTCCACACAGCTGAAATGCCCCTCCCTATCCTCTTATATACAAAAAGATAAATTTTCATAGTTGATTACTTGTCAATTACCGGTAATCTATTTATTGTTGCACCTCTAATTGCGCTGTATGACTTAAAACCAGAATCTTATCGCAGACATGACTTTGAGGAAGTTCTCATGAGTAAAATACATTTATTAATTTAGGTCACGAGTAATTCATGTCCAAATTTCAAAATGTAACATCCTTATTACGGTATGTGGTTCATCAGTAGATAGAGGGAGATCTTTGACAAAAAGCTCATTTGTGTCGACAAAACTGGGTCATGAGACCACGACACTAAAAGTAATAAAAAGTGTCTTTCTTGTACTGTGACATAGTTGTCTCTAAATGACATTTCTTTTTAAAGACAGTTGTGCGTGTCTGTGTGTCCCCCCCCATTCATCGTCACCATGGTGAAGTCCTAAAAGTCGCCATGACAACTCCATCCACAGCCACGTTGTGTGCCAAAACACGCAACTGTCCCCTATGCATCACCACTGTTCACACAAACGCTCATGGAGTCACTATCACACACAACAAAGACACCCACGCGCGCACCGACGTGTGTGACGCTTTTAAAAAGGGTGTCAGAATAGCAGTCTAAAAAAAAATATGTGATGGATGACTGTTAAATCGGTACATTGCTGAGCAGGATCACCAAAACATGTCCTGCTTAGCTACGTGTTATTTTTATTCCACACAGTTTTTGAATCATAACAGGTTTCTTTTTTGAAAAAAAAAATCCCCCAAAAAAATCAAAGTGTTAACGTTAGAGCGAGAGACGCTAAAGGCATGTGCCTGAAGATGATCCCACCCCACTCACTTCACCTCGACACGAACACATGCGCACACATACACACACACACAAACACGCACGCACGCATGCACGCACACACACACAGCTTGCCTTGAGCGTATTTTACTCCTCGATGGTCGCCCCCCTCCGCGATGTCTTCCTATATCTGACCCATTTTCTTGCGTGCACTGTAGTCACCCGCTCTGCCACACGCCCACCACCCCTCTGTGTTTCCACTGGGGTGGAAAACACAAATAGAGTGGGAAAAAATGAGGGGTGGTCTCGATGGAAGATGAGTTGGAGGGGGGGAGGAAAGTATCGGGATGAGTGAGTCTGTCCATTAGCCCCCCCAGGGGTGCACCTCAGGATTGGCCCTTGCACTGTGCATGTGTGTGTGAGAGACAGAGAGGTATTGAAATGATAGAGGAAGGAACATTTCCTCTCTGTGCATCTCATGAAACAAGTTTGATTTGTCATTCCAAGCCAGGGATAGCAGGAAATATCAATTTCTTTTTGACAAGAACTGGACAAACCAAGTCCTCCAAAATTCTTTAAGCTAATTCTTTAATAATTTTATAAGCTCAATTATGAATCTGTGAACAAACACAATATAGTAGGGTGGGACGGGTATGGAAAAATAATAAACAATTATTTTGTTTGAGATTGAAATCGCAATTAATAAAATGATTATTTATTTGATTTCAAAACTTTAATATTATTAACTGTATTTATTTAACTACTGAAAGTCATCTACTTGAAACTACCACAATGGCCTCATGCCCATTTATCTCTGCACGACAAACGCTTTATTCTTGAGCACTCTATTCTTTTTTGGGTTTTGTCTCCGTTTTGTTGACAAAATGACACAATGAATGTGATCGATGAGCCTCTTGCATATTCATTCTGCTGCTTCCACGCCTTTCCTGCCTCTTGGTACACGTTCAAAAAATGAATAAGCAGCTCACTGACCTCTATTTTTTTTATTTTGTTGTTCTTTTTTTTTTTTTTTTTTAAAGTTTAGGAATTTACTGGGCTCACCTGGGACCTCGGGATTCAAATTTTGTGCCACATCTCGTGGAAATGTGTGTTGAAATTGCGTTAATCCTTGAAATCTCAACTTTAAATATAACATTTCAAAACATCCAGAAATTGAAGTCGTAGTAATGTAAAATAAGAATATAGTAAAATCATAGCAACACAAAACAATAAATACAGCAATAATAAATAACACAATAATGCCGGCTGTGTTCACGTGTGGTGCCACGCATGTACTCACAATGAAATAAGAAGATTAGAAGAAAGTTATATTGAAGCACTCTTTCCGAAATATAACTTTTATTTTGTCAGATTGGGTTTCTACGTTTGTGTGTGAATATTCATTCCTGGAAGTAATATCAACAATGGAGGTCGATGCTGGTTTTCCCGTTAGCATGTCAATGGGATTTTACATTGGATTTAACATTATCAGCGGTGATGTTTTTAAAACTAAACATTCACTCTATTTAAATATGTTCGATGAGTGTCATTCTTTTGGTGGAGTGTGTATAGTTTTACAGTAAACTCTAACTAGGGTGTCATTATGCCGCACTTTAATGTCAGACAGCCCTCGTTGTCAAGGTTACAATAATGCTATGGTGTAGTAGTACTCATGAGGTACAAGTACGAGATTCCTCTTTCTCTCTGGATGTCATTATATCCCTTTTTGTATTTGAAGATTAATTCATTTTGCTGAAATGAATGTAATGCCTTTTGACATTTCCGGGACACGCTTGATAATATAGCATAGGAGCGACTTCTTGCCATTCAACGTTGTTATGTACAGCGGACCGCCATAACTCAAGTGGCTTGGTGGGAGAAGAAGTTGGAATTCGACCTGCATTTCCAAAAGTCAAAACAAGAATCTAGAAATCAAATGAAAAAAGGACAAAACAAGAAGAAATGACTGCATTGACCAATGAGATTTTCGATGTTTTACCATTAACAGTTACTTCTGGAAGACATTAGCCTTACCTGGCACTAACTTGTGCTGAAGAAAAAAAATGTTCAGTACAGTATTCCAACTATTATAAAAGTAAAAGTTCAAACCAAACCCTGGAACTCTTTTTCCTTTGCTTCAAAATGAACAAAATAAACTCAGAATTGGAAAAATGCCAAGGTTGGGCAGCCTGCTGGAGCTCACATTCACAGAGTCCACTGCCTGCTCCATTCTTGGGAAAACACTCAGATGCTAGTTTCGGTCCGTTTTCTAATCCCTCACCTGAATCGTGCTACCAATGAAGATATCTGCAGACGCTTCCATTGGAAAGTAGATCAAGAAAGTTTTTCCCCGTAGTCAGTGGTTGTCTTCCATCAATGTGTTGTATCGTGCCAGGGAGCACCGCTGTATGTTAGAATCACAATTTCGTCCTGTTGTATTTGACCCCATCTTTCCATTCGCAAAGCGATTAAAGACGACTGTCCGTAAAATTAAAGCACTTTTTTGTGACCTAAAAAACATACAAAATTATTGTCAACCATCATAAAAACATTTGCTTTTTTTTTTTTCAACTGTTTGAAGAGTTTTAATTACATGCCAACGGTTGCTTTCCTGAGCATGAGGTTAGGGCGCTTGACCCCCCCCCCCCCAAAAAAACCCCAAAAACAAAACAATTGTATACTATACGAAAATCAGTATATTCGAGAAACGTGAAAATGCGCCTATTAAGCAGATACGGCACGCCCCTTTGGAGCTGCGTGCCTCCGGCATCGCTAAGCTAACGTTCATGCTTTCCATTGCCTTGAATGGGAATACCGCCCCTGTTAACATGGCCGCCACATAGGCACGTCTGTTGATAAAACATAAAAATAATTCAATTCAATTCAATTCAATTGTATTTATAGTGCACTTTCGAACAGCCATCGCTGCATACATATAAACAATTAATTACAACAACAAAACCATCAAACGTCATAAATGCATCTACTTGCACTTCAATGTCGCTTCTGGTCCTCATCTGCACAAAAGATAAGCAGTTTGTTTTGTACTTTACCATAAATACAGTAACACATTCTTTAAGGCACACCTGTGATACAATCTGTCCAATCCGCGTCTTGATATGTCTCACCTGTGAGGTGGATGGACCGTCCCCGGCAAAGGAGAAGTGCTTCCTCACACCCAGCTACACAGATGCCTTTTCCACACATCAAAAAAGATCTTCGAGTTTGACTCATCAAATCAAAAGGGAGCAAGAGCTGGAGTTACAATTTTGTTTTCAAGTTACAGTGTAGCCCAAAAGGAAAACAAGTTTTGACCCCCCCGAAATAAAGCATAGGTTTCATTGCTTTCTGAATCCTTTGGTTACATTTGAAGAGCGCTGCGTGTGCGGTATGGTCAAGGTAGCGTTAATGCCGCCCACTCTCCTCTCGGTTGCGGCTTGCATCCTGTCGTGTCATGATGCAAATGGAAGTGAGAGGACGCCCACTCTGTCCAGATTGCCATGACAATCATATGACACAAGTACTGCGATGACACACTTTTATCACCGCCAGGTGGAGAGAATAACACAAGTAATAAATAGCAGCTTAGTGTGTGCCGTGAAAATTTTTTCTTCGGACTGTTAAAAAAAAGGTATATTCCCCTCCCCGCCCCCCCAACATGTCTGCGCTTTTTTAATCACAACAAGTGTGGAGCATGTTTGGTTATTCAAATAGTGGAGGCAGCACCAGTGGAAGACGGCGTGGGTGTCTGTGGCAAGGAAGTGTGCACTTTCACTGATTCCGTCTCACATACATGCGAGCACATCTGTATTTTGTGTGTGTTAATCCTGGAAAGAGAAGTGAGACGGTCACTTCCGCTTTTGCTAAAATTAGACCTTCCACTGCAGCTTGCATCACTTCCTCTTTGACATGCTTGTTGACTGTTTAACCGAACGCTGCTGAACAATTTCCTTATCTGACTTTGCGTGGTTACTGTATTGTGTGTTTGTTTGATTGTGCATGCGCAGGAAGGGTTTTATGTCATGGCACAGCCAATGGGGCGGAAAACAGCTGGTGACTCCCATCAGAGCTGGAGGATGCGCACTGTGCTGTGTTACAATGTATGCACATCTGTGATAGGATGCGTGCAAACGTAGCCCTGTGTATGACTTACTCAGAAAGAGACGGAAAGTGGTGTCTCACTCACCACGTGACGTCCATTTCTGGTGTTTTCCAAACCAAACTGGAAGCACCGCAGATGAGGATGTGATGTCATCCTCAGCGTCAGGCTTACTTTCATGCACATACCTCACCCCCCTCCCTACTCCTTAGGAGTTTTGGTTGAGGCTGAGTCTATAATTTCCATCCTTTTTTTTCTACCTCGTCTTTATCGCTCGACCGTGTGCTACCCCATATGGGAGTAGGCGGCCACTCTTTTTTTTTTTTTTTTATGAATGGGATGAGATGTTTGCTTACTGACGGAGCTATTTCTATCAGTGCTGGATGATGAGCACACAGTGTGTGACCACACCAACTTCCTCTTTCATCGCCCTTCCTCTGCTGATTGGTTCAGCCCCGCAGCCTGATGGCAGTGGAAGTGCGTAACTGAGATGGTTGTAAACTTGTGAGTTTGTATCTTTTCATGTGGGTGAGTGTTAAGAGTTCTCGGCGTGATGGAAAATGTAAGTATCATATAATCATGTGAACGACACGCACCCATGCACAATACGCCAGCCCCAAAAATCACCCTTAAAAAGCATTTTTTTCCTCTGTGCTTGTGTAGTCCCCTAATTTGCTGGTATCTCTTATTATCAGAGTTACTAATATGAATGGATAAAGATGAAAAAAACCCAAAAACCTAAAATGTAAATGCTTTTAAATCCGGTTATTCGATTAAGGGTTTTCAAAGTATTTTTGAAAATGTTTTTGAAAACCTTGCTCTGTCTGCCAGTTAGTAAATTTAGGAAGCCATTTTTCCTTTTTTGCTTTGCTTTTAAATTTCTTCAATTATGCAACTACTTTTCAATGTTGTATTTTTAAATGCAAGATGTTGAGTGTCAAATGTACTATAAATCTGTGACTCTTTTTGTTTTGTAATTTAAAAAAAATTAATATACTGTACATCTCTTTGGTACTGCCGGAACATCTTAAACAATGTAAAGAATTTTCACTTCCTCTCTATAATACCCCACATTGATTTGGGGTCTTTTATTGATTTTTTCTTCTTTTTTTTTCTTTTTCCAAAAAATGAATGTTAATCACAGCATTTTATATAATTACAACACTGTGCACAGATAAAGTTTAGAAAGAAAAATAAATAGTATACAAAGGTGTAATTTTTGTGTAGTATCATTATTCTTAGTTTGTTTCCCAAATCTGCCTGGGAGGGAGCCAATTGAGCACCCCTACACTATCTAATGAGACACAGTGTGACTGAGCCGTCCCTGTAGTATTAATTTAAATAAAATGTTAATCAACATGGGTTTAGCATGTCTTCCTTACAACTGTGGTCCAGTGTTCGAATCTGAGCTCCAGAATTCCTGTGTGGATTTTGCATGTCACCCCGTGGCTACTCCGGGGTAAATTGTATAAACATGCATGTTCGGTTCATTGACGACTACATTGTCCATACTCCATACGTGTGTTTGTCAGTGTGAATGGTTGTTTGTCTCTACATGCCCTGCGATTTTATTTCAGGGTGTAGCCTTCCCCCGCCCAAAGTCAGCTTGAATAGACTCTCCGGTTAAGCAGGATAGAAAATTGATGAATTGGAGATTATTGTGGTTTTTGTTTGCACATCCTGCGAAGAACTATTATTTTGGATATATTTTGCCCCACATATGAAGAGAACCAAAATATTACAAACAGCTCTCAGTATGACGCTGTGGAGTTCTACAATATTGAAACCGACAACCACAATATTCAATCGATATACAGTGTTGAGAAGAAATTGAAAATGCTATTTTCTAGGCCCCCTGTCAGTCAGGCCCCCAAAATCGTCATCACCTTTCTCCTGCAACGTCAATGTGTATCAGAGACAAAATTCCAAAACGTTGTCAATTTGTACAACTTTTGGGCTGTTTGGCGATGCCTTTCTTGCAGGTGTAATATGAAATCATCTTTAAAGTAATGATTCACTCATTCCCTTGTGTCGTAGTTGCTGATGGCACTGTGGTCATGGTAACCTTGACTTGGTCTTCTATCCCAGTAACCTTAAAAGAAATTCGAATATGCATGAAGTCTTAATTGTGATCTCCAGGCGATGC
Source organism: Hippocampus guttulatus (assembly GCF_054856545.1). Taxonomy (NCBI): domain Eukaryota; kingdom Metazoa; phylum Chordata; class Actinopteri; order Syngnathiformes; family Syngnathidae; genus Hippocampus; species Hippocampus guttulatus. The sequence goes on along the minus strand of NC_141266.1, from coordinate 16,345,263 downwards.
CTTGACTTTACATTCCCCAAAGTAGGATGTTACTTCATGGTGCATGCCTAGAGTGAGGCTCTGCATGTTTAATCAGTATGCCATGACCGATTTGTGGAAACCAGCCACATGCAGTACTTCCACCTACACACACATTCCCACATATGCGTGATCACACAATGAGGAGCCATACTTGCAAACAGAACGCTCAATAGTTACATTCCTCTGCAGCTTATTCAAGTGTAGTACATTCCTGAGAGCCAAACCCTCGGAAAATACGTCTGATTTCTCAGTCTCGGTCAACTGATTGATGCTCCTCTATGAACATTAATAAAGCGCCATTTGTCTGTAATCATCTGTGTGCTCACTTGCCACATACACAAGGCATTTCCTGTTTTTATAGTACACACAGTTCTTTTTACTGACACATTTTCTCTCAACACTGGACTGAAGACCCCGGAGAAGTCAAAGAACATGATTGACAGAATAACTGCTACCATCCAGGTGTGAGTCCAGTCAGTTCAATTTTAGTTAGATAGCTTTGAATGGATTATATTTCTGTATAAAAAAAACAAACAAACAAGAAAAACAACAACAACTGAGCCCCACAAGAGCAATGGCAATCGAGGCACTGAAAAACCTTCCTCTATGGACAACATATCAGACAGAATCCAGGCTCTGAACTGCAGAGGGTCCACAGCAGGTTTCACCCCGCGGTCATAAGGTGGGCCAGATCAAGTCTGTCCATTGTCTTCATGACTTGTGATGTCAGTGGAACAGGTATGTAGTCATTGTGTCCAGATCAGTGCCGGTACTAGACACATTCAAGATGTCAAGCCAAGTTGAGTGATGAGTTTCGGCGATAATTAGGTCCGCATAGCCTTTTCATGAGCTTTGAGCAATTGTGCTGACTAAACGCTTCATTACATCACTGTCAGTGTAACCATTGAAAGACATGGTAAAAACAGGAGCCCAACTGACGTTGACACACTTTTTGAGTAAGTTTTTACTCAGGCTCCCACTCCTTGCACAGCTCAATATTTCTGTTGCCCAAATTCCGTACTGACATCTGTGCCTGCCTGCTGTGAGCGTGCGTGTGTTTGCGTGTGTGTACTTGTGTGTTTGAACTGCTCTGAGGACATCCAGTTTGAGTGTTTCTCCTCCAATGCTCTTTCCGGTTGAGGAACAGTAGTTTTTCTGTCGATGAGGTTTATGGATTGGAACATTCAGCATCCCAGCCCCCAGTCACACACCCACACATGCAAACACTGGACCAAAGTAGAATTTGTTTTTTTTGTTCGTTTTATTTATTTTCTCTGATGAAAGGTAGTGAAGATGAGGTTCCCTCCACTTTCGGCTTACAGTCGGCATAACTTAGTGGATTGGTTGTTGCTGGTTAGCTTGTTGGTAAGCATTAGAGAGAATTCAAGCATAGGCACTAAGGTCTCTTGCACAGAATGTTGTGCATGCTCTACTTTCCGTGGGTTCTTCATGGTTTCCAAATCTGTGATTGATGCAACGGTCACAGGAACCACTAGGTGTTAGTTAACAGAAGTTTAGTTATGCTATTTATGAAAGGAGCCGACTATCCCTTCAGAATTATTTTTCAAGAGGTTGATGGTACATAAAAGGAGCCATTGACTTTGCCTTTTGTGCCTTGGGCTATTCTTTCAAGTTGTTTATTCCTCCTTATATCATGAGGGGGGGGGGGGGGGGTTAGCAACCACAGAAGATGTACGTTCATTCATTTTAACCTGTCAAATCTCAAAGATGCATACATTCCTTAGATCCATTTTTCAGATTGGAATGACAGTTTCCGGTACTTTGCTAGGTGTGCTTGGAAAGTACTGTAATCACTACCAGGAACTCACAATATATTTTAAAAAAAAAATGTTGAAATGTGTTTCTTGAACCTTATGGGTAGCAGTTGCTTCGACCTGTACAGGATCTGGGTTCGGACAATTTGTGAATACTGTAAAGAGTGTAAATTGGAATTTCCCTGCGGGACTGATAAGGTTTCTTCTTTTAGCCGCTTAAGATCTACTTGATAATCTGCTCTGTGGTCTGTGTAATGGTAGCATTCTGTACATCTCTTTCGTCACATTATATCCCAGTGTCAAATCAATTTTCCATAGGGAATAATAAAAATGTTAATAATTGGCAATAATTTGAGCCCATAACTATCATACAAGGGGGCCCAGTGGTGCAGTGGTTAGTGCGTCGACCTCACAGTGCAGAGGTCATGGGTTCGTTCCCAGCACCGGCCTTCCTGTGTGGAGTTTGCATGTTCTCCCCGTGCCTGTGTGGTTTTTGTCTGGGTACTCCGGTTTCCTCCCACATTCCAAAAGCATGCATGGCAGGCTGACACACCCACACCTATCCCTAGGTGTGCATGTGAGCGCAGATTGTTGTTCGTCTCCGTGTGCCCTGCGATTGGCTGGCAACCAGTTCAGGGTGTCCCGCGCCTACTGCCCGAAGACTGCTGGGATAGGCTCTGGCACGCCCCCGACCCTTGTGAGGTTAAGCGGATCAGATAATGGGATGAGGACTATCATACAATTTTTAGCATGACAAGAATTTAAATCCAGCTGCAGACTTAATCCTTTTTACGGTCACTGAACTGAAGAGGTAGCCAGTTTTGTTCAATCTCCCAGATTTTGTGCAACTGTAAAGGAGTTTTATTACCAGTACGAATTCTGAAATGTCGGACAACTTGTGTATGAAGGTTCAAGGCACCACCTCTTTTCACGTCAAGTCTCACCACCACAGTGTGAACAGTACAGGATATCGCTTTTTCTCGATTAACCCTCTCCATTCGAATGCTAATTCATTTTTTGTCACAATAGCAGCCATACGTTTTGCAACAAGCACACAGTTAACCCTTAGATGCATATGTGGGTCAAAAATGACCCGGTGAGGTTTTTTTCTTGAAATATCTTCGGACTGAAAATTTATTATCATTTCATATTCCAGGTATTCCTCAAAAAAACTGTTTTTTATATAATGTCATTCACAATTTTAACTTACATTTTATACATTTTAAGAAATTTCAGTTTTTGTATTGCTACCCCACGTTTCCATAAATGGGTCAAAAGTGACCCGTGTACATTTTCTATGGAATCCAATAGGAACCACTGATTCTACTCGACTTTGGCTGTCAGCAATACATTGACTGCAGACCACGCAGACTATAATATCAGAAGTGTCACCCCTCAGGAAGATTATTTTACACTGTAAGAGCTGATACGTCTAGGTCTTATCTTCATATAAAATTGTTTGTGTGTCGTTCATGACTATTATTTATCTACAAATTGGCCTTCCGCCTGGAAACAGATCATATGGCAGCCTTCCGCTATGAATCGGACCTGTTCCTGGTCAACTGCAGACAGCGATTCATCCCCAGTGATTGTGTCACTGTGGATGAAAAGTTTGTGCCATTCAGGGGTAGGCGCAAGTTTCTACAGTACATGCCAAGCAAGCCTGCTAAGTACGGCCTAAAGATCCTTCTGGGTTTGTGATGCACGCATCCCCTATGCAATAGATGGTATAGTTTACACAGGGAGACAACCAGGGGAAGACGTTCAGAAGAATCTGGGCGCAAACATTTTTCAGCAGTTGTGTGGTAGATTTAGAAACACCGGTCGCAACATCACCATGGATAACTTTTTCACCAGTGTGCCACTCGCGCAGCATCTCCTAGAGAAGGAGCTCACTATTGTGGGGACTCTACGTCAGAACAAGCCAGACATCCCTCCTCTGATGAAGCCTTCCAAGTCCAGGGAGGTTTACAGCACAGAGTTTGGATTCAACGACAGCCTTACCATGGTCAGCTATGTCAGAAAGAAAGGAAAAGCTGTAGAGCACGATGGACCACGATAAAGCAGTGGATGAACATAGCAAAAAGAAAAAAACAGAAGTGATCAAATTTTACAACGAGACAAATGGAGGTGTAGACACCATTGACCAGATGGTTGGCAACTACACGTGCAACCGGCAAACACAGAGGTGGCCCATGGTGCGATGGTACAACATAATTGACATTGGCACCCTAAATGCCTACACCTTTTTCATGGCTCAGCACCCATATTTCAAGAGTGGCATCACCAATGCACGACGGCTGTTCCTCAAAGAGCTGTCAAAGGAGCTTGTCACACCACACATGAGGAGTCGACTGGAAAGCTGCAGCCAACTGCAAATCCAGATTATTGAAGCAATGAAAAGGTGCGGGGTGACAAAAGCCACCACCCAGACACAGGAAACAAATACACGGGGCCAACCAAAGAGAAAAAGGTGTCAGATCTGCCCAAGTAACAAAGATCACAAAGTCAGCAATAGGTGTGGGAAATGCAATGTACCTGTGTGCAATGATCACTGCCAGAAACAGGTCGTTTGTCTGAATTGCATACAGTGATGAGACAAGAAGGCAAAACAGGCAATGCATACCCAGAGACAGACAGAGAGACGTGCACACACACACACACACACATACACGCACACAAAATGGATGTTCACGTTTTTCTATTGCTGTTTTGGGTAATTTATATTTTTTCTAAAATGTTAAAAAATTAAAAATAAAGATATTTCAAATATGAAATCATTCCTGTATGGTCCTAAATATATTACTAAATTTTATACAAGTGATTATTCTGAACCAAAATGACAAAATGTTCATTAAAAAAAGCATTGATTGTATTATGGGTCATTTATCACCCACCTATGGAAGAGTGTAGGGTCCAGTCACTCATGCATCTAAGGGTTAATTACGTTTGGGGTTGAAATGATACATTTGAATGCCCCTGAAATTGTACAAAAGTCTGCTTTACTATAGTCTTCAGTTGTTATAGCAGTGTGCATTTTGTTCTTACATTTTAGATTGCTATATAATAAAGCATATTCAAAATAGATGCTATAGTTGACTGTTTTTATGTCTTCATATAAACTCTCTCTCTCTGTCTCTCTCTCTCTCTCTCTCTCTCTCTCTCTCAGCTTTATTCATAGAGCACTTTAAAAACAACCACAGCTGTAACTAAGAGCTTTACATAAAGATTGCCAATAAGAAACACACAAAATAAATTGGCATTTGGCATACATAATGTTCCAAACTTTATTCTCCCTTGTGCTGTTTAAATGTTGTGTGAAGTTGTTCGTAGATAAGAGAGAGCACCATTATTAAAGTAGTGTCGGAAAGCACAAATAGTAATTTCACAACCACAGTATACACAACGTCACTCGCGCAGCTGCAGTCACTGAAGTTCAAATGTAAACACAAAACTCCCATTTTCCAACATCCAATAGTTACCCCGTTGGCAATCATGCACATACAGAAGGAACAATTCAAATCTCCAAGAATCTTGAAATCCTTGACAAGAAGACAACAAAAAGGTCGTAATAGTGCAACGGTTTAGCATGACCCAAAAAGAATAGAAGCTGGAAAGCATAAATAAAGGACGAAGTTAATTGAGCTGCTGTGAAAGGCTAACGATTCACAGGCGCGCACAATAAGAATAAGCACTGACACATATTTCCATTATTTCTTTTAGGAATAATCATTTTGACAAAGAAAAATATCGATAGTCAACCAATGTTCCTTCATGGAATTCATTCCCTTGAAATTCCGTTGTATGCTGATTTTGGTCTCACTTAATAAAAAACAGCCAAGAGTGGAAATCATTTTCAAAAATACAAAGCCTCCTAGTGAAATAATACGACACATGACACTTGGCACTGCTTTATAAATTATGTAATCCTGGTAATAGGCAGTCTATTTTCAACTTTTTTTTTCCCCCTCATTCCAAACTCGTTATCAACTTGGTACTGTGAGGTAAATGAAGTTTTTCTTCTCTGTGTCTCTTGCAATTCTCTTATAGTGACGTTGCCCTCTTGTTGCTGACGGAATCTCCTCTCTCTCCTGTCATCGGTCACAAGGGCCACTGGACATGTGTCTTAGCAAGTGACGTTGCACGCATGACTTAACTCCAGCAATTTTACTATACCACAAGGTAACCTGGGGAAGCCCTCACACTCACACTCACACACACACTCACACACACACACACACTAATCCAATTAGGACAGTTTGTGGCCTGGGCCTCATCAGACACATGCTGATCCAATTATAAGTAGATGGATTGACCAAGTGTTTCCCTTCGCTAATGTTCTCAAGTGGCACTGTGCCACCGCACCAGGAGAACACCTCATACGCACAAATGATTACCCCCGCCCCCTCCCCCTTTTGCTACGTACAGTCTGTGGACAAACACCCTGACTGAGTCAACCCAAGCGTGGAGGAAGGCAGAAGTGACTTCCATTCAGTCAGCAGAGTCAAAACGAGTACAATCCGGAAACCCGGGGCTTAACCTTGAGGCTAAGACACTTTCCTCTGCGTAGAACTCGTATAAAACTCCTGGCTGCCCGCCAGGAATAGTCACAGATATCTACACTCTGGACATTATTATCATCGATGCCAAACAATAAACGAAGGGAAAGATCTCGGGGAGCCGCTTTCACCCATCAAACGCAAGCTCATTTTTCTTCCACTAACAAAACCTTGACACCAATTTGGAGAGTATGTGCTTGTGTGTGGATATTTCCTGAGAGGCTCTTCATTGCACAACAGACATCAATGAGGCGCACTCCAAGCAAGGACACAAGTCCGTACAGGGCCTCTTATGCTTGTGCAGTGAGGATCTGTAGGGCTTTTCTCGTCTCTTTTATTCTCGTGACAAACATACATATTTTATCGATGGTCATCTCAGACAGTGTGATTGAGTGCCGTGACCTTTCCACTTATCATGTAATGTGCTGTGGTGGTTAATGTTTCTCTTTCACACACACACACACACACACACACACACACACACACACACACACACACACACACACACACACACACACACACACACACACACACACACACACACACACACACACACACAACATTAGTCAGGACAACAATGGTTGAGGCAAACGCATATCATGCATGTCCTGACTGTCAGCATATTCCATTTTTCACCGCAGATTTTTAAGCAATCTTTTTTTAAAATGTACACACAGGTCCGAATTTTGAGTTGCGCACCGCCCGTGTACAATACTACCATGTTGTGTTACCGCATGCCAGGCAGCACTTAGCTCTATTGGATGTAGATGCAGCGTAATAGAAAGCAAGAGGAGGCAGTGAAGGTCCCCACCTCCCAAGCTCCAATAATATTTTTTGCTACCATGTAGCAGAGAGAATACACAGTATGAATGTGAGCATTGTTGTATGTGCTCTTTGTACTGCTGCTCTATGTCTGTTCAAGTAGTGCTTGAAGGTGTGTGATTCCAGCTCAAAACACCTCTGCTAATTTCCATTCATTCAATTTAGTGGCATTTTGCATTTTATGTTAGCCTTAAGATAGTGGTATATCTCTGGATATAATCTGGTTGAACTCGTTGGTGTTTAAATATACAGGGGTTAAAATAGTTGTTTTATGTGCCAATTTACGGTAAACCTCCATTGGGAGTGACACACAGTTATGGAACATATCCCCCGTGATAAACAAGGATTCAATGTACTGTAAAAACTGAGAAAGTGTATTACCCTATAATAGTGCCCCCCCCATCGCGGATGTTAGACACTTTGGATGAAACATGAGAGCATATCTTCATGAAAACAAAGCCAAACAGCAAAGCTTTCATGTTCTCCCCACAGTTTGATCAATTTGTTCAATTTCTCTTTTAAGAAAGGAAAACATTGATTCGAAGAATTAATAATCTCATCATTGTTGTTATCTTTTATAGTATATTGCCACAACATGAATCTTAATGGATTTTTGCCTGTCACAAAGCAAAATTGCTGGTTGTAAAGTGTAGCAATCAGTCTTGATTCAGGAGGCACTTTACCAACTTGCAAACACACAGTCGCATCTCTCTTTATGACGGCCCTTCTTTGATCGACAACAGAGCGGGATTGGAGTAAAATAATAACAAATAACAAAGAGAGTGCATTATGCAGAGAAAAAGTCTCAATTGTGGGAGTGGACAACAACATATGCTTGCTGTGGTCCGGCATGGATGGCAGGGAAAGTGAGGAGAAGAGGGAAGAGGTTTCAGCTGGAGGGGATAGTGGGGGGATAGCACATAGCCCTGGGGATGCCAAAGCATGTACAATGCAAGTGTGTGTGTGTGTGTGTGTGTGTGTGTGTGTGTACACGTACGCGTATGCGCACGCCCGAGGTAAAGCAGGGGATGTTGAAGCTGATTTGTTCTGATGGACTCAAACACAGACACAGACTCTGCCTGTGACTCACAGACGAGACGCAAGTATCCCTTAGGGAGCAGCTCAGGGCGAGCGCACACACACACACACACACACACACACACACACACACATTTAGACAAACACACGTGATTGCCAGGTTAGGTATCTGCCTGCTTGTCGAGCTCATTGGAAGCAATGATGTGATGGGATCGTCGTTGGCACATTTGACTTCATTTCTTCAGAGAGCAGAGTTGCATTGAAAACCTCTTATTGTGCCTTTCGTTTTCCTCCCTCTAGCGAATCTGTGGAAATGGGATTTGTATCAAACGGGGTTACTTTCTCACGTCTTGTTCAGTGTGACAGAGGCATAAATGTATGAAAGCACAATGTCCAGTTGTGTTGTTGCCTATACTGAGTCATGAATGGTGCTTATTGAGCAAGCTGGGTGCACAGATGCCTCATCTCAGGGCAGCAAAAGTTTCGCAAAGCCACTTGAGGGTAGGCACACAATAAAGACGGATGATGAGGCAGGATGAAGATGCCAAAGCCCTCCAGTTATTGCCCCCGACTCTAATTCTTTGCCGTGTTGCCTCCCAGACTAACTGCCTGTAATCGGACATTAAAAACGCAAGCCAAACACTTGAGCTGTCGTTTTGTTGTGTTGCCGTAAACGCGCACGAAAGCGTCTGAACACACACATTTGCCTGCACGCTCCCAACAAGATGCAGACACGCAATTTTACACAGTCACATTAAGGCACACAGAGCGCCATTGGCTGAATATGAGCTGTCTGTGACATCAACCGTATGCTCGTTATAATAGCGCTGGGAGCATCAAAGTGACAGATATCACACACAGGCAAACCCAGTGAATTATCGTGGGGTCATTTTGAAATCAAACCATTAAACACATTTGAATGCTCCTTTGTTCGGAGCAGAGAATTGTCGCGCAGTTGTGTCATGTGCTTTGTCGAAGTGGGTTCCCAAATTCCGCAGACTTTAGCGGATGGGTTTACAACGACGGTGGCATCCCGAGTTGCCCGGAAAGATGTGATGTGTCAGTTTCACAATGAGGAATTGTTGGTGTCCTTGTCAGGATTACTTGATCATCATGAAAATATATAGCGCAAAAACGTAACCCAGAGGTCTTATTATAAGGGGCCAAGCATTATTATCAGTACACAATGATCATGATGATCTCTTAAAATGCATTTCCTTCATTTATGACTTTTTTTCATTGGATGTATGCAATTTTGGCACGTTTCACACATTGCTCTGAGTAATAAGTGGTTAAATGGCGCTAAAAAGATTATTTACATGGCTGTATGGTCCACAACAAGTCACTTGCTAAAACTAGCCATTTTGATCATGTGTTCCGGAAATGACTGTCCACGCTGTCATTATGGGGTAACTGCCCCTTGAAGAGATCCTCTGTTTTCAGTGAAAGTATGATCCATCTTTCTTCAGTGGAGGCTTAAATGTTGGCTAGTTGCAGATTAATTATTTTTGCTAATGTGCTCTAATTTTCATCATCATGTATGGTTTTGTCAATGTTAAGATGTCCGCCCTGTCATAGTCTTACAATATTTTAACATCAGCCCAAAATCTTCACCCTGTGATTGCCCACTTGGTCAGCAAGTTGACATAATTTGCTGTGTCCATGTACTGTACTTTTTTTTTTCCATCATTGATTAAAGAAACTGCAGGAGCTTGACCGTTATGCAGTTCTCACAGTGTAACATCTAGTTCATACTATAAATATGAAGTTTAATGAAACACCTTTTTTATGAAAGTTTTTGGGTAAATGGAGAAAATCTCAAAGGCGCCTTATTAAAAGCAAGAAGAAGAGGGAGAGAAGGTGGTACAGTATTGGCTCATAACAGTGAGGGGTCAGGTGAAAATGGGTTCAAGAACTGGTGGTGTCAGATTTTGCAGAACTTTGGGTCGTTGTTGATCTAGCCATAAGTGAATGTGTCTATTGTCCCTCAAGGTCACCGTAGGTAAGATGTCGGACCTGGCAACAGCAGGGTTCTTTCCATTGCTTTGTGGAAGTGGAACATTGATTTGATTGGTTCTTTCCTGGAGAGAGAAAAAAAAGCAACAAAGGCTTAAGAGCTCGCTTTTCTTTCCACAAGTGGGAAACAAACATGTGTTGTGATTTACTCAAACAAACCATAAGGGACTAATGGAGTGCCTGTTTGCTAACATGCAGTGCAGTTCTCTTGTCAGAAGAAAATGCTGACGTCTAATCATGCACCTGTGTAAAAGTGTGTCTGTGAGCAAAATCAAGCACAAAGTATAATTAGCCACATTTTTACAACACATGGTTTTGTTTTGTTTTGTTTTAATTGATATTGTCACAAAAAAACTGACTTTGGCAATTATCTATGTGACGAATATATATATATATATATATATATATACAGTATATATAGCGTTTTTTGTTGTTTTTTGTTGTTTTTGTCTTTTGTCTGTCACCTAGTGTTGTTGTTACGTCATGTGGACCTGATGTAGACTGTTTTAAGCATTTTTGGCAACGACATTCGTCAAAGAAAAAGAATCTGTGCTTGGTGGTTGCGCCTTCTCGGCGGCATGCGTGTACCAGCACTGATTTCGATTGGGAGGAATGTCAGCGCCGTTTGACTGTCGTTACTGGACAGCTCTGGGGTGCTTGTGTCTTGCGCCTGAAACATTTTCACAGCTCCGCTTTGTTCAGCGAAAAAGTCGGTGCTGATGGACAGTCTGCGGCTGGATGGATGCATGGCTTGAGGAGCCGACGATGAGAAGAAAGGAGCGTCAGCGCAGAGCGCTGATGCGTATATGGAACTGGGAGTCGCGGCTTGGAATCGAAGCGGATTTACATTTCGTGAATGGATGCTACAGCTCCTTGTTGCTTTCAAGCTTAGCTTGTAGCAGACGTGTGCACATTGCAGCATGACGTCTTTGATCCACTGGTGAAAAGGATACTTTGATATGCTCCTCTTTCATCTATTACTGCTTCAAACAACAAAGTGAATGGAGGAAAAGTGGTTAAGATGGCACGCCTGTCTGCTTTATGTGTTGTGTTGTATTATTTTGTCATTTTGTGTTAAGCGTACTTTTGATGGCGGCGCGGGCACCCACAGTGGCTCCTCTTGTTGTCTGTTAAGAGGGAGGAAATTTCATCTGCACATTTGACAATAAAATTGTACTTGATACTTGATATATATATGGCTTGTTTTTTGTTTTTTTTAATGGCCTGGATCTCAAGCCATTCAGCTGACTGTTCAGGATCTGCCTTACCCTCTTTAGTTATTTATCTGTGGCTGCCTGCAGAATTCCCAGGTAATTGTAGCTGTCATGCTGCCTTTAGGTGGTTGAGTCCCTTTGGTTGTGATGATCTTCCCTTGTCTAGATATCGTTCACCCACACTTATCTCGTTTTTATAAAGCCTCGTCTATTGATGGAGCTCTGCCATTGGATCTCTTGGGAATGTGCAGTTCTACTTAATAAAGTGGCCCTTGAATTTATAATATGCAAATAATTCAGGATTCGAGAATAAATGTTCAGAACAAGTGATGCAAAAATGATCTCATTTAGAAAACTAGGTTTTGTACTCACTGCTGATGTTCTGTGTGGCCAGTAAATGTTTACTTTTTTGTTTTTTTATTTTATTTTTTGCAAATAGGCACAGTGTGTGTCAGTGGTATGACTAATTATGCCTCCGTCACTCTCTTACATTTTCTTCTGCATTCCTTTCATCTCTTCACTAGCTTTTTATTTCCCCGGCATGACTTCTTGAGGGTAAAAGCAAACCCAAGATTTAGTTTTATTGCAGCCCAGTCTGCTTTTAGGTAAATATTTGCAACACGTGTCCAAAGTGATGAGCAAACCTGACCACTTTGCTATCCCAGGAATGCACTGCATCATCACTTCCTGGCCCCACAACGCTGGAAAAGCCTGATTCCTATCACCCGCTGTGTCGTAATCACCCCTATTGATGTGTGTGTGTGTGTGTGTGTGTATGTGAGGAGTGCAACGTGTTGTGTCCTCATACCATAATAGGCTTCCCCGAATAACTGTCCCATAATTCTGAACCTGTGAGGCGGTCCAGCTGGCTCTGGCCTCAAAAGGAAGAGAGCACGGGGGAGACAACCGCCGCAACGCTCACCTCTCCCTCTCTCGCCGCTTCAAACGCTCGCTTGGCTGGACTGTAGTTCACCTTCTGTGTCAGACCGAAACATTTCCACAAGGAATTCCAAGTATCCTAAAAGATATCTTCCTGATTCCTAAAGGCTTTAGTAATATGCTCATCCTGTCTGGCTCTTCTGCCAAGAAACACATCAGCAATTTCTCTCACAGTCCAACCAGCCCAAGGAGAGAGGCACTTGGCCTGGGCTGATTTTACACCATGACAGTGCGGCAGGGGAATGCTGTCGTAATCCTGGCCCTGCCAAATCACGAGTGATGAAGTCCAGTGGTGATGCTGAGTTGGCGGCCACACACACCACAGAGGCAACAGAATATGCACAATATGTTCCGAGGGGGGATTTGTGACGATACGGACAAGTCGCGGGGAGAGTTAAAGAAAGAAAGATGGATGACGCCTGTTGATAGTTGGCGTCTTGTTAAACTTGAATGAGTACATGACACCTTGTCCTGTCAACACAGAGCCCCTCGTTCGCTGGCTTTTGGGCTTCGTCCCAAGCAGACCCACATGCTTGTTTCTTCATTTTTCCACTGACAAGGTAAAGGGAGTTCCCTCACTACTGGACTGTGTTTAGACAACACCAAACAAGTTGGTAAATAAACAACTTCACGTTGGCTTCTCAATCAGGGGCGTACTCACAACATTAGATAATCTGAAATTCTGCCCATACAAAGACGATAATTGCTCAGTGCAGGGAAGCTTCCATGTACCGTTGTGGTTGTGTTTTTCAGTAAAGCTTCTTTTGGTTTCCTCCCATCAATCAGTTTCTGTACCACTTGTTCTTCAAGATCAATTGGGGTCTGAGTTATATTTTATTATTATTATTTTTTAATCTATATGTAAATATGATAGATGAATCCACAGAATAGACACAAACAATAGCAATTACAGGACCATAATGGATTTAAAAGGCGTTTTTGTTTCATACCTTTACATGCGATGTTGGTCATGATTATCCAGGGGCATATAGATTGCTGTAGCCCGCATTCAGAACCACGCATGGATTCCAGGAAGTTTATCACCAATCATAATATTGCTTCATGAAGAAAGGTCAACTGTCTGATCTTTGGGTGCTTTCGGACGACCTTGCTAATGAATTGCATTCGGCGAGCCAGTGAGGATTGTTAAATACTGGAGCCAAACGATGCCCAGAGTAAAATATCTAAATCTGGGTACCCTACAGTTATACAGTATGGAAACCGACAAATATATCAGGGAAAATATGCTTCAAGAGCCAAACAAAAGTCATCAGATGATGATAGCAGAATAGGAAAATAAACAAATGACGATGTAGCAAAGTGGAATACACATCTCTGTTCTGGCTGCTTAGTACGAGATGGACCAGAAATCGACATCAATAAAAGATGACGCAACTCCCAGGCGCACACAGATCCGCATTTGTCACCCTTGCACTTATTTTTTTATTTAAAATTTTTTTTAGACTTGTTTGACAGGTACGTTATAAATAAGGTACTGGTAATAGATTTAGTAATCATAGATTATATCGAACTAGTTTCCATTGTTTCTAATGCGATTATACAAACAGATTTATAGTGCATCCTGAAAATTTTCACAATGCACATCACTGAGAACATTTTAGAAAAAAAAACACTCCAAAATAATAGATTCAGTCAAAAATTTGTTTTTACAAAATATTTTTTTTTAAATCCTAATGATATTAGTAATAAATAATTTGATGATTACAGCCTGCAGCCTTTTTGAGTGTGATGCCACAAGCTTTGCACCCCCGTATGTCTTTGTGCAGTTTTGCCCATTCCTCCTCGCAGCAGCACCAAACATGATCAAGTTCAATGGGGAGCGTTAGTGCACAGACATTTTTAAATCTCTCCAGAAGTGTTCCATATCAGATTCAAATCTGGGCTGTGGCCGGGCCACTCAAGGACATTCACAAAGATATCTTGGCTGTTTACTTCGGGTTGCTCTCTTGTTGAGGTCAAGAGTGCTCCGAAACAGGTTTTCATCCGCGATATCTCTGTACATTGCATATTTGAACAGTCAGAGTCCATTAATCGGTGGTGTCATGAATATTTTTTCATCATAGCGCAGTGGTCAAAAACCTTTTTGCGCCACAGATCGATTTATCATCAAGACATATTTCTCTGCTATGAATACTTTAAGTCCATTTGCGTTTGTGATAGCAGTTAGCGAGGCTAATTGGCACTGCTATTCTCATCCACAAGCAGCTTATTTTCTTACTCTCAAATCCATGCAGATATAGGAAATTTGTCTCCTTTGTTATCAGACATTTCACTGCTCCACAGAGCGTTACAATCTAGCGGTGGTTGCAGTTGGGCAAGTCAAAATTCTTTTTCACAGGGGCCAATGCAAAAAATGTGATTTGCGATTACTCATCTTCCAGCTTTAAACCTTGGTATGGGGTAGAAAAGTCCTGTCGACTAATCGCTTCAATCCCTAACATGCATGCCTGCATAGATAATGTACACACATATATACATTCATACATATATACATGCACATACAAATATACATGAATCTCAAGGATGATCATTATGTGATTTCTCAGCTTTTTATTTTTTTCAGGAAATTACAAAAATCCCCTCAAAAACTTTTTTTTTCTCCATTTGGTCAGTATGAGGTGCTCTGTGTAAATATTTGAGGAAAAAAATCATTTGGTATGAGGCTGTAAAAAATATATGGAAAAAGCAAAACACCGTGAATACTTTCCCGTTGCAAAGTATGGTTTCCACTGTGGTTCTGTAGAACAACTGTTCATTATTGTTCGCAACTTTCATTTTTTCCCCATTCATTTGTGTGCATACATTGAACGCATTCAGTGAGCTCATCCCGCTCCAGAACAAGCCACCTGAACATAATCAGAAATATTTCAGACTCATCGCCATTTACCAATTGCTCATTCACTCCAATTAGAGCGCTCGCACTCCACTGAGGACAAGGGCTAAGCGAGTGCTTTGGATTGCGCTCGAGTATGCCGCCTCTGGAGTGGCGTGTCCATGAAAGACTCTTCTTCCTCCACTTGGCGTGGAGCGAAGAGGGGCGCGAGCTGTGGAAGTGACAACTCGCATCCCCTTCAGCACGGTGAGAGAGAGCCACCGGGTCAGCGTTAAGTGCTGCTGGGTGCTATTACTGTGAAAAGGACCCCTCTCGGGGGTGTCCTTTCAAGCATCTGATGAACAGGGCCTTACTGCCAGCTATGGCCAACTAGCGTCTGTGTGTGTGTGTGTGTGTGTGTGTGTGTGTGTGTGTGTGTGTGTGTGTGTGTGTGTGTGTGTGTGTGTGTGTGTGCATGTGTGTGTGCGTGTGTGCGCATGCGTGTATGGTTGTGTGTGTATGCGTGTGTGTGTTACACAGTCCTAGCTTGTATAATGTGTTGCTAGAATGGTTTGTGCGGCTGAAACCAGAGCAGATACGTGTGACATTCACCGCGTGAGCATGCATTCACAGAGCGATGCATGTGTGTGACAGACTACGATATTATTGGACCGCAGTGTGTTTGCACTGGACACAAATAGCAACACAGATGATATTAGTGGATCAAGTTCTGTCACACACTATGTGGCGTAGAAGCGCCTGATTCAGCAGGTGCCCCAAACCCAGAGTCCCCCCGTGAATGTCCTTTGCAGTTCAGGCTCTGTCTAGAGTTGACCTGTGACACACTGACCTAACGTCCAGTAAGTACCAATCAAAAGGTTGGAAACACCCTCTAATTCTGTGTTTTTATTCATTATATTAAAATGCCCTGAATTGTAGATTGATACTTAAGTCGTCGACATTATGAAACATTTGTGAGGGAATTGTTTGATGAACCGAAAATGTTAAGCAAAATGGAAAATGTTTTATAATTTTTATTCTTCAAATGTAGGCGCCTTTTGCCAAGATAACAGCTTTGCACAGCTTGGCTGACTGCTGAGGTGCAAACAAACACGCATGTAAATGAGCATTTATCGAGTCCTGTTTAAAAAAAAAAAGTCCAGATAGGAATTATCGTAACCAGTCTACATAGGGGACAAAAATCCTTTAGTTCCATTTGATTTATTTAATTCAGACACATTGTACATGGTGAAAATGTACACATTTAACATACTTTGTATAAAAATGTAATATGTATCATTTCAATATTTTTTTGTGGGAAAGAGAAGAACTCTACATCACTTCACCACATTTTAATCATATACAACGGAAAGTTAAGTACTTCTTTGTGTCTTTACAGCTTCAGAGAAATACTGTAGCTGTGTTAATTTGAAATCATTTAAATGATCAATGGCATGGTTGCTGACTCTCTTTTTATCCCATCCCGTGGTGAGACAGGCTGTGTTTCTGCAAATGTTGAACGACCCGTGATCATTTGTAAAAAGCAAAACGATGAACGCGGAAGTCTCGGACATTGTGTCTCTAAACTCGCTGAGCAGATAAGAAACGTTAACAGGATTGTGGTCTCTGGACGATCAAGTTTCTGTGGCCACCACTTGAATGGACAGGTGATGTGATCATGTTCCAGCGCGCGCGTGCTCGTGTCTGCATGCACGTGAACGCCATGGGTGTTATACAAGCAAATAATTATACTTTGCGACGGATGCTCAGTGGAACAAGCCATTCGTGTGCACTTGGTGTACGCATGCACACGCTAACAGCATCATGACTTGGCATCGTGGTCCTTTTCCATCGAGGGTCAGTCTCAGTTCACGCACAAAGAGACCGTGAGGATATGTGTCACACCGTGTGTGTGTGTGTGTGTATACATGTGTGTGTGTGTGTGCGTGTGTATACGTGTGTGCAGTAACCTTGCTCTGGTTTTATTTTTAAAGTGGGCTCAGACAAAGGCCTTCAGTCAAACTGCTCTGAGAACTGGGCCTTGGGAACATGACCAGCGCTTGTTGCGTCACATTGTACGTGGCTATGTGCCACTGTGTTTTTATGTGTGTGCGTGCGTGTGCGTGTGTGTGTGTGTATGTGTGTATGTGTGTGTGTGTGTGTGTGTGAGAGAGAGAGAGAGTCCATCCAACTTTTTTTTGTGAAGAAGTCACTTGTTCAAGTTGGAAAGCAACAAGGAGGGGAAAAATTCTTGAAATCCTAGCCAGATGTGTCTCTCAAACACACGCACGTCTGTATGCATGCACTCACGCACACACACACACACACACACACACACACACACACACACACACACACACACACACACACACACACACACACACACACACACACAGTCTAATAGGGTGGTTTTGCCAAAATGTCCACACAGTAATGGTGGGGTAAGGAGGTGTGTCACACAAGCATAGAAAAACAAGAACAGTTTCACTGTATGTCAACGGACGTCATTGTCTGATGTCATAGGAAGGATTTATTATGTGATCTCTCATCCACCCCCCCGCCCCCAAAACCAGAAACACACACACAGCCTAATGACCATTCCTTGTTAAAAAGGCCACACAATAAAGATGCCATCTTCAAGGGTTGTGTCCATGCACCTTTATTTGAAAGGACTATCAAGAGGCCCCTCGTGGCGAAAGCCGGAGGGCAGCCATCTTGCGTTGCTAATGTTACTGACAAGTTCTGTTATATTTTTTTTCATTGAAAACACTCTTATCAGTGCATGTTTTTATACTAGGATCCGTGTATGGAGTAATGAGAGCTTGTCATGGAAGGAACTTCACGGTTGGCATCAACCATTCAAAGTGTATCATCTTCCGTACCGTCACTTGTAACTTACAGATGTAAGGTTTACTTTTCGCAGCGAATTTTATCCCGATGTGCTTTGATTTCATTTCATATATATATGAATATAAATTTAATTTGCATTCTTACTGATGAAATGAGCATGTGGCCCTTCTCCCAGACTTATTGGTACAACCCGTATGCCATAAACGGTGGCATTTTCACCATAGAGACAGAAAATAACATGAAAACCACACAGACTATTCAATGTATTCATATTTGGCGGGCTCAACAATTGACAACGTAAGATGATCTCCGCTGGCTTCACCTTTCCTGACGACGAGTCAGCTGCATAGTCCATTCATATATTTGTCCGTGGTTGTACTACACAAACATATGAAAACAAGAACATACGCACTCACTGTATGACTGAATACCAATATTACAGACACATGAATGTAAACCGGCGTCAGTGCGTGATGTCACATGAAGGATTTAATGTGTGAACATACACACACACAAGCACATACATGCCCTCTTGTCCACACATTAAAAGCGGGATGGGATATCAAGAATAATGCCAAAATAACAAAAGAAAGCCAGTCAAAACATGGTGAGGATACTGAAGGGAGTGAGATGGAAGAACACTGTAACAAGAGGACAAAGAAACAAAGTAAATTAACACTAAAAGAGGGAAATAGAGAAAGCGAATGACATGAGAAAACGCCCTGTAATATTTGCCCTCTGTTATTGTTCTGTGGAGGTTTCCTAAACCCGCCAAGGGAATGGGGGAAGCCTGGTCTCTGTTAAATCACACACACTCACACACATACACCCACACCGTCACCGTAATCTGTCCCACATCTACACCGCCGCCCGCCCCCGTCTTTCCTTTCTTTCCTTCTCCCTTTCTTCCTGTTTTTCAAGTCTTTCTTTCCACCCATGACGCACTCTGCCATAATGAAGCCGTTAAGGGGAGTCCAGTTAACTTTGGGTACTGCCTTTGGGAGTGTGTGTGTGTGTGTGTGTGTGTGTGTGTGTGTGTGTGTGTGTGTGGAGGAGGTTGGTTAGTGATGTGGTATAAAGTGACACTACGCAAAGCGACTATATTTGCAGTGCGCCTCTGTAACAAGGAGCCTATTTATAGCTGGCAGATCTTTTCTCAGCATCCGCCGCGCATTGTTGCACCGTCACAAACATGAGCATCAGATGGCACCAGTGAATGCACAGGGCACTACGCTGCCAAAGGCCGCACGTCTATCCTCCAGTGACTTCCTGTGCGTATGCGCGCACGCACACACACACAGACACTATATACACTTAAATACTTGCACAGTGGTGCCTTTTGATACAAGTTTACCCACACTTGTGACTCAAAACACTCAAATCATCCTTGCCCATTGAAATGAATGGGTATGCCATTAATGTGTTCCAGCCTCCCCAAAGAACAAGAAAGCTCTGTGAAAATATTAGTCTTTCTTGGCAGGGGATAAATAATATATGTCTGTGAGTATTGTTATATTATCTGTCTTACATGTATTGCTTTATGATTAGCTTCACAGCAAATTCCAACATGGAGTGGCAATAAACAGCTTGAAGAATCAATCATCATGTGCCAACGGGGGGCTTGTTATGAAGTGACAATATAGCGCGTTTATCTCAAATTTTTGCTCAGCAGTCAAAGCAAAAAAAAAAAATCTGCTTAACGGAGGCTCATATCTCAAAATAGTCGTGGAATATGCATATCTACCGGCACTGCTGTTCATTATATCACATGACACCCACAAGCCACTTCATTAGAAACACCAACACAATCTAAAATGATCATCTCGAGGGAGGCCTTTATTTGTAGAAACATTTAATAATAATATCAATAAATATTACCAGAATATTACAAATTGTTGGAACCCCCCCCAAAACAAAATAAAATGGACCATTATGGAGAAATGCATCACATTGATATAAACCAAAGAAAAGTTGGAACCAATAAGTCGTTGATCACGTGAGAGTTTTAAACGCATTGATTTTGTCACACACTTGGGATGAGTCAAATCAAACACAGCTTTTATGCAGCTGCTGTCTTCCCAAAAATGATCAGTGCAATCGATTTACTTTCTGTTAATCACGAATAGTTTCCTCAGTTTGTTTTCCTCTTCCACTAACACTTCCAAGGACATTAATTCAAATTTAAACATGTAATATAGCACCTGTTATGTGGGATTTGAGTCAATCCTCAATCAATAATCATTTAAAGATTTATTTTTAACAGCTTTCACAGTCACACACATGCAAAAACAAAATCAGGTTTGTAGAACAAGTGAGGAATTCTTTAGTAGCGTTAGTGGCTACCCAGTTTGTCTGGGACTGACTCAGTTGGCATCTATTTCTGTCCATTACGGAACTCTTGCTCTCACTCACTTATACACACACACACACTAAAGCAATATAAATATAATATAATACCACCATTTACGGTGGCTCTGCCATTCTGTTTTGGTCGAGATCCTCAAACGTACTTAAAACACCACCGCCATTAAAACACAAAGCAGAATTTCTGTCAAGTATTTTTTGAAAGTGACCTGATTCAGAATGTTGACACAGTAAATTAGTTGGAAGTGTACAAAATGTTCAGTGCTATACGGCGAAACCTTAAAATTCTTCCAGGACTTTGGTTGACCACCTATTTGTTTGCGCGCGCAATCACAGTTCACTTTGCAAGTTGTGTGACTTGTAAGGCATATCACCCTCAAAATGTTCTCCCAATTGAATGTGACTTTAGGGACATTTGACAATTACATTGTTGTCATTAGTGGAACTTCATGGATGCGGAAGTTAATCATTAACATGGCCATCATGCTACATTGAAGACACTTTTTCCTGAAGTGAGATCTATAGCACTAAAAGAAAGACCCACGAGGCTGCGTGACCAACCGAGGTCCTCAACTTGAACATCTTTATGTTGAGTCTAGAAAGACTGATTTTTATCAGTTAAAATAATTACTTATGGCACCTTAATTTTATATTTAATTAAAAAGAAGCGGCGACCTGGTGGTCAAGTGGTTAGCGCCTCCACCTCACAGTGCAGAGGTACCGGGTTCGGTACTGTGTGGAGTTTGCATGTTCTCCCCGTGCTTGCGTGGGTTTTCTCCGGGTACTCCGGTTTCCTCCCACATTCCAAAAACACGCATGGCAGGCTGATTGAACACTCCAAATTGTCCCTAGGTGTGAGTGTGGGCGTGGATGGTTGTTCGTCTCTGTGTGCCCTGCGATTGGCTGGCAACCGGTCCAGGGTGTTCCCCGCTTACTGCCCAAAGATGGCTGGGATCGGCTCCAGCACGCCCCCGCGACCCTTGTGAGGATGATGCGGATCAGAAAATGGATGGATGGATTAAAAACAAGCTTTACTCTTAAACATCACTCTTAAAAATCCACTTCCAATTAAGTGTCAGCAAAACTAATGGCCAATTTGATGTAAAGCGGTGTTGTCGGCATCTGTTGAATTTAATGATAAGGTAACTTGTAATCGAACTTAGTTACTTAAAATCAGTAACTGAAGTTACTTTTAACATCAAGTAATCAATACAGTAACTAAGTTACTTTTCCTGGTCAATCATGGCAACACTAGTTACAATTCTATTTTTAGAAATAGAAAATGCTATAAAATAAAACATAAATCCCTCACAAGAAGGCTAAGAAATGTCCTGCAGCTTCTTTCCTTGTGGGTCATGACACTAAATAAAGTCTTAGTAATGCGCACACCACAATAGAGGCGTCTGCTCTCCATGTTTTGCAGCGATGTGGGGAGATCAGACCGAAAGTGCCATGAACCCTGAAGTGGCGCTGTTTGTTGGGCCTGCAAACGCTCAGCGGACGACTGGAGATGCGCGCGCGCAGCCGACTGTGCAGGAGCAGAGTTGTGTCGCCTGTCGCCGTTCCGAGCAAGGTGCGTGTTTACTCAACAGGGGTGTTAACGTCAGTCCAGGAAATCGATGTTTATCCTCGACTGTGTTAAGAGTGAGAAGCATGTCGGAGTGTGTATAACCCTCTCAGCTGCCTTTTGCTTTGCCTGCATCTCTTCGCTGTCCACAAACACGCACACTCACCCAGACACACACACACACACAAAATGATGGTCTGACTCAGCTCAGGCTTTTCCATTGTAATATAAATGGTGGGTGGTGTGAGAGCGTCACACAAGATGATTTTAGAAACTGCATATGACAATACTACGCAGAAAGAGAACATCATCACTTTGTTTTTAAAACTCTGCACCCAGGGTGCCCCCCCCCCCCCCCCCCACCCCGTTCTGTCTTTGTGGCCACTTTCCCAGCGCTCCCTCGGGAGTCTTTCCCAGCTGCCGCCATTCGTTGCAGTCCCAAACCGCAGATGACCATCACGACGGCCCGCGTGCTGACATCATCGGCCGGGCCTCCACGCGCAGTCGTACGCAGCCCGGCTTGACTGACCGTCTCTCGGGACACTGCAGCCTAAATGTTTGACACACTGATGTCTCCCGTTGCAAGTTGGAGTTCCCAGGGCCTCAGAGTCGTGGTTGGCGTCAGTGAGGCTTATTTTTGAGTAGTTGTGAAAGCCTGTTGTGGCTGAAAGTGACACACAGGAAGAGAGGAAGGACGTCTGGATAAATCATTCAGTGAAGATTGCTCATTTTTATCTGATGCTTTATTTATTTCTTAATTTTTCCAATGTAGTGTTCGCTCAGGGTCCGTCTGTATTGTAAATGTATTGGAGGAATGTACGTATCTAGCTCGCTGTCACAGGAATACCCACTCGAATGAAATGTGTGTTTTTTTAGCATCGTTTTCTTATCCGATGGTTGAAAACGGCTTTCAACCATTGATTGAATGCTTGGAGAAACACATGAGTGCCCTGATACATGACATGCAACTCTACCATGCCCCGTCTTTTAAAGGCATATAGTTAACATGCAGCCACAGCAATTTGCGCAGCATTTTGTGTTTAATTTTTTTTTTTAATTGCAATGCAATTACACTTTGTTTTAAAAGGGTGTTTTAAAATGACGGCCAGTGCATAGCCCTGGGCTTTGTGCTGGCACGCTTGATTTACTTAATTTGAACATGTACATCGGGTGCACATGATTAAATGTGGTAACCCTATGTAATTTCCCCATGTTTCCCTCAAAAATAATCAAATGATATGTATTATCTTCACACGTTTTAATCATGTGCAACCAAAATCAAGTCCTTTTTTTTTTCAGTGCATGGCTGCTGTAACGCGCCTCGTATTTGTGGTGTGGGTAAGCCCTGCGATGAACCAGGGTATCTGTTTCAGCCACCCGAGGCTTCAAGTCGACATATTTTTGTGTGTTAAACATGTAGTTATGTGTTTGCATAAGAATGATGCTGGATTTGTCCAGCATCATCCATTTTTCCAGATTGTAATTCGTGGAATTTGATTGAAAGTTGATAGTTTAGCAGTGTGTGGGTTTCAGCGTATTCGCCCACAGTTTCTTAGAGCGGAGAGAATGGCTTGATTTGTCACAATTTTATATACCTGTTTTTTTTATAATTATATTCAAATGTGGCAGTTTGTTCACACTTCTGTGTCAAATTCATTAATTAATTCATTTAGTCTCACTTTACAGAGACTTTTATTTTAGATCTTTCACCTATTGCGGGTGAGTCTATCCCCTGAGGGTTCGCCCCTACACAGAAAGCTCGACTGACAGAACAGACAAGAATATACCCACCATGTTATTGGCTGCACCTACACAACATAATTAGAGCTAATCCAAAAGTTAATTGTGATTGACATCATCAGGCATGTATTATTTATTGAACATTTTGTTGATGATTGCAGATTGCACCGCATAGCTTGACAACAATTCTTTCTGATCATTTTTTCAAAAGCTAAATCAGGTCACATCTCTGAAATATAACACAAACTTTCCATAATCTGGGATAAGTGCAAAAATGAGAGAATATTTTACAAGGTCATTGCCTTGGTTTTGGCTGAGTGGTTTGAAGTGGTTATGATTTGACCATTTAGTTGTTGGTGGTACACCCACCCACACAAGTGTTTTCCCTCATTTCCTACCACTTCTTTGGACTGTTGAGTGTATAAACGAACGTTTTAGATTATGTTGTTTAGCGTTCTGTTGGGGGGGGATTTTTTTTTTAGAAACCCTAAACAATGCAGTGCTTTTGGAGTTGATGTAGTGGTACCTCGACATAGGAATTACCTGACAAATGATTTTTTTTTCTTTTTTAGATATGAGCCATCGCTTGATTTTTGCAGGCAAAATAATCCGTGCAACAAGCGGGAGCTATTGTGGCAGTGAAATTCACAACAAGCATCAGTTTGCCTTGAGCAATTCTTCAAAAACGAGACCAGTTGCTTGAAGTTTTTTATTTCCACTCCCATTTGAAGTTTTTTTAAAAAACATAAAAGAAACACAATTACAACTTTTTTGTTGTTGTTGTTTTTAACAAAACCACAATTTAGTTTTACAAAACTCTGCAAGCGTAATGCTTAACACAATGGGAAACACCACTGACAAGCTAACGTGTTAGTGTGTAAAGTGTTGATGTTGCGGTAATTGTAATACAGACATATTTTCTTCATCCTCTTAGAAAAATGCGATTTAGGTGAGATGGTCTTCTGTGTTTCATTGTCATATCTACATCTTAGTGTGTTTATAGGTATCATGCTGACCCCAGCAGAATGAGCAGCGGAATACCCATTGAATTGTCATAATGCACAAACTGCTTACTTCTTTACATTCAAAAAATTATTTTACAACCATGTTTTCATAAAATCCAAGATGGGCAATTTTTCTTCTAAAAAAATTTACAATTATCCTATATATTATTTTATTTTATTTATTTTTTTATCATTAGAGAAAAGGTGAATGCTTGAGATCTGTATTAGTCCTGAAGAAAATCGCTTGAGGGCAAAATCAACAAATGTGCATCTATTGACAAGATTGCGGAATTTACACCTCTGTGCTATTTCTAGGCTGTCTGGCACTTCGTATATCACCTTTAGCCACCCTCCTCTCCCATTTTGCGAGAGGTGTCTTCACAGCCCTGTCCGTCAAAGCATCGGGGCCAGTGGTGCTTGCCTCGCACCCCTTGAGGTGAACACATACTGTACAGTTCACAACTGTCTGAATACAGCAGTGGGGGAAAAAAGAAGATAATATTGTGAGGTAAATGGAGGAGGCATAATGTGTGTGTGTGGGGGGGGGGGGTGGACAGAAAGAGCCCAAAGGCATCAGGTTGTCCTGCATTTCTGGCTTGGCTCAATCCAAGCATCGATCTCATCAATAATAAAGCTCCAGTGGCCGTGGCGCAATATTAAACATGACAACCGACGAAAACGCGGATCCCGCATACGAACAGATTTCACCGTATTTGTATGCCGCCTTGTGAATTTGTGACTCACGGTGGCGAAGCAGTGTAACTGTGAAATCACGTTGGAGGAAAAGAAAATTAATTGGAAAGGTCACTGCCGCGTTCTCAAAACAACTTGTCGTGGAATCAAAGTCATTTGTGTGTGCCTACAAATCACTGACTCACAAAAGAGTCATCAATATGAAACGCCCTCATAAATGAATTAGCAGCGCACGCTAAACATATAAAGCTCCTGTGATCCCTTGTATTTCTCGCCTTCTTAATAATAAATACAGAAACTGCTCAAATCTAATACACGCACACTGCCCCTGTCCCTCCTCATCAGTCATTCACCGTGACGAAAAAATTGCAAGCCTGCATTTTTTCTCCCCCACTAGATAGTCTTTGGTTTGGCTTTTCCTGACTCTCCTGATCTCCATCTATGTAAGCAACTGGTGAGCATTGGCGTGGCAGTTACTTCTCACTACACTGATTGTACCCCTTCTCCTGCTTAACAAGCGACACAGGAAAGCTTTAGTAATGCATATCCACTTCATTGCCCTATTTTTGCATTGAGATTTTTTTTTTTTGGGGGGGGGGGGGCACGTTTATGCTGAATTCCAGAAAATTGGGAGGCTGGAAATGGCGGCCTGATGGTCGAGTGGTTAGCATGTGGACCTCAGAGTGCAGAGGTACCGGGTTCGATTCTAGCTCCAGCCTTCCTGTGTGGAGATTGCCCCGTGCCTGCTTGGGTGTCTCTGGTACTCCGGTTTCCTCCCACATTCCAAAAACATGCATGGCAGGCTGATTGAACACTCTAAATTGTCGCTAGGTGTGAGTGTGAGCGCAGGTGGTTGTTCATCTCTGTGTGCACTGCGATTGGCTGGCTACTGGTTCAGGGTGTCCCCCTCCTACTGCCCGAAGACGGCTAGGATAGGCTCCAGCACCCCCCGCGACCCTTGTGAGGATGAAGCGGATCGGAAAATGGATGGATGGATGGAGAGAGAGAGAGAGAGAGAGAGAGACGCACACGCACACACACACACACACACGCATATACGTATACACGTTCACACACTCTTAAAAAATCACTTGCTGCCGGTTGATTACTGTGACGAACTGGACAAACTGTGGTAGGCTTTACTTTCAGGGCTTGGATTTGACCCCACTATCAGATAGGGGGACTTTTTGAGCCTTTTGGCATCGAAAACAAATCCCCAACAACATAATCATACACACACACGCACCTCACCCTCAGGCTTTTGGAGTCTTTAGGACAACCTTATAATTATGCAATTATTTGCTCTTTCTCTGAGCGCTTTGACACGAATGTGATTATTCACACTTGTCAAAAAGTAGTGGTATGTATAGTGGCTTTTACATCAGAGGTCAATAAATTTTAAATAATTAGCTAGATTAGAGTTAAGAGCGTTTAAATAGTTGCTTAAATATTCCCTGTACTTTTACGACAGACTTTATGAACTTTAGCAACATATTGCAACAAAATAATTGAGATCAATGGAAAATTTCGACCAAATTGAAGGTATGTGTACTCTTGCAGAGAAAAAACATACAGAATCTGTTTCTATGTGAAAGTTAAAAGCATACGTTTTGCAGAATTTCCTTTTTGTAGAGGCTCACATTATACACACGCGGGGCGCGCACACACACACTCTCATGCACACACTAAATTGCTTTGACGTGCTATTGCAGAGCAATCAACACACTTCTTTGAAGCAGGAAGAGCGCAACTTGCATGCAAATTAAACACTTCTTGAAGTACAGTGTATGCAAATTTGAAGGCTTGGCCGATTCACCTAGTTGTTAAGGTGGAATTGCAACATATTTTTCAACATTGCTGGAAGGCTATCAAAGAATATTGTGTGTTACATGATGTTATATGTGGTGAGGTAACTGGTTCGCTCAAGTCATGTGGATGAATGAAATGATGTTTGGTAAATAATTTCTGTGTTTTTCTGGGCTGAAAGTCTAAGACGAGCATGTGTAAGATTTCATATGTAGATCTTAATCACGTGTACCGCATTCGTGAGCGCAGCTACAATGCGGCAACATGATTCATGCTTTAGTTTACCTTTTTGCTGTCCATCCATAATATTGATCTTATTTTCCAATATTTTTATACAGCGTGGGCTGGTTTTGATTCAGAGGAACACGTGAACAAGCCAAGAAAATGACTCATAACATAATTTTTTTTTTTCTACTCTAGATGCTGCTCATTTTGACTCTGTAAACGGACTGGAGAGGCGAAAACAAGTAGATAAACTGAGAAGCCACCACAACTTGGGTCATGATGGCCTCAAATGACTACCACTCAGAAAGGCTTAATGGCAGACCCTGTTAACGTTCTCTTTTATTGTATTTTATTATTGTTTTAAATTCAATGCAGTGGCATTTAAAACAAAAACAACAACAACAACTTAATAAAAAGATTATTGTTTTAATTAATTTCAATGAGGAATATTGAATTGCTCTTCAGTCTTATTGAGTTCCACGCTTAAGTCAGGATACATTGTATGTCACTTGTTCCATTAGAAGTTGCTTTTATTTGATCATCCAGAGCCCATCCCTCATGCCTCTCTAGCCTTTGTCACTTCCCCCTTGCGGAGCTGCACAAGGACTGGAAAATATAGTTGCCTAAAAATACACTTACAAACACTCACACCCGGACAAGTTGTCTTCAATATTAGAAAGCACAAGGCTGATACCTGAGCCATTTTGGCTCAGAGGCCACGCTCAGATCCGCCACATGTGCGCGCCACCTCCCGCTCTCCACGAGCACCCTCCAGGCCAGCCGGCAGGTCATAAGCATCGCAGTCCAGTTGTCGACGCATACTTTGGTAGTCACACGGGCATCACCAGGCCTGACGTGGGCCCCCTTGATGCCAGTGAGAGGGGTCACGCATGTGTGAGGGAAAAGGTCACCGAGGCTAGTGTGGTCTACATGAGGAAATCTATGTACTTGAACAGTTAAAATCTGTTGTTTAATCAACAAGAATAGTGTAACCGTCTTTTAACCACATACATCTATGTATACAGTAGTTGTAATATTCCAATGTTAGAATAGTGTCTTGCTGTAGTTAAAAATATATAAGTAAAATACCCTTAAATATTTACCCCCTACATATAAATTAACAGCGGCCCGGTGAGCCAGTGGTTCGCGTGTCAACCTTACAGTGCAGAGGTTCAATTCCAACTTCAGCCTCCCTGTGTGGAGTTTGCATGTTCTCCCCAGGCCTGCGTGGGTTTTTTCCAGGTACTCCGGTTTCCTCCTAAATTCCAAAAACATTCATGGCAGGCTGATTGAACACTTTAAATTGTCCCTAGGTGTGAGTGTGAGCGTGGATGGTTGTTCGTCTATGTGTGCCCTGCAATTGGTTCAGGGTGTCCCCCGCCGACTGCCTGAAGACGGCTGGGATAGACTCCAGCACCCCCTGCGACCCTTGTGAGGATAAAGCGGAACAGAAAATGGATGGATGGATGGATGGATATAAATTAACACCACTTCTTCATTACTCGCCTTGCATTCAAATTAACTACGGGGATTGCGGGCGCACTCTTTTTGACAAATACACGACTTCATATAAAAAAAAAAGGGGGGGAACACCAGATATTTATCAAACTTGACAATGTTGCTCTGTTTTCCCATGAATGCTTCAAGTGCTTCTTTTTTTTCTGTTGGCACTGACAGGAGAATAGTGGCCGATGAATGTTGCTGGAAGTGTTTGTGATAGGCTAAAGGTACGTGATTTAAAATACAAGAAGGTGACTTCTTGCATGTTAGTCGGACGTGTGGGTGTTTCCAGCTGTCATGATCAACATGAGGTATGAATGGCCATGGACCCAGATTGACTTGCTGTTCAGTCCAGAATTTCAAAAGCTTTGTATGTCATAAACTCCCTTTTAACTTGTGGAGACTCATAGGAATTAAATGCAAATTATGGGGTGGGGTGGGGGGGGGGGGCATGGCTCAGGAGGTCGTCCAGTAACCGGAGGATCCGCTGTTCAAATCTCGCTGTTCCATCTGTCCAAGTCATGTGTTGTTCCTCCACCTTGCCTCCAGTGCCACTCAGGCTGCTGTATGGCTGGGTGTGAATGTTTGTTGGCAGTTGGAGAGGCCGAAGGCGCACACTGGCAGCCACGCTTCTTTCAGACTGCCCCTGGGTGGCTGTGGCTACATACGTAGTTGAACGACACCACAGTGTGAATATGTTAGTACATAAATAATGTATCCGTTGTGAGCACTGTTGTGAGTATGTTACAGAAATGTGCCATATAAATATGACTCATGATTATTATTATTATTATTGTTATTATTAAATAGCAAATGTAATATCTAAACTGGCGTGTTCTGTTAAAATACAATAACATGGTTATCCTACCGCCATGTACTGTAATCGAAAATGCAGTCCTGAAAATAGCAGCAGCCGTGTCAAATTACCACATTAGCCACTGTTATCCTATAGTTATATTAGTTATATATTAGTTAAAATACAGTAATATACTGCTCAACTAAATTACAGTAGTTGCATTGTTGGCGTTATATATAACAAATGGCGTTATTTCAGCGAGAAATTCTTGACAGTGTATGGCCGGGTGGTCATAAGTGCATATCTTTGAAACATTAAATTATCCCCTTCCGATACTGTCTTGTTCCAAAGTGAGTGACAGGCGGCTGAGGGTCCAACAATGGCATTGGTGTCTAAAACCTAATCATCAAATTAGTTTGATGGATGTGTAGGAAAGATGGAAATGAGCTCGACTGCATTTGTTCCAAATAACAATTTGATAGAACAGAAGGTCATGTTTATGGGTTGATATGATGGTTTTGACGTGCTGGCATTTGTGTAAATGTTAAAGGAGATTTGTATCTATTTTGCATGACCCGTTTATGTACATTATCCTCATGGAGCATTATACAGTGGAACCTTCAAAGTCGATTGTTTGGAATTAAAAGTAAGCATTTCTGGAAAATATGCCTCTGAAGTCAAACAAATCATGTAATAATTCATTTCAGTACAGCAAATTCCTTCTTTTTTTTCTGGTGATGCAAATAAGTTTGATGATATCCAGTGAACCCAAAACGGAATGTATGGCATTTTCTCACTATCTTTGGCAACGTGTACTGGTAGTATGAGTCCATTCAGTGTGTATGTGCTACGAAGGCTCGAGGACCGACCGATGAAGCAATTTAATTAGAATTTTTATGATGGTGATAGATTGAGACGGTAAAGAATTAATTCACTTTCCATTATTCCTTATTTAAAATATATAATTATACAGTATATATAAAAATACACGTTTTGAAGTGAGAACAAAATTGGAGTGTCGGCAAATTGTTTTTGACTTTGAAGCTTCACCTGGATCAATACTGCTCCATTGCTTCCAACGTGACAATGGGCGGCACAACGTAACCCGACTGTATTATAATTATACGTTACATTTTGTCTGAGGGAGGCTCAGTAATTTCGCACGCACCACTTGACTTGACCCACATAGAGTGTACATAGCAGTGATTCTGGATAGCATAAGCCTGAGTCTGATTTTTTATAAGCTCTTCCCCACTGAACAATGTGCTCCACCCTCTGACTAATGGCTACTGGTGTGATCACAACATCCTACCTTGACAGCATGATGATGAACAGGATTTGTTTTTGCGGCAACTTTGTAAGCATTTACTTTTCAGAAATTCAGTTACAAGTTGGAGGGCAGTGCAAGCAATGTCGCATGGAGCAAAGGTGGCTGATAAGTTCTAGTTAGAACTACTCTGAAGGGCCGGGCAATTATGGAAAAAAACAATAATGATCACAATTATTTTGATTGTTATTGATCAAAATTAATACTTTAAATTTTGATTAATTGCTCAGCCATACCACTTTGCATAATTTCACAAACAAATGTGTGATTGGACTGTGTGTGTTCAGAATTCCAATGCAATCCCTTCGTAGTGTGGTGTTGTTGTTTTTTTTAACTCTACAGAATGAAATTAAGGACATGCATACTTTTAGTCGCAAGGTGTGCTTTGTGTGTGCACAATGTCCCCGAGCCTCATGCGTAGGTTTTCTCTGGTTTCCTCCCACATTTCAAAAACATTCATTGAAAACTATAACTTGTTAGTAGGTGCGAATGTGAGTGTGAATCATTGTTCATCTATTTGTGTACTTGGAATGGCTGGCAACCCGTTCCGGGTGTAGCCTGCATGCCTGTTGCAAAAAGCAAGCTCGGATAGGCTGTCGCCAGGACACACGTGGCACAAGCGAGGATAAGCTGTTCAGAAAATTGCTGAACAAACAACTTCAAGGAGGAGCTGTGGGAGGACGGAACAGGTTGTTTGTTCGTGACATAAGTTGATTGTGTTGGGTTTGCACTTGGAGACGTTGAGCCGAAAACACTTTGTTGTGGTTTCTGACAATTATTGTTAATTATAGCCAATGGCTACCAAAAAAAAAAAAAAAAAAAGCTTTCATTACTTTGCCAGTCAGGTTTTAGGGGCTATCTAAAATGATTGACAGAGCATTGCCTTGTCAACAAATACAGCACATCTGGAAAGTATGCACGGTGCTTCACTTTTTCCAAATTTTATTCGCTTTATTTCTAAATGGATTATCGGGTTCTTAGTCAGGCAGGTGACAGACAACCTGATTGTCACTCTATCACAGCTCCTTCGTTCCTCTGTGGACATGCCCGATTCTGCAGCAATTTGCGAATCAGGCATGTCTGGTTGACTGTTCAGACGAAAGCCATTTCTTAGAAAAAGCTATAATGGCAGCCCTCCTGGAGTTTGCCCAAAGGCACTTGAAGGAGACAAAATTCTCTGGTCTGATGAGACAAACACTGAACTCTTTGGTGTGAATGTTAAACATTCCGTTTGGAGGAAAACATAAGGCACTGCTTATCACCTCACCAATCCCGTCCTTACAGTGACGCACGGTGTTGACAGTAAGTGGGAGACGACTATATGCAACAATGTACAGAGACAACCCAGATGAAAGCCTACTCCGAGGTGTTCTTGAGCTCAGACTGGGGCAGCGCTTCACCTTTCAGTCGGCCCAGGAGCCTAAGTACACAGCCATGATATTAAAGGAGTCGCTTCAAGACAACTCTGTGGATGTCCGTGAGTGGCCCAGCCTGAGCCCAAACTTGAATCCGGTAGAACATGGGTGTCAAACCCATCTTCGTCACGGGCCACATTTTAGTGACCATTTCCCTTGGAGGGCAATCATATGAAATCATATGATGAAGTCAAGAATAACAGTTTATGCAACTATTGTTGAAGTTACTGCAATGAGGTTTTTCGCAACAACAAAATGCTGAAAATGTCTCTCTAATTTATTACATATGAGAATTTTAAATTTTGCTACATAATTTGGCAAGCATCATGGAAGTTGCCATGTTTGATTGGCTTTCGCAGGCCACATAAAATGATGTGGCGGGCCAGATCTGGCCCCCCGGGCCTTGACTTTGTCGCATGTGCGGTAGAACATCTCTGAAGAGATCTGAAAATAAATGTGCCCAGACACTCCCATCCAACCTAATGGAGCTTAAGTGGTGCTGAAAAGTATAATGGACAAAACTTCCCATGTAGGCGTGCCGAGCTTGTGGTATCATCTTCAAAAATACACGACAAAAATGTTTTCTTAGTGGTTTCATTTCCAGAATCTGCCCCGCAAAAAAATAATAAGAAAACTTTCTTCTCATCTTGGCATTTCGGGTTGTAACAGTAACAATTTAAAATAAAAAATAAAAAAAGCGGAAAAAGTGAAGCTCTGCATGAATACGTTCCAGATGCACGATATGTTTTTTTAATTAAAATTTCGTGGTAAACAGATTTACAGGTATGAAAAAAAAAACAAGTATTTTTGAAATCTGAACTTTCTTGCTGTTCGTCCTTCTTGTACTACGATTTAATGACACACAAATAACCTGGAGCAATTTTGGTGAGATCAGTGCCAGCATTTACTTAATTGCACGCCACATCATACAGCATCCACAAAGTCGTTGCGTGCCTGTTGAGTTGGCACGTCAACATAATTTCTCGTCCAACAACGATCGCACCTCCACCTCGCCTCGTTTTATTTATGTGACATCCCTCAGGATTCCCTTTGCTCGCCTGTTGCCGATCAAGCCCACCCACCAACCTGTTCCATGCTTTACCAACCATGTGATCCGTTCAAAAATATAG
Source organism: Hippocampus guttulatus (assembly GCF_054856545.1). NCBI lineage: Eukaryota > Metazoa > Chordata > Actinopteri > Syngnathiformes > Syngnathidae > Hippocampus > Hippocampus guttulatus. Next base: position 16,311,629 of record NC_141266.1, on the reverse strand, counting down.
ACACACACTCGAGGCGGGTTTGTGCATGATAGCGAGTTTACGCTCAGCTCAGGATGGAGGGAGTGACAGGACCCAAATCCTGAGCTCTTTAAACTGCTTGTGTTCACCCGCAGGGAGGAGGATTTGTGGTCAGCGGTGCTTATGATGGATGTGACACAATTCAAAACATGTCATACTGAACATGTCTTTATTGGGTGTTTGACACTCTCTTGCTCTCTTTGTCTGGCTCGACAAAAACCTTGATGCGACCATTTCAGACATTTTTATTTCATCTAAACTCTTGCCACGCTGGGGCCTGCAGTTTGGAGCAACTTTTATGGTGGTTAAAAAGAAGAAATACAATGAATTGTTCAAAAAGCTGCATTCATTTAGTCGCTATTATCCAAATAACATGGTTACGTATTGAGTGGCTGTTTTCTTCATCTGAAGTAATTAAGTTTATTACAGCGCAGGCACAAAAAACACACAATTCAGGTTTTCTTGGCTACATGCATGATGGCGATGAGGTGATGGCTCTTCGTGTTTCCTTCGTATATTTGCAATTGGTGGATCTGGTATTCACAGATTTTATTTAGTTTTTTTTTTTATTGTTTGTTTTTATTCTTCGTTATTTGCTGGTAAACTTACAGTTCCTATGCTCAGGCTAAAGCTCTGTCTGAAATAAAACTATTGCTTTGACACCTTCCCGTGACAGCTTGGTACCAGGGAACTGTATTGAACTAAGTTGGGGAGTTTCATGTGGTGCTTTGCTGATATCTTGTGACATCTATAGACAATTTTAAATCTTTTTGTGGCCTTCAATTACTCAATAAACTTCTAATCTAATTTAATTACTTTAAAAATCAAGTATTCAGTAACTTTTTTTAAAATTAACTATGGCACCATGGCCTGTAAGAGACTGAAAGCAGCGAGCCTTTAGTTGCTCGTGGTATTCATTTCCCGAAGCAGGATATTATAATATTCTTCATTTGTCAATGTTGATCAACCCGTGTGGCATATAATAGCGCACTTGTGCACCTCGGGAACATTTTACGCTAAAATGAGTCAATAAAGTTGACAGAACATATAGAAACTTTGGATGCGGTGGCAAAGACACGATATGAGCGTCCGTCAGGTTTAGCTGTCATCCTCGCACAACTCAAACGGCCTTAAAACTGTGTGCGCAAAGGCAAGCGGAAATAAAACAGGCCATCTCACTTAATGACCCAAAATATTTGACAGCTTGGCTTTCTTTCGCTAAAATAGATTGACTTTTGCCTAACATTAGCCTCAAGGCTCAACGGATAGCGATGAGCATGATTGGAGTCAGCTGCCATCTCTGTAATCAACAAATCCTTTATTTCCTACATCGATGTACATTTTTAAAAAATACTACGACAACAATCACCTGATTTTCAGTGTAAGATATATATTTCATAAATTTGTTATATTATCTGGATTGTACTAAAATGTTAACATTGACTGACCCTACAAAAGATTGTCTCCATTTCCATTATTTCGTAGAATGGCAATAGAAATAATTTCAAGCTGTCACGTTTGACCTTTTTAGAATGTTATGAGTTACATTTGTGACCCAGTGGCAAAAAAGGTTGACCGCTGTTTGTATTAAATTGTCCAACACCCCATTTTCACAGACAAGATCTTGTGTGATATGCTGAACATCATGGGGGCAATCAAAAGCTTCATATTCAAATTGAGGCGCTTGCTCCCTAAAATAGATTTCGGCCACCAGTGGAGTATCGACGATGTCGTCGGGATTTTACGACGACAGGTCGCAGCGCTGCACATGCAGCCTGGACTCCGTCCTTTCACCGAGGGACAGCTTAGCCACAGCTCCTCCATATTTAATTGATATGTTGAATTATTCTGGCTCAGTGCCGTGTTGTGCCACCGTGCATTGGGCCGTGGAGTTCAGTGTGTGTGTGTATGCGCGGAGATAGGGGAACGGGAGTGCGGCAGGATAGCGGCCGAGTTTGCCACGAACACCGGAGGCCTCTGGGAAAGCAGAACCATAGCAACTGAATGAATTAATCAACAGGGCCCAAGAGCGACGTTGAACACAAGCAACAAGCGCGCGCGCACACGCACACACGTGCTATGACAGCTGGTGGGTTCATATGCAACATACTGCTAACCTGGTGATGAGGCTTTGGCTTCAACTGCCTTTCCGACGACAAAACATAGCACACTTGAGTACAGTTCGAATTCTCGCTTTCACTCAAAATTGCGGTGGGGAAACCCTGAAGCTGTTTTGGTTGTGTATGTATGTGAAGACATTTTAGTTTTGGTTAGTTCTCGTAGTTACTGATTTTGAACCACTTTTTAGGATAAATGACCACTAGATACTGATGGGGCTTGATGAGCATTTGGACATGAAGGAAAAAGTTCACTCGTCAGTATACTAAAAAATAAAAATCAATATATCCATGGTAGCTCTGTGTATAAAACCAGTGAGATTCTGATGATAGTCTACAGTGCCCCCCTCAGGAGGTGAAAGTACAAACACTGAGGAATACTGTACTTTACATTAAGTCATGGTCAGCCCGTTGGTCGACTGGTTAGCGGATGGACCTCATAATGCAGTCTGTGTGTGCCCTGTAACTGGCTGGCAACTGGTTCAGGGTGTCCCCCGCCTGCTGCCCAAAGACGGCTGGGATTGGCTCCAGCGACCCTTGTGAGGATAAGCGGATCGGAAAATAGATGGATGGATGGACATGAAGTCATTATAAAATTAGAAACTAAGAAATGTGTTTGCTAAACTGGCTCAAACTATGAATAGTGTCTTTTTTGGGGTGGAGGGTGGACTTTTATGATACTATCTTAAAAGCCAAATAGAACTCAAATGATCTTATTTGGGTTTTAACTACATGAATAACCTACTTCTGTATTCACGATTGCTAATAGAGAACAAGGGTTTGGGCGATATTTTTTTTCTACTTCTTTTGAACATAAAAGCTGCACTGAACTACAACATGCATTGATTTTGTTTTTATGTCATCAATAAAAATAAACAGGCAACATTCTGTTGGATTGTGACCGTGAGAGACACAGGAGTAGTCTTTGGAATAGGCATTTAACATTCATTGACTTTAAGTGTTTTTTTTTTTCCTTCCTTGTTTGTTACATTTAACATTTTCTGCGGCTATCATGAAGCGACACTGCCAGTTTGGAATCCCAAGAATTATGCCTTTAAGCAAAACGTCACAGTAGAGGAACTCGAGCGCTACTTCAGTCGTCACTCTTGCTGAATCGCATTCAACTTGGAACACAACCAAATTAGTCAAAAAAGAAAAACAAACACACTTTGTTTTTGTTCCTTTTTATTTGTACAGTAAAAATGACATTTTGTACACATTTCATGCGTGTCGACAAATCAAAAATGTCCCCCCTTTATTTCATGTCGTATGATCACTTTGAATTTGACAAGTTTCAGCAAATAAACTGGAGACTTGTGAAAATGTTTAAAAAATTCTTTTGGTTTGGAAAAAGATATTTTAGACTTCTTCCTATCCGTATTGAACATCATGTTGCGTACATTGTTTTTTTCCCCAGGATTTCATGTATTTTCTTTTACATATTATGGAATTCAAGATTTCATGTATTTTCTTTTAGATATAATGCAATCTAGTGCTCCTTTGTATTTTTTTTTTAATCAACATAAGTTTAGTTCAGTAAACCTATCCCCAGCCCAAAAAAATGCTGCTCACCGAAAAAAAGCGATTAAGCCATTTTGGGTTGCCTGGAGTCAACTGAATTGTCCTTGAGCGCTTGCACTGAGCATTTGCCTTGCATTTGAAACAACTGGCACCTGAATGACAGCGCGAGTGCAGAAAACGTCTTCTATAAAAATCAATTTTTACATGCTCGCGTGGCAAAGCTGGAGGAGGTCATCTGGGGTTTGGTCCTGGTCCGATGTATTAAGATGGCGAGGTGCGGGGTCACAAGTTGTTGGGCTGGGCCTTAAGAGCGAGTGTATTTACCCCAGATGTGAAGCATGAAAACGGAGGCAATGAAGAGCAGACTCATCACCAGCACTGGCACTGGGCCACTGACACAAGAAAACAAACAAGGCATCGGTAGTAAGATTTATACAGAGTCACTTACAATACGTTTTATCCATCATAGTAAATGAATGCTGCACTGCTTATGCCAATATGGCTATGAACAGAGGGGAAATGGTTTTTAAAAAAGTGACCAACTGCTGCTTAGAAAGACAGCCTGATTGGATTCTTTCTCATTGCTTTTCCCTTTACTTGAAAGGAGCCCAGTGTAAAGCAATCACAGTCAAAACATTGCTAAACATTGACATGGCACCCATTTATGCAAAAGCATGGATTGGAAACGTGCAACCTGAAGTACGTGTGTACTTCCAAGCAGAAAATATTTGTGTCAAGCTCACCTTGCCTCACCTGTGCAATTCTATTTGAGAACTGAATCCAAAAGAACCAGACAGGGTGCGGTCAAAAAGTCGTAACTCATATTGACTGACTCGACAGTACACCGTAAATCATCATCACAAGTTAACATCAAGTGCTACCTCTGAAGTCAAAGCCCCCAAATGGACTTTGGATTTTACTCGGGCTGGGCTTGGGGTGTGGGGTCTCAAAAGTGTGCAGTTGTACAGATATGATAACCAGAGAACCAGAAATAAAAAATACATATTACATACACAAAGTAACCTTTCCATACATATACTACCATACCGTATTTTCCTCGACCAAAAGCCGCACTTAAGTTGGGGCGTCGAAAAATGCGGGTTGCCTTGTGTCCAAAATCTGTGAATGCTGTTGTGTGACGGACTGATGTTGTGCCGACACGCTACTTATATAGAAGAAAGGCGGACGTAACTGAGGACAGCATACGGGAAGTGTGTGCATGAAAGAGGACGCTAACGGCATACCCCTAGTACGTGTACATAATCCGTGCATTGTGCAAAACAACATCCCGAAAATGGTACAGAGGAAGAGACATGCTCACGAAGCAAAGTTCAAACTGCAAGCTACCAGTTCCGCGGAGGACCATGGGAATCAAGCAGCTGCGAGAGAATTCAAGATCAACTAATTCAAGGTGTTTAGGGCTTTTGTTTAATGAAACGATACCATCTATTGGACAAGGATGACCGTAGTGAAGCAACATCCGGCGGATTACAAGGAAAAGCTGGCCATCTTCCGCTCCTACTACAGTAAAAAGTGTAATGTTCTGCGTTACGTTAAAGACGCTTTCTTGGAAATTGTAATCCTTTATTCTGTCGCTCTGTCAGCCTCACTTGGCTTCAATCACCGACTGTTCTCTCAACCAATCCCCATATTCCTACATACATGCTTATAATTGGAACAACCAGCATCACAGAATTCAGTGCGTTCAACTTTGGAGGTTTGCCTGTATGTCATTGAATGAGCCACTGAGGCACTAGCCCATATGGAATCATTTGATAACGATTGTGTCATGGTTCTGTTTGTGACCAACAGGTGGCACTGTAGGGCTCCACCTGCAGCTGCACACCTGTTGGTCATTGTGTCATTAGTTTGTTTGTTTATATGGACTCCCAGCACGACCGCTCGGTGTCGGGTCATTGTTGCTGTTGCTGCGTGCACGTGTCATGTTTTGTTTTCTGTCTTAGGTTTTTGCTGCTTTGATTTCTTGTGCTGGACTTTATTTGAATGAGTTTTTGAGTTAGTTTCTCCGGTGGAATCCTGTTTACATTTTTGTTAAATACATTTTGGTCAGCCACCTTGCTCCTCCCTGCTTTTTGGGGTCCTCCAACTACCACCTCGCAAAACATGACAGATTGATTATACTGATGTAGTATGTCAGGTCGACACTTTTCTGAATCACTCAGTTCCTGCCTAGCTGATCACTCTGTGATCAAGTGTCAGCCCTCAAAGTGCATGTTGAGCGCTTCTTTGGAAACTGGCAAACATGCAAACAAATGCGCTCACTGACAACTTTGAAATGGTTCCTCATTAGGTTTCAAGTGCGCCACACAGTCTTTGGGCTGTGCTGGCTTATTTTATTGATGAGCCCCTGACACCAGGAAGGGGCTCTCAACTCTGAAGGAGGGACCAGGCGGGGGATTTGGCAGGGGGGTGGGGTGAATCGCCATGCCAACCGCCCCCTCAATCCCTCGCCCTTCCCCCGTCCCTGTCAGAAGGCTGTAATTGAGTTGACCTTTCAGAGTGGATCCTTTAATGAAGCTCTGCGAGCGGTGTCTAACGCAGGAACAAACGCGCACTCGATATACAGCGGCGTACAAGGAGTGTGCCCTCCTTCCACACCCGAGATACACACTCGATAAGCAGCGCGACGCCATCGATCAGCCGGCGCCGCCGCATGCGACGGGGAGATGGGATGCATTTTTTTTATAATAGGAAGTGAGCTTGGCTCAGAATAGAAAGTTATCAGACTTTTCTGCCTGATTTCCAACCCAAATGATGCGTCAAACATTAGGTATGAATATGTTTTATATACTGGCGAGGTCATATAGTTGCAGCTTTTCTGACAATATACTTACACTTTGAGACCCGGCGAGTCCTCGGTGTAAAAGCGCCACATTCCCCCGGTACCAGCCGATCCAGTGGTCCTGCCACCACTGCGGGTACCGCTGCTGGTTGCTTTCCTGTGGAACACACAAATGAACAGTTGTACTCGTTCATTTACATATCCTGGCAGAACTTGTGAAATATAGCTGATTGTTGGCGGATGGTGATGGGTGGTGGGGGTGATATTGTGACAACAGCTGATTTACTTTTAGAGGATAAAGTTGTAATGTTTCTACCAACTATGCCATGATATGAAAAGAATATAAGATTGAACAATTCTGAACACAATTTGATCATAAATGTTGAAAAACAAATTGCAAAGGCATCATGTAATGGTCAAATTTATGAAAAAAAAAGTTGGAATACCGGACTACTACAAATGTCAAATTTACACAAAGTTGCAATATAATGCCAAAAATGTCATCTACTAAAAATCTTAATTTTAAAAGACTAAAACATGTCAGAATTAACAGATGAGATCATTTTACAGAATACAGTTGACAGGAAAGTTACCATGAAGCATTTTCAAATTTTACGTTGTATTAAGTCATAAATTTGCAAGGATACAATTGTATGAAAAAGGTCTTAACGTTAATAATTTTTTTCTGCTTTAGAAAAAAACCTCCATTCAATATGAGTTTTCCCTCCTTATCTTTTTCCCTATTTATAAGAACATGTCACAACTTTCATCATGTAATCCTATTGACTCCCGTGTCCTTTTTCTAGTGTCCTCAAAACAACTTTGGAATTAAACAGCATGATTAAATAGAACGAGGAACAAAACAACGCCTGTTAGTATGATAATGAGTTCAAGTCCTCAGCGCAACATGTGATCGAAATGAAAAAGCTATTGATGAAGATGCTGATAGTCAAGGCTGCTAAATGAATTAACACTAAATTCTGTTCACGCCAGAAGTGAAAACGTCTATCTGGTGTTTTAATCTTTTGGTAAATAGATAAAGATATACTGAGGTCAGTAAAAGGGCATCAGGCCGTCGTATATTTCACCAGCTCAGGAGTTGAGGGGTCAATTATGAGTCTTTGAAAATTGGTGTTTGTGCAGAAGATAACTTAAATAACACCTTTAAGTGCCAATCAATGAGCTTTCTTTTACAAGAGTCAAGTCAAGTCAACAGAGATTAAAAATTTAGTTTCATTTTCACGATCATCGACGTTTGGATCCCTGCTTCAACATCCACTCATGTTATGATTCGTGTGGGACCTATTCAGCAATTGTTAGGTCAAACTTCAGACCATGATTGTGAGCTTGTGTGTGTACCTCTGTCTGACTGTGGAGCCTGCTGCACGGGGGGCCACCGTCTTACTGGGGGAACGGCTGGACGCCCCCACACTGGTTGCACTTACTGCTGGTCCAGGCTAAGAGAGAGACAGTTTCACCATTTACTATGCAATTCATTACTCTCATTGGAAATGGAGGGGGGCGGGGGGTTAAAAAGCTGCAGATATTGGAACAGTGAGTTGAACTAAACCCGCTATCTAGTTGCATATATTAACAGCATCATATGTATCATGTGTAATTCATGATTTGAAATTATTGTTAACTAGTTATATGTTGGTGGGGAAGCCACGTACACAAACGTTAAGCTAAGGCAAGAAGGCGTGCTAACAGATAGCAAAACGCGGATTTGTTATTATTGCGCCGCTTCCTTTCAGCGCAACAACTACAAGCGCATGATGTATTGTCTCACCATTTTGTTTTATTTGTGTTGATGCGAGCTGAGTCTCCGATGTTCTCTCTCGACGGTGACGTGTCCTGCCAAAGAACGGTGCACAGGTCCGAATGGAATGGTCAGAACTTGAGAAGGGTCCCCCAAAGATGACGCTTGTCCAAAAAGGACACGACTGCAAAATCCTAAGACCCATTTAGGTATCCAAAAAGATGCCTGTCTATAAATTACCGTTCGACATAAAAATGAGAAAATATTTAACATACCACTCAGGTTTATCTTCATCGTTTTGTACTAATACATAATTTAAAAGCATTCTATGCATCATTGTACATTTTATAAGATTATGACATACGTTATACACATAGGCTAGATAAGACTCTCCCCGCATCGCTGTGTGACGTGTCTTTTAAGAGACGAATGATTGTCAATAGAGAAACTAGCGCCATTTTGGCGCGAGCAGGAAGTTCCTCTTACTGCGTCTCGCGTGTGAATTTAGAGCCACTATGGCGGCAGCGCGGAAATGTTTCATGGCAGACGTTCTTGAGTGGCGACAAGAGCATCATCCCAGGTCTCAAAAGTTGTTTAAGAAAACAGAAGGTAAATGCTATAATGTCTTATATATAATGTATACGTTGACGGGTTTATCGGTACCGTGTTCGCCTTTAAAACATCGTGTTATTATACGCCATGTTTTTTTTTAGCAATGCAGGCAGGCTGCAGTGCACTGTAGTCTTATTGATGACATTTGTGTTTTTTTTATTTACTAACTAATCCCTAAATTTGGTTGCTCGTGTTATTTACAACCCCTCCCCCCGCTTCTATTCATTGTTCATAATTTTAGTTGAAGCAGGTGGCGATTCATTGGATACGTGTGACAGTAATGCTTCTGAACTTCATAATGCCTGTTTGACACAATGAACATGGAGTACCCTAAAACAGACGTATTGTTAAACCACGGGGTTGTCCAAGGTTGTTGACAACCATAGCTGGGATGCATTTTACATAGGGTGACTTGTAATGAAAAGAATTGACCAATGTATCCTAAAGGCGCAACACTCTCTTAATGTAACCTTAGTTATATGGATATTTTTTTTTATTGATTTCATAACAAGTTATTGCTTCTTATTCTTTATCTTGTGAATGTCTGTCCAGGATGGTGCGGGTAGTATTTCTGCATCCTGACCTCGGTATAGGTGGAGCAGAACGTCTAGTTGTCGATGCTGCTGTTGCCCTTAAGTCTAAGGGATGTAATGTCCAGATCTGGACTGCTCACTATGACCCGACCCACTGTTTCTCTGAAACCCTTGACCCAGATGTACCCGTGGTGAGCAAGCACTCAGTTAATCGTGTGTATAAAATGTTCGTTTAGTTGTGCGTTAATTATTTTTTCCTCCACCACGTCCAATAGGTTTGTGTGGGTGACTGGCTGCCCACCAATGTTTTTGGTTACCTCCATGCCGTATGTGCTTACATAAGGATGATCTACGTGGCTGTCTATTTGGTTTTCCTCAGCGGACTGGAGTATGATATCGTTTTTTGTGATCAGGTGAGTGACATTTTCAATTTAGCTTGTTGAGCTCATCCTTGACATTCATCTGAAGAGGCAAGATAGATGTTTTTGTTCATTAAAATGCTAGTTCATTGGTAGATCACCTGCACAGTCATATTCCAAGCCTTATTTCACCGTTATTTAGTTCATCATTGCATTGTAATTTCACTAGGAAAGTGTTTCTTGAGTTGCATATAGGGTTAAAAGTAACCTTTTTTTGGTTTTGGTTTTGTTTTTGAATCCACAAAGGTGTCCGTGTGTATTCCAGTGCTGAGGCTGTCTCGTCACAGAAAAAAGGTTTTATTCTACTGTCACTTCCCGGACCAGCTGCTGACGCTAAGGAAATCAGCCCTCAAGAAGCTTTACCGTGCTCCCATTGACTTCTTGGAGGAGCGTACCACCGGCATGGCTGATATGGTACATAAAGGCCTGAGGGCCACACTCACACACTCAGACTTGTCTCTCTTTTGTTTTTGTTTTTCATTGAGATTAGAAAAATGTGTTTCTCGCAATAGAATACATCATATACTGTATATGTAGAAGGAAATTTTATTTAAATCTGAGAAACGTCATAGTGCTAAACTAAAAAATGAAACAACAATCCAAATTTAAAAAAATATAAAATTATTATGCAATCTATAAGTGCTTAACTCATTCAGTACCAGCCAATTCTAAACCAAGTCTGAAAAGACGTTTAAAAACGTCTTTGGGAGTGAATGAGTTAATAAGCATTCGATAGGTTCAGGTTTGCAACTTTCATTCAAGTAAAATCTTAGCTGTAGATACTTTTAGGGAAAAGCTAATGTCTATAGGCTAAACTTGGGCCTTAATCTCTAAATGCAATGCACAGATGATAGCATTGCTGTGCAAGTATTGTCATTGTCATGTTAATAATAATACAATACTGTACATTATTTTTTATTATTGTTTCATATATTTTTATTTTATCTTATAAATATCTTTCATCATCTGTGATATTTTTCAAATGCCGCTATCACGCTGGTGCTGGATGTCTTTTTTTGCTCATGACTAAAGAATCAACAAGGGCTACCCTCAGGCGATCATGAATCGTGTTGCTGCATTTTTGGTTTGTTTAGCCATTACGTGATGAGTTATGATGTCTGGACAAGTCACGAGGCACCATATTAATTTACTGGTAATCATTTATTTATGTGAGTGTGATACCAAAAATTATGTAAGAACCACGACCAGAATCATCTTCATTGGCCAAATATGTAAAACACACAAGGAATGTGTCTGCAGTAGTAAAAATAAAATAGCATGTACCTCTTTAACAGGATTTTCATTTTATGTTATTTGAGGTGACCGTGAATAAAAAGATAGCAGGTATAGTATGACTAAAATTAGTACTGTAAGGATGTTCGACACCACTTCTTTTCAGACCAATACCAGTCTGAATATTGACTGTTTAAGTACTTGCCAATCCCTAAAAATAAGGTTATACTTCTCTACTACCAGTAAAATTGTAAAATCTTCACCTAAGAAATAATTACATTATGCCCTTAACTGTAGTTTGGAGTGCTAATTTTTAGTATTAATTTACCACACTAACTAACTTACTAACTACTGGTAACTGACTAACTGCAGTGGTACCTTGACTAAACTCAGAACTATATGTACTGCAGCTATATATGAAATTATATTAAATGAATTCTCCCCATAAAATTAACTGAAAAGTCATGAATCTTTTCCACCCCATGCATGTTTTCATTTCTTGTTTTCAGAAAAGAAAAATAGCACTGCACAGTTGCCCCCTGCATAATGGCGGTTGGGCACTTGCAGATGCAACCCTCTGCAGATAAAAATAAATACATAAATAAATAACATTTTAAATGTGAAATTATTTTCTTTGGGGTGGGAATGTAGGTAAATGTATTTATTATTATTATTATTATTGTTGTTTTCAAATGCATATATAATGGGTGTCAATTACTGTATATGTGGATTTTCACTATTTGTGGGCCTGCCCGGTCCCTATTACTTGTGGCGGCATAAATACCTAATTGACCATCATAAAAGGTCATGTACAAAAGAAAAAAGTTTGCTTTAAAAAATATACAATCAAGCCAGAAGTCACACACACGTACGCTCTGCAATATGTGTGTGTTGATGTCTACCTTTATGGGGTGTGACCTAGTCCAGGTAGCCAGTTAGTCTGCATGTGAGCAGTTTGGCATTAGTTTGTGACGTACTGCGGCTCCTTGTGAGTGTTCTCATTTTGTATTTGCGTGCTTGACAAAACGTAAAATCCTGTGTATAACACATCCCACACCCAAAATCAACCAACCTGTTTTGGTCAACCTCCTCCATTTGCGCTTCTCCTGTTTTGAATTTGAAGAGAGCGAGAGGAGGTTGTGCTGAGACAGGCAGAATATCCTTTGGATTTATTTCATTTCCACACAAAATTAAACTGTGTTAAACTGTTATTTGATTATATAACAGGCTGTAGAAGCAAGATAAGATATAATGGTCGAGCAAACTGTTTTGCATTTTATTGTTGGATGTTACTGTTGAGAGGTTGAACTGAGCATGCCAAGCTACAGTAAGTACTGCAATGTACAAGCTCATAAATGCACCACTTGTTCACGAAATGACGTCACGATTTCGATGGCTAAAACATCATATTTGAGTTAGCCCCGTTTATTGAAAAAAGACAAGTAGGAACAGCCACTGTGTCATGCTATCAGCGCCAAAGTGTGCAGACTCTTTTCCGCCTAATAAACTGCTTTTGAAAAGTAATATGACAGCTCTCACCAGCATTCCTAGCCGCTAGCGAGACCGAATGCTGGCAGCCGGCGTAGAAATCACAGTCAGGGTAATTAAATCCTTTTTAGTGCCCCAATTCAGAATGGGAATGTTATTTCAGGTCACCATTGTGTCGTTAAAGTCAGTAGCACATATTTGTGATGGCAATGCACAAGGGTCTGGAAAACCAGTCAAGTCAGCCGTTACGCCGCGACATGCTGCCAGGAACTACTTCAACATAAAAGTTTACCTCTGCATTGACGTCCGTACATTTGGTTGGCTAAGGTTTATTTTGAAGTTAATGATTTATTGGATAAACTATTGTTGCCGCGGTGCCTAGGTACTGTCATGGCACTGGTAAACATCTAAACAAGGTGACATTTTCTTGTCATAGTAACAACCATGTATAATGGTGTATTGTGAATGGGATTTTACGGTAAATATATTGGCTCGACCACATGAAAGGGCGTTTCACTTCCTTAGTTTCTCCGTTTTCTTTCATTACCCTTGAGCGGCAGTGTGTCTGAAGCTTGTTTGTGACCAAAATTTTGGCTCGCCATAACAAAGCAAAAAAATTGACCGAGCGACATTTCAAAAAGTTGAAAAATATCATCAATTGCGGCACTCGCAAATCAAGGTACCACTGTAGTCTCGTAAATGTGACAATGTTTGGTCCTCCTGATGCAACTTTACTTGCATGTAGATTCTGGTAAACAGCCAGTTCACCGCAGGAGTCTTCAGGGAGACCTTTCAGAGTCTCACAGGGGTCCAGACAGATGTCCTCTATCCCTCCCTGAACACGCACACATTTGACCAGCCGCCCACTGAAGCGCAAGGCCTGTGGGGGCTGATCCCTGAGGGAACCTCCCACCTGTTCCTCTCTCTCAACCGATACGAGCGAAAGAAGAACCTGGGCCTGGCCCTGCAAGCCCTGGCGGCGCTGAGGAGCGTGCTTCCTCCGGGCCGAAGAGCGGGCGTTCACCTGGTGGTGGCGGGCGGCTACGACGACCGAGTCAGCGAGAACGTGGAGCACTACGCCGAGCTGAAAGCGCTGGCATCGCAGCTCCACTTGGAGGACTTTGTGACTTTCTTACGCTCCCCCTCGGACTCCGTCAAGGTGGCACTGCTGCGGGGCAGCCACGCGGTGCTGTACACGCCGAGCAGGGAGCATTTTGGGATCGTTCCCGTCGAGGCCATGTACTGCTGCTGCCCTGTTATCGCCGTGAACTCCGGGGGGCCCCTGGAGAGCGTGGCGGACGGTGAGACGGGCTTCCTGTGCGAGCCCACGGCGGAGGCCTTCTCTAAGGCCATGGAGAGGCTGATCGTGGAGACGCAGCTCCGCAGGGACATGGGACAAGCTGGCAGGAAGAGGGTGCAAGATAAGTTCTCTCTTCAGGCCTTCTCAGAGCAGCTGTACAGATACGTCGTCGGGCTTAGCCAATGATGACAAGACTGACGTGTTTTTTTTTCTTTGTATGTTTTGGGAAATGGGCACCTGTTTCTGCGGTGAACTACGAGGCGGTCGCAGTATTACAAAGATTGAAGAAGACAATCAGCGTTGCTGAGGAACAGCATTCTATACCAATTATGAGGAAAATAAGTGTTTCCATACTAGGCTGGTCTGTGTATGTGTCGCAGTGTGGCAACCAAAAAATATTGATTCATTCAGTGAAATGTTTCTTCCCTTTTTGGCCGTCTTTATTAGCGGAGGAACGCAGTTATCATCAGGCAGTACACGCAGTCCTAAATCAATAAACAGGATGCTTTCTTCCACTTCCTGTCTGCCCAGAGCTTTTATTCCAAAGACGCCTGCCTGGTCTGTGACTCTTGCTGCAGCACAGAGGTTATTAGCAGATGATAGAGAGTGTTTGGCTTCATTAGAGGTCTGGTTGGTGGGCAGTATGCCGCTGTCTGGGTCATTATCAAGGAGAATAGCAGAAGGGCACTGTGTCTGCGCAACGGCCTCCTCCACTCCTCTACTGTATAGAGATGTTCTTATTGACATTCCACAAGTCTTAATAAACTAGATAACACACAAAGTTTCTCGAGCCGCTTTGTTGAAAAGTTTTGTCCGTCTTTATTGGAGTTCGGCGAGCCGACAAAGTATGTCCTTTACTCTCAGCGCATATTTGAAATCCTGTTGAGCAGTAAAAGCGTTTTGATGGTGCTTGGTATGAGGAATAACCAGATGTGTGCCCTTATGTTTCCGTCTCCATACGCTGCTGCATTATCAGTTCAAGAGTTTCGGTCATGTTGAAATGCTCTCCATTCATTTTCTGAAAGGGGATCTGCAAAAACAAACAACAAAATCTTAACCTGGAAATAGCAATTAAAAATAAATGCTGATAGCCAAAATATGTGTGTGAACAATAGTGCCTCAAAGGAACGGCGTGAAACGTGACTACATGTCACTTTACGCTCGTGGCCTACTCTTATCAGGTCACACAATTCTAATAAATACAGTGAAACTCCTCCACAGCGAAACCTACATGGGCGAAAATACCCCCTAGTGTGGAAAAAAATCATGCATGAAAGCCATTCCCACTTTTTTGCTTCCCCTACAATGAAAAGTCCCCCTGTTCCATTATACGAAATCTTTTTCTCTGCTCTTTCCTCGCAACGAGATTCACTACAACAAAAATCGCAATTTCTTTCCCTTTTTTTTCTACGCTGGCTATTGAAGTGTAAAATAAGTGTATGCTCATACTTATGCACTATTGGAATAAAAATAAAAAGTACACGTTTTTTGTGTGTGTTCGTGTTTACGTCTGAGATAAAATTTGCTACAGTGAAAAGTCCCCCGTTATGAAAAATGTGTTGCTGCAAACATGATTTCGTTGTAGAGAAGTATCACTGTTTGCCAAAAAGTGATTGTTTTCTCCCTTCAAATTCATACTCCCTTTGGACTCTGTTCATAATTTTACATGTAGTTGTGGATAAAAAGTTACCTCTTGCCGAAATGCATGCATGCACTCAGTGAATGGTCTTAACAATCATGGCCATCACCTTGTCTAAATATTCAGTTTATCTCTCGTGACCACCCATTTCTTCTCTCGGTGACAATCCGCTGCTTCCTTGACACTCGCACCATTTTCTTGTGGATCATTTAAAAAAAATATATATATATATTGTATGTGGCGCTTCAAAACCTGACACGGTGTCAACTTTAATTTTTTTCACAATGGTCCACTTCAGTCACATTTTGCTGTTCGGCTCGATCTGCAGCGGGCCTTAAGTGGATGAGAGACCCGGCACCTAACTGGTCTGGAAGTAAAAATGTACTAGTGATGGAAATGTGTGACGATAACCATTGAAGAGTGAGCCTTATTGCAGTATGTCTGTTATGGTTTCTCATTACAATACGAACAATCCATCCATCCATCTGAACCGCTTATCCTCACGAGGCTCGTAGGCGTGCTGGAGCCTATGCCAGCTGTCTTCGGGCAATAAGTGGGGTACACCCTGAACTGGTTGCCAGCCAATTGCAGGGCACACATAGACAAACAACTATTCACACTCACAATCACACCTAAGGACAATTTAGTGATCAATTAACGTACCATGCATGTTTTTGGAATGTGGGAGGAAGAGAAAAGTCACGTAGGCATGCAGAGGCTGGAATCAAACCCCGGTCCTTTGCAATGCGAGGTCGATCACTGTGCCGCAGTTAATTGACAAGTTGACCCACCAAGCTGATGTTAACCTAAATAGTCCAATAGTCACTAAGGCTAATGAATCCTGCCCTGAGAAGAATGCTAAAAAAAAAAGTATACATTTTTACTGGGCAAGATTGACGTGCATATTAGATCCTGCAATAACCTTGTCAAAGCTTGACTAACTTAAGTTTATTTTACTATTGCTTCAACTGTGGATAACTTCTCTCGTCCTACCGCGGAGAATGTATGTTGTACGCATATCTGAATGACTGTCGTCGTGAATGCAGCATTCTCGGTAGCCGCTGGCGTGACTCAAACCAACCTGCGTGCACACGGCTCGACCGTAGCGGACGAAGGTGGCGAAATGCTCGCTGTTGAAGTTGATCAAGTCGTATTTGAACTCCTGGTGCAGGAAAGTCTGACAGCGATGCATCATCTGCTCCGTCATGGACGGAGCCAGGTGGTGCTTGTCGTTGTTGACCCGGATGCGGGTTCCCGCAGGCACTCTGATGTCAGCGATGGTCTGAGACCTGATGGGAGTCTTCTTCAGGACACCGTCACCTTTCGACCTGGGCAGCATCTGCTGCATGAGGCTGCGGCACGCTTTCAGAGTCATGTTCTCGTCTTTAGAGGGAGGGGGAAGAAAAAGAAGGAAGGTCTTCCTATCATTTTTACGCAGAATGTACTCGCCACAATAGCAATAATGAGTTAAAAAAATGCATGTTTTCCTCTCACCTCCCACTCCAAAATGAATCACATCACCTTTTCCCATATAAACTCCCCATAGAGACAGCCCCAACCACGGATGCACAAATTCTATCATATCTCCAATCTCTGCTGTGGACACACTTTTATCGACCTGCAGGGGTAAATAATTCAAAGGAGAAGAAATGTACGGTACATTTATGATCTTAAGGTATAACAATAAAAGCTGGGAGGAATTTACAAGCACACGGCTTTACAGATGAGCTTAATGTTTCTTTGCCTCTCTGCTACGAACACGCCGCTTCTTGATACAAACAAAATGACATCGTCAAGCAAATAAATGTAAGCACACCTGTCGCCACTGCATTTGAGAGAGAGCGCTGCCCCAAGTTCCCTGCCGATCCATGGTGCATCAACTGAGGGCCACCCAAGCCACTAAAGATGATTATTTAATGCTGTAATCACTTTGCAGGCGATGTGACACGCCTCCATTATGTCCAGATAGCCTTGACTGATGCAGCCAGAAGATAAGACTGCTTAATATGTTACTTATGAAAATCTATGACATGCATGTTCAAAGACAGTCTCACTAAAAGTTTATTTAATTTGAAGCATACTTTGCATGTCCTTCTATCGTATTGCATATTTTGTAAAATACCCTGCATGGAAAAAGCAAAAAAAAAATAATAATAACCCACACACATTAAAGTGCACATTGCTTTATTGTGATGCCTTTTTGTCCCATATTTGGTTCCTTGAGTCGATTCATGATAAATAACCCCCCCCCCCCCCAAATAAATAAGTTGCCCTGCAAGTGCCACCATAATGACCAGCATAACATACAGTAGCATACTAAGCCCAAGAGTTCACCAAACTCCATGCAGAGGGGTTATTTACTGTATAAAATATATCAAGTATGTAATATTATTGTAATATAGTAACATTATTATTATAGTAACAGTATTCACATACTGCCCATAAATGTATATATATTTTAAAAAAACTCCCAACTTATGATTCAGTTAAAATGTATTGCACCTACAAGTTAAATATAAATTGCCTTTAAATGAATGTTTAGTAACCGTTAGTTCCAAAAGATTTGACGAGAAATTTACTGCATAGCCCTATCACCCCCCCCCCCACCCCCCACAAATTGAAAAATCCATATGTAATTGACAGAGATGGAAAAGAGTGCCAAAATAAATCACCACTGCAGTGCGACTCCCGTCTCTCTCTCTAATAACTCTGCAATGACCCCCCCCCCCTACATCCCCTCCTATGTATTTCTTCATAATCTGTTTCCAATGTGGCAATATAACGAAGTGAGGCTGCACAGAAAGCTGCCATAATTTTTTTTGGGGGGGGGGGGTGAAAAAAAGTCTGCTAATGCACAGCAGTGGCCATTAGCCCCTGACTAGCTAACAAGGATAAGCATATTTCAGTGTATTTCTGTCGTGTTATCGTGAGTTATTGGTGAACACATGTCTGTTTTGAGTATTTGTATCTGCCAAGTCTGATACCTTGGCAATGCATTCCGAGGGGGGGGGGGGCACGTCCAAAGTTTCTTTATCTTTCAGTGAAGTGACTTCAAAGTGTCAGAACATAGTTTAAGCACTGTGAAAATATTTCTGAGAAACGCCCGTGGGCTCAACTGATGTTGCCAAAGCGATTCTTTACCTTCTGTGCTCTTTATATACCGTACAGGTTATTTTAAAGCTGCAGTTTAATAAATAAATTTGTGAATATGTTTTTGGGCAAAAACCAATAGGCGTTAACTATTGTTGACAAATGAATTGTTGTTTTTATGTGACTGTGAACTGTGAAGACATTGTACTGAAAAATGTATTTCTGAGAAACGCCAGTGGGCTGAACTGACATTGACAAAGTAATCGTTTTTCCTGTGGTCTCTTTATGTACAGATTTTTTTTTTCTCGCTACTGTTTAGTGTCAAGATGCAGTGGAAGTGTAAGGGTTTGTGAATGTATTTCTGAAAAAAAGCCAGTCGACTGATCTGATGTTGACAATATAAGATTATTTCTGCTATGTAATGTTCGGCGTATTTATTTTCTATTGTGTGTACTTTCCTCAACTGTAATAGTTTTGGTCATATTTGTATATTAGTGCCAATATTCTTGCAGCTTTTAATATTGTATATTTTTTTCAGATGTTTCTTGAACTTAAACAATTTGTATGAGAAAAAAAAAGTGACTGCATCTCTACAGTTTTGAGCTGCAATCTCTACTTGGAATGACAAGCAGACTTTCTACTTCAATATTTAAGTTTAGTTTTCACCCTAAACGGCCAGTTTGAGTCCATTTTTAGTCAAAGTAGATGATTATACTCGGCGTGGGGGGGGGGGGGGCAATGCTATACTAGGTAGACAAACTTTCCCCGGAAAGTAAGTCCACAATGTTGAAGAAGAAGGCGGAAGCTGATAGGGAGGGCGCGCGGGTGCCCGTCTGGCCTCCCACTGCCCTGTGGTGAGTTTCTTCGCGAGATCACGGCGTGTCTGAGTGACAGCGATAACCAGCACCTAGGTGCCACCGGCACTCGAATGTTTAATTAATTAATGAGACCGCAGGCTTGCTTTTCTAATTCCAACCATCCGGCGTGGGGGTGCATGTGAGGTTGATAGACCAGAATAGCCGTTTTCCCTGTGAAGAAAGGAGAAGACGTACATGTATGTGCGGCTCGTAGCTCCGTATTTGTTGTGTTGACACTCTGGGACTTGCTTTCCTTGTTATTATTGGGCTATTAATTACGCGTAGAGTATTTTTATTCTGACTTTTAATCACCCATGATGATTGGGAGTTAATCATGGGCTAAATGAAGATGATGATGATGATGATGAGAACTACAGGGTTACTACATTAATTCTTGCTCCCACTTTAATAACCAGGTCATGGACTCATGTCCCAGAAAAGACTAAACACCCTGCAAGTTAGTGCAAAGGTGCTTAGAGCAGCGCACATGTTTCATTATTAATAATGAGGTCATCTTCTAAAGGGAAAATTTACAATATTGTATCGTCGCCTCTGTTTTTCGACTGGCTGTAAATAACACAAACCTAGTTAGAGCCTAATCATTAAAAGGAAATAACGTCACAAATCATGTTGAGAACATTGTACACATTGTTGTGGAGCACTCAGCTCAGCCATTTAGCGCAATCCAATACACTGGCACTTATTTTTGAAACAAGGTGTGTTTAGAAAAAACATGTATATGTTGTTCTGTCTACGATGAACCGCCGTGGCGGTGTCTCCTATTTTAGCCGTTGAATTATATCCCACAGGGTCTTTGGCGAGGTTTTTCCATATCATAACAACGTGGCGCTCCAAAGCAGCCATGCCACCATGAAGGCTCTGTCCCATGTGCTGGTGTTAAAGTTTAACTTCTTTATTTTGCCCCCACCCCCAATCTTTCTCTCCATGCATGTGTTGCGTACACTCATCCGGGCACTCTAAAGGGGTTACAGCAGCTCAGGCCCACACAGTTGCACTTTCCGAGAGGTAAGCTAGGTAGCTACTGTAACTGCACAATATACCGGTAATCACACTGGGTAAACAACAGTTGCTTCCCTTTTTTTCAGTTGTGGGGAGGGCCGACTCATCATCGACCCCCAAGTGCGTTTCTCCCTCCACACCCTAAAAAAATTGAGGAAAACTGGAATGCTGATAAACAGTTCTCGACAGTTGAGTAGGCCGACTTCAGAGTTCTTTCAGTCTTGGCATGTTTTCAGCAATCAGCAAATGTGTAGAATGTATATAGAAACGAATCACTGAATGCACTTTATGGGGTCTTCCAACATATTTTTACACTTGTGTTGCAGATAAGAATGTTGTTTAATTTAGTTTGTTGTATGAGGTGTTTTGAAAACCATGAAAAAAAATGCATGCTGTAGATGCTGCCCAAATATCTGAATACAAAACATATGCGAAAAGTCACTTTCACAACACAGAATACGTGTAACAACATAAACCGAATGACAACCTGAATGATGGCGTGTGCCGAAATAAAAGCTGATCTTTATTTGTATTCACAGCTCATCTTTTAAGAGCTGTTTTTTAAAATGCAAAATGTTTATAAATTATATATTTCACACTTTACTGCCCCTGTAAACCATCAAAATCTACTAAATTCCCGCCCATAAAGCACACGTCTTTTCTACTCGCAAAAAAAAAAAACTGTCTCCGATCTTGGTAACACGTTGCAAAGGAATGATTTACCGGTGCTAAATAAAAGTCTATGCTCTGTGAAAGATCACAATAAACCATTTATGATCTCTGATAGTGGCATATTTTATTTGGAGCCTCTACAAAAATAGCTTTACAGCCGCCGAAGGAGAAACGTTATGACCCGCTATGGCTTGTATGATGCAGTTTAAACCATCATATGGCTTTTCCTCGCTGTCGCTTGATTCATAAAAGTCTTTATTTTACGAAGACTTGCATTCAGTCTCACAAAGACGGCAACAGCCAAACACAGTGAAAATGAAATGGGGCACTCGTGTGTCTCCATCACAACAAGATATGCTTCCAGTGTGCATTTCCATCGAAAACGTTCTGCGTATGTTCTTTCTTTTTAATCTGTTGAGGTTTTATCTCTCTACATCAAATCTCCTCTGAGGTGGCACTCTTCATTTTCCAATACATTTACTTATCAGCGAATGAGGTGTCAAAGTTCACTTCATTATTTAACACTTGGGACTTTTTGCCAACATGAGTCCTTGTTTACGTCTGTCACAAATCAGGACAAAGTGGGGAAAGGATGATTTCAACAACAACAAAAAATCCAATAATTTGCTTGATATATTTATTGTTTTGTGGACTTATTTTTACAATACACTTTTCTTGCTCATTATTTTCCGTTGTGAATCACGATGCAAAACTACTACTTAACATCAACTCCAAATTTTACATGTTCTTTGCACCTCTTCTAGTCTAAACACAGCAGTTCTCATGTACCAGTAAGTGTTTATCCAGGAAGCTGTACACACGGGAGATACCTGTACATCCTGTCTCCCTAGATGCAATTCCTGGAGCGACAGAGTAATACCCAAGAAGGTGGTGGGGTTGGGCGGAGGGTGAGGTGAGAACAGACCTCCTGTTGAACTTGGCTGGCTTCCAGCACTCATTTTGCCCAGTAATCTGCTGCAAATCAGTCAGTCACACCAGCTTTGAAGCAAACACATTAACATTTGAGAGCGCTCGCCGCCTACAACACACACACACACCGAACCTGTTTAGCACAGCATTATTCTTTTTGTCCTCTTCAGCCCATGCGTGTTTTCTATTCGTAGTTGGCCTGAGGTGTGCGGGCATGTGTGTTTGTTAGTGCAATTTTTTGGGGTCCACATAGATTCGAACCCTGCACACTTGTGGCCCAGGAGATTCTCACAGACCACAGGTGCAACACCATACAGCTGGTTATGGGTGGATGTCAATCATAGTGTGTTTGTGTGTGTGTGTGTGTGTGTGTGTGTGTGTGTGTTTGTATAACCGGTGCCCGTTTACATCCTGTTAGATTGAGCTGTCATTCGGCAGGCAGCAGATGAAGATTAATGGAGCGAGCAAACAATAAGAGGCTGGCAACAATCATGAATATGCTAATGGTCGTTATCCATACACACTCGGAGACGCGTATGTGTACAGTGTTTGCGAGGCGGGAGGTGATACAGGTTACACTTCTCTCGGGATTCACATCCAAAAAAGGAGGGTGATGGACAGGAGGGAGAGATGGGTAAATGGGGAGTAGGGGGCGGATGTCCCGTGCGTTATGTTTGGCTTGAGGGGCTACATGAGTGACTGACATGATTGGTGTTGCGTTAAAATGTGCGCGTTGCCAAGCGTCTGATTTAGACTACAGGGTGTAATGAGAAGATGATTATGAAGAGAGAGAAAAAAAGCAATAGATGGACAGATCTATTCAGTATAAGGATGATGGGATTCTTTGTTGTCTCGTCCAATTTAGGTGGTCCTCAGGGGTCCGTTCTGTGTTTGCAGCCATTCCAAAAAAAAAAAGGAAAACCTGATTTCTTTAACTTGGCTCTTTACGCACGCTCCCCTCCATCTGGGTCACTTGTCGTCCACTTCATCGCCTGAATACCTCCACTCAAGGGTCCCCCTCCCCCGCCTCCAACCAGGCTTGGAACCCATTTGGGGGGTTCTCTGACCTTCCCCGTTCTTTAAACACAAATACACACCTGCATTCCCGCACTTAGCACCGCACGTCCTGATGGAGAGCGTCATTTGCGCACGGCGATGGATGGCACGCGTAACGTCGCCGAAGGAAGTGGTTATGATCGGCGATAATGAGCTCACAGGGGACGCCCGGAGAGAGCAGGCCGACCAATGTTGGATGCGACTCTCATGAGGCTCCCTGCTAAGCTGAGGCCCTTCTGTCTTGGGAGTTTGTTTGGGAGTGTGCGTTACCAACTGTCGCAGTGGTCATTATACACTCGTTGTGCTGAGTTGGTTATTGGTGCTCTCCTTGGACAGTAGTAGTTAAACACTTGGCTGTTGAATTACATCAGTTATGAGGCCAAGGTCACTGCTTTCAGAGCATTAAACAGTCTACTAGGGCACCGAGGGTTGCTAACAGCAGCAGTGTGTGTGTGTGTGTGTGTGTGTGTGTGTGTGTGTGTGTGTGTGTGTGTGTGTGTGTGTGTGTGTGTGTGTGAGAGAGAGAGAGAGTGTGTGCTTGTGTGTCTTATTACCATGCATTGTGTGTCAGTGTTGTCCAGCAGCCTGAGCCCTGACGCTGTGCCCCAGGAGGGAGTTATAGATTACTGTCTGGAGCAGGCAGGGGCCAGAGGAGCTGCCGGGGTCCGGACCTGAGCACTGTCGGCTGGCCACGGCTATCTGCTCATCAGTCCGTCTCTAGAGGCCGCGGAGCTTAACCTGGAGCAATGCTCTGATTAACCAGACTAATGACGCCGAGGCCCCCCAACTCCCACTTCTCGACACTATAATCACTGCTTTAGGCCCCCCGGCCATTTACCATGTCTATATGGAGAGAGAGCCAAAGAAGTGTCTCAGCTTAATGGTTAAGTCCAGTGACAACACGACTTTTAAGACAACTGACCATGTTAGCTAACACGTAGTGGTGAGTGACAAAAGACAAAATTATTTAGTAAGAAACTGCACAAAAATAGCTTTTTCTGCACATTCCTGGGCCCGCATTAAGCTTTGCATAGCATCTAAAATAGTGGCACTTTTGAAATTTGATCGTCCACGGCTCTATACTTGCTGCACAAAGCTTTGCATTAAAGTGTTAACCAGGGATGCTGCAAGTAGTTTTGGGCCTCGTGGAACAAAAATGCCGCTTTGGGCCCCACCGCTATGCCACATGTTGCCGCGGGCCCTGAAGGGTGCTCATCCCCTGTCTTCCCATTGGTACTGGTGGCAATAGCTAAGGCTTGAATTGCTTTGTGGATAAGCTAAGTCTTTGTTGGAGAATGTGCAGACAATCGGGCCTTTCTCCAAACTTTCATCGGGCATTTTCTTCTAAATAAACTTTATGTCACCCAATGCATCTTGTGGTCTCTATTCCAATAATATAACTACTGAGAAATGAGGTACACGGAGTGCCGAAATAAATAGAAAAGTGTGACAGTGTGTTTTTGATACTGCATATCCTCATTTAGGGCGATTGGTGAGCTGAAGGCTGGGTATACACATGAATCACAAACCAGGCAGTTTTCCCTTTTCCCGACCAAGGACATCAAGCGAGGTAAACGTGCTAACCAGATGACCATCATGCCCCAGTTTGAACATGAATGCGGAATTTCAAACCACATTAGCCATTTTGTATCTATGTTTAAGGTGGCTCATTGGGCTTCTCTGAAAAGTATATTAAATTGGTTTTATATATATATACAGTATATATATATATATATATATACTGTATACATACTGTATATAATCCAGCAAAACAGTATGGGAACTAGGAATGTGGCTGTGTTCAGAAATAACCAGTAGAATTCCAACTCAAGTTAAATAGAGTCACATTTAAAGTGCCTCTGATTAATGCAAAAATAAAGTTGAGCTGTTCTACTAATCTTTTTATGTGTTTGCTTTTAAACCGAAGCCTAAAACTTTTTTTGTTGCTGGTATTCAGAAATATTAATTATTCACTCGACACCAAGGCCAGCTGAAAAAAAAAACAGCATTTCCCCACATGAGGTTTTGAGGATTTTGTTGTGGTCGAACGACACCAAGGTTGTACTTTTTGGTCAGAATTTTGTCAAAGTATGTTTGGTGCCAATATAACACTATTCTTCACCAAAAGAATGTCATACGTACAGTGAAGTGCGGTGATGTTTTTTCTTCAGCTGGAACTGGGGCCTGAAACAAAGTGGAGGTAATTATGAACACTTCCGAATACCAATTAGTATCTGCATCAAACCTGCTCGAAAGCAAAAAAAAAAAGTCAGGAATAGCTTTGAGGTTTATTTAGGGTTAATCAGAGCCTGTTAGCCAGCATGTGCTAACTACCATTTAAACATGACTTTGAATGTCACTGCTCAATTCTAAATACAGCCACATCTCCAGTTATGAGGGTGTGAACATTTGTGCAACCACACTGTATCAGTTGTTTAGTTTCACTTACCCTCTTCAATTTTTTTTTCTCGAATTGAGTTGTACAGGTTATAGTTTACTGCATAAACACCTGGCAGTACAACAGAGATGTGTGAAATTATTACATCGTTAAAATGGTCAGTTCTCTACTTCAAAGAATGTATTATCTGTGTAGAAAATCCAAATTAATTTGGGGGACTAGGTTCTAACATGAGAGGGATGATTTTTAGTCAAATGCGTGCGTGCATGCGAATGAGGTCGTGAATGAGCACATTTGAGCGTGTTCACCGTGTGATGATCGACATCTCATCTGTGCCTTCCTTATCACCAAAGCAAACATTCAACTGCCGATGGAAGCTTTCAGCGTTCCCTACACACGGATCCCGGTGGAGAAACTTCTCCGAACCCAATGATGCATGCAAAGCAAACAAACACGTAACAGCCTTTGTGCTATCACAAAGCATTGCTGTCATGAGCGTTTATAGGTACGCCTTGTTAGGTGCGAAGCTTTGAAGTGTCTGCGATTGGAAGGTGGGGCATGCCAAAAGTGCCCATTGTCGTGCGTGATGAAAGCAGGCCCTGACACATCCTAAATGACGCCCCGAGGCTTGGAAGACCCGCGGCTGGATCACAGGCCTGCCTCATGACTATTGTAGGGCTTGGCAGGAGAGTCAATAAGTGAGCTCTTCTCGCTCCTCTCTGATGCTCACTGAGGAAGGAGGGCTCCATCTCATGTATACTCTGAGCCACATGGAAGATACAAAGGTGCAAGTTTTCATGTTATCACGAGCGCAGTTTTATTTAGAATGAATTTCTGAAATGAAAAGGACTTGTAAAACTATTGTTGAAACCTGGACATGTATGCAAGTGCATATGACTTAAATGCAGATGGACAACGTGATGAAAGATTCGGGTTGAGACACTTTGGAATATATTAAAAGTGCCCCCGGAGCTATTCGAAATGCAAAAATGCCCAACTAAATCGCAGTGAGCGGAACTAGCGGTGAGCGGCGAGGAGCCAGCAGCGAGTCTGCTCTAAACAAGAGCTGGCAGCGGAAACATTGGCTGTCCATCATTCGGTTTTTTTTCCCTTGCTTTGCAGCTAGAATCTTATCTCCATCCAAAATATGGAGCGTCGCCGAACACACTGGCGCACAAGCGGCCATCTTGGGCATGAATTTGTATATACAGTCTATGAAGACATGGATGCTCTCTAGTGGTGACCAGTGATATTACAACTTTAAACTATAGGTGACTTGTGCATAATCGCAGTGCGCACATACGGCTCCGTATATTGGCAGACTTGTTCATATTTTGAATTCTTCATGGTTTTTTTTTCATATTTCCCTGTTTTTCATGGAAAACGTCTATGTCGATCTTGGAATATTTTGGCTATAAAGGGTGAAAAAAAAGAGATTTATTTATTTATTTATTTTTAAATTAATAAAGTCCCCACTCAGTGTGGTCGCGGGCAGCATAGTTGCCCATCCCTGGTATAAATTGTGCGATCTGATGGCCAAACAGATGACGTCTTCTGGCGTCCAGTCAAAGCAGCCCGTGTATTTGAATGGATCTTGCGGCTATTGTGCTGTCACGGAGTTGTCTGTCTGGCCCAGGAGACACACCGCTGACATTTAGCAGCCCAGCTCGCCACCACCTCATCTCTCTCTCTCTCTCTCTCTCTCTCTCTCTCTCTCTCTCTCTTTCTATCTTTCTCTCTCTATCTCTGGCACTCCTTCACTGCGACGTGATGTGCAAGGAAAAGTGCATGAGCAGTTGTGTTAATGAACGGCCCTTTAAGGCTATTAAGATAAAATTGGTTCGCCCGGAGTTTCTCATTATAAGTATTGCCCTTACACAGAATGTTAATTGGGTGGCCGGTGTTTAAAGGGGTAGGAGTGGTTATTAGTAGACACAATCGAATGGTAAACATATATGTTTTGTGAGTTGGGGATAGAGATCAGGCTTTGATCAGCACCGTTGGCATCTTTGGAGACAAATGATGATGATTCGGGGAGGAAAAAAAACATGCATCTCATATATATATATATATATATTTTTTTTTTTGGGGGGGGGTGCATTGTTAAAGTAGTTTACATTGTTCTGGTTAAATGTTGTCTGCAGACTTTTATGTTCAATAAACAAACAAACAAACTCTTCGTTTAATGTCACTTCAGTGTGACACCAACGCTACCTGCAGGATAGGAGCTGAACTGCAGTCTCCTTGTAAAAAAGAGATATACAGTAATAATAATAAAATTTAAAAGGCAACAAAACTACAATGGCGAAATATTTTTGCAACATTCTTTAATGTAATGCTTCAATTTAATACTATTTTATTTAGTCCCATATATTTTCCTTCCGGGCGGCCCGGTAGTCCAGTGGTTAGCACGTCGACTTCACAGTGCAGAGGTACCCAGTTCGATTCCAGCTCCGGCCTCCCTGTGTGGAGTTTGCATGTTCTCCCCGGGCCTGCGTGGGTTTTCTCTGGGTACTCCGGTTTCCTCCTACATTCCAAAGACATGCATGGTAGGCTGATTGAACACTCTAAATTGACCCTAGGTGTGAGTGCGGGCGTGCATGGTTGTTTGTCTCTGTGTGCCCTGCGATTGGCTGGCAACCAATTCAGGGTGTCCCCCGCCTACTACCCAAAGACAGCTAGGATAGGCTCCAGCACCTCCCGCGACCCTCGTGTGGATTAAGCGGTTCGGAAAATGTATGTATGTATGTACTGTATATTAGTCAGTGTCCCCAATTATTCTCAATATTGTATATTTTGGAAGTATTTATATTAATTTAATTAACCCTCTAATGTTGGATCAAGATTCACATATATTTTATTACCTGTGATGCTAATGACTAGTAGGCATAATTAGATTTTAATGCATTGCTTTTTCCTCCTGTGATTTTAAGTTTCCAAGCAAAATTTAAAAAAAAACTAACTAAATGGGTGTGCTGGACAAATAATCCAATGGAAATGTAGCTAATTAGGTGCCGAATATAATTTTTAATATATATTTTTTATTTAGGTGCCGAATATAATTTTTGTCAGTTTTCCTTCAGTAAAATTTTGCCTTCAGAGATTTTGATGAATCAAAATGTCGCCTACCTTATTAAATAACGTTTCAGAATGTCATCAGCTGAATTAAAAAGGAAATAGAGTAAAATTTTGCTAGTACATTAAAAAAAAAACAGGTATCTCACGGTTGTTAATTGTTTACGTCTGTCGTTAAAAGTAGCGCGGACTCCTCTTAGCTGCTTTTTACAGTGATGGAGTTTTGCCGACATCATGCGGAGGAACTTTGAACATCAACAGAGACAAATGACGTTTACATTTTAGAAATAAAGAGGCACACATATATAATTCGTATTAATATTAGTTTTACAGTTTTAGTTCGTATTTATATTAATATTACAGTTTTAGTGTGTGTGTTAGAAATATTTAGGTTTTACTGTATATTACTGGTAGTACTATGTTTTTAACTCGAGATTTCTCCACGGATGAGTGCCACTTTCCTATCCATTGTAAATTCAATAAATCATATGACATTTGGGTGAGTACTACAGACTTTAATTCTTTGAAACTTCCTCCAATGTGTTGTGTTTTTAATATAATCACGCTGGTCATTTCATTGGGTACACATAATATCCCTCCTTTACCAAATAGGTCTAAAGTTGTTGTGACAGTTTTGAATGACACCGTCAAAGTGGTATTCATTTAAAGATACAGTATTTATAATTAGTGTGATTTGCTGTGTTGTACATTGGAACTGCATCATACTGAGAGGTGTTTGTGATATCGATGCATTTGTCACAGCCACCCAAAAGACGCACACAGCTCTCAAAGTGATGCACTGCAAACCTACTGTACATACTGTAATACACATTTTGCATCTCTTGTCTCTATTTTAACACTTTACATATAATGTCAAACAAGTAGGTGGAACAATACACGAGCTATGAGAAATACAGTAACGTATAATGAAACATTCAATGCAAATTAATGGGTAATATTGTAAATCAATCTTCAAATTTAATGTATGTATAGATAGATAGATAGATAGGTAACATGTTCGGGAGATAACGAGGTACCTTTATAAAAGGATGCAAATTGCCAAAATGTCATATTGTTTGTCGTCCTGTGTTCGGTGACGTTTCTCCTCCTCATTGGAGGCCATGTTTCATCAGCAAAGATGGGCGACACCATTTCATCCCGATGTCCTCACACACACACGAAGAAAATAGGATTTAATATTCACTAGCGCCAATGGACGTCGCTATATGTGATTCTGAAGCGGATTACGATGTTTGTGTGTGAATTAGACATCGAGATTACAAATCCGGCTAATTTACATTTAGTTTAGCCTCCAGGCACCCCCCTCCATCTCTCCCCCTCCTCATGAGCGTGAGCCTGCTAATAAACACCAATTGACGACGAAGAGACGATGAAAATGGACACCTGCAACCGGATTCCAACAGAAACGAGACCCCGTTCTGATTTATGACCACTTTTGTACTGTAGTGTATTTCTAAAGCGACCATGATTTTTGCGCTATGGCCGCTGCTGATCCACGTCAGCGCGTGGCGGGGGGTCGCGCCGAGCCCAACCGACGAGGGAGCAATGCGGGCCGGCCACGGAGAGCCGGGCCACCAGGAACACCACAAGGACTCGTACAGCACCTTCGCCTCCGAGTTCTTGGAATCTCGATATCTGTCTGATGATGGTGAGTGTCCTCACCTCACCTCTAGAGCAAAGCAGAAAATGGGTCTTTCAGCACCCAGGCCAGCTCCTCCTGTGGATTAATAACGTAAAAACTGAAAAAACAAAAAAACTATGTCAAGGCTCATGTGGAGTCAAAAGCCAAAAAATA
The DNA here is from genome assembly GCF_054856545.1 of Hippocampus guttulatus. Classification (NCBI taxonomy): domain Eukaryota; kingdom Metazoa; phylum Chordata; class Actinopteri; order Syngnathiformes; family Syngnathidae; genus Hippocampus; species Hippocampus guttulatus. Next base: position 16,281,273 of record NC_141266.1, on the reverse strand, counting down.
TGCCTTACGGTTAACCTGAGGCCATTCTGAAGGGGTCGAGTGACAAATTTAATTAAAATGTGTTGCGCATGATAAGTAAATAAAATACCTGCATAAATTTCAACAACAACAAATCTTAAAAAAATACTTATAAATGTGTTGAATGTAAATGCCAAATTCAACTCACCTGTACTGTAAGCAGTGATTCTTTCAAGCGTCACCTGAGGGAGCTTACTTGTATCACTTGTTTTCTATTTGCATTATTGCTGTACAATTTATATTCATCAATACGTTTGTGAAATGTCAAAATGTCTCTCTGGCACTCATATGCACACTTTGGTTGTCATAACAACGCTACACAAAATTCTGATGGCGCATATTTGCAGGTTATCCTTTTCCCACTGCGCCACCAGTGGACCCCTTTGCCAGAATCAAAGTGAGTGACTGTGGTGTGACCAAAGGATGCATCAGGTAAGAGCAAGCTTGCGTCTTTTTTCCATGTTCATTCTTAATTAGTCACGTGATACACCCCCTTTTAAAATGTAAACAGCATGTAACTTAGAAGACCTGATGGGTTTTGTGTGTTTAGGTATGGAAAGCCTGGTTGCGATGCGGAGACATGTGACTACTTCCTGAGTTACCGTCGCATCGGGACGGATGTGGAGTACGAAATGAGCGCCGACACTGACGGCTGGGTGGCCGTAGGTTTCTCCTCTGACAAGAAAATGGTGAGGAAAAGGACTTTCTTCCTGCTCTGAGGTCAGTTCTTGATGAATTTGTCAAGCGGTGCTTTCACTTTCCATGAAATCCTTTGTTTTTGGCTTTTATTTGGAGTATCCATTGCAGTAAATAACCCCGTTGACTGTTTTTAACATCAGACAACATTTTGAAACTCTGAGACAGACCTCATTGTTTCGAGGAAAACAAAGTGGGTGGTTTAAACATGATGTATGTAAAAAATGTGCCATATGATGGATTAAAATGAACATCACAGATGAGAAAATTGAATATGTGGATAAGCTGCAGCATCACTTTGGACAAGGATTTGTTTTTTTAGATACTTGATGTGGAAGCGACTAACATTCAGATTGATTCAGCATTTTGGTTGCAATTTCACGCAACTTTCTTCATTCTTCTTTTTTTTTTAAGAATATGCAACCCAATAAGAGATATTTATTCAACTTTCTCTCATCCAGTCCAAATTTGTATGTGTTAAATCTGCTTTTCTTTTTTTTTTTATATCAAAGCAAGAATCCTACAGACGTTTCAGACTAATTTATCCAGGATACTGTTTTGTGTTTAAATTCTATTTTAACAAGGATTATGTGTGAAGTTAAATTTAGATCCCCTGCAGGATTTTAGTTGCACATTTTACAATTTAACCAATTTTGCTCACTTCCTTCTTTTTTAATTCCTGTCTAAGCAAGGACAACCCTGTTGTTGTTTTTTTTGGTGGTTTATTTTTTATTTTTATTTTGCTTTGTTTATTATTTTTAGATCCATTATTCCATACAAAGTGGCTCAGGCAGCGAGGGTAAAATACATAGTGAATATAAAAAGTCCACACACCCCTGTTCAAATACCAAATTTTTGGGACACAAAAAAAAGAAATAACTTTTTACATATTGATGTCATTGAAGACTTGGAAAATTTAATTGAAAAAAAATCTTTTTGAGAGGGGAAACCAAAATAAACAAGTGAGATAATGTGATTGCACAAGTGCGCACACCCTCACAACTGGGAGGGAGCTGTGTTGAGCATTCATTCACTAGTCATATTCAAATCCATGTTAAATGGCAGCCAGCACACCCAATGCCACCATTTAAAGTGCCTCCGTTGAACCCCAAATAAAGTTCAAATGCTCTTGACCATTTCCTCATCTTCTCACTAATAACCAATCGCATTTCTCAGGGAGGCGATGATGTCATGGGCTGCGTCCACGACGACAACGGCCGCGTGCGCATCCACCACTTCTACAACGTAGGCCAGTGGGCCAAGGAGATCAAGAGGAACCCCGCCAGAGACGAGGAGGGCATCTTTGAGAACAACCGCGTGACCTGTCGCTTCAAGCGTCCGCTCTACGTGCCACGAGACGAGACGCTCGTGGACCTCCACCTGTCGTGGTACTACCTGTTTGCATGGGGCCCTGCCATACAAGGTGAGTTTTGAGCTTTTATGGTGCGATTTATCTTTGGCGTCACCCCATCCTCGTCTCTTGTCCTCCAGGCTCCATCACTAGACACGACATCGACAGTCCACCGGTAAGCGACCACATGGTCAGTATTTACAAATACGAGGACATCTTCATGCCTTCCACAGCCTACCAGACCTTCAATTCACCCCTTTGCCTATTACTCATAGTAGCCCTCACCTTCTACTTGCTGATGGGAACACCATGAAGGCGGTGGTGGACGGACAAGATGTAGCAGCAATAAAACAAGTTACTTTTAAGTGTGTGCTTTGCACACACATACTATATTAGACATTTTAAAACAAAATAATTCTATGTAGTGTAACACAATATACTTTTGGGGAGTCATTTGCTGCTGCCAATCAAAAGTAACTGCTTTGTAACACAAAAGTTTCGCACAAGGGCAGTTATTTTCAGTTATTGCACATGCCAGGAGACAAATTAGTAGCATGTGCTCAGAAATAATCGTTGTGCGGATCATAAAAAGAGCAGATGGCAATCATTTACTGGCTCATGATTATCTTGACTGAAGGACAAAATAAGAAGCATCTTTTTTTTCTTCTTTTTTTTTTTTTTTTTTACTTGATCACTTTTTTTTGGCTGGAGCTTATCCCAGCTGTTTTTGGGCAGTAGACGGGGGACACCCTGAACCGGTTGCCAGCCAATCGCAGGGCACACAGAGATGAACAACCATCCGCGCTAACCACTCAACACCGGGCCGCCCATACATACAGGGTCAGGCAAAATGATCTGACACATTTGTAGGTTAAATAAAAGGCAAATAAAGTAAAGAAACAAAAAAGTGTTTTTATTTTCGAAAAGTACATGTGACGTTTTTTCCATATAATGCCATATATATATATAAATGTGTATATATATACAGTACAGCATATATTAAACTTGATGAATGGTATGGTGGTATGAGATACTAATTGCAATAATTTAGAGTATATTGTACAATTGGCTGGGTATGTTGAATTAAAAAAAAACAAAACAAAGCATTACAATTATTTTTGATTTATTGTACATTTTTAATCCCTAATGGAGGCTTGAATTTCAGGGATTAGAATTTGTATAATAATGCCTTTCACATCAATATACTGTACAGGTACTATCTACAGTGGTATCTACATAATACCATTAAAAGTTCAAATAAAACATGCCAAAACTGTTTTGTCTGTAGTCAATCCCTGTCCATTCCTCCCTTCTGCTAATGTCTGCAATACTAGACCCACATTAAACATTATTATGAATCGCAAAACAGAATGCAAGTTGATGATCGTACCTGGATAGATGTTGTAGTGGCAGGCACAGGCATACAACACAGCCGGACACTGAGTGGCAATACACTATCAAACTGGATAATCGCAAACACATCTGTCTGTATTCTGTTTTTGTTTGGATTATATTTAGTTTTATTTCCCCATGTACCTTTTTTGCCTTCCTCGTTGGGTTTTGTTTCCACTGATCTTGCCATCCGGGTCCCTCATGTTAACCAACCGGCTCCCTCAACCCTTTGCGTCTTTTCTGGGTGTCCTTTGTTGTCTTGACAGTTTGCTTGTATTTCGTTCTCTGGCTTCTGTCAGTATTTGCCGGACTGTTGCTGTCATGTTGTTTTGTTTTACTGTCATGTTTTGTTGTTGTTTTTAAAAAAAATAATTTTGGTTTATTGGGGGTTTTCAGGGTCCACAGAGTGGATATTTGAGTCGGTTGTATTAATCACCATATTTATTGGCAGCACTATGGTGACACAGACTCACTGCACTTTGCTTTTTAACCATAGGTACGATTGGAATTATAAACATAGTCAAGTATGATTGTAAAACACATTACCCACATATTTACAGTTTACCATTTGCAGTCCCTCTAGTTGCAGATTTTAGGGGGAAATCTCCCATTTTTTGTTTGTTTTTTTACGGTATCACTCTTTTTCCAGATTTTTTTTTCATGTCAATTATTTGTCCATTTTTGTCATTCCCCCCAAATAGTGGTAGTCCCCTGCACTATTGTAAGCTATATTTAGTTGCAGAACCCCACACTGTGCAACAGTTCAGTCGCACTCAGCCGTTTTGCTTCTTGTGCAGCTGCAAATCTAAAGAGTACTACATCTTCGGGTGTGCTTTAAACGTCCAAAAAAAAAAAAAAAAACAATTAGCGAAACATGAGCTTCTTCCCAAACTCCGATTCCCATGGTGCCTTTCGTCATCGATACGTCACGCGGTAGGCTTTCACACGCCGCAAGAGACAACAGACGAGACTGGGGTAAATATGGCCGACGAGGAGTTCTCGTCACCGGACCCTGCCGCCGGTGCTCCGCCGGCGAGCCCTCACACGAGAAGGGCTCACTCCGTTTCGGTCTCCGAAAGCTTCCAACCGGCCGTGGGAATGGTTAGCCAGCTGCTAAGCCAGCCGTCATCGCTCAAGTTCGACAAAAACATCAAGCAGGCCTTCTACAACACCGGGGCGATGATCTTCGTGGCTATCTGTTGCGGGGCGGCGGTGCTAGTGTACTTCATCCTGGAGGCCTTTCTCCGGCCGCTTCTCTGGGCGGTGCTGTGCGGCACCTTCCTCCACCCTTTCAAGTACTCCCTCGCTCGTCTCGGACGCTCTTGGCTCAGCGGCCTGCAGGACACCGGGACGCCCATCGTGGTGGGAACTCTGCTAGTGCCGGTGTGGTGCGTTAACCACACGGTGGACTTCATGGGGCGGCAGGTGATGGAGAAGCTCCCCCCGCTCCTCGCCATCGGAGCCGGGGCGCCGCTGCTCTACGTCCTCTACGTGTCTTGGAGCGTCGTCGGCATGCAGGTGCTTCTCGGCCACCTTTGGGGGGTCATTGCAGCGGGGCTGGACTATTTCCACGCGGTCTGGGTGAGTGGATTGACAATGACAGCTGACTTGCTTCTCTCCACCCTTCCTTTTCTTCATTGATGATAAAAAAAACTGTGGGTGTGGTTGTGAAAATTGGTCAATCAAAACAGTGAGGCTTCCCTTTGTGTTTATATTGCCTTGGGTACGCAAATTTGCCATTTGCTGCGTGATTTTAAATTATACAGGCTCTATATGTCACAAAGGATACATTTAAAAAGCAAACTACAACCATTAGAATCGCCTGAAGTGAAACACACTTACTTACACAGTCACATTTTTCCAGAATCCCCCCAGCAGCTCTATTGTCACGGCTTTCTCATGTCATGTGCGGTTCCAAAATTGATTCCCTTGAGCCTTTGGTGACCTCCTTAATTTTGGGAAAGAGGAATAAGCCAGGAAGTTGCTTCAGCATGACAATGTTCTTCTCGGCCAGGAACCTTTGGTTGCTCATGTCTGGTGAAAGCAGCCACAAGTTTTCACCCCACAACGCTCGCCTATTGTCTTGTCACCGAACGGGGCAAATGGAATAGAATGTCTTTTTAGACTCACAGTTTTGAGCTTCAAATCTCTGCCTTCTTATGTTCCAAGAACATGCCTTAGACCAAGTCATGATAACATTCTGTCCCGTGTGTTAAACATCCTTTGTTGTGTGGTGATAGGTTTGCACAGTGGTCATTGGCTATTTGTTGGCAGTCTGCTTTAAATGGAGTCCCCGCACGGAAGGCTACCTGAGGTCCGCCGCCCTGCCTGTGTGGACCACTCTGCTTTTCTACATTGGTGAGTGGAAGTAACATGAGAAAGTCTGCTCTTATTTTTAGTCCACTGGATGCATTCAGTCTGACCCTCGAGGCTTGAAAATGTTTCTCGTCATTGAAAACAATTGTGTGTTTATCCGATCAATTCATAGTCGTTACTGTTTCATTCTAGTGTCTTTGATGGGCTCGTGGAGGGTTCCTTTATTTGTGGTGGTGGTGCTGCTGCTCATTGTGGGCTCCCAAGAGAAGCCCCCTGTCCCTGGCAGAGGTGAGGCTTGTGAATAGGCACTCAAAAATGGATTTGGCGTGTCTGAGTTGGCCCTGCTGTCACTAACTAAAAATCCAGGTTATGGGACTGTCATGTATTGGTGCCAGCAGTCAAGGACCGACGCAGCCACTGATCCTCAGTCACTTTACTTCATTGAACAAAAGAAACTACTAATGCTATTTTTTATTATATATTTGTGAGGATTTTTTTGTGGAATTTTTTTTTTTGATGTTGTGATATGATCATTTAAGGAGAGCTGCCTGGGCAAGTGTTGTCATTTGCTGCTAACACGATTTACATGGCCATTGCCTGTGGCAGCCTGGAATCCGAAACTGAGCGGAGCGAAAGATGCTCCACAGGTGAGGAAATGTTTTTTTTTTTTTTGGACTTACATTTATTTATTTATTGCTGAAAAAACACATGCTTTAAGAACCTCATCTATACTTGCATAACAAATGATGGATGTTGTAGATTTGTTATGCAAGTACAGTGGATACTAAAAATAATAATAATAATACATTTTATTTGAAAGCACTTTTCATCATACTCAAAGACACTTTACAAGAGTTTAAAACACAGGATAAAAATGTGCACTTAAAACAAGCATACATAATTTACAAAAGCACATTTAGATGAACAAAAAAGCACAAATGGGTAAAAGAGATTAAAAGGTGTTAAAAGCATTGCGGAACAGATGAGTTTTAAGAAATGATTTGAAGGATTGGAGATCAGTTCAGTTGCGGATGTGTTGTGGTAGTAGTGCGTTCCAGAGGGTGGGGGCGGCGACAGAGAAGGCTCGGTCCCCCCAGGTTTTGAGCTTGATCAACAAAAGTCAACAACTTGTTCAAGTGTCTTGTTGTTCTGATGGCAGATATAAACTTTTTCCAACAGGAATGTGACATAACTCGTACAACTCAATTAAAAAAAAAAATTTGAGGATGTAAACATAACCAACTGTGATTATATAGTTGTGTTAAGCGTGTTTAGGCTTAAGTTGATTTCCATGTGAACTGTTAACAAATATATTTGCAAATTTTGAAAAGTCACTCGTGGACCAAGTGTTTCTAGAAATCTTCTTGAGATTCAGGCCACTTGCCGTTTGTTTTAACAAGATGGTGACAACGATTCGGTGGACAACCTCGCTGCCACCCCAGCGTTCACTCAGAGCTCTCGAAGAGTGCCGACCACTCTTTTCCAGAAGAAGTCCTCCCACAAGGCCAGCGACATCTACTTCATCCTCTTGGCCTGGGCCATATTCCTGGTCCAGATCTGGCTCAACCTGTGGGTCCTGCAGCTCCTTCCCATCCCCGTGGCCGGTAACATTCACCCTGACATTCCATCTTTTGCTTCTCAAATGTACGCCTCACACCTGTGTTGATACGTAGTGTGGGTCATGAAGAAGCTGGTGGTCCATTTTGGCCTGAAGAGTTTTGCGGCGAGGACTATGAGCTCGTGGTGGGCCATGCTGGAGAAGTTTGGGCGGGAACGAGAAGAGGCTCTGCTGCCGGGTCCGATCAAAGGCTTGGCGCAATTCTTGCTGCGTATTGACACAAAGGTAACGCTTGTCCTTTTGTTCATAGATTTGGGTGGCCGTGTCCTGCATGGTCGCACTTTGGAAAATCCACACAAAACTGGATTTGGGCTTTTATCTTTGGCTTTCACTTGACAGCCCGTTTCCAAGTGGACATCATTGTTACCTCGAACATCAAATGGCTTCACATGATCACTTTCTCTTCACGTGTCATTTTCTTGTAAGACGGGGTTTTTTTTGCATTGAAATAAGGCTGAAAAAGTGGGGGTCGTCTTATATTCGGGGTCTAGACATTATACCCATTCACGACGCTAGATGGCGCCAGATATCATTGAAGCGGATGTTGAATTTGACTCCCCAGGCCAAAGTGAACCCCTGCCATGAAGAATAAAAATAAAAATAGCGGTAGCATGAAGAAGAAAAATAAAAAATAGCGGTAAGAAGGAAAAGAGAAGAAAATAATAGAAGAGATAACAGAAAATGGAGAAACGTAATGACAATCTGGAGAAAAGTGGGTTGAAGATCGGCCAGGTTAACCGGCAGCTGAGGAGAGGTTATGATGTAATTTACATTTAAAAAACCAGAAGCCATTCATTTACGAATGTGATTGCACTTTAATTTGAATGAGGCAAAATAACATGCCTTTTCTTTCAAATATATTGTTTTTATCATTTGTTTCAGATGTACTGTAATTATTTTCTGTATGACAATTAATTTGGTGTTCAAAAAAACTTTTTTCAAACTTGAGTCGTGAAAAAGAGGGGGTCGTTTTATAATCAGGGCCGTCTTATATTCGGGCCAATACGGTTATTGTCCCCATCTTAGACCATGCTGATGTTTTATTAATATTTACTATCTGCGTGGATGTAGAAGACATCTAATTAAGGAGAGATGTTCGTTTACGTGTGCAGCACACTTTCAATTGGGGCCTGGTGTTTTCACTAATCTGAGGCCACTATTTGAGTACAATATTCAAGTCAAAGATTTTTTTTTCGAGGATCGCACTGGAGTACAGTACTTTGTTAAAAATCACCAGCCTACCAGTCACCCTGTACTTGACGCCTTGCTTGTCACGTGCCTGCATCCAAACACAAGTGTTGTGTTGTGTTGCACGTGGGGGTGGTGGGGGAAATGCGCTGACTGCACAATTTTTTTTTTCCAATAACAATCTTCCCACTGTGTCTTTGTCTCCTCTCCAAGCTGTGGCATTGGCTTAACAAGCAGGTAATGACTTAGTGATGAGAGAGGTCGTCAGCTAAGTGTGCGTGTGGATGAACAAAAGCGGGAAAAAGATCATCAAATATTGATGTGTGTGAGTCAATTGCTTGGACTGGCTTTTTTTTTAAACTCTTTCATGACTTTCTCTTGTCTACATGCTTGTCCTCTTGAGTTCCAGCGTTTAGATTTTAGTTTGTCCTCACGGGAAGATGCAGTAAAAGTTGATTGGACTTTTTACCTTCCCATTTTTGTTGGGGGGGGGGGGTTCCCATTGCTGCTTCTGCATCTTATCTGTGATGTTTTTGCTTTGAGTGCATGTGATTTATGCAGACTTTAATCCAGCAGAGTGTAGTGTTGCGAATTGTATTTATTTATTTTTCCATCTCATTTGACAACACAGGCAGAGTGTGAACTGAAATATTCTTCAAAAAAGAACCTTCGAGGTCTTGATCGCCACTCCCTATTTCGAGTTACTGACTTTAATAAAAAGAGAAAATTAGTTACATGTACCTGTACATGTTATGTATGTAAAGCAAAGGTGTCTAAGTCAAGGCCCGGGGGCCATATCCGGCCCCTCACGTCATTTTATATGGGCCGCGGGAGCAAATCATGTGTGTGAACTGTCATAATTCTTGCTGAAATCTGTACCAGAATGTCAAATTGTCATGGATAATAAATAACGTTGAGGTTTTGCACCGGCCCTCCGAGGAGAAGCCGTCACTCCGAAGTGGCCCGTGACAAAAAATGAGTTTGAGACCCCTGATGGAAAGCAACCATGTAGCTTTGTCTTGGTCAAGTTTTCACTTCATTTTTGATATATAAGAGTGCTGCCAAAACCTGCAAAATGGTGGGATTTGCTGCTTAATTCATATTCCATCAAACGCAAGAAAAACCCAATGCTGTGGTTTGACTAGTGAGTGTGCGTAGAACTTAATATTGCCAAGAGCATTTTTGACTTGCCTTGCTCTTTTGAGGCACCAGAGAGCGGCACAGTTATGGACACAATATGAATAACAAAACGCAGAAGCAAAGGCATTTCAACCCGAGAAGGGTGTGATGAAACCTGTACATGGATTTGCAGCATGTATTTACATTTTTACACTGATAACGTCACATTGCAGGACACATAGTACTTGGTGCACCTTGTCTTATGTTGGGTTCCAGTGTTTGTCAACACAAATAGCGAATGTGTGTGCTGACTGAATGCACACTTTGGCTTTACACTTTTTTTTAAAAAAGCGTTTTGTTTCTTGCACATGGTGTTGAAGTGTAAGGATCTGTGTCCGCTTGTGTTTGGCTTTGCCATTTTTCAGATTTCTTTTTTAAATATAAACTTTTGCCTCCTTCAACAGTTTGAAATTTTAGATGACTTTTTTTAAAAATGCAAAGCAGCCTTATCGGAAGGACATGCGTCCTTGTGTTTTGAAGCGTTTCACTGCCTGCCGCGCTTCTTATTGCCTTCCCTTTCCTTTTGGATCCCTGTGTGTCCTTCATGCAGATGGTGGTGTGGCTGGAGCGCTCGTTGGATAAAATGATCAGCATCTTCATCATCATCCTCCTGGTCGCAGGGACCCTCCTCATGGGGCTGGTCCTCACAGCCATGGTATGATTATTATTTTTTTAAAATTGGATTTTAAATATCTCCATCTCTGCATTACGAGTGCTATTCTCTTGGTTGAATGCATCCAGGTTCACCATGAAAGCGCTCACATCATTGACGTCACCGGGAATCTCATCAACGAGACGGTCTCCAACCACCCAGAGTGGGCAAAGTAAGGCAGCCATCTTGTTCTTTCAGTTTGTAAATGTGTCAGTTGCACAGAGAGATGACCTTCTCTCTTTGATTTTTCTCTCCTGGACAGCTTGCTCCCAGAAGCTCGCGTGATCCAGAAGGCTGTGAATTCAGCTGCCACTAACGTCTATGAGCATGGGAGAGAGTGGATAACGCAAAAAGTTGGCATTTCTTGACTTTCATCTACATTTCTACAAAGTATTTAATCATACACGTTAAAAAAATAAAATAAAATTATCATGATCAGCATGAAATGTAGCCTTTTTTCCACGATTCTGTACATGGGGGAGACTAGGACTGAGACAAATGTTACTACTGAAAGTCAAATGACATTTATTTAGTGCTAATGTTGAACATGAAACAATCACAGTTCCTGTCATACACCCCCCCCCCCCCCCAAAAAAAAACATTGAAAATATTTATTTCTTCGACATTGGCAGTTGTTGAGATTGTTGACAGGAAGGCAACGATTGTCCCCCTCAACAATCATTCATCGGTGTTGATGTCAAATTCAATCACTCAGTAGATTAATTAATCAGTGAATTAATTAGTTAACTAATTAATTAATTTTAAAAGTATTATCTTTTTTTTTTTTTTTTTTTGCTTACTCGTCCAAATTATAACTCGACCGTGTTTTGTTGTGTGTGTGCGTGCGCGCAGCTTCACAAGATGTTGGGGGACAAGGTGAACAACACGGATGTGATTGAGAAGCAAGTGCTGGAGCTTTGGGACCGACTCTACCACTCGTGGTTTGTGAAGGTACCAATGGATGTAGGGTGGCGTGTTTCTTGAAAGGGTTTGCTTTTCTGAAAATGCAGACGCGCCTGTTTGTAGAATGTGACCCACTCGGGTCGCTCTCGTGGTACCAAGTTGAATATTCAGAGAACAAACAGCTGGTTGGTGGACATCCTGGACTGGAAGGACATTGCCTCCTTTCTGCAAGAGAATATTGAGACACTGTGGTCTGTAAGTGGTGTTGAATTTTTTGCAGCAAAATGCAAGTTGCTTGTAAACCATGAGATGTTTTTCAAGCTTGATGTTTTCTTTCAGATCCTGGAGTCCCTGTGGGTCGTGATGAGCAGGAACGTTGGCCTCCTCATCACCACCACCACCACACTCCTCACCGTCTTGTTTCACAGTGGCACAGCTCTGCTCAATTTTGTCCTCAGCCTGGTAAGTGGGTGGGGGGTCACCTTCCTCATCCTCTTCCTCCTGCTTCCTGTATTGTGGGAGTGCCCAAAAATGAGTTTGGTATGTCATCTCAGGTGATTTTCTTGACCACCCTGTTCTACCTGCTGAGCTCCAGCGGAGAGTATTACAAACCCGTCAAGTGGGTCATCAGCCTGACCCCTCTCTCGCAGCCGGGACCCTCATCCAACATCATTGGGCAGTCTGTGGAGGAGGCCATCAGGTAGCAAGAAATTAAAATATCATAATAATAATAATAATAATAGTAGTGTATTCCTATCTCATTAGCTTCCTGGTATCTGTTTGCGACCCTGTGCAATACATAATGATACAAATTTTTTCATGCTACATACAATATGCCATTTATGTATAAGAGTATTCCACATTCACTGCCACGTTGATGTCAAATACAGATTTGAAAATAGTTTTTAACTTGGATGTCAGTGATATTAATTAATGTACACTCATTGTTATTTCTACAGTCCCTAATAATAATGATTATTTTTAGTAGTACTGGTATTGGTACATATAGTTACGTTTAAATTAATTCCGATGCGACTCCTCCAAGCACTTTAATGTAATCATCACCATAATTATCTATTTTTGTGAATCATTAAATGTATTATTTATACTTGGTTTTTGTGTGTGGACTATATTCTGGCCATAATAATATGTGGACATATTATTAATACTCCTTTGCTATCGGTAAATTATGACAATCTTGGCAAAACTGGTAAGTGACCATAATCTTAAAAAAAAACAAAAACAAAAAACAAAACTCACAAATATGCAAGAGTCGACTGTAGTTTTAAGTTGGAAAATCATCATTTAACAGATCTGGCTTACCGGTAGTTGTGCTTCACTGGGTCTTTCTTACACTGCAACGTGAGTAAAGCCAGGTAATTTTGGAGGGGCTTATGAATAATAGGAACGTTGAAATAGTTCAATTTTGAGTGAATTTTCCTGACGCTTTGGGAGCTGCATGCACTGGTTCAATTGTGACGGCACAAACACGTTGCCATGTAGCTGTAGATGAGTCCATTCGTAATCACCTCACCTTCGTACAGTCTTTCTTACTGCAACTAATCAGTGGATTTTTGGAGGGTAAGCTGTGAAGGAAAGAGCTTGACTGTAATTTTAGAATCAATTTTAGTTTTAATCAGCATAAAAATCGAACTCAACGGAATGTTATATTTCCCAGTGTAGTTATTATCAGGACTTTCATACCTTGTCCTCTGTGTCTCAAGTAGCTACCAGTTGTGTCTGTGTGTTTGCACAGAGGCGTGTTTGATGCCTCTCTCAAGATGGCCGCCTTCTACGGCCTGTACACTTGGCTCACTCACACCATCTTTGGCATCAACGTGGTCTTCATTCCTTCAGGTGAGCTTCACGCCAAATATGGCCTGTTTTCATCAATCTCGTACTTCAACCTTTTTTTCTTTTTTCATTTACTTTTTGTTTTGTTTCCCCGTTAAAAGCCCTGGCCGCCATCTTGGGCGCGGTGCCCTTCCTGGGCACGTACTGGGCCGCCGTGCCCGCCGTGTGTGACCTGTGGCTGGCGCAAGGCGAAGGCGTCAAGGCCGCGCTGCTGCTTGTCTGCCATCTGCTGCCCACCTACTTTGTGGACACCGCCATCTACTCGGACATCTCTGGGTGTGTAGCTCAAACGCCGGACACTTGATTAGGAACGCCTGCGCAATCACATTCTATACACCCAACGGAGTTGTCTCTTCATTTGGTCAAGAAAAGAATATCGGTCAATAAGAATGCAGTATAGTTCGACATTTTTTTTTTTGCCAAATATCCTATTTCCTCAAATCAAGGCCTTTTTTCAAAGCAGTTCCCCAAATAAACTCTTTCATAAATAAAGAATGCAATTGTTGAAATAAAGGCCCACTCTTTGCAGTTGAATAAATAAACACCCTACCTCAAATAGATGCCTATGTTTTAGGTTAAAAAAAAAACTGTTGTAGCTGCTTAATTGACAGATTCAAACAGCCAGTACAAAATGAAACTCTCACCAGAATCATGGAGCAGATGCCAGCACTGAATTACCTGCATCGCTAAACTGCTTAACTTTAGTTGCAGTTAAGTCTGAGATTGTGTGTGTGTGGTTTCAGGGGGGGTCACCCCTACCTGACCGGATTGGCGGTGGCGGGCGGCGCCTACTACCTGGGTCTCGAGGGCGCCATCATTGGGCCCATCCTGCTGTGCATCCTGGTGGTGGCGGCCAACATCTACAGCGCCATGCTGATGAGCCCCAACTCGGCAGCCCCTACGCCCATCCAGGCCGGTTGGCCCCAGCCCGGCAACAGGTCGCCATTGCCATTGCCACGGCAACCGACACCCTACAAAAATAAAATTAAATAAACACATTGTTTTGACCTATACTTATTATCCTCTCCAGGGCTTTCTCTGAGTCAACGCCCTCGGTCCTGAAAAAAAGTAGTGAGTAACGCCACTGCGGCGGAACGTCAGCCGGCTTGACGGCTCCTCCACATGCAGCTCCGCAGGTCCGGTGAGATGCCGCCACAGGGAAGGCGGCCTCACAGCCGCTCCCCCGCGATGCTTTGCTGCGGCATCGCTCGGAGCAATGAGGTGCCTGCTGCTGTCAACCAAAAAGATGATACGAACCACGTCGTCTCGTTGCCAAAATAGTTTTTATCGTGCCAGCTCAACAGGGTGAGGTGGACTGCTCACATCGCAATGCACAACAACTTTCCAAAGACAAGGCATTTTTGAGGGGTCGGGGGGGGGGGTATCGTAACTCATGTTCAAGGTAGCAAAGGACCACAAAAGTTGGTTTAGGGTTAAGAATACTTTTGGAAATATCAGTTGGACAAGTTGGGTACTAGAATTACAATTAGTGAGAAATCACTCAAAATAAATGACTGCTGTTTTCCAACCCTCCTTAAGTCTTGACAGTTTTTAAAGATATATAGATCAAAATCCCCAATGGGTAAGACATAAATACATCTTTGGGCTTGAATGAGTTAACCCTAAATCTAAAGATGTTGTATTTTGGTGACCAAAAAAAAAAAATTATGCTGTCGTGATGGTTGGACATTGGGTTTAATAGGTTGTGCTTTGGCACCATCTTGTGGTGTCTACAGGCAATTTTATTTCATTTTTACGTGGCTTCAAAGTAAAATGGATTTTTGGTGGATAAAAATAAAGACCCTAGAAAATGAGGCGATCCATGTTTTTCATTGTACATTGACGATGCATCGAAGTGTTTTTTTTTTAACCTCAATTTTTGGTGATTTGTTGGAATCACCGCTATTTTGCAACCCTACTCATGTGTCCATCCAAGTAGCGCTGAGTTTGCACAAAAAAAAAGTAGCTTTAATTAAAACGCATACACCTGTTCTCTTTGATCACACTCACTGTTTTTAAAGAAGCAGTCAAGAACTTGTTTGCTTCTCCCCCCTCCTGTTATGAAGTATAACCCCAACTAAAGTGTTAAAGCTTTTTGATGATTTTAGCCAGCCGACAATTCAAAACATTGACATGACAAGTTCTGTGTACCGGTTGAGTCACTGACAACTAAAGTGGGCTAACTCTCTTGATTGATGTTTGAGTTTCGTGCAAAAACAACAAAAAAAAGCAGATACTACCACTGCTCCAAATCAAGGTTTGACATACACTTTTGTCATAAAACAGGACGATCCAATTCAAGCTTCTGTCCCTGTTAGACTGATGAAAGATTTAACAGCTGTGCGGACTGAGACCACACTTTTAGTGGCAGCGGCAGCCAGAATACTTGAGCTCAGAACTCGCCCTCCTGCAAAATGACCGATGGAGTGAAGTCCACTTTAGTTCGTCGATGACTAACCGATTTTCATCACGCTTATTTACTTTGTTTTCACTACACCAGCACTTTTCAGAGTTCTGTCATGCTTACAGCCACGCAAAGCTTTGCCGTGTGATCTATGTCTAAGTGACAACCCGTGAATGTGTTTTTTGTCGGGTGTGTAAACAATGCCAGTGTTTACAGTTTTACTTTTTTTAATGACTACATTACTTTGTTTTCCCCAAAGAATAGATCTGCACTGCCAAATAAACACCACTGTTAGAAATAACCATGACCCTTTAATCTGAGCTGTGATTTTTTTAAAATTTTGTTTTAAATACTGGTGAAATACCGAACCTGATCAAAAATATGGAATTAAAATTTTCAGGTACATGTAATGAAGTGACCCTAGCAGCATATTGAACGTTGATCTGTATCAATGTAGTTTTGTTAGTTATAGGTGAACTCAATGAACAAATGCTCTGTACACAGTACTATTCTAAAATGGGGATGTAAAATGTTTAAAAAAAAAAAATTAATCACAGATGACTTTACGTGTGCCTAAATGTATTTGAGATGCAGATTTTTAAAAAAAAGTTTATTTTCACTCGTACTTTAGGTTTTTGAGAGCTTTCGATTCTTTGTTTTTACGTTCAACCCTGTAAAAGATAACGCATTATGGATTTTACCACACATTGTAATACATAGCTATGATGTTTCAGATTTATTGTTTTTACCTGTTGCAGAAGCTAACTCTTAATTCTTAAATAACTATTAAATATATTATGGTAACCTGAAAAATGGGCAGATTTGCAACCTGCGCCCAAAAACTGTAACCTTGCCTGCAACCTGAATTCTCGCTGTATTTGTGAAATCACAAAACCCGTTGAGTCCCTCTTGTCCGCCACCTGCTAATTTGCAAAAATCATATCACAAAAGTTTACTTGCATCTCTGATTTTAAAATTCAGTAAAAAATGTGTTGACATTCTTACTTGACAGAAAATCGAATAGAACTCGGGTCACCAACATGTTGCCCGTGGGTACCGGGTAGCCCCCAAGTGCCACTTGAGTAGCCTCTGGGCCTATTCTAAAAAATAGCTCACCAGTGATGGGGGCATTGTGATTTTCTCAGAATTTTGTAGAAGTAATGATTTTAAATCATTAACATGGTCTGCTGCCACATAAATTGATTATTACATTAATGGCATGAAGATATTTTAAATGAGATTGAGTAAATTTGTTATTTCAAAAGTGTTTATTAAACTGGTGGTATTCGCATGACATACAAAGTATCTTTCAACTTCAAAAAGGTCGCTGACCCCTGCAATAGACAATTGGATTCAATGACAACTCTCTATTACCATCCATCCATCCATCCGTCTTCTACCGCTTATCCGGGGCCGGGTCGCGTGGGCAACAGCTTTAGCAGGGAAACCCAGACTTCCCTCTCCCGAGCTACTTCTTCCAGCTCTCCCTGGGGATCCCGAGGCGTTCCCAGACCAGCTGGGTGGCATAGTCTCTCCAGCGTGTCCTGGGTTTTCCTCGGGGTCTCCTCCCGGTGGGACATGCCCAGAACACCTCACCAGGGAGGCGTTCAGGAGGCATCCGAATCAGCCTCCTTTTTTTAGCCCAAAAAAAACGACCATGTATCTAGTAAGGCGTTTTTCACCGAAAAAAAAGGACCATGTCTAGTAATCCGTTTTTAGACAAAAAAAAAACGACCATGCATTGTAAGGCGTTTTTAGCCGAAAAAAACGACCATGTATATATAGTAAGTCATTTTTGGACGAAATTTTTAGCCGAAAAAAAGGACAATGTATATAGAGTAAGGCGTTTTTAGCCGAAAAAAAAACGACCATGTATAGTAATGCGTTTTTAGCCAAAAAAAAATGACCACGTATACGAAGGCCTTTTTACCCGAAAAAAACGACCATGTATATATAGTAAGGCGTTTTTGGATGAAATTTTTAGTCCAAAAAAAAAAAAACGACCATGTATAGTAAGGTGTTTTTAGCCGAAAAAAAATGACCATGTACAGTAAGGCGTTTTTAGCCGAAAAAAACCGAACATGTATAGTGAGGAGTTTTTAGCCGGAAAAAAACGACCATGTACAATAAGGCGTTTTTAGCCCAAAAAAACGACCATGTAAGTAAGGCCTTTTTGGATGAAAAAAACGACCATGTATAGTAAGGCATTTTTGGACAAAATTTTTAGCCCAAAAAAACGACCATGTATAGTAAGGCGTTTTTGGATTAAAATTTTAGCCGAAAAAAACGACCATGTATAGTAAAGCGTTTTTTGACGAAATTTTTAGCCGAAATAAACGAACATGTATCGTAAGGCCTTTTTGGACGAAAAAAAATGACCATGTATAGTAAGGCATTTTTGGACAAAATTTTTAGCCGAAAAAAACGTCCATGCATAGTAATGCGTTTCCGCCGAAAAAAACAACCACGTATAGTAAGGCCTTTTTACCCGAAAAAAACGACCATGTATAGTAAGGCGTTTTTAGCCCAAAAAAAACGACCATGTATAGTAAGGCGTTTTTAGCCGAAAAAAACGCCCATGTATAGTAAGGCGTTTTTAGCCGAAAAAAAAACCGACCATGTATAGTAAGGCGTTTTTGGATTAAATTTTTAGCCGAAAAAAACGACCATGTATAGTAAAGCGTTTTTTGACGAAATTTTTAGCCGAAATAAACGAACATGTATCGTAAGGCCTTTTTGGACGAAAAAAATGACTATGTATATAGTAAGGCGTTTTTAACCGAAAAAAACGAAAGGCCTTTTTGGACGAAAAAAACGACCATGTATAGTAAGGCATTTTTGGACCAAATTTTTAGCCGAAAAAAACGTCCATGTATAGTAAGGGGTTTTCGCCGAAAAAACTGACCATGTACACACAGTAAGGCGTTTTTGGACGAAAAAAACGACCATGTATAGTAAGGCATTTTTGGATGAAATTTTTAGCCGAAAAAACGACCATGTATAGTAAGGCGATTTTAGCCGAAAAAAACGACCAT
Source organism: Hippocampus guttulatus (assembly GCF_054856545.1). Lineage (NCBI taxonomy): Eukaryota > Metazoa > Chordata > Actinopteri > Syngnathiformes > Syngnathidae > Hippocampus > Hippocampus guttulatus. Next base: position 16,262,667 of record NC_141266.1, on the reverse strand, counting down.
GTATAGTAAGGCGTTTTTAGCCGAAAAAAAAAACGACCATGTATAGTAAGGCGTTATTGGACGAAATTTTTAGCCGAAAAACACGACCATGTATAGTAAGGCCTTTTTGGACGAAAAAAACGACTATGTATAGTAAGGCGGTTTTGGACGAAAAAAACGACCATGTATATGGTAAGGCGTTTTAACCGAAAAAAACGTAAGGCCTTTTTGGACGAAAAAAACGACCATGTATAGTAAGGCATTTTTGGACCAAATTTTTAGCCGAAAAAAACGACCATGTATAGTAAGGCGTTTTTAGCAGAAAAAAACGGCCATGTATAGTAAGGCGTTTCTACCCGAAAAAAACGACCACGTATAGGAAGGCCTTTTTACCCCCCCAAAAAACGATCATGTATAGTAATGTTTTTTTGGATGAAATTTTTAGCCAAAAAAAACGACCATGTATAGTAAGGCGTTTTTAGCCGAAAAAACCGAACATGTATAGTAAGGCATTTTTGGACGAAATTTTTAGCCGAAAAAAATGACCATGTATCGTAAGGCATCTTACGATACATGGTCGTTTTTTTTTTTCGGCGAAAAACACCTTACTATACATGGTCGTTTTTTTTTAAGTTAAAACGCCTTACTGTTCATGGTCGTTTTTTTCCGTCAAAAACGCCTTACTATACATGGTCGTTTTTTTCGGCTAAAAACGCCTTTCTATACATGGTCGTTTTTTTCGGCTAAAAACGCCTTACTATATACATGGTCGTTTTTTTTTTAAGTTAAAACGCCTTACTGTTCATGGTCGTTTTTTTCGGTTCAAATCACCTTACTATACGTGGTCTTTTTTTTCCGTCTAAAACGCCTTACTATACATGGTCGTTTTTTTTCGGCCAAAAAAGCCTTACGACACATGGATGGTTTTTTGGCTAAAAATTTCATCCAAAAACGCCTTACTATACCTGGTCGTTTTTTTTTCGGGTAAAAACGCCTTACTATACATGGCCGTTTTTTTCGGCTAAAAACGCCTTACTATACATGGTATTTTTTTTCGGTCAAAAACGCCTTACTATACATGGTCGTTTTTTTCGGCTAAAAACGCCTTACTATAGATGGTCGTTTTTTCGGCTAAAAACGCCTTTCTATTCATGGTCGTTTGTTTCGGCTAAAAACGCCTTACTATACATGGTCGTTTTTTTCGGCTAAAAATTTCGTCCAAAAACGCCTTAGTATACGTGGTCATTTTTTTCGGCTAAAAATTTCGTCCAAAAACGCCTTACTATACATGGTCGTTTTTTTCGGTTAAAAACGCCTTACTATACATGGTCGTTTTTTTTCGGCTAAAAACGCCTTACTATACATGGTCTTTTTTTTCGGCTAAAAATTTCGTCCAAAAACGCCTTACTATAAATGGTCTTTTTTTTCGTCCAAAAGGCCTCACAATACAAAAAACGACTTCAATAAGCCTTACTTATCATGTTGGTCAAAGAAAGAAGGGATATGGTTGCAACCTCTGGGGATTGAACACCCAACCGCTAGTTTGGGACATGGTTTCTCTACCCCTGAGCCCCACCACCACATAACTTCTTGTTTGTTTTGTGTTGTCTTCAATAAAGCTGCAATTGGTGGTTAAAGAAAGATGCGACCTTGTTGCAAACACTGGGACTCGAACACCCAACCGCTGGATTTGGGACTTCAGCTTTCTACCACTGAGCTAACCCATCACAATGAACCTTTGGGTTGTTTTGTGTTTTTCCTCAAATAAGTTGTATATGGTGGTTGAAGAGTAGTCATTGTTGCATTAACCAGGGATCGAACATTCAACCCCTGGTGTGGCACTCCATCACTCTAACAATGAGCCAAAGCACCACATTGAGCAGTGAGGTTGTGTTTTTTTATTAATCATGGTCGTTTCTTTCGGCTAAAAAATGACTATACATAGTAGTTTTTTTTCGGCTAAAAACGCCTTGTTATACTGTACATGGTCGTTTTTTTCGAGTTAAAATGCCTTACTATACATGGTCATTTATTTCGTCCAAAAACGCTTTTTTTTTGGGGCTAAAAACGCCTTGTTATACATGGTCGATTTTTTCGGCTAAAAATGCCTTACTATATACATGGTCGTTTTTTTTTTGTCCAAAAACGCCTTACTATACACGGTCGGGTTTTTTTCGGCTAAAAACGCCTTACTATACATGGTAATTTTTTTCGGTTAAAAACGCCTTACTATACATGGTCGTTTTTTTTTGGGGCTAAAAACGCCTTGTTATAGATGGTCGTTTTTTTCGGCTAAAAATGCCTTACTATATACATGGTCGTTTTTTTCGTCCAAAAACGCCTTACTCTACATGGTCGTTTTTTTTCGGTTAAAAACGCCTTACTATACATGTTCGTTTTTTTCGGCAAAAGATTTTGTCCAAAAACGCCTTACTATACATGGTCGTTTTTTTTTGGGCTAAAAACGCCTTGTTATACATGGTCGTTTTTTTTGGCTAAAAATGCCTTACTATATGGTTGTTTTTTTCGGCTAAAAACGCCTTACTATACATGGTTGTTTTTTTCGGTCAAAAACGCCTTACTATATATGGTCGTTTTTTTGGGCTAAAAACGCCTTACTATACATGGTCGTTCTTTTCGTCTAAAAATTTCGTCCAAAAACGCCTTACTATACATGGTTGTTTTTTTCGGCTAAAAACGCCTTATTATACATGGTCGTTTTTTTCGGCTAAAAATTTCGTCCAAAAATCCCTTACTATACATGGTCGTTTTTTTCGGCTAAAAACGCCTTACTATACATGGTCGTTTTTTTCCGTCAAAAACGCCTTACTATATATACATGGTCGTTTTTTTCGGCTAAAAACGCCTTTCTATACATGGTCGTTTTTTTCGGCTAAAAACGCCTTACTATATACATGGTTGGTTTTTTTTTGGGCTAAAAACGCCTTGTTATAGATGGTCGTTTTTTTCGGCTAAAAATGCCTTACTATATACATGGTCGTTTTTTTCGTCCAAAAACGCCTTACTCTACATGGTCGTTTTTTTTCGGTTAAAAACGCCTTACTATACATGTTCGTTTTTTTCGGCAAAAAATTTTGTCCAAAAACGCCTTACTATACATGGTCGTTTATTTTTTGGGCTAAAAACGCCTTGTTATACATGGTCGTTTTTTTGGGCTAAAAATGCCTTACTATATGGTTGTTTTTTTCGGCTAAAAACGCCTTACTATACATGGTTGTTTTTTTCGGTCAAAAACGCCTTATATACATGGTCGTTTTTTTCGGCTAAAAACGCCTTACTATACATGGTTGTTTTTTTCGGTCAAAAACGCCTTACTATACATGGTCGTTTTTTTGGGCTAAAAACGCCTTACTATACATGGTCGTTCTTTTCGTCTAAAAATTTCGTCCAAAAACGCCTTACTATACATGGTTGTTTTTTTCGGCTAAAAACGCCTTATTATACATGGTCGTTTTTTTCGGCTAAAAATTTCGTCCAAAAATCCCTTACTATACATGGTCGTTTTTTTCGGCTAAAAACGCCTTACGATACATGGTCGTTTTTTTCCGTCAAAAACGCCTTACTATACATGGTCGTTTTTTTCGGCTAAAAACGCCTTACTATATACATGGTTGGTTTTTTTCGGCTAAAAACGCCTTACTATACATGGTCGGTTTTTTTCGGCTAAAACGCCTTACTATACATGGTCGTTTTTTTCGATCATAAACGCCTTACTATACATGCTCGTTTTTTTCGGCTAAAAACGCCTTACTATACATGGTCGTTTTTTTCGGCTAAAACTTTTGTCTAAAAATGCCTTACTATACATGGTCGTTTTTTTCGGTCAAAAACGCCTTTCTATACATGGTCGTTTTTTTTGGCTAAAAATTTCATCCAAAAAAACATTACTATACATGATCGTTTTTTGGGGGGGTAAAAAGGCCTTCCTATACGTGGTCGTTTTTTTCGGGTAGAAACGCCTTACTATACATGGCCGTTTTTTTCTGCTAAAAACGCCTTACTATACATGGTCGTTTTTTTCGGCTAAAAATTTGGTCCAAAAATGCCTTACTATACATGGTCGTTTTTTTCGTCCAAAAAGGCCTTACGTTTTTTTCGGTTAAAACGCCTTACCATATACATGGTCGTTTTTTTCGTCCAAAACCGCCTTACTATACATAGTCGTTTTTTTCGTCCAAAAAGGCCTTACTATACATGGTCGTGTTTTTCGGCTAAAAATTTCGTCCAATAACGCCTTACTATACATGGTCGTTTTTTTTTTCGGCTAAAAACGCCTTACTATACATGGTCGTTTTTTTCGGCTAAAATCGCCTTACTATACATGGTCGTTTTTTCGGCTAAAAATTTCATCCAAAAATGCCTTACTATACATGGTCGTTTTTTTCGTCCAAAAACGCCTTACTGTGTGTACATGGTCAGTTTTTTCGGCGAAAACCCCTTACTATACATGGACGTTTTTTTCGGCTAAAAATTTGGTCCAAAAATGCCTTACTATACATGGTCGTTTTTTTCGTCCAAAAAGGCCTTTCGTTTTTTTCGGTTAAAAACGCCTTACTATATACATAGTCATTTTTTTCGTCCAAAAAGGCCTTACGATACATGTTCGTTTATTTCGGCTAAAAATTTCGTCAAAAAACGCTTTACTATACATGGTCGTTTTTTTCGGCTAAAAATTTAATCCAAAAACACCTTACTATACATGGTCGTTTTTTTTTTCGGCTAAAAACGCCTTACTATACATGGGCGTTTTTTTCGGCTAAAAACGCCTTACTATACATGGTCGTTTTTTTTGGGCTAAAAACGCCTTACTATACATGGTCGTTTTTTTCGGGTAAAAAGGCCTTACTATACGTGGTTGTTTTTTTCGGCGGAAACGCATTACTATACATGGACGTTTTTTTCGGCTAAAAATTTTGTCCAAAAATGCCTTACTATACATGGTCATTTTTTTTCGTCCAAAAAGGCCTTACGATACATGTTCGTTTATTTCGGCTAAAAATTTCGTCAAAAAACGCTTTACTATACATGGTCGTTTTTTTCGGCTAAAATTTTAATCCAAAAACGCCTTACTATACATGGTCGTTTTTTTGGGCTAAAAATTTTGTCCAAAAATGCCTTACTATACATGGTCGTTTTTTTCATCCAAAAAGGCCTTACTTACATGGTCGTTTTTTTGGGCTAAAAACGCCTTATTGTACATGGTCGTTTTTTTCCGGCTAAAAACTCCTCACTATACATGTTCGGTTTTTTTCGGCTAAAAACGCCTTACTGTACATGGTCATTTTTTTTCGGCTAAAAACACCTTACTATACATGGTCGTTTTTTTTTTTTGGACTAAAAATTTCATCCAAAAACGCCTTACTATATATACATGGTCGTTTTTTTCGGGTAAAAAGGCCTTCGTATACGTGGTCATTTTTTTTTGGCTAAAAACGCATTACTATACATGGTCGTTTTTTTTTCGGCTAAAAACGCCTTACTCTATATACATTGTCCTTTTTTTCGGCTAAAAATTTCGTCCAAAAATGACTTACTATATATACATGGTCGTTTTTTTCGGCTAAAAACACCTTACAATGCATGGTCGTTTTTTTTTTGTCTAAAAACGGATTACTAGACATGGTCCTTTTTTTTCGGTGAAAAACGCCTTACTAGATACATGGTCGTTTTTTTTGGGCTAAAAAAAGGAGGCTGATTCGGATGCCTCCTGAACGCCTCCCTGGTGAGGTGTTCTGGGCATGTCCCACCGGGAGGAGACCCCGAGGAAAACCCAGGACACGCTGGAGAGACTATGCCACCCAGCTGGTCTGGGAACGCCTCGGGATCCCCAGGGAGAGCTGGAAGAAGTAGCTCGGGAGAGGGAAGTCTGGGTTTCCCTGCTAAAGCTGTTGCCCACGCGACCCGGCCCCGGATAAGCGGTAGAAGACGGATGGATGGATGGATGGTAATAGAGAGTTGTCATTGAATCCAATTGTCTATTGCAGGGGTCAGCGACCTTTTTGAAGTTGAAAGATACTTTGTATGTCATGCGAATACATGGTTGGTTTTTTTTTGGGCTAAAAACGCCTTGTTATAGATGGTCGTTTTTTTCGGCTAAAAATGCCTTACTATATACATGGTCGTTTTTTTCGTCCAAAAACGCCTTACTCTACATGGTCGTTTTTTTTCGGTTAAAAACGCCTTACTATACATGTTCGTTTTTTTCGGCAAAAAATTTTGTCCAAAAACGCCTTACTATACATGGTCGTTTTTTTTTGGGCTAAAAACGCCTTGTTATACATGGTCGTTTTTTTGGGCTAAAAATGCCTTACTATATGGTTGTTTTTTTCGGCTAAAAACGCCTTACTATACATGGTTGTTTTTTTCGGTCAAAAACGCCTTATATACATGGTCGTTTTTTTCGGCTAAAAACGCCTTACTATACATGGTTGTTTTTTTCGGTCAAAAACGCCTTACTATACATGGTCGTTTTTTTGGGCTAAAAACGCCTTACTATACATGGTCGTTCTTTTCGTCTAAAAATTTCGTCCAAAAACGCCTTACTATACATGGTTGTTTTTTTCGGCTAAAAACGCCTTATTATACATGGTCGTTTTTTTCGGCTAAAAATTTCGTCCAAAAATCCCTTACTATACATGGTCGTTTTTTTCGGCTAAAAACGCCTTACGATACATGGTCGTTTTTTTCCGTCAAAAACGCCTTACTATACATGGTCGTTTTTTTCGGCTAAAAACGCCTTTCTATACATGGTCGTTTTTTTCGGCTAAAAACGCCTTACTATACATGGTCGGTTTTTTTCGGCTAAAACGCCTTACTATACATGGTCGTTTTTTTCGATCATAAACGCCTTACTATACATGCTCGTTTTTTTCGGCTAAAAACGCCTTACTATACATGGTCGTTTTTTTCGGCTAAAACTTTTGTCTAAAAATGCCTTACTATACATGGTCGTTTTTTTCGGTCAAAAACGCCTTTCTATACATGGTCGTTTTTTTCGGCTAAAAACGCCTTACTATACATGGTCATTTTTTTCGGCTAAACATATTTTTATAACAGTCGTTTTTGAGACTTTTTTTTAAAAATTGAAATCAATGATAGATGTGGCTTCATTGAGGTTTAATTCAGGCTGATATCAGGAACCTGTTCTGGCCCAGCGTCGGGCCGGAGTAGGGCCAGATATGGTTTTACAATGCGGCTCAGATCTGGGCCGAATGCGGCCCACATCATGGATGCCAGACGTGGGCCACTGCAGGACCGTCATTCATTGAGGTATGTGGGCCGAGTGTACTGCCGTGTCTGCCCCAGAGCTGGGCCAGACCAATTTTGCTGACTGGGAATTATACTGTTTCCTGTAATCCAAAATTTTTCCCCCCAAATTAGGGTGGTTTTATATTGTCAGATAATAGTCATGCATTGGAATCCCAAGCATAAAAAGTCTTATTAGAAGCTGTCATGGGGCCTGCAAGCGTGATTATTGTAATGAGGTGCGATTGATTTTTATTTTCCAAATAACTTTTGTCACGTGAGGCTTTATGCATGTATTTATTGCAGTAAATGTGACTGATAAATATATATTCCATTGTCCCCGTTTGAAGCATGTTTAGCTCGGATGCTGTGAAATGTTTGATGAGAAAAGTGTAGGAGGATAAAAATACAATTAAATACATTATTCAGTATGCAGAGGAAGCACACAAACAGAATAATCATACAATATTTAACGCCAATGGGAAACAAAGATTTTCTGCGATTTTTTGCTGATGAATAATTCAACGCATCATGTTGTCAATCCTTTGAGGGACCAGAAAGATGTTAAAGGGGAATGCCCCTGGAACAGAGCACATCCATTATTTTTCAGTGCTAGAAATAACACGTGATAAGTGGATTCAGAATCGCTCTGTAAGTCTGTCAGGCACTTTCCCAAAAAGAAAAACAAAAAACGAGTTGTGTCACTGTAAGTAAATGTTCAATGTCAAATCAAGGCTGAGAAACAACAAAGACTCACATAGGTGACGTTTGTCCGTGACAGGCCGTGTAAATGCCTTCACTTTTATTTCCTATATTTGGAAGCGTTCACTGTAGAAAAAGTTGCACGTGTAAGTCAGCACATTTCAGTACAGTCTAAACACAAAACGTCCCCTTGGCCATGTCACAGTCGCAAAGATGATTCTTCCAAAGAGTGTAAACACCGTCCGTCACTGTTGGGAATCGTCATTCCCTACTCCCTAATCACTCCTAATGGATTTTTATACAGTGGACTCAAAAGTGCACTCCCCCACTCCCGAGGAATTCCCAATATTGTTGCTGTGGTAGGCTTGTTAGGGCACAGCGGTGCTGCAGGAACAGAGTAGCCCCAGACCATCACACAGTCGATTTTTAGTCAATTATGAAAAGAAATTGCAATTTCGACCACAGTGAATGTGTTTGGAATCATTCCGTTACTTCCCTACTCATTTTTCTTTTGTTGACTTTTTTGTGAACTGTAGATCCGCTGCTTAAAAAAAGCCCTACATACTCAGTCGCCGTATCTGGATTTGTAGCGGACCGAAGATCCTGAATAAGCAAAGCAGCCCCAGACTGTCACAGTTTTAGTGAAGCCTACAGTTAACTACGTACAAATCCCTAGTGATTATGCAAGAGTAATTGGCAGGAGAGATTCTGAACACAGCGACAACATAGACTCTCAGTGATATGTAAAACACAATGGAACATGATGGCCATTAGTGCTGAACTAAATGAGATATGATGTAAAAGTGGGGTAAAATATGATACGCTGAGATATCGTCACCTTCCTAAAATAATGGCTGGTCATTTTTTTCAGAAAACATAAAACAAACAAAAAAACATCAATGATTCTCTTTATTAACAAATGCATCAGGGGTAAAATTGAATGATCTGTTTAACGAAATATGTCGGTGATTTTAGCAGATGTGGCCAGCATCCTGGGGAGGTGATTAAGGCTAATAAAAAAAAAGAAAAAAAAAAGGTTTTGTCAGAATGGAACACAGGCCATTATTTTAAGAGGCTGACGATGTGCAAGATGTCTTCCTCTCAACTCTAGTGCCTGAATGACTCAGTGGCACCCTCCGACAGGCTTTGTGGAGAAGCAAGAACTCAAGAAGCCTCAGAAAAAAATCAAAAAGGGTCAATTTGGCTACCAACTACGGTGGAAGAAGGTTGTCACCCACGCCGCACACACTGGAGTGTTGCTTTAAAGCAGGGTTCCGAAAGCTCTTTTGGTTTTTGTAATTAAATTGTGTGCACTGTTTGGCGCATCTTTAATTGATGTACAGGAAGTAGACTCGTGGCAGGATGTATTTTCCTAACTTGCCTAATTGGGCTCCAGTTCACCTGCGACCCCAAGTGAAGACTAGAGTGCGTAAGATGTGGAAACGTTTGGCCAAACCCTGCTTTCATGTGAGCGCCCAATGGACTCGAGGGTCAGGCTGTGTGCGCGTGTGTGTGTGTGTGTGTAAATAGGCAGTGAGCAGTATTCTAGCCTCAATGCTAAACGGGACAAGAGACAACCATGTAAAAACAGGACATAGAAAAGGTGTGATATCACAAACGTTATTTATCTTCTCTGCCTCTCCAAATGTCTGTAGCAGTCCTTGAGGCCCACGTCAGTCTGCAGGGTGTAAAGACAAGGAGAAGACACTAGAGGGAGACACACTGTAAGGAGGCACACAATGGGGAAACAGTCTTCATAGGAGCTCTTCACAATGCATGACTGAATTAAATATAAAAAAACTAAACAAACAAGTTACACACACACACACACACACACACACACACACACACACACACACACACACACACACACACACACACACGCAAATTAAGTGCACACACTCCATAACAAGAGGCAGTCAGTAAACGTTACAAGATGATGTGACAGGTGGGCATCAGTCACTCGCCGAGAACATCCGGCATCCCCCGGTGGGAGACTTTCCCCCCTCGGGCTTCCTCCTGAGGATGCGACACTGTTCCTTGAGGTCGTACCATCCCAGGTGTTGTCCTCTCACATCCACACGGAGCACTAGTTACATTCTATTTTTTGCTGCTTGTTTTTTCTTTTTTTTGTTGTTTTTAAAGACAAAAAAATGGTCCGTTTGCTCCGCGTATGTGTGAAGTGAGTGTGCGCCATCAGAAGACTTCCGGTAGTGTGACGTTGCGGAGCAGCCACTGCTGCGAGCGCGAGTGCGTGCAGTCTCTGACGCTGGGCACTTGACTGTCCTCCTCGCTGGCCTTGTCCAAACACTGGTTGCTGTTGACGTGCACTAGGCTCAGCTTCTGCACAACACGCACACACACACACAAAATTATTTCATCGCTCACTCCGATTTAGCACAACGTTACTATCCGCTTTGGACACAATTGGTACCAGGAGCTTAAGTGGGGAATAAAACAACTATGATCACCGTCTTGATACCTAAAGTCACAACCGTTAGAACCTATCAACACTATACAAAATGGCAATACGCACATGGACAAAATTGTTGGTATCGCTCTGTTGATGAAAGGAAAAACCCCTAGTGGTCACAGAAATACCTTGAATCTGGCAAAAAGCAACAATTAATAAAAACATTGATGCAAAAATAAACGGGCGCACTTTTCAAGAAAAACGGGACTTTATCGAGCTAGTTCAATCAACACTGCTTTGCTGACGAGCTTGTATGTTGTATGTAGTAGTTTTGGGCAATTGGGGTTAGGGCGATCGGGGTTAGGGCGATTGGGGTTAGGGCGTTTGGCGCGTACGATGCTACCGATATATTTCAAGTTTTTACCTTGATAAATATTGATTGTGAAGCCCTATGATGTCCTGTACAGGTTTGGAGTTGGCAAAGGTGATGTATTGAAAAAAATGTAGCGAACTTTTTTTACTTTGGTATTATCCTCAAATATGTGAATGCAGATTTTCATTTGTGGAGTTAATCTGCTATGAATGCAATGCGTGCCGCTGAGTGTGACTTGGGTTTTTTTTGTACATGATTTTGTGACGTGACGGCATTATTATGAGCTATGAAGTGGATTTGGTCACTAAATACCCACTGAAAGCCCAGGTCCAAAACTTACCACTTGCCACTCCGTCCCTCTCTTACTCCTCACACCACTGCTATCCTTGTTCACAGTCTCGTCATTATCGACTCTTTTTATTGCAATTCACTTCTTTTCGGCGTCCATCACAAATTCCTCCATAAACTTAGACTTGTTCAGAATTCAGCAGCCCGGATCATCACGAGAACCCCCTCCTTCCATCACATCACCCCCATCCTCCGACAGCTCCACTGGCTCCCTGTCAAACTCAGAATCAATTTTAAAATACTTTGTACATTCAAAGCCATCCATAACCTTGCCCCCCCCCCCCCATCTGTCAGATTTTCATTCCTTCTCGCTCACTCAGGTCCTCATCCTCCGTCCACCTCTCTGTACCCTCTGCCCGTCTCAGCACAATGGGGTGCAGAGCCTTCAGCCGCTCTGCCCCTAAACTCTGGAACTCACTTCCACCCAATATTTGTAATATTGACTCTCTTCCCACATTCAAAACCGAGCTCAAAACCCACCTATTCAGACTTGCATATTCAACTTAAATCTATCTCTTCTTTTATTTATAATTTTATCTGTGGTTTTATTGTATGCTCTTGGTTGTAAAGTGCCCTTGAGTGCTGTGAAAGGCGCTTACAAATAAAATGTATTATTATTAGTAGTACATATACATCGTCATCATGTTGTTTGTCTCAACTGTGACAGAGTCATGATGGTGGTGTCAAAGGTTTGCACTCACCACGGGGTCGTACTCCCACAGTTGGTTGCCTTTGAGATGATGACACTTCAGCATCATGACAGGTCCATTTAATTTGGACACGTCCAGACACAAGTCGTCTGTTCTGATCTCCTTATTGGCTGTGTAAGAGAACACCTGCAAGGAACACCACAACCACCACCAACAACAACAAAAAGCTGCTTACGATGACGTCTTAAGCAGTTTGAAGGTATTTTGTAACCTTTGAGTCATCAATTATTTCAGGCATCTCGTTTTGGGAAAATTTTACCTGGTTGCCACCCATGCCATGGCAGTTGAAAATCCCAACCTTCTCGTTCTCTTTGCGGGCCATATTGTCCAGACATTGGTTGGTCTCCACATTTCGGATCTGTCAGGGGGAAAAAAACCACACACAATGTAACCATTAATCATCACAAATGCAGGTGGTTTTGTGATGGTGTGTGTGTGTGTGTGTGTGTTTCTATGTCAAGCGCTACATAAATAAAGATTTGAGTGCATACCTCTCCCAGGGAGTAATAGTGGCGGGGAATCTGGGAGTCGGGATAGACGTTTTCCAAGTACCAACTGAAAGGTTTACATTGGAGCTTCTGTCTGAGAACTGTGCGAGACGTGATGTCACCGTAGTCCACTTTGGTCACACCTGAAGACACATTCGCCAGCTCATTTAGTCAGGATGGTTGTGGTTGAATTGAGCGCACCATGAATCCACCAGCAAATGCTGGCAAAAGTTGGTTTTGACTGGATTTCATCTCAGAGATGTGGATGCGGTGTGTCCTTACAGGTTGTGGGTGGTCGTGAAATAAACCATGGCTGGGATGCGGGTACATCCACATCCCAGCAGGAAAACCAGTAATGCCACTTTGTCATAGCAGCAGGTCTTTTTATTTATTTCCATTCATGCCGTCCTTAAATCATTATTTCATAAAAAAAGAAAAAAAGCAATCTTCTTTCTTTCTTCTTCTTCTTTCTCCCTACATTCTTGCTGCTGGAGGCTGTAAATTTCCCCAGTGTGGGACTAATAAAAGATATCTTATCTTATCTTACATGTTCCTGATCTAGCATAAGATGTCCCGAAAATGACACCCTCATTTTTAGGGGGAAAGACATACATTTAGTGTTTCCATCTTGTCATGTACCTTTGTTCCTCAGTAGCCACAAGTTAGTCACAAGAAGAGGCAACGAAACAGTTTATGTTGAAAAAGGGAATAAAAGTGACACATCTGTCCATTCTAGCATAGCAGTACCCGAAAACTACCACAGTACCCTGCTGTCCAAAACGATATTATGGCTCGTTTTTAATTGGAGAACCTATTTTTTAAATGTGGGAGGATGCTGGAGTACTCCGAGGAAACCCACATTAGCACAGGAGACCACGCAAAGCTCCACACCCAGAGACTATCTCAGAGACCCCCCCTTTTTCAAGATTCAAGTTTGAAAAAAGACTTTTTGAACACCAAATTAATTTTTATACAGAAAATAATTACAGTACATCTGAAACAAATGATCTTCGACCCACTTTTCTCCAGATTGTCACTACTTTTCTCCATTTTCTGTTATCTCTTCTATTATTTTCTTCTCTTTTCTTTCTTACCGCTATTTTTTATTTTTCTTCTTCGTGCTACCGCTATTTTTATTTTTATTCTTCGTGACAGGGGTTCACTTTGGCCTGGGGAGTCAAGTTCAACATTTGCTTTAATGATATCTGGCGCAATCTAGCGTCGTGAATGGGTATAATTCTCGACCACAAATATAAGACGATCCCCACTTTTTCAGTCTTATTTCAATGCAAAAAACATCGTCTTATATTCGGGCCAATACGGTAATCTATGCATCATGCGTGTCTTTGCATGGCCTTCATTGTTGCTTCAAATGACATGCAGCATGGTGCAGTAAAATCAAGATGGCACATTTGTGCAAATCTGCTAGTTTTAGGAGAGGGAATTTTGCATTTTGCCAATATATCTCCTATGACAGTGTCTTTGTGTGTGTGTATGTGTGTGTGTGTGTGAGTGTGTCTGTGCGCGCCCGCGCATGCATGCGTGTGCGTAAGTTAATTGCTGCTCCTTAGCGTGAAATTACTCCCTGCCCCAGTCCCACACTATTGGGCCATCCCAGCGATATCACACTATATCCAGGTTTTAATGGATAGATCACTCCTGCTGCACGCGTGCGCGCGCGCACACACACACACACACACACACACACACACACACACACACACACACACACACACACACACACACAAACAAGTGCTCACCGGGGGAGATGATGTAGAAGAAGTTTTTAAATTCATCCATCCAGACTTCGGCCAAGCGTCTGTTGTTTTTGTTGATGATCTGTCCCGTTCCTCCAGGAAACGTGTAGGGCGTCGCCTTTCGGAACACGTGGCCCACGTGCGAGCATGTGACAATCTCCAGGGTTCCGCCGCACTGCCAGATCTGTGACCAAAACACACAGTGGAAGGTCACGAGGGGACAGGAGCATGCAGGTTACTCTCAACCTCTCAGTGTGTGGCGCAAGTGGAAGAAGGCACTCGTGTCCCAAAGCTGTTGGTGTGGCCACTCACTCGGAAAGAGATTTCCAAGTTCTCTCCACCCCAGATGTCCATGCCCGCGTCATAAGTGCCAATCTCCTGGAAATAATCTCTGTCGATAGAAAACAAGCCTCCTGCCATGGTGGGAGTTCTGGAAAACAACGCGAGTCGTTCATTTTCAATTGTTTTTTTTTCCAAGTGTCACATAAAGACACGCGCACACACCAATGGTGTCACGGTTCATTCGTTTCACAGCGTAAGTTCAGACCTCACTCAGTGAGGGTGCAAATGTGAGTGTAAATGGTTGTCTCGACATGACTGGCGACCGGTCCATGTCGTAATCTGCCTTTTGCACCAACATAACACGAGAACCTCTGCAGAGATAAGAGATCTAATAAAAAGGAGAAGAAAACAAAGTTCCCACAGCAGGGAAACTGACTGGCTCCAGAAAGCAAGCCAAGATATAGAATAATATGAAAACGGCAAGTATTGTCAAAATAAAACAGGTAAGAGGGGAAAAACATTAATTAACACTATTTAAGTCTGTAAGATGTATAGACCGATAATCCCCCCCCCCCCACCCCAAACCCCCCAACCCTTCCACGTTGCTTTTCTTCTCTGTTGACGTGACGGTCTCGAGTGCATTTAAAAACGGTGCGACGACATCCCGCTTTCCATTTCCAAAAATAATTTCCTTTCTTGCAGCAGCGGCTTATTTTTGCCAGGTTCACTTAAACAAAAGACAGCGTCTTGTGGAAAAAAGAAAAAAAACAACACATTGGGGTGCTGCTGTTTAACTCAGAGTAGAAAATAAGTGGCTCGGGTGTAGCGGAACAAATACTGTCTTGCCCGAATGCGTAATAGTCACAGATGAGAATCTAACAGCGAGCAAAACAAAGAGACTGGAGAATATAAAGGTATTGACCAGTAAAAATGCGTTCACATCGGGTGTCCCCCCCCTGTAATCATAACCAAAGGTCAACAATAAAAAACAAACAATTGCTTTTCTGGATAAGGATTTACAGCTAAAAATGATACATATATATTTGATATATAATTTGACCATATATATATATATATATATATATTTATTTATTTTTTTTTTTTAAGGGATGCTGTTGGCTGACCCAAATTTTGGTAAGTCACTTTGCAGTCGACCTTGCAATGTCATTCAGTTAATGTGAGATTTACTCTCCTTATCTAATTTCCCGCACGGGATGAATAAAGTTATCTACTGACTTAGCAATGTATGTAAAAACTACTACAGTTTTTGTGACAAAACCTTATGTGCTGTAATAAATTCCTAACACTATTTAAAACCTTTTAAAGATCTATTTGAAGGTAATTAACGGCGCAGAAATGTTCAGGTCACTGCCATCATGACCAAAAGTCAAAAAGAGCATTTTGATTTGACAAGGGATCAATGTAAGTACATAAAGTTATTCACGTGGTAAAATATAATTTTCCAACTAGCGCTTCCATTTGATATTTTTTGGCTAAATCCTTTTATGACTTTGTCATTTTGAAGTCTCTTTCCCATTCCTGCCGAAGGACCAAAAGACTTAGCGGTAAATTAGAAGCTGCGAGAAGCCATAACAGCACTTGAGTCACCGTGGCTTCCCGCAGCAGTCGCTCTCCCAAAACGCAGACATCCGAAAGCCGAGCGACGTCGCTGAAGCGTGCAAAGGCTCCTGCATGTGCCGATAATACCATTTGAGTCATCATGTTTTTAAATCATACATTAGGTTGTTGATAACAATTTCATTATACCTACTGCTATCATGTGAAAGCAGATTTTTTTTGTTATGATCATGACAGAAATTTCCTTTCCTGATAATGGAAAGCTACATTTTGTGAAGGAATCGGGGAAAAATATGTTTGAAAAAAAAAAGAAGAAAAAGCCAAATGCGGCGACGTAGTATGTTATATAAAACGTTACATGATGCGTGTGACCTTGAGTAATGGAGTCAAGTCAGCATGGAAACGAGAGTAGGAGGAAAAGATGACAGGAAGGCTGAAATACAAAAAGAACCTTCAACTCAGGGTTGAAATTTCATGACTCACAAAGGAAAAAAAAGGTTCACTGTTTGTCTCTTCTCTCCCTTTTGTGATCATTTTATTAGCAATTAGCAGTGACAAGCAAAACGGTAAAAAATGGGATGACCGAGACAGCACACAGGATGTGACTGCGGACATGTTGAACTAAAGCGGCGGGGGCGGTATCACCCACCTGACAGGAAGTGTGCGGTCTCCTTTGCGGCGGTCCATTTCTCTTTGGGGCACTGGGTACCAGCGGAAGTTGAGCTTCCAATTGAAGCCTCCGTACGTCATGTCCGAACCCGCCATGTACTCGAAGGTGTCGTCGCTGATCACGTCGATGATGGGGCACACTACCGTTCTCCTAGTGCACAAGCAAACACTCACCCTCACATCGTGCACTCGTAACCAAAAGACTGCATGTCACGCCTTTGCCAACCTCTCCTTTTTTGTGCGAGTGCTCGCATGAGGCAGCAAATTAACTCATTCACTCCCAAAGACCTTTTTAAACGTCTTTTCAGACTTGCTCCAGAATTGACTGAATGAGTTAAGATGAGGGCAAGCCCCCTTGCATGCTAGCTTGCTTAGTTTGCCGCTTGAGGGGCGCACAGGTCGTACTTGTCTTGTTTGATGCGAGCGAGCAGCGGCTCCAGCCAGCCTGTCGTACATTCGCAGTGAGCATCCAGAAAGGTTATCACCTACGAAAAAAAAAAAAAAAAAAAAAAATAGATTTCCAGATTGTGTCAGCCATAGGCAGCGCAGTTCAACAGAGGTGCAAGTTGCTCACATGCGCACAGAGTTGACTAACCTGCCCCGTAGAGATGGACGCTCCCTTGAGGCGAGCTCGAATGAGACCAGACCTCTGATCCATCCTCACCACTCGCACGGGGACTTCCAACCTTCGGACATATTGCTCCAACGGTCGCTTTAGGAAATCTAACCCACACAAGAATGAAAGATGAGAGCACTCTCAGAGTTCATCTTGCAGGTTCTTAATCGCATTCCATATCGAGAAGAAACATATACTGCGGAACAAAACAAATGTATGCAGATCGGGGAATGGATATGAGAGACTGACGGTGAGTACTTGAAAACAAAATGCTATTTTTCCTACAAATGAAGCAGGCAAATTGCACATAAACTATGATATCCGTTGAGGATACTACCGCTTTCCCTCATTCATAGTCTCGAGTACTGTAAACAGCCAACTTTGAGCCTTAAATTAAAAAAAAAAAGTGTTTTGGTTTTATCCCAAAAGCACCACAAACAATACCCTGAACATTGTGTTAGGATTTGCACATCGGCATTTCAAAATCAATGTTGTTTGACGCTCGCGTGGATTTCCCAACGATGCTCAAGTCACTCATGAATGATAACACGTTTTGTCCTCTCCCCGCAGCTGCTTTCCCGGACACTGCCATGCATGAAAACATTGAATCAAAAGGAGAACTAGACTTGTTCAGCAGAGACACCAGGAACAAAAAAAAACAACAGTTCCTGGATACTATGACGCCATTCAATATAAAGATGTGGAAAAGCTCCATGGGACATTAATCACTGTGAGCTTTTTTTGTGCTTCTTCATTGATATGAAGCAGACAGCCTGTCCACTCACTCTCCATGTCTGGCTGCCTTCATTTGACACTAATAATACCAAACGCGTATTCAAAAACAACATTTTATCGCAAAGTGTGATTATGCATAAGAATATTGCATAGCATAACCATATTAAGATAAATACTCAGTCGGAAAAGACCGTTCTGTATTTTGGCAACACGAGAAATGATGTGCAAAGAGCCCTATGACCCTGCGCATGCGGTCGCACATTTAAATAAGATATTATTCAACAGAGCGAGAAGACCAATTGGATTTTCTATGCCTTTTTTTTTTAAACGATTTACTGGTGAAAGGAGACTTTCAATCTCTCCTCTTATTTCTACAACCACTTCCAATAACAAAGCATCAGATAGGAATGGCGCGGGGTTGTTTATGATTGTATTTTCTGAATGTTTCATCATTTATTCTGTAACGCGCTTTGTTACAACTGCAGCTGTTGTGAGAGCGCTCGAGAAATAAAGTTGAGTTGAGTACATTATGTGGTGTGTGTCACAAAAGTTCCATGACATAAAATAAACATTTCAAACCCAAACTACGTGTTTTCCCCCTCAGATCGTCTACATGTGTCAAACTCAAGGCCCGCCACATCATTTCAGATGGCCACTTCCACGAT
Source organism: Hippocampus guttulatus (assembly GCF_054856545.1). Lineage (NCBI taxonomy): Eukaryota > Metazoa > Chordata > Actinopteri > Syngnathiformes > Syngnathidae > Hippocampus > Hippocampus guttulatus. The sequence goes on along the minus strand of NC_141266.1, from coordinate 16,244,086 downwards.
GCTGGCTAAAATCTGGACCAAAATTTCAAATCTTCATAGGTAATAAATCAGTGACATATTGTCAGCATTTTCTCATTACCAAACCCCTCATTACAGTTACTTAAACGATAATTGAATAAAACGTTATTCTTGACTTTTTTTTTATATAGTTTCGGTCATAACGGCCGTCCAAGCGAAACAGTCATCATAATGTGGCCTGCGACAAAAATGAGTTTGACACCCCTGAGATACAAAGACTAGAGATACGTACAAAAAATAAGCACAAAAAAGTAGGCTCACACCAATACACAAACATACGCGCAAACTACAGGGGTTGGATTACAGGAACCCTTTTTCCTTTTACGGCGCAGACAGATCAAACAGAACACATGTGCGGTTGTCTTAAAGCAACAGCCACCACAAACACCTTTGGCTCACACCTGACCTCGGGATGCAATGGGGTTGTGCTCATGCCTTGGCACAATAGTTGAGTGTAATCCCTGCAATTGACGAATTAAAGACCTAATCCCAACTACCAAACAGGGATTAACAGTATTGCACGGGGTGGAGTGGCGCACAACACACCGGCGATGTTGACCAGCCGTCACAAACTTGATGAAAATCACACCATTTGACAAATAAAAATAAGGCTGAAATGAAAATAGACGCACATGTGTGTGTGTGTGTGTGTATACCTCGCTCACTGGCATCATCTACCAGAACAATCTCCTCCAGGAGTGTGTGGGGAGAGCGGTCGATGACAGAGTGGACGGTCCGCAGCAGCGTGCTCCATGCCTCGTTGTGAAAGACAATTACCACACTAGTTCGGGGCAGATTGTCAGGATATAGCTTGTTCTTGCAACTAGAGACAGAAGACACAACATGTATATTGAATCAATATGGGAAATGTGCGTGTCGCTAAAAGCTAAGATCTGCAAAAAAGTGCGGGGTTTTTAGCCCAGGCTTTACGGATTAAACCTTTTATAATCGTCTTAGCAGGAAAAATGATTTTACTTTGTACGAATCTTGAGAACGAAGATAAGATAGGAAATAATAAAATGACTCATCAGCAACAGAACCCTCCCCCCCGAAATTCACACATGATAATATTAGTTCAACAAGCATAATTTGGGCAAAATCGCCTTTCATTGGGTGGCGCAGTCACAGAAAGAGACCCGGGCAGCCACGCATCTGGCACACAATGTAGGTCAAAAACCAAATGGAGGCCACAACATGCACACACTCTGATATTAAAGGATAAGTCAGCACATTTTTGTAATCATTCTATAAATCCGGTGGAACGCTCAAAATCGGCAGTCTAACACTTCATTAATCTCCGCAGCCATGACTTGCACCGCAGTCCAACGACATTTTAATATAACCGTATTATTATTTTCAACATTATTTTTCCTTAACTCAATACAATTCATTTTAAATCATTTGATGTCTGTATTTAATACATTAAAAGACCCCTTTCATATATTCTTTTATCCATTCAACTATCCATTTTCTGTGATGCGTATCCTTGTTGTGGTTGCAAGAAATACAGATGTGTTTGCAATGATGTGTGTGTGTGTTTGCAATGATGTGTGTGTGTATGTGTGTTCGTGTGTGTGTGTGTGTTTGTGCAAAAAAGAAGCAAAGTGGAAGAGTGGCACAAATTCATTCAATGTCAATGTAGACTGTCCAAAGATTTCAGTTGGTATACAGATCATACAAGTGTCATTGTGCGTCTCCACCAAGAAGACATGTTTGGACACACGTCACCGTGTCACCGCGTGTTGATTTTGGTCATGGGTGCCATTTATTCTAATAAGCGGGAGGTGGACCAGTATTTAGTCAAAAAAAATGTGCATAAATAGTCACAGGTTGCCTGTGCCACCAAGGAGTGGAGGGCTTGGTCGACAGTGAAACATCACACAAATATGGACATGAAAATAGGGCTGTCTCATAAAAAAAAAAAATGATGCAGTCAAAATGTAAAAAAGGTCTAACAGGTCATGGAAAACATTCACATGGGGGAAATCCACCAATTTGGTCGCACGTGTGCACCACCACACACTATTCAATTCAACACGCACACGCGCACAGGACTGTAATGTCAAAATGGCCGATCCCCGCTCATTCCTTTCACTCTGAATGGCCCTGCTGACAAAAATGAAAAACTGCCAGTGTCTTCACGCTCTGTAGTTTGAGCTAATGGTGACCTATGATCAAATTCATTCATCGGTTTCCCTCAACCAGACACACGCGCGCACACGGTGTCGATATTGACTTGGTCTTATCTCCTAATTGGGAAAGCAGATAGATGGTGAGGAGGCTGAGGGAAAACCAAGCTACTAATCAACTCTTGTTCAAAGACTCAAACACATTTCACGGATCAATGTCTTCTTTCTATGTAGTCTCTTGAGTGTGTGTGCATGTGAGTGCCCTTGCCTGTCCATCAATATTCCGACCAAAAGCCCTCATTATTTGTCCACTCATGTTTCTCGAGTGTATAGAGACCACAAGTCAAATGCATTTTCACAAAACACCACCATCAAGGATCTACAGCACTGGTGTCAAAGTCAAGGCCCGGGGGCCAAATCTGGCCCACCACATCATCTTATGTGGCCCGCAAAAGCAAATCAAGCATGTCAAGTTCCATGATGCTTGTTAAAGTCTGACCCAAAAATTCTAAATGTAATCCACAATAACAGTCATTATTCTTGACGTCTGATTTTAAAGCTAGTTATTCATTCATTTGTTGTGCGCTGTGTATGTAATATGTGGAGGGGATTAAACATTTATATGGCTTCCAAAAATTCATAACGGCCTTCCAATGGAAACCGTAACTACAATGTGGCCGGTGACAGAAATGAGTTTGACACCCCTGAATTACAGTTTCTACTATTATCAGACTGAATACGAACACAAGAACTTAAATTTGAGCACTCGCCTAAGTGTACTGACACTCGATAATGCGGCATCTTGTAATTGTGACGGAATTGTGTTTTAGTTTCATCAACTACTGTTCAGACAGACAAAAACCTTTCTTGAACATAAGCATGAACTTGTCTTTCATGACGTTTTAACATCCATCTGCAGGAATTTGCAACAGCTTAATATTTTATATAGCTAGTATGTTCACAATTGTGGTTGAACACTATTTTACAGGGTTTTAGAACTGCACTATATCATGCTGAGCACTGTTTGCAACTTTACTTAGCAACATAAGTGGGGTAATATATTCCCCGATATGATGCGGGGTAGTTTTACACCACTGCATACTAAACCCACAAAACAGGTAGCCAACCCATCAATGGAGCAAATCTGACTTTCATTCTAAAGAGAACATGGGCTGGCTCAAGGCAGCATAAAAAGACGGCCAATCAGGAGCATGCAGGACGCTCACCCTTCGAGCCGGACGTCAGGCAATGAACGATTGAGCGCAATCATCTCAGATGCCATGAGGTTGAATTGGTTGATCTTAAACATCTCCTTCATCTTCTCCTGGTTCTCCTTTGGGATCACCACAGGCTTCCCCCCCTCCCCGGGCCCATCCCGCGGCCTTGCCAGGGGGTCTGGAGAAGAAGGCAAAGAGTTGTTGAGCATATTTGACGATGGGCAATGTGTTAGATGTGAATACTCACCGTCTCTACCGGGCAGTCCTCGCTCCTTCCTGTCGTCGCACTTGTTGCATTCGCTGAAGTAGAGCAGGATGAACATGTCCAGCATCACCCACACCAGAGAGGTGGCCAGGACCACTTTGCAGTAGGCGAACCTCCGCATCCTGGTAACGTCACCTGCGAGAAAGACAGAAAAACAGAAGCGGTTTACGACGGGATGAATGTGTGAGCCTGATGAAGCAGTCACTTACTGCTTTATCTATTTTTTGCTCGTTCCCCTCAACTGGCAAACCCTCCTGCAGTTCATCTTCTCAGCATCGCCGTCTGACTGAGTTTACAAGCGGGCTGGTTCGTCCCATTTCGAAAGACTATAAAAGTGATGTGGAGCATTGTTACATTATTAAAAACATACCACACAAAAACTGAGAGGAAGTTAGTTTCCGCTAACTGCTGCAAAACGATGGCTGTGTATTTTCCAGGGAACAGTCAATGTAAGGCGGTGTGGTCATTTGGACCATCCTCCCTCTAAAGTTTGCAGTTTGGGTGAGCCCAAAATGATGTCACCTTTAGTCATATGTCAAAGCAACGCTACTTAAATTCCTCAGAATACAAGCAAGATTGCGCCAGAGAGAAAGTTGCCTTGAAGAGTTCCAAGTGAGGCTTTACTTCTGGGAAGAAACTGACAACAGCATGTGAAACGAAAAAGCTCCAGGTCGCTTTGCATGTCGAATCCGACCAAACACTCGCGTGGTGTAGATTTGACAGACCGCGTCATGGCCCGCAGCTGCTTTTCTTTCTTTCCTTCTTTCTTTTGTATCACCGCAAGCGCCTGAGGATAGTCCGGAGAAGCGCCAGCGATGCCCGTGGGAGACGCGCAAGTTCATCTAGAGTCTGGCCGAGTCCGTAGCGCTGGCGTTCGGCCAGGAAGGCCGGGCACCGGAGCCAGAGGTGCTCAGATGTCTCGTCCTCCTCCGTGCACAACCGGCAGGTCGCATCCTCTGCCCTACCGATCCGGTGTAGCCAGTGGCGGAGCAGAGGGTGGTGGCCGCTGCGGAAGCAGATGAGGTTCGTCCGATCCTCCTTCGGAAGGGCCGACTCCTCGTCAAGTTTGAGAGGCGCCATGTGGACGGCGCGTAGTCGGGGATGTGAGAGCCCCGGAGGACGGCCATCGCGCCGCATGACCGCGGCTCTGGTGGAGGCATCCGGGCAGGCATCAGGCTGCTGCATCTCAGAACCCAGCTTGGCCTCATCGTCCGCGAGGTCGTTACCGGGGAGATTGCAGTGTCCAGGGACCCAGAGGAGGTGCACCCGTCCGTGCTGGCCGAGGGCCGCAAACCCCGCTCTTAGCCGGAGGATAGGATCCCCAGCCGTGGTAGGGTTCGCGAGAGCGTCGCAGATCAGCTTGGCCGAGAGCCACTCGTGCCGGTTGGTGTCGAGCCAGGTGACAGCCTCCGCCATGGCTGCCAGTTCAGCTTGGAAGGAACTGCTCCGGCGACCGGTTGCTGCGTGCCATTGGTGAATGACTGTATCGCCGCGCAGTACCACCAAACCAGCACCACCGTCCTCGACGCCTCCCCGCGTCGACCCGTCAGTGTAGACCTCCAGGTCCGTTTCTCCAACTGCGGTGATGGCAACCAGGGCACCAGCAAGCTGTTCGTCCGTGGAGTTAGTCTTTGTCACAGCAGTCATGGCCACCAGTGGTGGCAGAGCGCGGTCCCAGGGAGGAGGGGCAGGTCTAGGAGCACCCATCTCATGCTCACCCAGAAGTCCTAACCGTGACAGAGCCGGTGTGACCTCGCCGCGCCAATCGGACCGGTGCAGGCGCTGTCGTACCGGGCTCAGCAGCAGGGTCCTTCGAGGGTCGTCAGGGGGCAGATTGAGCCAGCGATCCGCCAAGAGCAGCGCACCCGTGCGGTAACGTGATGTCAACGGGGGGAGGCCAGCCTCGTGGAGAACCGCCTCCGTTGGTGTGGTCTGGAGATGTCGCGTGATGGCCCGCGCTCCTTGGAGTTGGGCACGCTCCAGCTTCTCTAGATTCGTCCGCGAGAGCCACCCAGGCAAGCGCGGCGTATTCGGCCAGGCTTCGTTGCGTTGCAATAAAGACTGTTCGGAGGTCCTGCAGGTGCCAGCCCCAGGTGGTGCCACCAACCGCCCGAAGAAGGTTGAGTCTTTGGCTCATCTGCAGGCACGTTTTCTTCACCTGGTTGCCAAATGTCAGCCGTTTGTCGTACAGCACCCCGAGGAGGGTGGGTGACGGGTTGCAGCGCAGCCGGGTGCCTGTCAGGATGATGGGGGGTTCCCACCCCGCCTCAGCGCTGTCCAGAGTGAAGGCTGTCAGCTCACACTTCGCCACGTTGAGTCGGAGTCTAGCAGTCGTACTCCAGGCGGACACCTTGTCGACCTCGGCTTGGAGTTGGGTGGCAGCGGCGTTCTTGTCTCGGTCCCGGCAGGCCAGTGCCAGGTCGTCGGCATAGGCGAGCACCAGCGTCTTCTCGTCGAAGCGGCCAAGAAGGTCGTTGATGAAGATGACGAAGAGGAGAGGCGAGAGGACTGAACCTTGCGGCAGTCCTTCCTGGAATGTGTGGCAGCGTCCCGTCGCGCCGTTGATTCTCACGCGGGCGGTCCGGTTCGTCAGCCAGGCCGAGCACCACTCAATGACTCGAAGCGGTATGCCCAGCTGGTGCATCTTCTTCAGGAGGCCATTTCTCCACACGGTGTCGTACGCCTGGCTGTAGTCGAAAAAGGTTGCCACGGTGCGCTCTCTCGAAGTAGACTGGAAACCGTCGCTGAACCCCATCGTAGAACGGCCCTGTCGGAAGCCAGCCTGCCAGGGGCTTAAGAGTCCCCGTCCTTCCAGCCACCACGAAAGCCGATTGACTATCATACGTTCGAGAGTTTTACCGACTGTCGAGGTGAGGGCGATCGGTCGGAAGCTAGCCACTGACTGCGGATCCTTGCCCTTCTTCAGGATTGCGATTAGGACGGCGGTGCGCCAGGTCTGCGGGCACCAGCCTGTATGCCAGCTGTGGTTTAGGATGTTGAGCAGCCATAGCTCGCCAGTGGGGGGCAGGTGCCGTAGGAGGTCTGGTTCGACTTCATCCGGGCCCGCCGCCTTTCCGGCTTTGAGTGATTTCACAGCTGCTAGTAGTTCTTCGCGGGTGAAGTCCTGTTTAAGATCGTCCCGCGCTTCACGTCGACGACGTTGAAGCTCCTTACGAAGTTCACGCCGTACTTGTCGCGTCTCCCGGTCACTCTTGCACCGGCTCGTGGCAGCGTACGCTTGCACGAACGCAGTCGCCTTCGCCGCGTCCCCGACATATTCGCGGCCGTTGTACACCAGGGTCCGCCCGGTCTTAGAGGGGCAGGAGCCGTTGAGACCCCGGATCACCTCCCAGGTCTTCCGAGCGTCCTTAGTGGTGGCCACTTCCGCCAGGTGGGACCGCCATGCTGATTGTTTGAGGCTGCGGGTAAGGTTCGCAACTTCCCGCGATTTTTGAAGCCAGGCCTCTCGGTTAGCGGTCATGTTGCGACGGAGGCGGTTGCGTTCCTGGATGAGAGTCTTCAGCTCGACGGTCATCCAGGGGACGGCCTTCTCGCGGACGACCTTCGCCGGGACCGCCTTGTCGGCTGCCTCACGTAGGGCCGCCGTAAACAGATCTAGCCGCTGGGGGATCGAGAACTCGTCGCCAGTCTGCAGCAGCTTCTCCTCCACCAGAGAGCGAAAGAGGCCCCAGTCGGCTCGCCGGAAGTTCCGCCGTAAGTGTCTCACTGCATGTTCGATCTGTGTCTTCTGTCTCCACCGGATGAGGATTGGCAAGTGGTCCGAGCTCAACTCGTGTAAGGGCTCCCATCGGAAGGATTCTGCTGCATCTGCATTAACGATGGTGACATCAGGGGCGCTTAGACCGCAGCCTTGCTCAAAACGGGCAGATCTGGTAGGGGTGCCATCGTTGAGGGTCAGCTTGGCATGAGTCTCCAGCCATTGGTACAGTGCCACACCCCGTTGCGTCTCCCGGGCGAAGGGATCCCAGGAGGCATGGTGTGCATTCAGGTCACCGCAGACAATGGAGGTCCCCGACACAAGGAGCTGGTCCGCCCAGCTCTGAGGGTCGCCGGCCGGGATGGTCGTTGACCGCTCTGGGGGTAAGTAGGCGTTGGCAATGGTAACTTCGGATCGGTGTCCAGTGGAGATCACCAGGCGCTGGATCTCCAGTGCTGCAGCGGGTGGCGTTGCTGCAACCGAGTAGGGGATGCCGCGCCGGACCAGCGTCAGAAGTCCTCCTCCGCGGTGAAGGCGCGTACCGCTTCCCGGCCTGTCTCGTCGCACGCAGTCGAATCCGGGGAACATTGGCGTTGGGTCCTCCTCCCCCAGCTTGGTCTCTTGCAGGAGTATAATGTCCACGTCATACCGCTTCACCAGCATTGCGAGTTCATCAACTTTGGTGGACAGGCAATCGCAATTCCACTGCAGGAGCGTCAGCTGATGCTTCCTGAGCGACGGCAGGGCATTCTTCCTCACGTTGGAACTTGAGGGGGGCGGCAGTTGTGGTACATGGCAGGTTGGACAGGACCATGTGTTGTTCCGCCGTCGGACCTCAACAGCTCTGCGTGTCTCCGGCGCGCACTTCAAGTGGAACCGGCGATTGCAGGAGCAGCAAATGAGGGGCAGGCGGCAGTGGGTGAGACGCCTTGCGCAGGCTGGGCACGTTGCGTTCTCCGCGGTTCGGGAGGGTCCTGCCTCGTCTGTGGTAGTATTGTCAGCGTTGGGCAGGCACGATCTGCAGCGCCAATCGACTCCAGTGGACTGTCGCGGGAGCCCGGAGCAGGAGCGGTGGGCCACCGCCGCGCAGCTGGCGCAGGTGATGGGCGTGGTGCCCCTGGCAATCCGGACTCGGCAGACCATGCAGGTTCTCGTATCTTCAGAGGTGATTGCCGACTGCGTCGTTATCGTCCGCGGTGGCGAGGCGGCACCGTCACGGCAGCCCCTGCACGTGAAGCCCGGGAGACCCATTTGTGCTCGGGTCAGGCCACTGCAGGTTCTGTGGGAGCTCCGCCGACAGCCGTTGCAGACGACCGGAAAGAAGTCGACTCGAATGGTCTTGAGGCAGCCGGCGCAGATGGTGGGGCCGGGGTTCACCTCAACATCGCCCGCTCGCAGGAGTAGCAGCCGGGGGTGCGGAGCGGGTAGGGCATCTCCGGTCAGCAAAAAGGGGGGCAGCGCGTCTCCCAGGGCACCGCGGGTGGGTTGGACCTTGTTCGCAGGTCGCCAGATGGCGAACCCTCGCAGGACACCACGGGAAGGTCTCGGTCCTCGTCCCACCGCCCGCAGCTGCTCTGCGTGTAACAGGAAGCGAGCTACTGCACGGAAGCCCTCTGTGAATTCACCTTTATTTGATCACCGACTGTTTTCGACATTCCTTGTTAAATATGTTTGTCCTTTTGATCGCTGGCGTGCACTTTGGAGTGTTGCAGCGCATGCGGGCCTGAAGGAAGGGTTAGGAATATGCTCTGTGACTAAACCACTCAGGTTCGATTTCCTCCAATTTGGACAGTTCCTCAAGGATGGGCAGTCCTTGAGCAGTGCAACAGACTCCCTCCCCTAATGCTCCCAGGAACTGGAAAATTGCCCTCTGCTTTAATGTACAGTAATCCCTCGTTTATCGCGGTTAATGGGGAACAAAACCACCTGCACTAAACGAAAATCCGCGAAGTAGCGACCAATTAACATAAAACAAATATATATATATATATATATATATATATATATAATTTTTTTTTTAAGTCCGCAAACGGTCCGCGAGAAGCTGCGAAAGTCAGCAAAACAACAGCGAGTCACATAGAGCAATATATACAGTACTGTACTCCATGTATATGAAAAAAAATTTTTTTTAAATATGTTTGAAAAAATCTGCAATGCACTGAAGCCGCAATAAACGAACCGCAAAATAGCGAGGGATCACTGTATCACGAATGGTAATAATTGTGTACTTAAAAGCAGAAGTCAACATTTGTGCAAAACATGTGCCAAGTCACAATAAAAGCACCTCTGTTTAATAGTTTGACTTCAGACAAAACTTTGCATTTTGTTTACATGGGTAGCATCAACTACGTACTTTTACTTTTTTTAAATAACTAGCTGAACTACTTTAACACAGTTTCATTATTTGAGTCTGTGCATATGATGCCAAAATTAAAAAGGACTACAAGGCACGTACGACACAGAGGAGCATGCAAAGGAAATCTACATTTGACCCATTTTCGAACCAATTTCAAACCAAAGATGCTAAAAATTAAAGTGACAATTCCGTTGCCAGTGTTGCACACGTGCTACCACTTGTGTAATGAAATGACTGTTTTATAGTAACAAGGCAGTGATTTTAATACACGGGGGTGGGGGGGGGGGGGGTCTCCATCAGAGTTCCTAAATAACCTGGTGTGTATAAGCCAATTTGCCATTTGTACATGCAACACGGAAAATCCCTGTGCGCTCAAGCACCATCACATGCGTACACACACAGAACATAAACTCTCAAAGCGGCGCGAGAGAAGCTGTGACAGTAATTGCTTTCCTTTGGCAGGCAGCGACAGACAGACAGAGCCACATTAAAATTCCTCTGCTCTCCTTTCCGCCTCTCTTGCAGCACCATCTCCTCCGCTCGAACTGACTCACTGCCTCAGTCATCCCTCAGGTTACAGCAGCACGAGCAGAAGGAAGAAAATTAATTTGGCCATGGCTATTTCTCTCTCGTCGCTGGAAGACAAAAAGGTGTTTGTGCACAGCCTAACCTGGCTACAGACTCGCTTACTTAAGCTCGGGAGGATGTAGAACTGCAGAGCAGCGTTTCTAAATTCCACCTGATAGGATTGCAGTGCCACAAAGTGCCATGCAAAGCAGAATGATAGAGTGACGATCTGCTTGCTCTCCCGCCAGGGCCAAAGACTGGATTGTGAGTGCGGCGGTTCTACAAGGGCTAGGGGGAGCAGCTTTCTCTGCGTACGTGCGTTTGTACGTACGTGCATGCGTTCGGAGATGCGTGCACCGCGAAAAGCTCGAAATGTTTGCCGCAATGTTACTACTCCACATAAACTCATGTGATGTCATAAAGTCGTTTTGTGTGTGTCGGACTGGGCGAGTGGCTACACTGCAAGTATGACACCGACCAGTCGCCACCAGATCGTCAAAAGGATACACTTGATTTGATTGACGTGCCATCATGCTAGTAGCATAAAAAAATAAACAACCCCCTTTATGATGACCAGCTTGTTAATTTGATCATTTACCAGTCATTATTGCTTCAAAAGACAACCAGCAATTATTTTACAAAACCGGGAAATCTGCGGCGTTTAATGGGATGCAGTCAAAAATGTGGCTGCATTTAACTTTCATGTTAGTGCATCAAAGAAAAAAAATTGTACAAAGTCAGTCTCGAGCTTTGTAAAATGTACCAAAGCGCGTCAGTTGCTATACAGGGAAACAAACTGAGCCAAACGGTACGGGTTGTTCGGGAATGGGATTCTGTGAGTTATCTATGTGGCTGTGTTGCATTTGTAATTGTGTGTCAGTTTAGTTTATGCTGGTCCCATCCTAGGCTCTTTGATGCCTCCCGGTAATTTAAAAAGCCAGCCTTTCTGTGATATTAAGCACACAGGTCTGCACTCCATCTTCCTTCTCCATTAACATGTCATCATCACTCTATCCATCTTTTACATCCCCATCCCGGGCATCTGCATTTATCTCTCAGCCACTTCACACGTTTTCGTGAGCGGTTGCCATCGTTACGTGTCTCCTTGTGTACAATTTCCCCTTTGCGCCCTCCCCTGTCTCTTCCAATCCACTCCTCTTCTCTGCAGACTTAAGCCTGCTTCAGATGTTGCACAAGGAGAGGATCCAGAGCGTTAGTTTCTTCATAATTATATGACTGCGAGGGAGGAAGCGCCCTTCAGTAGATGCAATATTCATATCCTGTAAGTAAATGAAATGAAGAAACGGAGACGGAAAGATGGTGTTTGTATGTGTGAGCTCCAATGAAAGGGGCGCACTGTGATGTTATTAATGACTGACTGTAGAAAGGTGATGCGCTGAAAATGAACAAAACGGAGCAAGGTTCAGTCAACATGCTGCCTCCAGGTCATGCGGGAGCCATGAACTCAACAGTACAACACTGATGGAAATGTTGATTGAACTGCCGTAGCGCCTCAACTAGAGCAGAACAAGGCGCAGGCTAATATTAAGGAAGTCAAACAGAACAAAATGGCCCATAGGTTCACATTCAACCGTAGTGGCGGAGTAACACAGACAGAAAGGGCAAAGGGGCTGGGGTCACCTCATAACTAGGCCACGGCCTTAACAGCAAAACAAGTGGCAGGCCAATAGGGACGCAAAGGAAAAAGAAGGAAAGGAAGCCAAGGACCAGAAGATTTATGTTTGGACATTGTATGGCTTAATGTTTATCATCACTGCCCAGCAATCTCATAAATTCACTTAATGATGAATTTGACTTGACATGTAGTACTGTATATGTTGCTCTATGTGACTCGCTGTTGTTTTGCTGACTTTCGCTGCTTCTCGAGGACCTTTTGCAGACTTTAAATAAATAAATAAATAAATAAATACTTCTTTTATGAATATGTTTGAAAAAATCTGCGATGCACTGAAGCCGCGATAAAAAAAACGCGAAATAGCGAGGGATCACTGTATCACGACTTGTAATAATTGTGTACTTAAAAGCAGAGGTCAACTTTTGTGCAAAACATGTGCCAAGTCACAATAAAAGCACCTCTGTTTAATAGTTTGACTTTCATTTAATTTAATACATGACGATGACACTGGAATCTCCCTGCACTTTTTGTTTGACTTTTAAAACAAAGCTATCTATTCTCTGTCTAAAATTACTTTGTCAAACAAACTTCAACATGTTATGAATTTGAAACGGTTAATCTTGACAAACATGCTTAACGACATTTCAACAAAGTCAGATGGAATTGTTGTTGCTCTTTAATTGTGACACCAGTGTTTTCCCATTTACTGCACAATAGTATTGTGTCCAAATGATCATTATCTACCTTGACTTCTTTTAATCGGTATTGGCCCTGAAAAAAAAAAATGCCAATAAAAGGTTACGTACTAAAAGGTATTATTCAAATGTATCCACACCAAAGATAATGAGAGTCAGACATAAAAAGAAAACAATGAAGGAAAGTGCCCACAAAAGCGAAAAACCAGCTCAAATTGATTAGCAATTTAAAGCTCCGCATGGGCACAAAGTGGAATTAAATACTCTCATCACTTAGATGTTCCCAGCCAAAGTCAATACAGATTACTGACACAGGGCTACACACACCGGGCTGTACTGTTCTTCCTGGAATGCATAACACCGCCATAGTGTGATTGCTCCTCTATCTTTCCATCCATCCATCCATCCATTTTCCGAACCGCTCGATCCTCACTAGGGTCGCGGGGGGTGCTGGAGCCTATCCCAGCCATCTCCGGGCAGTAGGCGGGGGACACCCTGAATCAGTTGCCAGCCAATCGCAGGGCACACAGAGACGAACAACCATCCACGCCCACACTCACACCTAGGGACAATTTAGAGCGTCCAATCAGCCTGACATGCATGTTTTTTTTGGAATGTGGGAGGAAACCGGAGCACCCGGAGAAAACCCACGCAGGCCCGGGGAGAACATGCAAACTCCACACAGGGAGGCCGGAGCTGGAATCGAACCCGGTACCTCTGCACTGTGAAGCCGACGTGCTAACCACTGGACTACCGGGCCGCCCCCTCTATCTTTCCGTCATTATTAAAAGAGAAAAATGATAAGTATGGTCACAAATCACACCAGGAGCCACATCATGCGCTAACAGGTGTAAAGTCACTCATCAATACACGTACAAATGAAGTCAAAACATGAGCAAAGGGGGATGTTTGAAGCAGCATTTTTCTGGCAGTGTGTCAACTGTTCTTTGCCACGCTGCCAGGCACTGCCTGCAGGATTTACTTTGTAAATGGCTCGGTTATCAAAGGTGCAATCGACCGGTCGGGCACCCCCTGCTGTAAACTCTCGCATTAACTCATACCTGTCCAGGGGGCCTCTGGTCAGATGCAAAGGGGCTCCACCAGTAAAGAAGGCAGGGCGTCAGAGATCCCACTTCCTCCTTTTCGCGTCACTCCAACATGCTCTTGGAGGAAACCAGACAGAAATAGACCAGATGAAACATTGTAGCTGCAAAGAAAATAATGTAAGGAACTGAGTCTTACTTCATTTTACATATGCGAGTCACACAACAAGGATTGCAAAGAGTGGCAAGAAGTGTAAAGTGTCTGCAAAAGGAACAATAATGACATTGTCTTGAAAATGGGTTTTGCCTATAGAGTGTTTCCAGTCCAAGAACTGAACTTGTCCAACAGGTTTGGGGCAACAAAGAGAAATAAGGCTCTGAATGCTGACTGTCCAGTTTAGGTTTAAAGGATGAGGCTCAGTCATTTGGTGAGCTGCACAAATCACACTAAGTTACAAAAAAAAAAAGAAAGAAAAATGCAAATCAAAACTGTACTAAAGTCTGAGGATATTTAGAAATAACTCCACGGCCTTATCAGTCCAGATGTATAAAAAACACACTGTGCAAGGCCTGGAAAGAGACCAAAGTGCTCCATTTTCACCTCTGGGGACGTAAAGCCACAAAACATACACAGGAAGAACAGGGTGAAAATGCCGTACTCTACAACCCGAAACAGATTTCCTGGTTGTGCTTTCAGAATACTCAGATCACTCACCTCTTCAACTGCCGGTGTTGCAACGCATATTTGCAGTTAACCGACACTTCCCTTATCAGTGGGAATGTATCATCATTCGACGAATGGAAAGTAGACCTTGAAAAGTCTGCAACCGTCAATCATTAACAACTTGTGTTCATTCCTACATTGTCAGAAATCAATCCGCCATTGTCCTTGTAAGCAGACCCTAAGGTCACACATAACCACAGACTCTGAGCGTCTTGATGCATGATGAAAAGCGATGCAGATGGCGCAACAGCGAGATTGACAACTCGGTGCTGCTCATTTCACTGGATTTAACGTCTATTTTTGAAAAATCCAGAGAGACCGTAGATGAGAGTGACTGTGACTCAGTGTGGGCATCGACATGCATGTGCGCGCGCGCTCAATCTAGTTCTTGGCCTACTTTAAAGCCAAGTCATCACCGGGGCTTTAGATTGCCAGCCTGTATGTTGTACCACAAGAAGCATGATATCATAAATCTCTTCCTGCCAGCATTAGTGGGCTGTGCTGCAGTGCAGGTGAGTTTCAGAATGCCACCAAAGCTGTCTGTCTGTCTTGTCCCCTTCCTAACTGAATCACAATTGCACATCTTCTTCCTAACGCTTGTTCCATTGCTATTTTGATTTTCTCTTCCACGCTTTAGGCCTCCACAAAGCATGATATACATTTTTGTCAACCATGTGCAAATTTGAAGCACGACAAGCAAGCACCTCTATAAATATCCATCAGACACATGCTGCAGATCAAACCACAGTGCAGCTTTATCACTGCCTTCAGATTAAAAAAAAGAAAGTCAGATCTGTCAGTCCAATGCTGCAATAGTGTGCGATAAGCAGGAAAATAACAAAAATGAGTCACACGATGAGGATAAGAACAAACGCTGTAAACACGATAAAACAATAATGCAAAAACATAATGGCAGAGCAGAGGGTGTCCTCCAGTGTAATGAGACCTAAGCAGCCCATCTGTCTTAAACTGGCTGCCAAGCAGGCCGAAGCATCTGGGACTGAGAGGGAAAAACGCATTTTGGTAACTAAACTAACTGAAAAACATTTCGCTGAACTGACTTGCGCAGGTAAAATGTTTAGATTCCATCACTTATAGCAGAGGTCCCCAACCACCGGGCCGCGGACCGGTACCGGTCCGTGAGTCATTTGTAACTGGGCCGCATAGAAAGAATAAATAACTTACCTTACTTCCGTTTTATTCTTTTCAAAATCTGAAAGATGTTTTACTTTGAAAAAATTATCGGATTCTCTGTTGCATCCGTCTACATTATGTCACTCTTGACGCAGGTCAGGCGCGCTTCTCGTCACGTGATAGGTTACCGCAAAACATGAAGCCCAGGAGCTAGCAAAATGAGTAAAAAACAAACGTCTTTGGAAAGTTTCTTTGGGAAGGGGAAAAAATCCAGCCAGGAGACAGATGATGAGCCTAAGACTT
The DNA here is from genome assembly GCF_054856545.1 of Hippocampus guttulatus. NCBI lineage: Eukaryota > Metazoa > Chordata > Actinopteri > Syngnathiformes > Syngnathidae > Hippocampus > Hippocampus guttulatus. The sequence continues at coordinate 16,228,281 of NC_141266.1, read as the reverse complement.
TCAGGAAAAAGAAGGCTACATTTAATAGACAGTATCAGGAGTCCTACTTAAAATATAGATTTGTCTCAACGGGAGATTCCCACGCACCAAGCCCACTCTGCATAATATGCAGTGATGGTGAGTCGTATTTTTCATGCACTTTGTATTTGCAGTGTATCTTATTTTGAAGTCACATTTAATCGTTACCAGAGCGACCAGTAGGTGTTGCGGCCAAATAGGACGTTACTCGTGTCATGATTCGTGTTTATTATTGTTTAGAAAATACCACAGTATCATTCAGGTCATATCATTATTGTGTTGTATTTATCCGCCACACCTTAAAGACCGGTCCCTGACGATATTGTCTGACATTAAACCGGTCTGTGGGGCAAAAAATGTTGCGGACCGCGGACTTATCGTGTCTGCGTGAAAGCCAAGGATGGGGGTGAGCTTGCGGGGCCTCATCCTGCCATCTCTGTGCCAACAGATCAACAAACTCTTCACTCACGAGTCTTCTATTAGTCAGTGTCGACATAATTTCTTAATCTCTAAATCCAATGGCTGAGGCAGGCTGACAAATTGTACAGGTGACGAAAAGAAAGTACGCCTGTCTTGCAAGACACGATATTTAAACAAGAAAATCTATGTGGGGACCGTGATCACTCGGTCGCCCGCTAGTGTTGCGTGTTGATATTTATTAGTTTCCAAATTATTGTGAGAAATCATTAACAAGATCAATGTCTACACATAAATGAATATCATTAATAATAACCTACTGAATAATAACATGTTCGGTATTCCGGACAAATTTGTTATTCTCACAAGTGTGTATCAAACTGGTAGCCCTTCCGTACCCAAGAAGTAGCTCAGTTACAAGAGGGTGGTGACTCCTTGTCTATCGGGCAGTATGAGTCGAGTTAGCAAACTGTGACAGTGGCTCATATTAGTATGACCCAACAGCCACAGCCAAGCATTGAAATACACAAAAGCTTTAAAATATATACAAATCAAATAAAATATAATACTCTACGTGGCCGCTACTTTGGATTTTGTCCATCTTGGGGGATTCTGTCCTTTGGGACCCTTTACACACGGAGAAACGACCAATTTGGACCGAACTGAAGGATGGAAATGGGCCTTGGGGACTTGCCCTAGTTTGCCAACACCCTGATGTGCGTATGCGTGGTTTGTGTCTGGGTTTCTCGAAGTGTTATATGATTCTGTGTGTAACATATGCTGTAACAGAGGGATACATCACATGTCATGTTTGTATTCACAACAACAAAGTGTCATGTGGCCGTGTGCTTCTGCCTCCTTACGGGCCTCCGCATTCAAGTTGTCGCTTCACTGACGTGTGAAAGGAGGACCATGGCAGGCCGCCAGCAGCAGATGAACTCTCTATAACACCTACTCTATGCAAAAAAACTGAGCGGTGAAGGGTAAAAAAAAAAAAAAATGTATGTATATAAATTACAACAACCATATTAGAGGCAAGTGTAAGTGGAACTTGACAGTTCTGGAGGAAGCCAAGGCAGCAAAAAAACAGGAATTCGAGGAATAGTGCAACGGGAAAATAGGCAATGTGACGGTCCACCCTGCTATGAGGTGCCACTTTGTCTCACTGCTGCTGGATGAAAAGGGCCACGACCTGTTGTGCTTCTCTGAAGGGGACGTGCATTGGAAAGTGGGGGAGATGTCATTTGCTGTACATATTGTATGTGCTCGCATAGGGGAGGCAAGGAGAGGAAGAGGAACAAACAGTGACCAAGGCAGACCCAAAACGACAGCCGCAGGGAAGGAGTTACGGAGAGAAGGATAACCGTTTCCTGTTGACGCAGGGTAGAAAATACAGGACAAAGAGCAGCAGGCCACTAGACCACTTCTGACTCTGCGCTCTGACTTCTCGGACTCCGCAGATTTGGCCCAATGCCAAAGCTTTATCCGTGTCACTCTCTCACTCTTGCCAAAGGAGGAAAGACTGGATTTGGTTTTGTATGCCTCAATCTTCTGAATGGAACGCACAAAATTAATTGGTTATATGTCGGGATAGGCGTAATAATGGATCCAGTGAACAACATGAATTATGCCGATTGTGTGCAATTGATTGTTCATCAATTCTGAAGTGCAGCAACTGAGGCAAAACGGTGAGCACCGTGTGGTTGCCGCCAGCAGAGGCGATGATGACTCCGTCTCTATTTCGTTGTGGAACACAGAAGAACAGCGCCTGTGAGCTAAATTCACATTCATCTCTACATGCATTTTTCTGCTGAATACAACATTTGCATTGAAGTCAATTCGCAGCAGTCAGAAAATGTTCACAAAAATGCAAGGATCCACTGATCAATGGTTGACAAATCATGCCCCGATACGGCCAAAGTGCCCTGATGGGTCATTATTACACACAACAGATTCATATTTCACTTTTATATTTTTGGACAGGTCACTGCAGTTTTTAGCTTTTTTTCCCCCTCAACAACATCGCGCAAGAATATACTGGAACTGCTATTATTGCCACATCGATCCAAGATTGCAGATTTTAGCAGTCTATAATATAGATGGACCACAACGGTCACCTCTAGTGCCAGTGCTGTTGTTACGGTTCACTCGAAATGTATTCATGCTACTATTTCTCCTATGCTGTTGCTGTTGTGTTAATAGGATCATGAGTTTCCACTGCCCCAAGCTGTGAGCTCAACGCTCCCGGCAAGATTTCCAATTCAGGACAGAGTTTGTGATTCAAAGCAACATTTCATGCAATTCAGTGCAACGGAAGTTATTTTTATCTGTATAAGCAGCAGCGACACGAATGAACGTCAATTTTTTATTTTCCAACTTGTCCATAACAAAAACTTTCAATATGCATCGTAAAATAAAAGTTCTAAGTCTGCAAAGCGCCGTCAACACACACTTCAGGAAAATGACGTGCAACGAAATATCTAGTTCCTAGCATTGCAATTTTTAGCGTTGGTTTCAATTTGTGGGTGCATCGCAGAGGTTATGCTCATTGCTTGAAATGACAAATGTTGCCACGAGCATGTTACACCCATCACAGTGAATCCCTCCAAGTCACGTGATGATGAACTTGTTTGGCATCCGGTTAAGATGCGCAAAGTGAGACAGCTTGTGAGAGAAGAAGCAGAAGGGATGAAGATTTCTGCTTCTGTTTTGGTAATCAGCATCAGAGCCTATGAAGCAACGCAAGATAACAGGATGGAAATATTCCCCGAGACGAAAGTGTTACGCAAAACAGCGAAACTGATGTTATGGTTGCTGCCCTCTAAGATGGCAGGAACGTCTGATAAACAACTTATTTTTTTAACCTCTCGCTTTATACAGAGTGCTAAATTTAAGGCACCACTTGGGCCGGTCTCAGTGAACAGATGTGTTTCATATTTACTTCAAATGAATCATATGCAGCACTGTGACTTATAAACAAGAACTTTTTAAAAGCAGGAGGGAATAAAACAAAGTTTAAAATTCTTCTCCGAAGGACAAACAATAAATTCCCAGGATCTTCATCGAGGGCTATATATATATATATATATATATATATAAATTCCTCGTCTCACCTCCCCTCGGGTGGTGTCCGTCCCTCATTCAGCTCGGGTCCTCTCCCAGAGGCCAGGAAGCTTGAGGGTTCTGCGCAGTATCCTTGCTGTTCCCAGCACTGCACATTTCTGGACTGAGATGTCTGATGTTGTTCCCGGGATCTGTTGCAACCACTCATCTAGTTTGGGGGTCACTGCCCCGAGTGCTCCGACCACCACAGGCACGACTGTCACCTTTACCTTCCATGCTCTCTCCAGCTCCTCTCTGAGCCCTTGGTATTTCTCGAGTTTCTCGTGTTCCTTCTTTCTGATGTTTCCATCACTTGGGACCGCTACATCCACTACAACGGCTTTCCTCTGCCCTTTATCTATGATCACGATATCTGGTTGGTTCGCCATTACCATCTTGTCAGTCTGGATCTGGAAGTCCCACAGGATCTTCGCTCTGTCATTCTCCACCACCTTCGGAGGTGTTTCCCATTTTGACCTTGGGGTTTCCAGTCCATACTCCGCACAGATGTTTCGGTAGACTATGCCAGCCACCTGGTTATGGCGTTCCATGTAGGCTTTCCCTGCCAGTATTGGCTGGCATATACACACACACACACACACACACATATATATATATATATTTTATTTTTTTTAAATGCGCCTGACTTGCACTCTTTCAAGGTACGTCGATTATCCCATTCAGACTTGTGTCACATCCACCATGCGTAACTTGGAAATTCGTGCGCAACCACCTCAGAGGCGTGACTAGGTTATGTCGAAGGCTAACCCTAATTTCCGGTTCGTGAAGTTTTCGTGACACGTTATTTCCACAAAGATCCGTTTGGAAAATAATGCACACTTTAAATGCGAAATTAATTTGTGTCGTGGTTTTGGAACTCAGACCTCACCGGTGATGTGAGCGTGGCTCATCTGACAGGCTCCTTTGAAGGAATGTGTTTTTGCATTCTGTATTTAAACCAAAACAATTAAAGATATGAAACAAATTTAATCGGAATACTGCGCTCGTCACTGAACGCAAGCGAGGTTTGATCAGTCACTCTACGCTGGGACTGGTGACAATAATGTAATTGGTAGTCAGGACGTATATTGAAATTACACATGTATTGATTGAGAGACTAGCATCTTTGAATGTTGGGGAGGAGCCAAGAATTGCACGGGTTGCTAGTGGGAGGTGTGTATGTACATGTACTTCAGGTGCAGGTTTTTGAAGTCATAACTTAAAAAAAAACACTTATTTTTAAGGTAGCTATTGTGATGAGCTTGAAACAATTTGGGGTCATAGTTTGTGGTCTAAGCATGACTTCAACTCTTCACATACTGTAGGCAATTATGAACAACTTCAGGAGGTGCATCGCAACTGTTCACTCTTCAGCGTCCATACCCCCTGTAAACAGCGGAGACTTACAGCATTCGTAAAATATATCTCGCCACCAGAATGTAGTTGTCTAAAAAATACACCCTTTGTAAAAATAATACTGGGATTTTCATCCAGATGAATGATTACATCACAACTGTATGACAAAAAAAAAAGTAATCCAGTTGCGGCAGGTTGATGAACAATCAAGGTATTTATACCTCAATGCTGTAATGTATTGGTGGACAAGTCTCCATTGCAAACGCAGCGAGGCATCGACACCTATAAGAAAACCACACAGAAAATATCTTGAGGGAAGGCAATCTGAGATGCAAGCAGTCGAGCGCCGCAGACCCCATTTAATAAAAATTGCTGGTTGGAGTGTGCTGAGTCACTACAGCATTGTGTAATATTAACTTCAAAGGCACTCCAAAAGCCACTTGTGTTCTTTCAGGGGACACTTTTTTTTTTAATTCCATCACATCTTATACAGGAATGTTATAATATCGGTCCGTCCATGGCAGTCAGCATGGTTATGTAACCTAAACTGTCTGCATTGATGCCCGCTCACACCGCTGGGCCAGTTCAAGTGATCTGATCTATGTGACTGTACTTGAACAAAAAAATCTGACACTCAATAGGCTATTAGCAGTTGCAAAATGCAGAATCAATCACAGGCCAAATACAGTCCATAAATATACGCATGAAAGTTCCCTTTTATAGCAGCACATCTTCAATATTCCATTCAAGCAGTTCAGTCAATATCACCCCGACACACACCACATAACCACTGTTAAACTGTACAATATGGCTTCTAAATCAGCAATAACCAAACTCATACTAATTCAATGAAAGCACATGAGTTCCACTATGAAGCAGTGGCACGACTTTCTACAAATGGCAACCATTTTTGTACCACGCAATATTTCATTTGAGGAGTTAATGATGAAATGTGGCTTACTGCACCTGTAAAGTATTCAGAACTTTAGTCCTCAGGGGTTCAGCAGAAGTCAATACGAACACTGTAGGCCCCAGCGCAAGACTAGCGCAAAGCGCAATGTAACTGTGTGGATGGGTGAAGTGTTCTTTATTGTGGTAAATATTGTAGATGGCCTCAGTCAGAAAGGGGCATTTGCGCCATCGTGGGAGTGAACACAGCCGACTTCCTGGCCAATGGAAGCACCTCTTCTCATAACCTTAAAGCTCTACACAGGAGTGGCACACAATCAATTTTTGTTCTATAAACGCAATAATTTTGTGTCACTAGATCATTTTGTGCACTGATAAAATGTGTACCTCTTTTTCAAATTAGGCAACAAGTTTCTTTTTCCAATTTTGAAGGGTTTCGGTGAATGCAAGTATGAAACTTGAAGGGTTCAGGACCGCAAACAAAGTTGAGAACTACTACAAGAGGAAACGCGGAGGTGATTGCTATAACAAAGCAATGACCGCATTTGAAACTTTGCAGGGTTTGATGACTCAGTACACACACACGCACACACACCAAAACAATGCCGCTGCTGTTCAGTAAGCCATCAGCTTCGAGTAACAGTTGATACGGCTATCAGTGTGACTGGACCACAACCGGCCCACTCAAGCAAGAGTCCTTCGTCTCACACTCGGGGAAGCTGCCTGCTTGCAGATAAGAGCCACAGATGAATACAAGTCCATGTGGCCCCAAAAGGCAGAGTTGAATTTTGGACAAGGAGAGCGTGGCTTAAAAGCACACAGCTGTCACAGCGGGGGAGGCTTTCCTCTGCTCTCATCCACTCCCCGTCTTGTTTTCCTTTATGTGAGAATCCTGCTGACATCTACTGTTTAAAGCAAGGGCAAATGGAACCGATTAAAGATACAAAAAGACACACGAGGCTCTAAACAGCCTCACAAGTGCACCTTAGAGGACAGTGGTTATACGATGGAAAGTATTTATTTGGGTTTACAAAGCCTAATTAGAATCACCCTGGGAGAGGTAAACAAAGGGGATCTACTTGCTCCTTGCGCAGCAAATTAAAAAGTGTTTTAGCTGTATGAGGTCGCACATTTAGATAGGGTTTTTTTCCTGTGAAATTATTTCACAAAAAATGCTGAAAAAGCAGCAAGGTAGGTGGCGTTGAAGGCGACCACGATGTATTCCAGCGGGCATTCTGCAATGACTTATGAAAGTATATAAACGTATTGGAAATGTCTCAGAAAATGTGCACGAACAAAAACTGTGTGTTTCCAACAATAAACTCAGCTCAGATTACCTCTCTTTTGAATGACAGTGGATCGATGAATGCACCTTTTTTGTTTTCCATTTAGTTCAACTGTGGAAACTGAGTGAAAGCCTGTGATAAAAATTTGGACAAGACGGCACAAAGGTGAAAGTGAGCAGACTGTTTGAAAGCCGTCAACCAGCTACGACCGGGATTGTTTTTCAGGTTGAAAGTGAGAGTTGAGAGCCAAATCTGAATAAATCCTCTCTGGGCTTTTTGAGATTTAGCTTCTGTGCAGATAAGCAGCAGAGTGCCTCGGTGTTTGTTAAGTGTTGCCACACTGAAAGAAGAACTCCTACTGCTCCCGACAAGTGAGTTTCAATACAGCCCCGGGCGGCACTCCTGCCACTGCCCTTGACCTTGGTCCTGGCTTGACAAACTGGAGCTCTGCCCCTAAACAGTTACATTGGCTCTAAAGTACACTGCAGCTGTCCCGTAACTCAATCAATCAAAGCCCGGTGCATATATCAAATCAAATCCACATTCATGCATGAAAACAACATCGGCAAGGAGTTTTGCAGTTGCAAGAGATCCATCCATCAATCCATCCATCCATTTTCTGATCGACTTATCCTCACAAGGCTCGTGGGGCATGCTGGAGCCACACTTGTACATTGCAGACATGTCTTGTTATTTCCAGTGTTGTAATAGGGTGAGGCCATAAATCATTGTCCTGAGGCAAGCTGCAATAAATTCTGAGATTTATGTGAGAGCTTTGGTTGGAAGACACTCTCTTTCCTAAATTGTGCCCAAGATCAATAGATGCAAATCAGAGGAAATAGAGACCGCAGTGTCTTAAATAAAGCAGTGTCAACACCAAATTTGTAGCGAAAACCACAAAGTAACGGTGAGGATGAATTAAGATCAATTACAGAGCCTAATTTGACAAAGTACAATTCAATTTTCTTTTTGATCTAATTTAAATAGTATTAAAATATTATAAATAAAACTTAATATAGATTGAATTCAGAGATAAAATGAGTAAAATTATGTGGTGCATGGGATTTTCTTGCGCATATCCAATATGAAAGTTTCTTGGTCTTAACACGATGATAATAATACACTTTCAAGTTATTATATTCAGTCAAACCACAATTCCTGCCGTGCCTGTGGGCGGATTCGACAAAACGTGGTTGGAAATGGGCGTGTCTAAGAAATAAATCACGACCTGTGCCAATGTGAGCTATTTCAAAGGGCACACAACCGTTCAAGGTAAACGGAGACATCTGTGTGAAAGTATGCGCCACACAGCAGTTTCTCCCAGAGTCAGCAGAAAGTGGATCTATTCTACATACTGTACGATGACGGTGGGTTAAAAGGGTGCTGATGGAAACTGCCACAGGGTTTCCACTCTTCCACTTGCTTTTTATTTATGGACATTTTAAGGACTTTTGAGGCCTAATTTAGCCATTTTAAAGAACTTTTTCTTCACTCAACAGGCGATTCACAGTGGATTTAATGAACAGAAAGCCACATATGACTGAGCTGGTGTTCAAATCATTGCTGCCAAAGGAAGGGCACATCTTTATTTTTAGGGGCAATCAGCTAACCCTTTATTTGACATACTGTATGTCAAATTGGCCCGAAATGACCTGCAGCGATCACGTGATCATCATCGTAACTGAACGGAGACGGCGGGAAAAGTAGAGCGGGAACCAGGAAGGCAGGTCGCCCGACAGCGGGGTTTGAGGGGAAGGGCGCCAGGCGCATTTTCTGACAAAACTATTCATTGCAAGGGTGGGGAAAATGACATATACAGATGAAATGAACACCACAGGTTAATTTTTAAGGATTTTTATTGATTTTAGAAGCTTTCCCTGAAAATGAAGGACAATTAAGAACATAATTTTACCATTTCTATTTTAATGGATTTTTATTAACTTTAAGGACCAGTGGGAACACTGCGCCATTTTACTGTGCTATCTCAGGAATGAAACAGATGCTGTGAGCAACATACAGATGCGCTTGAACGGTCCACGAAGCAGGAAACTGGATGTGACTGGAAAGGGTTATTGGGTGTGACCTCGCGAGGCAGCTGTTGTCCGTATTAGTTCCCACTCTTCAAATGTTCCATGTGCTGCCTGCAGCGTCATACTCTGTAATGCGTAGTCCTCTGAATGAAGTCATGAGGAGAAAAAAAAAATTAACTTGTCACTCATCTGATGACATCTTGGAGCAAACGATTCGCACATGAAATGCCCAAACAATTGGGCTGTGCATGAATCCGTGATGTCTTGAAAGGTGCGCTGCCTTCAAATCGGAGAACCGGAATTGTTTGCGCATGTACTGGAATATTTAGCTGGCTAATGAGCATTAAATCCAACTGTTAATCAGTTTGTCAATAATGCGCAGCTAGGCAGTGGATCAATGCCTTTGTCTTTGTTATATTGCCGGCCTGTCACGCCATCACAGCAGGGTGCGAAGGGCGTCTGGCCACTTGGACGCTGGCCAGACTGGAGATGACAACTTACCGGTAGTTCATCAAAATATGTCTTTACGGGGAACTTGCCGCTGCTCAGTGGCGCAAAAAGGGTGCAGTTCTTACAAAGTAAGAGCAAAGAAAAAAAAGTAAGGTGAAGGTTGGCTAAATGAGACAGAAACAGATTTGAAAATCTGCTACTCGATGAACCAAAAAAATAAATAAAATAAAAAAACAACATCATTGAACAGAAATCTATTTCCTTATCATTTAGCACGCCTTACCTTGACCGTCTATGGTTTTGGACAATGGCGATTCTCGTAACACCTCCTGTGAGGTCTCAAAGAACAATTAAGTAACCAGAGACACAGTCACGGAATGGGGGGGGGGGGGGGGGGACCAGTGTATCACAGGACACACGCACCAACTGTACACACATATACAAAACACCATATTGTGGTGAGCAGCCTGTGTGCACAAAAAACTCGGATGTAAATGTTGATATTGGCCTTTAGTGAGCTTCAGCCAAAAAGAGGGAGTTGGAAATGCTCCCTGGTGACACTGGCTGACCCACTTCTACGCAACTCAAGCCCTTACGTGACTCAGAGGAAAATCAGAGGACACACACACACACACACACACACACGCGCGCAAACAAATGTACTTACAAATAATGCTACAAACTTACACGCGCACGACGACACACACTGACCAAATTGGAAGGGGAAAACAAAAACAAACACTAAATGGAGTTGATAGCGATCTTTCGCCCCGTCTCCTCCTCGTGTTTTTTTTCTCTTCATCAGACGATCAGCCCTTATGGTTCCACTATCTGATTGAGCTAAAGAGCCCGCAGCAGCCATTCTCACGCCAAGACTACAGACCACAAATAACCTGTTTTTTTGTTACTTTTCCAAAAGTACACACTGGTACAAACCGTACGCATGCCACGCAACGCTAATATAATGCCAATTAGTAATCGTAATGAAGGGTTTGCTTCTTTTTAGCACATAATTACAAGAGCATCAAAGCCATCCCATGGATCAAATGCAGTTCTCACAGTTCATTAAAAAAAAACAAAAAAAAAACACGGCAGTTCCAAACATTTTATGACTGAACCCCCCTACCTCAGCGGCCCAACAATGAACCCTATCCCAAAGTCCGTTTTTTTTTTCTTTGTCATTGTTCCACTGTCAAGGACAAGTTAAGATGTTTTGCTGCAATTCATTACTAGCCTTTGTCATTCCACATCATGAAATGCATTGCCAACTTGTTTTCCGTTTTCGGATCAAATAAATAAATAACTAATGGCTGTAATTGCATTAACATCTGATACGATGGTTCCCACAACACAAACCTTAAACATTTAGCAGCCAAAGCAATGACACAAGCACCGGTCACCAGATTGACGAGCAATGTTCAAACTTTTTTTTTCTCCTTCTGTCGGAAGAGGGGCCCATCCTCTTATGCGCTCAAAGCACCTCCAGTGCAGGTACCCTGTGAACAAAATCACGCGAGACGCATGGGGTGACACGCTATTTCCTGTTCCGACCAAGCATTAGACCTTTGCCTACCATAACTGCTTCAGCAGACTTTCCTCCATCTTTGCCGTCCGACCGTTGTATGGGGTGCGGGGGGCCCCGAATGCTGAGTATATTACACCAGAGTCTACTGCAACACTATTGATCTTTCTACATATATGTACATATTTTACAGGAGTGACTAATAAACAGCTGGTATCAAGCGCACTCAACAATTTTTGGGGGAAAAAAATGTTCACTATCTGCTGAACTGCGTAAAGTACCGGTCATAAAAATGTGTGTGTGTGTGTGTGGGGGGGGGGGGGGGGGGGTTAATGGCAAGGTATTCAATTACTTTCACGACAGGTATACTACTTTGTTCATTTAATGTGTATCACATAGTTCCCATTTTGCAAGAGAAATATGTAGAAATGTTACAACGGTGGAGTGAAGTCATACTTCCCCTTTTTAATTCCAAAGTGACAAATGGGGAAATCCTGAGCCAACAAATTTTCCACTGACAATGTAATCACATCATCTGTTTAAGCTTGCTCCAGGCACACACTTTCTAATCATCAAAACAAACAAATAAAAAGTGATTAATCTTGCTCTTTAATCAGTCAAACAAGGTTGTGACAAGGTCTCCAACACTTTTCGCCTCCTTCTGCACTGGCACATTGTTCACCCACGATGAAAAGTGGAGAAGCATCCTCATGTGAGGGATTCGAATTTGGCCTACCATAGCTCCCATGAATGAGTACTGCCGATACAACCCACCGTGGTGGTGGGGGTTTTTTTCCCCTTTGGTCTATGAAATTTAATGTAGTGATCCTTTGCACTTCAAACCGTTTACTTGGTAAACTGAAATGTGATTCGCGCATATCATAGAATTAAGATTTCCTCTGTCACATATAACAACTTCAGAATGTCACCTGTGAAAGAAAAAATAATAAATGATAATGATTAATTACCAATCAATCGATGACATTTGGATTTGTTCAAACCAAAGCGTTATGGATTTCTTATCATAGAACCGGGATTTGCCAGGTGCCAAAGTGCAACGTTAAAGAGATAACGGCCCCTGGACTGAGCGTCAAGACAAGACATTCAAGGATGAATACACATTTACTGTACAATCTTAATCAGTGGTTCCAAACTTTAATTCGCGGCTGCATAAAGAGACAAATCCCATCCCCTCTACCTAAAATAAAAATCAGTTTGATCTCAGAACTAGTCGAGGTATATTGAAAAACGAAATAATTATTTTAAATGGAAAAAATATATATTTATTGAATATATCAGTTGAACTCACTAGTCACAGAAAATGTTGAGTTTTTGTTGACTACAACGATAGAAATAAAAACAAACATGCAAGACTAAAACTGACACAAAATTTTTAAATCGTTGATAAAATTAACACAAGTGCAGCCCGATTGGCTATCACGTGATCGCCTTGTCTGAAATAGCAATTACGATCAATCGTTCAGCCCTACTCCCACCTATCAACAGCAACAAACACAGATTCATGATGTGACAAACAAGGAGATGAACACAGTATATCAATCAACATTAACCGAGTGAAGTGGCCCGCTAAAAAATTGGCAGGAATTATATTTTCATCATTTAACGATCTGCTGTCACTTTCCAAGACTGATTAATAGGTGGCTCGCTCGACAAAGTGTCGAGATATCAGTTCAAGTCCCGAGAGTACAAGACATGAAGAAATCTCTTGATCTCTCTGACAGCATAACAATTTCATAAATTTTATCAATAAAAAAAAGGATTGTTTTTGACTTTCAGTTTGTGATGAATGGAAACACTCACATTTAGCAACAAACAGCTTAGTTTAATTTCCAGCCACTTGTTGCTTCTTTTATTTAGCCCCAACTAGGCTGAAGCTTATAAACAGTAGCAAAAAAGTGTGTGTTCTTGAATCTGTGTGTGTGTGCGTGTGTGTGTTAGCGCACTCACAAGTAGCTCTGATCCCGCTATAGTCCCAAAGTTTGGAACAATGGCATTCCTGTGCTGCTAGCTGCAGGTGGCTGTGGAAACCCAATCCCAAAGCAAGGCTCGCTAGCACACGGAGTGCCGAGAATTCTGCTGCCTCCCTCCGGAGACATGTGCCAAAATACAACTATTGTTCCTAACAGTTCAGAGCCACAATAAATGTAACAAAAGTGTTGTGGATGACAAAACTTTGCTCAGATTTACATGTTGACATTGCTCACTTTTCGCTCCACCGATTGACAGGTTGAGAGGAAAGTGATGCCCAGGACTGGCCTAGAAATACACCTGCCATTCAAGAGGGGGGGAAAAAAAAGAAATATTTTCACTAATTTCAAGATATATTTGTAATCAACAAATGAAGTGAAATTGGATCATATCTCCCAGCACCCCAATGATGTCTCATGGCACACTGGTTCGAAACGACTGATTTAGGAAACTAAAAAGCCCAAACAAGCATGCTAATGTGCTGAGGCCCAAACACACTCTCGACACGCACACAGCACAGGAAACGCATCATGTCGAGTCCACGGCCTTGAAATGAGGAACATGAATCATTTCCTCCTTATATCGAATAGTCATGCCGTCACACCAGTTTCTAGCGCGCTGAAAAACAGACCGAACGCTGGTTAAAAAAAACCCCATACAATTAAACTTGTATCCACGTGTACACAGACAACCAGTGAGTTTACCCCAGCCTTTATCGAGTCACGGCGCATATTTTACATGAAAAATATCTCACGGCATAGCACCAAACAAAAATGTCAAAAAGAGGATACGCAAGTTAACCCTCATAGTCGACCGTTTACAAAGAATGCAATATTTCTTTGAAGTGTCATAGCACAGAACTGCTTTATTGTCCATAAAGGGCAAAAAATCCCAAGGAATTAATATAAACTATATATATATGTATGGATAGCACAGATGCCGCTGAACATTTTGAGTGTTTGAAAAAAAAAATGTTTGTATAACACGACATACATCATTTACGAAATTGTAAAACGCGTAGGTTCGGTATCAGTTTTATTCGAAGGGCATAAGGGTTTTAAGGAACATGACAGGTTGTCATTTTCATTGGCAATGATGAGGAATCCATTTTCCCATCACTATCAATGTCAACATTGTTAATGCATTCTCTCTTCAAGCAAACCAGTGTAAAGATCACCAAGTGGCCGGTACGTGGAATGTAATTGGGTTGAGTACGAGGGTAGTCAACTGTTTGAATCATCTACCCTCAGTTACAGATAGTGATACAGACCAAATCTATAGTACAAAAATATGCATTAATAGAGGCTGTGGTGCAATGATACAACTGTCCTCGGTACAGCAAAATGGTGTGCAAATGACAGCATGAATGATCCATCACTAGTCTGCGTGGTTTTTTTTTTCGTTAAAGCTCACTGGTCGTGTCACGGCAACTGAAGGCTGAGTAACAGTCACGGAAAGTGACAATTAACGTTTTAAGGGTGGTCGCATCCTCCCTCCGTTAACTCCGGTGCTTCTGTCAACAAAAAGCCTGCTGCTATCACGTTCGCCGGCGCATGGTTTATGTGGCAAGAACAGCGGCAAGGTCGCGGAAGTGAAAAGAATACAGCTCGCTTACCTTGATTTAAAAAAAGTGACGGGGCATCCCAAGCCCGCCCCAGGTTAGCGTGCAAGCCACAAAACTCCCCGACAAGGGTGCCAAGTGTCGCGGCTAAAGTTAGCTAGCTCGGTTAGCTTCTCCGGCTAACGACTGGGGGCGCGCGCTCCTCCTCCTCTCTGCTGTCCAACACCAACCGGTTACCGCATGAAAAAAAGAAGCTTAACGTAAAGCGTGGGGCGTCACACACATCTACACGGGCGGCGTCCGTCGTCTAGAGCTGTAACGAGGTGGGACATCCATGAGGGGAGACGGGCGGGTGGGGTGGGAGAGAGAGGAGTCCACGGCTGACTGAGGTCCGTCCCTCGCGGCGGCCTGGGGGGCTGACGTGCTCCCTCGGCCGGTTCCTTATGAGGGAGGGAAGGAAAAAACGATTTGGCTGCTGCTGCTGCTGGTGATGATGTGCGGACCGAACGCAGGATCCAGCATCATTGCTCATCCCCCCCTTCGTTCTCCCAACCCGGAAGAAATCAAATTAAGACCCATAATCATGTTCATATTAAAAATGAAACGTAAACGTTATCTGTGCGCTTTAAGATGGAACTTATTTCACGAATTCCATTTATCCAATCTTATCCTGAGGGAGAGATTTGCAGCAGCTATTATTGATACAAAACAGTACAATATAAAAGTGAATTGTTCACAGTCAGAGTAAATAGATTACCATTAAACCTTAACAAAACTACGATTTGGAAATTGTCAAATTAGACAACTGGTATGTTTGGAAATTGAAACGTATGTAATAAATTTTCTTGGTGTAGAAAGTGATCACAAGCTGTGCTGGAAACCTCATATCAAATATTTGTGGTCCAAAATATCAAAAAGTTGGACTACTGCGTAACGGGATTTATATTTTAGATCAGAAGTCACGAGAAATGGTGTACAATGCACTTATGAATCCACATTTGTCATAAGGTGTTGCCTTATATGGAACACATTTAAAAGCACATCACACACGATTTAACTTTACAGAAAAGGATGATTCATTATGCTGGGTACTTTTTTCATACAAATCCATTATTTTCAGAATCAGGTAATTTAGAATTCTGAGAGCCAGTTAAATTTAAACATCTCAAGGCAAATAAAATAGGTCAACTTTTTAAAAAGTCTCATTTGATCAACACTTTTTCAACTTTAAATTTTTCAAAATGTAATATCTGAAATTTCTGTAAAGATTGAAATTTTTAACACAGTGGTTTTGAGTCTGACACCACAATAAACGTGCTGTTCTTTTTGTATTACGGTCTTTTTACAGCTGAGAGTAATGCCGTTTCTTGATAGCATGCACTTATGAATTGCTATGTTTTAGGATCTTGCTTGTGCATGTGAGTGAGGAGCGTGGCTTTGGTCAGTGACTTGGGGAAGTGATTAATGACACTAGGCTACATTGGAATCTTGCAAGCACTTTTAACACTGAAAACTTCCTCTTAAACATAGCTGGTATTTTAGCAGATTTCAACATTTTTGCTTTGCGAATGATAGTCTACAAGCTGCTAACCTCATAAAAACACCTCAGCTTGTGCTGGAAGGCTTACCAGGCAGCTATTGGGGCTTTAAAAATGCTTTATCAAGAAGAAAAACACAGTAAAAGAGTTGTTAGAGGAAAATTGGCTCTGCTTCACCATCACAAAGAAGATGTAGTGTTTATGGTGAGCAGTTCTCCCTACTGGGAAGTGTCAAACGTCTTGACTCCTGGTGCAGCCTTTTTGTCAGCCCACTTTATTACCTGTGCAAGAGCAGCACTTGGGACTGCTTAGAATGTTTCCTATAGCTAGATGTCTGCACTGGGGTCACTTTCTTCAATGGAGGCCAAGTTGTCACCCCAATTCAGAAGGATAAATCTTGCTTTTGATTTGCAGTGTCACATTAACTATGGGAAGTATCATGCAAAATAAGAAATGCCATTGTTTTTTTAGGACTGTGTTTTACAATAGAGAGGGGGAGAAACAAACCTTTCATGATTGATTTGATCGTTATACGTTGTGTTTATAGACAGTACAAGGCCAAAAGCCGTCTCGGGTTGTAATTCTCTAGCATAGAGGTCACCAACTTTCGGTGTTGATTCATGTGATGGCCTATCAGTTTGACATACACTTCTGAAATAACTTCTTTTTTTTTTCAAATGACGTTAGTGTTAGTACAGTTTTAAAACATTCCTAAGTAATCACAATGTCCCATCACTGGTGAGCAACAGGCCTGAGAGCTACTCATGTGATAGTAGAGTACAATCTGACCCCCCCCCCCCAAAACAAACAAACAAAACAAAGGAAACTGATGATGACTATGACCTTCTCCTTTACCAATCTTACCCAAATTTGTTTCTGGCCCACTGTCCCAGGACCCAAATTTAATAAAAATACTAACTTTACATTTTTTCTATGTGAGTATAATTTCCTATGTTTTGTTTCAATTTAGTATTACAGTTTTAGATAATGGGATCAGTAAGATGTTTTCCAGAGCTGCAAGAAATGAGCCTGCTGATATACCGTATAAACTAATGATAATATAGCACAATCCAGTAAATGCATTCATTACAACAAATTATAATGAACCTTTTGTTGCCATATTCAACCACAATAAACAACAGGAATTAAAAAATTAATTCAACAAATGGCAACCCAATGAAAATACTATGCACGACAATTTTATGTGTTATGCACCTTATGATACTTGTGGAGCGTGGACAGAAATGTACCCCGTATCCATTTCTGATGCTATGGATGACAACATTGACAATTAAAGGAAAAAGGTCAGTCAGCGACAAAATACAAGAAGCCAACAAAACAAATACATACAAATGGGGGGAAAAAGCAATGAAGATAAAATTACGTGGCTTAAACCTAGAGTAATTCAAATTCAAACAAAATGCTGCCTAACATTTGTACTATGCCTACTGTTTTACTGTTTGAAAATGAATGCTGTGATGAAGGCTCTCAAAACAAGAAAGCACATTTATATAAACGAGAACTATTTCACGCTGCAGTTCATACAAAAGATCATGAAATGACAATTCTGCGTCAGCAAGAGGCCTCCTATATAAAGGTGGGCGGTAAAGATTTGAAACAGTCTCTTGACATTTCATAGAATGCTATCTGCCAACATGCGCAGACATGCGTGTGAGCTATCCATTCCCATTATAAACAGTGACACACATCCAGCACCAGCCAGCACACAGATCAATAAGTAGCTTTAGGCCCAAGCTTAGATGTTTGCCTCCTGAGTCACTGGAGCATGAAAAAGCTACAAACCTTTTACATAATGTGCTTTGAAATAAATCTGTAACAGCATGAGTAGTATGTCACTCCGTTTCTCAGACTTTTTTCTTTCGTAAGGACAAGATAAACACATAGCTCAGAATGGCATTCAGCAAGTTAAAACTGTCAAGTGTAGTCTAGGTGCAGTAATAAGGAAGGGATTGTTTGAAGTGATCCTAACCTAATGCTCTTTGCCTACTGGGATTATTTTACGTAGGCTTTTGGCATTGCACTGTCTATATGCATAACGTAAAAGGATCAAGTCAATCGTGACAGGCTTGTTTCTCACCCTCCCTGTTGTAAAACACAGATCTGCAGTATCATGTCAAAGTTAAACAACATCCGTTTAACATTAGCATTTGTTTTTCAATTGTGCCCAACTATATATCGTTTATTATTCAAATTGATGGCAGCAGCACGTTAAAGAATGAATAAGACAACATGCCTTTCAATCGTCGACTCGCATGCAACTTGGAACTTGGAATTCAAAGTTACTGTGATTTGTTCTTCGGTATTCCCACTCACACAAATGACATCAGTAGCGACCAGTTAATCAAGGGCTCTGCAGCTGCTTAAGGGATGCTGTGTTGAATGAGGATGTGGTGGTTCATCATACTGCGGAGTCGGAATTCTGACAGGTCCTTTCCCGAGTGCAGGCTTATCGAGATATACTAAAGGCGCTTGCCCATCGGTGGCGTTTGTGTGAAACGCTGTCAGATTGACAAGAGAGGGCCCACATATAGCTCTAAGACGTAGTATCCTACTCATACCAATCAGCACATGACTGGAGGAAATCCAATCCATCACAGCTGCCATGACAGCCATGGCTTGTTTAAATTTATCTTCAAAGTTTGCTTTAAGCGAGATCAACTTGTTTTGTTTAATGTTTTACAGGTCAAAGAAAATGTCCCTAGCTTGCTGTACCGCACCCATGTCCTGCAGCTTACACTTACAAATGAGTGTTGTTGTGAGCTAAATGGGTTGGAAATTGCAGAGAAGCCTTATCAGCAAGTTTACAAGAAGACACCAGTTGTCCTCTTGTATTATTTAAGTATTGAGGGTGCAGTCACAGGGTGCAGTGAAAGGCGCCATCAAAAGTTGCATCCTTGTTCAATGGTTGTGCATATTGCAACGATTACATTTCAGCTGTAAATATGATTTAGAAATCTGCTGCCTCTTTGGTGGAAGCTAGATAATATTTAACAATAAATACATAAGAATTCCTTCAGAATCAGCCACACTGAATTTACTATTTTTGACAAACAGTGTGTGTGAATCCTGTTGTAGATTCCTGTAGATGGCAGCAGTACATAGGAAATATAAACTGGCACCCGATGATAAATGTCTGCTCTTTGAGGCATTTTCAATAGTTTATCTTCATTAGGGGGTGTGGGTGGGGTGGAGCCAAGGCAACTGATTTTGGGCAGGAGAGAGGGTACACACTGAACTCATTGCCAGTCAACTGCGACGCACATAATGACAAAGCACACTTGTGAACAATTCAGTGACTACAAAGAACCCAATATTTTGGAATGTGGCAGAACCAGTGAGAGAAGCCAAAGGAGACCATGCAAACTTCACACACACGAGCCCGAACTGATTCGAATACAGAACACTTGACTATGAGGCATATGTGCTCACTTATAACTGCTACGCAAATCAAAAGCCATTCACCAACAACACCCAGAAATGCAACAGGCTTCTCTTGGCCTGAGCTCATCTAAGATGGACTGATGCAAAGTGGAAAAGTGTTCTGTGGTCTGACGAGTCCACATTTCAAATTGTTTTTGGAAAATGTGGACATTGTGTCCTCCGGGACAAAGAGCAAAAGAATCATCTGGGCTTTTATGGACGCATATTTCAAAAGCCAGCATCTGTGATTTGGCTGTGTTAGTACCAATGGCACGGGTGACTTACACATCTCTGAAGGGACCATTAATGTGGAAAGGTACATAAAGGTTTTGGAGAAACATATGCTGCCATCCAAGCAACATCATTTTCATGGACACCCCTGCTTATTTCAGTAAAACAATACCAAACCACATTCTGCATGTGTTACAACAGTGTGTAGTAAAAAGTGCGGCTACTAGACTGGCCTGTTTACAGTCCAACCCTGCCTTCCATTGAAAATATGTGGTGCATTATGAAGCGGGCTGTTGTATAGCTGAAGCTGTACATCAAGCTAAAATGGAAAAAAAATTATACCTACAAAGCCTCAACAATTAGTCCCAGCTTTTTTGGAACGTGTTGCAGCCATAAAATTCCAAGTTCATGATTATTTACAAAAAACAATTAAGTTTAACAGAACAGTAAATGCCTTGCCTTTGTAATGTATTTCAACTACATATAGGTTGAACATAACTAGCATATCATTGTGTTCTGTTTTTATTTACTTTTAACACAATGCACCAACTTCATTATAATTGTGTTTGTACCATGCTAAAAAGGTTATGGTGACAGGGTTGCGTGCACTTCAAACACTGCAGTAAATGAGCATGCCTTGCGATAAGTGACGATGTGTTCTTGCAATTTCTTAGTACTGAATGCAGATAATTCACTTCTGTAATGAAGTACATTTATCAGATGCTTTACTCGACCTATATTAAATTATGTTCTACTTTAACTGTACCACCACACACCTCTTCAACTACTTTTTTATTTATACGACTTGAGTAAATAGCATACATTTATTGTTATCGTTGAAGTGTGGTTACTTGAAACATAAAATCTAACAATAATAGATTGTGTCGCATGCGCATCGCCGGAAGTTAAATTAATCAACATCCGGGTAACGCATGTCCGTCCGTCTGTTGAGCAGTTAATGCTAATGCTAATCCTCATCTCGGGGTTAGAACGCCGCATTTCAGCCGACTGTACCGCAACACATGGCATCTCAGGTCCCTATCACGATTAAGAGCCATCCGTTGGCCGCCGGCCCTGCTGCTCTGCGGGGGAAGAAACGTCCCGGGAGTCCGGCGGTGTCTGCCGCTCAGCCGCCGGGCGGTGGCACCAAGAAAAAGAAAGCTCCTCTTATAATGACACAACTCACACAGAATCAGGTAGAAACAAACCAGTTTCCAAGTCTAGGGTGCTCCAAAAAGGTTCTGTTCTGTCAAATTGTTTACGTGTTCATTTTTTTAAAGTATACAAATACACAGTGCAGTACTTGAGTCATTAACTTCGATATACTGTATGAACATTTCTTTATAACTTATCAGATAAAAAGAAAACACGTTCTTTCTCGTGGAAATTTGAAAATTTAGTCAAAATGTGTTATGTTTGTTCATGCGATACTTAATAAATTAACCTGGACACATTGCGAAAGCGACAAAAAAAATATTAGAATTGTTCTGCCAATTAAATTTGAATCAATCACTGGAGATGGAGATAAAATGCCCAGATCCTCCCTTCACCTGAGACTCTCATCGCATATTCTGTCTTCCAATCAGATGTCAGCAGCAGAAGTTGTCACTGATGTGAAGACGTTTGGATTGGTGGACAGCTCGCCGTTAACAAGCGTCAGCACCAGCACAGAAGGCACTGCCAAGCCACCGCCGTTCAAAGACCCCTCATTTATGGTGAGCGAGTGCCATGTCGTCGTTCACCAGCCGTGTGATTTTGTGGCTTCAGTTGACAATGTTCATGTTTCCTCTCTATCTTGTTAGCACTCCGGGATCGGTGGAGCGGCAGCAGGCAAAAAGAACAGAACCTGGAAGAATCTCAAACAAATTACGGTTTTGGAACGGACTCTACCCTGGAAGCTCGA
Organism: Hippocampus guttulatus; assembly: GCF_054856545.1. Taxonomy (NCBI): domain Eukaryota; kingdom Metazoa; phylum Chordata; class Actinopteri; order Syngnathiformes; family Syngnathidae; genus Hippocampus; species Hippocampus guttulatus. The sequence goes on along the minus strand of NC_141266.1, from coordinate 16,206,528 downwards.
TGAACCAAACTGTAAATGCATCTCTCTCTTATTAACAGATACACTTTTGGACTCTCTCTGGAATTATTTATCCATATAGTGGTATTGATAGTACTGTAAAGTCATACTACATACAGTATATTTTGTTACAATAGTATACAGCACAGTATATCGCACACGGGGACCTTGAGGATGCTTTGGAGTCATCGTGGTTCATCAAAGGGTTGTTTGATCACATTCAAACATTTCACCGCCGACCCCAATTTTTTTTAATGTGTATTCAAAGTGTATATAACGTTATTTTGCGTACCACATTTTAAGATTCACGGTATATGTAGAATATACTGAAGAAAGTGTGTTTATTTTTTCACACAGGTATTTTTTTTTATTTCTAGAACAATCTTACGTGATGTAACAACTAATATAGTTGAAATGTTCGACAGCAAACTATCTGAGACTGAATCAAGAGCCGCTTTGCAAGTTGAAGTTGATCAATGCACTTATTTTGGCTTCAAGACTTTAAAATCAGTTCAGTCAATTACTGAACTGTTTAAAAAATACGTGTTCGTCTTTTGAACATTCATTTATTTATCCAATTCTTCACCTTTCGTATTTACAGACTACAACATTGATGCTCCTCCCTCTCTGAAACCATCCAAAAAATACTCCGACATCTCCGGACTCCCTGTGAGTAACTTCATGGCTTCGAGAGCTAAGCCTAAAAACCATGATTTATTATTTCGCACGTTTCCGTAGGCAAATTACACAGACCCGCAGACCAAACTTCGCTTCACATCCACGGAGGAGTTCTCCTACATTCGCCTCCTCCCGACGGATGTCGTCACAGGGTACCTGGCTCTACGGAAGGCAACTTGCATCGTACCCTGACAGCAAAGCCATAATCGGATGCTTTTGGAAACAGCCAAGATGGTTGAGAAACTCCCAACCAGATGAGCGATAAAGTGTGTGAATAGCACAGAAATGACGAAAGGAAAGGGAGGTTTTTAGCTCGTTTTCCCGCATTTACCTGGTTTAAGGAGGTTTCATCCTTGTGTGCCTGTGAATATTCTCACACATACAGGTCATTATATCCTCAATCCACGGAATCGATGGCAACTGGACTGTTGTGGTTGTCTTCGAAGATGTTTTGGTTTTCATCCGAGCAGGCCTTGTCAGTTCATACACCAAGGCTATGTGAGACAGACAATCGTTGTGGTTAGTAGTTGCAATGCCGTGTGCCCCCTTGATTCATCAATTCAAGAGGCTAAAATTGCTTTCAGTATGAATGGTTACTGTGGAAAAGCTGGAACTCCAAATAAAGACTTGCTGTGAATTGTACATGGATCATGCTAAATGTAGTTCACACCCATCCATGCTATGTAAACGAAGGCCTCTGCTGTCAATTTGGAATGTTAGGTGAATACAGTTAAACGGAAAGAAAAAAAAAGTTGACTTAACACAGATCTGATCGGCTGGATCGGATCGGTAGATAATTTGTATCGTATGCAAAATCTGTGATCGTAAGTCATGTTATCTGGTGATTGATCAAGGACGTCGTTGATCGGATGCGCAAAATAAAACATTGCAGCAAAAAGTCTCGTTCGCTCCAGGGACTTTCAGTGCCTCCATTGTTGATTAATAATATAGTGTCAGATTTTTTTCTTTTCCAATATTTATTGATTTTTTTTTAGGGAGCTTGTTTATTTTCTAGCTCATTTTCCATGGAATGTTTATCAGTGTTTTTGGGAAATGCTGATCATGTAAAGCCCCCTAAAAAAAATCACTAAAAGGTAATTCCTCAATTATGTTATCGTTTCTAGGCTTGTAAAATATAGCAGCATCACCCTCATCAAAATGGCCAACGATATGGAAAACAAATGTATTCACACATCGGACGTTTTTGCAAGTGAACTGAGGGATTCAGTGGCTGCTGTCTAAAATGAATCATACATTAATGAGTCACTCTCATTGAAACTACAGTTGGTTAAAATATTTAATGAAGTCACTGACGACCTAGTTTTTTATATTGCACACCCCAAATCAACACTTTACAGCATTTGGGACTCCTATTGGACTCACAGTTAATGAAGTATTAGTTGTTAGCAGCAGTGGTCATTGTCTTTCTTGCCGTGGGCCCTGAGGCCAAGCTGATGGTGGCACTCTAGTACATCTGTTCACGTTAAAGCAGCACTTTCATTCCTGCTGTGGCATCAAAACCTCAACGTGGTGATTAATGAGGAGCGAGCCAGGTTGTGCCAACACAGCATGCCACCCAATAGCGTGTCTGTGTGCGTGCGTACACATTTTAGGGTTGCTGCGCTGGGGGTTTGCGGCCAACAAATTACAGCAGAGGAATTATAATTGCGGATGAAGTTTGCAATGCTGTGCAACTGCACTGCATCATAACTGATTCTTAAAATGTGTTGTTTATTGACGTACTCAAGAGAGCTCATTATCAAGAACAGTTCTCAGTGTCACACAGTGAAGTTCTACTTTCTGGAACTACAATCACAACTATGAAATATCCATTTATTTACAATAGCAATTGTCAGTATACAGATACTGTTAATGCACCTTAAATAGATTTCCCAGTAGGCTACCTGTAGTTTACCTTTTTATTTTTATTTTGTTTTACTGCCGACATTCGAAAACATGTCTGTATTTTCTAGGCCTTACTTTGTCACAAAGGCTACGGTGGAGAGATGAATTATCTAATAAAAATCTTGAGGAAGGGAAAAAATGGACAGCAGCAGTAACGATAGCAACAGAATATATTCCCCATCCATGGCCGTAATTGAGAGAATTGTTCAATGCTATTTGCAATAGGCAAAAGACAGGAGGCAGAGTTAGAGGTGGCTGAGTTAAAGATGCTGAGATTCTCCTTAGAAGTGACAAGGATGGACAGGATCAGAAATGAGGTCATCAGAGGGACAACTCAGACAGGAAAGTTTGGAGAAAAAGTTAGAGAGGCCAGACTGAGATGGTTTGGACATGTACAGAGGAGGGACAGTGGATACATTGGTAGGAGAATGTTAGAGATGGAGCTACCAGGTAGGAGACAGAGAAAGGCCAAAGTGGAGATTCATGGATGCCGTGAGGGAAGACATGCAGGTAGTTGGAGTCAGAGTAGAGGATGCAGACAACAGGGAAAGATGGAAATTAATGACTCGCTGTGGCAAACCCTGAAAAGGGACAAGCCGAAAGGAGAAGAAGAAGAAGAGTTCAATGCTGTTTGCTACAGGAATAATTTGTCTTGGCCTAAAAACCACCATCTTCTGGCATATAAAAAATTCTCTTGTCTAATCTGAAAAACACATACAGGACCAACGCACTATTTGAGTTAGTTTGACCCAACATTCTGTGTTGTTTTGTACTTAACAGACGAAAAAATGGATCACATTTACCCAGGAAGTTGATTGTTCACCTTTTGACCCAAATTATGTTATTTTAGACACATGTGGTTTCAGAGTGCATAACTGAAGGTACAATTTATATTTTTAACTTTTTTGAGTCTTATTTTTTTTCCCTGAAGGCGTTGAAACAGTAGCACTAATTGTACCAGAGTGTTTTTTTTTTAACAAAACGATCTGTACTTTTACTGAAGTACATTGCGTGTACTTTTATCTTCTATTCTTTATACAGAATTTTAATTTCCGGCGCGCGCCCTTCGTAACCACAGAAGGACCACCTGAACACTTACAGTACTCGCAGCAACTTTCAACCCTGCAATTACTCTTTATCAACACCAGGGTGTGGTAGAGATACGTTTATTAAACTTTCACACGAGCACCGATGGTTTCTAAACAACTGCTACAGTTACAGTATTAACCATAATGGCAGTAATAGTTTAAATTTAGGTTGTAATACCAATCAGTATGACCGAAACAATCAATATAAATGCCACTGTTCAAGTTCACATAGCAAAAAAAAAAAAAGTTCGTGACATGACTAAATTGGTTTCACAATTTTGTAGGCTATTGTACAATGTAATAATTCTAGCATCATTAAGAACCTAATAGTGTCTCATCATGCTTTTTTTCAAGGACACTGTATTGTAGAGAACATGCGTCTTGGGAGATGCATGATACAAATGAGCACCATTCCATTGCTCATTTGCTCCCCGGTCTTCCCTCTTTTCTTGTCACTGTTATGCTGCCTAATGAGGGAGAAGATGCTGTCTATGCTGTCTAATGCTGACACAGTGTAAGGGGGTTTCTCTCTTTGGCTTTGTACAACACGGAGCTGACTACTTTCACGTGTAGCTGGGCATATTATTCCTAATTATAGCTGCAATTCAGATATCTTCGCTTGGGCTTGCTGAGATCCAGCATGAATTGTTGTAGGAAATTGATTCCTACAACAATAAGCGTTTGCTAACAAAAATTGGTTTGTGAGTCTGGAGTGCCTGCCCATCCAAAAATGATGTTAAATAACCACTTAAATCCTCTGTTTTTTTGGTGTAATTCTGATGTGTCTGTGAGTAAAACGGTCACCGTTATATAACAGTGGGGCTAATTTACATAACACACTGGGTTTCTTTGGCCATGACAACCAGCTAGGCATCATGTCACGGTAATGAAAACTGTACTTGGGCCCAGCAATATGTGGTGCTGGTCGCTTGAATGAAACAAGAAAATAAGAAGTAGGGAGTCTAAAGTGAGATAAATCTTTATCCTTGGGGTACTTTGATGAAAGCCTCTCGCAGGCATGTTGTTAAGACATGTGTGACACCTGTTGAATTGTTCTAAATTGGTAAACTAAAAAGAAAAAGGATGTGTCTCCTCTAAGAAATCTTCACTTGGCCTTGCTGAGAGCCATCATTGATTTCCTTTTGTTAATGACACTGGGAAGAAATATATTGAGGTTTAAACAGTCAATCCACAAAATGATTGCCTTAACTTATACATCCATCTATCCATTATCTGAACCGCCTTATCCTCACAAGGGTTGTGTTTGTGCTGGAGCCTATCCCAGCTGTCTTCGGGCAGTAGGCGAGGTACAACCAAAACTGGTTGCCAGCCAATCACAGGGCACATGTAGACAAACAACCATTCGCCGTCACAGCTAGGGACAATTAGGAATGTTCAATCAACATATGGTTCCACGGAGTACCCGGAGAAAACCCACGCAAGCAGAGGGCACTGTGACTATTTCTGCTGTCATCTTGTTCGTGTAGGGTGCAAAGCTACACCTTTAATTGGGTTGTACAATAAAATAAGCGTGTCATGTATGCTAAATTATTCCTCTAAAAACGTGGTCCACCAAAAGGTTGGCCACCATTATTTGCTTTCTGAATGTGTTTCGCTATGGTTTCGAACGGGTCATTAATGGGTAAATTGGACTTCATTGCATATTGTGCTGGTGAGCGCATATTCCTTATAAAATAAATGACTGATGAGTAATTGCAGATTCAATCAAGCTGTAAAGTCAATGTGAAAGGTGAGCAGTTGTTATTGTTGGGCTTTGGAGGTCAACCCGCAAAGTGTCATCAGATAGCTATAATCAAGTCTTTCACATATCATTACACTTGAAGGGATAAAGCCCTGCTAATCCCATTGAAGATCCAATAAGTGTCCTCTCTCACAGGTTGACTTGTGTGTGTGCATATGTGCGTGCGTGCGCTCACATGTGTCCATGCAGACAGGCCAAAAAAGTAATTTTTCATGTTGATAGACAACGATTGTCCTTCAACCACACGACCACATTTGGTGTCTCCCCTCTCTGTCCTTCTCTTGATTCTCCTGCGCTGTCCTCTCTCTCTCTCTCTCCCTCTCTCCTGTGAAAGACTTTTCGCCCTCCTGCCTGCCACTACTTCTGTCTTGGAGATTACCCTTACCACTCTGCTTTGGGCTCTGATTGAAAACACTTCTCTCACTCCGTCCCTTCCTTTCTTCCTTCTCTTCCTCTTCCCCTACCTTTGTTTCTTGCATTATTACTAACAGTGATGAAACTATTTTATACAGTCGTATGATTTACAACATTAACTCTCCAGTTTAATCCTGGATGACATTATTTCAACGTATACACCAATTAATCATTAACTTTATTTGGGACACACCAGGTCCAAAGTACAAAAAAACTAAAGTTAAAAAAAATGGCACAACTAAAATTGTATTAAATAATCATTAAAATGTAGTTAAAATAAAAAAGGGGGGATCTTTATGATATTATGTTATTGTGTTCACAATTTAGAGCAGTTCCCAGGCGTCATAAACAGAGGTCTCTGACTTCTTTCTGGCAATAAACAAATGATAAAAATGACAGCATACCGGTACTCATGATCAACCACTTGTCATGCTGACTTATTACCATATTTTGGTGACCCATACCGATTATCTCCCAAAAGCGACCAGCAACAAATCAAACAACTTTTTACTGTGCTAATGGAGATTTCTGGAAACTTTACCACTCTCTGTCCAGACTGCAATTGAGAAGTGTTTATGTGACTTCAATCCGCCACTGTTTAATTTAACCAAGCCCCGCATCCATAAAGCGAGAACCCGAAAGTAGTTGATTGCCTTTTCACATGCGGAGGCAGCACTTCATCAACAAGCTGCCATATTACATTTCATCACTTCCACACATTTCCGATCTATCTATCTATCTATCTATCTATCTATCTATCTATCGAGCGGTTAGCGAGCTAGCTAGGTAGCTCGCTATGTAGCAATCTATCTATCCAGCTATCTATAGTATGTATGTGCCATTGGGCAGCGAGAATGTTAACAGAAGGGATGTGACCCAGTAATCTTCTCCACGAAAGATAGAACCAATCTCGTCATTCCCAGACACACCATCTATTCATACTTACCTACTATCCTTGTGTGTGTGTGTGTGTGTGTGTGTGTGTGTGTGTGTGTAATGATAGCTGCTGCTGCAGATGCAACTCAATGTGTCTGTGCTTAAAAGCTATTACGTGTCATGAGTGGATTTATGTGCCATTAGTTTTGTGTGTGTGTGTGTGTGTGTGTGTGTGTGTGTGTGCGTGTGTGTGTGTGCGTGTGTCCGTGTGTGTGTGTGCGTGTGTGCGTGTGTGTGTGTGCGCGTGTGTGTGTGTGCGTGTGTGTGTGTGTGTGTGTGTGTGTGTGTGTGTGTGTGCATCCACCAGATATGTTACCACCAACTCGTCCAGCCAGTTTGGTTTCTGATGTAGGTATAAATGTCATTTCCAGTCTCAGATTCGGAGAACAAAGTCAAGTAAGGGATGAATTGATTGTTTTCTTCAGCAAGCCATTTTCATCCATAACATTTTATCTCAACTCGTGTTTCTATCAATATATTGCAAAAATAAGTTGGTGTGCGCAGTGAAAATGAAGAGGCTTTGCAGTAAAATCCATTGTGTGACCGTAGAGAATGTTCATATTGATACTGTGGAGGCTTTATGAGCTACTGTATCTCCAATAACTACAACTAGACATCCTAATACGATGTATAACGCTCTCTGCATTAGAGAGGTAATTGCATTGGCTTTGCAAGTAAAACAAATTTGTCTGTGTCACTGTGTAGGGACAACGGTATCATTGTCCTTGCAGAACAACACTGCTCCTTTTGAGATACAAGATGGTCTCTCATTTAGCTTATATAAGCAAGAGTTTATGATTTTGTTTGGTAATAACACTGTGAGGATGGGAAACAATGACCTCAAATACACACATGCACTCGGTTGGTGTTTTGAGGGCAGAGGGATGGTAAATGAAGCGTGAAATGAGGAGTCGGAGGTGTTAGAACAGACGATAGCTGGGGAAGCTCCACAGAAGACTGACAGCAGCCTGGCCACCATAGATCAAGACAATCAGAAACAAAGCTCACTGCTTTAGTTCACCCCCTAGTGGACAAACATGGTTTCCCACCCTGCACCACTCCTGACAGGCATCCAAGTATTGCAAGGGGCGAAAAGAGGTTCCATGTGGGGCACCACAGAAGCCAGCCGCACAGGAGTGAGTAACGCGGCTCAATGCTACTACCCGATTTATTAATGTCACTGGTTGCGCAACGAAAGACTTTCTCCAACTATTGAAAAGAACGGTGTCAGTACAGATAGAGCAGCCAATCCAAATACCAGGTTATATCACACGTTCTTTTGCAAAAAACCCCCCAAAAAAACAACAAAAAACAATTTGTGGGTACCAGGTGAAAGCCAAAACATCCATCCATCTATTCATCCATTTTCTAATCCGCTTATTGTCACAAGGGTTGCGGGTGTGCTGGAGCCTATCCCAGTTGTCTTTGGGCAATAGGAGGGGTGGGGGGTAAACCCTGAACTGGTTGCCAGCCAAACACAAGGCACACAGACGAACAACCATCCTCGCTCATCTCACACGTGGGACAATTTAGAGTGTTCCATTAGCCCGTCATGCATGTTTTTGGAATGTGGGAGGAAACCGGAGTACTCGGATAAAACCCCAAACTCCCCACAGGAAGCCGGAATCGAATCCTGTCCATCTGCACTGTGAGGCCAACGTGCTAACCAGTTGGCTACCCGTACTGCCCGAAAGCCGAACCACCAAGTCAAATAAACGAAACCAAAATAGACCATGATTAATCTTTTCCAAGCTTTTTGTACCATTAATGAGATTATTGGTACTGCTCTACCCATTCTTGAGGACTTGCACACCGCAAGAACCAAGACAAAAGCACGGAAAATCCTACTGGACCCCCCATACCCTGCCCATGATCTCTTCCAGCTACTCCCTTCAGGTAATCGAACCATCCCAAATCTAGCAGACATTCAAACAGTTTCTTCCCTTTCTCCATTAACTCCCTAAACAGTGACTCAAATCTCTAGTGGCTCTTTGCATTTTTGCACACCCCTGTGGGACAGTATTACCGCACTGATCATTGTAGCTCCAGCTCTATACATACTTGAACAATTGTCGTTGATCAATATTCCACAGCACCACACTTTAAAGCACTCAAGGACTTCTTGCATAATTGCTCACCTAAAGTTGTACTACAATTACTGCTACTGGTCCCTTAAAAATGATGGAACGATTATCGGCACCAACTGTCATAGTATTGTAGTACACATCTGATCGCTTTAGCTCTGCTCGATGACTGCACATTGTTGCACAGCTGTCATTGGGTGGTACTACTTCACAATGGTAGGTGACCTTTGTCTTTCTATACTTATATGTCATGCCTGTGTTTATCGTAGCTGCTTGTTATTGCAATACTAGTGTAGCTTATACTACTGGAGACAAAACTCTTTGTGGGTTTTATAAACTTGACCATTAAAAACTTGACCTGATTCTGATTCTGATTCTACTCCACTCAAATACTATTTTATGATGCTAATGTTCATCTGGGGATATGTAATATGGGCTGAGAAATGAGGAGCATAGTCCAACATGAAAATGAAGTGGGTTTGTTTCCCCCCTTTACTGCTCACTGCTAACACTATTATCCAGGACTTGAGTGCCATAGAAGGTCACATAATACTACTGAAGACAGACACTGCCTTTCTCTCCGCCAATAGAGTCCATTATAATCGCCTCTTATCTGTTCTAATATGCTTTGCTGTTAATGAATAATCAGTCTCGTTAACGTCCTGCTAATTAATGGCCCATCAGCCTTTTCCGAGTGGCAATTAAGTGCCAGTCGAGGCGTCTAATTGGCACACTTTCGGAACTGGGACCTCTGGGACAGAGAAGGTGAATTATTGCCTTGTCACGGCTGTAGGAAGGACGTTTAAGAGGAATGCTGACTCGCTTGTTTAATAAAACGTATCATCTCGTTAACCCATACCCAGTAAATTGAATCGTAGTTTTGCTTGAGTGAGTCTGTCAGAGGACAAAGTGAATTAAAGAGTGTTTGGACCTTACAGAACAGTTTGGGCAGAGACGCTGCAACAGCGTAAGAAACCCGGCAAAGGCCTATGGCCCCGACATGAAGGGGGCCCCAAGTCATGGTTGGTCCATATCAATGACGAAACAATCGTGCTGCTTTTGACATCATATTGGCTGGCTGGTGGGTAATAGGGAGCCACAAGACATGTTGATATCGGTCCACATCAACCACAAAAAGGGAAACCTACGGAATGTTAAAGCAGGGTTTCACCAATGTTGTGCCCCCTGGCAACAGGTAGCCCCCAAGGATCACATGAGTAGCCCTATATGACCATGATGGGGATTCTCAGATTATCATAAAATGTATACCGTGACTGGTTTCTGTGAAAATATCCTTGAAAGACAGTGTACATTTTGGCAACAGTCAACTAACTGCACTGTTTCATGACTTAGTAACGTTACATTAATGTGGGTAACAATAGGACACCCGCATATGTCACTGCCCAGTTTTTGTTTTCTGCGGCTTTGGTTCAGATGATCTTCATATAATCTTTAGCTATTGTTTTGAGAGCGACAAAATGGAAGTAGACCACATCAACGAACATAAGCGTGATAAGACGCAGTTATTGCACATGCTAAGTGAATCTTTTGTCATCGGCTTGAGCTGCAAACAAAGCAACTGCATTCGCGCTGATGATGAACTTTGTTAATTAGTCTTCCAGAGAACAACTTGCAGCATGCAGTAAAAAGCGTTAAGCAAAAGTGAAGCTACAATCCTGAGATAGTGTTCACATATGGCAGGTTGCGGGCTGCAAGCGGCTCGGTTAATTAGCGAGACTGTTGAAAAGAAGCAAACTAGCCAAAGGTTTAGGGCAAAGTTGAAGGCGCGAGGAGCCAAGCCGATATACAGTAACACAAGCTAACGGGCGTGTGAGGCGTCAGGTTTCATTCTCATATGGCTGACTGGTTGCTTCAAGCCGTTAGGGATAATGAGTGACAGCAAGGCAGGAAGGCGGAAAGGGAGCGATAGGGAATGGCGAGGAAAGGAGCAAGGTAAGGTGTCTTTTATAATGAGGGGACAGAAGAGACAAAAAGCAAAGACAAAGGGCGCATTCCGCAGCGACTGTACACACACACACACACGTGGCTTGGAGCATCTTGGGATAATAAGAAACACGCCGTTTTTCTAATGAGAAACAACAGCTGATGCACCGATGGCAGAAGGGAGAATGAGGAGGGTTGGAGGCCATGGAGAGCTCCACTTACTGTACTAAACGAGGCTCTGCACCGAATTACAACCTTTCTACGAGATAATGAAATAAAGTAACAGATGGAAGTGTTTAATGCATCCCTGACTAAAAGTGGAGTGCAACGGATGATGGGTATGTATCGTACAAACCATGAGGTAAACGTACGTCGACTTTTCCGGACAAGGCCCGCTTAGTTGGCACACATTCTATTTGATAATTACAGTGGACTCTTACGCCCGACACAATCTGTTCTGGTTGTTCTAATTTCCACCCCCCATGTATAAATGAAAGTTAGCCACTGTGAAACATCAACAACCACAAAACACCCAGCATTATTACTAATAACACATCCTGTCCAGGTTTCGGGTTTTTTTGGGTGGTGGTGGCATATGCATGGCAGGATGGATCTCAAAGAAAAACATTTTCTTCTTCTTCCAAAAAACCCCCAAAAACATCATAGTTAAAAATCAAAACTCATAAGTACAGTACACCGTATAAATTTGTCCAGGATGTAACAGGACCCATCTTGAGATCTCAAGTACTCTTCTTAGGTTGGATATATACTGCAGGTCTGCGTACCCAAATCTAAATTGAATATCATTTTTTATTTCATTATATTGACCCAAATATTTCAAGTGATTGACGTGGCCATCAATAAACACTTGAAACAAGCGGCATGCACAAACACACACATTTCATTTAAGTACAGTAACTCCACAAGCATGGAGTGACAACACTGCAATCAACAATAATGACAATCGTTTATCTGAACTGCTTTATCCTCACCAGGGAGGCACTGGAGCCTCTCCCAGCTGACTTCGGGCAGTAGGCAGGGTACACCCCGAACTGCTTGCCAAGCAATCGCAGGGTACACAAAGACAAGCAACCATTCACACTCACAATCACACTTAAGGAGAATTTCGAGTGATCAATGAACCTACTTATATATAACTGAAAAGAAAAACACAAATTGGTAAATTGGTAAATAGTGAACCACAAATATGTGGGAATTCCTTTTCTTATCTGAATTGTGCCACTTGAGCAAAAAAAAAAAAGGCGTCACTTGAACCATGCAATGTAAATCCATCCCTAGAGACGATTTTAAAATGATAGTGTGATGTAATTTCCATTGCAATGAACAAAAAACAGAACAAAACAAAGAATCCAAAAGCCTTCTGCACACAAATCAAACCAAAGGAAACAGACACAAAACTAGCAGGCCAGTGAATTGTGAAAAGCTGTATCAGCAACATGATGCGGATCTTTCCCAAAACTTTGCAGGATTTTCTTAGTCCTGTTGCATAACTTCACGAGGGTTAGTGGGAGTTGCTCAACTGCTTCCTGCTACCAAATAAAAACAAATATGAAAACCTAGCATCCGACGTGAATGTCCATCTGAATAATTGCAAGTGTATCCCAAATAAATAAATGATAAATATTAAAAATCAGCAATTGCTGAAAATAACGAGACCGGATTTCCAAAGCTGCGTAAATTCAGCTGTGTGCATTTAACCTAAAAGGTTTATTTTACTCTTTATAGCAACATGTCAGTGTATCACTGATATTTGTGTGTGTGTGTGTGTGTGTATGTGTGTGTGTGTGTTCACAGAAGTGAAAAGCCACCTTTTTTTTTCCTGACGGATAAGCACTTTGTTGTCCTTGGGAGACTGCTGGTGCTTGGCTGCTCGTGCACGCTCGCCAGGCGCTGTTACACTGAGCCGTGGACGTGAGATGACCTTCCCGTGTCTCTCAACACACACTCCAAATGACGTACCTTTGGGGGCCGACACATACGCGCACACACACACACACGCACACACACACACACACACACACACACACACACACACACACACACACACACACACACACACACACGCAGACACACAATGTCCCCTGTGATGTTTCCAATTGACAGATGTTCTGTTTTGTTGACTCTAATGTGCCACTATAACCGCAAAGTAGCACATTTACACCCATGAACACATCAAAAAACGATTACAAATTCTTCACACAACACAACACACGTACACACGGATACAAGCAAGTGTCCATCACTTCAGAGTATACCATCTTCACCTAAAAAGAATGAAAGAGTTACATTATATCTGTTTCATGTCCTGAAAGTGAGTTTTGCCATGTAGTTTTTATTTGTTTGTTGTCCATCGTTAATCTGTCAAGTATCGTTCTCTGTCAATGTTAGAGTGCATAGTTGACTGACGTAATGCATCTTATATCCATTACGTATTATTAAAAGACAACTTTCATTCTTTTCTACCCCTATACAGATATAAAAAAAGAAAGTCTACACACACTTGTTAAAATTCCAGATTAATGTGATGTAAAAAAAAACAATGAGAGCATGTCAAACCTTTTCCCTCCATCAATGTGATGTACTGATGAAACCTCTAAAACTCAATTGGAAAAAAAAACAGCGGGGAAGAAAAAATAAACAACTGGGGTACTGTGGTTGCACAAGTGTGCACACCCTCCTATCACTTGGGATGTGGCTATCGTCAGAATTAAGCAATCATATTTCAACTCCCAGGACACGCTGGAGAGACTATGTCACCCAGCTGGCCTGGGAACGCCTCGGGATCCGCCAGGAAGAGCTCGAAGAAGTGGCTGGGGAGGGGGAAGTCTGGGCTTCCCTCCTAAAGCTCCTGCCCCCGTGACCTGACCCCGGATAAGCGGTGGAAAATGGATAGATGGATGGATGGATATTTCAACTCCTGTCAAATTGGAGTAAGTGCCTCCGATTAACCCCAAATAAAGTTCAGTTGTTCTAGTAGGCTTTTCTTGACATTTTTTTTCTGCCTGCCTGGAGAAGGTTTAAGGTTCTGTGCAAGACGGGCTTGCCACTGTCACATTTCCAAAAGCTGATGGTAGCGCAGGTGGTCGAATGTTATCACCGAGTCACTTTTTCAACAGCGTAAGTGCAACTCAAAAGTAAAGGTCTCCTACGAAGAACTGTTTACTTTTCCCAAAGAGCGCCGTTCGGCCCGACTGACTGCCCTTTTATCGGAAATGAGCAAATTTTGTTGCTGGATGGGTGCTACAAATAGAAGAATTTAATGACCGCCGAGATAAAAGTGTTGCTGAGTGTGAGAGTTGTTCTTTTAAGTCCAGATGTTGACCTTGCTTAACAGCCCTCCAGCTGCTCTAACAACGGTCTGAAAATAACCCCAGGGTGTTACCATGGTTATCAGGTCTGTACTGACAGATGCTCATTAGAACAAACAGGCGCACGAACATACACATTCACAGCTGATAATAGACTCTTCTCAGAGGAAAAGTTCAACTTCCGCTCTGCTGGAGTCTGATCTATAACAGATTTCTGGACACGGTCGGCGCTGCATCGTGTGAAAAGTTAGTCTTTAACAATTAACAAGATGCAAAGTGGACAATGTGTAAAATTGATTTGCTAGTGCAGTTACTCACCAAAAACAGTTGACTCTAACCATTACAATAAAAATGAAAACAACGAGCAGCGACGAAGGGTCTTTTCCATGTCAAATACTCAAAATGAGCTTCAATCTTTGATGGATTAACACCCCGCGCCCCCCACAAAAGTAGCGTAATTTACAATTTAGCATCATCCATCGATAGCCGTTTCCCATTCCCTCCTTTGGAAGAATTCCTTTGTCGGAGTTTGTCAAACAAAGTGTCAAGAATTCATCCAAAATCACTGCTTCAAATCAAGACGGCCGACTTCATGTTAAATTTCAAACTTGGTCCCATAGAATGTTGAATATATACAAGACGTAACCTTGAAACGGCCCTTCATGCTCGAAAACCCTCTAGTGTTGTTGAATTAAAGCAATTCTGAGATTAAGAGTGGGCCATAATATCTCCACAGAGATGTGGAATACTCATTGGCAGTTAGAGAAAACACTTGATTTCGGGTTGTTGCTGCAGAGGGTGGCTCACTTATTAGGATGAGGCGAAAATCCCCTTTTCCACAGGGCCATGTAGAGTTGGATTTGATTCCTCCCTTAATAATAATAAAAAAAAACATTCATTTAAAAACAGTATTTTGTGTTTACTTGTGTTGCTTTTGACTATTTAAATTAGTGTGATAATGGGAAACATGAAAGTGTGTCAAACGTGCAAAAAAAAAAGAAAAAAAGAAGGAATCAGGATGGCAAGGTGTTAAGGAGTTTATTCTTTACTGTGATTTTCTAGCCCCTCTGTTGTTGGATCTGTTCAAACACTTGAAAGCTTACTGTGATTACAATCACCTTTCGTGCCCCTTTCACCCCCACCACTTTTAGGACCTCCTCCAGAGGACGTGTTTAACATCAAAAGATGAACTGTTATCTCAAGTATCTGTGTTGCTGCCATCACATCAAAGCTCAGACGGAAGACAAGAGTGGGTCGTGGTGGTCTGGTCTCACCTCACCACTCCCAACTTTTCCAGCCACACCGGCTCAGATGACATGTTAATTTCTTTGTTTCCGGAATTTGCATGAAGGCGTAACTGCCTGCCTCTCATTATCAAATTGTCTCTATATATACAGTATACGCTTGTGACTGTTTTTCTGCGATTCTGCAGCCATCCAATGAGGCTACAGTAATGTGTCTCCAAATTTTGTCACTTAGCAAACACAAATAAAAATATGAACATTTTCTAGTAAAACGTATCTGATTGCAATTTTATTATATTCATTCATTCATTTTCCGATCTGCTCATCCTCACAAGAGTCGCGGGGGGTGCTGGAGCCTATCCCAGCCGTCTTCGGGCAATAGGCGAGGGACACCCTGAACCGGTTGCCAGCCAATCGCCGGGCACACAGAAACGAACAAACATCCACGCTCACACTCACACCTAGGGACAATTTTTGAGGGTTCAATTAGCCTGCCATGCATGTTTTTGGAATGTGGGAGGAAACCGGAGTACCCGGAGAAAACCCACGCAGGCCTGTGGAGAACATGCAAACTTCACACAGGGAAGCCAGAGCTGGAATTGAACTCGGTACCTCTGCACCGTGAGGTCAACGTGCTAACCACTGGACCATTGGGCCGCCGAATTTTATTATATTTTTTAATTAATTAAAAAATAAACAAACAAAAAACATTTTGCTCCAGGAGTGCATTTTGACACATGCATGAGTTGTGTCAGAGTGAATATATAAAAGCTAGCAGTGGGTTATAATATTCGAAGCATTAGCATAGCGTCGTGCTTATGAGCAGGCAGACAGGTGTTAATGATCCTCGGAGGACTCCCGTATTTATTCATGGATTCAACTTCAGCCTAATTCCTCCCTCCGTCCAAATGTGTGGTGATGGGCCGCTCAGTTTTGATGTACTTTGACTGTTTGTCAGGTAGCGTGAGCAGACATAACGTGTCATGTGAAATTTTCATCATCATTTCTCATGGGGAGACTCCTGTCTTGATTCGTCCGCTAAGGAGAGTGGCTGATAGATTTAGCGCGTCATTGATTTATTCCATTTTTTTTCTTTTTTCATGCATTCTCATTTTTTTTCTGCCACCTTATTGCCGAGCAGAACTCAATCAAGAATATTTGCCGTCCACGAAAAGTGGGGTAGTTCATGGGTACGGAAGAACCCTTGAAATGATCACATGTATACACGAAATCAAGAGGGCATGAAAATAGTGTACTCCGAGTTCGCTGCCACAACCAAAATGAACAGTGAAAGTCAGCAATTCAAAATAAGAAAGCACTAAAATACTTTTTGCATTTATTCTACCTCCATCCAGCAGACGACGCCATATGCCAGGAGCAGGTAATAGTCTGGTATAGTTATTTACTTTTCTTTTTAAAAAAAAGTATCAATTCAGTTACTTTTAAGAAGGCTGTTGAGCAGGTTTGTTAGTTTTTTTTAAATACTTGGTTTTAGTTTAGTTTTTTTTATTATACTAATTTATTATTTTATTTTAGTATATTAAAAAAAAAGATAAGAAAAATCAAAGTAAACCACAATCCTCAAATGACTGTTTGAGCCTTCGTCTTCAGGACAGCAGAACCGAAATAAACATTTAAAAGATTGAATCCTCATGTGCGATATTAATTGACAAAGACAAAAGCAAAGGAATTATCGCCGTAATTACAGTTCTTTTAATTTATGTGAGATGTAGTTTCAGTTAGTTTTTTTTATTTTTTTTTGTAAAGCATTTTTGTTATTATTTTGTTTCATCAATAAAATTGTTCTTTTGAGAGATGTCGTGATCACGTGATCGGAAATCGGGGTCAAACATTTGAAAAAGATCGTTTTTAATTTTTTTCCTTTTTTTTCTGAACATTTAAAGGTCACAAAACTACAAAATAATCCAACACAACAGTAGTAACAAAGGTTCCGAACAACAATTAAATTGTCATGTCAACTGATTTTTTTGAGCATACATGATAACAAGAAAAAGGAAAATAAAAAAAGATCTCACTTAATGAGATACGGATTTTGGGTAAGCACAGAAAGACACTGCAGGAACAAACGCAATGTTTGAAAACTAACAATAAGCGGAAACGACAGCTAAAATGAAACGAATCTCCTTCAGACTCCATGACAACCACACACACTGACAAACTGGCAGAAAAAAAACAAAAAACAACTGAAAAAGCAAGGCAGGTGTCCGCTTTTGCATTTGATCTGTTCATTTCGAGTTTGGCATGACTTTGATGAACAGAGGTAATATTCTTTGCAGAGGCATCATTTACGCTAATGAAGATGAGTGCGTATGATTTTGGGTGACCCGCGTTACAGTAGACAGATGGACGTGGCCTCCCCGCTTTGTATTCATGGATTCAGTGTGGTCTTCATTTTGCCAGCTCATTGTTGTGTCTGTTGTTGGTGACTCCTCCATGGCGGCGGCGGCGGCGGCGTGGCTCATTAATATGAATGAGGCCGATCTCCATAATTAGACACACTGTTATCATAACAACAAAGGTCTACTGTATACGCTATCACTTAAAGAGGCCCCAGCAGCCAATCGCATCTCCGCGTCGGCCAATCGAAAAACAAGAACAAAGGCGATTGTACGCTTTGTGGTGGTGCGCGGAGGCCAACTAAACATACGAAACTTTGTTTTTCTTTACGATGACGAGAACCGCTACTACTTTACTTTGTTGAAAAATCTGCAGGATATCTTTTTTCGTGTTTCTTCACTCGCTTCATATCCTTTTTTGGTTTCTTTCTGTCTTTCCTTCCTCCCATCTCATCGTTCCCCCTCTGTATTCCAGTTACGGTATTTCTCCTGTCTTTGTGTCATCATGGATGCCTTCTCTTCCTGAGTTCCCTCCATTAATTTTTTTCTTTGTTTCTTTTCCTTCGTATTTTCCTTCCCCGTCTCTCCCTCCTTCCCTTTGGTCTTTCTTTCCTTCTTCTTCCTTTCTCTCTCCCTCCCTTTCTTTATTCCTTTAATCTTCTATACCAGTGGTCCCCAACCTTTCTTTTGTGTGTGTGTGTGTGTGTCACGGACCAGTTGAGACAAGTGTTCACGGACCAGCAACTATTCACCGACGTGGGGGTTGGGCCGTGGGGGTGTTTGGGGGCGTTGATCTGAAAAGCCTTTTTTTTTTTCTCCATTGCTTTTAAATTGCCAATTTTAAAGCACTACGACGGACAACAAAGACAATTATACAGTAACTCAATCTTTGATTATGACATCATTTATTTTGAACAGTTTTCATTCATTTAAAAGATTTTTATTGATCAGTCTGCGGGCCGGTCAGTGGTTGGGGACCGCTGTTCTGTACCGCTTGTCTACATTATCGTTGTTGCTGAGCTGACTTTGTAAAAGGCAAAGTATGCCCTGGACCCCTTCGCCAGCCAATCACATCTCTCTTTACTATTGACTTTTCATTTTTAAATTTTCTTTCTTTCCATCCTCACTCAGTTCCAGTACGACTTACTTTCTTTATTTCTCGCCTTTGACAACTCTTTCATTCTATCCCTCCTTTTTCTTTCTTTTGCTCTGCTTTTCAGTTTTGAGTCCCTTAGTACGCCAGTTTCTTTCATCCAGTGTTTCATATCCCCTTTCCACTTTGTTTGCCTCCGTACTTTACCCCGGACTTTCTTGGTTTCTTTGCTTCCTTCCATCCTTGCACCTCTTCATCTTTGAGTGTAAAAGGTTCAATGAGGCAAAGATATGTTTCATAGTGCATTCAAATAAACAATCTCACATATAGTGATGATAATTATCTAACCTGCAGGGGGGTTTACGGCTTTGGATCTGCATTTAAACCCGCTTCACAATTTCCTCTCTGCTGAAGCGCGCACACACACAAACACGCACACGCACGATCTTGTCAACTGCACCGACTATTTGCAGCAAACAGGCTAATTAAGAAACAAAAATTTTAAACAAATGGAAAAAAAAAACCATACAAGCCAAACTTGCAAAATAATCCCATATGCACCTGCAAGCACGTCTCCCAGCCACACACACACACACACACACACACACACACACACACACACACACACGCACACACAGGCATCCACACAGGCACACACGGGCGCTGGCTGGCTGTGTCCTGTGGTCTGTGAGCGCTGATAAGGGTTTAATCCTGATTGGAGCCTGAGTAAAAGGCTTTGTTATGAACACTAAATAGACTGGCCCTCGGCGAGCACACTGGGACACCGCTGATAACATATACCCGTGTGCACTGACACACGCACAAATGCAAGTGTCAAAAGACACAGAACTCACACTTACACACGTTTACATACAGTATATACCCACCAGATATCCCAGCACAGGCCATATACACTCTCAACATGATTGCGCTCACATCCTATAGCTGCATGCCTGCAAACACAACCTGTCTATGCACAACTTGGTGACGTCATAGGCGCTCTTCTGTATGCAAATGTGTGTGTGTGTGCGTGGGTGTGTGTGTGTGTGTTGTAGTTTATCAATGGCTTGATAAAGCTCTGGAGAGCAGTAAGTGGTGGCAGGCTCCAGACTGAATAGGCTGTAAATAGACTACTAATAGAGCAAAAGATTAGAGGAGTGGTAAGGGTGAGGACAGTAGGGGGAGAGATACCGAAAGAGAAGATGTGAGATGACTAGTAATGTCAACTGAGCCACGCTTTTATCTCACAATGTCATCGGAACATTGGGAAGCTGTCACAAAGGCATACCTGTAGCAGCAAACTTTCTACTGGACTACAGCGATGGTTCTTCAGAAGTTTGTGTGCACTGAAGTAATACCTAATATGAAGCGGGCTATTGTGTTTGCAGGTATAGTTACTGCATAAACAAAACTACATGAGGAATAGAAGCCTGAACCTTTAAACTCCACACAGGAAGGCCTGAGCCAAGATTGCTGACTTCACTGAGCGCAACCAGGCAAGAATCGACCTTATATTCATATACCTTATAGTCATTCAGTCATTTTCCGACCCGCTTTATCCTAACCCAGCTGTCTTTGTTTAGGCAGTAGACGGGGGACACCCTGAACCGGTTGCCAACCAATCGCAGGGTACACAGAGACGAACAACCATCTGCGCTCACACTCACACCTAGGGACAATTTCGAGTGTTCAATCAGCCTGCCATGCATGTTTTTGGAGTGTGGGAGGAAACCGGAGTACCCGGAGAAAACCCACGCAGGGAGGCCAGAGCTGGGATTGAACCCTGTACCTCTGCACTGTGAGGTTGACGCGGTAAGAACTGGCCCACCGAGCCGCCCTCCTTATATTGCGAATCCAAATATTGTTTATGGGGTGAACACTCTAAAAAGTCAAAAAGAAATGGCGCAAATTACAAACCATGAATGCATGGATGTTTTAAAAGACATGTTTTACATACTTCAGGGTAATAAAAAAAAGAATCTATATTATATAAAAATGGCTTAAAACATCCAAGGTATTGGGTCCCAAAAATGCTAAAATGTTACCCAAAACATCACCTTGTTTTTCACCAAACATCACCAAATTTCAAAGTTTTTGTTTTTTTGCTGGGAAAGGTTTGATTCCTGGAATGCGTTGATTCTATTTTCAATACTGTGATGTTTAAGTATTGAAAAAAAAAACCCTAATTCCTGAGTTTGTGTAGCTTCAGTGCAGATTGTACAGGAAGTAATAATGAGATCATCAAGACATTGACTGAGAAGGACAAGAACTGGGTAGATGGACTGAACCGTTTTTTCAACCGTTTCGACCAGTCGTCTGTCCCTTCCCCCAACCACCAACTGCAACCACTCTCACTGAGGACTTCTTCTCCTCCCCCTCCTCTTTCGACCAGCTCTCATCAACCCAGTCTGTCATCTGGTTCCTGCCTGTCCGTCACAACAGAGCAGGTGAGGAACCAACTGAGGAAGATGAATGTGAGGAAGGCAGCAGGTCCAGACAAGATCAGTTCCCGGCTCCTCAGGACCTGCTCTGACCAGCTGTGTGACATTGTCCAGCACATGTTCAACCTGAGCCTGAAGCTGGGCAGAACTCCACAGCTGTGGAAAACTTCGTGCCTGGTCCCAGTGCCCAAGACCCCCCACCCTAAGGAGCTGAACAGCTACAGACCGGTGGTGCTGACGTCTCACCTGATGAAGACGCTGGAGAGACTCGTCCTCGCCCACCTTCGACCGCTGGTGAGCCCGGCACTGGACCCGCTGCAGTTTGCCTATCAGCCTGGCATCGGCGTGGAAGACGCCATTATCTACCTCCTCCACTCAGTGCTGTCACACTTGGAGAAGGCTGGGAGCACTGTGAGAATCATGTTCTTTGATTTCTCCAGTGCCTTCAACACCATCCAGCCCAACTTGCTGGGAGGCAAACTGCAGGACGCCGGAGTGGACCACCATCTCACAGCATGGATCACTGACTACCTCACAAATCGGCCGCAGTACGTGAGGTTGCAGAGCTGTGAGTCGGACAGGCTTCTCTGCAGCACTGGAGCGCCGCAGGGGACTGTTCTGGCTCCATTCCTGTTCATCCTCTACACCTCGGACTTCAGACACGCCACTCCAACCTGCCACCTTCAGAAGTTCTCCGATGACTCTGCGATTGTTGGCCTCATTACAGAGGGGGACGATCGGGAGTACAGGGGAATGACGAAGGACTTTGTGGACTGGTGCCAGCAGAATCTCCTCCAGATCAACCCTAGGAAAACTAAGGAGTTGGTTGTGGATTTCTGCAGGAAACAGTCCTCACCGGCACCGATGAACATCCAGGGTATGGACATAGAGAGGGTGACCTCCTACAAGTACCTAGGTGTTCTTCTGAACAACAAACTGGACTGGTCTACAAACACGGACAACCTGATTAGGAAAGGACAGAGCCGACTCTTCCTACTCAGGAAACAGAGGTCTTTTGGGGTTCAGGGGTCGCTCCTTAAGACTTTCTATAACTCGGTGGTGGCCTCGGCCATCCATTATGGCATTGTCTGCTGGTCAGGCAGCATCTCAGCCCGGGACAGAAAGAGACTGGAGCGACTGGTCAGGAAGGCCAGTTCTGTCCTGGGTTGCTCCCTTGACACTCTGGAGGAGGTGGGCAACAGAAGGATGCTAACTAAGCTAAAAGCTATGATGGACAGTCCCTCCCACCCTCTCCAGCCCGCCCTGACAGCACTAGGTAGCTCTTTCAGCCAGAGACTGTTACACCCGCGCTGCAAGAAGGAGAGATACAGACGCTCGTTCCTACCAACTGCTGTCAGGCTGCTGAATAAAAAATAGCAACAATAATATTTAATAATTGAATGATGTGGAAAACAACTGTAAATAGCACTGCGATTTATCCATTTTGTATTTATATTGCACTTAATTGGACGGTGTTTGTTTGTTTTTTCTTCTTCTTTCTGCCTACATTCTTGCTGCTGGAGGCTGTAAATTTCCCCAGTGTGGGACTAATAAAGGATATCTTATCTTATCTGTGATGGTCAAACCCGTGTGGAAACTGAAACCAAGCCCAAAAAAACCCAAACCCCACACATAATGCCTGTATTTTTTTAAACAACTTGCATGTTCTCTACAAATACACTCTTCTGTGAGCTACTAAGCAGAACTTGTTCTTTCGTGATTGTGTAACATCTGCTCTTGACCTTGAATTGATGAACTGCGGTCATGAGATGAGAGGTCAAAGCCGATCCTAGCGGTCAGGGTGTGCAAGGTCGCTCTGCAGTAATCAATAACAAATTGCACAGTAAGGTCCTCCTGTCACCTACAAGTCATCCGCCAGGTTTTTTTCCCCCTTTCTATCCTTATTTGACACAGAGAATGTCAGATGCCCTTTTCGGTGTTGAATGCACTCACTTATGATGAACGTTCACCTTCACTCGCTTGTTTTTCAGGCACGCACTGACTCAGTCCACAGGTTTCATGCTTTTTTATAAGGACACACACACACACACGCACACGCACACACACACACACACACACACACACACACACACACACACACACACACACACACGCACACTTCTTTATTTGGATGAAGCAACAGAGCTTTTGAAAAGTGCTGACACATGGGTACCGTTTGATCTCAGGTGATGCAGGGTTCAGTCAAACATCCAACATGTCTTGCTGGCACGGTTTGCTATTCCTGCTCACTCACTCTGTGTAAAGTAAGAGGCTTCAGAGGCAGCGCGAAGCTGCATACAGTGTTGTACCACCCCGGGCTATGTTGTCCTTCTCGGTCTCCGAAAAAAGACACATGCGTTTCAGTGGAGATTTAACATGCATACAAAAAGCGCAGAGCAGAAACATCCGCAAGATAGTGGGGTTTTCTAGTTTAGCGCATTGAAGTGTGGATATGATCAGATTTATTAATTTGTCACCAAATGAGGTGGCATCACAGTTCTGACGTTTTGGGTTCAAATCTCAGCTAAAACCATCCAGTCTGGTATTAAACATGCATGTTAGGTTCATTGAAGTTTTCAAATTGTTTGTCTAAACCTAAATGTTTGCCTTGTTATTTAATAGGGGACCAACAAACCACAAAGAGCAAAAATCCCCAACAAAGTCACGCCCCACGAAAAGGGGTTTGTAATTGCATTTAGATGCCACAAGATGGCGGCCAAGCACATAAAACGGAGAGGGTCCTAAAACCCCAATGACATTGGACACCAGCCAATCGTAGAGGCATATATATAAATCGACAAACAACAATTCATACTGACATGTATGAGTCTTCAGTTCAACCAACATGCATGTTTTGGTGTTGTGGTTTAGAGGAAGCCAAGATTTGAACCCAGAACTTCTCAACTGTGAGGCAAATGTGATGTACTATTGAATCACAATGAATGGTTTTTTTCTGGGCCCTATTGTGGCCGTGCCTCTATTTTGGTTCAAATGTTTGCATTGATTTTGTCCTTTAAAACAGTCCTTTGTGTATTCAGGTACTGTCTTATTATGGATTTTGACGAAGAAAAATGTGGAGTTCCACAGGGGTCGATACTCTGCCCCATCTTAACTGGACACCAGCCAATCATAGAGGCATATATAGACAAACAACAATTCATGGGTTTATTCTGGGCCCAAGCCACCCCTTTCCAATAATTTCTTGACATAAATGTAAAAAAATTGTACTGTGTACAAGCAGCTATGTGCTCAGATTTAGAATATTATTTCCATGCTTGTTAGTTTTTGCTTTATTGTCTGTCTGTCTTTGTGACATATGTCCAGAAGGAACACCGAGGATGCCCACCATCGTCATTGCCACATCCCCTTCTCTTTGCTTCTGACCCACCTTCCCTCACCTCCCCCGGTGTAACCTTGCGGGGTAAAGCTCCATTGACATCTGCTTCACAAGTATTCAGCGCCCAGTGCTTTTGACATTAATCAGCCTCCAGTACATTATCTTGCCTCTCCTTCCTTTTTACCTCCTCTCATCCCTACCATCACCCCTCTTTCACCTCTCCTCCCCTCCCCTCCTATCACCCCTCTCAGCTTTCCATGCACTGATTTCTTATCGTGGCTAAGAAAACTGCACATTTGTGTCTAGTCACACAGATGGTCGATAAATTTAGCCTCCTATTTTGTGAATTTGCATACAGCTGGGTCATGCAGGACAGTAGTATAGAGAAGCAATTATCTTTAACTTTTCGTTTATCTAAACAGGCAGATTTGGCTGGTGCGTGAAAACAACCCCGTAAAATTAGCATGTCACTCAAACTGTCAAATAATGCAAAACAATAATCTTACTGTATGATTTCATCTTCTGAATTAAATAATTTGTTGTATATAGATATATATGGAGTGAATTTTGAATCTGTTGTCTTTGCTTGCTATTTGAGTCAAGAGATCTTGCGCTGGCTGTAAACAGTGGCCCGCTTGTGAAGAAATGAATGGGTGGATGAAAAAAACACTGTTTTAGCGAATAGCCTTTTCTTTGACGTTTGAGTCAGAATAGTACATTCCCTGTATGGCAAAATTAAAAAAAAGAAAAAAGAAAGGTATGATCATGTCTTAAAAGACCCGTCATGAACCAGAAAGTGGCTTGCTGGATAGCTCAGACAAAACATTTGTTTTGAGATTTTTTTTGTGAAAGAATTTCATTATATTGATTACTCAATTTAATCTTTTTGTCGGTGAAGTCACAATGGAACAGTCCAAGGTGGTTTGGCCTTTTGATTACACTGCTAACAAATGAACAGATACACCAGCATGATGATTGTGCTTAACATTTTACTCTGATTATCATTTACAGTTCCCTCTCTCCTTTCAAGTCTAGTTTTGATAGAGCTCTCGCATTGGACTCTCCTCAGAGTGGACTAAGATTTAATGTCTTCAGACACTGGCCGATAAACTACACAAGAACATAGTGTAACTACATAAGTGAGCCCTGTTCTATAAAACCCAGAATGAAAGGGTCCATTTGTCTTGACCACACTAAAACCTTTCAGGGAATTTACAGTAATCACCACGCAAACATCAAGTACGTGTTGCCTCTTTAATAGCTGTAGCCTTCTGGCGAAAATAGCATACATTGGAAGTGCACGAGCTTCCACGAAACTTGGTGTGCACATTTCATGGACAAAGCAGTTGACAGAGCATCAACCCAACCCGAAGGAGTAGATTAGAGGAGTAGATGAGGACACATCAAGGTGTGTAGCTGTCACACAGATTATCTTGGAGGTGTGATGTATGCCTCCACCGCTTGCTAACAAGGGATTATAAAGTTTCACGTAATCCTGGATGGGCGGGCTGGCTCAGGATTCTCACTGTTACTGCATTAGCATTAAGCATTAATAGTGGCCGGGCATTAGTGTTAGCAGCTCATAGTGTCCCCGAATACATTAACAGCTAATAATGCGATGCTGTAAGATTAGCGTTACCTTATTTCAATATCGTAGCATGCATTATGCAGGACTGTGAGTACAATGCAGAAGTGGTCCATCAATGGTGTAAAATATGTGATCGCTAACCTCTGTGTGTGTGTATGTGCGTGTGTGTGTGTGTGTGTGGGGAGGGGTGTGGGCACCATGCATTAGATCATACACTGACAATAGAAGGTTACAGCAGACATTAGACAAAGGACAATGAAGGTCCTATCAGGTGAGGGCTTTACCGCAACGTGCAGCATGCATTTGTTAAAGCAGAGCTCACCAAACAGGATCTATCATTGTCTTATTAAGCCATTACAAGGTCAACTTAAGAGAAATAAAGAATCAATTCAACACACTCGATCAATTGGAGGTGGACGGGCTTTATTTGAAGAATTTTTTTTGGTGTAGATTATTATTCAACAACGTGACCTTTATTTTACAAGTTGTATCGCATGAAACAAAATTAGAATGACTTTTATCTTGAATGAAGAGAAATGCTGTGGAATGTAACGTTGCACAGCTTTTGGGTAAACATAAAGGCAAGTGCTACAGTTCACTCACTCGAATATATTGTGGTGCACAAAATGAAGTTTAAAGCAATTGAAAGGAAAATGTAAGTGAAAGATGAACACAAGCACGTTACTGTACCAACAGAAAATAAACCTGCGACTCTGATCACTTTTATGCAACTGCATGAAAGACATGTGTTTGAGTTAACTCATCCGAGTGTCTGGGGATTGGACATATCTGCCCATCCTGTGGAACAATGTTCAGACTTATTTAAGACACACCAGAAAAACTGCTGAGAGAGGCCAGCGCCAACAAGATACAAGAAAATTGAAAGGCGTTTTGCCACAGGTGACTCCTTATGGCTCCAAGTCAGCTCTGAGATTAATCGGATGCTCAAAAATGTCATTGCTGAATAGATGACACGTCTTTGTAATTTTTGTATATGGCATTTTGAAAAATAGCTGGAACACACTTGGAAAAGATCCACTGCCATTTTGCCTACGCCTCCTCCTTGCCTTAATAACCACAGTTTGCATACTGCCTTTTAAACACGGTTATTTAAAGATGTGAAATCAGCCACAACAATGAAATTGGGCAGTTGTATCTAATTAAGTGTCAACTGAAGTGAAGCTTTGTTTTTGTGGGAAATAATGGGAATTAACCAAATTTTTTATTTTTTTTTTACACAATTCCGTTACATGAGTCTGCAATTCGACATTCTTTTAATCGTGATTTTCTCGGTTTATTCTTGTAGGTGACCCTAAAACATAAACACAGTGATATCAGAAGCAAACAGTCCACATCAATTGGATCGAGACTTAACGGCATTCAAAGACCTGCAGTGTAAATCCAGCCTTAAAGTGCAGTTAAAGTCTGAATATGCTGATGATTGCTGCTCCAACTGAGAGAACAAACATAACCCCCCCCCCCAAAAAAAAAACATCAGAACAAATGGAAGAAAGAGCTCTACAGAGACAAAAAGCAGTGAGGAGGGCGAGGGGCCCACATATCCCAGAAAGAGGTATAATCATGCAGCTATTCAACACAATCATTATCGGGCTGCAGTCTGCAACAGCAGGGGTCCGGGGATGATCCAAACCACCCACAGATACTCACCCAGAAAGCCCCTGACAGCCACAATGTCATCCTTACTCACCATTTTGAAATCTAAGCCCCCCCCCTCCCCCCCATGACAATCACGTTTTTACATCCAAGTCCTCATTTCACTGTAGGTGTTTAATACTAAGAAAGTGGGCTGATCAATCCAAAGATTTAAATGATCCAACAGTAAATAAGGTCTTTAGTTAAAAACGTGTTAATTACTTGCGGTTAATGACACGACAGATTAAGGCGGGACAAAGGGCAGCATATGTGTTTGCGCTACGAGAGCCGAGCTATTAGAATGCATGTAAGCATGTGTGTATAAAGAAACCGGGGGCTGAGGAGTGGGGGTGGGGTGTTGGTATTACACTGTAATTGCCTTGTCCATCCATATCCGCCCACAGAGCCATGTGGGAGACGGTGGGTTAAAGTGGCTGCCACTGCTTTAGAAATAGCCCTGCGGATGGCTGGAAGGAGTTGTAAAATACTCCATTGTCTCTGCAGTCGCATCGCTCGGCCTTTAGGGAGCCATTTACTCACTCGGTCCAACAAATAGAGGCCAGAGTAATTCTTACTTTGAGCACAATTCTTGGATTTTCAGGGTAATATATCGGAGGGAGTTGGAAGAAGGAACTTTTGAGGGTCCCACCGTCAGAGTTGCTGCTTTCTGTAATACCCCAGGAATCTCAAAAGCTAGGTCTGTTGAACAGGAAATGTTACAGACGATTGCTTCTGCCTTGTTAAAAGCATACCTTTAGATTGGGTCTTTTCCCTTACACGCAGTTGGTTTCACACTATCTGCGCTGATCAAATAAACAACACAATATATGACGGCTTGTTAAAAGCGCAGCCTTAAAAAAATGTAATCAGCTGAGGCCTCTAGATTCAACATTATGAGTCAATTTGAGTGGAACCTCCCAAGTGGAACGTCCCGAAAATGGTCAAATCTGCCATGCAACCAAGATGTACTGGAAAAATATGCTTTAAAAGTAAAACAGAAGTTCATTCAATATTATGTCATCTTGTAAAGATTTCGAAATCTTCAAGTGTGTTTTGCCGATTGTGATTTTGTGACATCACCACGGATGGGGTACCAACAATATAATCGGAAATGCACACCTACAACAAAATATATACGTAATTTTTTAAACCCAACCGATGACAACATAAATAGCGTGACATCAGATGACTAGCATGGAAATGACCATCGAAGCTATGGCTGTTTTAGGAATCACTCCCGATCCACGATATCCACTCATGCCCGACATAGTGAGTTACCCGTTTTGTGGTGCAAACATGGTAAAAACACCAATAAAATGGATGTAAAGAATTAAACAATTTCTGCAAGGTGATTTCATGCTTCAATGCCCATTGACAATATGCTCCTTCTGGGGTATTTGCTTTGGCCACCAGGGGACAGGACAAACATTAGTTAACTTAGTTTTATCACTAAGTGACTCAGTAAGCTGTGGTAATATTCATGCATTTTTGCATAGGATAAATAATACATACCTGGGACTATTGTTATATTGTGCATCTACATGTGTTGCGGCACTGTTTGTGTTCTGCTTCTTATAGGGTTGTAATTACACTGATGCTCAAGCCATATCCGTTCTGCTTTTCATTGCCTTGTACTGCCTCGTTCTTGTAAGCGCGCACACTGCTCGGGGCAGTAACTAATTCTCATCACAGAGTTGTCAGGTAAATACACTTGGTTCACTTTTCTAACACTTCCTCTGTGCTTCCACTAATTTATATTGTAATTGTGCACCAATAGTCCACACCGTCATGAATTCAATGGGGTAGTAATGATGCTCATATCTCCCCTCACGATCACTGGTGAGTCAATGTTGAGTCGACCAGACAAAGACAAAAACAACTTCCGTTCAGGCTCGTTCATCATGCACTTTGTTGAACACCAATGCAAAATTGACTCCTCCCCCATCATCAGGTGTAATGAATCTAATTCCGTCATCAATCTGTAAGCATTTACATCAATACATCGTATTGCTGACTATATGTTTGTCTGGTAGTTTGAGTGTTTCGTGTGTGTGTTTCAGTGAATTACTGACACCATCTGAGGTATATAGGAGAGAGAGTGCAGGAGCATGTTGAGACGCAAAGGGGGTTCTCTCAAAACACACAGACAACTACCTCCCCCGCATGCTTCAACACACACACACACACACACACACACACGCACACACACTCTCTCTCTCTCTCTCTCACACACACACACACACACACACACACACACACACACACACACACACACACACACACACACACACACACACACACACACACACACACACACACACACACACACACGGGTTTATGTGTTCATTATGAACATAATCACGGCCTACCTCTCACACCTGTGTTCCTGTCTCGGTTACATGCTTGGAGGTGTGTTTGTGTGAACATATGAGGACGACGAAGGTAATCTATCAATTCAGGGAAAGCCACAAACGCAAATATAGATATAAATAAAGAAGGCTTTCGACCCAATACACGGCTGACATGCGATTTCATTTCATTCTATAATATTGTGAAAACTTGAAGGTACGAGAACTGCATGGATGTAGCTCACCACAATGTACCCCATTAGGGGTCCTCCAATTGTTTGTGAGTCATTCTTTGATGTATGAAAAAAAAAGAAACAGGTTCAATTTCTCAAATATTTTGTTACAAACATCCATCTTTTGAATGAAAAGCATATAATCCATAGTCACGGGTGGGCTGGAGTCCATCTCAGCTGACTGTGAGATACATCCTGGACAAGTCAACTGCCATTTTGGTACGTGTACAGACAAGCTGTCATTCACACTCACATGTATACCTGAACAGTTTAGAGCAGGAGTCGACAAACTTTTGTGCTTAAAGACCATATTAGATTTAAAAAAAAAAAAAAGATGGATCAGCCAGGTTATTCACATATGAGAACAGCAACAACAATAAACAGATCCTCTTGCCTGTGTGGCAGACGTGCTCACCACATGCCCCACTTTACCAGACATTAATCTATTAAATATAAATTACGAATTCAATTATTATTCATGGGATTCACAACATAAAATCTGAGAGCACATCTATGATGCTATGTTAAAGACATTTTCCACACTGCAGGGGGAAAAAAAAAAGATACCGTTTTAGAAAAGGGCTGAAAAACATAATTGGAGCCAGTTAGGTGCATACCAAAGCACTGGGGAACTTGAACTCTGAACAAGAAGGCCAATTTAGCCAATCAGAATTTGTGGAAAAGGCACAATTTGCAAATGGAGCAAGAAGGGATTGGATATGAAATGGTTAATGTCACCACTGTGTTGTCCACAATACAGTAGTACACAACATAGAATTTAGGGAGACCCCAGAAGAAATTCATCACAATTTCTCTTTACAAAGACAATAATGTTTGTTTGTATACATACATCTCATTGGAGTTTGCAACTGAGCCCAATTAAATGGCAGGTGTGGACCGAACAGAACCATGGATAATTTTTTTGTTGGCCAGTGATTATGGTTCCCCTTTTAAAAAAAAAACAAAAAAAGCTTAAAGTCATTGAAGTTTCTACGGATCAAGAGACATCATACAAGTTGTTTTTTTTAAGTGCATCTGGCAGAGGAGGGTCCCCTGGCAGCATTACCTCAGGATGAAATGAGACGCTAGTGGCAGCCTGGCAGAGCATTAAAAGCATAACACTCAATATGAGTGGTTAACAGACACTAAAAGTTTGCTTTGCTTGGAAAGCGGCGCCAACAATTTACTGCCGTCTCCAGGCGGGTGAGCAGAGCGCTCATCTCTTGGAGGGGAAGCGGCCTTCACAACCGCAACACAATGACCTTGATCAGGGAAACACTTGAGAATGCATGGCCGCTTGCAAGAGCGATTTCTGCCTGAAAGAGCGTCATTCACAGGGGGAATGCGAGGATGGCAGGAGGCAGGGCTTCCCTGGAACGCTTAACCCAGACGTTTCATTACACTGCTTTGCTAGCGTCTTTGAGAGAAAAGAGCTGCAGCTTTAGTGCTGTCAGAAGACCCAACCTGCCACCAGTTGAGCACACCGGAATGGAAATCCATTTGTTTACTGCACTGGTGGAAACAAAAATGTATGAAGGGCTTGACACGTGCCCAGTCAAGATAACAATGTGAATCAAAGTGACATCTGCACATATCACACTGAAGCATGGATGTATTGGAGTTGTGGATGATTTCAAACCTTACTTTAATTTGCATATTACAATGACTGTGCAGGAGATGCTTTGAATTGATGTATCATGATAGTCTTAAGGTTTTCTAGGAGATGTGTTTTTTGAATCTGTATGCCAGCCACACACTTTATTTACTCTACCTTTCCTTGAAAACAGTAGTTATAAATGGTTTGAAATGATTTAGGGGTGTGACAATACTACTGCTACTACTACTACTTGGAATAAATTTTATCTTATTTTATATAGCGCATTTCAAACGACCAACAATGTTGGCTTCACATGCACAAATAGCTCATGTCCCTGGAAGTAATAGTTTAGTTCATTTTACTCTAGGCATTTTATATGATCATGCCTGTGTGACTTGTTCAATCTGTAAACTACCCAAATCAGGTGTTAAAGCTCGTATGGAAGACCCTCAGCGAGTGTCCGAATTATCCACTAATTTAAATGAAAGTAAAATGACCATAAAATGAAAGTAACATTTAAAGTTTTGGCACTTATTTCTTGCCAGGCAATGTCAAATCAAACATGACTGGTACCAAGGGCATGTCTCTATTTTGGTTCAAATGTTTGCATTGTTTTTCGCCTCTAACACAGCCCTTTGTTTATTCAGGTACTGTCTTGTTATAGATTTTGAGGAAGAAAAATGTGGAGTTCCACAGGAGTCTATACTCTGCCCCATGTTACAGTATAGTTTCTTCACATTGTACAAAAATTGTTAGATCCTTGATATAATTAATGTGCTTAAACTGAATATATTCACTAAACAGTACAAGACTCCATCAAGGCCATCGTAAGAAAATGCAGTACTTTGCTTTGTTAAATGAATCTTTTTCTTTTCACTGACTAATGCAAAACAATTTTGAAAGATTATTGAAACCAGCCTAGATTTTTGACATAATTTTGTGAATGAACACACACTAAATACACTTACACAGATAAACAAGAATATATGGATCAAACTGGTGTCGTCACAATACAATACATAGAAGTTTAAAAAAAATTTGAGATGTGTGTGGGAAAAGAGAAGAGCCTGGCTACCCACAATGTTAGTTTAGCTTGTCTGGCCTGAGGCTAGCAAAGACTTTGAGACAGAAAAAGAACATGGTGACACCTTGTAGGATTTATAAGACAAGCTGGCAGCTTCACTCCATTCCAGCAAGTGGAAAAGAGGGTACCATCAGACAGGTCAAGGACATACAAAGACAAACTGGCGTGATATGTAGTGAAATGATGTAAGCTGTATGACTGGTTGGTTCGGACAGAAGCAAAATATTTATCTCAATGCTGAGGTTAGTTTACCTTTGTTATGTTTATGTGTTTCTCTTCTCTTTCACAGGCACACATCGCCATTATAGGCTAAACATGTGTATTACTTTCATATGTACCTGATGTTTATCTTTGCAGGTTTATTTAACTGTGGTAGAACACAATAACTGCATCATCCTATTGAACTAAACAACATGATGTCATTAATATCTCATGGAATAGGTCTCAACATTGAATGCTCTACATGAATTTCCTGTAAACCTCTACGGTGGTTGACATTAATAGACAAGTGCAGCAGAGCAGGCGGTATGGCCTAGAGCCAAGTGTCCCTTCTGCTCATACAGCCGCGGCCAACAGCCAATTTAAGCCATGTTCAGGTTGTGGGCCAATTAGAGCCATTGGGCAGAACGCTGGACAAGTATGAGATATTGGTCATTTTTTTTCCTTCCAAAACTACACGAAGGAGAACGCATGGTTGGTTAGCAGCTGGCCTTCTGCTCTCAAAACAGATGACTGTGTTTTGTAGCAACATGTATCTGTTTTTGCATTTGCTGGGCTTATACTGAATAATATACGCCTGGTAACTTTCATAAATTAGCGGTAGCTTGCAAAAGCCTGGAAATACTGTATGTTGTAAATGTCTGTTTACCATCGCATTCATGTGGTGCCTCTTGTGCAGCCTCATCCTGTTTGGAGCGAATGGGTCGAGGCTTTTAGCCAAGCCAGCAGAAGAGGGCCATCAGTCATTGGTACGAGCCAATAAGACCCTCTGCTCCGCCACCCGAGCCAGACAGCGAGGTCAGGCTAAGGTCAGGTGGGCATGCCCGAGGTCAAATGTCAACAGACTCTCTCAGTGACCAGCAGTAATAAATGTCATCGAGGCACACACACCCCGTAATGACTGGCATGGCTGTCCAACAGTGAGCAGTGACTTTGACTGATTCTCTCTGTTGGGCCAGACCTTCATTTATCACATGGCAAACCGTTTTCTTGTTCAATAGCAAGAGCAGCTCTCACTCTTTAGTTTGTGACTAAAAGGACCGACAATACATGAGCAAGTCACCTATCTAACTTTGCTCCAATGTGTCACTCATAGCGTGTTTGCTCTGTTTACTATAGTGTTGGATTCATTGCAGTATGATAATATGTTTAAAAATGTTGCCATTGCAACAAATAGGGTCATTGTGTTCCCTTGATATGTCTCTTTTTTCAACTTGTGGCATTGAATTTTGGACTTAACTCCTATTATAAGTGGGGGGGGGGGGGGGGGGGGGTTTGAAGACCATTGTCTGTTACTATTCTATGCTTTATACTCTGCTGACACCTTTGTGGCCAAAAATGCATATGCACAAATCACGGCTGTTAAATCTTTACACATAAAAAAAAATAAAAAAAATTTAACCTACTTGTTCATCTATAAATCTCACGAACAACAAGCAATACATTAATATTTTGGTGGATTCAAACCCATTTTTATGAATGATTTTTTAATTACAAAATCAAAAAATGAATTCTTTACCGTATACATGATGGGCTTTCCTGGTATGTCTTGGAAAGATTATTAACATAGTTAATTTGACTACATTAATATTTTTCTGAGTTCAAACGTTTCCACTGAAACTATTGCACACACAGTGCTGTACATAAGTTAAAAATACATAAATGAAGAACATAAAAACAGTAAACACAGTAAAACACAAAAACAATGCCAAGTCTCATGCTGAGTCAAAAGCCAGAAAATAAAAACGTGTTCTAAGATGAGTTTTAAAGATAGAGAAAGAGGAGGCTTGCCAAACGTTTAACAGAATGGAGCGATTAGCAACAGAATAGGCTCAATCCCCTCTGAGCCTCGCTTTGTCTTCATATCTTCTGGTCCACCGAACTCATGCACTGGATTTGAAAACAAATATACTATATTGTATTATATACTCTTTAGCGTAGCTCCATCTCGTGGATGCTTTATACTCCAAAGCGCCTTATAGTGCAGAAAATAGGGTCATTAATTTTCATCGCTGCCCTCACACTATTTTGTACAATAATGCAACTTGGCACCATGAATTAATATTGATTATTTTCATAAACACTTTACGAACTTGCAACAATCAAAATGATCCAGACTAGAACCCCGCAATGTGAAAACAAAGGTCCACGTGATGACTTGTGCATGCGGACATAAATCAGAAGACGATAAAAGGTGATGAATGGAGATGCAGCGTGAAGACGAGGGAGAAGTGTTTGATGCTTATCTTGTTCTCCTTCCTTCAGGTGGCCTCTCTCAATAACACATCAGCCATTCAAAGAGCATAACGGAGCAATCAGCCACCAATTTAACCTCTCCTCACACGCTCACATAACTACACGAGTGGCGGCGTAGCTGCCAAATCACAAAGCTTCCACTCCTCAAATTCCCCCACAAATGATAACTTTCAGGCCCCCCAGCGATAAAGTAATTTCTCCATCTCCTGTCGGGGGTTAGGAAACGACTGAGGGCTGCGATAATCTCATAAACAGAAGCTGTGGAGATACAGGCCATCTATTATGAGTGGGAAGAGTTGCGCAGATAGCGGCATTTATTATGGGCGACAGCAGACGATGCATTCTCATTGTGCGATACTACTGGTGACGGACACACAGCCATCCATCTTCAAGGGGGTGACAGATGGGAAACGAGCGAGGTGCGCGCACAGTGAGCGGGGAAGGGCAACACAGGGGGACAAAGTTAGAGTGCATGCAAAGAGGCATGAACAGGGATGATCCTTTTGCACCTACAAACAGGCATGTTTGTAAGTACTGCACTTCACATAACATGGGGAATTGGATGTCAGTTTAGTGTTGCCTCAAGCTTCACCGAAGTAAATACATTAGGAGACTGTAGCTTTATTACCAGCTTGTAATATTATATTGCTCATCGCACAGCTCACCAAGCTTTTGGGAGCATGTCGTAACCGATATCGATCAGCAAACGTGCTTCCTATAAACTGACTACGTGGCACACACTCACCAGAAACAATTTTTGGTACACCAACACAATGTACAATAAAAGAACAATACAAGCTGGAAAAAAAAAGGTCAAGTGTTTATTTATTATTTTCGTTGCAGTTTACGGCCGTGTTGCAATGCACAGCCTCATACTGACAGTTTCAAATATTTTTTAAAATGTCGTTTTTAATGATACATTTACGACAACAAAATATCAAGTTTTCAGTTTCAACGAAAACTTCTGAAAAAAAATAGCAAATGTTGAAAAGGTGTTAGATTTAGACTCAAAGCTATGTCCCTTCCACTGCATTTAATTGATTACTTGTGTTTGTTACACCATAGTGTTCTTGTAAGAAGGATTCACTGAGTGAACGCAAGTAAAGCCTTAGTAGTTTGCTAACAGTAATTAGCTTAAGTGGCTATTTTCTTGTGTTTTTTTCAAATTCAAGTAGCACCTAACTTAGCAGGATATCAAAAAGGCACACTTATAATGCATTTTCAAATGTTTGACTTGGCATGAATAAAGGTTACACGTATATGTAAACTATTTATGTATGAAGCATTGTCTACCGTTTTTAATAAATCTAGTTCAGCTTTTAGCTTAGCTTCATGCTAGTCCAAAGCTGTTAAGTCATGCCACACACTCTTTAAGTGAGTTATTTTCAATATTAACGCAACAATTGATCTCTACAGGTTCCTGGCATCCATTTGATATAATAATAATGTTGCCGTGGCAGATTAACTAGAAAACATTGGGCAAACTAAGTCAATAAACATGTTTGAAAGGAAACACAGTGATTAAGTTGGCAACTGTGACGCGGGAAGAGACAGTGTGATGATGGAAAGAGTCCAAGTGATATTTTTACTTGTTTAATTGTGTTTGTTCCATTCAGGTTTGAGCATGCAGGACTGTGGAGACCAAACAAACGAGAAAAAAAAAGCCGAAAAGTCTAAAAACAGCTTGTTATCAGTGTGGAATGACAGATGAGAAGCAATTAGAACAAGCCATATGGATGATCATATGGTAATGTTATAATTAGCACCGTTTTAAAATAGAACACTTACATAAAACAAGAGAATAAATGTAAACAAAATTTTAGTTGATTCACAAATGGCTTTTTAAAGAGTAATTTGTATAATCGCTTCACTGATAATACAAAGCAGATTACAATTTACTATGCGGCTTTCACTTCACTACCTTCAACTAATTACTGTCGAAGCTAATTGTTGGCTTATCTCAAGTTCATATGGCATGTCACATACTCAAAAGGATTATTTCTCCAGGATACAAACAACACAAACGAGATTTTTTTCTTCTGAATGGCTCTCAATTTGTCTTACCTACTGTTGTGTTAACGTTGGAATAAAATAAACTCATTCCCGCACCACTGAGATGAAAAACTGCTCGTTTGTTTAGGTAGCAATAAAAATGTAATTAACACATTTTATGTGAGCAAGTTATAGAATATGCAGTGTGACTTCAATTATGATCCCTGTTGTTTGGAAGCATTTTATTCTTCTTTGCCATTCCTCTCATCTATTGATCAAAGTCACTGAATCAGAGATAAACAAGAAAACTGAAATAAGGGAGTAGATGCAATCAGCTCTTGTTAAGGTAAACAATGATTGCATTATGATGAATAATTCACTGGAGTGCCTTCAGGACATTGCTATCCATCAAACACATGGAAGATATGCATCTTTTTTTTTTTTGCCTTTTAAATATTATATTTGTTTCCTATGCAGTTTTCAAATGCAGGAATAGATGGTTGACTGCTCAAATTCAGCAACAGTGAAAACACCTTTCGGGGGTCCCACATGGCGCAGTCCTTGGGTATTTTATTTATTTATTTATTGTCAGTATGTTAAGTGGGGTCCAAAAGTTGCAATTTTTTTCACATTATCTGATTTTTGTGAGAGACCCCATACACTATTAGAAAAATATGGGCATGCATATTTTTACTGCTTGTATCGTGTCTGTTATGTATTCAAGGTCACCAATAAAGCCAACCACACAACGGTATCTCCACTGACAATCATGAGTTTCCTCCCATACACCACACGTTTGTCTCGTACCAAAAATAATCTGTAAGGGGCAGCGTGGTGCAACAGACTGCCCGGATTGCTGGAAAATCTGAAGATGAAGAAACAGTAGTCGTGCAAGAAGAATTATTTGGCAAATAGGCTTGCGAACTCATCTTCTTTTCATTTTTATTGTGGTGAATGGCATGAGAGATGTTTTTTATCGTCATTGTCAGGCGGAAATCACTCATGTCCAAATATATATATATGACGAGTGCTACCTAACTCAATCTCGTCCTCATGGTACGGCAGCTGAGTGGTATTATGTCACCTCAGAATTGAACGTGTGCCTGCTTTTTATAAAATAACAAGTGAAAATCTTTATGGTTGAAACATTTGCGGCCTTCCTGTGTGGAGTTTGCATGTTTTCCCCGTGCCTGCGTGGGTTTCCTCCGGGTACTCCGGCTTCCTCCCACATTCCAAAAAACATGCATGGCAGGTTAATGGAACACTCTAAGTTGTCCCGAGGTGTGAATGTGAGCGTGGATGGTTGTTTGTCTGTGTGTGCCATGTGATTGGCTGGCAACTAGTTCAGGGTGTCCCCCGCCTACTGCCCGAAGACAGCTGGGATAGGCTCCAGCACACCCCGCGACCCTTGTGAGGATAAAGCGCATCAGAAAATGGATCACACCTGGCTATTTCTATTTCAGTCTTACACATTGATATTACCACAGTACTTGAGGGAAGCCAAAGCAGTCTGAGAACAGTGAAAAAGATTTTTTTCTAACCTACTAAGGTGAGCAATCTTCAGCCACTGTCAAACTCAGTGCGATGTGTTGGCAATGTAATGCATTCAGATGTTCGACCGAGTGGTCTTACGCATCAAAATGTAATACTTTGTGATTTTATTTGTCCTCCGTGGTTGCATGACAATCTGTGAAACTACAATTTTTTTTCTTTACTCATAAACAGATGGAATGACCTTTGAATAGGTTTGCGTGCCATTTCTGGTGGCTTAAACCTAAAGATGATTTAGTTGTAACAGAGATATGCCCGTGTGCCTTCGCAACTCCCACATGCCCGGCATCTATAAAAGGTCACAGCCGAGCGAAACATACGGCAGCAATGTTTTCACATAACAAACATGAACAGAATCCCTGGAGACAACCTCGCTGCATTAGAAAGCCCCACTCAACTTCATCGTCATCCTCATTTACGCAGCGGCATCCGACCAGATACAGCTTTCCAGCATCTATTTTATATTGAATAAAGAAAAAAAAAAGGGCGGTGATTCAATTGGAGTACCGGTACTTCTTCAGTGTGTGCTTGTCTGCCTTTTTCTTCCCGTTAGCTTTCTGGCAAGGTGAGCTGTTGCTCAATTCAAACAGCTAAGTGGGTGTGGCTTACACGGTCCAATTTTTTTTCTTGGTCAATGGTGCAGTTATGAATGAGCCCCGCCTGGCAACAAGTGTCCATAAGACATGACCAAGAGGAAGTATTAAAAATATCGACGATGTGCGGTGCGGCTGTTGAAGCACTCAAATTACCCAAATCTAAAGGTATCAACCCTCAACACAAAAACGTGATTGATTTGACATTTCTGAAGCAATTCATGGTTAAGGTCCACTGTATAAAAATCATTTCGTCATAAAAGTTCACCAAAGAATCTTGACTGAAAATTCAAATGTTTGAGAGGCTGCGGCTATCAATCTCAAGTGTGACTGACTTGAAATTTTTTTGACCAGTCCAACTCAAAGTCCTATTTGGTCATTGGGGTTGCTGTTGTGAAGCCCTGTACTTACAAAGTTGGCTCTTCAATCCATACGTGTGATTAACTTGTGAATTCTTGCAGAGGTGTAACTCAATCTCTTCAACAACAATAACTACAAGAACAACAAAACCCCACTTTCGGACCATAAAGGGTTGTCAGACGGTGATGCTGTTGCTCAGCCCCAAAGTCCAACTCAATGTGCTTTACGGAAAAAAAAAAAAAAACCTTTAGACCATTTTCTAAAATTATGCCTTTGTAGTTTGAGAGGGTGTTGCACTCAGTCCATCCGCTGGGGTGACTTGAAATTTCTTAAGTAAATCAAAATCGTTGGACCAAAGAGATATGCCGCTTCATATTTGCAAGACCTAAGCCATTGGTGCCCCACCATTTCTTTTTTTTGTCCAGTAAAAAAGCCGCACGACTGAAGATACTTTCTAGAACTATACCTCGTGCTTTTTCTTCATAGATAAAAAAAAACGGTTGTATGATGCCTCAGGGGACCCGAGGGCACAAACTCTTTCGATGTCTTCGGTGTTGTGTAGATCAGAGGCAATGTAAAAACACGGAAACTGAAAGCGCTTATAGCTTTAGTTTAAAAGCACATTTGACGAACAACAAAAAAAGATATAGGATCAAGTAATGGGTTCATTGGGGGTTCATGTCATGACTTCATAACAGAAGTGTGTTTAGAAGCTCTTTGTCCTCTGGGGGGTTAATAAAGCTGATTTAGTGGTGTGTTGGAATAGTTAGGCTTCATCTAGCTGATGGAACATCACGACTGGTGCGAAAGGGCTTCCTCAGGGTTGCATACATCCACACTTTGAGTGTGTGTGTGTGTGTGTGTGTGTGTGTGTGTTTTTTAGCTCATATTGTGAGGACATAAATCAGTAGAGGTTGTATTGTTGCAGCTTGTCCCACTTTGGGAGACAAAAACACTTTCATAAAGGCAGTTTATTCATTTTTATGGTGAAGACTTAACGCTTTGGTGTGTAGGAGTTCGGCAGGAGTATAAATAAATGAAATGTCCTCTGAAGTGATGGAAAAACGAATGTGTGTGTGTGTGTGTGTGTGTGTGTGTGTGTGTGTGTGAGAGAAAGAGAGACCGAGAAGAGTGTGTAAAACAGATTGCCAGTGTGTGAGATAAAACAAAGCAATACACGTGGATGAAAATCAAAAAATGAAATCTCAGATAATAATGGATACACTCAGACCTGATGAAGAGGATGGAGAGGAGGAAGAGCACTGTATTTTTTTTTTTTGTTTTTCCTTTGACCTGTTTGGAATCTGTGCAGCTCATTCACCCTTATTGTCAAAACATAATACAAGGGCCACACTGAAAAGAAGAAAAATACAAGAACAGAGGTGATTAAATAGTGGTAATTATTCTAAAAATAATGCAATTAATGTCACATAAGATTAGCAAAATGAAGCTGGACTTGGGCAGCCCGGTAGTCCAGTGGTTAGCACGTCGACTTCACAGTGCAGAGGTACCGGGTTCGATTCCATCTCTGGCCTCCCTGTGTGGAGTTTGCATGTTCTCCCCGGGCCTGCGTGGGTTTTCTCCGGGTGCTCCGGTTTCCTCCCACATTCCAAAAACATGCATGGCAGGCTGATTGAACACTCTAAATTGTCCTTAGGTGTGAGTGCGGGCGTGCATGGTTGTTTGTCTCTGTGTGCCCTGCGATTGGCTGGCAACCAATTCAGGGTGTCCCCCGCCTACTGCCCGAAGACAGCTGGGATAGGCTCCAGCACCCCCCGCGACCCTAATGAGGATGAAGCGGTTCGGAAGATGATTGAAGCTGGACTTCAGGATGAATAAAGTCATAAAACCTTGCTTAATTTGAATGTCAAAATACTATTTTTGGTTCAAAGTTTACCACAAAATTGTATTCACACATTAAAAAAAGGAGATCAGAAAATGTAGTAATTTGTGTGAAAAGCTTTTTATAATATATGTTTGGATATGACAAAGTATTATGAGGTAAATAAAAAGTATCAAATATTTAACAAAAAAAATGAAAAATATGTACACTGATATGCACGCCACCCACCCATATATACAGTATCTATAATATCTTGTACTGAAAAATCTGACCCCACTGGGATATACAATATGCTACGCTTATTGCTTCATAATGTAAGGATGTGAGAGCAGCTAATGTAAGAAAAATAAAGAAAAAGCGTTTGCCTCCTCACGTCTCTGATAGAATTCCGTTGGAATGTTTAACTCGCCTCTAACATGCCTCATTTCTGCTCCATCCTCCAGGAAGAGCAAATAAATGGATCAATCTCCAAGACAAATAAAAATGTCACCTGGAATGTTTCCAGAAGTCTCTTACTTACTTCATCACTCTCTTATCCCTTCCTTCATTTTTCTCCGCCTCCCTTCATTCGCAAGCGTGCCCCCTCCTCTCTGCGTTTTACCCCGAAATATGTGTCTCTTTATCGTGTGTGACATGGCGGGATAGGCCTGTCCGGGCCAGGTAATGATTTTTTTTGTTCTTATTTCAGCGCTGAGAGGGATCCGCGTGGTGCTGGTTATCAGGCCATTTATTACCCTGCCAGCTCACCACTCAGCTGTCTGACTAAATGCAATCTGCCCTGATTCACACAATTACCCCAAGATGGCGAGAGGAAGAGGAATAACCCTCTCACTTTGGGTCACCAGGAGTTTAAGGAAATACACAGACACCTCTGTGCTTTGCCAAATCAGGCAGGCCCTTCCTTTAAGTGTACGAGCGTAAAAGAATAGATGTTTGTCACAGATGTAGCAGTTAGAGGCTTGCGTCGGCAGGCTGTTTATTTCCACAAAGGAGTAGAGTTCAGTTTAAGTTGCTATGGAACAGTCAGAATGGTAAACGAACACAATGCAAGTTGGGAGCGTAGATTCACACAACACGCGGGGGGGGGGGGGGGGTTCACATCGTATCAGCCACTTCTGGAATGCTAATTGTGACGAAAGATGTAATCTCAACATATGCTATTTGATTTGAAAAGTTTTTTAAAGTGCTTTGTTGCAGTTGAACATGTTGTGGAAGCGCTTATAGAAATAAAGATGAATCTTACCGCATAGTGTTTAAAAATTAATTTGAGAGACTGGTTATGACACATTCTTAGGCGCTCCTGTTTTGGTTAGCAACAGACTTCAAATTAGGTCAGTTCACGCTCTCGTGTATGTTTGAACAATGCTCCCTATGAACTGAAATGATCACGCTTAACACCACTGGTTAACGACAAATTTTTATCAACGATAGCTTCATTTGTCTTGAAATGTATTTTTAAGTATTTTTAACACGGATTACAAAACGTTTTGGAAAAAAATTCCACCTTTTGCTGACCTAACCCTTAATTGATAAATATTAGGAAATATATGACGAGATTACATGTAGGAATAATAATAATAAAAATTAAGTTTCAGAAAGTTTCACAGCATTTGAAACTTTCTGAAACAAGTTAAAAAAATATTATTAAATAATAAAAAAATATTTTTAAAAATGTTTAAAAATTATTATTAAGTAATGATATGCTTTTATTAATTATTTATTTATATTTTTAATTTTTTAAATTCAGCTGCAGCTCACGGGGAAATCTGCTTTTTCATGACAATGACACCACATTGTTTGTGGTTCAATAAAATGCGGTGCCTCAAAATGTCGCTGCCTGATAAGAACACAAGGGATCGCAGTTTATTTGTTTGGTTTTTTTTGCATCGAGTTGGTACCTTTGTGAGGGTTAAATGCCAGGTGTGAGTTGCTGTCTGTAATTTGTTCCCAACTGTCCAGTTCAGTCATGTTCGGCCGGATCGCTGGGTCAGAAGAGCTAATGTCTTCTCTTACGTCTAATCTTTCATTGAAAAATCTAAATTGTCCACACTGTGTTGGCTAGATGACTCACAGACTAGATGAAGTCACATTCCGACATTAGAATGGAACGCTGTTGTGAGCCGAGGACCTGCAATAGAGTTTGCTTTTATTTGTCGGTGACGCACCAGGTGACTATTAAGGAAAGGCTGAC
Source organism: Hippocampus guttulatus (assembly GCF_054856545.1). Classification (NCBI taxonomy): domain Eukaryota; kingdom Metazoa; phylum Chordata; class Actinopteri; order Syngnathiformes; family Syngnathidae; genus Hippocampus; species Hippocampus guttulatus. Next base: position 16,162,411 of record NC_141266.1, on the reverse strand, counting down.
ATTTGATCAAACACGGTATTGTTTGATCAAATGTGAACCAAACCGGGTCTATTTGGTGAAAAGATAGCTAATGAATTCCACTGCAAAGGATTTATCACAAAGATGATACATTAAGATTATCCACTCTTAACCGGAGCGGATCCCCTCTGAAATGACCAATAAATCTTCTGATTCATCATCACATGGTGAATAATGCGGCGTGTCCACTGGGTCGGATAGTGACAGCGATTACAACTTCCACCATGTGGAAAATGAACGTGTTCATTTGTTTGAAGGCCGATCAGGTGGGCTTAATCCAGAGACATATCGTAGGGCCTGATTTACTGAAGGTTTGCACGTGCAGGAAGGGGTGCTAAATTTTGCACAGGCATTGCGATTTATTAAACCTGTTGAATTGTGCTGGCTAATGATGCGTCTTTGATGGCACTTTCCAAAGGCAGGTGCAAACCACTACGTAAAGCGGTGCCAGCAAAAGCAGAGGCAAAATGAGAGGCAGTGTTTGGAACTTTTAACCTTTCACCTGGAGTCAGGGAAGGGCTGAGACAAAAACATGGGCCTGGCATTGTGATATTGACCAGCTCACGTGTATGCGTACATGTGTGTGCGTACAACTGTGACTGTGGACGGTATGATGAACCTCTCAACCATGTTGCTTGCTTGCTATGAAGTAAAAATAATGGATATATGAATAACATTCTATTCAAAAGACAGATTCGAATCAAATTTGTATTTAGACATGACTTCTGACCACACGCGGCTACAGTGCGGCTCTGCCCCTGATGTTCATTGGTTCATTTTGCTGTCTATATTCGAAACGGATTAATGGGCTATCTCCTCAAAATGGGAAAAATGGAGGAAAATAATAAACAGCACCACATCTGCACCAAAAGACGCTGGCCCAAATGGCATCTGCCCTCTCTGCCAGATGGCCAGTCCAATCCTGCCTGAGGTTTTTCCTCTGCACCGTTTTTAACTCGAGCGCCGCCATAATGCAATTGTACAGAGATTGAAACGGATTTACTGACTGAGCAACGTGGCGTTGCCTACACTTGCACATTACGCTCTTAACCAAGAAAAAAAAAATAGTCCCCACAAACCATGTAGACAAGACCTCAAAAGTTGACTTACTTTCCATAGCGGTCTTGCAAATGATATCCCTGAAGTCAAATGACTGAAGCATCAAAAGAACCAGTATTTCCATTTGAGAATTGATTGCATCTGGTCAGTGGTGCCTGGTCAACAGGGGGTGATAGGGCCCCGCCCTCAATTGAAATGCTCACCTTGATTCACAGCAGCTGCACACTCAAATATTTTAGCTCCAGGTCTTTTATCAAATCATCATCACTTTTGCTGTGCTAACGTACACTGCATTCGAGTTCACCAGTCCAGCACGAGTCATCAAAACGGCAAAGAAACAGGCCACATTTCTCCCCTAGACCAGCATTTTTGTATTGTGTGTGTCTGTGTGTGTGTGTGTGTGTGTGTGTGTGTGTGTGTGTGTGTGTGTGTGTGTGCATCTACCTTTGTGTGTCGTTGTGCCTGATGAGAAGAGCTGCTCAGCAATATTTAGCATTGCTGCAGCTTTAGCACAGAACACCTCCTCAAAGGAGCCAAAAGCACAAGAAAATGTCTGATGCAGGGAGAACAGAATCACATATTTGGGTGTTTATTGATAAACACAATCCATAAAAACAATATTGGAGAAATGGATCAAGAAGAAAAAAAACACACCTCAAAGCCAGAGGCGAATTAAATGTAAATTATTCATTCAATGAGCATTTTAATGACATTTAGGAACTGTGATTTACTGCGTATGCATGTATGCGTTTGCATGACAATACGACATAAGCTGAGAAATACAACGGGCGTCGTTAGGTTGTGTCAAAGCTGGCCCGCAGCAGCTGTTGTGCTGTCATATACGCCATACGCTGCATTCAAACCCTTAGCCACCTACACGCACACTCACGCACACACACCGACCAGCTGGACAGCGGCTGCACGGCATACAACACGTGTGCGCGGATCCATCATGGGTAACCTCCAAAGAACGCGCAGAACATCCTCCTCTCCCACGTATTTCTAATTATTCACGCAACTCAACATGAACTACCAGTATTTATCGGCTGTCCCTCCTCACTCTTCTCAGGATAAATTAAATATTCTTGGAAATGTCAAACGATTGCTCTTGCCCTCTTGTGCTCAAACTGAAATTTATGCCACGATCAACTAAAATTGCAATTGTTTGACAGCATTAATATATGACAGGTGATTTAGTGGTGTGTGTGTGTGTGTGTGTGTGTGTGTGTGTGTGTGTGTGTTTGTGTGTGTGTTTGTGTTTAATTGGACCTCCCTGAGCTTCTCTCCAGGTGATGAACCTCATCTGCTCTTTTTCTGATTAAGGACAACAGATGGACTGCTAGCAAAACACAAACAGGCACACACACACACACACACACACACAAGCTAAAGGTGTTTAAATTCAATGAAGAAAAATTAGTTTGATTTATTTGTGTTTTGACAGCCCGGTTAAATGGTTCGCACATCTGTCTTACAGTTCTGAGGTTCAGGTTCAAATCTTGGCCATAGCCTTCTATTGGGGAGTTTGCAATTTCTGCCCGTACTTGTGTGTGGTTTTACATGTGTTTTTGTCCCCCCACCGACATGTGACCGCAAACTGACTAAACTGTGGATTCGATACAGTGCAAATCCCATCCATTCCATCTATTGAATTGGGCATGTTGGAGCCTATCCCAGCCGTCTTCGGGCAGTAGGCGGGGGACACCCTGAACCGGTTGCCAGGCAATTGCAGGGCACAGAGAGACGAACAACCATCCGCGCTCACACTCACACCTAGGGACAATTTAGAGTGTTCAATCAGCCTGCTATGCATGTTTTTGGAATTTGTGAAGAAAACAGAGTACAGTACCCGGAGAAAACCCACGCGGGCCCGGAGAGAACATGCAAACTCCACACAGGAAGGCTGGAGCCGGAATCGAACCATGCATCTCTGCACTGTGAGGCAGACGCGCTAATCAGTCAACCACTGGGCTGCCGCAGTGCAAAGTCCATTGATTTAAATTATTAACTCTGCCGACTGATTTTTCTTTGGCTTTTTCATTACTTTTTTAACAGGTAAATGTTAGTATGAATTAAAACCATGCATTCTTCGTAATAATTTAAGTGTCACGTTTTTTTTCCGTGTGGTTTTAGAGACGTAAACGTTCATTTCATTTTCAGAAATAATGTTGAACGTAAGCTCATCCATTTCAACAGGAAGACCGGGCGCGTGCATTAAAAGCATCCGCCTCAAGGTAAACGGCTGTCCTGAAGTTCACAAAAATGGGTCATATTTGATAGTGAAAACTCAGTGAGGTGAGGGACGTGACAACTGTAACTTTTTTGCTAAAGTTGGTGCTAAGCACCAACTTTCACATTACTGCAAATTCTTCATCTTTTAAGTGGTTTCCCCGCAGATCAAAGACGTGCACTGAAATTAATCGAAGCCTTAACAGATGACCACCAACTTTCCCGGCCTGCAATTATGAGCCAGAGTGCTGCCTTGTTAAAGCTACAGCAAGATTCATTTATACTAGCCTTTGTTAGATGGATATCACCTAAAAAAGGCATTTTTAAAAAATTGTATGCATGCTTTTTTTGGAGGCTATTATTGAGTAAGACACACAAGCTCAGCAGACCTTGAAGATTAAAAAAAAAAGACCTCAATCATCCTCGTATGATTAGGATGAAATTGAGTGATAGTAGTGAAATGCAATGGAAAACGAAGACGAGAGAGCAGTTCTTTTGTTCTCGTCAATGATTCCTTGCTTTCTTTTATTATGTTGCTGTTGTTATATAACAGGGACACGGAGGCGAGACAGTCCTCGTTCTTTTTTTTTTTTTTTTTTTTTGCAGAACTGACCCCGGATCATTCTCACAGTTTACACACTCGACACTGAGCAACATTCCATTTGGTCCACATCCATTTGCCTAGAGGGGCCACATTCATGCATAATAATGATAATTACCAGGTGCTCCAGCATGATTGCTCATATTTGCCTCAAAAATTGGTGTCGCCGTGGATGTAAGCAAGGAAAGGACACAAAAGCGGTTGATTTAAAAAAAAAAAAAAAACCTAAATGACACGATGTTTCAAGATCACAATAATGGGCTACATGAACTCACTTCAACAGTGAATTAATGAGTCAAAACAATTGTAATACTGACTGAAATAATATGTTCCAGTCTAACAACACTGGAACATATTATCCATTCATTTTCGTTCATCCTCACTAGGGTCGAGGGGGGTCCTGGATCCTATCCCAGCCGTCTTGGGGCATTAGGCAGGAGACACCCTGAACCAGTTGCCAGCCAATCGCAGGGCACACAGAGACGAACAACCATCCACACTCACACTCACACCTAGGGATGATATGGAGTGTTCAATCAGCCTGCCATGCATGTTTTTGGAATGAAACCGGAGTACCCGGAGAAAACCCACGCGGGCCCGGGGAGAACATGCAAACTCCACACAATGAGGCCGAAGCTGGAATTGAACCTGGTACCTCTGCACTGTGAGGTCGACGTGCTCACCACTGGAATACCGGGCTGCCTTATTTCCAGTGGTAAAAAATCCCAAACAAAAAATTGCTCAAGGATCCTTTGAATCTAATCTCGTGCACCTTTCACAACAAAGTTGTTTGTAAGTAAAGAAATCCTTTTGAGCAGATATGTTTCTTCAACTGAAATAGTGGTTGAAAGGTCTGCTCCACAGCTAGACGGTTCTGGGTTTGAATCTCATCTCAGGATTTAATTTATGGAATGCGCATGCCTTCCCACATTCCAAAAAAACATCATATAGGAACTCAAGATTCGAACTTGTCCACTGTAAATGTGGATGATTGTTTTTGTTTTCGTTGGAGCTTACAGCAGTCTGCATTGTAGTTTGATTTGATTTGGTTCTGGTTTTTGTTTTTAAAACTTAATTCGTTTTAGAGCGAGATTATTTATTTGTATTAGTTTTAATACCAAAATAAATGCATTTCAAATGAACCCCAAAAGCTCATGAATGGTACTAATCGAGGACAGAATGAAGGACATTTTCATTCTACTTATCGTTTGTTTTGTAAAAAAATTAGATGGCATTTCATTTAGGTTTCATTTAAAAAAGAAACATTTTCATTTCATTACATTAATGGAATTTTTGTTTTCCTCTTAGTTTTAGTTTGAGTTATTTCGTTAGTGTGCATTAGCTTTAATAACCTTGCGGGGTAATTGACCAATATCAGCTCTGATAGGCTACTCGCTCTACGCCTTATGGAAAATGGATGGCTGCTGTAAAAGCTGGGATATATGAACTTGAACGTGTTTGTAATTGACCTTGACAAAGGCGCAGGAAATCCTGATTGTACGTAGCTCTCAGGTGGCGAATGCAATGGTGATGAAGTTGTATTTTTTTCCCATCACTTCCAAGTATGCCGACTACTTCCAGAAATAAAGAAAGAAAGAAAACGATGGAAAGAAACAGGAAAAAAGACAAAAAAAGGGGGTGGGTGGGACGGGTGGGGGGGGGGGGGGGGGCGTTTAACAGCTTCAATAAATCATCCGGGCCAGTCAACACTCCCTTGAGAGGAGGGATGGATTAAATTAAGCACTCCTTGGACTCTCTCTCTCTCTCTCTCTCTCTGTACATCCCTCTCGCTCCCCCCTCGCTTATAAATGCAGTCAGCTGATCGTCAGACGACAGAGGCACGGAACAGCTCGCCTCACAAAGCGGGAGAGGAGAGAAGAGAGAGGGAAGCAGCAGAAAGAGAAGAGGAGCTGCAGGGAGGGGGGGAGGATGCAATGAGCCGACGAGTCGCCGGGCGGACTTGAGGACTACTTCCACGGAGACCGGAACTGGAGATTTCTTCGGCAAAGCTTCCAAATTCCACTCTCCCCTCCCTCTTTCTCCTCTCCTCTTCTTTCAAGACAAACGCTGATCTATTTATTCTTCACTGCACGTGAGGCTGGCGTAGAGTGGACTTCCGCTTGCCTGCTGCACAGGAAGCTGAGCGAGGGGAGCTGTCCGGTGCTGAACTTGCTCCCGCTCTCCCGAGGAGGAGCCAGTGGTGGAATTTCGAGCACACTTCAAAAATAAAAATCTTTCAAAATTAAAAGACCTGCTCAACAGCTTCACGAGCGCGCTCCTGGTGGGCACGCTGGCCACACCGGTCTGCTGCGGTTGCGTGTGTGTGGACTCGTGTGGCTGAGTGCGTGTGTGCGTGTGTGCGTCGCACCACCATGCCGAGGTCTTTCCTGGTGAAAAAGGTGAAACTGGATGATTTCTCCACCGCGGATGATTTGGAGAGCGCCTACCGGCCCAGGACGGAGCTCAGCCTGCGGCTACATGACAAGGGTAGGTCGGGCACATCTTGAACAGGTGTGCGGCTGCCGTCGTTTCACTAAACGTGCACTGCAACCACAGCACAAACTGGAATGTGCTGAGGATGCAATTGCAGTTTTACAAGCAACTCGACTGTTGTTGTTTTACATGCTTTGCCCAAAACTTCATTTCTGCATTTAAACCATCACAGTAGACAACATACTGGAGCGCTCAGCTGCCTTGCTCACGGGCCAAACTGGGGAATCTAACCTTCTCAACAGACACACACACACTTGCCCTGCTGAGCTATTCTAAAGTGGATGTTAGCAGGAAGGTCGCATGAACTCAATCCATCCCATGTTTTATTGATTTTTAGCTTCTAGTCAACTGCCCACTTCCCCAACGCACTTCCTCCGACACGGGCTAAGTAAGGGTAAAGGGGATGAACAGGGGACAGTTGGTCGTTTATCGCAACAAACCCTTCAACTTCGGACTGCTTGGGTCATTTCGAGTCAAGAAAAAAAAAAAAAAAAAAAAGATACTCAACAGGCTTCCATCGGTGATAGTTATGATGCGTGTAACTAGAGAGCGATGAACGCGAGTTATGCAATAGACACTTATAAAGTCAAATACCTCTGAGCTTGTACGAGTCGGAATTGAACATTTTGGGGAACAATGTTGTGTGGCTTCATGTTTTCGAAAACATTGTCATGCATGACGTCACACGAGAGCTCTGCATATCGCGCAGGAGCTCATTTTAGTGAGCGTCAAAGGACTAAATGCCCTTATTCCGAAAGGAAGATTTGGCTCAAGGGTGGTTGGGAGAAGAAGAAGAATGGGAAAAAGTGATGGAAAATAGAATACAGCGTTAATTGGTATCAAAGAAAAGGTGGAGTGTTTCGTTTGTTTGGGTTTTTTGTTTTGTTTTGTTTTGTTTTTAAACAATGGTAAAGCCCCTGCTACTTTTGCCCTTGGGAAATTTCAACTTCCTTAAGTGTTTTTGTGTCAGGTACTTTGTTTGTGTGGTGATTAGGTAAATAGCCTTCAAATCAACCAACTCCCAACCACTGCTCCCCTCAACCCCGTATATCCGCAATACCTGTTACGCAACACTCGAGAAGTATACAGATAACTTTAACAGTTCACTAATAATACAATTGGAAATATTTTAGTCGAGTTGACGATGCAGTGATACATTGTTCCTGACTTGGGTGCAGACAATGAGGGTTCGGTTCCCATTCTGTGTGTGCCCTGGGACTCAGGGTGCAGTCCGCCTTTTCAGCCAGAGTCACTTGGCATCGGCTTCGACGCCCTGAAAATGGACGGATGGGGCTCTTTTTAATCTTCTAATATATTCACGTTCTTTCAAAGTACATGTGTCTGCAACCTGAACGTGTGGGATTAAAACTGGTTCCAATAATAGCAACAAGTAAAAGGGTAAAATATGTTTCTGTTGTCAAAAAGCACAAGTATCCTGCTTGGAACCAGGATAGAAGACTGTGGACTCATTTTACACTTGTTGTGTCATTAATACGGTTAAAAGTTCACTTAAGGAAGGTTTTATGATGCAATTAGCTGGACTCAGGAACAAATTTATTTTTTTCCCTACCCATGCGAAAAATCACTGAAATGGCTGACTGTTTGTTTGCATTAATGGCTGAGGTCGTCATTAAAAAAACAAAACTATATCGTGTATATATATTTTTGCCATCTTTGTTAAAACAGTCATGGCAAAATTACATTTTAAATATGATATGATTATGTTGAAAAAGTAAACCCAATTCCCTGGCCTCATTTCGTACCTTTGATATTCAACAAACCACCACACATGAGGAAAAACATCCAATGAAAAAAACAAAAAGCACGACTTTCAATGTGTCAACCATTTTTTTGCGCACTGTCGGGCACACACCCTTTAACTTCCCTCCAAGCAATTGTTCGTCTTTCGTAATTTACGATGAATGCACTACGCTTCCTACAAATAAGCTCCGTAAGATTCTCACACAGAAGGATCAATTGACTCAACAAGTGTCACTTGCGATTTATGTTTGAGTCACAGTTAAATGCAGATAGTGTTATTTTATTGTGCTTGTAGTCTGTAGTCCGCCTCATTGCTGTACATCCTCCGGCAACAGCGTGACTCATTGTTGTGCACTGTGAACTTCAATACACCCTTGAACAGACGTCTCCGTGCTTCCTCTCCCTGCCTCCACCGAGGCGCCACTGACACGCTGTTGCATCAGCGTGTGCTTCCCGCGCCTGACCCTCACTTGTGTTTGTGCGTTGGAGAAGATAGAAAAAGAAAAAAAATCTGTCAGTGGCGTATTCATCACGTCGAGGCTAACAAGCCCTGTGTGGCTTCACACGCGACCCGCAGTCCTCCGCTTCCTTTTTTCTAGCCCCCCCCCCCTCCAATCTCTCTCTCCATCATTCAAAAGCTCGACGTGGCCGTACCGCTCACTGCAATGCAGGATTTAGCTCGGCCCGGCCTGCCGTGCGTTAGCAGCAACTTTCTGCTCGGATGAAGCAGAGTTGGGAATAATTGATATCCAACTTGTGTTGCTTTGTGCGCAATGGGAACGCTCGGATAGGAGGGACACTCTCCTGATAGACACTAGAAGGCTGAAGAAGCTGCAGCCTCAGCTGAGTAACAGCGAAACAAAACTAAGACAATTTCATGCCGAGTATAAACACTAAAATTAAAACAAAATCGTAGCCCTTTGCAGCATTTGGTATTGAATTTGTGAAGTCGCTACAAGGAAGTTGAATTCATCGTAAATTGGAGAATTATATTATGCCGGATACACCATTGGCTGCTCGATGGAGAACGAGATTAGCACGCGTTTTTTGCCAAGGCGGAGGGTTCAAATCTGGTGCTCACGCCGGCCTGTTTGTTTTCCGCAGGCACTCAGGCTTCCTCCTGCTATCCAAAAGCATGCACACGAAATTAGTTCATGACATATACTCACATATCATCGCTTAAAGAACCAATGGCATGTTGGATCTAAACCCACAGTCACGTTATTAAGTAGAACCGTCCTGAGCCGTGTCTAATATTTTCGTGTCCTCAATTAGTCACATGAGCAATGGAAAAACTTAGGAACAACTCTCCTTATTAGGCAGTGGAATGCTACTCAACTGAAATGAGAAACACGCTTCTATTTACATCTCTCAGACCATGTCAATCAAAAGCGAACATTGCCACCTTTGCTAAAAAAAAAAAATAAATAATAAAGTTTGAAACAGCTCCTGGATCTCACCGAGTTGTGCAAGTGGTTGCAATCTTGCTGCGATCTTGGCTATTAGATGTTTCATTTTGCTTTTATATGTGTCGAAAGTCAAGCCAGTGCCCCGAAAACATGGCAGGAAAATTTGTGGCTTTAAAAAGACATTAGGAGAGACAAGTTTCAAGACCCAGAGGAGGCATATTCAGGCGTTAAATGATATCTAAGGATACAGTCGGCTTTTGTTTTCATACGCCATTTCCTGGAGGGTTTTCAGTTTAGGATGTTGTAAATCATCAGAACTTCTTGCGACAGTGCTGACGGTGGCTGTATGCTTAGCTGTCACACCATATAGAAGAAAGTAATCGACATTGCTGCTGCCCAACTATGCTAACATTGTTGTCCAATAGTTGATGATCCATGGACTATTTGGTACACACACACACACACGCACACACACAGTATATACACACTCACACCACCACTTTCACCCTCAAGAATTACATCCATGAGGACTTAAAATATGCAACGCTCTTGTACTAATTGTGTCTAGAAAGTTGAGAGTGCCTATGACAACCACGCAGGTTAAGTGCACAGTCATCAGTCCATGCTGTACGTTTCATGTTTCATACTGTATATTCAAGTAGACACGAATGTCTCACTAAGAACATGAAGTGTTATTTGAATAATGGCTCCCAATGAGCAACAGGTAGTTATGGCAAACAAATCTGCGCGCGCTCCTCTACAACAACAATATTGCCACAAAGCAGACAAGCCATCAAAATATTGAGAATCATTCTGAGTTCAACGGCTCCAGATTTGGAACTGCCTGTTATCAATCTGACTCAATTCTGTGTGAATCATGATCTGCTTAAAGCCATAGAGTCACTAGCTAAGGTTGACAGTGCAAGGTTTGACAACTCATTATCCACTACTCAGTTGCATCTCAGCTCTTTTGATTTTAGTTTTGGGAAGTCAGTTTCCAACTTCAATGAAGTATGGAAGAAAAGCATGTTGCATTAAACGCAGTAGCCTGAACGATACTAAACAAAACTAAACAAAACTGGATTTGGCATGTCAGCGTTTGCCTCAGTAAGATTGATTCTATTCACTGTGTGACTGTCAACAGTAAAAAAAAAACAAAAAAACAACAACAAAAAAACAGACTAATGTAACAAAATTGAGACTACCGGTACTCAGTACAGCATTCTCCAATTACTTATCTGCTAGACAAATTAGTATCCAGAAGTAGAGAACATAAATTTCCCAACCTTGAATGAACCAAGGCAGACATTTTACATTAGAAAAACCCCAACTAACAAAAACGACACAAAATGTATCAGTACTGAATTGTGAGTGATGAATTTGTCTCCATGTATTGACTTCCTTTCTCATAATAAAGCGACCAATCATCGAGAGAAATTGTGATTCACGAGATGTCAGTCATTTGGACTGTACTTACGGGTAGACTCACCGTGGGCACACAGCCGACCTGTTACCTCGGTAACCTCAAAAGCACCTTATTCTCATGCAGAGTTACAAAACAGGAGTGAACCTATTTTGGTAGACTGGTGCCCACGTGCTTGCCGTAAAAACGGGCGTAACTTCATGCCAGCGCAAGTCGAGTCGACCACGTTTGGGGTCGCGGTGCACCTGTTGTGGCGCACGGAGCTGCTTCGCTCCCGTCTCACCAAAAAATGTAGATACCGGCGTATCAGACAAAAGACTTGGCTTAAAAATGAGGGCATCTCCAGTTTCATGTCAATGTTCTACTTCAGTGTGTTTGTGAATTTGCTATGCCTCACTGGGCGCTCCTGCTCCCCCCCGCCAACCCCCTTGGCACATCCACCAATTTGGTTACCAAATCTAGACTACATTTTTGACGACCTAAAACCACGTGTAAGTGCATGCCCAGGTGGCGTATTTGACGGAGCCGCTGGCAGATAGATTCGGCGCTCTGCGGACATGTGTGCTGGATGTCATAGTATTCCATTCACACATAAGAACAGCATTCGACAATACCTCTGAATCATGGTAAAAATCAATGAATTGAACAAAAATATTTTAAAAGCAATATCCTGACCACACGTCACGACTGACGACTGGAGATCTTGCAGTTTATAGTCTACAAACATACTTTGCGTGTGCCAATTCAATCTCTCAGACCGCAATGAGCCATTTTCTGCTTTTGCAATTCCGAGCTCTGATATGCTTCCACTATTGTGATTTTAAAGGTGAAGTCAACCCCCCAAAAATTCTTTACAATACATACATTTTTTCTGTTGACCACATCTGGCAAAATGGCTGCCTCGTGAGATGGCTAAAAAGGGGTAGATTTTGAAAACTAACTAGTATTCCACAAACGGAATATTAACCAGGATGCCACATTTAGAGTAGTGGAGGCGCGTAGAACATATTACTGTCAAGACAATTTGGGGGTTAATAATTCATCATCTCAGAAGTGACAACATATTAACTTGGCCTGCATGGAAACGTGGCTGACCGGCTACTACAGATTGTGCGACTGGAAAAGCGCCAACAAAGCGTCGTGGCACGGTCTAAAAAACACACATTTCTTGTCTGCGCGTTGTTTTCCTCTTCACTTTTCCATAAAGTCACGATTTCATCATATCAAAAAGTCCAAATTGTCATCAAGTGGACTCAGAAGGCTGTCATCACAGGCATGAGACAAATCAAAGTACAAAGTCTAAAGCGCATTGTTTTCTTGTCGCTTGACAGCTGGCTACATCAGCGACTACATCAGCCCGTCGGTGTACGACGGCGAGAGCGACGGCGGGATCAAGGTGCCCTCGCCGGACCCCCTCTACGACGGCATCCACAGTGACTATGGAGCCCCGGACTCGGAGTCTCCCGACAGCCCGGGCTCCGAGCTCACCGACGGCTACATCAACGGCGACGCGGCGGTCAGCGACGGCTACTCGGTGGACGCCTTTTACATCACGGATGGCCGCTCGAGGAGGAAAGCCATGGGGAGCCCTCGCAGCATCCAGAGGCACACGTGCAACGAGTGCGGCAAGACCTACGCCACCTCGTCCAACCTGAGCCGACACAAACAGACGCACCGCTCGCTGGACAGCAAGCTGGCCAAAAAATGTCCCACCTGCGGCAAGGTGTACGTGTCCATGCCCGCCATGGCCATGCATCTGCTGACGCACGACCTCAAACACAAGTGCGACGTGTGCGGCAAAGCCTTCAGTCGGCCGTGGCTCTTGCAGGGCCACATGCGCTCGCACACGGGCGAGAAGCCCTTCGGCTGCGCCCACTGCGGGAAAGCCTTCGCGGACCGCTCGAACCTGCGCGCTCACATGCAGACGCACTCGGCCTTCAAGCACTTCAAGTGCAAACGCTGCAACAAGACCTTCGCGCTCAAGAGTTACCTGAATAAGCACTACGAGTCGGCCTGCTTCAAAGGCCCCTTCTCTCCTCTCGGGCCCCTGGATGCATGACCCCCCCCGAACCACTTGCAAAAAAGACCACAAACTCGCCATTTTCCCTACAAATGGACACAAACCATCTATTTTGTGTTCTGATCTGGCTTTTGCTTCCTTGCTCACATTCTGCAACTCGCTTGCCCCCGCAGCCAGTTAATGGTGATGATGATAGCACAATTTCTCTCCTCGCGATGAAGGATGGCACTGTTTTACGCATGCAAAAACTGTTGACTTTTTCCTCCCTGTTCCGGATAGAGACAATAATGACACAAACACGGATTGTATCTGGCATGGAGACGCGGGTCAGACTTTCACGAGGATGACAATAGCGACAGCAAGCTAACGTTTGTTGGCTTCCTCTCTGCACTACCACGAGTAGAAAGAGGGTTGTTGTTTTTTTTCTTTCCCTTTGGCTTTTGGAAGAATAATCGTAATAATTATAGAAATTGCAATGATAATAACGCTTATGTTCTTCTGCACCAAGTGACCATATTCTCTCCACTACCGAGGTAGAAAAAAAACAAAAAAAACCCCTATTTATATATTTATTTATGTATTCCTTCATTTAGCTATTTATTAGTTACTTATTTGTCAAGTAATTTTTTTATGTTGCACTTTACTTTTTATTTACTTCCTATTTCTACCACAACAGGCCAAAGCATATGCCACAGTTTTTTTTTGTTTTGTTGTAGGGTTTTTATTTTTTTAATATAATGGTTATTTGCATGCAAAAAAAAAAATCGAATCTATGCCAACATCATACAAAGCTTTATTTTTGTTCTTTTTAAATTTTCAATTTTTGTGTCTTTTTTTTCTTTTTTGGGCAGAAATGTAATAGACGAGGGCAATATTTTTCTCTTGGAGCCTCCGCAGAATTTTTTCAAAGCAATAATCACACTAATGCATGGTATTTTATGATGAATTTACGAAGTATTACCTACTACTGTATAGCAGTTTTAAAAATCAGGTATGTTTTACTTCATCGATAGTTATAAACAGAAAAAGACAAACATTGCAGACATCAGGGAACATGCCAATGTAGTGTTAGCAAAACAAAAAGAAACAAAATGTCTTTTCTCTCGTTATGCACTGCCTGCCTCTTAGTGAGTAGAACTAACGTAGGATTTGGGGGGGGGGGGGGGGCGAGGAGCTGGGATCAGCGACTTGCTGGATTTGGTGCCTGTTGTTCATTTCAGTCCTGGACAAATAAACACGTGTAACACCGCTCATCAAAAATTCAAACAGAGGTATAAGACTGCAGTGGAGGCTGTGACGTGAAGGGGCATCCAAGTTCCCAAGTGTTCAACTTGAAATGCAATGCATTATTCAACCGCACATCAAGTGTGCATTCTTAGACCGCGGAAAAAGCGTGCACTTACGGCTGGATGGCCTGGCACCTTCACAGTTACAACTCCACCCCCCCCCCCTCCCCCACATACTGTACATTATTCTGCAGCAGGCACCATTCATTTCTATTGAGCCAACCAACAGGATTAACACGCAAGTCATATAAGGTCCCTGAACAATACACGGCGAGTGTTGAGCAATACGGCTGATAACAGTGCGGCTGAACCCAGCTCCCTAAGCCGCCCCCCCCACCAAAAAAAAAAAAACCCATCCGCTGTAGATTCTTGGAGCTTCGCTGGAGACGCTCACAGGACACACACAACTGCGCCAAAACATTTGTGCTGGGTAATGACGAGTTGGCGTTACGTAATGTGGAAAAGACTCTCACGCGAGCACACACTCAGAGCGACCCGGAGAGAACATCTGCGTTGTCTGATTGAACTCCGCACCCCAGTCAAGCTCCCTACAATTGGAAATAAGAGGTTTAATATGAACAAGTGATTCTTCTCAAAAAGGACTTGGGATAATTGCGGCAGTTCCTCGGGCGTGTGTAACCTTTATTTAATCTCACTTTGAGATGAAGATCCTGAGTTTAATCGGGAGATTATTCAATTAGTGATTTGCCTTCCACTGCGCATTATTTTAAGGTGACAAGGATAAAAAAAAAAAGAGTTTGCACTGAACATGCACTTATGCCCTACTTTTACCTTCATCTCTGATCGAAACTAACAGCTCTTGTATGAAGACAAACGCTTCTGAGAATGTTGTGAAGGCGGCAATTTTGTCAAAAGGGTGTGATGTTGCAGCCGTTGATCTCATCTTGAGCTCTTTGAAAAATGAGTCTCAATAGCCGAAATATTTTTAATCCGGGAATTTAAAAAAAAAAAAAAAGCAAAGCAAAACATAAAAAGAATAGAAGAACAAAATCCACGGAGATGAAGATAAAGTGGGAATATTTGTTGACTGTGAAATCGATGCAATACCATAAAGGAGTTTAATAGCAGATAAGAAGTGAGAGAATTATATGAAGAACATGCACAGGAATAATTCAAATGGAACTCAGCAGAACGCAGACCTCCGCTAAGCGATACATTCCTCACTCTGTCTCGTTTGATTGGAAGAATAATCAGCGTGATTATGTTCCACTCCGGTCCTGTAGGTGGCGGTCAAGAGTATTACAAGACTAAACAAAATAACGATGATTGTGATCGAGATTCTATAAAGGCATTTTAATATTTCTTTTCCATTTTAAATACAGTATATCCCAAAATATTACTCGCTTGTGGGCGAACTGACTGAGCAAGAGGCCAATTACACAAATAGAGACAAACCCAGCCATTGCTCCGTGTACTTCCCTTAAATTAATTGTCATTGTTGACGTTACAGTTAAAAAACAATGATTCAAATCCCAAGAAGTCAGAGGTGTCAAACTCACTTTTGTCGCGGGCCACTTTGGAGTTACGGATTTCCTCGGAGGGCCGTTATGACGGCGAAACCAAATAAATGTTTCATCGTCTCATCGTATTATTAGTTGCACACACCAAATTGATCGATTGCTAGTTTTGAAATCAGCCAACTATAATAGTTTGTTCAATAATTGTTCAAGTGAGTGTAAACGGGGAAACAAAATGATTGCAAAATATCAACGTTATTTATTAACACATGTAATTTGACATCTAGGTACAGATTTTTAGCAAGGATCATGCAAGTTGACATGCATGATTCGCTTCCGCGAACCACATAAAATGAGGCGGCGGGCCGGATTTGGCCCCCGGGCCTTGAGTTTGACACCTGTGCTATAAGTGAAGATAAATGATTTGCTCACAACCCTCCCAAACCGACAAGGACATAAAACGAGGTTTCAAAATGATCAAAAAAAAATCAAACCTGCTTCCAATGCTGCGGGCGCGTCCACCGAATGCTCAGAAACCGCGGCCCACTCAATCGTCAATAATATCCGGCAAATTCCTTCCAAGCACGTGTAATGTATTTCTTAAAAAATCTCCGAATTCTCCTGCCAGGGTCTTTAAGAGCAATAATCGTCTGAAAATGCGGTGTTTGATGACGAGGTTCAGGTTTGGTTGCAGTTGTGCGTCTCCTTGTGAGCTCCAGATATTTTGCTCTCCAAGCACTTCCATTCCAATCATGTCCACCTTCAAAGAAAGTAGCACAATGAAACTAACTAGAATTCAGGTAGAGAAGAATTGAAAACTTGTACTAGCTTGACCTCTCTTCTTTTTTCTTTCTTTCTTTTTTTTTTTTTTTTTTGTATTTTCGAGCTGAAGGGCGCTACGTTGACCGAACTAATCACTTCTTGGACGATGGGTCTGTAAGGCTTTGTGAGGCGTTTTTAACCGCTGTACAGTGATATCTGACACGATTAATCTCAGGAGATTCTGGGCTCTCGGTGCAGAGGGAGGATCTCCTGAGTCTTTTGAGCCAGTATTTAGACAATGTAAGCACAATGAACACAAAGCATTTTGTGGCACTTCATAATAAAGAACTATCTTAACCAATAAAGATGCTTTGTTGTCTTATTTTTCCTTTTGACGAAAATTGAGTGGGCGAATATCCTTTTTTTCAAAATAGCTTTTTATTCACTTTAAACGGCATTAAGTACATTGAAATGAATTCATGTTTGAGTGCCAGCTTCTGTTTACAGAGATGATCCCTCTTTCTGGCCACATCTATTATACAGCAATATTAGGAGAGCTAATATTGTATGTTTAAAGAGATACCGAGAGATATTGAGAGGGCACAGTGGGCTCATTAGCACTCTTAAGGCTGCGAGCTGCCCGCCGGTAATGGGCTGCTTTTCTTTGCTTAAACAAACGCTGCCGTTTCCTACATCAATATGTGGACAATTTAGAGGCGGTTAGTTGGGAGTGACGCAGAGTCCCCCTTTTCACTTTCAAGTCGATTTTCTTTTTCAGTTCGCTCGCTTGACCTTCACCCGTTCGTCTGCTAAAAAGAGAAACGGCTTGGAAATGAATATCTCGGATGTTCTTAAGCTGTTTTGTCCATGTCGTCAACGTCACTATTTTCTGCACAACTCGCTGTTCTCGTCCAAGGAACTGAACGGCAATATATTTGATGTCGAAAACTTTCCAAGGAGCTCCACTTATGTGCTTTTCTGTGAATCTGCCGGTCTCTCTTGATCCCTACTGCAACCTGCTTGTGACAATCTTTGACACTGTTAAGATGAGTACTCAGTTCCCTCTGAAAATATCCGTATTTTCGATGACTTTTTAGGGCTCATCTTGGGCTAGCGAAGTTTCAATGTGGTCCGCATTCTGAAGAGGACTGTTTTAATCCCAATTCCAATTGAACGAGGGTATTTATTGGTTGATATTATGCATGCAACTGCCCAAAAGCAAACCCAGGTCAGGTGCAAAACAAGTGATTTGAAATTGTTGTTAAACGTTGGGCAATTTGTGCTAGATCACACCTGTGACCTTAACCAAGCATGAAAGTGCACCGCTGTCGTTTTGTGTGTATGTTGGGTACTTTTACAGTTCTCTTCCCATTACATTTTGGCGCAAATCAGAAATTATTTTCTCACCTTGCGATAAGGTCGAAATTAAAACCTCAGCACGCAATCTCCCCAGAATGCAAAAGGTTCAGTCTCATTCCCACTCCATCAAGCACATATCAACTTCAAGTAGCTTTTTTATTTTATTTTTTTTCACTGTTTGCAAATTCACTTCACCTCGTGGTTTGCACAGTCCAGTGATTCAAAGACTCGACATTGAACACGCAGTAAAGGAAAGGAGTTGACATGAGGTTCTGTCAACATCTGTTGCAGGGATTTTACACTCGAGGTACCTTCGCTTTTGGTGTTAATAGTGAACGCTTAAAGAGCCTTCCCATCATGTTATTTGCCCCTTGTTACTGTGTATTGATTTTTAATGGCTTCGCATTTATGTATTTTCAAATTGATGTAACAAAGAGCCCAAAAAAGGTGTTTTTGTTATCCTTTGTGTTGATGAAGGCCGCAGTCTTTCCACCACACTACTTTCTTTTTGTTGCAGGAAATTAAGTAATCTTGCTGTTTTCTGCTCTGCTGATTTTCGACGGTTTTACATGATACTTATTATTTACCAAACCCTGACCCCGTGGGCTGGAAGCCTTTTTTATTCTGACATAATGATCCAATGTGGCTGTTTTTTTTTGTCTTCCTAAAAAACAAAACAAAACAAACAACCCGTGTCGCATGTGATGCTAAAAACAATCTGTGCTATCTATCGGAGCTGAGCTGCTTCAAAAAGACTCAACGCAGCAGCACTTTGCAGCTTTATCAAGTCGAGTGCATCTCGCGACTTCAACGAGAAAATTGGTTTCACAGCAACGCCGGTGCACACCTATGAATCAGCTTCAGCACCCTCCGCCACCAAGCACGAGCTTCTTTTCGTCCCTCGCTCTCTTTTTCTCTCCCTCCCTCCGCCCCTCCATCGTCATCATCATCATCATCATGATGATCATCATTATGATCACTACTTCCTTTACCCTTCTGCCACGAACCTCTCCTCTCTCTGCTGCCAAGTTGAACCAGGCCATCGGGCCTTTGAGGACCTGCAAGTCATTTAACTCCTGCTAGATAATTTAAGTCTTAGAATATAGCTCCCCCTCAGATAATAAGCTTTATCGCTTGATTGCGCTGCACTCTCCCCACTGTCTTTAGATTCCTGTCCGGGGACCAAGTCAAGCGAATCACACCATTTCCTTTCCTGGCAAGTCAAATTAACACCCTCCGTGTGTGTGTGTGTGTGTGTGTGTGTGTGTGTGTGTGTGTGTGTGTGAGCGCCAAGGGTGCAAAATAAAATCCAACAAGTAACGGTTAAGTAACGATAGCGAGGACACCTGTACCATTTCACAGCTCCACAGGTGTCTCATTAAACAGTGACTTTGTGGTGAATTTAAATGGCCGTCTATGCTTCTATGCCTCATCAGCAGTCACTCGCCTCGAAAATCTTCCAAAGGCTCAAATTTAGCAAATACTTATGCAGCAGTATCACTAATGAATAAGAGGACACAGAGGCGAAAAGTGGCTACTCAAGTGAAAATGATATTAAATCGGGGTCACGTCGGGCACGGAAGGGCAAAGACGCGTAATAATGTGATGTCATGGTGATGACCTCCACTTGTAAGCGATCAGTGCAGGATGAGGGAACAGCAATCTCATGACGACGTGACCTTTTCCCACCCATCTCCCCCCCCCCCTTTTTTGGGGGGGGGGATCCACTCAAGCTCACTTTTCATCCTTTATCCGAGACAGAACAAACCCTCGGTTTTGAGGACTTTGACTTACACTTACTTGAGTGTACGTCTGCTGTTGCTCATGAGTTATATTGGATCATACGTGTGTCATTTTTGAGACAGCAGTCAGTTTGAAGAGGCTAACCTGGAGTCATCAAGGTCATCAAAAGTTTAGTTTTGACTTTGGCAGTGATCCATAAAAAAAGGATGATGGATGCTCATTTCGACAACATATTCATTTTAGTTAATCCATCCATCCATCCATTTTCTGATCCGCTTTATCCTCACAAGGGTCGCGGGGCGTGCTGGAGCCTATCCCAGCTGTTTTCCGGCAACACCCTGAAACGGTCGCCAGCCGATCGCAGGGCACACATAGACAAACGACCATCCGCGCTCACACCCACACCTAAGGACAATTTTTGGAATGTGGGAGGAAACCGGAGTACCCGGAGAAAACCCACGCAGGCACGGGGAGAACAAACTCCACACAGGAAGGCCCGAGCCGAAATGGAAGCCTGCACATCTGCACTGTGAGGCTGACCTGACGCACTAACCAGTCGACCACCGGGCCGCCATTTTAGCTCATCTTTATGTTAATTGGAACGACTTCAACACTGGCTAATGGGAATTTGCTTCCGTAGTTTACAATTCTGAACCGTACCATACAGCTCGGTGAAAACTTGGCCTCTGGTACAGATTGGTACATCAATGAATCCATCTCAGTCAAAGAGTGTACTACAGTATATGACTCACCGGGGTCATTTAGCATTAGAACATTAGCATTATTCCTCCTTCTTCAGCTCCCACTCCTGTGCAGGATGTTGGCAGCAATGAGGTATAAAGGACAAGGCTGTGAACATTTTCACCACATTGCAGGCTATTTGTAGAGATGGCTGCTGTCATCAGAAGCATCAACGAGTGCTGTTCACAGCTCTGGCGGAGGTGTGGACCGTTCTGCCAGTCTGGTTATTTAATCCTTTCAGAATAAGCATCTCTTTAACTTTATTGTAGATAGCACATGCCGCTTTTACACCCCCCCCCCCCCCCCCGACCCCCAACCCCCAATGGCCACCATCGGCTGGGATAGGCGCATGCTAATTCCAGCTCTACTTGTCAGCCTTGTTCCCTGGGAAAAGGCGTTTACAGGAGAATATTTCCAAGAGCAACGGGCATAGATGCTGAACAAAAGCCCAACAGCATTGCTTCTTCTGTGAGAGATTTGTTGAAAAGGACGTCAAAGCTGCAAAGAGCTACGTCGCACTTTAAAAATAGCAGCCACTTCTAGTTTGGGTGATAACAGGCCTGATATATTGGAGAAATGGTTTCACGACAATGGTTTCCTCTTCAGTAGTGCTAACAAGACGGGGCACATGGGGAGCTCTCCGCTGCTAAAGTTTTGTGTGTGCTGCATCCTTTTTTCATATTTGTACATTGTTCTGCATGAGTGATGATTTGCTCCAGGCAATAACATTTTTTTTTAGTTTGAAATTTAGCTTGTCTTTACAGTATATTCAATGAAATCGCTGTTGAACATGATTTGCTCAACATTTTATTCAATACGGCACAGCTGTCGCTTTTGTTATGTTTATTAATATGCAACAACATGTAAAAGTTCTCCATCGGCCAAACTATCCAAGTTAATTAAATGAAAAGAAATTTATAGTTGGTGTATACAACTCAGAACAGACGATTCTCAATATATGGGTGTGATGCAAGGGCGATTTCAAAATGCAACGATGGGATTCAGTTTGTCGAATGAAAACCAAGTTTCTGACTGAAATTGTTATTTTTTTTCTGTACAACTAATATTCAATTTCCAATCACTTGCTTAAAATACAGTGGATATAAGTCTACACACCCCTGTTCAAATGCCAGGTTTTCATTATAGACCAAGATAAATCTTTTCACAACTTTTCCACCAATCATGTGACCTGTACAACTCAAGTGCAAAAATAAAATGAACCAATGCCAAATTGACTTTAATGAGTCAGCACACAGGTCACCAATTTAGCTGCATTTTGATTGCCTCTCATTCACCCCAAATCAATTTCAGATGTTCTAGTGGGCTTTTTCTGACTTTTTTTTTTTTTTAACATTCTAGTTAACTTTTGAACTGTCCCAGTCCCAGCTGAAAAAAGCAGCCCCTTTGCATCATGCTTCCCTGTAGGTCTGTTATTTGTTTGGTATCGAGTGGTGTTATGTTTGCGCCAAATAGAACCTTTGGAATTATGGCCCCCCCGTCAAAAAAATCAAACCTTTGTTTCATCAAACATTTTCCGACATATGTTCAAGAGAATTTGTGTTTGTATATATGCATTTAGAAATAAAACAAAGAGGTGGGTGTTGTCATCATGAGTAATAGCGCGTGACTGCATGACTGCCTTGCACACCTGTATGGGTGGCCAAGCAGGTGATGGATGAATCTGGAAGCCTGAGCCATGATGCCAATATTATAATTCCCTTGTGCTATAAGGGCTTTGATTCTTTGCTGGATGAGAGATGAAAACAACATAATATGAACGATTACCAGCTATTGGGGTCATGCACGCATACACACATACACACTTAAAAATAACAGTAATTATTCATCATCACTCAAAAATTTATAGGCCTCTTTATTTGACTTGGAGAATGGATGGGAGCATGGGTCTGCCTGCAAGCTGTGTAGCTAAGCAAATACTCCCTCAGAGAGAGAGAGAGAGACAGAGAGAGAGAGAGAGAGAGAGAGAGAATGGAAGAAAAGAGAGAATGTGGGAGGAGAATAGGAAATTAGATTAAAAGGCAAACAACATAGAAAGTGAGTGAGAGTGAGAGAGAAAGCACTTGGGGAGTTGAGCCGAAAGAGAACGACAGAAATGGGCAAGCGAGGGAAAGAGGAGGAGGATAGAGGGATGGAGGTAGCTCAGGGGGGAGAGGAAGGAGACTTGACCCAGATTGGAAGCCTAACAGCAACAGCAGCAGCAGCAGCCGAGTGAGCCGGTGAATGTTTAATAGCTTTCACACGCACGCACGCGCACACATACGCACGCACCCCCCCCCCCCCCTCCCCCCACACACACACACACGCACGCACACACACTGTTGACTGGGACTCTTGTTGCTGGAGTTCAGTTCCGACCTGTTGAATTGCAGTAATGGTGATGCGATTATCATTATATTGGCAATAAAAGAACATGCAGCGGCTGAACGAGACACTATAATGAGATGCAATATAATTCAAATGTGAATAGAATACAGAAGCTCTGTTGGAAGGGGAAATTTGGGGCGCATTTATTTTTCTTTACGGGTTCTGTTTCAGAAGAGTTGTAATTGTTAAGCTCGTGCATCATCTTCTCATAGTTAAGTAATCCCGTTTCATTGTATAGCATGGTCGAAAAAAAACGACCATGCTTGTTTTATGTATTTTTTTTATTATGTGGTTCCCAGGGATAATTTTAATACTAGTCATATATTGTGCCATAGAAATATGCATAAACCATACACAAAAGCAATATAATTGGCCAGCTAGATTAAAGTAGGCAGATTTGTTTTTCTTCTTCAGGCGTTTAATCATATTTTTCTGGCATACAGGCTTTGACCCAAATCCATACAATTAAAAACGGCATTAATTTCCTGCTACCTAAACCCTGCAACGTCACCTATAGGAAGGTAAAAACACCCAGTAAATGCAAAATAAACAAAATAAATAAATAAATAATTTAAAAAAAACACATGTTAAAGATTCCACTTGTGTTTTTTTTTTTCCCTTTATCATGCTATTTGTGAGTTACACACCTCCACATGTAAGACTTACTGAAGTCTTGGTCCCTCGACACACCATGTGTGTGATGTGGCCCATCGTCACTGAACTGGACAAATTGCAAAAATAAATAAATAAATAATAATAATAATAATAATAATAAATTGATTTTTAAAAATACAGTCGACGCCTTACACAGGTCGTTTTACACTGACCAACTTCTTCTAAAACTTGAATGACATGAAACACGACGTTAACCCTTTTGTGCACCCTGTAACCTGATAACATGATAAGCTGTCCACTGGAGTGACCGCTGTCCTTGAAACGGTTAATAACATTGTTATTACCACTTTGTCACCTGTTGAGTTAATTACAGTATTTGTCATTTTTCTTACATCTTAATAAAAACAGTTTTTACTTAGTTTTACATTTTCATCTCATCTTAAGTCCTCTTAAATTGAAACAACAATGTGCATTTAACCACGCAACAGATTCATTCTATTGGAGATCAACCACTATCCTGGATTGGATCTTCAAAAAACTTAGTGGGTGTATTACAGCAGAATATACAATATACCATCTACAAATCTGAAGTCAAAACTATATTCCTTCTGTGTTACTGGACATTAAGGACTATTGTGATTCTCCTGCCTTCTTTTAGCCTCATTTCAGAAGTCAGCACTTGTTCGTGTTTTCAGCTCCAATGAGTCACCCCTCTGCATGCGTGCATGTCTGCACGGCTGCTATTTCAGCACTTTCCAGCTCTATTGATTCGAACCAGCCTGCAGGGGAGAAAGCAGGCCCCTTACAGCAACACACACACACACACACACACGCACACACACACACACACACACACTTTAGGAAGATATGGTGTCAGTCAGATAAACGTTGCAAAAACATAATGCCTTATTGTCATCTACATCCACAATGAAGTACTGTGAGAACATCTGTGCATATTCTTTCTTTCCGCTGCGTGTATATGCTGCATGCACTACTGCATATTTATGTCATTGTGTCCATGGGTGTCAGCTTCACTAGCAGGAGTACAGACACAGCAGGAAAGAGCATAAATTATTAAAGGGCGAGCTTTAAGTACTGCAATGGTTCAGTTTTACAGTAGCTACGGAGAAAAATGTCAACTTTCTAACTTTCCCCCCAAAATAGTATGACTGCAAATTAAGTACATGTTGCAGAAGTGTAAATTCAACACCGTGCATTTGTGCTCCTCTCCTCAAGGTCACCAACAAACGCAGACACACACACACCTCGCGGCTGCATTGTAACAGTTCTCAGTACCTGGATATCCACACGCCAACGTTTGAGCGCAGCGGGTGGAGGGTCAAACCCAGTGCGCCATGTCACACCTTTTCAGTGTGGCGTACTCCTCCGCCGCTGACCTCGGCTGAAAATAGAACCGGGAAGTCATTATTTCGGGATCTCATTTCCAGCCACAGCAGGGGAGGAGCGCAATTAGCAAAACGTCTCTGTTTCTGTGACCGCCACCGCCGTCCGTTTTGAACAATGGCGGTGACCGTCTGTAACCACAGGAAGCATTTTCCCGCGCACTTCGGAAACAAAACTACTCGCCACGTTTCTCCCGACTCTTGGACCCCGATAACGGATTGCACGTTGGGGTTTGTTTTCTCATGTTTATTGCATGATATGCTAACAAAAAAACAAAAACAAAACATGTCAAGTTCCTATTTAAAACATGTCCAGATTTTGAGACAATCCCATTTAAGACAGCCCCGTGATTAGGTTTTGGCGGTGGATGTTAAAATGTTACCGAAATTATTATCGGTACGGTGAATGAAGGTTTTATGACGCCGACGGCGGCATAAGCGTAACGGCATCAATACGAAACACAATGCGAATATGATGCAGTTTGGGTCTCTTCATGTGTACTTTCAAGTCAGCGCTATTATTTTAGGTGCTCGATTTTGCAGTCTGGCAGAGCGTCATTGAAAATCAATGCGGGGAGTAATGGATAAACAGATTGGATCACAAATGTCTGCGTGTGAGTTCGTGTGTGTTCCTAATACGTGCCGATCAAGTTCTTAGTCGCCGAGAAGAACGCCGCCTGCTAATCTTGAGTTTTGAGCAGCTTTCGTTTGGCCAGCCTATCGGCACGTTTATATACAATCGCGAACGCTCACAAAGTGCCACCTCGTGCAGTCAATATCTACAATGTAAAGGGGAAACATGTCAAAGTCAGCCAGAGTTCCCCTTTTGAACAGTTTCCAAAATTGGCAGGAAAACTGATGCGTCACCATCTTGGACAGCATGACATCGGAGATGGGCCTAATTATTTCTCCATCTCCTCTGTCTCTTTTTTTGTGTCAGTTTGTTCCCCCTTTTTTCCCGCAAAACAATTAAAATCCGTTCTTCACTCCCTCACTTGGGCACCGCCGAAGAAAATATAGAATGTTTCAATTCCATTTTTGTTATTGGATTGAGTCGCTCGCCAAACTGATTGTTTCCCCCTTTGCAAGATGTACAAAGCTCCTGATAAGATGCTGACAAGCTGTGACGGATGCTTTTATTCCTCCTCCTATTGTGCTGACGTGCAGATTCTCTGGAAAGTATAATGCGCCGATTGCTGAACACAAACTCCGGCAGTAGGTAAACAGACACACAATACGATTGCATGGAAAGTGCCAATTTGCGCATGTGTCTTCTTACACTTTTTGCAGGGGAATGTGCACATTCGGAGTTGTTTTATGGAGCCCATTGGGGCCTCTTTGTTTTCACAGGTCATAACTTCACTGACTGGCAATATTTTCGATGACTGTAACAAAACAGCAGGAAAGGCCAAGGCTGTAGTTTCGGTCTTTCATGAAAAAAGGGGATACCGGGCAGAGTACATGGACAGAATGCACAAAAACTGTCGATAATTCCAAGGAAGGGGTAGTTCAAAATAACCCTGGACAATGATTCCACATGCAGTATTTGGGTTATATTTACTCCACTATCATTTAAATAGTAGCAGGACAGAGTTGTCATTTGTTTTGTTTGCTCACTGAAAGTTAATTTTCAAAAAAATTGCTTAAATATTGCCCACAGGTCATTATTTCCGACAGTCGTAAATGTTGTTTCTGGACATTTGTCCAAATTGTTGCGCTGTTAGCGCAACAACAGCTATTTTTAGTTCCTCTTTAATCCGACCACCGACTGCATTAAAAATTGATTGTCAGAGAAAATTTTTAAAAAATGTGTAAACACTATAGAAAAAATAAGAATGAAGAAACTTGAAGATTTTATTTTATGGAAGTATGGTCTTCCTGCATGTTCTCCCCTTGTGTGGGTTTTCTCTGGGTACTCTGGCTTCTTGACATATTTCAATACCGTGCATGTTAGCGCTATTAAAGTTATTATGAGAGGGTTCTAAAAACCATGACCTCTGTAACAAAAGAAGTGAGAAAGCATTATGAAAAAAAAAGACTGAGATTGCATCATTCAGCGATATTGTACATGACCCGGCAGGCCATTGCTAGCTTGTTGATTTAAAATTAAATACATTACATCTTGAGTGAAATAATGACTTTATTCATATTCATGAATATTTAATCATTACTTTGAAACCATCTTTCCGGTAGAACACCCGATAGCTGCCGGTTTACCACCAAACATTTGGATTTTAATTTCAAATAGATCCCCGCACTCCCGCATATTGTAATATTAGTTATTAGTCATATTAATATTAGAAATCAAATCCTCCATTTTTTTGGGGTGAGAAATGACAGCGTGTAGCCTCGCACAGCACACTTACTTGTTTACTTTTTGCACACGGGTTCACCGTGTGGGCTATCAGACTGCTCAGTGTCGCCGCTCTCCTTGAGGCAGAGGTACTGGCTGCCTCAAGGCAAGCATTTTTCCCCGTGGATTTGACATAATGGCTGTCCATGTCTCACTTTTAATTTAGCAGGAAATACAGAATTTTCTGTGATTTTTACTATAAAACGGTCAAAATACATGTACATACATGTCCAGAGGACAAATATTAATACTTGTGTTATTTGATTTTTTTCATTTCTTTTTCCTCTCATGATGACAGTGGAGGCACAGCCTCACCTGCTTCCTCTGAATGCACGTCACTGGTAGTATATCGATCTACTGCAACTCTAAATGAAGAAAAACAAAACAAAACAAAAAAAAAAAAGGGAAAAAAAATTGTTGTCTCCACCGCATCAAATAAATGGCCCCAAGACAACACATGCATGCGTGTACATTTAGATGCTGCGAGCTCCCCATATAGCCTCTGGGCTTCCTGTTCTGCTTGTCACTGCTCATCTCTTTTAGATTTGAGACTGTTACTACCTGCCTGATGCATATTTAAAGAAGTTCAAACTCCTGCCATGTATATTCCTTACCGCCTTGCTGTCTGCCACGCACCTCATGTCCCTCGTCTCTTTCCCTTTCTTCCATTTTTGTCAGGTTGCCGTGTTTATCTAGTTTAAATAAGTCTACCTGGAGAGACATTGGATCTCTTCGCACTCTTTTCCCGCCACCTGTGTCTCTTCTTCGTGACACAGATGATTCATAAGATAGGAGCGAGAGCTTGTCTGCTTGTTTAGAAGGCCTGTGTTTGTGTGTGTCTGCTTGTTTAGAAGGCCTGTGTGTGTGTGTGTGCGTGTGTGTGCACGGCGCGCGTCTGTGTATCTATATTTGTTTGTGTTTTACATGCAAGTGTGTTGATAATTTACCAGCAATTTGGTGTGTGTGTGCATGCGTGTGTCTTACTAATTTGATTAACGGGTATAAACAGTTAAGCAAGCGGTAATGACGAGCAAGAAGCCCGCTGCTGTAGCCAGTGGGCTTCTTCTGCTGATTACGATCGTCATGAAAATAAACCCATGGAGCTGTGTGTGATGTGGTCAGTGATGCATATCTTTACAGTGTGTGCGTATGTGTGTGAGTGTTACGTTTTCAGTCTCTAATCTTTAATCGAAGAATGACAGTGTGCACCGTGCAGTCATGACAAATTCCCGCCATGAAAGAGTGACAGTAAACAAGCTCTCCATCTTGAGATCGCAAAATGTCACCGCACAGATGTGGCGCTTGTTTTGCCAATTTTTTTTCTTCTTCTTTAAATGGCATCGGAGCTATCGCTGTTATCAGACGATAAACTGTGTCACAGGATTTTTTTTTTCATATCCTCAGGCTCACTCATGCTCCATTTTCAGTTTACTCCGCTGAAGGCTGAATAAGGGATAGATTTTTTTTTTTTTCCGTCGAGGTGGACTTGTTAGAGTTTCAGTTTGAGACGATAGGTTGCAAACTGCAGCCTGTTGCCTTGAAATACCAAAATATATCCAAATCTGGAAGCAGAAACAGGAAGTAGCCTGGTGTCTTTTCCCGCCGCCGAACGGCTTACGACTTGTAAAGTTTGTCACTATTACAAGTCATGGCTTTGCTAATCCTTTTTCCAATTGTGGGGACAATTTTCGGGTACCATCCCTATTATAATAACACATTTTAGAATCGACAACTCTGAAAGTTTCACTGATACTCAGTTTGTATTTCTGTTTGGATAGACTCTTCGGGAATGATAAAGCAATGTGATGATGTCATCTTACTACCAAATCTTTCTGTTCTGCCAACTCGTCTACGTATGACATCATCTCAATTGCTAATTTTCAATTCGGTGTAATTCACCTCCACTAATCTAATCAATAATAAGTGCATGCACTCAAACTGTTGCCGAGCACTTTGCATCTATAACCTACTTAGACAGTTTAATTTGCGGCGGACTCCAATTCTGATGAGTTTCAGAATAAGCTCCTCTGCTCCCCTATCGGCTTTCTGCTCTGCATTTGTGTGAACGGGCATGCGCATGCACGCCCGCTACATCCAAAACACAGGCATGAAAGCTGACAAGCAGGGATGCTAATAAACACACACACACACACACACGCGCGCAGACACACACGCAGACACACGTAGGCGCAACAAATACACACACGTGCAGTTCGAATGCAACTGGGAGGCTGCTCCCTTGTCTTGCCTGGAGAGGGAGAAGCTTATTATGGAGCCTTATTGAAGGCTTCAAAGAGTTTAAATTAGGGTGGAGAGGAGGGATTAGAAGACAAGCAGGAGAAAGAAGAGGAAAGAGGCAGTAGCTGTAAGTGAGAAGAAAGAAAGGAGGCAGACAGAGCGAAGGAGGGAAGCGGTAGAAACGAGAAAAGAGGCCAGGAGAGGAGAGGAGTGGTGAAGAATGTCGAGGGCAGAGGAGGAGGACACGCAAGGGTTTGCTGGCTCATGCTGATCTTTGACTGGACCACATCTGAAGGCTTCTCACTGGTTCGTTCTCAAGTAGGAGTCGACACTTGTGGGGGAGAGAACGCTTGGAAAGTGCTTTCCTTTCTTAACTGCCTGCATGGATTTAGCGAGACGGCCCTTCCTAATCAAGTGATATCCACCAGCCCATTTTATTTTATGTTTAAGAGCCTATTTGGACACTTCATTTTGGTGCACGTGCTAAATACCGAGCCTCCTTTGTCCAAGACATTTGCCTAACAACAATTCAACTTTCACAGTGACAAGAGCACTCACACAAAACCAAAAAAACCCCAAAACAAACGTGTGAGCCGGAGTTGTTGAATGTAAAAATATTGAAGCATCTGGGAATAAAACTCCACTCGAGCCCTGTATTTCTTTTTTTTCCCCTGCGGCCTAGATTCGGTCCGGCACACCCTTAAATGTGCCTACTTTTGTCACAAAAGTGCAAATTGTCTCAACTTTAATTATGTCGAGAGAGTGCAAGCGATCTACAAAGTACGGTCCTACCATTGCCGATAATCATTCGCTGTGAGTTGTGACCAAACTAACAAGATTTTCTGAATACAAGCGGCTGCCATTATTTTCCTCCGTGGGATGTCCGGGCGGTGATTATTAACTCTTTCATTCCACAAGACGTACTTGTACGTCTTTTTAAAATTAGGCCCCGCCTACCAAGGACGTACTTGTACGTCTAAGTCTTTTTTTTTCGCGTCATAGAGAGGAGGAGGTTCTGATGCAATCTGTGAACGAGAATAAGCCGTTTGCATTGTAAATCATGTAAAAAAAAGTGACCATTAGGTGGCAGCGGTGCCTCACGTGCTTGAAATGCATGCTTTTACAAAAAGCTCCTTTTCTCCGTTTTTTGCCCAGGAATCGCCATTTTCATGAAATTTAGCCATTTTGTAATGCCCATTGCTGAAGAATGGAAAAAGATGGAAACATTTTTTTTTCTGCTGAAAGAAGAGAGGCCAAACTTTATTTTGGTAGGTTCCATGTTTATAGAATAGAGCATTAGCGCCAAATATTCTGTGGGCCTTGCAAGATGAGTCAAAATCCAGTAAAACGCTGGGATTGAGGGGTTGCTCCAGTGAAAATGGCTGGGATTAAATGAGTTAATTTTGAATAATTAGTCAATATCCATCCCCAAGATGTACTTTGATCCGTATATCTTTCCAAGATACATCCGATCGTATTGAAACGGGTTTGGCACAGTGCAGGGAACCATTCCATTCTAAATAAAACAGAGTACCATGAGTTGGTTGTTTATCTTTTCAAACTAAATAGGGCACTGTCAAAATGTTGATTGCACAACATACAGGAAATAACATCCAATTTGCTCCTAACCTGACTGAACTGAAAACGCTGGCGATTATGCACATTATTCATTTTTATGGAAATTCTGTGTCCTTGTTTGGGTTTTGTTTCCAAATGAGCTGTGTTTTGTAATAGCACCAACTGCCTTGAACTAGAAAATGGACACGCGGCCTTGGAAGATTTCCTTATTGTTGGCACCGTACATCTAATTGATTTATTTAAGAAACCCTAAAAAAAAAAAAAGATAAATCTGAAAAAGGGGGGAAAAAATCGCTTGCCAATTTGTGCTGATTGATTCATGTTTGTTTGCTGTGTGCTGTATGAGGACTTGGCAGCACACATCAGTTGTCTTATCAGTGTCCCTGTTGGCAAGATGCATCACATTGTTATGAAACAGGAGAGGCAATCAGCTCAGGGATAAGCAGAAATAGCATCTTGACTTGGAGGATGTTTTGTAAAAGTCAAACATCACGAACGCAATTGGACTTGTATGGACAACATTTTTATTCATTCATCATGGATGCCGCTGACGGCTTCCTCTGCGATTCCCCATCTTGCTGTTTCAATTTACTCACTGACCTGCAGAAAGTCCATACTCCGCCTCCGAGTATGACTATCAAAAGCCTTATCTCCTAATTGCAGACTATTAAACATTGATGTGTTGTTTGTGTAAAAGTTGCAATCTGGAACATGCACAGTGAATGACCTAAAAAAATTTTTTAAATAGTGGCTTGCAACTCACAACAAATTGTCTGATAGGCCAATAACTTGTCAACAGGGAATGCTTTGCGGGAAGTTCTAATAGTAGAAACCTGTTTCATTATTGTTAACATTTCATTTTCATTTTTATTGTTCACAGTATTTTAAAGAGACAATGCACATCGATGGACACTGGTGCAATACCGGCGTAAATGTGCCGAAGTTTGCATCCATTTTCTAATCCGCTTATCCTCGCAAGGGTCGTGGTGTGTTCTGGAGCCTATCCCAGCTTTCTTCGGGCGGCAGGCGGGGGACACCCTGAACCGGTTGCCAGGCAATTGCAGGGCACACACAGACGAACAACCATCTGCGCTCACACTCACACCTAGGGACAATTTAGAGTGTTCAATCAGCTTGCCATGCATGTTTTGGGAATGTGGGAGGAAACCGGAGTACCCGGAGAAAACCCACGCAGGCTAGCGGAGGAGCTGCAAACTCCCCACGGTAAGGCCGGAACCAGAATTGAACCCTGCACTCCTGCACTATGAGTC
The DNA here is from genome assembly GCF_054856545.1 of Hippocampus guttulatus. Taxonomy (NCBI): domain Eukaryota; kingdom Metazoa; phylum Chordata; class Actinopteri; order Syngnathiformes; family Syngnathidae; genus Hippocampus; species Hippocampus guttulatus. The sequence goes on along the minus strand of NC_141266.1, from coordinate 16,130,186 downwards.
CGGTGTGCTAACCAGTCGACCATCGTGCCACCCTGCAGAAGTTATTATACAGCGAATATACATCCGTAGTCCCTCGGCAGGTAACCCAAAACATGAAGCAGAATGTATGCTGAATGATTTTCAGCTGTTTTTGAGCAAAGATGGAAGATTTGACATTTTACCAGGAGTTAACTGGGAAAATGCACCAGCAATGCTGCTGGTTGACAACAATCTTTTCTTGTCTTTTTGGAGCAGGTCTGCAGTCCCCGACCTTTTCCATCAAATGAAGCATTTCTCAGTTTTACTGTTTCTATTTCGTGTGGCATCGCATCGCGAAAACAACCTATCCCTGGGATGACAAAGTACATGTATGTCTATCCACATTCCGATGATGCGATATGAAGTAAAGGTGATTTACTCCTTCCAGAATTTGAACACGTCCCAATCAGTGTGATTTGGGTAGATTTTAAGGCAGAATAAATACAGAGGAACACCTTAAGATGGCAGGTGACGGACTGCGGACTCGCCACATTTAATTTGCTTGTTTGGCCATGCTCACCTTTTTATGCACCCTGTAACCTGAAGCTGTCCACTGTAGTAACCGCTGTCCCTGAAAGGGTTAATGATGAAGACATGTCCCAAGTCCTCATCAACAAGTGGTCTATGGATCGGAAGAGTAGTAAATTCAAGACAAACATGTATGGACTTCTCTACAGTGGAGTGAAGCAGAAACAAAAAAAAAAAAGTTATTAAGGTATTTGCAAGACGACTCCCAGGGTGTTTCTCCGAATGAGTGAGTGTCAGCAGGATAATTCACTTCTGGCACGGAGGATGAGGACCTCAATCCAGTTTTAGTCTGTCACATCCACATTTAAATTAGACTTCTGCAGAGGGGCGATTTCATTGCATCGTCAGGAGGGGGGATTTTGAAGGGGGTTACAGAGAGAAAGATGGGGGAGGCAGATAAGAAAAGGAGGAACGGAGGAGGAAGGCACAGGAGAAGAGAGATGGAAGAGAGAAGACGCAAAGGAATAGGACTACTTTTTTCTTGCCAGAGACACTCAGCACAATCAAGTGTTGTTTCACGATCGGACCGGTCCCCATGACAACTGTCCTGGATTCCGTGCGTGCCATCTCTTCTAACAACACGCATCTATATTAAATCAACTCAAAAGCAGACGTGGCATAAAACAGGGCAAACGTGTCGCACTCGTAGCGCTGCGAGCCAAGTTATCATTTCCATGCGTTTGAAGGTGAAAATTTCGACTCCATGGTTTTTATTGTGTGTGTGAAATCAGTGATTTTTTTTCTTTTTTTTTTTTAGAGAATAAATAGCAGATGAACCCGACTCACCGCGTGTTTGGGCAAGTTCTCCTCACTTTCATTCTGTCTTACACTTAACACGTTAGTCTCCAACATAGTTGCAATATCCTCAAAAGAAAATAACAGAGCCGCCACGGTCTGTCTTTACTTTCCTCAGTCGTGTCAGGCTCCGGCTACGATGGAGAGTGGAATAAAAGAAATATTAGAAACAACGCAGTGCATCGCTACACCACCGCAAATTCCCAATACAAACACAAATGGATTGAAAAAAGTCGAATGCGACTTAACTTGAACAAGTCCCAGTGGCTGTGTTCGGAATCAACAAATTCAAACTTGGTCAACATCTGCAGGCCACCATTGAAAATACGCCTGAGTTCCATCGAATACAGTCCTGATGTCGTGGTCGGGGTTTTTTTTTTCTTCCTTTCGACAGACATTTTGGATTTTGGATTTTTAGCACTGACTGCAATTTGGAAGGGTTCATAATTGCTTCCACCCCAGGTCCAACTGAAGACAAACAGGCCCAAAGCGCTAAGATGCTGATACATGATTAGCCGTGTTGTGTTTGCTCCAAATTTTAGGAATTAGGACAAAAACGCTCAACATGTGTGTTGAACTTTTTATGTTTTGGAGATTTTCAAGTGTGTTTTTGCAAAATGTAGCCTTGTCTGGATTTTTTAAATTTGTAAGATAAGTCGCCACCCCAAGCCGTAGACCAGACTTATGAAGAAGATTGGAAATTGTTGTCATGCCAAAAATTCCTACAGCTCCTCCAATGTTGCTGTCGGCCTCTTGGCAGCCACCCTTATTATTTCCCTACGCTTCTTTTCATCAATTTCGGAGGGACGTCCAGTTCTTGGCAATGTCACGCTTGTGCCATATTTTATCCACTTGATGGTGATTGCGTTGACGGTGTTGCATGGAATAGTTATTGTCTTGGAAATTCTTTTGTACCCTTATCCTGACGATCATGGCTCGTGCCATGTCAGGAAAAAGCCTCAGAGGGGAAGAAACTTGCGTTGTGTAAAGCTGAAGTAAACTAAGGAGAAATTGGCAGATCCGTAAAATCACGTTGCAATGTTATTTGCTTCTATCTTGTCTTGTAGCCAAATAATTATTTCAAAATAGTAACACATCACTATAATGCAAGACAGTGCAGTTTTTTTTGGGGTGTATATAACAAAACACAACACTAATTAAAGAAAACGTTACTGACTTAATAGCACTATGACACTCAATTAAAACTGAGTGTCACACATTTTGAAACTTGAGCAACCAAAAAAGTTGTACTGCGCATTTGGAGTTCAGATAAAAAAAAAATAAAAATGCTGGAATGCTTCAACAATTTTGAAGTGTGACATTTTGTGACCCCGTCATAAAATGTGAGCCATCACTGCACCAGGCGCACGAGTCAATGTTACAATAAGTCGGGCTGTCACAAACTAATTTCTTTGGAATCAATTATCTTGTCAATAATCCCGTCGGTTAATCGGGGGAACTCACCTCATTTGTAAAATCAATATAAACAAGTGTTTAGTCTACTCACATCATCAAGTGTGTTCTAACCAGCGATGGCGATATTACATTAGCTAATGAATATTAGAAAAAAAATAATCATAATAATCCTGCCTTAAAACCCAAACTAAATAAATAACTAAATAAACAGATTTTGGAGAGACTTTGTGGTACTACCATTGCAACCCCAACAATTTACAGGAGATACATCGTTTTTGACTATCATAAGACAGTTCACAACAGCCAGGACGGACAGTGGAACTTTTCCAAATCTATTTTTGTTCCAGTACAAGAAGACTCATTTGCGTACCCTTCCTAATGACACATTCGAGACAGAATGCGCCCAGTATGAACTTCATCTGCGATGTGCTCTCCATTCAGGTGACATCTTCTCCTTCATGAGATGTGACATTTGCATGTGCTTGCGCTTTTGTCTACGTGCGCTTGTACACTATGGGAATGTGTAGGTGTCTGTCACATTCAACAAGCCCGAGTGTGATCGCTGGATCTCTTTCGCGCCTCCCCCCACACCCCCCGCCAACTCGCCCATCCGTGTCTGCTGCTCTCCGCCTCTCTAACCAGCGGTGACGGCTGTTCTTTTTAAAGCGAAGCGGATCAGCATGCAGGCGGAGTGGCTCTTAATTATGGATGGCCTGTTTATCCTCCCAGGAGCACCCAGGGAGGGAAAACATCCATTCCAACTTGGCCCGGTGACGCCTTCACGGCGCTGATATGACGAGAGTCCCCACTCTTAACTCTGCCTGCTAACACCTCAAAGCAGGAGACGCACCGAGCGTGACTAATGGGACAAGGACCGAGATTCACAAACATGAACACAGTTTCCAACCGGAATCCAAGTTACATGTAAATCCGCAGTTTTAATGACTAATGATCTTTTGTTACTTGTGCATATGAGGGCATCTGGACAGTCATAAAAGATACTAAACAGTACTTTCCAGCTTGGAGCTATGTTAGCCGTGCGGACATACCTTCACGTTAAACAAACAAACATGTAAGGACACTTTTAGCGGCAAATTATGCTCTGCTCGGGTAGCAACGCAGGCAAGCGTCCAACAAGTGTAATAAAGTCTCACCTCAGCTGTCATGTGCCAGTTTCATTTTATAACTTGTGCTATCATCAAGAAGCAGTCTTGCGTTTCTTTTTTATTCACTTTATTTTGTACTCAACACAGAGAGGTCACATGCATCCTGCTGTATGTGTATATCCACCACACTGCGTTCTTGTGTGGCCCTTATTTCTTATTCATCCCTTTTCTATGTAGGAACTACTTTTACATAGTGCCTATTAATGTTGGGACTGAGACAACACATCACTGAAATGCCTTGTGTTACAGGCTACAATTAACCCTTTCATGCACCTCGTAACCTGATCACGTTATAAGCTGTCCACTGTAGTAACCGCTGTCCCTGGAAGGGTTAAAGGGAAACTCAAGTCAAAAAGTGAAATGTGTGGCAATCGCAAGACCGAGGGTGGGCGATTCCGGTCCTCAAGGGCCCTTGTCCTGGCTGCATTCCCATCCCTCCCAGCTGCAACATGCCTGATACAACTGATCGGCTCATCAGCAAGCTGTGCAGAAGCTGGATAACAACTCTGATCATTTGAATCAGATGTGTTGGAGCAAGGAGACATATAAAATATCTGGGGTTCTCGAGGACCAGATGTGCCCACTTCTGACAAAGACAAAAAATGCAATTGGAGGTTCTTACTCAAAAAATCATTATTTATAAGCAACATTTATATCACGTTCAACATGTTTGTGTTTTTGAACAACGTTTGGTTCAAATAAAACCCTTTTACATCACAAAAACATATTTGCAATATAAGGTTTTGGTTCTTGGTATGGCCGAGTACTGAAATGTAAGGAATTACTGAATATGAAAAATATGTCGCGAAAGTCACGTAATGATCGCAATCATATAGACTGGATGCAATGTTTTTGCTTATTTTTACACTCCGATGTTTTTTTTTAAAATTAGCACTTATCAATGATCAGGTTAATAAAACATCATAACAGGTGGCTTGATTAATAGAAACAGTGGCGACGGCGTTGCTGTCTTGCCTCTCTAGCTGCCATTCAACCACTTGGCATTAAATAATGCGCCTGTGTAAACAAAGTCATGCACTGCTGTAAAAAACGAGAGATAGGAAAAAAAGTCCTGCTTTGCCTTTCAAGAGAAGTCTATTTCCTGAGAGGGCCTATCACATCCACAAAAGCCCAAACCAATCAAGTCAGTCCTCTGACGACCGAGGCTCAATTAGCTTTTTTCTGATTGGCTCTGGAGGTAAGAAAAGAGCTGAAATTGCCCCAGTGGGAGGTTAGAAGACGACACTTTTCAACTTCTTTATATGTTTCTGTTAATGTCCCAAAACTCTTAAATGTGTGTGTGTGTGTGTGAGTGTGCGTATGCGGCAAAAGCTTCTGTGAAGTTTTTAATTAGCAAATGCTGTGACACATTGTGGCAATGTGTGGTAGACAGAAAGCAGATGTTTATTGTTTTTAATAGTTTAATGGCGGAGATCTCCGCTGGTGCCGCACGTTGCCTACTGTGTTCTGCGCTCTCAACTGCACAAATGACGCATCTCCTTGCCTTTTACTCTCCACTGTGCTGACGGCACTTTAATTCATGTCCTTATGCAAAGTCATACCACTTGAACTTAGACACTACTAATTGCCTTGAGGTGATGCTATCACAATATAAAACCCTTTTCAAGGTCGCATGTTTTTCTTTTCTTTTTTTTTTTTTACAGGCAATGGCCACGCAAAGGTATAAAGACACTCTGCTGCACAATGTACTGTATCGAAAAATATAGATATCATTTTAGTGGAATATGCACATCACAAAGATATTTAATAAGTTTCTTATGGACATTGAGTTTGCTTGTTTTGCTGTATTCAATTGTTTTTTCTTTCATGAAGTAATAAAATAGTCATTTCTTTTGGTACATGTGAAATATTACAATATCAATATTGCTCAGTTCAAATCTTAAATCACATATCGCAAGTTTTTTTTCCAATACTGACCAGCCCGAGTAGAGTACTGTACTATTATTGTTTAGGTGTGCTTTTAGTTGCCAATGAACGATAAAAATACTTGCACATAAACATACAAACTCCACACAGGAAGGCCAAAGCTGGAATTGAACCCAATATCTCTGCACTGTGAGGTCGAGGCACAAACCACTCGACCACCGTGCCTCCTCCAAACAACATGCAATCACAAAAACGGGTCTACGCAAATAATCCAAATGGAATACAAACAACCCTTTTGATGTCTAATGAGAACATATTCCTTTATTCTAAAACAAATTATATGCTTTGGGGAAGGTCAGTTTATAGGTTTTGCTCTGACCTATTCACAAAAATAGTTAGTAGACCCCCCCAACACCCCCACCCCTTACACACACACACACACACACACACACACAGACCCATAGAACACAGGAAGAAGACCGCAATGTGGCTACAGGCGTTGGCAGTCAGTCTACAACAGCAGAACCACTGTAGGTTTGCCCACATGTGCACACGCACATCATGGATTGTGTTGCCATATTGCCTGGGGAGTTACACCAGTAGAGAAAGGACACTAGGAAGGACTGCACACACACAATCACACACTCACACAATCGCACACACGCCCATTTTCTCGCATATAGTACATTCATACACAGGGGAGCGGGATAAAAATACAGTGCTGACAAGTCAATTAATCAGATGTGAAGGTGCTGAGCAGAACAATCCTTTACAAGGCCGCACTTCAACACACCACCAAGTGTGTACGTGGGACTCGGTGGTGTTATTCACATGCACCGAAAATTGTTGATTGGAAAAAACATTTTAAAGTATATTTTATGATCGTGTCGAAGGGGTGTTGAAAGTATGATCAGAAATAAGCATGACTCCTTTCGTGCCGTTGGCATGTAAAATTTAAGAAAGGTACACAATAAAACAATTGTATTTGGTTTCGATTGAAAATGGATTGTGATGATTATATCAGTTTGGTATATTAAGGATAGTATTTTCACAACAACGTGATACATTGTTGAACTGGATTTTTCTTTTCCTCAATGACATTTTTGAAACCATAATTTACAAACAAAAGAAGGCCTATTGCAAAATCAAGCCTGGAATAGTTTCTTATTCACAGTCTTCGAGACAAAAACACAACAATGGAAAATGGCGCTGTTGCTGCTTGTGCCTCAAGATAATGAGCTTGATCATGTTTCCGCAGCAAAGTGTCCATTTACTGTGACAAGCAGCGTTACATGACCTCCATTATGCAGATTTTCCTGCAGAATATAAAAAAAAATAAAATGTGCTTGATATGTTGTATCCCAATATGCTTATATGAAATAAACACCTTGCCTTCACATTTTAGGCTGTTTGAGAACAAGTAGCTGCTTGCCTAGTCACAGTGCCCTTCGCTCTGCAATCACAGTAAGTGAAAGCCCAAACTGGGTCAAAGGTGAACGGCATTAACATTGTCGGAAACGTATAAGCCTGGGAGAATTGTTATCTTTCTGTATAATGCTATGCTGTTTGTGTTCGAAAATGCTATTTGTTAGCCCGCGGGCAGCATTTTGGATTACGTGTTAGCATTAAGCTAGCGGATATTTGCAAGACGAATCTAAGAGTTTGCTTCAATATTTACTGCATAATGCGCTTTATAGTTTTTTACTGTAAGCTTTAAATAGGAGTGGAAAAAGATAGCTTGACACATTGCCTATTTTTTAAGAACTGCGTGCTATCAGGGTGGTACTGGGTGCCGTAGTATTGGAGTGGTTTTATGAGCCCGAAACATATCAGCACCGATATAGATTTGAAGTAGTTTTGAATTGTGAAAAAAAAAAAAGTATTGTACAGTAATCCCTCATTTATCGCGGTTAGTGGGGACCAAAACCACCCGCGATAAACGAAAATCCGCGTACATGTACATAATATTTATAAGGCCAAACCTAATGGTATACATGCATGCAGAAGTAAATTTTGAAGTAATTAACATGACTGAATGCTGTATACTAGTAGATTTAAACATGTATAAATTAGGTTAGTTTATGAATAACAAAATAGAGTAAACTTTTTTTTTTTTTAAGTCCGCAAACGGTCCGTGAGAAGCTGCGAAAGTCAGCAAAACAACAGTGAGTCACATAAAGCAACATATACAGTACTGTACTACATGTGTATGAAAAAAAAAATGAATATGTTTGAAAAAATCCGCGATGCACTGAAGCCGCGATAAATGAACCGCGAAATAGCAAGGGATCACTGTATCATATATCTCACTAAAGTATTGTATGTCATGTTTCACAATGATAAAGACTTTTATTTTTGGAAATCTAATGTAAGACTTTCGAACGAGCCATGGTATTTAAAACAAATAGGACTTTACTGATACTACATTTTGGCAAAATTATGCGAGTCCACATGTCATGTCATGTTATTGTAGTAAGGTACCATTTGGTTCATAGGTCATCGAAGCCATGGTGTTGTTACAAATTGATGATTAAAGTAAAATAAAAAGCAATTAAGCATCACCAAGTGATTGCGCCATGTCAGTATTTAGTCTGTACTCTCCTGAGCAACGTTAAGAGCAGTCCAGGAGCTGGAGTGACAGAGATGTGTGCACTCCCCGGGGAAGCGCTGTCAGGTCAGTGGATCATTGCCACACTGACACACAAACGCACACACGCATGGCAAAACAATACACCGCGACTAAAATATGCCGTCGTTTTTGCATGCGCACACAGTGTCAAACTCTCAAACAGTTCAGTGTTGACACACTCTTGTCGTGTCGCTTCGCTGCTGTTATTCATTATGGATCCTTTGCAGTGCATTGACACACAAATACAAACACTGCTAAAGCACTTCTTTGCATCCACTGAGCTGGATTACGAGTGACACTGTATTTCAATAACATGAGGGAGCGCCAGCGTATCTAGTGCATGGGTGGTAACACTCGGTTGCACAAAACTGCAGGGAGAAAACAGCTTTTTGCTATTTGATGGATGCTTCCTAATCCTGTTTGTTGCAGGATATTTGATGTGGACACTTTTCTCACGTTGGGTCTCCACTCGACAACTGCGCTAATATGTTTTCAATTGGCTTGGGCCCGGGGGTAAGGAACTAGACTTCCACTTTTTGTTTGGGTTGCGGTGTGACAAGAAAAAACAAAACAAAACATTGTTATAGATGACCAGGATACACATCACATTGAATACAAGCATTTATCACAAAAAACTAAATGCAGAAATGAGAAAGAAAAAAAAAAGAATTGTCTACAAAAATGAAGGGCAATAAAATGTGACACTGTGAGAATAAAATAAGGATATAACAAAATGTGTACGTGTATAAGAATTAGCTCACAAAATTGGAGAAAATCTTGGAATTTTATGGGACTGAAATCTTCAAATTACAAGAAAACAGGTTGTCGTTTTTCGGAAAATGAAATTGAAACAAAAATTATGATGATTTTGTGACAACAAATTTGCAAGTTTGAGAATAAAGTTGTTGAATTTTGTTCAATAAAAAGCAGATCAATATTATGCCGACGGCATAATATTGCGATTTCCAAAATCGCAATATTATGACATTGTATATATACATACAGTATATACACCGCATATATAGAATGAGCTGCATTCAGAACATAAAAGAGCATTTAACATAAAAGGGCATAACTGAGATTTATATGATACTAGGATACACATGTAATTGCAGTTATGCGCAGATGTACACATTTAAGTGGAAACGCAATTTGTTAAACCCCGCCAAGACGGGCAAACGGTTCAGACAGGATGGGCCGACCTTTTCCGATTGCCCTTTCATATCATCCGGGGACATAGCTGTTTGCGAACAAACAGAAAGCGTTCAGACTTGTTTACCAATTAAACAGTAGTGACAGATGTGTTTACAATCAACAAACGCTGCCATCCTCTGATGAGTTCAATATTCATACCTGCTCTCCCTGGGAAAAAAAAAACAAAAAACGTGTAAAGCAGCAAACCCATTTTGAATACAAAAAAAAAAAAGTGGCTAGACTGGACCACAAACATAATGAAATGAGTCGCTATTGTCCTTTTTAGTCGAATGAACTCGTGGCGAGAATGAGCTCCTTCGAGCGCAAGTGTAGTTCATTTTCAGACACTTCATCAGGGAGCGCATGTCATTCTCATTGCATCATTAATCAAAAGTGTGCATAAACAATGATCACACTCACGGTGACACTTTAACAAAGTCTACAACGTATAACGAGCGCATTCAAATTTAAATGCAACACCTCATCTGTCTGCCACGGGTGTACACACCCCCGCGCGCGTGCGTGTGTGTATGTGTGTGTATATGTCTGTGTGTGTGTTTTCGTGTTGGTTGCGTCGACTAAAGCGTGTTTGTCGGTTGCAGTTGTTTTTGTATTGTTTTGTCTCTCCAGCAAACGCCTCAATGGGCTGTCTGTCTCTTTGGATGGAGCTTGGCATGACAAATTGACAGCTTCACACACACCGACGACACACATAGAAATACTATATGAAGCCGCCGTCTGCGTACTCGGAATGCGAGGAGAGTGTTTAACAGACTGAGTGACAGTTTACTTTCAGAGATAGGCCGAGGCGGGCACTTGATGCTTGAGGATGGAGAAGAGTCCACTTTAGATAGCATACGCGAGCACACGCGCACACACACACAGACGCACACAAGACGGCCTGTGTCCAATGTTGCATTCGACGACTGAGCTGCCGGCAGAGAGCCGCGTAAAACAAAGGAACAAAGGGAGGTAACGGGGGTGCAGCGGTTACCCACACGTCTCTTTTGGCTGCGGCGGATTAAGCTGTGGATTCATCATGAAAGCAGCACTCACTACATTCTCATGCACGAGCTTTGGCTAGACATTCATTTGGACGCCTCGCGTTTTCCCAATATGTGCGCACGCGATGGGAATATTTGCAGAAGTAAGTCTACCTCCAGTGCCATTCGTTACGCGCTGCCTCCTTTTAGCTTCTTATGATTCGGCGAAATGTGAGATACTGTGATGTCTTATCTCAAATCATCTCTCTTCAGAACAAGTCATCGTGTCATTAATCCATTCTAACCTCCCCCAAAATCACCAACAAAAACTAGTTGTACAAATCAGCCTCCTTCAAATGAGGATAAAAATCCAATACCGATGTCACGGGGCCAGTAAAAAACTTGGAAATACTAACTGGACTGCATTATAATGACACAAAAATCTGTGAAATGATAAATAGCTGATATGTTCTTTTACCATCTCCTCCCTTATCGACGGGTGGAACACAAATCTTTATGTGTTCCCCTACTTCAATAATGATTGTGGCACTGCCTCTTTTAAATTGAACTCACGCCATTGGCTCTCCCCTTTTTCTCTTGATGTCCTAAGGAGGGAAGCATTTTTGTTTTCATTTCCAAGCTCAAGTATTTTAATTCACTGTTGTGCCATATAATTTGTGTAGGGGTACCAATATAATTGACGAGGAGGACATTGTTTTTTTGCTATTTTCGTCTGGGTTTTTTGATTGAGAGCATTCAAGAAATCCTGCTGCGCGTCGTCGATATTCTTCAACACAACGCAAAGCAGATTATAAGAACATTGCTGTGGTCATTTCAGATGAACTATGTTTACCCCATACATAAAAAAGGAATACCCTAAAGACACATTGAGCTTCTCAAAAGCCATGAAAACAATGCAACTGTAATACAGCGAGGAATTGGATTGATTTGTTGTAGAAAAAAAGCATTCATTTTACATTGGGGGATGTCATTTCTTTAAATAAATAAAAATTGCGGGAAAAATAACAAATGTAGTTTTGATCAGGACTTTCATTTTAAAGCAAATCATTTGAATGGAATCAGGAACACCAGGGGCAGAAAAGCGGTTAATTAAGATCAATAGGATCTTGCAACATGTTCCAGTTTGTGAGCATGAAGAACAAAGCACTATCATTTGAATGAGCGAGGAGGAAGAAAACTCACTGCCTTTTTATTCCGGGCCCACACTGATGCTTTTTCTCAAGCCTTTTTCAATTCGCTTGTGCAGCAGTAGGTGGTCCACTTAATCCAATCTTTAGTAACACTGGACTTTTGTTTGGAAGGAGGGAGTTAATTACATTTGATTCATAGAATAGTTCACATGGAGAGGAGACCAGTGTGGTGGAATGGAGAGTGGCAACATTTTTTTTTTTCGGAGTGCTGCATTAGTGCAGCAGGTGGTACAGTGGTGGAAGGTTGTCTTTTGTTGCAATATGTAATTTATATTCAATACAGAGTAGTGACATGACCTCCACCTATCTATTTTCTCAAGTCAATCATGGGGGCAAAAACAAGCATTCGGAAAACACATTCACATGGTTGGGTGATTTTCTGTAGCGACCTAAAAGGAATGCTTTTGGAGTGTGTAGGACAGGAGTCGGCAACCCAAAATGTTGAAAGAGCCATATAGGACAAAAAACAAAACAAACAAAAAACAAATATGTCTGGAGCTGCAAAAAAAAAATAAATAAAAGCCTTCTATAAAACTTACAATGAAGGAAACACATGCTGTGTGTATGTAGGAAAGTGGACTGTACTCAGAATTGTTTGTTATTCATTCATTTGTTGTGTGTTCACAAACGCCCCCATAGAATTTATTTTGTAATTTCCTCGCTTGATTTTTTTGTTTTGGTGTATTATTTTCGCTTTTCTTAGTGTCAGTGAAGTGATCATGAATTTCCGTTTTTCTGAGGCTGTCTTTGAACGCCTCTCGAGTCGAACGAGAACAGAGAAGGCACGGAGTCGGACGCAGACGTGTCTGTTTGTCGAGACTGTTAAAAGCATAAATAAAGTATACGTTTTAAAAAACCAACATCACAACGCTCCATTTTCGGAGCTGCAACATGTATCTATATCTATTTGAGCTAAACTGTATTAGCCTACAATCAAAATCTTTTTTCACTTTCAAACATTTTTATAAAGCTCCAGGGAGCCACTAGTTGTCGCTAAAGAGCCGCATGAGGCTCTGGAGCCGCATGTTGCCGACCCCCGGTATAGGAGAAAATGCTAGCTTCCTCCCACATTCCCAAAAGTGGGAATACCCCCACAAGCAATGGGCAAAACAAAGAGACGGAGGCGAGATTCGAACCCGCAACCTCAGAAATGTGAGACACACAATAGCCCACCATGTTGCCTTTTCAGAACTAAACAAACCAAACGTAAACCCTGTCATTGACTAGTGAAGTTCTAACTCGGTTCATTAAGCACCAGTATTCTTTTCCAGCAAGCGGGAAACAATTAAAATCACACTTTCAGGAAAAAAAAAGTTCTCGCATATGAGCTGCTTGCTGATTGAACATATATACCGAAAAAAAATATTGTTATATCGCCCTCTCATTGTCCTTTCTATTCTCTGTCACCAACTTCCTTGGGAACAAATGTCGCCTTGGGCACTGTAGAGCCAGGCACCTTGAGTGGCATGACGCAAAATAAATAAATAAATACATCGGGCTAATTCTGCTCATTTATGTTGCTCCACCTACCAGATAGCGCAAAATTGATATCGATTGACAATCCGCATATAAGCAACTTAATGTTCATCAGGCTGGAAATAAAACCGGACAGTACGTGAAGTACGTTCTTGGTATGTAGCCTAACTCACATGTTTTGTTTTGTTTTGTTTTGTTTTTTTCTAACCATAAAAAAAACAGGAAATGGATGAAGACTTCCCATTTTTCACCAGCACAATACGAGTGACCATGAGCACCAGTGACAAGGCTTGCTAAAATAAAATATCAGCACCAGAGCCAAGGTCTGAAAAGGTTCAGACAACCAAAACAATTGGATTCTCACTGCTGCTCTCACGGATGCATTTACATGAGCTTGTCAAAAGCCCGGTGCAACAATGTCCTGACCTCCCAGCACGCCGTTGCACATTGCGACTGCCTTCCCCATGAGGGCTGCTGTGACGACCTTAGATGAGAGAAGAAGAGCAAAGAGAAGAGCTGACTTGGAGCTTTTCTCTTGCGCTGCTATCGAGCCTCGTGTTACGCAGTGACAGAGGGAAGAAGAGGAAGGCGAGGTGGTGGAGGAGGATCACGCTCTGACCTTCACCTTGCGCTCATGTTTGTCCCACCTTGGACCAAGGTTTCTCTGGGCGAGATGTCGTTTACGCTCAGTTTTCTGCTTCGTTTCTCCTCCCGCCTTTATTCCACCCCACACCCCTTTTTATTTTTCCTCCTCCTCAGGCTACATATCACATACATTACCCTGCTTCTCCTCTAAACACACTTCCTCTCATCATCGCCCCCGCCCCTCGCCCCTCCATATGACCGGTTGCCCTCCATGCAACTCGCTACTTTTTGCCTTCTCTGGCTCCTTTCTCAAATCAGAACCCTCTTTTCCAGCGTGTCCTCTAGCTCACTTCTCCTCCCTCCCTCCCTCCCTCCCTCTCTCCCTCCCTTGTCGCCCTCTCCTTCCCAGTCCCAGGGCTCGTTTAACAATGTCCACATTCACCTTACATGATCCTCAGAGACGAGCCAATAAAGGTAATAGTTGCACGTGGATCGTCGCAGGCTCGTATAAGATTGAATATTCAGTCTATCCACTGCTTTGGGAGATTAATAATAAGCGAGTGCAACAGACACACACACCGATGCACACATATGGTACAGTGATTCAGTTTATTGCAGTATTGTCGTCTTTCCCTGCAGATAAATTGCTATACAAGCTGTTGGTGTTGTGCCATCTCCAACAGTCACCAACTTTTCCCTTCACTCTCCTCCTAATTCCTTTTTTTGGGTCTGTTTGTTTACAGATCTGTCACTGCCATTTTTTTTGCTCTCTCCCAATCTCACCCTGGCTGCTTTGAAGTCAGCTCATACCTGCTGTCACGTACCACCTGTTTCTTTCCCAGCCGGTCAGCGCCAGATTAAAGTATGCTACGATGGACGTGGGACAGAGCTCAAGTGAGCGGGACCGGGCCTGTAGAAATGATGAAAATTTTATTGACGTGATTATTTGGGTGCCTGGTGTGAAGATAAACTGGATTTATGGGTCACAGGGGTAACTTCAGGTTCAGCTTGAGACTTTTTTGTTGCATCAAGGGATGTGGTTTGCCTTGCAGAAGACCATATCATGAATAATAATAATAATATCCATCCATCCATCCATTTTCCGATCCGCTTTATCCTCACAAGGGTCGCGGGGGTGCTGGAGCCTATTCCAGCTCTCCTTGGGCAGGGAACACCCTGAACTGGTTGCCAAGCATTCACAGGGCACACATAGACGAACAACCATCCGCACTCATCTCACACCTGGGACAATTTAGAGAGTTCAATCAGCCTGCCATGCATGTTTTTGGAATGTGGGAGGAAACCGGAGTACCCGGAGAAAACCCACGCAGGCACGGGGAGATCATGTAAACTCCACAGCTCAGGAAGGCCTGAGCCAGGATCGAACCCATGACCTCTGCACTGTGAGGTCGATGCGCTAATTACTGGACCAACGTGCCACCCTAATAATAATAATAATAATAACAATCACATGCAAGTCATTTTAAATAAAACACATTTTTGTTATTATGCTATTAACGTTTGATGGAAGTAACAATAACCAGTCGTCACGATATCACAACATGAACTTCACAATTTGACAACTATCAGACTATTGTGTTGAGGTTGAAGTGAAAGAAAGGCTCACGATTCTGTATATTGTTTAAAAAAAAAAAAGCTCATGATATTGAAAAGAAAAGCACAATATTGTGTTTTTGTACATAAGAATGTTGGCAAGAAAATAAGCTTGGCCAGTCATCTTAGTGCCGTGCTTTCCAATTGTCTCAGCGGTGCAAAGTATCATGGGCTGTGTTCAAAGTAGTTCTCAACGCTGTGTTCGGATCAAGCGGGCGAAAAGTTAATTTATTATTTTTTTTACGCCAATGTGCCACTTTCAATATCGTAACGTGTTGATGAAGATATCGTGGCAATTTTTATATCGCGATATCGCCGTTATTGTTCCATCCATAATACAAAGTCTAGAAGAAAATAATGCTCGGTTTTGATTCATAATGTCAGGTAATCGTAATCAATAAAGTATCTACCTATCCATCTTGCTAATATATTTTAACAAGATGTTTATTAATGGGGATGTTCGAACTGAATTGTATTTTTCTCAATATTTGAGAGCCTCCTTTAGTTACAAGAGAATATTACAACACAACACGAACGATGACAACACTTTTTTTTTCTTTAGTGTTCATAAGTTATTTTTGAAGAGTTGGAATTGATTTCAGTCGTTTCAATTTTCATTTCATCCCGTCTGACATCATTCGACTTTGCTCTTTTCCGGTTTCCTTTCCTCTCCTCTCCGCCTCCTGTTTCCTCTGATCCAAAGCCACCGGCGAGTTGAAAGGTTAGATCCTACTTCGACCGGGACAACTCAAGAATCCCGAGCAAAAAACATGAACATCGCAACACACTCAAGTAAAGGCCAGCGAGTGAATGTGTGTTTTCTCCCAGGTGATGGAGCATGGGCAAGAGGGAAAGTGAGATACTTGTTTGATCCTGAGAACAAAGTGAGAAAGGGAGGAAAGAAGAGGAAGCCAGCAGGAGGGCGGCAAAGAGGAAACGGAGAGGAAAGACAGTGATGGTTAGCGAAAGGTGGGCGAGAGGCAGGCAGAACACGGAGAGCGAGCGGGCGAAAAGGCGAGGGAGACGGCTCGGGAGGGGTCGGGGGATCAGCCCTCATAAGAGGAGCTTTGCCCAAGGGACTTTGAAGATCACCAGTGGCTTTGTCAAACCAAGCGAGTAGGAAAGGAACAATCTGGTGTGCCTGCAACACGTGGATCATCTTCAAGGCTTTATTTGTGTTCGACGGCAACCCGTCTATCCAATCGCTATTCTACCCTGAATAATCATTCATTAGGCGAATAGGCTTATGCAAAGTAAGCCCCTCATTCCACAAGGAGAACGCTTATTGGAACGACACAATGTTTGTCGTCCATCTTTGCGCCAGCGGTAAACTTTAGTTTCCGTAATTGTCTTCGCAAAGTCACATTATGATTTTGTCCTGAATAATGTGGCAAAAAGCTGACAACAGCAGATCATTTTCGGGAGACCGGATTGAATTAATTCACTTAGATTGGACTGCGTGGCTGTGTAGGAAGCAGTAATAGACGCAAATATAGAAAAAAAAATACTGCATATATATTTAAGCTAGGATATCTGCTGCCACAGTGGTAATTACAGGACACAGGTGCATTATGTTGTTTTTCTAGAATAGGGATGCACCATGTGCATAACGCAATATTGAAAGGTGGACATTTTATGCTGCATTTGGGACTGCGAGGAAGTCCCACTATCTAACTTGGAGTTTACAAGGACACATGGGGGTGGGGGGGGGGGGGGGGCTGACAACCAACCTTTTGGCAGCCTTTGCCATTTTTTTTTAAATACTGAGAGGATAAAGAGATCTTACCTGCGAAACAGGTTGGGTTAAATGATGATATGTAACATAAAAGTCTTGGAATGCATTTTTATGGTCACCAACATTGTTGTGTGACCTGCATATCACGACAGCTGGGTGACATTGATTTACCCCGACTTCAAACAGTGTTCCAAGACAATGATTTGTATCATATTATTATTTCTGTGGGCGGCACAATGATCAACTTGGTTAGTATGTCTGCCTCGCATTGCAGAGGTCCACGGTTTGAGTCCGGGCTGCGGCCTTCCTGTGTGGGATTTGCATGTTCTCCCCGTACCTGCTTGGGTTTTCTCCGGGTACTTCGGTCTCCTCCCACATTCCAAAAATATGCATTGTAGGGAAATTGAACACTCTAAATTGTCCCAAGGTGTAAGAGTGAGCGCCAATTGTTTGTCTCTGTGTGGTCAGCGATTGGCTGGCAACTTGTTCAAGGTGTAGCGCGCCTACTGTCCACTGTAGTAACCGCTGCCCCTGAAAGGGTTCATATTTCAATTGAATTAAATGTGGGAAAAAAAGTAGGGGCACCCTGTATGCTATGAGTGAGTATCTGTGAATGTTTTAGGCTTTTTTACAACAGTTCCTTTGACGTAAGATTAATTTTCCAAGGCCTTTCATGGGCCACGGGTCGTCGTTTCCTCAGCCTTGCCTTTTTGTACTTGAAGAACCCGCTGCCCCATCTTTGTTTCCATTTCCGATGCCTGTAATTGCAAATTGCTTATCTTAGTTTGTCAGAAACGACTGACAACAAACTGTACACCTGCAGGCCTCCGATGCGGAATAAGCAGTTTGGATAATGGATGGATGCGTACTCACGTAATAATTAATGTATCACACAACTATTATTTGCAGTTGTCATCAATCATGCCGCGTGTCGACTGCATTGAGCTCTTTCATTTTCACAACACAGTGTGCATGACATTTTCCTGATGCAAGTGAAATCATTTTACACGGAGGTCTGTGATCAGCAGGTCCTGCTGCGAAAAGCTCTTGAAAAGTGCTGAAACAAATGCAAGGAGGCAGCGGGAGGAGACGAGAATGTGGGAAAAGAAGAAATCAGAAAACTAGGGGTGGAAGGAGCGACCTCAAAAAACACATTTAATCTTTCGAAAGCACAATTATATTTCCCTTCTCGAAAGTGCCGTCTGTGAACATTACATACGGTTGTTGCTGTAATCTAAAATGACAGTATTGTGTGTGTGTGTGTGTTTGTAATTAAAATTGTTAGTCAGGTGTCCACTTGAAATGTATCCCGTCCAAGGCTTCAGCACATTAAAATGTGAGTGGATCACCTTCATGCACTCTTGCACATGATATATATGTACTTTGTATACAGAAGAGCAGCCCCTGTAGACTCCTCTCTCTCTCTCTTTCTTCCACCCTCTCTCTCTCTCTTACTCTGTCTCTCTCTCTCACTCTCCACCCTCTCTCCCGCCCTCTTTCTTCCACCCTCTCTCTCTCTCTCTCTCTCACTTTCTCTCCCTCTCTTTCTCTCCTTTGCCCTTTAATTTCATCACCTTTGTTGTTAAGCCCACGGATTTTAATGTCGAAACATCCGTGTTCATGCTGGAGGTATCTAATTATTAGATGAAAAACAATCAGGGCAAACGAATCCATGATTAACCCACAAACGGAAAACCAGAGGGGCTTTAAGTGAGTATGAGAAAAAAAAAATCCCACAGTGATATAATGAATCCTCACTGAATCCTTACCAACCAAACCCTCAACAAGCCGCATTTCACCTGACATACATCTGTACATGGTAAACCGCTTGTTCAAAGCGAGTCTCAAAACAGCAGGACAGCATTGTACCACATGTCTTTCATGTATAAACCCGCATTGGGAAATGAAACCATTTTCCTCTTAAATTTAAACCTCCGTGACTACAAACCCAACCCCCATCACCAATCACTACCTTTTTCTTCCCTTCTACTAACATGTATTTTGTTTTGATTCACAAAACATGTCCAAGAGAGAAGTGTGGTCTCTTAGCTTATTCCCAGAAGCATCAAAAATGATTTCGGTCAAAAGTGCAAAACTGACATACTATAACGGTCCTTCCTTGAAAAGATTTAGTCACTGTCATTTAGTCAATCAACTTAAGTCACATAAAAGACCTCGCCGAAACAGAATCATCCCCTTTCCCATGATTGGGAAAACACACACACACACACACACACACACACACACACACACACACACACACACACACACACACACACACACACACATTTATATATATTTTGGACATTTTATTGAGACTACATTTTCTTTAACCCTTTCAGGGACTGTGGTTACTACAGTGGACAGTTTATCACGTTATCAGGTGAAAGGGTGAATGAAGGGGTCAATGCAGTGATGATCATGACACTGGAAAACGGTCCAGTTTGAATTTTGTATGATTTTCTGAGTCTCGTTGTCATACACAAATTTCCGAATCGGATATCCAAGCCTAAAATGAGCCGTTATACAAAATGAACGTAAGGTAGGCATATGGCTTTAAACTGCGTAATCCATTCCAGCTCTACGTGGTAGGAAAACTGTCATTTTTTTTTAAATAACAGGAATATAAAAAGACATTTTTCTTGTCAGATTTGACTTATCTGAGCTTAAAAGTTCTCCTTTCCTCATTCTATTTTTTTTTTTTTTTTTTTTACTTTTAAGATTACATCACTGTATTCAAACAAGCAATCCCGTTGCTATTAATTCTGCGGCCGTGCAGTGCTTTTAGCTGTCTAGACTGGTTATCTGACTATGGTTCAATCTTTATTCTAATTGGCTTTTCTGGTCCAGAACGCTTTGGTCAGCTCCCAAGAAAAGAAAACTACCTCCGTCTCCATTTGCGACAGAAATATCTCTGTAGATTTATGTTTTTATAGCACAAATTAGCATATATTCTATCATCACAATGGGGTATTCACTAGCCAACTAGATTAACCCAAGGTGGTTGTTGTCTTTTCTTCCCACTGTGCTTTCCATCAGGAGGCGATGGGGAACAAACTGATGACCCGAGAAGTGCATGCAGGATGAATCGGATTGAATATTTTGTTGTTAATATAAGCAACCCAGAATCACTACAGGCTTATTCCAACAGTTTCAGGATATTATCCTGTCCGTTTGGGAAGCAATAACATTTATGAATGAAAGTGACGGTTATTAAAGAGACACACAACAGGTACACAGGAGATGCAATTCGAACAACAACTTTGATTAAAGATGGGTTTGCCCTTGGCGGTCGTTTACGTTTGATTCCCGGCTAGTTTTCCCACGTCTCTCACCACTAGTGGTAACTTAAGGCGGTATCTGTAACCTAGATCGTTGACTACATCTTCCAGTGCAGTGTCAGGAGGATGGAAGAGATACCATAGAGACAGATCAGTCCACTAGGAGACATGGAGAGGAAAGGGAACAAGAAAAATGCAGGCTATCTGCTGATTTTGGAGGTAGAATGATTTTGCCCGTTGCCAGTGTGATGGAAATCAACTACTCCTTCGATTTTAGCTTTGGGCTAATTAAAGGCTCTTAAAGGATTGTCACGTACCATCGCATAGATCAGGAATGGGCTGCAGTTTTTCAACAGTCCTACTTGGTGGGGGCTGCGTCGCCACATAGGACCACACACTTCCTCACCAAATTTATGACAAAAGTGCTATTTTAAATCTGGACAAAATGAGTGCATAGATGTCAAATATTATACTATACATGTTCTAAATGTATTCCATTTTTGATCAGTAATTTTTAAATTCATGTATAAAGGTTCCTCTATTCTAACCCAAAAACAAAGGTCTTGAAGCAAACAGCAAAATAACGACCGGTACATACTGTAATTTTTTTTTTCCCCAGTGCAAAGGGATGTTGGCAAGCATTTCCTGCTCAGTGAGATACTAGTTTTGAAAAAGACAAGAATAAATGCAGCATTTCCACAAACAAAGGTATACGGTAATGTGGTATATGTTTTCTGTTTTAAATTCACTTGTTAACATATGACTTTCTTCCATTCTTATACTTTTATTTTAACATCATAATATTACGACTTCATCTTTAAAAAAAAATCCTACTTTATTCCTGTAAGATTATGACGTTATATTGACAAAATGTCTAAAGTCATGTAAAGACTGCAGCTTTTTTTCTTCTTAAAAACATGAATCTTCAAAATATTAATTTGCTATTATCATTTTATAACTTTTTTTTAATTGAAAATGGGGAAACTAATTTTCATGACATATTAAGAGGTACACTTGATTTACAAGATGTGTCGTTCTCTTGGCTGATGAGAACAGGTTCATGCTGACCGATGTGAGCAAGTCAGAAGTGGCAAACTTCTTGCCACCGACAGCATCCTCCAGCAGGACCACTTTGGTGGAAAGACCTCCATGTGTCAAAGGTCCTCCAAATACTGTTTGGTTTAGTGATAAGATCCTCACAGCCATTGCGACACCATACCCTGGTGTCATATATCGCTTGCATTCACTGCCACCACATTGCGCAACTGAATTTCCTGACCGATGCCCTGATCCTTGTGGGAGAGCATCCATTGCATCATCAGGACTATGCCAAAATGTTATCGGGAGCAGATTCAGGCACACCGCTGAGCCACATTGCGAGTTCAAGTTGTCTTCAGCTTTTTATGTAACGTTCAGTCCAGCATGATACTGCTTCTGGATTGTGACCCCGTGGTGCCAAAACACGTAAAAGGAGCAGGAGAAGGAAAGGAAGATGATCATTAGAAGGGAGCTTCCATCAGCGAGTGCCTCCTTGTCAGACAAAAGCAGTCGAGTGCAGAATACGATCTGGGAGCGTGGTGAGTCAGCCAGCAGCTTTACATTTAACACATGCCAACGCTAGCGGGACTGAACAGCAGCGCGGTGGGGGTGCTTTCTCTGCTGGTTGTCTCTCCTCTCCCCTCTCATTCTCCTCTTCTTATTTCAACCAATTACTCATTATTCCCCCGCACCCCCCTCCTCAAACTCTCTATTCTTGCCCTCCATCCCTCCCGCCCTTGTTCTCGCTCACTCTGTAGTCTCCCAGTGGTCTTGCTGAGGGGCATATGCTGTTGCATGGAGAGGGGGATGTCAGCTTGGATTTCAGCACTGTCACAACAGGGGGACACACGCTCGCACATGCACACAAGCGCACACTGGCAAAGGAAGCAAATGGCCGTTAATAAATACTCTGTCACACACACATACACACATGCGCACAATCACAAACACGAGCGAGAACATGAATCACGCAGCCACTTGTACAAGATGAACACATACTGCGAAAAGAGTCTCTCCGGGGTATAAAACGATGCTTCTCAGTAAACTGCTGGACAGGCAGAAAACAGTCCTTTTCTAAGCGGGTGAGAGGGGAGGAGAAGGAGGGGAAATTGGGTAGAGGGAAATGGTAGAGCACCTTTTTGACCTTTAAAAAACACTTTATTGGTTCTATTTTTGTTGAAGGGAAGTCATAGAGTCAGTAAGTACACATTTACAGACCCTCTGCACCTTTACATTAGCGATGGAGGGGCCAGGGGGGGATAGCAGGAGAGATAAGCCTGACTTTTAACAAACACTTGGAAATAAACCTTTTAAAAAAATGAAAAACTGATGAGGTCTTAAATTTTCACCCCACTGGGATTAAAAACCGTATGTGTGTGTGTGTGTGTGTGTGTGTAACTGAATATAGGAACCACATATTGCATGTATATGCCATGACATTAGAAACACAAAACAACATATTCAACAACAAAACATACTGTACAGCTTCCTCAGTGCATCTAATAAATAAAAGAAGCTTGAAGCTTTCATGTCATCCCGCCAAGAGGAAGAGTAACCAGAGCAGTAACCAGAGCAGATACGTGAAAGATAGGAGCAATTGGAGGAAGGAAGAGCAGAGAAGTACTCTAATC
This sequence comes from Hippocampus guttulatus, assembly GCF_054856545.1. Classification (NCBI taxonomy): domain Eukaryota; kingdom Metazoa; phylum Chordata; class Actinopteri; order Syngnathiformes; family Syngnathidae; genus Hippocampus; species Hippocampus guttulatus. Next base: position 16,106,999 of record NC_141266.1, on the reverse strand, counting down.
ATTTGTAACATGAGTGGAGTTCTTTGAAGGGTGAAAGGACCAATAAGTGATGGAAAAAGAAAATGGGTGACCCCTTGTGAGTACCAATGAGTTATAATTGGATCAGTTACAGAGGAAACTCTAAGATCGAGTGGAATCGGTTCCGCGATTTGGGTTGACTTAAGTTTTGCTCAGATGCAGGAAACAGTGTTCCGCATAGGAAATAATGAAAATAGAAATAATCCGTTCCAAGGTCAAACTAGCACTTTCCCTTTTAATTAACGGAGCAGGTGGTTTTGGGAGAGAGAGGCATAATATTCTGTGGCACAGAAAATTCTGACATGCCAGACTTTCGTCGGCATGGTATCGAAGCTTCCCAGATGCCCCACAAGACAATCGTTGACGACGATGCATCAAGCCATCTCAAAATCGGCGAGAAGAATGTAAAACCTTTGGAAAATTTGACTTCATACGTTCCACTGTATTTTGGTACTCTTTACAACTTTTAACAGTGAAATTCAGAAAAAAAAGAACTTCATAAATAAATGAATCCTAGAAAACAAATTGATACTTAATACATCCAAAAAAAAAAAAAAAAAAAAGTATAGTATTTGGTTCAAATGATGCTCTAAGGAAAGAGCCAGAGTTCAAATGATTAATAAATAAAATACCCATTCAGCAAATAGATTAAACTAAGATCCTTGGTATCATCCTTGACAATAAACTGTCCTGGTCAAAACACATAGCTTTCTGTTTTTGTTGATCGTGATATTCTTAAGTAGTTTATTGTGCACCATTCTCAAAATGTAAATTAGAAGCAAATATACAAAAATAATTATTATAATAATTAATAGCAGCACTGTTTATGTTTTTCCCCAAATGCCCCAAGATCCAAATTCTGCCTCCCTCCCCAGACATGCTCGCAATGACCTTAGCCCAGTGCAGCGTGGTCACATGGGCCTCAGCGGAATCCCATTACTGACACCCTTCATGTGTAACGTTACAGCTCTGTGTATGCATATGAGGATGCTTGGATCCATGCGTGACATTGCCCTTTCCGCCATTTTGACAGAAAGTGCAAAGGAGACAAGCACAATAAATTCAAATTTACACAGTACCGATTCTCTTTGCATGCCGTACACACACCCGGTTGCAGAATTATTCCGTCGTTATTGTTAATCCCCAACATCAATTTTTTTTGTTTTTTTTAACTTTTTCATCAGGGAACAAAGCTGATTAAAACAGCACTTGTACGGGTATATTGGGGTAGGGGGAGTTGGGGAGCTGGGGGTGGGCAGCCTCTGAAGCAATCTGCAACTTGAGTTGAAAGCAGCGCGAACATTTTTATGAAGTATGTATTTCTGTCTTCCATCACACATGAGGTTTTAAAACCCACAGATGGAAGTACAGTAACAACATTTGCTGTAGTTTAAATACATTTATTGCCGCCGAGCAGCTTCTGCTCTGATGCTACTCGGGGCTGCGGAGGGATGCTTAACTTCTAATATTGGAATGATGAATTATGTTCATCAATAGAAAAGCTCTGCCTTGGCATCAGTTCTACCAAAAATAAAAAATAAAAAAGCAAAGTTTCACAAAGATCAAAATGAGTTCACTTTTGACTTTTCGGAAGCCTACTATGGGAACACTGCCGACGAGAACCACTATGTTGTATCGGAGCTGAAAACTGGACAAATTGAGCTCGATTTGCATTTTAGTCCAAATAAGTGTCCACAGTGCATGTAATGAACTTTGTAGTCTTAATAAAGTTAACCAGGAAGCTGAAATATTTCAAGATCGTACATTGACACGCTTATTATGATGATATATGAGCACGTCAGGAGACTTAATGACTGCAACGTTGACTTTAATAGAAGAATGATTGTGATTTCATAAGCTGCTGATGAAAACCTGAATCAGCCCTATGGCGGCCATCTGGGTTGTTTTAGAGCGCTAGACATGGTGATGATTTAGGTTGTGGGAAGCAGATTCAGTAGCGATGGAAGTGAACACTAAGGTTATAATGAGGAATGTAAAGTCTAACAAGGATGATACAGAATATTTTCACTGAACATTGTGGTTGAACTACAAATTGTTGGGCTTCAGGGAAATTTGATGTTAAATGCTGCGCGACAATGCGGCACAACATACGAGTCGGACTGCTCGGTTTAGGATTGCAGATTGCAAATTTAGCCACAATATGCCAAAGTCCAAAAAATGTGACAACCGTTGGTGCTCCACAAAGAGGCAGTTCATTCCAGGTAACAGCAGATTTGTCATTGTGTGATGATGGGATGCATCATTTTCACGGTTTGCTGGGCACAAACTTCCTTGTAATTGCTGCGCTTCTCAAAAAATCATGTTGGGAGTCGGAGCCACTGATGGAAAAATGCCCTCTTTTTAATAAATACTTTAAAAATATATTTATACAAACCATGGGACCAATTAGTCTGAAGGTGATATTTATGAATCATACTGGAATTAATCAAGAAAGAGTCTTATAATACTTTTCAAGATGTCTCATACTTTTAACTCACCATGTTGTCGCAAGGTCATTCGGAACATTTCTTTTTTTTTTTCCATTGTTCCACTAAAATATGGTAAAATTCAACATATTACGTTTGATCTGACCCGTCCGGACGAATGCAAATGATGAGCTGTCGGCGCTAATGTAAAATTAGCAATGAAAATAATTACGCTCATCAGGAAAAGTGCAGAAACTAGCAACTCTCTATCTTTATCACTGCAGCTCAAGAACAGCGACGCATATTTGTCCTCTGCGTGTCCAATGAAAAACATTTCATTTGGGCTGAATGTTTTTTTTTCCTCCCCACAATTAATAGGCTTATTTTTGGCCAAATGTTAAACATTGATAGAGAGCACATAAGTAAGACATCTGCAAACATATCTTCCAAGGACTAATTCATCCTAGATTTGCTGAATGCAAAGTCATTTCATGTTTATGTTCCCAACACCAAATCTGCTTGCGGCTTTTTAATTCTGTGAGTCGTCAGACCGAAGAGCAGTGTTTTATGAACATTTTGGACGATGTGTGTCTGAATGTATTTTGTCTCGTTAAAGGCATGGTGGCTTCAAGGCATGGCGACTGAGTAACATAGCTTTGAAAAAAAAGCACCATCTAGTCAAAACGCGTCAAATAAATACACATTTGCTCGATTTAATTTGATTTTCTCACAGATTTTTGTATCCCATACAAATGCTATATTTGGACATCATGACGGTCTACAGCAGGGGTCTGCAACCACCCAGTCCGTGTGTGTGTGTGTATTGGACACACACACACACACGCGCGCACACACACTAAGTGCAAAAGTGTTTGATGCAATTAGGTTGTTGTCATTTTATTTTATAATATGAACTTGTCAGTAGACTCCAGCAAATGTGGCACTTCCTTCAAAATATATTTGTAAAGTTGAGTGTTCAGTATGTTCCCCCCGCACCCATTTTCTTCAGGTAGTGTAGGTTCCCACTCAGTGACTGTGCCAATAGGAGTGTGGATGGTGGTTTGTCTTTATCTGAACCTTCAACTAACAACCATTTAAATTTGTTTTATTGACCTTCACCCCTTCAGGTTTGAAAATGACATTTTCACCGATTTCTATGGGAATCGAGGATGGAAAGAAGTGAGCAAGAAAGCAACAGTGGAAAGGATGGATAATAAAAACAAACAAACAAACAAACAAAAACCACAAAGAGGGCCCAGTTCGACGGGGAGGGAGCAGAAAGGTGTGATGAAAGAGGCAGGATGAGTCTCTAATGAGTTTTTTCAGCTCAAACTTTCAGTGGCTCGCAGTGACCTTAATAAACCGATGGCACGCACACACACACACACACACACAGTATGATGAAAGTGTTACCTCAGCATTTTCTCGCTAAATGTACTCATTAGCCTAGTTGCACATGGCTGCCTGGGAAAACAACAAAGTCAGCTGCAGAGAGCAGCGAGCATTCATCTGAGAGTCTGTCAGAGATTGTGACAGAGAGCAGAGGTCTCATGGCTGCATTATTTTCTCCAAGACTGACTTGCGTTGAAAAAAAAAATCTCCTTCCTTGTTATTATTCATGTTGAGGCAACTTTACATTGAACGTGGTATCTTTGTATCCACAGGCCAGCTTGAGAACCTGGACCATGTAAACATATGTATTAAAATGAGGTGTGGAACAATTTTTGAAAAATAGGGACAGCATGAGCTAATATCAATCACAGCAGCTGTATCAAAACAGTGATGGATCATCATATCCATAAAGGGAGAGGGGTTCTGTTGCAGCTCTTGCAGTTAATACAATTAGAATCTGCCAGGGCATTTTATGAGGTGGTCAATGAGTTTGTATATAAATACTGACCCGTTGGATTTCATCTAAATGACTCGTGCGCCGCAATTAACAATTAGTTGCAGCTTATTGCAGCGTTAGTGTAGCCAAGTGCAAGCTTATAATGAGGGTCGCGCGCTTGTTGACCTCGAGGCAAAGTCGCAGTTAAGGCAGGAAGTGACCCGACTAGCACGATGATTACAGTTCATTTCCAGCAAGAACCTCAGGGAACAAAGCCATCCAATCCTAATGGTTCCTTCAGCTAGCTGAATGGGCAATGTCATGTACTATAGAGAGCCCCCAAAAAATATTCAATGGCCATATTGTGCTAACTACGCAACAGCCCCTTGGAAAGTTAAGCAATATGCCAGTGTGTATCTACATATACAGGTATATCATTTTTATAATAAATAAATGCTCAACTGAGGTAGACCCTTTCTATCACAGCAGTGAGATTTAATTATGAAATTGTGACTGTGATGCTATTTTATTTTTCGAGACACTGCTCTTGTCAGTGTAATCACTTTTATCTGCATCGGTCCGGAGTGACCATGAGTAGATCATTGGCGCTCATTGAAAAAAAAAGATACTCAACTCAACTGTATTCATAGAGCACTTTAAAACAACCACCGCTGTATCCAAAGTGCTGTACATGGAGCAAATATCATATGTACTACAATAAACAATAAAACAATAAATTAATAACGAAGACAGTAGAAAGCACAAAAACAGTCAAACTAAGATCAAGTCTGAGTCATGCTGAGTCAAAAGCCAAAGAATACAAATGAGCTTTGAGAGGAGTTTTAAAGATGGACAGCAAGGGGGCTTGGTGAATGTTCAGTGGGAGCTCATTCCAAAGAGAGGGACCAGCAACGGAAAAGGCTCAATCCCCTCCGAGCCTCCGCTTAGTTCTTGGCATGTCTAATAATGTCTGGTCCGCAAACCTGAGGCACCGGGCAGGTGTGTAGTGGCGGAGGAGCTCAGAGAGGTAAGGTGGCGCGAGGTCATTTAAAGATTTGAAAACAAATAATAGGATCTTAAAGAGAACTCTAAAATGTATCAGGAGCCAGTGAAGGGATGGCAGAGTAGGAGCGATGTGCTCCCTTCTGACAAGTGCCAGTCAAGAGGCGAGCAGCAGCATTCTGGACCAACTGGAGACGCTTAATGGAGTATTGGCCGACTCCAAAGTAAAGTGCGTTACAGTAATCCAGCCGGGATGTGACGAAGGCATGAATTACTGTTTCAAAGTGCTCATGTGTCATGTGTGTCAAAAAGATGATGCACTGCCTAAGATGAAAGAAGCTGGATTTAACAAGGGCACCTAATACTAGTGACCTGATTTACAGGAGTGTTCTGAGATGCGAAATTCAGACGATTTTTCGATTCTAGATTTCCAGATACGAGTTCTGTTAGGTGACAGTGAATCAAAGAACGAAACTACCTGTACATGCTTCGAGATTTTCAATGCCACCTCCAATTTGCGATTAGATCATATTATAAACCTTTTTTGGTATCAATATCAAAATTTTAAACAGATATAATTTTTCATTAATTATCTGTATTTATTTGTTTATTTCTTTACCACAGCTGTACTATGATCAATAAGAACAGAACTAACCAGGTACCCTCAATACCGCAAGTAGTCACTCTTGTTCATGTGATGTGTCACAAGAAGGAGATGCTATTGCAGCATGTCCCGCTCCGGGGTATATGTACGAACACAGCAGAGCCGTTTGAACTGCCCTCTCCCCGCAATGTGTCATCCACTCACCCAAGTCCAAAGGCCTCAGAGAAGATGACAAAATCAAAGGCAGAATCGAGAGGGTGAAGATCTTCACGAGGTTCCCCCTTCTCGAAGCTTCAGGCTCACGTTAGGAGTCACGACCCGCACACTTTTCAAAGGAGACAGAAAGAGAAAACACAGGAGAGTGAGCAGGGAGAAACAAAGATGGTGCTCGCCGAGAAGCTTCATTATATCTGCTACGGTTTCACCCGCTTGGAGTGAAGGTGCAGTAGAGCATCGCATGACAGCAAATGAGGTCCTGGGAGATTCATTGTCCTTCAGTGTGTTAGCGAAAGGCTGAGGTGATTTGGGCAACAGGGGGTTCGCTCATCCAACTAGTGGCTGAAGGCTTCAATGACTTTAGGGATGGACCAATGTAGACTGGGAACACTTACAGGTAGACTTTGAAAAGTTTAAATCCTCCGGGGGATGAATGCGAACATAATTCAGCTTCACAGCGAGACACTTTTGATGTAAAAATAGGAGGAGGAAGCGAGGCTAGTGCAACACAAACTGGCCTGGATGTGAAGACAGACATGCTGTATAATCACTTTGGATGCTTGTGTTGTCTGCAACCTGCTCTCCTTCTGTTTCAACAGCAATGACACAAGCCTCCTCCACAAACATTTCTGTTCAAGCTGCATCCCACTTTGGGAAATCATTCCGAGTCAATTTAACTTCCCATTCTCTGACAATTTTCTCTTTTAGGGGAAGTCAAAATGTCTTTACTGTAAAATGTGCTGATGACATTTTAAACCATTTGAAACAGAAAACTCACATTGAAACCAAGCATTGAGGCAAAAACTATTTTCATCAGATACCATCGTGTGAGTGTTCGGCCTGGCACAGGGAAGTTTGATTCTGTCTTGCAAGTGAAGAGGAGCATGATGCTGAAGAAAATTGTCTTGACTCTAACCAACTTTAATCATTGTGTACGCGCCTGGTTTCAATTTCGATCAGTCACCGCTCAAGATTGAATCCAGGTGACACCCCATTTTAACAACCTATCAGGGTGACGTCTTGGACTACACAGGCTCTTTTATTACTGTGGTGTTAATGCAACACCGACATTCTGTTTTTAACACCGTCTATGAATTTTTAACGCTGGCCGATTTGCACCGCACAGTTTATTACTTTCGTGATAGGCTTGTTTGGTAATATGCTGTGAAATTACGTTAAACTTGTGGGGAAAGGGGGTGGACTGTTAAACGGCTCCTTTAATTAAGTTCACTTGCTGTATAAAACACTTGTTGATTTAGTAGAGCTTATGTGAATGTCATTCTTATATAGGGTGACTTTGAACATTCGGAGTGAGAAATACATTTATACAGTTTTTCGTTGTGACTGAGGAGCAAAAGGACATTCACAGACTCAGAATATGAGTGGTAACTCAGAAGTTGAGTTGATACATATTCATTTTGTCATAATGTGCTGTATATATCATCTAGGAGAGCTGGCGATATAAACACGCTCCTTGTGAATTTTTTTTAATTGGCTCGTTCTATTTCCATTTCAATAAGATAGGCCCTCCTCTTCCTTCATAACTTCTTCTCCTTCCCTTGCTGTCCCCTCTACCTTTCTCACGTGTTCCTGTCCCATATTTGACATGTTGCCTCTTTTATCTCTTTATGTCATGGGGACCATTTACTTGAGAATTTGAATCAGTATATGAAGACAGACTCGTGTGTGTGTGTGTGTGTGTGTGTGTGTGTCAAAGAGACAAAGTGAAGGCACAAGGACAAAGCAGAAAACTGAAAAAGAAGTCGAAGATGAGTATGATGAAGAGGGTGAATAGAGGTAATGATGTCGAAGGCTAATATTAGCCGCTAGCTCTGGCCACCAATTGGCATGCTGCTACTGTTACGAATGGCCTTGTCAAATTACTGGCTACCAGATAAATATCGTTCTGTGTCTTGGATCAGGCAAGATGTCACAAGATAAGTCCGTCAATGACTAGATCTCGCCCAATCGTTGCATGTTTTCGTCAAGATTCAGTCAGTTAGCGCTGGGGAGGCGGGACAAGCAGCTTTCAAAGTCATGTCGACAGAGACATTATCTGCATGTGCATTGGTTCTATGTTCAGCAAAGGCAAAACCGAGAAAGAGAGAGACAGAGACCCGTTCTTGAATGGCAGGGAGAGGGCGTTATGGACTGTTTATTCTCCAAAAAGAACTGGAGGTAACAAATTTGTTCAAGTAGCCACTAGATGTAAGCTGCAATCAATTGTGTCATCTTTTGAATTTTTTTGATTATGCACACTTGCGTGTAGCAATGATGCTAACACCATATGAGTGATAATCTTGTAAAAATTTACATTTTAAGTCATATTCAATATTCCTGGGTGGTACAATTTTCAATAGTTCATTGTGTTATTTTATATTGTTTTACATTTGTTATATTGCTGAAAAATGCACAAAAAAATAACAAAAAATATACGTTAACATTTTGAATGACCCAAACTCCCCTAGCTCCATTGGAACGTTTACATTTTTATGATGGTGAGAGTTTGACTCTGGAACAGCTTAATACAATTTCCAGATCACCATACAGTTGTACCTTGAATTGCAAGTGACACAACCTGGGACTTTTTCAAGAAACAAACCATGACTTGGCAAATCTTTTGGTTTGACTTGCAAGCAAAAATTTGTAGCACGAAGGCTGGATGATGGCAGCGAACGCAAATCACTTACTTCACGACAAGCAGCAGTTTGGTAGATAGTGAATAATTCCAAGAGGCTGAGCGAGTGTAAATTTGTAACACATTTAATAACTGAGCATGTTTACATGAAAAAAATCATGCCAATAAAACTGAATTCCATTTTGGCTTCATAATACTAATAACAATGCAAGTCTAATAAAATCAGGGATCAGTGATCGATCATAATAGTTGGATGCAAATGATGAGGAAGAGGGAAAACAAAATCCGGAAACAAGTGATTTTAGGTTTTAATTATTTCCTTTGTGTTTCTCTCATTTTCAGTCATCTACCGCTTGATTTATCTCTTCCTCGCTAACTGTGAATGTTGTTCACCGGTGCTTCAACTGCCTCCTGCTCCCTCCTTTCCCCTTACTTCATATTTCTGCTTTCTATCCTCCCTTTTTTCCTTGTATTTTCTCCCACTCTCTCATTCATTCCCCCTTGTCTTTGTTCGCCTTTGTGCGCTCTGCCACTCTCCGTGCCGCCCCAGGCTCAGACATATGGCGCTCTCCTCTCTGCTATTGTCATCCATTAACACCGTTGTCAGTGGGAATTACCCACACATAGCGCAACATGCGAGCCTGTGCTCTGGCTTCTGATGTCAGACAGAAGAGAGAACAAGGCGGGGGAAAAAGAAGCGTGGCGTCTGAAAAAGGGGGCAAGAAAAGAGCTGTGATATGCCTCGCGTTGCATATTACCTCAGACAAGAGTTCCCTTTCAAAATGTGTGGTGAGGAATTAGGATTACATAATTTTCATGCATATAATGGGTACTTTTGGGGGATTTTTTTTTTTTTTTACTCCTCAACACTGGGTGGGGACTAACAGCATGAACAGGACACGGTCACACAGACAAACGCTTGCACACAAACTTGTGCTCTGTTCTAATTAAAGTGGTTGTGATGACGGAGATTTGGGTGTGATGTGCGGTACAGCAGACATTCAGTGTGCGAGTGCGTGTGTGTGTGTGCATGTTCGTGCAAGAGCGAGATAACAGCTCTATAATAATCAGTCCATGGGGACTTGCAGAGCAGGCGACTGTGACAGCTTGTCCGCCAGTAAAGCGTCAGATACACAAACACATCAGCGCTGATCAAACCTCATTGTGGTTACATCCGATCTGATCTTAAAAGTACTATTTTAAGATGCCCCCCCCCCCGCACTATTGTTGCCACGCAATGGGAAGTGCGTGGATACGGGAATGGCGGCACTAATGTGGAGTGAGTTGGGAATGAAGAGAGGCATTTTGTGAGAGGACAACAACAGAAGGGTAAACAACGATAGCAATTTTTGCAGCAATGATGATGATGCAAGATAAATGCCACTTTTTACAGGAAAAAAGAAATTCATGGTAGATGTAAAGACAGATTGACAGTCGGCTATGGAGGCAGACATCCAGCCTGAGGTGCTACATTTGCATCTTTCCTTCACCGTCTGCACGTTTTGATTCTGTTTGAAGTTTCCTTTTTCAGCGATGGGTTTTGTTAAGTCTTTTCAAGTTTGTTCACCCTTTTTTCTTACTTGTCAAGACAAGATTTCTTTAATCTTCCCTACCCACTCTATCGGCAAGGGAAAAAAATATATATATATAACCGTTCCTTCACATAACAAGAAATGTGGAAGGTATAACTGTATTGCAATAATGTGAGTTTGTGTTGATTGGATAGTGGGGCAGTAGAGAAAAAAGAATTTTTTTCTCAATTATACACTCTGTGCCAGACCACCAAGTGGGCAGCAAAATGAAGGGGTGTTTTTTGGCTTTTTCCTCTTACGGTTTTCTCCCTCGGGTGGGTTTACACGGGGATAGCTCGGACAATTTCAGGTTTCGAATTGAAGACTCTAAACTAAAGGTGATTGCTTTGTCTCTGGGTGAGAGGGTGGGTGCATCCTGGGCTGATCACCTGTCAATCACACACAAAGACAGCCTGGGATAGGCTCCACATCTGGTGACCCTGAACAAGCAATAGAAAAAAATGGATGGATGGACCAAAGGTATCACAATTTTGGTAGAGGCAGGTTCAGATCCTATCATTTGATTCCTTATATCACTAGAACTCCTTCATGTGCTTGACCAGCTCTCCTCTGCATTACCAAATGGAACAAAACACGTCCATGTACCAAAGCCCAAATGAATAAATGCCCGGACTCACTGGGGGAACCCAAGTTGGCCAAACCAAACACCCAGAAACACCTTGGCATGTGTAGAGAGACAAAAATGGTATACTTGACCCTCGAGTAATGTTCTACCAAGAATCCGCTTTCTCTTTCCGCTTGCTGGATCTAAAAATGTGAAATTAAATGTCATGACTAAAGCTTGTATCCCACTAGCGACGAAGGTTTGAGCGTGAATGTTGATTTTTCGTCAGTGTTGTGACCTTGAACAAACCCAGACAAAAAAAAAAATCCATATTCACTGTATTTGCAAAGCTTCGCCGCTCAGTGGAATACGGGTTTAGATGTTCTTGATTACTGTCATTAAAGTAGGAGTCGTGTCGGTAAAGAGATACTTTCAGTAATTGAATCTCCCAGTGGTTAGAATTGTCCATTCACTTAATCATTTCTTGTCTGAAGATGGTCCGACTGATGAGGTTTTTCCTCGCCCTTTCAAGATCCGCCGCCACCCCCCTCTTTAAAGTTGACCCTTTTTTTTTTTTTGGCCAGCTTTCAATGTACTATCTAGGCTGTTACTATAGAATATTTTTAGAATCAATTATTCCCTCAATTGTGTTTCGAGTTCCCCCTACTTTTAGACAGAAAAAAACCCCGGTTTTAATCATCTTTGAGTTTAGTGAGGAGAGCTTTGAATCCTTGACCACTTGAGTGAATTTCATAATAATGGAGGTCTATTTTCCAGCTCGTGGTTTGCTGACAGAGGGGAATCATCATGCTGGGGGGGACCAAGCATTGACACATCAAATTAGCGGTGCCCCCGCTGCACACACCACGCAGGATATAAAAATAACAGGAATGTCACAAACACACATGGGCAATCACAGCGATGCAAGGAAGGAAGGACACGTCAAGGAAGACACTTTATGGAGACACTGCAATTCACACTATCATTACATCACTGCCAAGGCTTATTATCAGCCTATATTAGTTAAAAACCTAAATGGCATGGTGAATGGAGCCGCATGATCACTTGTGCTCTAATTGATGAACCACCATTAAAGAGGTAATGAAATAAATCTTAAATCCTTTCCGGACAGCTGAAATCAGATGGTAGTGGAAAAATTAATGTTGGGAGCGCTGAAGGCTGACAAATGAAAAATGTCCTTCGAAAAAGAATAAATCTAATTTCGATTTATATTGATTTTACAGAGGAAAAAAAATGTCTACACCTCTTATGATTAGTATTCGTAAAGCTTTCTGTTGAACATGAAGATCCAGTATTCTTGAGACCATGAGCAGGACTTTCAGCCGCCATTGTTAAATGTCCGTTGACGCCCTTCGATGAATACTTGTTTTCTATTTTCTGGGCCCGATTCATATCGAACATGTTCACTGATTAGACAGTAAAGGGTGAACATATCCAACAGCCAGCGATAGCACACTTAGATTGCGTGTACGGCTGGGGAAGTGGGCAAAGGCAGCGTAAATGCTCCATACGTCTAGTACAGTTTAGAGAGCTTCTTAGTCAAGGTCAGTCTTTGCATTAGGCTGTCCATGCAAATGTTATACTGAGTGTGCGTGTGTGTGTGTGTGTGTGTGTGTGAATGTCAAATACAAAACTGCAGCCGCACCACAGCACAGTAAAACCATTAAGCTTCAGACAGAAGTGCTGAGTGTAGATTAGTGCGGCGCTAAATCTCAGTCAGGCATTAACAAGTCAGTGTGCTTCCAAAACAACATACGTAGATGTCAATGTCTGGGACTTTTAATACAGCACCGATTATCTGTAAAATGCAACATGTTGATTAAAAAAAATTGAATAACAGAATAATTATATACTTTCAAATACCGTACTATTTTTCCTTTCCTTTAAGTCAGAGGGCCATTTGGGACAAGCCATATCCAAGTGTCCTTCGGCTGTTCCAACTTTACACATAATAGATATTTGATTTTAAAATTTCCCTACTACATAAAGTGGTCCAAAAATGCTATTTTGGGAGAACAATACACAGTAATATCTGATAATATTTGTAAGAAAAAACAATCAATGTTCAAGTAGAACATGACTCATTCACAAGACTGGCAAATATATTTTGCTTTTGGCATTTTACATTCTTAAGAAAGCAGTGTAGTACCCATCATAGTTTAAAATAACCTACTTCTTTCCTCCATATTGTTGTTGTTGAGTGGAAACCTCTCAGTCCAAGTTTGGTTAATATTTTTTTCCAGAAATTTTAAAAGTACAACATTGAAAAGCGTTGACATGATTTTCGAAATGCTTTGAAATACCTTAATCAGAGGCATGAAAAAAGATGATCGTCTTTAACGTGTATTTGAAAGAATTTCCACCTGGGGCTGAATTCACTTCTATTGGCGGCTTATTCATTCGTGTGCAGCATAATAGCTTCCTGCTGCTTCACCATGTTTGCTTTGAATTCAAAGTTTCACAAATTGACCCAAGTCTTCAAACCTTCTCATTAAGATGTACTGTATATACTGTACATTCTGATTTTTTTTAACACAATCAGGACCTATACCATTTAGAAAGTCATACTCAAGTAGCAGAATTTTAAATTCTACTCTCCAGCTGAGTGGGAGCCAGTGTAAAACCTTTCGGTAATATGTTCTGATTCTTTGTTCTGGTCAGAACCCAAGCTGCAGTGTTCTGAATGAGCTGCAGCGGTTTGATGCCCTTTTTAGGGGGACCAGTCCGAAGACCATGACAATATTCAAGTCTACTGGAGATAAAAGCATGAGGTAAGCTACTCCTGGTCTCTTTGGAGCATGCGGCCCTTCAATCCGGATTTGTTATTTAGCCGGTAAAAGCCTGTCTGTGATTGATTTAATATGACTGCTGAAATTCAGATCCGAATCAATCAGCATGCCAAGTTTTCGAACCTGGTCTTTGGCGTTTAAAGACAGTGACACCAAATGTTTAAAACAATGACCTCAGTTTTGTTTTTTGGTTCATCCAGTCGTTTATTTGTTTTAGACTGTAATACAACTTCTTAATCGAACTATTTTCATTTCGACACATTGATAAATAAAGCTGTAGATTAGTAACAGCTGTAATACACCTCAAAATCAATAAGACCTTTATAAATAGCTCTCATGAATCAATTTGGCTATTTCGAGTGCTTAGTTCAACAGGCCCCTTGCTTTGGACAGGGCCTGTATACCGTTTCCTGCAAGTATCTGCGTGGCAGTGGTTCAACTGCTGAGGCTGTACATCCTGCCTGGCAATTTTCTGTTAGTGATCAGATGTTTGGCGGATCATTCATCTCAAGTTCACTCCGACAGCTCAGCCAGGAGGGAGGGAAGACGAGCAAAACAAAAGAGGGAGTGAGAGAGCAAGTTGGAAGGCATTTGGGGAGAAAGCGGCAGATAAGCAGCGTGCGTGAGCCTCCTAACCACCAGCTGACACTCTTCATCTGTTGTTGCTGTGCCTGTTTAACCGTCGGAGCACTGTGGGTTTGTCTGAATACATCAAAAAAAAAAAAAAAAAAGGCCAGAAGGAGGGGTAACAAAGCATCTTCTTAGAGAGACATCGCCATCAGCTTTCTGTCTCACGTCCTCTCATTTCTCCCCGTGTAATATTATTTCCCCGCTCTCTCCTGCTTTCATCACACACACACACACACACACACACACACACACACACACACACACACACACACACACACACACACACACACACACACACACACACACACACACACACACACACACACACCACCGTCAACGCCCAACAAGCCCAAACCCTACAGTTTCTGTCTCGCTCTCAGATGCAGAGTTGGGAGTTGGGAGCAAAAGGCAGGAGACAGACAAGATAAAAGCTGTTTCCTGATTCTTCATCTCTCAGCTACTCTGCTGTCAGCCAAGAAGACAGCTAGTCAAGATGCAGAATTTCCTGCCCAAAGTATCCCGCGCAGGAGCTGTCGCTAACAGGCACAGGAAAAAGGTGGCGATAGGGAGATGGACAGGTAAGCACATACATGATAAATACACGGGAAGGAAGGTAATCCAACATCCTGTTGACCCTTTGGGCACGGCGTTATTATCAGGCATCAGGTTGGAAATTCAACTTCCACTGTGTTGGGTAGTTTGTGTTGCACAATACACAGAGACACAAACCACACGCATGCAGCCACGCGGGGATCCATGTGAGAGTGAAATGGGGCACGCAAACAGCACTGCAACCGTTTGAGTTTGAGTGTGCCTTGCTCATGGGCACCTCGGCAGAAGCAGACTAGCATCACTGTGTTCCTGATCGTGTTTTGGCCGGCAAAAAAAGGTGTGTGTGCTATTCACACACATTTTTGTCTGTCTTGAAATGTATATCATTTTATTCATGTAAACTTACAACACACACTGCTGTTTTATTGCCTGTTTTTATAAGCACACACAGAGATATTTTTGGATGTGTTGGTATGATTTTTGTGTTTACAGGCCACTTTGCTGCCATAAAACCCCAAATTTCCCCATTGCGGGACGAACAGTGAGTTATTCTTCACGAGAGCAGAAACAATGGTAATTTGGAGCAGTTTCAGCTCAGTATGGCTGATACAGTATGTCAAGTTTATAAGGCAGGGCCATACGTAGCATAATATAGCGCTAAAGCTTTTGTAGAACTTCCTACTAAATTCTCATAAGTCGACCACAAACGTAGTGTAGCCTTCTCCAATTGAATAAGATTATAAGCCAGTGACTTGATTTGTAAATGTAGAAGACCACAACAGGACCCAACGTCATGGATGAAAGTGTTTGACAATGTGAGATTCCCAGCCATCAGATCAGTCAAACTAAGCCATTATTCTGATAATTATGTCAAATAACGTCCTTAACCTCTTCACTCAGACTTGATCCGCCTCAACAGTGTGCTAGAGATGATTAACATGTTTCGTCGTTCGTCCTTTGAACTTTCAAGTAGCATATGCTGTGGTAGGGCGATCGCAGTTCTGTTTATTAAAGACAAAATGCTGTCATGTAGCTTTAAGTCAAATGTTACTGGCAGGCTCATTTGATAAAGTCACTCATACAGATAATTTTAGACCTTGAAATTATGTGTGTGTGGGGGGGGGGGGTCCTATATCAGATTACATATATAGCTTTTAAAAACAAAATGGCTACATTGTAAAGAAGCTGCAGTCTGACTTTTATTTCTGTTGCTTAGCCTATCTTGGTTTGCTAAGTTGGCAAACTTTGTATGAGATGCCTGGTTTGCATCTTTTAAGCATGAACATTTAAAATGGTCGTAATAGAGATAAAAAAAAACAAAAATTGACTACCGGACAATTTTTCTTACTGATGTACAAAAACTACCTCTCGTGAGTGACCGCCGCCATTGCACAAGTCTCAAAGTCGAGCATCATTGTGTCACAATAGAAGTTCCGAGAATTTGTAATCTGGAAAAGTGCATTGTATGTATTTTCTGTCCTGATCTGTTTTTGCTGTTTGCATTACATTTAGTTCTGTTTCATGGGCTATTTTGTCTACTTGTGTGGATTTTTCATGTCATGCTCATTGGTATTCTATTCTTCTGCCCGTCACTATTAAATACATTGCTGACCATAACTTTTTTGACCCAACCGTTGTGAAATTGTATAATTTCACACAAATATACCTGGTGATCTCTCACGGTCATATTCCTGGACTGCGTCTTGGAAATCATTCGACTATACTAATATGTGCAAACTTGGCAAGTGCAGTTAACTTGTCTTGGAAAAAAGAAAATTCTGGGTCTGCTTCCTCTCTCAAGGTTCTCATCCTTAAGTGACTTTGTACTTTAGAACTAACATGCATCTTGAGAACGCACCGGAGTACACACAAAGTCTGCCTGTCGCACACCCAAACCACACGTCATGCATTTGGCTGCACTTACTACATGCTTCCCTTAAATTATTCAGCAAAAGATCTCAGTTTGATCATGTATTGAGAACAGACAGTGAACCATGACGTGCTAAGTGATTTATCTTGTATTTTCACCAAACAGAAATGAGCATGTCAGGTACGATACACAACTGCACATTCTCTCCATGATAACACTGGTCAACACACATTTCGGTGCCAAGAAAGTTTCAACGGTTTTATGGTATTTGGTGTTGCTGAATCCGAACTGGCAGATGGTATGAATTTGGTATGGTCTTGATGCTACAGCTTTGATGATGATACAACTTTTATCAACAATAAAGGTACATTTTGTAAAATATGAAAGCACATTGATGATCAATCAATTAATTGTTAAAAATATCAATATCTCAAAAACCAGAGCCAATTCAAAGAGATTGATGTAATTTTTGGACTCAGCAGCCCAAGACTACACAGAAATCACAAAAATATCTATGGCATTCGAAAAAAAAATTAAATAAACATTTCAGCCTGTGTGTGTGTGTGTGTGTGTGTGTGTGTATATCTGTGGGTGTGCATTCTGGCTTTTTGAGAAAAAAGTCAGTTAGTGACAATACTTGCTGAGCTTGCAAGCTTTGTTCAAGCTGTCCTTTATCCCTTTCCCTTCCCCCAACATTTGGTTTATCTATTTCTATAAGCGACCACCGCTGCAGTAATTTATTTGCATTAGAATAGATTACTTCAGTGGGGTGACCAAGGCTTTCTAACTTGCGGTCTCATGGGTTGTAGTTTGGGAGTACTTTGTAAGTGTGGTGTGGCGTGCTGGTCATCTGTAGTACAGCGCACACTATAAGGATGGCAATTACATACAAAAAGGTTAAGTTGTTCAAAAATTTTTGTTTTTGTGTGTACCCTGCTAAATTTGTTTCAGAGAAAGCGCAAGGTGAGGCCGAAAGAGAAATGTGAATAACGGTGCAAATGATACAAGGCTGCCTGGACAGCTAACGATAGAATTTGCTCGCATACAGTACATACTGAATATGGAGGGTCCTTCCCCATCAAACAGTTGCACTTGTATCATTGTTCCCTTCTTTCTACTCCACATCCATGTTATTTTCTTCATTTGATGCGATGTCTTGGCTGAGGAAGGCCTCTCCCCGCATCTCTGGTCTCAGCCTTGAGGATGTGGGCTCCAGAATTATGTTGTGTGCAACGTGTATATGTGTGTGTCCATCCTAAACCCCACAGGGCTTGTATAGGAGCCTGGCCCTCTGCTTTTGTTGCGCCAGCTTTTTTTGCCTCTGAGCCCCCGCGAGTGTGCGTGAGCATGTGTGCGCCATAGGTGAGTTTGTGCATGTGTTAATTGTGGCTCTATGCAGCTTGCTTGTGCCAAGACTCAGCTTCTGCCATTGTTCGTCCATTGTGTCTGCTCTGGTGTTTGGTGGCTGCGGGCATCTGGCCGCTTTAGAGGACAATGCGGAGCAAGACAATGCTTGGAGAATTGATGAGATACTCTGCAGTAGAAGAGGGATAAGGCAGCTAGCGTGGACTTAGCGCTCCATGACTTGAAATATCGGCAATGCTTTTGCGCCATGTTCCATTGTGCACAAGATGAGAGCTCTTTTTTTGTGACATAAAGCTGTATAGTTAGTGTAAGTGTTAAAATGGCAACGCATCCCAATCTCATAAACACAAGCAATCCCGCCGCAGTAAACGTCCAGCTAATTCCCAATGACCCCCCCCCCCCCCTCCATTCAACAGGAGCTAAGTGGCAACTTGAGGTATCCAAAATCTATTAGTCATTTTTTCTTTGTCACTCCATCCATCTCTATGTCTCCATAAGCCATCAGTGTTTTTGGTTAGGATCCAAATCAATCCTGTTCTGACACATGACCTGAATCATTCATCTCTCCCCGCTGTCTCTCTCTATTTTTTCACCTCTCTAACAGTGGGAGTGTGTAACCAGCTGCCAGCCAGCATCAGTCACATTGTCAGCGCCTGCCTGGCTGTGGGGCTGCTCTTGGCTTAGAGGGCAAGCTCTGGCTCAAGACTTTCCCCTCAGAGTCCGACCCGAAATTGCCTAGATGCAGAGACTACGTTTAGCATATTTAGCCTTGTCACGTTTTTGAAGCGGTTCGAAAAACTTGAGTACATGTTAACACAACATGATGTGTTTGGGCCGGACCTTAACTTTATTGTAGTGCTACAGTCTTATTACAGTCTACAAAAAAAAGAACGGCTACTAAATGGCATGCACTGTCACCTCTCTCGCCCCCCCTCAAAAAAAATCCACATTTCCGTCTACCTACAGTAAATGTTCCACTTTGAACTTGTGAAAACATTGCGGTTTTCTATGTATTCTCTTCCTAGGCAGTTCCATTGTGCTGTTGCACGAGTGTAGACAAAGGATGTTAATGTAACACAGTTTTTTGTGCATTGCACATTCATATTATATATATTTTTTATCTATGTGACATGCTCTAATTAAAGAACACAAAAAAGAAAAAAACACGAGTATGTTTTTTTCCCACTAAGTACTATTTTTTAATATTACTGTATATATATATATATATATATATATATATATATATATATATATATATGTACACAGTATATTATAATTTTATTTTATTTATATATTTTTATTTTATATTGCACTTTTATTGAACTGTGTACAATTCTTTCTGAAACATTTATTTTGTGCAATGAAACACTGAGGGTTTTTTTTCCTTCCCCCCACAATTTTGCTGCTGTAGACTGCAAATTTCCCCAGTGTGGGACAAATAAAGGTTATCTTATCTTAAGTAAATGTTTGGGGGCTACTTTTAGTTCACTTGAGTGACATTGTTTTTCATTAACAGTACTCTTACAGGTGTTTTTAGGCTACACTACCCACTTCTGGTTTAAACAGACTCAGAAGTCACCTTGTTCCAGTAGTCTTTGAAATTGGAAGATTGTACGCTGATTGATTTTATGTATGTGGAAAAATGTCACCAAAAGCCAGCATAACTTCAGAGATGAATGCATGTTTGTCGGCGTGAAACCGAAACAAAGAGTAATCATTGGCGTGCGGGGTGTTGCTTCACCGAGGATGTGCAGTAACATGCTGCCTAATTAAGAGTGTCCTCTCCTTGGTGAGACGGGTTCCCAAAAGCCCCGGCAGCCATGATTAAAAGACAAGCTCTCAAAGGACTCTGCGCTCTTCCAATCCAATCCAGATACTTCCTGGATAGCATCCATACGCAATCAACCGTCTCATCTTGACCAGAACGGACGCTCTTTCAACTCTCCGTCTTACTCCGGGTCCTTCTCAAGTGTGCTCACTTTTCTTTCTCGCTTCCTTCATCTGTTTACAGCCTCCACCCCCCACTCCTCTCTTAACTCTACTCCCCCCCAAACAGCCGTTCTCTTCCCTCCCCTTTCACTTCTCCTACCCTTCGTCTGCCAAGGCTTCACATCAAAGCCACTGATTGGTTTCTGACTGTTCAGCAGGCAGCATTTAATCCCGCTTTGTGTGAAAAGACCAAAAATAATCAGCATGAATATGGAAAAACCTGCTTCGGTGGTAATATCCAGCCCAGTAATATCCATATCAGTCAAACGAACTTGGCTTCATTTGACTTGCACACAAAGGGAAGGCCGGACTTTTCCACCAAAGTCCCCTTGGCTCAGTGTCACATTGTGTGGATAAATACACCAACTTGACAAGGTTGTTGATTCAGGGCTGACATTGAGTCATGCCCACAAAGCAACAATTTAATACTTTAATTCTCTTGTTTCCGTGCTACTATCACCACCTTCTGATGTACAGTCCCTTCACCTTGGCTTGACTGCTCCATACAACATTGCTGCCCAAGGTTGTTTTAGCGCTTTTAAGAGTTTTCATTGGAAAGTTTCACTCATTACTGCGTTGTCCTTGTGTTCTAACACTAACTTCAGAAAGCGGTATTCAAACACTGCATTATTGGTCAAAATGTATTTGTGAGGCAATTTTACCACGGGTGTGTGCAGATTCGCTACAACCGGGGTAAACTGACCAGCGGATAGTGACAACAACTTTTGAAACAAACAGAAAAGGTGAATGATTGAAACTATCTGCAAGCTATCTAATGTTCAGTAATTAGAGTCAAATAGGCTAAATCAGTGTTTCTTAACCTTCTTAGAGGTACCGAACCCAACCAGTTAATATGCACATTCACCGAACCCTTCATTAGTGAAAAAACAAATAAATAAATACATATATATATATATATATATATATATTATAGATGTATATTACAAATTCAATATATTTTATATTACAAATTCAAAATATTTTAAAAAAGGCATGTATTAAAAACAGAAAAAATAAAATAAAATCTCAAGAGATAAGTATTCTTTTTTTTTTTTAATTGTACGATGTACTATCACGACAGTCACACATTGACTACGAAGCGAAGTAAATTTCCCACATCACTGATTGGACAAGCAATGTCATGTGATCATCTGCAGCCAGTAATGGCCAAGCGGGCGTGTCATAACGAATTGATATGTTGAGTAACGTGTATCTTACCCTCCATGACAGAGGCTCCGTCGAACTCCTGAGACCGATTCACTGAACCCCTGGGGTTCGATCGAACCCAGTTTAAGAACCACTGGGCTAAATAAACTGGGCCATAGAACATATTTAAGTTCCATATGTCTCTACCTGATTCTGCATTTGCTGCCTACTGTATACTATGCATACATTTTGAGTATCTAGAGTATAAGCTGTATTGTATTTTTCCAGTCTTTATTTGATGTGTCGCCAACCTTCATTCAATAGCACAAACAACAAACATATTGGAAATGCTGTATTTGTAATTGATTTCACAACAGATATAGGAAATACCTTGAGATTGCTTACTTTGCCACAAGAAAAAAAATTCTTTCATTCGAGAATAAAAATGTAATTTCTTTCGATATATCGTAAGAACATCAATATTGCTATATGCAAAATCTATGATGCAGGTTTTTCCAGTATCGTGCAGCCCTAAAATTCTAGTGGTGGTTTGGCTCAAAACACTGCAACAACAAAATCAATAGGACCAGTTTGACCCAGTTTCGCCGAGGTCTGACTTTCATCCAGCGTTTCCAGTTTTCAACATTTTCCACGTTGTTTCCTGTTGCTCGTGAAATAAATTAAACATCGACGCTTTTACAAAGCGTACAATGGAAGATGTACAGAAAGACTTTTACAGATTGGGAGAGGACAAGTGGGAGGGTGCAAAGATATATTTCCCTCTCAAAGATTGATAAAAGGGAGATATTTCTGTAACTCCGGGCTAATTCTGTGAGTAGCGCCAGATCTCGCCAGGGATTTACAAGGCTGGCTTCAAAACAATTAGTTGCAGAATGGGAGCCATTTAAAAGACAAGGAGACAGATCTTAATACAGCTGTGGGCATTTCCCCGCGGAGGACTCATTTTTACAACCTCCTTACTGAATCTCTCTCCCTCTCTGGCGCTAATACTCCAAGCCAATCTCTTCCATCTCATTTCACGCAGAAGAGCATATTATGAAAGCTACCAGCGGAAGAACGAAAGAGGTGGTGGTGGTGGTGGGGGGCAAAAAAAGAGTCAAGTTTTACAGACAAAAACATTAGAGGGGAGAGGGGGGGGGGCAAACAACAACACATAAGAGACAGAGGACCAAACACACATCCAGGGAGCTACAAGATATTAAACATCCATCTCTCTTTATGAGGACTGTCTGCCTGCTGCCCTGTGTATACCGTGGACCAATCAGTGAGTCCATGTGTCCACGGGGACCAATCAGTGTTCAGAGAAAGACTTACTCAGCATGTCTTAGTATACAGGTAAACGACACTGCTAAGCCTTCCGTATTCTACGCAGGCACTCAAAGGAGAGGCTGCGCCCACTTACGGGGGAACAACCCAGTTCTTGTTAATTAATGTGCTTTGTCAACCCTGAATTTAATCTTGGCCTCATATTACGCTCATTAAGAGGCTTTTCAGAAGAGCCGATCCTGACATGGCACAGTTCACATTACACCGTCTCATAGGAATGTAATTGTCAGTAAGAAATGAGAACTCATTCACGTTCATACGCACTCGTATTGTGCGCACAAACGACGATGCACATATGCTAATCCCAAATAAAACTAAACAGCAAATCTGCATGTATGTACTGTATGTAGAAGCATAAGTCAGAGTTTAGGCGAATAGCGCCACAAAATTCATAAACCATCAACTGTTTTAGCAAACTCTATGTGTGAAAAAAAATTGTTTTTTGGAACACGTTCAAAATTAAGTGTTCGTAACCATATTGAAGTTTTCAGTTCAGACAATGAATCACCTCTCTTTAGTTTTGACGACGTCATATCGTCACCTTCCTAAAATAATAGCCCAAGTCTTTTTTTCCCATTTTATTCAAAAACACTAAATACCTGAGCCCATTACAGATTATATTATATTTACGAATAATTTCATATCGGATGTTTAATTGAATGATCTGCTTAATTAAACATGTAGCCAGTTTTAGCCTTAGTTTTTTCCAAAAAGATGACCTTGTTCATCATTTTGAAGATATCATTTTTTGTTAAATTGGTGATGAAAATACAGTTTACCAATCCTCCTCTAGAGAAAGAGGCACTCTACATGTAATTTCATCCACATGGCCACTTTTTTAAAAATTGATTAAGATGTAGTTAGGCCGGTTGTGTTAAATTTATTGTTCACCATTTTTGTGGCTGGATCTCAACCAACCGGTGACATCAAGTTTGTACTGAGTCTAAATCAACAGCGCCTCTGCCTATTGCAAAGTAGTGCACTCGATTTTAAATCATTTGGTGAGAGATCATCAACGCATTCCGTATAACAGAACCACTTCTTAACAATTCATAATTATGCTTTGCCTATGAAATAAAATGCATTACTAATGGTATATAATCCGGCAAAAGTCTCTCCATAATAGGCTGCCCATTATTGTTAACGATACAAACTTATTTTCTTGAAAGGCTGCGATCCGAGGCTCACCGCAGACTCATCAACACGCATGACATTTGTAGAGTCTCACTTAAAAGCCTGTATGTCACTTTTGCTCTCGGCTTGAAGAAAATTGAAAAGTCTGGCAGCAAAGAGGGCCGCAATTGTCACCCACTCACAAATGCCCCATTCAAGTCTCTATATTCGGATTTTTATTCAGAATTTCTGTATTATTTGCATGTTAAGGTGTCTCTTACACTGGGGAGCAATTAAATGATAAAGCGCCGCTGTTACAGGTTTATGTAAATTCCCTCTGCTTGCGGCTTGTATTGAGTGAAGGCATGGAATTACGGCAAAGCAAATAACTTCAGGTGGTGCACAATATTTTTCGCTTTTAATTCTTTTCTTCATTTTAACCTTTATTTATTCACGGATGTTCAGTGGAGAGCAAACTCTACTCTCCTTTGACACCCTGATTACAATGTAAACAAGTGAAAAATCTTGATGCAAGGTACAACCATAAAACGAAACAGTGACAAAGCAATGCAACAGGTTTGTGTAGATTGTATATGAAAATAAAATCAAAACAATTAAAAGGAATCAAGGCATCTCCCTGGATTTGTAACATGTTCAACATGTGAACAATAAGGGTCTTGCTAATGAACTAAACATGTTTTTCTGCCGATTTGAAAAGGACACCCCCATTTCCCACACACACCCACCTCTACCAGAAACTACTCTATCTACCCCTCCTCTTTTTCTCCACTACAGATCCACGAACAGGACGTGAGACGGCTCTTCAAGTAGCAGAAGATCAAGAAAGCTGCGGGGCCTGACAAAGTGTCCCCCTCCTGCCTGAAAGTCTGCGCTGACCAGCTGGCTCCGGTCTTCACACAAATCTTCAACAGATCTCTGGAGCTGTGTGAGGTCCCATCCTGCTTCAAACAGTCTACCATCATCCCAGTTCCCAAGAAATCGGCAACATCGGAACTGAACGACTATAGGCCTGTCGCCCTGACGTCTGTGGTCATGAAGTCCTTTGAACGCCTTGTGCTGAACCATCTAAAGAACGTCACCGGACCCCTGCTGGACCCTCTCCAGTTTGCCTACCGGGCAAACAGGTCTGTGGAAGACGCAGTCAACATAGGTCTGCACTACATCCTCGAGCACCTCGACAGCACAGGGACCTATGCAAGGATTCTGTTTGTGGATTTCAGCTCTGCGTTCAACACCATCATCCCGGAACTCCTCACCGCCAAACTTCTCCACCTTGGTGTGTCCCCTACGATCTGCCAGTGGATCCTCAGCTTCCTGACGGGACGGACACAACAGGTGAGACTGGGAGCAACAACATCATCAATACGCACCACCAGCACTGGAGCCCCACAGGGATGTGTCCTCTCTCCACTGCTCTTCTCTCTCTACACAAACGATTGCACCTCAACAGATCCAGCTGTCAAACTCATAAAGTTCGCAGACGACACCACGGTCATCGGTCTCATCAAAGACGGCGACGAGTCTGCGTACCGCCAACAAGTGGAGCAGCTGGAGCTCTGGTGCAGCCGACACAACCTCGGGCTGAACACGCTCAAGACTGTAGAGATGATCGTGGACTTCAGGAAACATTCTTCTCCACAGTTGCCCCTCACACTATCCAACTGCCCTGTGTCAACCGTCGAGACCTTCAAGTTCCTGGGAATCACAGTCTCCCAGGACATGAAGTGGGAAGTCAGCACCATCTCCATCCTGAAAAGGGCCCGGCAGAGGATGTACTTCCTGAGGCTGCTGAGGAAGCATGGCCTGCCACAGGAGGTGCTACGACAGTTCTACACGGCAGTCATCGAATCAATCCTGTGTTCTTCCATCACGGTTTGGTTTGGGGCCGCCACAAAAAAGGACAAAATCCGACTTCAACGGACAGTTAGGACGGCGGAAAAAATCGTTGGCACCGCCCTACCCACTCTTGAGGACTTGCACACTGCAAGAATCAAGACAAGGGCACGGAAAATCCTCCTGGATCCCCCGCACCCTGCCCACCACCTTTTCCAGCTACTCCCCTCAGGCAGACGCTACAGATCCATGCGCACCAAATCCAGTAGACACTTAAACAGCTTCTTCCCTCTAGCCATTAACTCCTTAAACAGTCACTGACGTAGTCACTCTTCTTGTACTACAAATACTGCTACTGGTTACTCTAAAATGGTTCAATGATTTGTTGTTTACGATGATACTAATGCAGCGTGTTATACCGGAGACAAATTCCTTGTGTGTTCTACATACTTGGCCAATAAAGATGATTCTGATTCTGATTTAATGGAATACACTACAAAGACAGGATATATTATGTTCAAACTGCAAAACTTAATTGTTTTTAACAAATAATCATTAACTTTGAATTTTAAGGCTACAGCGCGGTCCAAAAAAGTTGGGACAGGTGGCAAAAAAATTTTTAGAAGGTTGAGCAATGCTCATCAAACACCTGTTTGGAACATCCCGCAGGTGACCAGGCTAACCGGGGAACAGGTGGCTGTCATGATTAGGTGGAAAAGGAATTCCTCAGTCATTCACAAACAAAGATGGGGTGAGCTTTGTGAACAACTGTATGTGAAAATAGTTTAAGGACAATGTTCTTCAATGTAAGATTGCAAGACATGTAGGGATTTCATCATCTATGGTCCATAATATCACCAAAAAGTTCAAAGAATCTGGAGAAATTACGTCATGTAAGCGACAAGCAGTAAATCAATATTGAATGCCCGTGACTTTTGATCCCTCAGGCGGCACTGCATCAAAAACCAACATCAATGTGTAAAAGATATCACCACATGGGCTCAGGAAAAACTTCAGAAAACCACTGTCAGTTAATACAGGTCAGCGCTGCATTTGTAAGTGCAACTTAAAACGCTACCATGCAAAGCAAAAGCCAAACCACATTCTGCATGTGTTATAAAAATGTGCCTTTGTAGTAAAAGAGTGCAGCTACTAAACCGACTGCCTGCAGTCCATACCTGTCTCCCATTGAAAATGTGTGGTGCATTATGAAGCGTGAAGCGTGAAATATGACAACGGACACTCTGTCTTCAGTACACTATTAGGGATGAAACAATATCCAAACATCACGATACAACATTGTCTCGATATAAACCTCTCAATACAATAATTATCACGATACTGTGGGGAAGTTGGCGGTATAAAAGCTCATGATACTGTAAAAATGCATGTTATTTATTTATTTTTTTAAAGCACAATATTGTGTTTTTGTATGAAACAGCAATGAGAAAAAAATAGGATAAGCCAGTCATTTTATTGTCAAGTGCTCTTATTGGCTCGGCGGTGTAAAGTATCTTGGTCTGCTGATAACACTAATAACACTTCAAAATCTAGGCACTTACTAGCTAATGCACACACACATTGTGAATCAAGACAATTTGTGGAGGAACTCAAACACGTTACGCTCCCCTTCATCTGACGATGAGTGTGCATCTTAAACGGAGTTGGCCAAAACATGCCTCATTCAAATTAAACTGCACAAATAAACTAACCACCAAAAGTTGCTGGAACTGCACAAATGGAAAATAACCCCGCCTGTTTAATGGATGCACTTTTTTATTGCATTTTATTTTTTTAATATCACGACATGACAACGTACTATATGCAAAATAATTTTTGGTAATATTAAACAGAAAATTTGACACATTTGTATGAGAGGATAACAGATACTTAGAGGAACAATAGCAGACCAAGTGTCAGACCAGTGTGAAATATATTGCCCGTGACACAAATGCCAAAGTGCTTGTGCTACAGGTGGGCACTTTTCTCCCACTCGCCCCGCGAAGGCCCTGTGTGCGCTTTCAACCTTCATCTTTCCAGCTCATCAACTCCGATAGGAGGGCTTGGTATTTCGCTTTCAAGTCACCTCGGAAACACAAATGAGAAAGAAGGTGATGCAGCCTGTGACGCACACTAAAACGGAGAGGCAGCGGTGTTCGCTGACAATTTTAAACTGGCTTAAGATCAATAATGCAACCCGAGCTCCAGTAGAGTGATGCAGTGAGCTGACAGCACTGACTGACTTAATTGGTGGAGACTGTCATCGTTCACTCTGTAGATGTTCTCCGGGCGGTCTGTCCTACAGGTTTGTCCTCTTAGCATGTTCTTCAGAACACAGCGCGTGTCGGTTAGCTTGATAGGAAGTCTGCGAGGTGCTTATGCCTCCTCAAATTTGAATAGTTGTGCTTGTGACTAATATTGATCATGAAAAATCCTTCTCCCTACCTGGCAAATCAATTTTCCCAATTTGCTAGAAATTCTATTGTGGAGCTATTGAACGGCGCTCGCAGCTCTGCCAATACGTGCTGTAGTGGAGCTTTATACAGTACGTTGAAGGAATAATATGCATCAAGAAGTGCATTTGCCTGAGGCTATATGACTGTTATCAATGATGTAAAGAGTGAAAAAGATGTGCGTATCTCCCCCCCCCCCCCCTCCCCTTTTAAATCAATGACAGCGCTACAGTTGGAGTCAGGGCAGGAATTCAAGTAATAGAAATCTATTTTCCAGACACCTTTCTTCACATGAGAAAAGTTGCATATACAGTAGATCCTCTAAAACTGAATGCCACTGTGGTTTTATAATCTGGTATTTGTTGCGCAATTTTGTGAAAATTCTTCTCTAAAATCGAACAAGAGGTTAAACGCCTCAACGGATCTTGTGAGAGTTCTGTTCAGTGAGCAACCAAAGGATTAACTTCACTCGTCGGACTTGTCTTTCATCGTGAATGCTTCTACTTTGTCAAGTGATGCACTTCCGTCTTGGCTGGTCAACGTTGGCTTCAGGAAATTTATGGAGGTGTGTGCTCTCAATCCCTGATTTTACTCCCACCGTTTATACAGCATTGGCGGGCAAATAATAATCATGCTGTCTAAGATTCAGAAAGTTGGTCATCTCAATGTTTTCACAACTGCTGACATGCTCTTTAAAATACTGTATGTGCATCTGTCTAGCGGCGGAGCAAGTTGAAGGAAGCAATTGGTACCACCGCATCAACACCCAGCAGTTAAGTATTGATTTGTTGCTTCACTATAGCTTTTATTTCCAACTCGCCATCATTGGTTTTTATGTCACTCGTTCTGCTTTGTCCACCCAATGGTTTCCTTTTAATACCTATGCCCAAAAGATAATGTTTTTGGTTGCGTGAAAACGAAGAAACTCTTCTATAATCCCCCAAGGAACAATCCATTAATTTGGGGGAGACGATCCAGAATGTTTTTGTTTATTTGTTCGGAGGATTTCGCCAAAGCTCCTTAGCCAAAAATTGGATGGGTAGGCCATGGGCCATGAAATAACACATTCAAAAAATATTTCTAAACACTAAGTTTTACCGTTACTGTTCACCTTATAAAATGTATATCAGCCCTTGTCGAAAGTTGGATGTCCCGCATTGCAACAAATGTTTACCTCAATAGCTAAGGTTGTTTCCTCAGGTTGGAGAAACAGCGTGAAAAAAAAGAAAACAGAGCCCAATACCTCCACCGTCAGGTGATGACCTGAACCTGCTCACAGCTTGACAAATAAAATCTAACCTTGAAATTTGGTACGTACGTACACAGACATCGTAGCAGCAGATAGAAACATCATTCTACTCCATAAGCTAGTTTGGTAACCTTGGAAAACTGAGGAGGGAAGAAGTAAAAAAACGTGTGTGTGTGTGTGAAGCAGACAGAGAGCAGGGGGTGGAAAGCAAATGAAAAAGTGTGTGGTGTCAATCTTATCACAGTTTCAGCATCCTGGTTGTCAGCCTGTGTCTGTTAAAGTGTTGAAATTGACATTGGGGACGACGACAAACACAAAGAGACCCATATACAAAAAAACAAAAACAGAAAATTGACAAACTACAACAGTAGAGAGTGGCAACAAAATGCATACACAGGTTAGCCTGGCGGTCGAGAAATTTGCGGCTCTAGAGCCACGTAAGCTTCTTTAGCGCTGCCCTAGTGGCTCCCTGCAGCCTTTTCAAAAATGTTTTAAAATGGAAAAAGATGGGGGAGGGAAATATATGACACAAACATTCTTAACGTTTTCTAATGCTGTAAAAATGTGTAGACTAAATATTAAATGTCAACATTTCTGTCAACGAAGATTTGCGTCATAAACTGCGACACGCGTTTATTAGCAGGGCCAGATGCCAGACAGGTGGTGTAAAAATAAATAAATAAAGAAACAACATTTAAAAACCCAAAAAACACCGGCATTTCATGTACAATGCACCGAGGGTACTGGCAAAAAATGTGAATCAGGAGGGCCGAGAGAAGCATTTTTAAACAATACACTGTACACGTGAGCTACGATAGTTAACACGCTGCAAAAGTGCCTCCCATGGCTCGTTCATTTTTGCGGCCGTTATGGCTGTTGCTCATTCTGGCAAGTGTGTGTAAGTGCGTGCGTATGCGCACGTGTGCGGGAACAGATCGATCGTGGGAGGTTGGTTGATCGATAAGTAGATCTTCGATCATAAAAGGTTGGGGAACCTCTGTGCTCCAGATGCACTGCAGGGGAAAACACCTTTTAATCGTGAAGGCTCATTGTGTATTTGTAGCCAACTTAGTCATTTTGATAATAGCTAATATAGATACATCGTGTCGCCTTCATTATAAGGCTTTTAATTTTTTGCGGCTCCAGACATATTTGTTTTTGGGGTCCAATATGACTCCTGCAACATTTTGGCTTGCCGGCCCCTAGGTTAGCCAAACAATGTGCTCTTGCATCTATATTATTTGGCCAACACAAGTACAGTACACCGTTTGAACTGTTGCTACAATAACAGCGGATTAGAGTGACTCTTCTGACAAACACGGTGGGTTCAAATGAGCTGACCCGTTTACTTCACGTGACTTTCGACAGCAATTAAAATGACTGCTGTGTGTCACTCTGGATCAAGATTCTTCAGCGCCACTGTTTACCTTGCTTAGTCTGATTTGACTGTAACACTGCAGACACAAATCCCCTTTGGTGCTGGTTTAATTGGCAATTTAAAGAGGATGAAAATAATCAAGAAATTTAATTCCTGCAGATTTGAGGCCGTTAGCAACAAAACCTCTATGATCAAGTAGCCCCTCGTACAAAATAGAAAATAATCTCGGGAAGCTCTGCTTTAAACTGCAAAAGGCACACACACACACGTGCATGCGCGCACACACGTATATATTTGAATACTGAAGCAAAAACAAACACGTGCATAAAACTCACACATGGGGTGAGATGTCTGCTCGCGTACCTTTTCTGGCAGCAGATCAACAAACGGAGGCTTGTGTGTGTGCACAAAGTAAAAAGAACAGCTTCTTGGACAAATCCAGTCTAAATAATCATCCCGTCCTGGCTGTTCAGACATCAACACTGTCCCATGTGGCTTCATTACTGTTGCTGCTAATTAAGCAGCTCCAAATAAACACCATCTTCAGCCTTCATTACCACAAACACAGCAGCATCAACACATGCTTCAACCGGATAGCTCTGTCCATGCTGGCATGGATAAATATGCAAATGTATTCTATATTGTTGAGAATGCAGAGCATGAATACATAATAGAATGCAGATTTAATATGCACTGGACACTCTATTCACAGTTTTACTTCAATGGATCAGTTAGTCAGTGTGAACTTGTTGAATAGTTTCTTCTTGCAGGGACCATTTTTGAATAATATTGTCGAATTCTATTGCATTAACAAAACAAAAACTTAGTGAAGGTGAAACCTAATATGTCGGTATTATTGTTTATCCATTGTTGTTATTTTAAAGTTGCATTTCTTTTTTGCAAAAAATAGAATAAAAATACTGGAGGCACTTATACTGATTGATATTTTAAGAGCTAGCAGGAATGATATAAAGGGAAATAATGTTATTGTTACACTCACACACGATTAAACTCGAGGCCTGGGGCCCAGATATGGTCCACTGCATCATTATATGTGGCTTGCAAAAGCTAATTATGTTGTGTATTAACATCAGGTTTTTTGCTAAAAACAACAAAAATGCAAATTGTCTTTACCTTTAAAAATTTTGAAATATTACATACATTGTTTTTCTTACCAACCATTCTTTCAACATTTTTTAATTATTATTTTTGATGGTTTTTATTGTACACTGAAAGAAATGGTGTGTTGAATTTGCTCAATTTTATTTAATCAAGTGGTTGCATGAAATAAAATTTCAAACTTGCAAGTGTTGTACGAATCTCATGTGACAACCTCATGATAGTCTGACTTTTGTAGGGCTCCAGAGGCATATATTTCACAAGAATGTGGTCAGTTTGCAGCCAGTTGCAGGGATGTTCAAGTTGTGAGATTTTGGTTCAGCATCACTTGATTTCACCATATCGCGACACAGATGATCAGCAATATCTGCAACGACTTGGACTGTGTCAATAAATGAATTGTGAATTTGTAGCAGCCGGCAAAAGAGGGCAGACAACAACAAAGATCTGCTTTTATTAACGGGAGTCGGCAGGTACAGTGTAATGACAAAACCGCCGAGTTTGACTGGATTGGGCTGCATTACATCAGAATTATGGAAGCAAAATGCTTTGAAGTTCCTGTAAAGACAACGAACACATTCTTTGCAAAATGTGTCTGCCAACATGTGTCTGTGTGTGAAATAATGAGCAGCATATAAAACACAATAGTATGCTGAATCCCAGAAACTTCAATTTATTCCTCCATTAAGACTCCGAGTTCAACACAAAGCCGAGTGGGGCGGGGGGAAAGCTTTTGATTATGAAGCTGTTAAAAACTGGAGCGCAGTGTAAACAACAAGAGCTCGCCAGACTGAACTTGTACATTTCCCTCCATCAAAATGGATTTGATTCTAGATGTGCATACAAAGACATTTGGGCTACAAAATGCTTAGGATGTGCAAATGTTTGAAGACTGCAGTATGGCAGTTTTTGCACCAGGTTTAGCTTTCACAAGACGGGAGGAAGATAATGTCAGAGGAGATTTGATAAAATGCTGCATAACCTTGTGGCTTAAAGGACACAACACCTCTTTTTCCTGTTCCTCTATGAACCTCAATCCTAGCTCATCTTTTTCTTTCCAGTTTCTCCTTGAGCCCCCACTGAAATAAAAACAAAAATTCCGATTTGTATTTTTAGTCATAGTCTGAACACTGTGTTTGAGATTTAAAAAAACAAGCGACATTCTCTGTGCTGCAAAGGTCAAGTCAAATTATGTTTGAAAATCTCCTTTTCACAAGGAAGAAAAGTTATTTGAACAATTTGATGAAATTAAAACTCACCAGGTGTTAAAAAATAAGAAATGTTTCAATGGGAATTATATTTGATCCCTCGGCAGATTGCATTGTGGGTGCGTACTGCATATCAAGCTTCATTAAAACGAGGGGAGCGCCGATCGCAATTTTCTGGCTGATCTTTACAAAGTCCGACCTGCCGATCCCGATTTTGTTTTTCATAACCAACAGCATACACCTTCAATGTTCCAGCCCTGGTTTATTATAAAACATTGAACAATAGCTGCGAAACGATACAAACTAGTTTTTTTTTAACTGCACATGAGAGTAGTTCTCGAAATAAAAAAAGAAAAGACTTGGTCATCTCACAGCAGAAGAGGACAATGGATGACTTTTTCAGACCTCTGCTGAGGGAGATCAGATCTGTGGACAAGATCGGTTTTATTTGAAGGGATCGGCCGATTCCAAAAAGGAAATGAGCACCGATCCCAATACCGGCTGATCGGTCGGTGTACCCCAAATGATAACTCAGAACCTCCATGATGAATAATATATATGGCAATATGTTTCTCTTGCCCAATCACCAGGCCCCACTCTGGAGCCAGGCCTAGCGGTGTGACTCGATGGCGAGTGTTTAGTGGCCCCTAGGGGTCCACCCGGGCGCAGCCTGAAAAGGCGGTGTGGGTCCACCTTTACCATGAGCTCTCAACCCATGGGAGAGGCCAAGGGGGTTGGGTGCGAGTTTGAGCTGGGCGGCGGATGAAGGCAGGGACATTGGCGATCCGATCCCCGGATACAGAAGCTAGTTCTTGGGGAACCTCTCTGCAAGGAAAAGAGCCTGAGTTGGTGTGTGAGGTTGAGAGGTTTGGGCTCTATCAGTCTACTTGAGAGGAGTTGGACTGTCATGCACTCTCGAGTTGCCCATTGTGAGCTCCCGCTGGGGACTCCCTTGTTCTGCTGGGTGACTTTGACGCTCACGTGGGCAATGACAGCGAGACCCATTTTTTTGCGCATCAAGTTAAATCTTTCCATAAGAAAGGCTCGAACAAGATATACAGTAAAGCCTAGAAAATGTAAGATGTTATATTGTGTACTAACATGTCATAGAAATGTAATTTGTTTTCACTAAAAGGATAACGCAAAAAAAAAGGCAAAAGAAAAAGCAAAGCAACAGTGAGTCTATCTCACGAGTTGTGTGTTGAAGACAAAGACTAGCGACGATAGCTATTTTGACAGTGGGTAAAAGACGGGGCTCCAAACGGATAGAGAGCTTCTCCGTGGATCTCAGTGCAAAGTCATTTACCTTCTACATCCCAAAAATTCACCAAGTGAGTGGTGAAGGACATTTCTCCGGGCCCACTCTTGGCTTGACACGCAGAGTAAAGGCCTGTGCGTGGAAACACATGCAAGTTTGTCCATCTGGGCTCTCTGTCTTGCTCTCGGTTTCTCTCTCTCTCTCGCTCTCTCATTTCAACTCCCACTTGTGCCCTTTAATATTCTGAAGCAAGTCAAACTATTTTAGGTGGCCTTCCATTCTACTTGCTCCTCGAATCGCCGTAAGTCTCCAGAGGACATCAGGACATGACTGGGAGCCTTTCAACATGAGATGCTGATCTTTGAGTTCAACTTCAATATTTTGTCACCTTTTTACTTGAAACTTAGCAAGTGGAGTCAAGCGAGGTAATGAGGCAAGAGTATGGGGGGGGGGGGGGGGTCATGTGACAGGTTTGATTCATACTCAGTCTGACAACATTGTCAACGTGTAGCATGTGGTTGCAGCCAATGTGACACGGACATTTATCGTCAAAACGCACCGTGCATGACAGTAAGAGGTTCACGTTGGCATAGGTTTTCAGGCACTATGATGACCTTTTTCTCAAACAGGCCCCCGAACATGCCAGGCCTGTCATGTGAATTAACTTTTAAAATGAGCAACAAAAAAAATCAATATATGATAGTAAAAAGTCTGCACTGACTTTGCAAGGTCAGTTTAACATATACCGGTACGTCTCCCTGACAATGGCACAATCACTCTTTTGACTTTTGGTAATGATATTCCCGATATAGGCCTCATATTATAGGAAATAATATAACTGCAGTTTAGATCAGATTAAATTTCTTTGTATTTGAGCTATTAGATAAATAGGGTGGAAATTCTTAAATTGAATAAAATCAGTTCAGGGACATAGATCTTTTTTCCCCATAGGAAGTAATGCAAATAGAAACAATCGCTCATGAAATTAAAACCTTAATTATTTACATGGTCATTTGAAGTAAAATTGTGATGCACTTAACGATCATACAACTAGAAATATTTGTTAATAACTGTTGATATTAGGATGCTAAAATAATAAAGTATGACTGGACTAACAATTGGCCCCTCACGGCTAAAGACTGAGGGCAGCCATCTTGCATTGCAAATATTATGGACAACTTATGTTATTTATTTATTAATGTATTTATTCATTTATTTATTTTCCTGAACACATTTGTTTTCAGTGCGTGTTTTACACTAGGATCCCTGTATGAAGTCACGAAAGCCTCTCAAAGAACAAACTTCACTCTTTGCATCGATGATTCAGAGTGCCGTATGTTATCTCAGCTGTTAATAACTGCGCAGGACTTACTGTGCAAGACATTTATTTCCATCTACCGTGGTGTCAAAAGGCCTATTTTAGGAGGGCTTCAGTCTATGTGTTTATATGTAGTACAGAAATATTTTACACAGTATGGTAGGTATATTAAATCTGTCTAAAAAGAATGAAAAGCAATTTCTCATGACCTTTGCTCACATCCTGCATCTATGAGTTGGTAGGCACCATCCTGTTCATAAATAGTGAGGCCCCTGCCGTCTAACATTTCTCATCCTTATTTGAGCCAAGTCACAGGCAGTGCATCTGCCCGTCTCCCTTTCCCTGGGTGAAAGATGGATAGACAGAGCGTGCAAGAGTCCTTGGCTGAACTGTAGAAGTGCTGATGTGGCGCCAGGCCCACGAACAGCATGATGACGTCTCTATCTGTCCGTGTGATGCACCCTGCCTCACACAGCCTGAGAAAAAAAAAATCTCTAAGCAATATGCTGGTCAACGCAATGTATATAAAATTTGTGTTCTCACAAGGGAAAAGAATTGTAACAAATATATATACTGTATATATATAAATTTTTGGGCAAATGTGCCATACATATCTCTATCCTGGCTTATCACTCAAACAGGTAAAATGGTTTTACTATTATATGGTTTACTTCTTTTTACGCTTGTATGATGCTTTAAAAAAATGGATGGATTTTGGACAAATTTGCCTGCTCATAATTAACAGTCACTTGATCAATTGCTTTTTTGTTGTTGTTGTTTTTAAACAAATATTTTTAATGAGTTTTGAGTATCATGTTGTTTTCAGCAGAATAATAATGTCTGGAGGTCAGAGTAGATTGCGCTCAAGTTCTCATAGCTGACTCTGTGTTACTTCTTTAGTAGAAATGTGGGTGTGAGTGATTGTTTGTCTCTATGGTGTGCCCTGCGACTGTCTGGCGACGAGTTCAGGGTGTAGTCTGCCTTTCAACCAAAATTAGCTGGGATAGGCTCCCGCAACCCTTTTCAGACATGACTTGAAGAAAGACATGACAGGTTTGCATTCTGCCATCGAACGGAAGGGCACAAAATTGTTCTCTCTGTCATGATATATTGCTAGCATAGCTATATGGGCCTTCAACATTATAAATAATCATGGTGAGACAAATTAAGAGGAATTTGATAATGTTCCGCAGCCCCACAGACCATTCACGGCACACTTAATGTGGAAAACCACGACAGAAAGAATCGGGATTTGAAGCACATGCTGAACACATGCCTCTCTGTGCTCAATGGATAGTCCTTTTGAGTTCAAAAATAGTGCTGCACCAAATTTTGCTGTCTTTATGGAGCATTAGCATTTCAAGTTGGAACCACCACAGAAAACGGAATCTACTTTAACTTCCCATTTTGGTTTCATCTTCAGTTCATTTAGTCAACAGCATGGTCTCAGCTGGCTGCAGCCCAGTAACATCATTCATTAGGCTTTGATTGCTTTTCAAGACAAAAATGCCTTTGCATGTAACAGCACGGATCACATCGTCCTTTATCACAGACTACTTATCTTGCAGCCTCTTTATAACTCCATCAAGTCTCCTATATAATCAGCATCTGTCTTAGTTGCCCCTCACACTAACACCAAACCTTCAGCCATCACTGACTCTCTCTCACACACACACACACACACACACACACACACACACACACACACACACACACACACACACACACACACACACACACACACACACACACACACACACACACACACACTCTTGTTCAGATCCACACCCACACGAGTTCATGCAGCATCACTCAGCTGACCTGAATGATGTTGGAGTGTGGATTTCTCCTGTGCCCGTGTTCAAGTGACTCATCTATCCTTCCACTGCTTCATTACAGCCTGCAAGGGCAAATGCTATCTCCTGCTCCGTCTGCCGCCCCAGGTGGAGGCAGAGAGATGGAGATATACAGTAGGTTGAAAGTGTGATATCGCTGTCTTCAGAATCATCTCCCCCACTTTCATCTTGTGTTTCTCTATATTTATCACCTGTCTGCACATCTATTGCTTTATAATGTATATCTATGTTTTTAATCATGCTTGCTGTCCTCCTCTTTCAACAAACCTTGAGTGAGTGTTGGGATGTTGAAGAAGCCAAATGTCAATATTTCAACCCTTAAAGCAGAATTGACTGTAATGCAAATAGCTCTAATCGAAAGCACACAAACAAGTCCTTTGGAGTTGCAAGGTTAGGGCTGAATGCCCTGCATTTCTCATTTAGCTGAAGGAATCTAAATACCTCCACACAGTCCCAAAATGTGAGGAAGAGAGGTTTCCAAGAAAGACGTAAGCTAGAACCAGACAAGTTTTAATCAGTTAGGGATGACATGAGTAAAGCTTAACCAAGAGATGAAAGATGAAAGTATACAATAAGGCTTAGATTTTCGAAAGGCAGAGAGCTAGATTGTGTTCTGCTCGGAGGCACAGCTTTTTGGAGAAAAAAAATGTCTTGAGGCCCCAGGGTAAGGCATAAATAATGGATTGCTAAAACCTCTTATTCTCTCAATTTTATATGGCGAGCTGTTATCAAAAATAACTAGATCTACAGCGCATTAGCAGACTTGCACGCAACAGAGTGGTTTCTCATCTGAGGAGGACTTGGGGAAGAAGTACGACTACAAACCCAACTTTCTAACTTTCTCTGTCATCGTAATATAATGCCGTCACAGAACTATGCCAACAAAAACAATAAAATTGATCTCAGTCTGGCATAAACTTGAAGATCAAACAATCTTTGGACCGAGACATCAGTCTATCACTTGAGCCTATGGCAAATCTTGTGAGACTTCGGATCAGATGCGTTGAGGACCAAAAGGATTAACTCCTAAACTGCATTTTGCATTTTTGGCTATTTTCAGAAAGTGGAAAAGTGTGAAGCGGCATGGTGATTGACTGGTTAGCAAGTCCGCCTCACAGTGCAGAGGTCAGGGGTTCAATTCCACGGTCTGGTCCCCGTGCCGACATGGGTTTTCTCAGAGTATTCCGGTTTCCTCCCACATTCCAAAAACCTGCATGGTAGGTTATTTGAACACTCTAAATTGTCCGGAGGTGTGATTGTGGCTGTGAATGGTTGGTTGTCTATTTGTGCCCTGCAATTGGCTGGCAATCAGTTGTGGATGTACCCCGCCTACTGCTCAAAGACAACTGGGAAAAACTCCAGCATGCCCGCGACCCTCGTGAGGATAAGCGGACTACAAAATGAATGAATGGATGGATAGATGGATATATGTTTCCAAGCAGAAAATTTGTGTCAAAATCTGAACAAATCAGAAGGCAACCACAACGTGTTCCAAGTTGCACTTTAGAGTTTGAAGAGTTTCATGTGATTTATAAAGTTACAATTGATCTATGATCTTGGATCTCTTATCCCAACAAACACAGGCACCGAAACCTCATTACTCTTAAAGACAACCATTTCGACAGAGAAGACTGATAAAGCTGAATCAATGCCCGTGATCACTTGCCACCTTGACATGTAAAAGCGCACTGAAGAAGAAACGACAGAAGGGCCAGTCTCATTGAAGGAACTCTTTCAAGTAGTTTCATCATAAGGAGGACAGTGGAGATTGAACTCTAACTTTTCCATTCAAATAGTTATTAATTAAGAATATATTGTACTTTCATCATGCTACAGTAGTTGAATTTGAGGTTCTATGCCTTGTTTTTGACTCTTAATTCAATCCAATTTATTTGCACCTTGTTCTCAATCCAAAGCAGCCAATGGATATATAAACTTGTTTTGATGGTTAAATTCAGATGTTGTGGCTTTTAATCAAGCGTGTTTTGTAGTCTGGAAATTAGGTTGCTTCTTTGGGCGTGAGCGTGTCCGCCATATTTGATGTGGCATGCCCCCGGTAAACCAGATTTCACACAAAGTACATTTGTAGGCAAATTTCGATGAGATGGTCATTATT